>NC_140576.1:26221346-27681346 GCF_057381845.1 Rhamphochromis longiceps
TTCTGTTCCTTTTCTTTTCATGTTGTGAGTGAACTATGTTTTGCAGTTCCTGTTTTGGTTGCCAAAGTACCTCTAATCAATGGATTTTTTTTTTTAATTCCTTGAACTAGTCTAGGTATGACATGAAAATAAAGAGCCCCTGGAGTTAATAATAAATGTCTCCATTGTCTTACGTCAATGAATTGAACAGAGCATTTTTCTCAATTAGGTGCTAAGTGGCAAAGTTTAGGGAATAATGAAATCCTCCTCTGTATTATTGATATTTTGGTGTGAGTACCTTGTGACAGAGATTGTACGTGACAAAGCCAGAGCGATGAAAAACATGTTTCATTATCTTAGCAGCACTGTCGCAAGGACTATATAACAAAGAGCTGCTGCAGTCTGAGTGTGTTTGAATGTTTGGGGAGAGCGGAGCTTTTTTTTTTTCTATAAGCTGGAGGACTTGGGCTCTAACCCCTGTGGATTCTCTGGGAAAACACGGCTGCCAAAGCATTGCATCACTCACCCCACCGAACCACAACCCCAGTATCCTCTCTGCAGCCTGCTCTCCTGAGAGAGCCAGTAGGAGTGTGTGTGTGTGTGTGTATGAGAGAGAGAGAGAGAGACATGGAGTATTGCAACAATAGTCTACCCACACATACTGAATCTCAGCCCAGCTAACTTCAGTCATGTAAGAAGTCCACATAAGTTAGACTCTCACAGAGCATCCTGTTAGTCACAGTATGCTGACAGCTACAAAGAATGAAGGATAATCGTGAATGCTTCAATATGGCCTATTTGTGTGACAGATTGTGGGCTTACGTGTGTGTATGTGAGAGAGTGTGTGTCTGCGCGCCTGCTTTGTTCTGCTTGCCGACCAGGTTTTATCTACAGGAAGTTCAGGCCGACTGAGTCTCATGTGAGCCATGCTTCCCATGACCGCCTACCAAAGCTGTGCTGATATAATGCTTGGTAGCGGCAGAAAAGGCTCGGAAGATGACTCTAAATAGGCTCCCATTACAGTTGGAAAAACAAATGAATACGATCATGCAAATGAGCTCCGCAAACCCTGGCAGTAATCATGATGACGTGACTGCAGTCAGATCCCGTGTAAGATAAATACTCCTTAATTCCTTTTAGCAGTGCGGTTTTTCTCTTGTTGTGGTTGCAAAATCTCAAGTCCCTCATGGTTCTGATTTGTTTTCCTTTTAGCCTTTGTGGTTTCATACATAAAGGGTCCTACACACATAGCTTTCATGCCCCAGTCCACATGGTTTGCTTATGTACAGCTGTTACATGGTGCAGAAGGTGTTCCCATGGCCTCCTGAGTCATTGCAGGTCGACTCATTTGGGTCTCCTGGGGTCTGTGGCTATGTGACTGTTAGTTTTATCACTGAATGAGCTGCTTTAATAAGGTTCAAACAAAACCTTAGCAGCTGATCCTGGACTGACAGACAATCTGGGTTGCCAGACCATGTGAGTGACCTCATGATTTACCATTACATGGCCTAAATACCATAGGTGTGAGGGATGCAGGAGGATGAATGCAAGCATTTGTGGCCCAAAGTCCTGCACGTTTAACCCCTGAACTTACCTCATGGATCTCAGGATTAGGACACTGATCCCTGATTGGCTGACATTCATCCCTTGGCTTGCAGATGCTGTCACACCAGCCACAGAGGTGTCCCTGATCCTCCCGACCCCAGCACTGGGAACAGTCCGAGCTACCCACACCACAGTTGTACACTTCCACTAGATGAATATGGCAGATAAGGGAGAGACATAGAGGCAATTACTACTGTGAGAAAACATTACTGAACTCTGTTTGCCTTGACTGGTCAACTTAATGTACACTCTTCAAGGTATTTTCTTTTAGAGCTTTTATGAAGCTATGGGCTGCGTGCCCTAAATAAATAGCATAGGGAGTTAGAGGATGATATATTCACAGCTATAAAAATAAACCAGTAAAAAAGGAGAAAGAGCTAGAGGAGTGGAGGAGAACAAAGCCAGGGAAAACAGATGATTACGTTCATGTTCCAGTGTGCCTCCCAGTGAGAACTCCCATTTGTATCACCGCATGTGCATCTGTGCAGCTGACTGTGTGCATATTGCAGTGCGTGCACGCCTGTATGTGTGTGATAAAGTGTGTGTCATTTTAAAATTTGATGACACTGCATGTTCAGAAAGCGACCGTCTTGCCTGTTAACAGCACGGAGTGTCTGGCAGTGGCCCAGGGCTGTTGTTCACATGGTAGACACATGGATTGCAAACAGCACATCTGGGACTGGGATAGGCAAAAACTGGCTTGTAGCTGCACTATAGACAACACTGCCAAGTTCAACAACACACGTCAGTTTTCATCATCTCACTGTTGTCATGGAGCTCAAACTATATTTGCTACAATACATGCGGACATTGCTTGAGAGAGGCATTGATAACACCTTAAAATTGCAGCTCACTATGTTCTCCAATCATTATGTGTAATTAGACGGTAGCAGGATATAACATCATGGTAAATTACTGGTTGTTGGCAAATTATGTGTTGTAATACACAAACTGCTATTACTGCAAGTGAAAGGTAGTCGCACACTGTTTGTCCCTGTAAGGGAATCTTTATTTTTCTACGGATTTAATAAAACCCATCAATCTCATGAGAACACATCTGGGTATGGGTGAAATGCATTCTGGGAGCAACAGTGGAGGCTATGTCACATCTTTTTTCTTGTTGTGGCGGGGATGTAATTACACTGCAAACAAATGTAATGGAGCAGAGAGCTGTGTTTTCATCTACTCCTTTCTTTTTATTTTTTTTCTGCATGTCTACATAATTATGGGTTTTTATATCTTACCTTTCATAGGCTGGGGGCTGTCAATGAATACATCCTCTCGATGTCTGATAAAGGCTCCTCGCCTCCTCAGGTTAAGGTGGTAAATCTGACTCCTCTGATTAGTGGAAAGCTAAATAGACAGGGCGGAAGACGGCATCAGCAAAAACAGGTATGTCCTCAATGTTCTCGTGTCTTTATTGTATGTAATTTTGCTTCCACTTAGTGATGCTCTAGATAATCATAGGTTTCTAGCCAAGTCTTAAACAAGGGTTTAAAATAATTACATCAAAAACAAGTTACAAATAAGCGTTAAAGCTAACAATAATGAACCCACTGAACCAGTAAATGCACAGTAGATGCGCCGGAGCTTTAAGCATGTTTATTCAGACTTGGCAAACTCGCTCATTTCTGGTAGGTCATCGTCTGTACTTACCGTCACTCCACTACACTTGACAGTCGTGCTGTTCAGCCATGTGGCCTCATATCGCTGCTCTGTTCCAAAGTCACACTCCAGCTTCTCATTCTGTTACGCAAAAACACTTACTTTAAAAAAAAAAGTAAAGCATTTCAAAAACAGCAGAAAAAAACCCTAATAACATGCTGTTCTCACTGTCTCAATCACTGTCTGGTAACAATTGACAACTCGGAAAGAGAACCAGGAAACTGAAATAACCCACAATAATTGTCCCTGCCAGGGAAAATGTGATCTATTCAAATTTCATATTCATAAACATCTGGACTCCCACATCTCAGCAAGTCATCTGGGAGTCAGAGTAATGAATATGAATTCATTCTTCACAAAATGAAAGCCCCGAGTTTTACTGAGCCAAGATGTGTGACATTAAGATCGTAAAGAAGCTCAGATAGGTAAGAGCAGTAAAGGATAAGTGCCTAAAGTGGGAGAAGTAATTTGTCTGTGAATCCAGCCACCCTAAATTGGTCTACTTTACTCAGTCTCTCCAGGCCTCTGCTATTTCGCTGTACTTTTTGACACCGGAGAAGCTCTTTTTTTGTGTGTGGGGTGGTGGGGCACTTGCAATGAAATGCTACTGAAAGGCTTCCTGGAATTATGTTCGATCTGAACTAATATAACAGCAAACAAACTTGTAACCTCTTGCTTGTTCATTAATGCTTCAGAGAGGCTGTGTGAGACCGTGTTTAAACATCCTTTAGGTTTGTCCTTACGGAGAAGTGTGGGAACCAAACTGAAATTCTAAACAAAACCCAGAAGGATCTGAGCGATGGTGATGCTTTGGGGAGAATGAATTTGACTGGCAGAACATTTCCTGCTCTGCTGACTTGTCGACAATCTGAAGGCATTAGTCAAACAATGTCAGTTTGGATAAACTTTCATAATAAACAGCGTGAATGGCCAATCACATTCACGCTGCCCTAAGGAAGAGTGTGTGTGCGTGCGTATGCGTGTGTGTGTGGGGGGGGGGGTGTATGTGACTCAATGTCTGTCACCATAGCAACACACCAGGAGACGGCTTGAGAGGCCAGCCTGGGTTAGGCGTGTGACTGACCACGCCTGGCAACCAGTCAGCACTGGAATTTTTAGCAGATACCAGTTGTGTCCTTATCAGCGATGCAGGATCGGCATCTGGCTGGCTCCATGTGGATTAGGAATGAGAATAAGAGTTTGAACAACTGATCTGGAAGGACTAGCTGAATTTATAATGAGCCCATGCAAAATAAAGCCGCTGCCTTCTGTGTGTGCGTGCTGCCTCAGACCGACTGCACATTGTACGCTGTGCTGACAAAGACACAACTCAGCGAGTCACCAGAGGCACGGTGGGCCCAGACAGCTGAGCAGCGAGCAACTAAGCATAAAGACAACCGCTCATTCTTCATTTTTTAATCTCCGTCTTACAACAAGCAGATCACTCCAGTTTTACTCACTCGTTGACCCAAATCACAACACACAAATATCCATCTGTGTTTAACTCAGCTTGAGGCAAACACACCATATGCTTGTGTTTTATTCCAATCATTTTCACAACACGCAATTTGGACAAAGTCCAAGTCCAGCTCTATAGCTGGAGGCTGTGTGTCATACCTCCTGGATGTTGCTGAGGGATAACGTGAAGTCTTGGACCATTCCTGATGGCGATGGAGGAACCTCAGAGGAAACCAGGCTGGGGCAGGAAGCGGCATTCTGTGGTGAAGAGGGAGGAAGTGACATATAGGAGTTAAAGAAAACAATAGCTCCAATGCACACATCCGTGCCTCAAAATACCTGTCCTGTTTATCTGTATGAGAAGGAAATGAGAGGGTGAAGCCTTCCTCTAAAGGAAACAACAACAGCTTCAAATAGAGAGATGATGAGGGATTAGAAAAGCAGACCCACCGGACAGTGCGATGAGCTCAGCAGAATGGGAAAAACCCACCTCATCATGTCAGTCTGACCTACATCAAAATAACCTTTTTACAGGTTTAAAAAGAGCCTTGAATTTTAATTATAAAAACTGGCTTAAAAACTAAGAGTTTCTTGTGCTTGGCTTGTTTATTTATCAGTTTCTTGGGATCTGAAACAGCACACCCGACTGGGATTTATTGCATTTGTACAAAAAAAAAAAAAAAAAAAAATGCTGTGATGTCTTTATTACATCAGTTGTCTGCTTCTGTTGGGGATCTTGTGAAATAAAGGCGAGTGTTAAACATTCATGATCATACAAACTTAAACACTGCTGACCAGCAGCTGACCACAGGACTGAGTCACATCCTTTCATTTTTTAACTGGAACCAGTTGTGTGTGCCCCGAGGCCCAAAGTCTGCTGGGCCAAGCAGGCCATGGGATCTGGCTACACAATAAATTTACACAGGGGACAGAAATAATACAGTGGCTGACCTCGAAGGCCTTGATGATGTCAGGATTATGTCCAAAAGGACAGTGGCTGGGGAGCTTCAATTGGCTTCAGCAATGCTACACTTGAAGCTTTAGATAAATTTCACACTTTTACAGCCATTTCATTCTCTTGTGCCAAACATGTTACACGATTTGATGATTTGTTTGCTTTAACAAAATACTTTACACCCTACGGGAGCTGACATTGGCAAACATACAGTTTCATTTGTACTGTACAGGCAAGCTGCAAAATAAAGGGCTATAGAAACCTACGGTGGAAAATGTAGGCGTTAATTTAACTCTTCGCTGGTATCAAGCAACCAGTCAAATTACTTCCAGCCCAAATCAAAGCACAGCAACTCCATTTATCCTCTCAGACAAACATTTCAAAAACAGAAACTTAAGATGCCTGGTCTGAGTTTCTAAAACCAAACCCTTCTGAGACTTTATAGCTGGTTTCCACATTCGTACGAAGTGTAATTGTGACACTTGTAACATCACACTGAATTACCACATCATTACTCTTGCCTAACCCGTCTGGACTCAGACCATTACAGAACACTTAGTGTTTTTGGACAGTGGAGTCTGGATTACTACCGAGGCTCTGATTACTAGAAAACTTAATATCATGAGCTCCTCGAGGCATCTGATTGGTGGATTAAACACATTACTCACCTCAAGCAGGTTTTGATTCACGTCATCTTTACTGGAGACGCATAGGTGCTTGTTTTGGTCCCAGTAACACTTCCACCTTGTGCTCAGGCAGCTCATACATCTGTGACACACATATACATAAAGAGTTGAGAAACAAGGACAAAATATTGCCAAATCAAGCCTGTTTTCGCCTCTGTACAATTACTCCCTGTGATCAACTCCAATTCAGGGAAGAGTGTTTTTCAAAAGTTTGGTTTGTGATTCATTTGGAGAGCAGTGCAGAGAGACAGACCTGATTACAGGCATCAAAGTTTAGCTTTAATAAAAGGAAGTAATGATTAGTCACATTCAGATGCATTCATTCCACAGTTACAACACAGCCAGCAGAGAGGTCACACAGGGCCAAATCTGCTGAGATGAAACAAAGCGCTTCTCAATAAACACTCAGACTGGTAAATGATGATAAGATAAGATAAGAGATAAGATAAGATAGAACTTTATTAATCCCTCGGGTGGGTTCCTCTGGGAAATTCGACTTCCAAAAAGCACAGCAACGACCGAAGTTACAGTTACAGAATTGTTTTATATATATATATATATATATACACACACACACACACACACACACACACACATATAAATACAGAGACAAATATAAATAAAATATACAAAGGGGATAAATAGAATAAATAGGAATAAAAAAATAAAAATACAAGTGAATTGCACATTTCAAGTATTGAGTCTATTGCACTGTTGACTATTTACAAAAAGTATTGCACAAGGTATTGTACAGTGAGGTGAAGAGGCACTACAGCTTAGTTGTTCCCCCCTCCTTTGTCCTCCTGTTTCCCCTCCCTCTCCCCTCCAGAGAGGAGTTAAACAGTTTGATGGCGTGTGGGACAAAGGAGTTTTTAAGTCTGTTAGTTCTTGTCTTGGGGAGAAGCAACCTGTCACTGAACAGACTCTTCTGATGCGTGTGTGAGCATGCTGTTGCTTGTATTTATATCTTTGTGAGATCAAGTCTGAGTGTTACACTGCCTACGTGAAGATATTTTGGCAACTAAAACCATCAGCAGCTTGTAGAGTCTATACAATTCATACCCGCTGATCTGAGACAAGCCCACATGCACAGGTTAAACATGCACAGCACTTGCAAACTGTTGGGTGGGCGTGGCTCGTCTGACAGCTGAAGATGTCTGTCTAGGTGAAATAAGATTTGGCTGGCCAGAGCTTATAGAGAGGTTTTTATCTGCTGGACCTTGGTTGAATTTGAAATTATCAGTCTGAATTCTGGTGAAAAGAACAAAGTCAACAATAAATTTATCATACTAGCACATGCTGCCAGTGTTTGCAAAGCCTGTCTTATTTTTTAAAATTGTCAAGCAACTATTAAAACACATTGCATTACTGTGATGAAAATAGTTTATGCACATATATGCTTCCTCCGGCTGTATACTTAGAATACAGCAGCACAAGAAATGGATTCTAATTTAGAGAAGAAGAAAAAAATGAAAGGGCTTTATATTTGTGAACAGTTTTTCACTAAAATCAGCTTAGGGATAGCAAACACACACACACATATATTTAACTGGGTCATATATAGTTAAGACAAATGCAGAAGTAGTGTGATACAAACACTACCCTCACTGCTAAATGGACTCGATTAACTGATCACCAGCAAGTGTGAACACTTCTTATAAAAGCAGACGCTTTGGTAGAGTTTTTGCTGGTCTGGTTCATTCTGGTGTGTGTTACCATAATGCCAAGGAGGAAACATGAGCAATGATCTTAAAGAAGTGACTGTTGCTGCCCATCAATCTGGGATGTGTTATAAGGTAATATCCAAACAATTTCAAGATCATTATTGTGCAGTGAGAAAGATTATTCACAAATGGAAAACATTCAAGGCAATTGCAAGTCTTCCCAGGAATGGATGTCCCAGCAAATTGGACTGACGTGGACCAACAGATTCTACAGGCCTCAGTCAGGATGTTAAATGTTGAAGTTAATTATGGCACAATTAGAAAATGGCTGAATAAGTATGGCTTGTTTGGAAGAGTAAAAGCCTCTTCTACTCTACGAAGAACAAGGGAGCACAACATAGGTTTGTAAACTCACATCTGAGCAAACCGCAAGACTCCTGGAACAATGTCCTGAGCAGAGGAGATGTTTAACCATGATGCACAGCACCACATTTAGTGAAAACATATCAGAACAAACACTTTATACAAGCTGTCAAGTATGGTGGTGAAGGGTAGATGATTTGAGCATGTAGTCCTCTTTATACCAAAGTATTCTAGAGTCAAATGTGAGACCATCTGTACACCAGATAAAGCTTAACGATAGGACAATTGTCTGAAGTACAGCAGCAAATTTACAACAGAATCGGTGGATCAGAAAAGAATCATGTTGTTGCAATGGCTCAGTCAAAGCCCAGACCTCAACTACATTGAAATCCTGAGGCAGCAACTTAAGAGAGCTGTGCATAAATGGTAAGGCCTTAATGAAGTGAAACAACATTCATTTATACTTGATAGCTACATGTTTTGATATTTGCATGTTTACATATTTGAATGTTTACACCTGCACTTTCAAAGCTGTAATAATTATGTGTTGAATTTGCCTAGTTGGTTTTCCTGCATTTACCCAAGTCTAGGATTTCCTGGCTTCTGATTGGTTAGCGAGGTCACACTGGGGCTGAATTCAGAACCACATAACAAACCCTCACATTACAAAGTTATTGGTTCTACAAGTTGTTAAATCATGGATGTGTTTAATTCCCCCCACACTGCTTCTGCACAGGGTGCACTTTTTTGTACAATAACACAGAACAGGGGCGTAGAAGATCTGCTTTGATAATATAAGTATATCTTACATATATGCTATATTTCAAAATAGAAATTTCTCTTAGAAAATGAAAAGTTGATTTATATGCAAAAATACACATGAGCCTTTCTTGGTCCAGTGTAAGAATGAACAGTGATATTTGGATATGAGGCAGTTTTAGTTTTGAGACCATTTAACATGTAGTCGAGATGATACAGGGTGGTGTTTGTGGATATGTGGATATTAGGTCCTTGCTTTCTGTGTACAGAGTAGAAATATGTCTTTTCAGATGAAGTGCCTAAACTGGAACATCTCCACTGCACATTATGAGCATGAGTAAAGTGTGAGTCACTGCGCTGCCTCTGGGAAGAGACAGATGTCCCACACTAGGAATGATAGTGCCTCCAGTGATAACAGCACTCTAAGGGAGTTTCTAGATTGGGGGGAGTGAAGTGGGTGCAAGAGGATGTAGATATGTAATTGAAACATGTGTGTTCTGATTAAAAGCAGACGGACCCCTCAAGGCTCTTATCAGCTGCACAGTTTCTGTTTTCCCTGACTCCCTTTCTGTCCTACTAAAACACCTATAAACCACCACACACACACACACACACACACACACACACACACACACACACACACACACACACACACACACACACACACACACACACACACACACACACACACACACACAAAGACTGACACACAAGGATTGTTCACATACACACACTCTCTCTGCTTCATCTAACACTGACAGTAAATACCCTGTGAAACTGCCCTCCCCAACTCATAATGACCACACACACAAATAAAGAGTGAGGCTTGCACTCTCAGGGCCTCAGTGGACACAGCGGTTAAACACACATCCTCAATCACATCTCTGTCAAAGAGAAATACGTTTGAAAGAAAAGATCAGTTTCAGGGGGGACAACAGAGAAAGAGGGGGGAGGGGGGGGGAGCAAACGGCAAGAGAGACAGAGAGAGAAAAAAAGAGAAGCAGGAAAGAGACATGCTCCAAACTTGAGACACAAAAAGCAAATACAGCGGCGAGAGTGTGTGTGTTTGAGAGTGAGAGTGTGGCTGAGAGACATAATGAGAGCGAGAGGGCAGGATAGGTGTTTGTCCTACTGGGCTGTGTGGTGAGACTGGAATGCCTGGTCTGGTTGTCATTAACACTTTGCCCGGTGACCATTTTGAAAGTGTCGTAATGTTTTATGGTCACTAGTTATTCTAATATTCTAAATTTAGGTGACTAGCATGGGTCAAGCTCAAGCTCTGCTACATTACCCTGAATGCAACTTAATAATACATTTATTTAGACACTGTCACGTAAAGTGGTTTTGGCATGGTTGCAACACATGCTTTCTGCTGCAAATTTAAGGGGAAGTACTGTATAACATCACCAGGCGTGTTTTCGCCTACTTTTTAAACCACAGATGGTATTGCACAAGTGATTTTATACTTTCAGTAATACTCTTTATTGCAAGCGTTGGCTAAATATTTCTTGTCACATATATGCTATTAAGCCTGACTTTCTAGCATGTGTTTTAGATCCAGGCTTTACACACTGGAGCTCAAAACTGGCAGTCTTTCAAGGACAGCTGTCACTGCGGTACGCTCACGACCTCAAATGAGATTGTTTTACTACGATTTTATTTGCATCTTTCTGATAAGAGATTATATTAAGGAGCAAGAGTGCCGAAGAGTTGGGACAGACTAGGCAGAAAGAAATGGGAATGCAAATCATGCAAGGTACCGGGCTTAAATTACACCCACTAACTAATGGATTTCTTGTACGGCTCCTACAGTCTCAGCCTTGTACAGAGTAATAAAAATGCATCAATAGTATTCAACCACCTACTACTTATCATGAATATAAAAAGAAAGCCTAGCATTTGTTTTGTGGTTACGCTATCCAGGGTTAAATCTGTTTTTTGAGGTGTTTTTTACTATTTAATATATTTTGATTATTGACTGAAGATGATGTAAAATGTTTGGCAGATGTGCCTCTGTTTCCTTCGCCTTTAATCTGATTTTCCCCCGCTCCCAGCTAAACAGTGTTGTGTTTTGAACAAAGACAATTAAAGCTTATAATAATTCACTGAACCACTAATTCACTGAACTTGCTAAACCTGAAACAAAAACTCAATTAATTAGATTGAAATGTTCATCAAGAGAAAATTATTGGGCGGCTATTTTGGTAAATGATTAATCCCTTAAATTACTGTTCTGTCAAAATAATCTAACATCAACAGGTCGGCATTTAAATTGTGCATGTTTCCCTTTTCTTTAAGAGTTGATTGGTTTTTATTGACACTTCTGTGAAGCACCATGTGACTGTTCTTTGTCTCAAAAAGTGCAACACAAATAAAGTTTACTTACTTACGCTTCTGCGCTTCACAAACCAAATCAGTAATTGATTATTCAAGAAAACAATTAGCAGATTAGCAGATAATTAGCTCTTTGCAGCACTAAGAATCAGTTTATTTTTGATCACATCAGTCTGGCATTACCACAAAGAGCCAGAATGCCACAGGAGACATTGTCTCACTTTGTTTTGCACAGTGTATTAATAATGAATTGGAATAAAATACCCTCCACTGACACCTTGCAGAAATGTAATTTTGCTTCCACACCAGAGTAGCATGAGACAGCACAGGACAGATTTTCTAATATGAGAATAAGTTTTGCAGCAAATCACTTTTAACGGTGCTTGCGTGACACTGATGGTTTACACAGACGTTCAGATGTCAGTATCTAATAACATAAGAAAAACCCGAGTGATGGCTTTTTTCATAAAGCGTAAAACAAAGACCCTCTACTATCCGGTTTCCCTGAGAATGAGCGGCTCTTTAGGGATTATTAACAAAACAGCATGCAGTGATTAAAATCAGATAGAGTATAGCAGATCTGCACATTACAGCAGAATGCTCATCCTGTGAGAATGGCACTTTGCTCATTATCACCTTCAACAAACCACCATCTAATTTCACACTCCTGGACCTCACCGAGCACTGAGGCCGCGCGCACATATTGGGTGCAGTCTTGCACACATGTACCTGCAACTGCAGTGTTCACACCTCGAAACTGCTTTCAAAAAGCGAACAAAAGGGACAAATCAAACGCCTTCTCAATCTCCGGGAATCAGACAAACACGCACACACACAGATGCCCCTCTAAACCTGAGATCTGCCCATCAGATAGAGCCGATCCTCTGACATGGTCCAACATGCAGGAGGAAGCCAGCTGGATTGCTTCCAGATATGAGTAAACCCTCCCAGTAACCGGGCCATACAAGTCACAGTCTTTCATATAAACAAACACTGACATGATCTGCCAGACACACATATCTAATTTCCCTTGGATTAATGTTTACAGCATATTAATCCCAAATTTGATCCTGCACTGGGAAACCTGGAGCAAGCAAAACACACAATAAGCCTTTGAAGACACGTCGAGAGTATTGAGGCCTAAATAGAGAACAGGGGAAAAAACATGAGAGGGAGTGGCTGGGGATGGAGGTGGCAATCATTTGCTGCTGTGAGATCACTATAATTGTATTTCACTGGGATTTATTTAACATTAAAGGTTTGTTTTGAGGAAATTTATTGCATATTGAAGCAGCTGATCCACTATTTAAGTAAAAGCATCAATATAAAGTAATAATACTCTGTTACTCAAAGGATCTCATTTATTGCAATAATTGTGCAAATTAAAGAAATATTATGAGCAAAATTAAGTCAAAGACCTCATAATGGGGAAATGTGTCCCCGGTGAGTGGCACACTATTAAGCTGCTTCATTATTAGACCATTACTGATGCATCAGAGCCTAATAGCATTTTATTATTCTACCTTCCAGGTGAACTTAGTTTCAGCTGTTTACACGGTTCAGCAGTCTTGTCTGAGAACTCGTGAAAGCTAAGTAACACGTAATTTGGTATCAAAGAAGAAGAGAACTATTCACGTGTTTGAGTTTTTTTGTAAAACACTGAATAATTTAAATGATCAAACAGTTATCTAAAAAAAAACATCAATAACTCTTTGGTGGAACTGCTAACAACTTACAGATATCTGAGCTACTGGACACAGAACCTGTGCATCGTTCATTTTTCGAGACTGCAAGGTGCTGTGCAAAATGAGCTACCCCTCATTTTTTTCACATTTAGCTTCCAGGGAGGCAATTTAGTGACCAGGTAATTGTACCTTTAAGCACTTTGTTACTAACAGCCTGTTGCAAAACACAATTTGCTCCCATTTTTTTTTAGTTTCATCTGTGAAAAATGCCAAAGATAACACAATTTGACAGGCATAAAATAGTATTTTTGTACCGTCAGAGCTATTACCCAAAACCTTGGCATATCTACCTCAAACTCAACACAAAGCAATATGAAGCCCTGTGGGATCATCTTGACAGAGAACGAAACAAAACACAGCCAACGCTGAAAGAAGATCTTTGAATGTCCTGCGAGAAGCCTGGAGAACTACTTGAAGAAATTATAAGAAGGCTTGCCTAAGAGAGTCCAGGTGGTCATACCCACTGACTTTCAAGAATTATTAACACTCTATTTTTTCTTATAAACTGTATTTCCATGTATACTTGCACATGTTTCAATAACCCTGTTTTCCACTTTCCTTAAAAGAAATTAGGGTTAGTTTAAAACCTTTGCACAGTTCAAAAATTAATAAAAATGATTTATCATTGTCACATGATAGTTCATGGTTTCAAGATTGCAAATTACTACACAACATCCTGCAAGCCCAAATTTTATTTTGGATGGATTTTTAATTTCTCCAAGGTATAGCAGACCTAATAAGTTGAACCTGAAAAAACAAGCACAAGCTTTGATTGGAAGTAATTTAAAAAAAAGTAGTATGAAGTAGTATTAAGTATTAGATGTAGAAAAACCCAAATAAAATGTCACCATATGAGGATGAGGAGGCTCGGGAGGTTAAAGGAACTGTTTAGCTGCCTGATACTTGGACAGCAAACAGAACCAAAAGCCCGAGGCCCCAATAATCATGTCCTCCAAATGCAGATGCTCAATATTCATATCCAGATACTTATTTAAACAGATAAGGGTATGTGAAGCGGCAAAAGTGATCACAAGTAAGCAGCGCTTTTCTCATAAGGACATGGAGACACTGATTTGCTCCTTAACAATGCACTAACATAGCATATGCTTAATTTACATGAAAACCCTAATCATGCTAGTATTTTGTGTCTAAATCTGGTGAAAGTTGAAGTGCAAAGGGTTGCATAAAGAACGTAGTGGAGGAATAAATATAAAGTAGTATAAACTATACTTCCTGAAAATTGAACAGTACTTGAGAAAATGTAAATTTCACCACTGCATCAATGCAAATGTGACTGCGTGTAAACGCATCACTAACTGGTTAAATCAAGAATTTGAGATAAACCAAAGTGATATTAAAAGTGTGACTCACGGTGTCTTCGGATGTATTTTTCCAGTCCTCTCGCAGTCATAGATGATGAAGCTCCCAGATACCACAGATGTGCCATTTACTTTTATCGCCACAGAAACCGTCAGGTGATCTGAAGAAACAAAAGAATGTAGACAACAGCGTATGTGACAACCGCTGGAGATGATATCGCCCTCATAACACAAACTAGACAACAGTACATCCTGACGTTACACTGACTTTGCCGCTTTTTGAAGAGATGAAAGGGGAAATTGGATTTGTTCGTATAAAAAAATGACTCAAATACCATAACTGTCCTTGAAATGTGTGGAAAAACAGGGCTGGCAGCTTAGCAAAAAAAAAAAGCCAAATGGTTGCCTGTTTGCAGTCCCACCTTTGCCGGGGAGGATTGGTTGATAGCTTTTTCGAGGGAGGAGAGGGCAGGTTTGGATCTGAGAGGGACCGGAGTCCAGGTGCACCGTGGCAACTGTAGAAACCCCCGGCTCGTATTCACACTCCACCCGGGAACCAATCAGATCAGGAACGCTGCCGTTTATCAAGATGCCAACATCCTGCGGCAAAAACACATATAGCAATATAAATAGCTGCTCATCTTCATCAAAATTAATTAGAAACCTGAATCCCCCGAACGCACAAACATCGACTCCAATACTCCTTAACAGAGAGCGAATGGTGTTGGCATTACTTCAACTTTGTTCAAGAGTTTAAGCAGAAATAAAGAAACTAATGTGCAATGAAGAAACAGATGGCACAGTGCTACATTCACATCTAAATCTGGGTATGTGATGAAGTATGACAGACGTATAATGAGAAACATAACACCTCACTGACATGACTGAATTTCAGCTAAATGATTTCAATGTGAGAAAACTAAGGGTGGGATGGTGGGAGAAGGCAAGGATTGTTAAGTAGAGAGGAAGGAGCAAGATGACATATTCTGCAGCCCAGCAGGTAGGAACTGAAGCAGCCGGCGGCATGTGCTTACTTGTCTTAAAAATCTTCTCCATTGTTTAGTGGAATTGATCATTTCCTGCCTAAGGCCCTGACTTCCTGCCTGCTGCTTCCTGCTTTTGGGGAGACAACCTTGAGTGGAGTTTCCTGTTGATGAAGGATGCCTTTGGCAGCGGCAGCTGGAGGACCAGCCACACTGACCCTCATTACAAGCAAATATCCACAATTAATGAACCAATTAATGACCTGTCGTCTCCGAGTCAAGTCCAATTATGATCTGTAATTAAAGGTCAACTATATCTGAGGTGTCAAATTTCCCTGAGCTAATTATCACATTGTTATCTTTTGTTACGCGATATAATGACTGTTAAGAATTACTGAAAACAATAGTTTGGAAGCTATACCCCATAAGTAGGTGATGCAGTCACTCTTTTAACCAGGATATATTATCCTGCCAAGTCTGATTAAGGTAGTGGTCCATTAAATACCACTTATAAACACCTGCAAAGCTAAGGGTGACGATTTTAATGGGTAAGCTCATTATTAATGCACAAAAGGTACTAATGAAGCCTGACTAGCTCTCAGGTATACTTGAAAGTTGAGTTAAATGTGTGTTTTCCATTAGTACAAAGGTAAAGGTGATTGGAAACATGCCCACATACAATGTACAAATACTATAGAGTAAGCTGACATTGGAAAGTCACCGCAAATTACTTTTTAAATAACTGATAAAACATATTTTTCTGTCTGCAAAGCAGCAAAACACTATTTACTATTAATCTGCATTTCATTTTACCAATCTTAGTTACAGCTAAATATAAAAATAAATAATAGATGTGGTGCTGGTGCATTTTGGACCATCGCTAATGAAATCTGATAAATATTATGGCTGCCTGTGCAGATCAGCAAAGAAATCAGTGCTTCAGTTTTTTGAGCGTGAAACTCTAGTTCTTTATTAGTGTGTTGCTTAGCACAAATTACCAGGTATCTGTGTCTTTGTGTTGCTCCTATACAGTCTTTTAAATAAAGCTTGTCTCCTATGCTAACAGGTGTCACTGAACTGGACCTCTTTGCCATTTTGATGATGTTGATACCTTTTTTGGAGCATTTATCATGGATTTACTAGAAAAAATACGTTGCTTCTAGGTCATGATCAATTCAAGAAGTTTTTCCCCAAATTTTGTTAAATAAAATACCATTTAGCACTAATTACCTCTGTTATAAACACATGAAAACACAAATAATTTAGAAATATGTGAAAAAAAGTTGTTAAAACTAAAAATAATATTGTTATTTATTAGCCAAAAAAAAAAGAAAATGATATCATCTGTCATACTCAGATTTTAGCCAGTACACTGAAGTTGAATGAGAAGTCATAAATTAATTAGCGTTCAACCACTAAAGCTAATTTTTCCAATCAGTAAAGGCAGAAAATCCCCACATTTTGGCTTGTTAATCAAAAAATAATCATCTGCTTAAAAAAAAAAAAGTAATTCATGGGTAATAACAATAATTATATTTTAGAATTAAAATTATCATTTCAATTAAAGAGCTTGCATGTACTGGTGTATTAACCACTACAGAAACATAGAAAATGATTTGGGTAATTACCCGTACTGGTAATTTAGGGTAGCTTTGGCATAAACCTTAAATTGGGTGGTGGACTAATATACACCTGCTAGCACCTATACAGTCTTTGAATGCTGCTAAAAGCCTTTAGCTGATCGGGAGGAGACACAAACCCAACCTCAGGGGGTCACAAGCTAGTGTAGTCTTCATGCGGGTCCCTAGTCCAGACAAATGGGAGGGTTACATGAGGGAGGGCATCCGGCATAAAACCTGTGCTAAATCAAATATGCGTGTCCATCTGCTGTGACGACCACTTGTGAAATAAAGGAATAGCTGAAAGTACCAGACTAGCCTTAGCCTATAACTCTGTACTCCAGCCTCTTATCCATATTAAAACCAATGGAGGATGTCATTTCAACATTGTTGAGACACCTGGCAAAGTTCTTATTTGAATTTCTTTGCTGGGTCAGTAGAAACCATTAAGGAGAAATTCGCACGGATAACTTCCTGCAACCATGAGCACGAATAAATATAGATGCACTTTAGAGTTTTGACATTTGACTTGTTGTATTTTTCAAAAACCCAGTAAAACAGTGGACTGAGGTTACAGTAACATTTCTGTATCATAGTCCATCAGATCAACTCATGTATTCAGTCCAAGACATTTTCTAGCTTATATCTTTCTAGCTTATATAGATTTCCAGAATTTAGACAGATTTTTTATTTTTCAGGCTCTGTGCTTCAAAACATTCAGTTTTGATTCAAACAGTGATCAGATATTGCCAAGTCCCAGCTTTGATTTTAGTCCGTGTTGAAAGAACTACGAGGGCTTTTCAAACACAGTAGTCATATATCAAAGGTTCAAAAGCAGTTGAACAATCGACTACCAAATATTTCTGTGTGTCAGCTGTGTGTTGTTCCGTTCAACATAAAAGAGCTTCCATATGGCTCAGAGTTGAGGGTGTAGCTATAAAGAGTGAACATTGACAGCAACATTTTTTAAAAGCTGGAAAAAAAGCAGATGAATGCTAGCGTTACATAAACGTATGCATCGCTTTAAGCAGGAAGTTGTGATGGTGGAAGAAGCTGCAGTAGCACACGCCACTGGCACTTTATTTTATTAGCCGAGTAATAATAATAGTCTGTGCTGTAATGGTGAGAGGTGTCAGATTATAAAGGTGGTCATGAGACATCAGCTTTAAATAAACTGTCCCCATTGCAGCCATAACTTTGTGAAGATCAACAGCAGTGCTTGTCTGACTTGTGAAAAGCATGTGACGGTAACAATAACATACAACGAGTTCACAGCACCTTGATGTCTGCCGAGATGCTAATCTCAGCGGGTGTCAGGGTCATGGAAGGACACTGTTGGGGGCCTTCACCCATGCTGATCCAAGAACGGGCCAGCAGCCCCTGAGCGCACTCCTTCTGGATGGTACATCTGGACATAAAGAAACAAAATGAACATCATATCTGCTACATCATGTGTGTTACATTTTCATGTTGAATCTGTTGAGATTAGATTACAGGAAGAAGAGCTTCAACATGTTCTGTATGGCCTAAACTTCAAGGCCATGCACATGTTGCTTTGCTCGTCCAGTATCAGATTATGATAAAATAACTGCTTATCATTCCTGCAGCTGGTAATCTAGACCACAAGACAGCCATATGGGTTTGTGAATCCAGAACTTCAAGGTCGTATGTGTCAAACTCAGCGCCTACAAGTCTAATCTGGTCCTTTTTAAAAAAAAAAAAAAATTTATTCGGCCTGCACATCACTAGGTTCTCAAAAAATGTTGCCCTGAACAGTAGGTGTCATGGTACTATGCTTTTTGTTGTAGTTTCAGTTCAGTGGCTTTTCTATGTATCTTTATCTTCCTACTTCTGATGGTTGTTTCTCCTTTTGTCCTGTCTGCACCTGCATCTGGTTTCCCTTCTTTGTGACTACCCACCACGCCCTCGGGAGTTTCACCTGCGTCCAGTCAGCTGTGCATGCAAATAGTCATGTCTCTCCCTTTTTATTTGTCCCACTGTTGCTCCCCAAAGTCTTTGTGTTCTACTAGATTCATGATTTTTTTTTAGTCAGTGCCCTGCAGAAGTCAACTCATTTCTGTGAGTTGTTTTCATCTTTAGATAAAGCTTGTCTTTTGTAGGTTCAGACTGCCTCTGGTCTATATTTGGGTCCTACCTACAGAGAAACTTCGAGGGTAAAGAGAAGCCTGGCTATGAGGCGTTTGCGTCATCATTTTGATTCAGTTCTGTGAAATTGGTTCTTGTGAATAGGTTATATGGTAGCCTTGTAGAACTGCACAAGGAACAGAATAATTTTGCTTGACTAAATGGTCTGAAGGTCAAACAACATTTAAGCTGACTGGCTGAGGGCTTTTCAAATTTTAGGCGTGAGGACTATATGAGACATGCATTTTTGATTAAAAACTGCATATAAATAAACCATGTATGACTGTTAAAGTGATTCCCATTACCGATTGTGAACCTTGATGAAACCATGTTTGACACCCCTGTTCAAGGTCAACTTTATATTCTTTGTGAGGTGAGTTTGTGTTTTCATTTCATTCCTGGAGTTGACGAATTCTCTCCACTGGGTTTCATGGTCTGCTTGCTGCAGATTTATGAGGTGCTCTGGTCTCCTAATGTCACATTCAGACTTTGGCTGTCAGTTTGGCTGGCTCGACACAAGAGACTACTTGACCTTAGGTCATATGCATTGCTATGGTAACCCATCCCACAGGCACAGTTACAGATAGCAGAATGACAAAACTACCAGTCTGATTCTTAGTCTGTTTGGACCAACAGTGCATCTAGGAATATGAACGCTGGACACATGGTCAGCAGTACCATACATACAGTCGTGTGTATGTGCGCAATCTGCGAGTATAATGAATGCCTGGGACATAAGAATTGTAAAAGGGCACCCAACAAGCAAGGTGGCCTCACACCCTGACTTCTGCTTCACTAATGAACTTCACCATTGGCACAGAGCTCAGTTCATCTGCAGTGCAGACTGAAAGGACAAAGTGACCTCAGAGTAAGGAGAAAAAGAAGAGGCCCCATCTAGCAATGACCTAACACGGTACATAATGAGTTTGGCACGTCCCACTTCCCTTCTATACTTTCACAGTTGTTTTAAAATAAAGTGTGTCTTTTTGTGCCTGCGCGGCTGTAAGCGTGAGTGTTTGTGTCCGAGAAAGTCAGTGTCCACATTGTCAGTCCCAGCAGCACAGAGGGACTCAGAGGGGCCTGAGGTCAGCTGCTCAACTAAAAATAGAAATAAAGGGCTTTACAAGCCAGAGGTTGTGATCTGTTTTTTAACTTCCTTTAAGGAAAATAAACACTTCTCTGTTTTTCAGTTCATGAATTTGGTCTAGTATCAAATATTCTAACGAGTATGTCCTCAGATAAGGACTCTTAATAACACACATTCATAACACACATATAAAAGATAGTTTTTTAATAATTGTATTAACATCAATGACTTGCCAAATATAAGCAAGTCACTGTGGAAATGTTAGCATGATAGCATTTTACTCAATAGTCAATACTCTCTTCAGTCAAAACTCCAAAGGGACTGAGGTGTGATGCTCCCATCATGTCTTTGAAATTATTATTGCAAACCTATAGTTGCCAGTAATCATTCATATATGTTGAGATTATGAAATAAAACAACTTCCATTTGGGTTATTATCAAGTGCAAACCTCCAGGGCTGAAAAATTAATCTGAGGCTTGAGTACCTCTTGTGCATTTCCATCAGTAGCCACTTGAGGCTGGCTCTCGAAGCGAATCAATCCCCAGATTTCCATTTTAAAATGCCTGACTTCAGCAATTAAAATAAAATGCTTACAGATAGTTTCACCAATTATAGTAACTTTATGAAACCAATGTTTGTATTTTGTTTGATTGCTTGGGTTTTGTAGAATTCATTTCGACTGAGGCAGCTATTTTTAGCACTTTATTTGTCTGCTGCTTCAAACTGATTAGCAGATGTGGTCATGATAAGATGAAACTCCATCATGACCAGCAACACGTCACATATTACACCATGTCTTTATTTATTGAATAAAAATTCAGACAAAATGCAGAAATGGTGCGTGAAAAGTACACCATCACTGCTTCTACAGGAATTCAGAGGGTAGGGAGCAGTTGCTGCTAATCAAATACACTCGATTTAACTGATCATCAGCAAGTGTGAGCAACTCTATGAAAGCAAATGTTTTGGCAATTTACTGGTGTGAAGCACTCAGTTGCCAATGCCAAGGAGGAAAACAATGTCTTTAAATAAGCAACTGCTGTTGCTTATCAGTCTGGGAAGGGTTAGATCACTGTTTGGCCATATTAGCGGACGGTGCCACATATGGAGAAAACCAAACACAGGATATCAGCAAAAACACCTCATACCAGCTGTCAAGCATGGTGGTGGAGGGGTGATGATTTATTTTGCAGCTACACGACCTGGGCACCTTGCAGTCATTAAGTCAACTATGAACTCCTATGTATACCAACATATTATAGAGTCAAAAGTGAGGCCACCTGTTTGACAGCTAAAAGTTGGCCCAAATTAGGTCACGCAACAGCACAATGATCCCGAGCACAGCAGCGAATCTACAGCAGAACGGCTGACAAAGCAAAGAATCAAGGTGTTGCAATGGCTCTGTCAAAATCCAGACCTTATGAAAGCTGTGCACTGATGAACCTCAATGAACTGAAGCAACGATGTAAAGACGAGAAGGCCCAAATTGCTCCACAACAATGTGAGAGAGTGATTAAGTCACACCAAAAAGAATTACTTCCGGTATATTTAAGAGCATTTCATTTTTCACACACTGCTTCTGCATTTCTTTTAGTTTTTGTTAAATAAAAAGTGACGCTGTGTGACATATCCTGTGTTGCTCATTTGAGATTATATTTACCTGATTATGAGACCTATAAGACCGTATCTGTACCAATCTTTTATGGATTCATTTTTCTAAGCAAACTTGTACATCTTAGCTGATAACTTAGTTCTTCATCCTCTTCTCTGTCTAAGATCACATCTGGCATCTTCCTTGTTTATTTTATCCAGTAAACTCAAGATTGTATCTTTAAGTACTGAATAGCTCATAAATACCAGTTGGTATGAAATGAAGCATGCATCCAGGAAACGTACAGACTCGCAGTCTCAAGTGATCATCAGCAAAGCAGCATGTGAGCTGAAACAATTGGCTTCTAAAATACACCAAGTTGCTCAGATCGTATCTTTTTATTCTTTCTTAAAATGGATGCAAACAGTACATAACCTGCTAATTCAAACACCTACTTGATCAAGAGCAACAGTGAGAAGAAATTAATTCAAAGTACTTTTCTTTTCTCTAACAGTCTGGAAGACCAAATAAACATACAACAGGTACACACGCACGCACTCATCATCAGCCCCACTGCAGCCCGCTAACTTTAAAAGCTTTTCAAACAGCTCCTTAAAATAAACAGAGCCAACATATGCAGCTAAAATATGACCTGAGAAAACTCATCACCTCCTAAGTGTCTGAACGTCAGTGAGACTGTTAAACAGCAGGAGAACATATGAGCTTCTAAATGCACAAACAGACACAGACACATACAGGCAGACACACAAAAGTCGCTGTGAGATAAGCACATGCAGATAAGCATGATAATTTGTGAACAGCAAAGACTGCGTGTGATGCATAATTTGATTCAAATAAAGATATTTAAGTGCTTTCTTGTGACATGTGGTAGATTAGACCAGCACCAGCATGAAAAGAGTGATCAAGGACCGAGCTTTATCTCTGGTGGAGGAACTAGCTCTCTTCTTCAGACAACAATGGAGCATCCAACAAGCGAACAGATATGTTTTCATGCTCACTCTACACGCGGACGTGCAGAGAGACGTCAGCGCCATGCGTAAAATCGAGCAGGCACCCACAGAGACAGTGGTGGCTTCACAGATTGTGAGATCTTGACTCCCCCCACCATCCTCAGTGTCTGTAGTTGAATGAGACAGTGAGGTGATAGAGGAAACCATCCACCCCCACACATCAACCCCCTGATCCCCTGGGCTCTGGGGCCACAGCGCCAACCCAGCGGCCAGTACGACTGGCCAAACAGTGCATCAAAAACATGCACACACTCATGACATCAGCTCCCTGGTCTCCGTTAGCCAGACAGCGTCACACACTCTGACACTTACACACAGGCTTACACACTTTGACATTTCCTTGTCAAAAGAACCAGTGTGCGCTCTCCCTCCCACCACCATCATCACAATCAACGCTCCTTTGTAGAGGGATAGAGAAGAGGACAAGGGCACTGGGAGAGGAGAAGACAAGGACTAGAGGGAGGTTTAGAGAGGGATGGCTAAATTCTCAAAAGCTACTGGAAAATACGAGGGCAGGAAAAGGAAAAAAAAAAACCCAAGCAGAAGACAGCGAGAATCACAAGGGTAAAAAAATGCAGCCAAGCGAGAAAGGGACTGGGATAAAGAGACGACAGATAGATAAATAAGGAGAGGAGACGGGGAGATGACAGTGAGACAGTCTGACCACATACACATAAACACATAACACTCATCAGTTCCACTCTTCCAGCTCTGAATGGCCCCTGGCAATGCAAGAGCCTCCAGAGCCGCGGCACAGCTCATCACAAAATTCACTATCTCGTCTGATCTGCTTTAATCACCAAGCAACTCGCACGCAGACAAACAACCGGCACACAAACACAGCTCGACACAACACATATTCTCCCTGGAAGCCAGTGAATGCACGGCCAGAGAGCCAGTCCTGACAGAACCACATTAATCACAGTGTACTCTCACTCGCTCACAGTTACACTTCAGCCAAGTCACTCCTCGCTGGGCGCTCCCAGCCTGTCACTCCCTCCCCAAACAACTAAAGAACCAGGGGAGCGCTCCAAACAATGATGTTACTCTCGAGTCTGCGGCCTAATGAAAAGCAAATCAATTCTGCTCAATCCAACAACACTCTTCCAACCCCAAAACACACTCGGTTTCTGCCACTGCTCATTCAGCTGGGCGACATTTTGAAACTGAAAACGAAAATGATGAAAATAAGCAAACAAGCCTCAGTGGGTTTGATTCATGCAAATGCTTCAAGTAATAAAACGACCAACGATCGTTATTGCTCTGTGCCATCAGTCTATTCTGGAATCGATGCGCCTTTCATATAAACAGCTGACCTCTTTTTCAAAGCAGAGATTTTTGCTTTACGTCAAAAAGCATGTGGCATGTGTGTGCGCGAAACCGAGCGTCTGATAATTTGATTGAATTATGCTTAACTGGCACCAAAGGAGAGGCTGGGAGGGTCAGACAAACAAGTCTGAGGATGACAGTTAAAGAAACAGAAGGAGAGACTGCGTCTTTGTGCGTTTGTGTGCGTACGTGCATGTGTGTACGTGCTGTGGTTCTTACCTATTCTCCAGTGTGCACCAACCACAATGGGCGTCACCTGCTCCCAAACAGTCACTGCAGCTCTTCCACTGATCACAATCTGCCACTTTTACTCTCAGCATCTGCACATCAATGCACAGAAGCAAACATGAGCACACAATCATCTTCAAGGGCGGCCAAAAAGTGGAAAACAAGTGATTTTGTTACCAAGATGCTGACGGCTGTTAAGAGAACTTAAGAATGATCCTCCTCAAGAATTTTGATAATCTGCTACAGTGTAAGAGTATCACTGCAATTTCGAGTCTCTAGGATTTAAACTACCACCCAGACGAAATGAATATAATATAATAAGCCCACAATGAAAACCAGCTTACAGGCTCACACATAACTTTTGCATGTCATCATTCAACACTTATTGACAGCAGAAAGAAATGAATAAATGTCATGAAATTTTTCAGTAAACACATCATGACATCTAAAGTGTTTATTAATGTATAATAACTGCAGACAGTCTTTCCTGAATAACTCCTACAAAGACATTTGATCTTGTCGTTTTCCAAATGCAGATATATTTCACCGACATCCGCTTACAATGAAGCAGATAAAAAAATCTCAGATAATGTAATTACACATTTGTAAACTCCTACGTGCAGTGTACATCTCCTTAAGTTTCTTAAGGCTAACAACCACCTTTTTTTCTTCTTTTTTTGCTGCTTTGTCTATTTGCAGTGCAAACAAATACGAATACGCTGTAGGTAAACACAGATAGGCAGTTTGAACCTAGGAAGTGAATGCCGGTCTCAGAATGTAAATCCGTTTAAAGGTTACAGCTAAAATAAATGCCAGCCAATAATAGTGCCAAATTTAATTTAAATCTTAACAATGTCACGGCAAATGTTACCTAAAAAATGTCATGCAGCAGTTTTGTCAGAGTCTAAAAAGGAGCTGTAGCATATTTTCTGTGTGCACGTTAAACTTTGTTTCTGTGACAGGAAGCACAGAGATTTAATAGCAGCACAGACAGCTAACAAACTGATGCACTGTCACTGTGCAGAAACCATAAAGGCCAGAGGTGCAGCCATATCCCGCCCTAAGCCCAACTGTTATCAAACAAATTGGCTTTGAAATGCAGGTCTGAAAGCTTAATGTAGGTCTGCATGCATGTCTGCCTTAACCACAAATATGGTAGTGTTCTGTTAAGTGAACTTAAGGAGGATGTACATGACGTGACATTCATGAGGTCTCATTGTGGTTATCATGGTCGCGCTACGTGCTGATATACCAGCGGGTATAACCTTACATGATGAGAGGTCATGACATAAAGAAAGTTGCTGTCGTTGGGATCGAAGGTCATGATGTGGTGTACTGCTTCGTTGGCTCGCAGCTTCAGCATCCACTGATTGGCTGTGGTCATGTTCGGTAGCAGAGTCAGCTGTGAAAAAGAGAGACGCACATGTTGAATTGCAGAGTTGGAACCACATGCAAAGTGGTGCAATTAAAAAAAAAAAAAAGACGTTGAGCGCCAATTTCTTGGTTCACATTCATGCAGAAGAGTTTCTCATATGTTCACAACTGCTCAGTGCAACCACATTACTTTTCAGTTGATTGAGCAGATCGAGTCATTTGCTCAGCAATACCACAGAAGAAGCAGGTTTTTTCCCACGTCTGTGTTTGGCAAGAGATACACAAACAAAACTTTTACATCGTGATCACTCCTTGGAGACTACGCCCACCTGTAGCAAGCACCGAGATGTACAGACAACCTTGATTGTGTGATTTTTATTGCACCATATTTTTGGTGTCTTATTGTTTGTGTAATGTCAGATGATTTGGCAGTCTACAATTTTTGTCTGCCAGCGGTCCAACTGAAAATATGAAATCTAAATCAGCAGCTGGTGCAGTAAAATAAGCAGCCACAATGACTGTCTATTGTTAGATGGTAAGTTTACTGTGGTAAAAAGGGAGGACACTGGAACTCTGGACTTTTTGTGTGGTGATTCGTATCTTTAAAATGTGTTTCCAGAAGCCATACTTGTATACAATATCAAATAATATAATATGTAAATGTAAAATAATGTTTATATGGGAAACTGTGATGCTCACAGGACACAGATATTAACCGTAACTGACACCCATGTTCATTTCTGTGTGCAGATAAATTCAACACAGATGAAGAGTCAGTGAGCAGCACTGGAGGTGAAGAGTGACATGAAGGCACTACATGCAATTAAACTAGTTTAAGTTCAGGAATCATAGCTTGCTGGTAGTTCAGCTACATTCATTGGTGTATAGTCTTTCAAAAACACTATACAGCGGTAAAACTTTGGACCGCTGCTTCTCCACAATAATCAAACCCTTTTGGCCAGTCAAATGATCCAAAGTGGTTTACAGCGTAAATAAATTCTGCCTGGATGGATGGTTGTTTTTTAAGGCAAGTATTAAGTTGACCTACAGCTTCCTGGAATACTTGGCTATGACATTTTATGTTTTGAATATAAGTTTGTAAAACTAACCTTCACTATACTATACATAATCAAAGATCCTGCCAGACTCAGTGCCCCACCTGGATTTTGGTTTCTGCTACAAAAACCTTTTTTGTCATGTTTGACCTGTGAATAAGTGGACAGTTTTTACTCTACCCTTACTTATCCTGAACTTATCCTTTTATACTTTTTGTAATAAAATGTGGTATCACATGCCCAGTGCCAGTTTCTTTCTTATAATGTAGTCTGAGCTAATTGGCCAAATTAGATTTTTTCCTAAGGTAGATTTAGTGTAGTTCAACTTCTTCATGCTTTTAAGGTAGCTCCCCCAATACGACCAGTGAGTCACGTAAGGGAATAAACCTGGGACAGTTTGTTTAAACCTACAATGAATGGATGAATGAACAAGGGTACATTGTATTTGAGTGGGATTGGAAGTTGAGACACGGCAGGGCCAAAACATAGTGACATAGTGGATGAGGAAGTGGGTGAGTGGGAGGATGAGATTCAGATTGGCTACATCTGGGTCAGGACTAAATGAGAGACCCATATAGCAGGCTATAATATTTAATCAGAACTGAATTAAGTATCGAACTGTGCCTCAAAATCTTTTCACCCATGACTAGAATGGGCATAGTGAAGCCCGCTGCAGTAATAAGAAGAAAGTACACCTTCTATTATTTCTAAGGTTTTTATATTGGGACAAAAAAAATATCCTGTCCTTGGTAGCTTAAAAAAAAATCTTACCTTACCTCAGGTGTAAAATAACAAACAGATTCTGTGGTTTTATTATTTATTTAAAAAACGAAACGAAAAGTTGCAGAGTGTGAAAATGAAGCACACCCCACGATTCTGTAGCTTGTAGACAAACGTTTAGGAGGTATAACTGAAAAAAAATTGTTTCTGTATGACTTTATCGGGCTGTCACATCATTGTGGAGGAATCTGACCCATTTTTCTTTTGCTCATATACACACAGCTTTTTTGAGGTCCCCCCACAGTGTTTCAGTCAAGCTGAGATCTGCACTTTTTCTTGCCCATTGCAACATCTTGATTCTTTTCTTTTTTACCATTCTGTTGTACATCTTATCTATTGTTCTGATTTTATCTGTTTTGATTTTATATACTGTTTTGTTTGTTTGTTAATTAGTTTGTTTGCTTGTTTTAATCAATTTTAAATCATGCTTTTTATTTGTTTTTGTTTCTAATGTCTCTGTAAAGCACTTTGAATCACCTTGTTGTTGAATTGTGCTATACAAATAAACTTGCCTTGCCTTGCCTTGCCTTACATTTGCTGTCATGTTAGGGATCACTGTCCTGTTGCATGAACCAGTTTGGGCCAAGCTCTGGCTGTTGGACAGATGGCCTCACATTTAACTCCAGAATATTTTGATATAAAAAGGAGTTCATGGTTTACTCAAGATGCCCAAGTCCTGTGGTTGCAAAACACATCATCACCGCCACAACTGGTATGAGGTGTTTGTGCTGATATGCTGTTTAGGTTTCTCCAAACATGGCACTGTTCATTATGGCCAAACATGTCCATTCTGGTCCCCAAAGGGCATTGTTCAGCAAGTCTTGTTGTTTGTTCAGATGTAATTTTTCAATACTAAACTGCCATGTTTTTTTTTTAGAGAGAGAATAGCCTTCTCTAGGCAATCCTTCCAAATAAGTCATACTTGTTCAATGTTTTTCTAACTGCACCATCAAGAATTTTAACATATTAACGTATAGACCTGCAGATCTGAGATGTAGCATTTGAGTTCTTTTTTGCTACCTCTCTTAGCATTGAATGGGTAACATCCACTCCTGACAAGATTGGCAACTGTCTTGTGAATAATTGTTCTCACTCTAGACTGGATGGACTTGAACCAGTGGATTTCACATGAGCTTAGAACCTGTCCCAGATAGCTGGGCACATTGCTGATATCTTTCCTCCTTGGCATTATGTTAACACACACCTGAGATCCCAGTTCTGAGATCCCTTCCCAGACGCCTTAACGCCCACTCACATCCTGGGCCATCTGACCTCAGGAATTTGCATGATAAGGTGGGGCCAGGTTTCACAATGAACTCACCCGAAACTCTGGCTGATTGGGACCCACGCCCAGTTTCCCACCTTGGCTCAGGCGATTAGAGGATCATTAGGGGGTCCTTTTGTCCCTCTGTGGGGGTTTACTCCGACTAGGTTTATATCTGGGACTCTCCACCATTTGACCTTAGAACTGAAGAAGCTTCTCGGATGAGAGGTGAAACGTCTTCAAGCAACTTAAAGAAGTCCAGACGCTTTTCTTTGCAAGCTCCTTTGACAAGCTCCTTTTTTTTTTTTGCCACGACTGTATCTCAATTACTCAGTAGGAGGTTATATGAGGGGTGATTGGACTGGTGCTTGGGTGCTTAGAATGCTGTAGCTGTTACTGTGCTGCATATGTTATCAAGAAAAAATATCCAGACAAAGATTAAATTAATTTTTGTCTGAGCTGCCTCACTCCTTCCCTTTTAAAAGGCCAACATGACAGATTAAATTCTTTTGTCTGGATACTTTCCCTCCCCCAAAGCTAACGTGGATACACAAGAGAGTAACCAAAACTCTCAGTCTTAATTAAATTCATGCATGTATGTATAAGCAATGACTGCCAGATTTAGTAAAGTGATTTTAGTTCCTGCCTTTTACTTCAAATATTTTTCATGTTTCCACCTTCACAAATACATTTCAGGTGCTCTTTGTTCAAGCAGTGTGCCTAATCTCGTTCCACTGAGCAGTGATTTATCTGCACACTGACCGTCCTGCAGGTCAAGATCATAAAGCACGTACGCACAAACATATGCACACACAGACACACACACACACAAAGCTGTGCAGAAAAACAAACTGTGCTGAGTGAGACTTCCTGTCACGCCGACAGTGAAAACTCTTATTTCTGCGATTTGTCGGGCCTCCCTTCAATGGAGAGATCCTGGCATCCTGAGGAAGTGGCAAACTGATCAGCATCTGGTGACAAGCACGGGTTGTATCACTTCTCCATCCACTGAACACAACAAAACACTGTCATGTGCACAGGAGCACACATTTATATAGGACAAAACCATTACCACCCACTTAGACGTGCTGGTTAATGTTAAACCAGCGCAGACAGGAGCTAAGTAAACCATTGGCTTAACCTGTGATGAAAGGCATTATCTCAACCTGCAAGAATCGCTGTCAGGTTTTTTTTTATAACACCACCTACCCATCTGCTCGCACAAGCTCGCCTGCTTTTTAGTGATAGTAAGCAGCTGTGCTATGTCCTCACCTCACACCCCAGTGACTACAAACACATAAGCAGAGTGACACAGCGAGGAGTAAGTAAACAGCAGCCCACACACCTGGACAGGGAGCACAATAGGTGCAGAGAGGAGGAGACGTGAAGAGAGCTGTGGCACAGTGAGCCACCAGGTCAGCCAACAAAACACCTGCTGTACTGGCAGGTCGCTCTGACTCTATTCTCCGTCTATCTTCATGCAGATGAAAGACCCTATTCAACCAAGAAGTGCTCAGCTGCTGTGCACTCATTCTTTCTCTCTCTCTGTCTCTGTCTGTGCACGTGTGTGTCTCTCTGTGTGTGTTTGAATGTGTACCTGGGTGTAAAGGAGAGAGAATAAAGATTGATAGAGGTGGGGCAGGAGCGACAGAAAGAAGAAAGAGAAAGAGATAAAGTCTGTTTGTTTGGAAAATGAATCAAAGGGCCTTTTATATTTGAGATGGAGTAAAAGAGGAGCTGAGAAAGAGGGGATGGCGAAGCGATGAACTGAGAAGTGGAGGGGTGGACCCACTGAGGGAGTAAAATTGGAGCGAGAGGGAGCGAGATAAAAAAAAGCGGACACTGCGAGAAGCAGAAAATGGAAGTCAGCTGTAATGGGGAGGGAGAGACTTCATTAAAAAATGCATGTAATTACAAATTACTTCACTGAGGGCTCTCTCAAAGACAGTAAAAGAGGCCTAACTTAATCTCAACCACTGTTTCCCTGTGTTTAGTCTGAGCCAAACTCACAGTCAGAATCACATTACACACACTAACAGCACCATTAACCTCTGTAACAGCTCTATCCTGAGGGCACAGACACTACCACACACACACACACACACACACACACACACACACACACACACACACACACACACACACACACACACACACACACACACACACACACACACACACACACACACACACACACACACACAGAGAGAGAGATACATAGGCAAACAGTGAAAGACATAAAGATAAAAGCACAAAGCATGTTGTTTCCCAAGGTCACCAAAATACTGCACACCCTATACAACAAGGTCGACACACACACGTAACACGTAATCACAGGGTATGCATTCATCTGAGTAAACACATGGAATCACTATACCAGTCACATTGGCTTGCAGACAAAGTCAAACACCTAAAAACACAGTCAGACCTGCAATCTAGCAAACAGACGTACACAAACACGCTCATACACACCATGCCAACCAACGCGGCGCATCCGCTATAAACCATCCAAAAACCAATTACTGCGTGCTCAGCTGGGGCTAAAGCAGTGCCTTCATCTGGGGAGGAAAACAAGGAGTTCTTTTAGCAGGTCTAAACAAAACACCCGACAGCAGAATGGGTTTAATGTTGTGAAAGGTACTAGGCTAATGCAAAACCATAGGGTCAGAAAGCTTTCAGAGTCAGCTTGTGTTGTTTCCACAGACAGCTGAAGTGCAGCTAGTTGCATATGCAGGCAGATCCGCTGCTTAGGAAGCTCAGTCAGGGGTGACGAGGAATGTGGCTGAGACAAAATTAAGGAATGCTGGTAATTGGGCAGGAAAGGTTTTCACAAGCTGGACCTTCTGCAGATGTTTAATAGCTCAGACTGCACACCAACACATGTCGCAAATGAGTCATAAGCCGTCAACCGCTGTTAGACAGCTTTACTGTGATCTCACAGACAATAGTTTAAGAGACATTAAAACTCATGATTAGGACTACATAAGGTTCGGGATGGTTCATGGATCAGCGGAATGAGGGGGTTGGTTGGGTGGTGACAATGCAGGGAAAATCTACAAGTTAAAAGGAGGCATTTCTGCTTTCCCTGTGGTGGCTCGAAGTGTTTCATCACACACATAGGTTTGGTTTATTGTAAGAATCGGCAGCCACATCACAGCAGCACTACATACCTTGTAATGTTAGAGTTTTTCCAAGCTTCGGGGCTCAACTACATTAAAAATAATAACTCCATTCAGCGGTTGAGGTTAAGCTTGTTTAGAAAGTTCTCAATCACAAGGACTGAGAGTGTATGCACGCTCATGTGCGTGTGAGACTCACCTTACGAAGTCGTCCATTACTGGTTCCCAGAAAAACCACGGTGTGGTTTTGCACGTTGTCCACAGAGACTGAACTGAGACCCGGGTATTCAAGCAGAGGAATGGCCCTAAGGGGTCTTTGTAATGCCAGTGGGTGCTGCAGGTGGGCTGCACCGCAGTCCAGCTGCTCGGGCTGCAACTAGAATACAAACAGAGTGAGAGAGAAAGATCAATTCTCATCAGCTTTCATATGGAAGCATGACATGAAGATTCGAAGAAGGAGAGAGCTGGGCACAAAAGGAGGCGTGTGGAAAGCAGGGGCTGATAGAAGCTATCACACTGGCGTTGCTCATTCTGCTAAATCACTTTTCAGACATCTCAGTGAATACTTGAAATGGGCTTATAAGGGTCTTCAACACTCGTAAGACTTTGCTTTTGTCAAATCCTCAGTGGGCAATGATAAAACATTAGTGCTGCGCTTGGATGAGCACCAGGATCTATTGGGAATTCTCTGAATATTTTAGAGCACACAAGAAAAAAAAAAGAAATTAAGCACACTGGATATTTGTAGAGTCTTTTCCCACGGGCCCTTCTGCTCGAGGCATCGTCTCTCTTATCATAAATTGTGTCTGGCTTTCCCTCAGTGTTGGCCTTCAAACTGTCGACTACAAAAAAGATCACATTTCAACGGCCACGGCTATGTAAATGAGGAAAGACTAACTTTAGTCTATGAGTGGTAAGTGGGTTGTACTGCAGCAGGAGAAAAAACAAAGGGCACAAATCACTTTGAACTAAGCAGTTGTCCATCTCAAAAAGGGTTTGTGGGCGACCGGAGATGGTATTCAGAAAAACTGGTCACGAGAGGAGTGGCCCCGGGGCCACGGCAAACAAGGCAGTGCCAGCAAGGAGGGCAACTTTCTGACCTGACAGCACAGTGGTGGCGAGACAGTCTCCTTTGACCTCAACTCTGTCAGTCAAAACCACCACAATGAAAATCTGGAATTTCTCTGCATTCCTATTAAACTGTGGAAAGCTTTCATTGCTTGTTATTGTTAGGCACCATGAATCAGACAGCGCTTTTGCAATGCTAAAGTTTCCTTGAGGACACACGTATGAGTAGGAAGATTGTAATAAAATACACGTGATAATATTTGATCATGTGCTTGGAACAGAGGAGCTATTTATCGGTCAAACATTGGGCTAAATTTAGAGTTGAACTTCAGTCAGAAGCACACACTAAATAAAAATGTCTGGGGTTTTACTGGAAAACATAGTAAACTACTGACCCCTTACAATCCTCACATTTGGTAAAAGGGGAGAGTTGCTGGATATGAGATTAGTCTCACCCTTCCCACAACCCTCAGTGTGGCTCTAGAGGGTCTTTCCAGCTATCACCTCTACTCCTAACATGGGAGATCCTTTCTTTGAGTCAACAGTTTGAGGGTTAAAGAGGATAATTGTTCGTAAGCATAAATGGAAACTGTCAGAGAGTAGCAGCAGACGTGAGGGAGTAAATCTTATTGCAGCCTGAACAACTGTAATGGCCAAGAGGATTCATAAATCTCAAGCAGGTTTATTGGACGAGCACGTTTTGGCACCCAGTATAACGAAGAGAAAAGAAATAAAAACATATGAAATAATGATGCAGAAAATATCTCAGTGACGCTGACTTATTTTTTTTTTCTCACTTTCATGTCAAGAAATGGATAAACTGATCTGTAAAATAAGTTTCGTTTTCAGCAAAGCTTATGCTAAGTTTTAGAGTGCGTTTTATTTGACAGAATGTATATATTTCATTAACATGGCAGCTTAAAATCAGATCAAAATAATTACATAAATTAAGTATTTTTATATTGCCTAATTAAATGTGTACAAAGCCCTTACCACAAGGTTTCCCTTCTGGATGCAGGCTGAACCGGAGCCCTGTATCACACTGTCCAGCACCTGAACGTCGCTGCTGGGAGAGTTTGAGCAGTTCCTGCGGCCTTGCCGTATCCCCTCCTCGATGTCTCCAAACTTGAAAGCGCAAAGTGCAGACTTTCTGTCTCCCTTAGAAAACACTCCAAACAAGTATGGCTCGGGGCTTTTCCCATCACCTGCGTGGATCTCCGTGGGGTACACGGACAACACCCGGTTGTAAAAGTTCCCGTTAAATCCACACTGTAAAGGCATCTGGATGTAGGATTCAGTGAGCTTCCTGCTCTCTGGCCCGGTGGATTTTCGGGGGTTCTCGGTGTCCAGGCATATCCTCGCGAGGATGCTGTTGGGCTGGCTCTCCTTGTGGCCCATTTTCGCATCATTATTGAAGGCAATATATGAGTAAGTCTTCTGGATGAAAGCGTGTACGAAGCTTAGTTTATTTTTGGTTTTAACCTCTTGTTTGATCTTGAATACATTATCCTCGGAAGGGTTAATGTCATAGGTGAAAAGTCTGGATAAATCCTTGATGTTCAAGGAGCGGATGGCGATCTCCGGGGTGTTTTCAAAACGCAGATCTTCTTTGCTGTGGTTTTTGGGGAAAAACTGAGTTCCAGCCCCTGTGTATGTCGCCCCAACCAGAAGCCGGGTGTTTCCCCCGTGGCTTTTGAAGATGAGCCCCACGGTGGATGCGTTCGGGTGATTGGCAGCGATGTTCAGCATGCTGGGGAAAACAGTCTTCTCACCCTGGGGTGGGAACTCCACCGCTATTTCTGAAATATTATCCATTTTTCTGAGCTCACAGAAGCCTTGATACACAGATCCGCACGCAACCACGATCCCTTGCTCCCGGTCCAGTTTCAGGAGCTTGTTGTAATTGTCAGTGAGGGATTTGGGATGCTCGCAGGGAGCCTGGGGAAGCTGTGGCGCATGGCACAACAGGTTGTCCTCCACCGGTCCAGTCCTCTTCTCCACTTCAGCTGTCAAGGTCCCATTGAGCTGGTAAATTGTGTTAACGGTAGCCAGGTAGACTTTTCTGGACACTGGATCCACCACGAAGTTATTGGTCTGATTTGGAGACGCGAAAGCCTGTTGGATGTGCAGCGCGCTGGCACTCCGGCGCGTCTCCAAAGCCAGGACGCCGAGAAGCAGGACGGCTATCTCTATCGAAGGAGGCATTTTTCCTTCTGACCGGCTTCCGCGTGTTCTGTGCCGAGGGGTGCATTGAGCAAAGACAAAAATGTGTGTTTGTTCCTACTGCGACAACCCGAGAGGAAAGACTGTTTCCTGCTCAACGCCTAAACCCACAGTGACGCGATAAGCGAGTCGTGCTTCCTGTTCAGGCTGCCTCCTCTGTCCCTCTCTGCCTATCGTGCAGCTCAGCAGTCACTCTCCTGGGGCACACTGAGCCACACCGCCTGGGTGATATTTTAATCATCTTGACAGAATAGACAACAGGGAATAAATAGTTCCAACTGATTTGGTGTTGTGCATTTTCTGGACATCGCCGCACAAAGGACAAACTTATTTTGAGTCAGGTTTCAGCGCTGGTTATTTAAAAATATATACGTATATTTATTTATAAGCAAAGCATTCTTCGATTACAAATATTAGTAAAGATGGACTTTGCTGCGAGCATGGGGCGTTAACTCATTAACCCTGAAAAATGGCACTGCCTCCCTCTTAATGGAACGTCCCATCAAAGCGCTCTGTCAGCCCAGTCAGCTGTGATTGATCTTCGTTCGTTGATTAGATCCTGATTCCTTTCAATCACTCAGGTACAATAACTATTATTTAAGACATAATGTGAAGTCGTGCCATATGAAGTCATAATGATCATCTTCCTTTCAAGGTGAGCCACTTGATGAGTCTCCACCCGTGCGTGGTTCCGCTCATCTTGGGGTTAGCGGGTCACAAGCCCACCTCCTGTGCTTCCCGGTCCCTCGGCTCTCAGATTAGTTCTGCAGATCCGGAGGGTTTCGTTTTGGGCACATACGGCACGGTAAAGACCGTGAAAGTGCTACCAGATGGGCACATCAGCACACCTTTCCGGTTTTTGACATTCACATCTATCCAACACTGCTTTTGCACGTTTTACCTCATAAATATTCAAGCACAACACATGTGCCCCCACTCAAAAATGCACGAATATGGTTAGCATCCCCCCCCCCCCCCTTTTTTTTTTTTTTGCTTTCTCGACGGAGTGTGCATATGCTCACATCTCTGAATAGAAATGAATGACTCCTAGTCGAGGAAAGACAACAAGTGAGTCAGACGCTGCATAAATCAGTTTGCAGGGGAGCCCGAGAAAAGTGTTATCTCTGAATACATGAAATAATTAAAGTTGATGCTAAATCGCGAGCAATCGCTTGTGCCTATTTACTGCGTACTCCTCTGGGGGACAAACCCACTCTCTCTCCACACCCTCCCACCCCAACCCCCAATCTCTACTTGCAGCTTTCAGTTGGGTAGATAAGTGCGCTCCGTGTTTACCTTGGCGCACAGCCATGCGCATCAAATCTGGCAGTGTAGAAAAGGAGCAAAGTGCTCCGATAAAGTGCAATATAATGACCCCCCAAGTGCAGAGCACAATGAATGAGCCAAATAGTGTCGACACAGTGCGCGTGCATGTAAGTGCAGACTTTCGTCAGGGAGTAGGGAGCCAGCGGCTACAATGAGGTCTGGCAGGGATGCAGGGACAAGGCGCAGTCTGGGGCAGAACTGTCAGCATCAAATATCCATAGTGAGGCGTGACCGCTGCGGTTTGGTGCAGCTCAATCAAGAAAACGACACTGAACCGAATTAGGCTCCATGTGTGGGTGCATTACAGTGATATAAAGTGGGGGTACACCCGATCTCTCGTTTGTAATAAAAACAATATCTGTTGCTGCACAAGCTAACTTTTGGCATTTAAGACCCCCTCCTCAGAACCTGTTTCCTTCCTGATAAGGAGTCACACCTCTTCTCCCCACCCTCAGAGCACACCATTCACACAAACTGAGCACGGCTTTCATACTTAAGGAACGTCAAGGCTTTTCCAGGTAAACGAGCTCCATCTAGCGGTCAGGAAAAGCATCTGCAAGATGACTTTAAAAGCACACTTTCCACTACAACACTGCGAAGAAGCATCAGACACACAAGAAAATAAATAAACAAAAAGGAAACATGTCTTTTGAAGAAATACGGAATGTGCATAAATTAGTCAGGAATGCACTTTATTTATTCCACACTTAGAAAAGGACATCAGAAGGCACTGAAGTGGTTTAGCACACAACCCAAGATCAGAGGTGCTGCTGCAAGGACAAACTAAAGTCAAAGGTCAGCTCACTCCCAACTTGTCTATTGTACCTTTGATTACACATCACTGACAGATCAATAAATCTGCCTACTGCGGTTCAACTTGAGAGGAAACAAGTTTACTCACATTTTGACAAAAATGCACTGAATTTCCTTGGTTTTTTTTTTTATTTCCTGTAGAAAAGCATGTCAGCAGTTTCAACCTGCATCAGCGCTTCACTTCTCAGAGAGTGTCAAGCTTTGTAGTCTCTATCAAAGGCCTGACCTACATGCTGTCTATCAGTGTGCTAAAGTGCAGCTGTACAGTTCAAATGATCACAATGTCTGTTAGGAAATCAGCTTCTTGGCATTAAATACAGTGCAGACTAGTTAACGTGCTAGGTCATCTTGTAGTGTCCTTGACTAGATTAGAAAGTGAGAGTAAAAGAGAGGCCGAATGCCAAGCTCTACTCATGGAAGCAAAATGTGTAGAAACACACTACTGAGCATCTGGAGGCAAGGTCATGTTCAGATTGCGAATTACTTTCCCCCTTACAAAAGTTGCATCTGGCAAGACATTCATGACATATATGGAAAGAAGCCACAGCTGCTTGGACCTTTTGGGTGCTTAGGCATCCCTGGGCAAACTTCAGTTTGGCACTGGGTGATAACACCTTGACATAGCGATACGGTGGTACATTTAAAAAAAAAAAAAAAGAAAGAAAAGATAACACGCAGGGAAACTGTGTCAGTAGTATAAAGTCACATACAGGCAATGTGCATTTGACTGGCATGGCAGTGGAGATGACTTGCACTGTAGATTTGAAGCAGCAGTATTCATGATGGTTCTGAGACAGAACTGGAAAAGCACCAGTGGTCTCCCCTTCTTTCTTAACTTGATCACATCATAATGGTGGGGTGGGAGGCCAATTGTCCTGGCAACCTAATTTTACTTGGACAACAGCCCTTTATCATCGCTTTTAAAAGTAAATCTGCTTTGGAAGTAATTTTCTTCATGACAACGTGCAGCACTGTATACAAGTTACAAATATGGCAGATGCTAGACAGCAGCCAGATGTTCTCTGTAGTATTCATGTGCTGTTTTTATGGTGGGCACACCATCTCAGCTTCCCCCTCTAGTCTTTGTGCCATTCATTATCTTCCCTATTTTCAATTCTTTTTTAACTTTAAAAAAGTAAAAGCGATCTTTGCCATTAGAAATTGTACATCTGCATGACACTCATTCCTTCAAAATGTTCTATCTGAACAAATTTCATCACAGCAAGAAAGGCGAAACTTCCAGGAAGGTTTTTCAGCCATGGTTCAAAACTACTAATCACAGCTAAGTAAGAGTTCTCTTCCTAAAGGCAATCAACCACATTCTCACATTTGCATGTCTCTACAATTAGACTGGGCCTTTGTGGCAGCTCTCCAGCCCAGTTTCCTGACTAAACTCCCCTTTGTGTAGAGTGAGAGGAGTGTAATGCTACATGGTACTGAATAAAATAACATTGAAAATAAAATAATATTATTAGAAATAACATTATAATTGATTAAACTCTAAGGGTAAAAACAGTACAATACTGCATTCTGTGAGGGATAACAACACAAAAGTTCGTTTTAAAAATGTAAACAGTCTTGTCCTTCCTAAATGTGAATGTTCTCTTCTTCACTCTTCTTCACACTTCTTGCTCTTTATCCAGGCCGCTTCCAAATGTGCTCAGCTGAACCGACTGCAGACTGCAGCTACAGTTACATTTCTTGTTGTCACCAAAGCAACATGTGCTGAATGTAATCTGGTCATCCCGGGGGCTGCAGCGCACGGTGCGTATACCCCGAGAGAGCGTCCCAGTTTCTCCACAAGAAGGCCAGCAGGAGGATGAGGAGGAGGGTGGAGAGCGAGCGTGAGCGCGTCTTCATCAAAGGGACCACACAGTTGGCTACAGTTGAAACAAAGACCAGAAGGACAGCCATTAGGGCCAGCAGCACATTGATAAGTTTTCCCAGGAGGGTCCGGGCTGTGGCATTTTCCAACCCCTCCAACTGGACGACCTGCTGTTGCTGCTGCTGCAGCTCCATCTTAGAGATCCTGGTTTGACAGGCCTCCAAAGCCTCCTGTAGAGGACGACGAGAGGAAATCCATTTAGCTTAGTCACCAGTTTCATAAACATAAACTAATCCAAAGCACAATAGCAAGACACTGATCGTTTTACTGTGATTTAAAGTCAGATATGATTTTGCCTTTCCTTTGTTCTCATGTGTGGAAAAACACTGAACAAAAACATAAAAACTTCTCACTTGCCTGAGTGCAGCCTTTTATACTTTTGATTATTTTAAATAGACTCATGTGATCCACATTAGACCAGTGTGAAGTGTTCTTAATCATGTTTGTTTGTAACTGTAATTGATAAGTTATCCAAAAACACTTAAATATCCTGCACATTATCGATACATGTTACCCATCAGAGATTTTCAGACATTTCCTTCATTTAACTATATCTGCTTTTTCAGTAATCCTATTTTATTAGCTTAGCTTTATTGTACTTATATTGCTTATGCAATTTTACTTAATGATATTTTGTTGTTTTTTTTAGTTATTTGATCTAGATTTTAATCTAGTTTTATTGCTTTTATTACAGCATTTATTACATCCTGTTACTGAAATTTCAGTCATCTGTGAAGCACCTCAGGCTCCTGTTTCAATGAAAGGTGTTTTATAAATAAAGTAACTGCTGGTTCTGTTAGAGTTTGAAGTAGCTGTTGACAGTACATTTCATGGCTCTCTACCACCCCCTGCTGTGTAGGAAGGGAATGCTGTAATGAGCAATATGAGGCGTGAAAAAAGTTTTATGCAGGGACAAAACACACACACCTTAGCCTTTATGGACAAGAGGAAAGGATGCAAGTAATGTGAGACATTTTCAAGGGATAGTTAATGTTTTGAACCCCCCCCCCCCCAAAACAAAGCTGATGGACAGACCAGGGCCTTGAACTCATCTCCTTGTGTACAGAGTCAACACAGACATTTAGATAAGGCAGTTAACTGATGGAGGGTTTGTGCACGACTCAAAACTTCAGTTTAACTTAAAACTGACACAATAAGGTCTCGTCTGACCAGCTTTCTTTAGCTTACTAGTGCTTAAGACAGGAAGGTTGAGTGGCCAGCCACTTCCATTATTTCAACACAGGCCCATTTTAGCGTTGGGAGGTCAAGCGTGCAAGCCATAAGTGGTCAGAATAAAATGCAGTGCTGCAACAGTAATAATAAGGCTCAATGCATTCTAAAATGTAATTACTCTGCTGCAGCTGCTGACACTCTTAAAGCCCAATTCACACAGGACTAACATAACAGTGGACCCCTATTAATATGTAATAATTGCAGCGGCCTTCTGTGATCTCAGTCTGGTATGATTTTGTCATGTTCGTCATTTCAAAGCGAAAAAAAAAAATCCACCAAAAATGATCTACTGTATTGTGCCACACACAGAGGTCCTGTAATAATATAATTTCAGTGTGAATTGCTATTTAGGGGAATTCAGCTAATTACATTTTGGACAGCATTTTAGATTCAAATTTACTTGGGCTGGTGTCAGTACACAGTGTGGTGACCCAGTCATAGAACAAACAGGTTTAAATCTATCAGAAAGGTGTGCCAGAACATTTTTTTGTTCAACATTTATTATTGGCAGCCTGATTTAGTGAAATCAGGTCTGTAGCTGCCGATTGCAGCTGCTCCAATAAAACTCAGACTTTGCCTGTCTGGGCCGAATGTATTGCACAAAAAACAGGCGTGGCGGCTGATTTTTAAAAATCACACGAGGGCCTCTGATAAAATTAATCTGGCATGTCACTTGCCGATGATGGAGGCATTAATAACAAAAATGGTTGTGAAACAAAAGCACTGCGATGAAAAAAAAACACCTATACACTACAACCTGTCTCACATTTCTCTATGAACTCATAATGTCACCAGATAAGATAACATTTTTAACTTCCAGTGACAATGACATCTGCCCTTTAATAACTGTAATAGCGACTGTCAACACAGTGACATTTTTCATGTTTACAATCTACCTTCTCCCACCTTAATTTATTTAGGTCTCTTTTTTTTATATTTACATTGCTTTTACATTTGTTTCACATTTTTCCTCCTTGTTTTATTGTTTTTTGCAGAGAGTTTGGTTCTCTAATAGACAAATTAAAAAGCCTCTTCAGACAAATCTGTGTGACAGTGAGAGATGTTGTCACTGGTGTGCATTTATCAGTTGTTTTGCAGTGCTTTGTTATCTATCATTACTTTGGTGTAATCACTACCATTCCTCATGCATATCTGTTAATGAAAATGAAACTGCTTATCATGATAAAAATGGGTGCTGGTGCTTGCTGACATTATCTTGAACTACAAACCTGGATGTCTCTGGCTCTTTCGTAGGACTGGTAGGCGATCTTCTCCTCCATGCTGGCCAGCTCCTGTTTAAGGTTGAGGATCTCATTCTGGTGAAGTTCTGTGAGATCGTTGAGCTGCTCCTCCAGACGTTCACACCTGAACGCATGCGTAAGTAAAAGAAGCACACACGAACACATGTGAGAGTCTGTGGCATAATTAGCTTAGACAAAGAAACGCACGCAGGAATTAGTAGGAATAGACCCTGAGGGCATCTGGCCACATGGCACCTGACTGAGCTGATGACCCGCCCTGACAAGATTAGGATATGCTTGCTCATCTGCTGATTCAACTAGCCTATCACAAGAGACTCGGCAGTATTAGACTGGCCAATGGAATGTGTGCCCAACAAGAGGCGATGAATCTATACTGTTGTTTATTTTGGCAGGCACATAAAGCTGGATGGACAGCAAAGGACAAGAATAGACATGAGTCAACTTGACTGTTTCTTATTTTTAAGATCTTTTAACAGGTTGGTATAAAATCCAGCAAAAAGTCTCTAAGTAGGGCGATGACACATGATTTATAAGTTTTACCTGTCTTTTTTTAATGTTTAGAAATGATTCCTTAACAAATGTCCGCTATGAAATAACTGCAGATATGTTATGGGTGGATTCAGCTCCTGAGGAGTTTTTAGCAGCATTACTGGTTTCTGGATGGAGTACTCCCTCCCCTGGGAAGGGTGAAAATAGCTCCTTAGATGCCATTTGTCTCTGTTGGCAATTTTAATCTAAGAGGTCAAACAGATCACTCTGAACTTGGACATTTTAGGAAGAAAAATGCACATGTTTCTTTTTCTATTCAAGCTGATCATTAGATCTGTTCTCAGTCCTTGTGCCCTGTGTTTTAAAGCTCATGCACTTTTGTGCTGTTCTCGGCTTACATGCCAACTGCTGCTTTGAGAATGAGTATAAAAGAATTTGAGCTGTTCTGATGTTAATGTTGATGAACTGTAGGTAAAAGGTTTCTTATCTACTGTGAGCTAATGCTGCTAATATTGGTAAAATCTCTCTAATGCACAAGCAGGCCAAGTGTACCTTGCGATGATGAATAGCAATATGCATAACTAAGATGGTTCCAGAGAAGTGTTTCTAACTATAGCAGGTTATTCCTGATTACGCACTGTTGACATTCGCGGGGATTTCTCGTTACACACTCAGGCATGTATGGTACAAACATTCTGGCAAGTTCTAGTTCTTTTTCTCTTTACCTGAAGCGTTCTTCCTGCAGTGCTTGCATAACAACTGTGTAGTCTCTTTGATAGTGGCTCTTCAAACCTTCCAGGCTCTCCTCTAGCCTTGCCTGGCCATCTCTCAACTCCTGCACCTCCTGCAGCAGCATGTCAAAGCTGGAACTCTGGCTCCTCTCCAGTGTGTTTCCCTTGGAACTGGGGGGACCCCCAGGGGCCCCTGTTGTGCTATTAGCCCCCACTGAGCCTGATGTAGCACTAGAGCAGTCATCCTCGCTACCATACTTCGGACTGGACTGGAAGTGATGCCCAGTGCTTCCCAGGGAACGTCCTCCAGTACTTGTCACACCCTCTTCTACTGAAGGGTCATCCAGAGAGTCTTTAAGTGAAGTGATGTTATCAGCGCTCCCGAATTTGTTGCGAATAAGGGAGGCGATCTCTCGTGGTTTGGAGACGACTGCACCAGCAGCAGAGTGGGTAGCCTGTGAGAAGCTGGAGAGGCCACCCTTAACACTATCCACCACGCCCTCACTGAAGCCTGTGACTTTGGCTCCGACATCCTTCAGGCCCTGCTGCATGTCCCGCAGAACATCCTTGGGCTGGCGTGGGATACCGTTGTGTTCCGCTTCTCGCAGCCTCCGGTGGTAGTGCTCCAGTTTCCTTTGCAGCTGCTGGATGGTCTGTGCTGACTTCTGGTTCTTTTTCTCAAAAACCTGACAGCCACAGGACAGGAATTTATTAGTAAGTGAAATGCAAATCAGTCTGCAATTATCCACTTAAATATATTTAGAAAGTTCCCTCCCTGCCTCTGAGGAAAAGCCAAGGTAAAACAAACTGATCAAACAGGTTTGGTGTTTATGCACTAATTGTGATCTAATCTCACCAGCCTACTAAAAGCACAAGGCAATGAGGTGCTGGCTTTAATACAAAAAATCTAACAATAATTCCTCGTTTCACCTGTTTGATGCGTGTGCTCTGCTGTTTGTCGGCGTTGTTGGCCAGTTTGAGGTACTCTGCAACATTGTCATCCCTGGCTGTCTGCTCGATCTTAATCTGCTCTGTGAGCTTGAGGATTTTCTGTTGCAGCTGGGCGATGGCCTGCTTGGTGCGGTGAGGGTCTGGGGTGATATCCTCACCCCCCTGGAACGAACTGTCTGCCCCACATGAAACAGACAGGGGTGCCTGGCCCAGGCCACTTACTTCCAGCCGGTCGATCTGAAGCGATGAAAGAGGAAAAAAAGACAGATTCAAGTACGTGAAGGGTGAGGGAAGAAATCAAAGGATTTGCGAGGAAAACAAAAAAGGGAGTGAGGCAGGGAGGAAAAAGGATGAATTGCAATATATGAGTTTTTGGTCATTTTGCTGACATGTTAAAAAAAAAAGGAAACTTCTGCATTTTTGTAGCATGCAGACTGGAACGAGGCTAATTGAGTGGGTTGAACAGGTCACTTGCGGTCAGTTTAACTAAAGAGGAAGATGCCAAGTAAGCGGTTTTTTTATTCATGGACTTGCAAAGAAATGAAAGTTAAGGAAAAATAACTTTTGTCATTTTCAGCACATCCACACAAAACTCAACTCGAAAAACCTGGACTCTGATTTCGTTGTTCTGGAAGCCAAAAACCCCCAAAACAAAACAGGACTAGCAGGATATTAGATTTGGGTTTAAAGCAATTTCACAGATTTTTCTTCTTTGTTTTTCAAAATGACCCGATTTTATCAACAGACCACGAAACATCCGCGCAAAATCCAAACACCATCTAAATTGTGTTTCCTCAATTTTTCTAAAACTAGACCACCCTATCTGAGACAATGATGAATCTAACACCTTCAATCACAGGTCGCTGGTGTGATTCATTTCCTCAAACACCTCAGGGGAAGAACATTGCCAAACCTTTGGGAGAGACTGATGAAAATATTCTTCTCATCACTTAGTATTCACACAAAATAATCATCTGGACCTCACATCACACCATGGGGGCTCAGGAAGCACAGCAAACTTACACACACACACATAAGGGATTTACACGCACTGGTTATTCATCCGAGTATTTACTACTCAAATCCCCCATACTGCCACACCATAACCGGTAGAAACCAAAACACCGGAGGCTCACCTGTATTCTGAGCGGCATGACTAATGGATGACAGATGCAATTGTCAACAACGCAAAGTACAACGCATCCGGGAGAAACTAAAGCTCCCGATTAATCACTTTCCTCGTAAACATTGAACAAGAATCCAAAAGGAGCACCGAAAAAAAAAACTATCTTTAATAATAAAAAAAGTAAAGCGAATAAAACATGCGCAAAAAAGCGGCGCTCACCTTTCCGTTGGTCAAACGAAGGATTTTTTCCCAGTGCATTGTCCACACAGTGAAAGCCAGCTGTGCTTTTTCATCTGTTCTGCTCAAATTTCGTTAAAGTTTAATTGTATAAAAACCCCACAACGACTCAGTGAAGTTTCGCTCTGTAAGCTCCAGCTGCTCCAGCTCTACCGGCGACTTGTTGTGAAAGTTGAAGCACACCTGAAACTCAAGTGTACTTGGCAGCGCCTGAAGCTCCGCCCCCTTCTCCACTCCCTTTTCTGAGGAAGATGACATCATCCCTCTGGCAGCTTTCAAAGAGAGCGCAGTGCATTACCTGGGACCTTTTCTTATACCGCGTGACTGAATTTGCAAAAATAAACACAGTTGGGAGCCTCACAATAGATCAAGCCACAAAAGCTTTGTCTGTGATTATTTGAAACAACTGATCTGGTTCAGTTCTTTGTTGTTGCCGATTAAGTAGTAACTTTCTAACCTATTTTTTTACTCAAGTACTGTTAAAACGAGTTTTCGAGAATTTCAGCTTCATGATACCTCAGTTGTTTTGCTTCCACTATATTCATTTTAAAACTCTTGTTAGTATTCGCTGTGCAGATTTTACATATTTTTTTTCCCACTCAGGAAGAAACTGTTATAATTTACTCTGTGTGTAAGTACAATTTAGTGTTGGTCACACTAAAGTTGTGATAAAACGTTTACATACACTCATTGTGGGCATGAGTGTCAAAGTAATTTTGGGCTTTTAATTATTTCTTTAAACTGTTCTTTTTCCAGGGTGGAATGATTGTACAGCATACATCTTTAATCGATTTAGAAAACAAGAATTATTTATAATTATTTCTGTTTTTTTCCTAATCTACACAAGGTCAAACATATACACACAGGATCAAAAGTAAATGTACATGCCCATTAATATTTGTTTATAAATCCTTTGGAAGTACATCTCAACCAGACACCTTTTGTAGTCATTAATAACCTTTTAGCTGGATATTTGACCACTCTTAGCAGAAATGATTCATTTAAATTTGTTGGTTTCCTGGCCCCAAAGTCGGGGCTTTTGGGAGACCATTCAAGATGTGATGTGTACCGGTACCACTGACAGCAAAATAGCCTCAGAGCTTGATGCTACCACCACCACCATGTGTCTGTGAAGGTTCTCAGTCAACCAGGTCATCGTAGTCTAAGGAGCTTGGAAGTGTTCTTAGGTCTGAAAACCTCATCTTTACTCCTCCAAACATGCCTCTTGTCACTGTGACTAAATAGCTCAATCTTTGTCTCATCTGACTAAAAACCTTTTTCTAGAAGGAATTTGACTTTTCCATGTGGACAGCTGCAAATGACAGAAATGGGTAAAAAATATTTGAGATCAGAAATTTAAGAGGCTGTGCAGGAAAAACTAAGAGTTGGGACTGTCTGTCATAGAGGAGTACTTAATGGGAAGAAAAACTAGTTAGACATCTCTTTACAACAGCACGCGCACACGCACACATCCCAGGGCACATTCCTCTGAGTACTCGTCAGAATTACCAGCAAGAAAACAATTTAAACTTGTTCACCAAGTGAATTTAAAATCAAGGTGATGTGTATTGTATTGATGACTATGTGGCAACATTAATCAGAAAAAGACACACATCTATGAGTCCATTTAACTGGCACATTGTGTACGTACAGTAAGTCTAATCACTATTAAAGCTTCCTGACAGCAAGCCAAGGTGATCGAGTGAGCTGGAGAAGTGGAATAGCCTGCTGAGCAAGCACAGAGCGAATGAACAGGTTTCAGAGGAGCACCTGGTCTGTTACAAAGCAGTATTGATAACCTTATAAGGGCGAGCATGAATGAAGCACACACGCTTGATTTGGTTTTCCCCTTTTTCTTCCAGGTGACACAATAACTGCATAATCAAATGTCTGCCCAGTTACTAAAGATAAAGAGAGCAAAGGACAAGTAAGCAGTATACTTTGTACTGGAGGACCCTGCAGTGCAGCACAGATAGATTTTAGACATTGTGATAAGAAGCCCTAGTGACCTGTACACACTGGCACCAAACCAACGTGCTGATCCAAAAAAAAAACAAAAAAACCCCCAAATTACTATCAGCGCATTTCTTCTGTTAGGTAAAGCGAAGAAACCAGTTCAAGCAGTAATGATCAGCTGTGCGCCTTCCCGGCTCTAAAGACTGGCCATTGCAAGATATGATCTAATGTTACCACACACATAGCAAAGCAATGCTTCATCCCTGGCTTTCAGTTACTAAACAAATCAGCATTGCCTGTACGATCAGTGTCATCTTCAAATGTCTGACTTTTAGTGTGACTAATCATGCAACAAATTAAAGATCATGAGCTGAAGGATCAGGCTAATTTCCCTCAATTAACATAGCCAAACATGTCGATGTGCTGAGCCACTGAAGCAAGAAGTGACACGCACTGCACCACTGGAGTCTGTGCAGCCTAATTAGGGACGTTTTGTGTGTGTGTGTTGGTAATTTGGGGAGCAGGGTGGTGTGCACCCCCCTGTGATTAGACTTTATCAGTTAAAATGACAAACAAAGGGTTTGTATGGACTTGTCCCCTGCCCTTCAGCTCCTTGCACACACACACACACATACTTCAGAGAAAACCTACTCTACCTATGTCCCAAACCGGGGCCACAGGTTGGTGTGTGTAACAGCCTCGGATCCAGTAAAGCTTGTTAGAGCCATGAAAGGCCACCACTGACTTAGCATGGATCGACCACAGGCCTGGGAAAAGCCGAGCTAAACCTAAACACCGAGACCTGCGAAGTAAACCTCACACAAATAGGCATTTAGGCAAGAATTTACCAAGCTAATGGTGTTAGATGTGCATCACATATAATTAGACACATGCAACAAGAACATCTTGTACTACCCATCTCACTCTCTCTGAACTGCAGAGGACACATGCCCCCAAAATCCATTTTGTTCAATGTAGGTCACCGAGCAGAAATTAGACTGTCATACGTCTCTTTCCTATTTTTTGTGATCAAAATGTTTCACTTCTCCTTTCTTTCTACACCAGATACATCAGGTCTGTCTCCTCTGAGTTGAGTTTAATGTGTTTGTTGTTTTGTGAGTTAACTCAGGTGAGATCGAGGACAGCTAGAGTCAGGATGTTCTCGAGGACAAACAGTGGAAATAGACACAGTCTTAGGATCTTGTCGCATGCTGATGATATCTACACCCTAACCAGATCAAGGCCAGAGGAATTTAAAACTCCACACTGACCCTGACTGTAGCTTGCTGTTTAAATATGTATGTTTGTCATAGTAAATGTTTCAGAATGAAACAAAATTATCTTCCCATTTGTTATGTTTGAGAGTCATAGCTTATACAACAGACTTACGGTATTTTATATAAACATTACAATGCAACGCAACCACGGCACAGCTCACTGTTGTACTTTTTGCAAGAAACACCTAAGTGACCATACCACGCTCTATGTTTCTTGCTGTCAAGTTCAGGTTTTCATTATTTGTGTGTGTGTGAAAGTGTGAAAAGTACAGTACCTTGTTATTCATTAAGCCCCGCATTCTAGCTGTGGGCTTCCTGTGTTGTTAGTTTGTGTTTCTTGAGAAGCAGCAGTTTCAAATGGCAAGATGCAAGAGTGATACTCCGAGGACGTTGCAACTCCATGTTTCTGAGAAATCTGCTCTGATCCACACCCCCCCCTATTATAATATTCCCTGAAGTGTGGAAAAGGTGCCTCCCTTATAATTCAAGTCATATCAGTAAGTTGAGTATGTTATCTACAGAGTCCAATATCCATGAAGGATGAGAACTATTGTAAGAGGGAGGATTTTTAGCTATCCCTTTCAGCTCTGTTCATTTTGCACTACACAGCTGTCGCCTCTCCATTTATATGACTCGTATCTCTGTGACTTTATTAAACACCCTGCATCAAAGCCGGTCATCCATGACTGTCTGAACTTCACACTGCTGATTAGTTGATCTGATCTTTAACCGTACAGCGTAGATATCAGAGAGTGAACACAGTCATCAAAGTAACAGCTTAACAGTACTGAGTGATCTTTTATTAACAGATCTGAATTTACGAGCGTTTGAGCATTTGACACTGTGTGCAAACACACGGTCAAACACTTAGTTAGTTGCGGTAGGTTATGTGTGAAATAGGCCTTTAGTGGAACGTTCACGGGCCCAAAAAGTCTGGTGCTGCATTTAATATTTATTTATTGTCATTTTAATATAAAACATTTGTGCATTGGACTACTATGTGCCACATTTAACCCCAATCCTACTTTCTGCTCCCCTGCATCACCATCTTGTGATTTCAGTTGAAATTGATGATTTGATGAAAATCCACTTGTTGTTTCCTTTAAGTGTATCCAGCGTGGCAACAATGAACTCCATTCACAGGATATGGAAAATTACTAAACTCCATGTGATGCTGAACAAGGGGCAGTTTACTCAACACATGTACTCGCGAATGGCTGAATCCACAAAGTTTCATTACTAATCACTATAATACAGCCAAAGCCTATCAGTGCACACACTAAGGAAAGGAGAGTGCAAAAAAAAAAAAAAAAAAAAAGTATTTTCACTACTGCAAAAACACTTCAGGACAAAATCCTTTTTTCGAGCAAGACATCTGTGTTTTATTTATTACAGACACAGTGCACACAGCACTCCTACTTTAACTGATATGTAAGCAAGCACCATATCGCTATAAACACCTTTACAAGACTGTAAACAGTCTTTACAAACATAACAAACAACCTCACACACTATATACACATGTGGAGACTCACTGTGGTGTTGGGGGTAGGAAGTGGAGAGGTGTCAGCAGTTACCAGGTTAAGGATGACCTCCATGAGTGGGACACGCATGCGTGCAGCTTGGAGTGGAATATTTGTTTGGTCTCTCTATTTGTTTGTGTGTCTCTCGGGGAAAAAAATACAGTGAAAGGAAAGGAGAGGAGCCTGGGTCTGGCACAGCACACATCAGTCAGGACACTTCTTCCAAACAAAGTCCACTTCACTCAAAGTCCACAGTTGCAAAGACCCCACTGGACAAGGAATTACTGCTGGCTTGATTGAATATCCAGAATCCATAAAATGCACAGTCACTCCAGCAATGTACCATGACTACTGATAGCTGCAGAGTCTACATTATGTTCTGCTGCTGGTTCACAGGGCTGCTGCTCCTCAAAGCCCATGGACGAAGCTTGAGTTCAAACACACGCTTCAGACAGAGAGCCTGTGCAGAGCCAATGCACTTCGACAGGCACGACTCCCACAGAGAGCGTACATTAGTGGAAGAAGAAAGACTCCTCTGGACCAATGAGCCCATCTAACGCATGTTTGGGGGTGGGTGACAGTACAGAGAATGTTAATCATACGAAGGCTCGCTGCGCTGGATGTAGCCTGGGATAAAAGCAGGGAGAGTTTACTGCGAAGTTAAGCGTTCAAAGCATCCATCGGGCATAAAATCCGCAGACGGGGGGAAAGAGCGGCAGAGAGGCAGAGACCCAGAGAACGGATGTGAGGGGAGCAAAAGGAGCACAGAAGAAAAAAAGATCCCACCAGGAGCTGTCAGTGAGAGGGAGACGGAGTGAGAGAAGGCGCAAAAGAGAGAGGGGTTGTGAGAAAGCCTCATGAAGGGAGGGAGGGGGGCTTTTCTTCTGTTTGAGTTTCTAGGCCAGTTCAGCTCCAAAACATTAGCTAGTTCAGGCAGAAAAAAGGAGAGAGAACTTTTCCATTCCCTCCTTTTAATTATCACAGTTTGATTGTCTCAGCCAATCAGTTTACTGAGTGATCACGCTGTAACAGACTGGACTAGATGCTTCTACTGATCAAAAAAGAAAAGAAAAAAACCCACACTGAACAAAATAACTGTCCAGCAGAAAAGCACTAATGCGTGGATAATTCTAGTTTAAGTTGGAGAAATCAAACAACAAGAAAGGACTGACATTATACAGTTGTATGATCATCGCAAGGCTGCAATTCAAAAAATATAAGCCTATAATTGGGTCCCTGTGCTACAAAACAGTGGAGTATTGGTAATTTATAGAGAGGATGGCCATAATTAGAGTGCAAAACAGTGTTTGTTAGTAAACAGTCCAGAAGAACTGAGACGGCACACAGTTGTAATTTTGCGTTCAGGTTGATCATTTTCACTGCATTAAAGCACAAATTGGCATCCAAATATACTACAAACACCTTTTTATGAGCCTCAGAGTCTTTCGCGTCATGATGAAACTGTGGTGTACAATTAGGTAGAAAAAAAGAAAGAAAAAGCACTGGAAGTAGTGGGTGTAGGGGGAATGGTGTGGAGTGGTATGGCAGGACGAGGGCAACTGAAGACTTCTGTGCCCAAGCCGACAGGAGGAGCAGGGCAACAGGAGCGCGAATACAGGGTTTAATGGGAAAGCAGGAGAGGTTTGGGGACCGGAAGAGAGCGGGTAGGAATTAGGGAGAAGAGTGCTTATATAAGAACAAGTCCAACTCGCTGTGAGATGTGTATGTTTGACCCCAGTACTGAATAAAAGGGACACATGGCAGAATCTGTGGTTTCAAATTTGAGCCAAGGCTTTACATTGGAAAATGTAAATATAGAAAAAATAGGTTAAACTATATCTGCACATCTGTAGAGCCACGAATAATAATATTTTCCCTTTACTGGCAACAATTCCCATTCAGACAAACAGTATATACTTTTGACCGTCTCTTTAACTTTTACCCAAAGAAATGGGGTCTCCCACTCAAAGGCTTAGCATTAACTTACTTTAGTAGTTTACAATGATTTGCTAAAAAATCTGGATTACTAATACCAAATAATGTTTGCTGTAGTGTTGTCAGTTAATCTAGTTTTAACTAGGGTAAAATGTTAACCAGCTAACTACCAGTTACCAGTTAAGTAGTTGAGCCTGGCAGTTTTTCAAATAGTAACAAACTTTAAAAAGTAATAATTTAAAGATGGGTGAATCCTCACTTTGTAAAAACCTCTAAAAACAAGACTACAGGGAGCACAAGTACAGATACATTTTCTTAGAGGCGTCTTAACCGTAACCCTTTAGTTGTTCGGGGAATCCATGACTGGAACTTCTGACAGGTGTTTTCCCATCAGTTGTGATTAAATGGCACACATTTTTTTGCTCTACTGTCAGTGTCATTCCAGCCTGAAGTCAAATTCTCTCGCACGGCAAATATGGCCTTCAGCGACTCTTGGCTATCCAGGAATGATCAAGCTTTCACAGTGACTCAGCATAAACTTTGGTGGGATTAACAACATGCAACAAATAGCAAAGTTTCAATGACACAAATCACAGGTGGTGGTGCACTCATGCCATGACAAGTGACTGACACCGGAACAGAAATAAATAGAGACGCTAGCCTCAGAGGCAGCTATACCTCATTAGCACCACATTAGCTGGCTAAAATTAGGGGACAGAAAGAACAGCTGTGGCTCACTTTAGGTGTTATTTACATTGACAGAAATTAATTACTAGTAGCTACACATTAACTGAGACAGTAATAGAAGGATTATGTCTTTACAATACATTAAAATGGCACCAAAAGTAAATAATTAATGAATCAGGTTGTTAAAGTAAAAAGCACAACATTACTTCTTAAATTAAAATTCTTTTGGAAAAGTTCAGATTTTTCAACTAACTCTGTCCATCTCCATCCACAAGTGCCCTGGATTTAATTAAAAACAACTCCACAAACGGGCAAAAACAACCCACTGAGCTCAGGAATCAAGCAATAAATAGTGTTATAAAATAAGGCCACTCTGTTCACCAGACCAGAAAATAACCTAATCTTCCACTTTTCACAGTATATTGTCAAAATGTTCAAAAACAGAGGTCTTGACTTATAACAGAAGGAACACAAGCAGAGCAATGAAGACCAGCAGCAAACTGGACTCATGATTATGAGTTCCCCCCCCCCCCAAAAAAAAAAAAACAACAACAGGAAGGACTGCTTCAGAGATCACAAGATCCATTTAATTTAACAGAGGATTAGAAACAGGATCAACAAATAGTGGTTCAAAGAAAGTGCAGTATGCTGAATAAGCTATAAGAAAGACAACCAGGATTAACTCTGCACAGATAGGCAGTAGATGGTTGAATGACCCAAAATTTAAGCTACAAGGGGAAAACCAACTAAAACGTAATAAAACAAAGAGTTGACAGTCATTTCTGTGACTGTTTTAGCTGAACTGTATTTATCACAAATGTTCGATTGAATCTTAAACAAAGGATCAGCCAAATCAAGCGAAAAAACGAAAGTGACAGAGGTGGTAACAGAATATTTCACCATGGAGAAAATAAAAGCTCTAAAATGCCCCTTCCCATAGTCCTGACCTAAATCCCATAAAGCACCAATGGGATCGCTTTTTGGGGGGAAAAAACTGAAAGCAAAGCTGACTGAAACTCAGAGGAAACTCACAAAAGCTAATAGAGAGAATATTTTATTCCATTTTGTGTCAAAACACAGTTTTGTCTTCATTTTAGATTATACATCTTTTGCATATTGGTGAATATTTAGCCTTAACTTTATCCTTAACATTTTGATGTCAGATTAAACATAATTTATATATTATTTTGACTTGTTCGAATACTTTTTAGGTTACCACTAAGGAGTTAAGATTAATATGCATATATCAGGTTCACTAAGAGACATCTGGATGGTGCATTGAAGAGCAAAGTTGGAAATGAATGTGAATTAATAAGTTTTATTTAGACCCAGTACAATTACTCACGTTAAAAAAATAACAAAGAACTGCATTGCAGAGATATAGAAAAGGGGAAAGACCTGCTGAACTGGTGATGTTTAAAGTCAGTAAAGAATAAGCATGCGTTTCCAGTCAATGACACACCTTCAGTCTACTATGATACATCAGTGATTTTCCTACATAGATTGATTTGTGACATCCTCTAACTGGTTTTTAGCCAAAACCAGCAGGAAACTCACCACCACTGTAATAAAGTCATCAACATACATTCATCGGCCACTTTATTAGGTGCAGTATGCCACTGGACCCCCCTCTGCCTTCACATCCCAAAGGCGCTCTATTAAATTGAGCCTACTCAGGTAGGCTGTGTGGTTTATGCTCAACTGGTACTGAAAGTGTGACTAGCAAATATCCCCCATGCAATTACACAGCCACCCTGTACCACTGAAAGGGCAGGATGGATCCATGCTTTCATGTTGTTTACGCCAAATTCTAACCTCAACATCTAAATGTCACAGCAGAAATTGAGACCCATCAGACCAGACGCTATTTTTGCAGTCTTCTATTGTCCAATTTTGGTAAGCCTGTATGAACTTAAATTACCATTCTTCTCTATTCTGGTTCTCATTTTGTAGTTCAGCAGGTTATCTCCCTAAAATGCAATGAAGTGCTGCCAAGTGATTAGATATTTTAAGTTAAACAGCAAAATGTATAGGTTTCAAATGCGCTTTCAGAGAATATAATATATAAAAATATTATACTATCTCTAAAACAACTGTGATGGTATAAACCACACCGCCTGTTATGGTGACACTTAAAGCTCAAGTCTGATTATCTCCGCTGTTACTCTAACTTGGTAAAATGTATCTGTATTGTCCTTTTTTACATTTTTAATCAAAAAATAAAAACACGAGTTTAACAGTAAGGATTTTTCTTTCTCTTAAAAAAATACTGTTTTGAACTAACAGTGTTGTGAGCTGATGACATCACACACAAAGACACAGAAAACAACTCGTGTGGATGTGTTTACTCAGCCAGCGCACAGGGCCATAATAATGGAAAGTGTCGTTCAGAGGACAGAGCTTAGCGCTGAATTAAAGCCAGGTCTGTGCTCCACAGCCAAAAAAAAGTTCTGGAAAAATCCAGAAGAGACAAAGAAGAGACTGGGTCTGATGTAACTGGACTGTGGTTTGGGAAAGGATAAATTCTCTAAGTTTTATAAACAGAAAGTTATGCAAAGATTAACAATACAATGCAAAACCCTTCCAAACCTTAACCTTGAGCTTTTATAACTGGAGCAACAAGTTAGATGCATTTGTCCTGAAATTTTGCATCTAACTGCAGAATTAAACAAAAGTTGTTAGTTTTTTTATGCAGGGGTAACACCACAGCTCGCTCCATGTGACAGTAAGTTGTGTAGTATGGTCTGGTGGCAGGAGATGAGCAGTTACATAAAGGCAGAAGAGTGAGAGGTTTGTCTGCACAGACTGATGGTAATTCAAGCCTAAAAGAGGAGATAACCATGACTCGGGCCTCTGGCTTTCTTCAACAATACCTTCCCCCATAACAAAAAGCCCTCTTTCCAACTCTGGCTGTCCAGTTCTCACTAGTCTAGGCTCCAGTATAATCAATGGCCCTATTAGCAGTTACATAAACCCCTGAGCACTTTATACACATGGACATTTATAGCTGGTGGCATCCAAGAGTGTGAAACATCTTCATAGCCAGCCAATTCCTGGCTTCGACAAGAGCCAAACAGGAAGGAAAAGAAAGAAATGTCCATAACAACAACCCAAACAATTATCTGTTATCATGTCCTGTGCTGAAACTGACAACTGTGAATGCAAAACATTCGACATCTGACAAGTAATCATGTGTTCAGAATGAATTTAAGTATTACCAGATTTTAGATGTGGGTTCAATCAAATCATTAGAAGGGTTTCACGCGTAGATAAATGTATACAGTCGCTTTCCTGAACTACTGATATACTTTACCTTATTTTCACTGGAGCTACTTTTTGCTAAACAAATACTATAAAAATAGTCACAGGCCAGCACACTTGTTCAGGGCCTACTGCAGAGGCCGTGGAAAACTACATATACATGGCATGCCCATTTACCTGCAGTAATGATAGCCTCATAAAGTGGGTGAGGCCGTTACACGGGCTGATATCAGCCTAGTACAGACGTAGCCAATAACTGTCTATTATTCAGCTAATATGTAACAAAAAACTGCAGTACAGAACTACACACAATGGTTTCGAAGTCATGTAGACATCATTAATGTCAACACAGCAGCCATACAGTTTCATAAAAGGCTTAAATATCTGTATTGTAACAGCCTCAAAAGGCCTGTATGTTGTAGCACCTGAACCTTTTTGTTGTTTTTTTGGTTTTCCATTAAGTTTCTAAGTCTGAATGTGGATGTGATGCTGTGATGTGAGTAATGGATGTGTCAAAGTGTACACAGGAAAGCAGTGTGCGTATACGTGCAGGAAAACATAAGAGTGGGTTCATGGGGAGACACGGTGTTGGTCTATTGGTGGTAGCTGGCATTTATTGGCCCTGCTTCTGTTTATACTCAGTCATCCTGGTTATGCAACGTGGAACAGAAAGGGCACCGACCCAAAATGCAGACTTAGTCTGGCAGGATGCTGCACAATGTTCGGTACCATGGGGCAGTATGTAAGCCCAAACACAGCCAGCCTATTCATAAGCAGGAAGATGAAGAATCCAGAACAAGCAGTCCCAGCTTTTTGGCCCTGGAGGATTATTTAGTCTGGCCTCTTCTCACTTTTTGCCTCTGTGTTAATCTCACTACTCACTTTTAAGCAGACTTATTGGATGGTCTGGCCTCTGGGTACTGTTTCAGAAGTTTTGCAAGCCTCCACTAAGAAGCAGCCGATTTCATAACAGGAAGACAGATAATGAGTAGAGGCACTTGTCTAGTAGGAAGCTCATGTCGTTACAGGGCAGCTAAATCTAATGAAAATCTTCTTCTCTTGTTTCCAGATTAAGACTATCTTGAAAAACAAAGTTTGGTGGCTCTGGGTATCTTGTGTACTGAGACTAATTTCACAACATATGCACGCAATCAAGCAATACGTTTGCGTGCATGTTATGCATGCATTATCCTGAGTCACACAAACATAATTTTTGTGACTCAGGAAATACACTGCTTGGGTTTCTTTGGTGAAAATTAAACTTTTTTTTTTTTTTACTTACATGTGCCATTTATTAAGTTAATGATGGCCCAGTTCCATTTAAGTGATTCAATACAACCATAATTTATAACAGCTCTGTCTGCCCCTTTCCTGCCATTGCTACTCTACCTGCTCTCATTAAAGATTGATGCCCCGTATTATCTGACATATTCAACATAGGTCTACATTTTAATAAATAATACCTGGTTTAATAAATTAGTTTCTGCTGCTATTGAGATCAAGAGATCAAAACATAAAACTATAAGAGAATCTCACAAATTTACACAACCAACTACTCAATGAGTAGTATTGCTTATTATCCACAAGGGGGAGCTAAAGCACAACGATGCTACATGATGTGTGTCGACTGCTGTCCCCTGTGTTAGTGCTTTGTCTGGTATTTCATTTCCTGACAGGTTTCCTGTCAATAAACTCAAGGTTTTGTTGTATTTTTATTGCATTCTTCCGCTATCACTTGTCCTGCTGACAGACGTGCAGGCCTTTGTTGTAGCACAATTCAGCTCTGATTAGTGAGTAACATCAAAGCACACAGATGACTTGTTGGCTGATAATATGAACAGAGATGAAGGAGGGACATGTCATGGAGATGGAAAGTAGAAATAATGTAATTGCCTATATTAATTTACAAGACAGGAGATCTAGAGAGGAGATATTGCCAGAAAATTAAAGATGTGTCTATATCAATGAGGAGGAAAAGGCAACCACAATCAAATTCAATATAAACTCTCTCTTGACACAAAAAACACAACTCATTTCAATGATGTGATGTCCAGTACAGACGGGAGACCTTGTAAGAGGTGGACAGTGAGAAAATGGAGATTCCTGGGATTGCTACAAATTGACACACATGAGAATGAGAGGAATGGCTCTGGTTATTAGTAAAAAGGAAAATATGATGAGATTTCCCGAGAGATTCTGACCAGATTTGAAATGTGTGTGCAAGTGGGTCAGTGGAGCAGAGCTGAGCTCAGCGATAAATAGTTTCATCCATAATTCAACAGAGTCAGGCGAATGATATAGACTGCACAGGGAGTGGCAGGGATGCAGAGCACGACCTCTCTTAGTCTGTTTCTCTGCTCTCCATCTCTCAGAATGAGCAATTTCCCTTTGAAAACAATCCGCTGGTCTATCTGAATAAGGAGCAGAAAACTAAAGAAAACACTTCATCAGATAGATGCAGCTAGTTTATTTTGACGACCAAGCTGAAGGAAATCAAATTCAGAGCTAATACTGGCAGCTGGATAAATGAAAGCAAGCAGTGTGCAAACTAAAGATGGACTGGGACAGGGGACGGTGTCCGGGGAACAGACATGTAGGTTAAGGTTGACCCAAATATTCTCAGCGAGTGACTGACCAAGTATGTAGCAACCTTGGAACGGCTGAGAAAACAACAAAGACACACATGCGTGCCCACACTAGTGTCACATATACTCACACGAGGCCAAAGAGGAAGGACCAGCTGCAGGACCAAAATAAATACACAAACGATGACCCACGGAGACTTCTTGCTGACATGTGCACATATATGCACGCGACCTCATGCACAGACACCCAATTAAACCTTTTTTTTTTTTTTTTTAAATATGGTTAAAGTTAAATCATATTATTTTAAGAGGGGGTGGCGGTGTACTCAAGCAACCACATAATTAAACATAAAAATGCAATTCATCTTTGGAAAAGCTCTAATAAAGAGGTCTAACAAAAGCTACTTTCAACTGCGTCTTTCTCACAAGAGACAAAGAGGTCTAGTAACACACAAGATTATGGAAACCTTAAAAATTGCATAAATATATATTTCTGGGGGGGGGGGGGGTTATAGATAAATAACATCATTCAGACACACTTGAAAGTGAACTTGGTTAACACTGGTTCAGACAGTTGTCTATTAATAGAATAGGCAAAGAAGGCACAGCAGGCTTCTTCCTCATTCAGACCCAGATTAGAAAACTAAGAGGGAACTGAGAGAAAAAAAAAGAACCTCAGAGATTTTCTTCTTTTCTCCAAAAGTCTATCCATCTTTCTGATCAACATCGACCTTTACCCATACACCATTGCATCAGTGTTTCAAACATTCCCCTACCCCAGCTCAACACAGAGGTCTTTCCTGTTTTCTTCCTTTCACACCATAACATCTGGAGGGACGTTTCAACAAGAATTTCACACATAAAATGACTTTTTATTCATTAACTGTTAACCTTTGCTGTGAGCATGAGTGCCAGACTAGTGTTGTGAATACTAACAGCATGCAGGACCGGAAAAAAGGCGTTGGCCTATATGTACAACTACATGAATATTCAAGAGCTTAATTAAACAGGTTGAGGATATGCTTCAAAGGGAACACAAACAGAGAGGTGTAGAGTTCAAGCACACACAAAGGAAAACACAGAAACACACACACACACACACACACACACACACACACACACACAGTGCATATGTATGCACACATTGCATACTAAAGCCTAAGCACGAAATCTACTCTAGAGTTAGACATTTACTGTAAAGAACTCCAGCTGGGGTCTGGTAAATTGCCTAATACAAGTAATTTATTCTAACTGCCAAATTCCAACTTTACATTAAAAGAGAATGAAAACAGGAAATAGTCATAAGCAATAAGCGAACAAGCGATATGATGCCATTCCACATGACAAGAAAGTGCTTATTTACATAGTGTACAACATTAGATTGGAAGATCTGGAAAACTGCACAGGAGTCTAATTTTAGGAAGCACTTCTCTCTCCTCTAGGAAGGTGTTATTGCACTACTCAAGCAGATGAGGTGGCTGCGAGATCTGACAGCAAACCTGCAAGCATTCAGCTGAGCAAAGCTGCTGCAAACCTCTTTGAACATCACCCTGTTACTATGGAGATGGGTAACTGGCTACACTGTCTGAGCACTGGACACAGATGAGAGGAAGCCTGAGAGAGTGAGCGCTTAAGAAGGACTGCCTCTAAGACATGAAACAAGGAAAACAGTGACAAGGTAAAGGGGGTGTGGAGATCAAAACAGTGAAGTCAGAAAAGCTGCTGAGGAAGTGTGACACATGAGTAACAAGCAGTGTAGCAGATTCACATGCTTGTTCAGCAAGGAAACTTCGGGTTTAATTTTAGATGCTGGAGGAAACCGCATGAGATTTCCCACAAGTGGAGAAATCTCAGAGTCTGAAAGATAAATAGAGAACTACAGGTAGTTGCATAAAAGGAGAAATCAAATTAATGTAGAACATTTGCCCACACATCCGCAAACGGACACGTGTATTGCATGACTTTGGGCAGTCCAAGATGACAGTTTGAAATATCTCTAAATATATCTTTGGCTAAATTTGAAATGGTGACCTTACCTCATACTGTGCTGCAAAAATTGGACACAAATTCTTCTCACAATAATCATACTTCATTACTTCTACCAGTAATCTTTACAAAGCATCCACGTGGGATAGGGTATGATATGTCATAACACTTACTGGTTGGCAGGTATTTATAGACTCCAAATTTGCCAAAGTGTCAAGAAGTGGGGGAGACCTTACTGCAATCTCTGGAAACACCAAAACACCAGATGGGTAAATATCTTGCCAAAGAATTACATTTATCAGCCAAGTAAAGCACTGAAAATGTTCTGGTGTCTCGTAGTGGTGAAGAACTTGACTAAATTGGATGCTTATTTGAGCAAACACATCAAATACTTGCACAGACACACAAAAGTCACAGCAAGCAAGTAATACAAGTAATGAGAGAGCTCAAAACAAGATGTGATAAAGAACAGAGCATCCATTGTATTAAATCCACTGTTGATATTAGTGTTTGCTTAGGTGATCAATGATCAGCCACAGTATAGAATTTAAATCAACCACGACAGAAACACATCACTGATGTTTTAGTTGAACTCAATGGTCTCAGAAAAAGTAGACAAGGCAATATTTACACACTTACATGAACAAAAGAGAAGACTTTGTTTTCATAGATAAGCAAAAAAAGAAGAGTGAGAGTGAGAGATGACAGGAATGAAAACTTTCCCCTACAATGCTAGGAGGGGAAAGTTAAGGAAGACAGAAGCATTTGAGAACAATTTCAGTGTCTGCCCGAAAGTCAACAACATCACAAGCTGCCAACTGATTGCTTTATGCTGCATCCTAATTTCAGTCAACAACCACATAGTCGTGATGGTGCACTGACAGCACACACACAAACACACAGATAGAGCCTGAAAACAAAATTTGCTACAGGCTGGTGGTTAGTGAACAGGCTGAGATGAGATCACCTCCAGTGTGTACTAAGAGCACATGCTTCATCATCCCCGTGGCTCTCCCCTGCCTCCACACACACACAAACACACACACGCGCTCTCTCTCTTTGCTAAAAGTCAATCGAAACTCAGTTGTTTGATTATACACGAGTCTGACTGCCTGCTTCTGTTTCTGTCTTTATGTGACTAAAGGGCAATCTGCTGTGGCAGGGGTTTGTTAAGACTTTACCATTCATTTGCATCAGCACTCTGGGTAAGCGAGACATCATGCTTGTCTTTTGCCGATTTCAAAAAAACTCAATGTCACTAAAATAGTTCTAGGATGAGCTGTTCTGTCCTGATGCAAAGGTCAAAAACGCTTTCATCAACACACAGCCAATAGCCTGAGGAGGTGAGAGACGATGGGAGTGCAGTGATGGGGATGTTAAAGTAGCAGGGACAGAACAAGCCTCGGGGGACCAGGTGAAGTTCGGTTCCTTCCACCGACACTTCTCCCCTCTGCTTTTCTCTTAAACACTGCCACAGCAACACACAAAACTCAAACCCTTCTTTAACAAGTCATTGCTTTTAACAAACACTTTCTAAAAAGCAGTCCTATTAGGGGCAACTGTTAAAATTACCAATCATAAATGCATAATTGAAGTGTGAAAGCGAGTAGCTGCTATGGATTTTTCAATTAGTTTAATTTTGATGACTACTTTTGATTTAAGAAGCTAATTAACAGAAAACAAATAATTGTTAGACTTGTTTTAGCAGTAATAAAATGTTTGAAAAAAAAGACATAGGAGTTTAATTTGAATTTTTAAACACTTACAAATTTCAGGTGCACTAAATGAAAGGTTCAAAAGAAAGACAGCACAGAAAGAGTAAAAGACGTATATGACCACAAACAGAGAGATCCACATATAGACGAAAATCTGTCACTTCCTCTATTCAATCAGTGCATTTGCGACTTCCTTGAATAGGCTGAATGTGACCCGGGAGCCCAAATGAAGCTATTACATAAACATCTATTCTTTGCCAGACATCATTAACAACCTGACCACAGAAAACACACTGAAACTGGCTACAACACTCAGTGTTTTAAAAAATGGAATCTTTAGGAGATCAGGAATAAAAACACTGTTTAAAAACTTAAAAGATTTAAAAAGCCAATAATTATTCACCCTCAGATTTTAGCACATGTGGCCTATAGACTACAGAAGGACCAGATTCTCCACAAAGAAAAGAATGAACTCTTTCATTATTAAAAGAGCAGTAATGGAGACTTTTTGGATCTCCAACCAACCCTCAGGTTTGTTATTTTGTGACGCTAAGTTGCAGACAGTTCAGTTCGCACCAGTCCCCAGAGCTGCCCACCACCCTAAGATACTGCAGTTGGTGGGCAGGTATTGCAACACATCCTCCAACCAATGCATCCAAAAACTATAGAGTCATCAGACATCTAGATGGATTCATCATGTACCACGTATCTCCCATATTAGGATTCCTACACTGGCTGCTAGTCAGAGACCAATTTGTCTCTTATCATATTGAAGAAGCTATATATACTAGATACTATAGACTCAACAACAAAAGAAGCTCAGAGCAGGAGCAGCTATCTCTAAACTATATCTCAGGAGAGTAAAAAAAAAAAAAGAAATAGCAAAACCTCATGCTAAAACATGCCTGCATTTCACAGTGTTTGAATGGAAAAGGTGATACTGGTAGATTTAATGAGAGACAATGATACTATCAATACATAAAGAATCACTGTTGGGGCGTTTTAGTCTGGAGCTGATTACATGACTCAATCAATGACAATTTGATTAGTAGAAAGAGCAACCTGTGCTTCAGAGATGCTACATTCCCCGGGTGCATCCATCTTTTTAGAGAAAGATTCATACAACATGATTATGAAGGCTAACATGACTCAACGCGTTGTAACAATTAAATAAAGCCAGGAAAATCAAGGACACTGGACCTTAACCCCACTGAATATTTATCTGAGCACATGGGGACAGTGCTGCAGAGATTAGCAAAGGTCTGGTGGTCTGTCTGGGTTCAAATCCACCAGCCAGCTGGGCTGTTCTGTGTGGAGTTTCCATGTACTCCCTGTTCCCGGTTCTCTCTGGGTACTCCGGATTCCTACCATAGCCTAAAGACATGTATGTTAAGTAAACTGGTGTAATTGTCTATCTGTGTGTGTTGGCCCTATGATATAGTGGTGATCTGACCAGGGTGTACCCCACCTTTCACCCCGTGACAGCTGGGATAGGCTTCAGCCCCCCAGCGACCTTCAAGTGGCTAAAATGGATGGATAGGATGAGACTGAGAAAGACAGACAAGACAACACTGTCATATCATGTTAGGAAAACATTTATCAACAAGCTCACAGTGTCCCTGCCAGCCTGAGAAAATGTTGTCACTAAGGCAAAAGAGCTGCATATATTCTGAGATTCATGTTTAGTTTTCAGTCAAATTGTTACTGATTATTACGACGGGATCAAAATTTTTGTATTAAATTCAAAACAAATGTAAAATATACTCAATTTAATATAATAAGCTAATTTAAACCATTTAATAACTAAATAACTTACCAAAAAAAGTACATCCTATCTTACGATACAGCTATAACAAAACACACATTTGAGTGCATTTTCAGTTTGAATCAGCAAATTATAAAACTGTGCAGATTTGGGGCTTTTCTACAGAGCACAGCATGCCAAAATAAAAAGATAAACAACAGAAGACAAAGGATGAACAGGAACACAGGTGTGCATGTGGAGATGTGGCTTAAGGGAAAGAGAAGGGGTCACCTACCCGACCTCTTTCCTTTACAGTATTTCCCGACAGCCCACTTTTGGATGGGATGCGGATAGTGAGCATTCGCAGACAGGCCCTGGAGGAGATTATGATCTCCCAAGACAAAGACTGCTTCATCTCTCTCAGATACAAAACTCTTAGTGTGAGAGAAGTAGCCTTAAGGTTTGGCTGGTGTTTTTATTTCTTCTCAGTAGCTCATATCACACCAGAGTCTACTCGGCTGTCCCTCACCATCTCCTGTCCAAAATGAGTCAGCCTTCCTGAAGCTGAGCATTTCGCACCTTGTAGCCTTTCACGTTCTATATCTTTTTACTCCTACTCTATCACTTTGTCTCTCTTTGAATAGGATGTAGACCAGATTATACTCTATCACTCTGGGTTCTAGTCTTTCTAAAAGTGACACCGTGCATCTGTCTGCCCGGAGCATTTGCGCATGTACACACTGACATTTCTTAGCACATGAGCATCTGACAGCCTTATAACATGGTGTTAAGAACAAATAGTATGGGTGTAATCAGTCAATCAATTAATCAGCAGTTAATTGTAATTATAGCTCACAGGCTGAGCACCACCTGCAGAACAGCAGGCTTTTAACGGACCTGCTGCTGATTTCCAACACAAGCCTTCTACTCAGTTTAACAACACTGGCATCAGGGGAGAGATACATTAAACCCATAGTCAGTTTTAGAGCACAGCCAACAGAGTGTTATTGTAAGTGAGTCATCAGGGTGTATACCTCACCCCTGACGTCGTTGCCCACCTCTCAATTTTAAATACACTTAGTCATTGAGGGCTAGCAGGAGGGACTATGCGCTTACCTGCTGCTCCTTGGCAGGTAGCTCCATGCCCTCCTGGGTTTTAATTGCACCTTAGAACACATATGCATCAACACTACAATGAGCGGGTGGAGGGAGGTTTGGAGTCTTCTCCCACCCCCATTCTCTGCGGCCTGCTGGAGCGGGAGGGCTAGTAGGAGGAGTTGGCCGTCCGACTGCGGTCTGGGGTGTGGGGCCTCCCTGCTGCTGCGGAGTCGGGGTGGTCTGCCTCTCCCCACCGCAGGGAAAAGGGTAACACCACCTGGGTCTGGGTGCAATTCCCCCCTCCAGGGGCAAGGGTACCTAGACCCGGTTTGTAGAGTACGCTTGGGGAGTGTGATTGTGTGTACAGCGTCTCTTTATGTCTGTCTCCACGTTGGTTGAGTGTGGAGTGAGTGCATATGAGAGCATGAGGGTGGGAATGGATGTTTGTGTCTGTGTGTGCCTGTATGTCTGTGTCTATATGTCAGGTTGGGTATCAGACGCCACCTCTCTGGGGACACCTCAGGCCCTCCAAGGTTTGGAGGCCTATCTCCACCCACCACCACTTCCCCTGCCGGTGGCGGACTCCCTCAGGTGTCGGTGTGTTGGTGGTTCTTTGTGTCTGGGGGTGGGCGTCCGGGTACACACCGGCTCACTCCTTGGCGGCCGCTTGTCGGGGCCTGGGGCCTGGGGCTCGCTCGGGCCCCTTTGGAGGTGGGGTGCCCCTGGCCTCTCGGCCTGGGGCTCGGTCACTCAGGCACAGCTGGGGGCCGGCGGAGCTCACGGGCGCGTCACTGCAACTCCCCCTGACTTCTGCTCCGCGGCTGCTGGGCGAGCCCTCATCTGGGACTCTCCTCAGCTCTTACTGGAACAGTGGCGCGGCTGCCCCTCTGTTGGTCTTCCATGGTCTCTTGTGTTCTGGGGGCCTCTGGATGTCTGGAGTTTTGATCTCCTCCATACCCGCTTCACACCCTGGAGGACGGGGCTGTGGCCCCCCCACACTCCCTAGCAGATCATTACATGGAGAAACCTTTGGAATGCAAGCATGCTGATCCACACAGGTATGCACACATGGGTATTCACAGACGCGGACTAAAGCTTTCTTGGCTGCTGCCTCAAAGCACACTGTGCGCTGTCTATCTTGCGTGCTGCACAATATCGTTTATTATTTAGTAAATATTGATATCTATGACTAGCTAGTTTATTGTGATGGTGCTTTGTTTTCTCTATTATTATGTTGCTCTTTGTTGTTTGCTGTCTCCTCTGTTTGTTTTTTTTGTTTGTTTTTTTTTTTTTTCTCCATACAGGTGACCCAGGAGTTCTTTTTTTTTTTCTCTCTCCCCCCCCCCCTTCTCACCGTCTCTTCTCCCCTTTGGTTTTCTTTCTTTCTCTCCCCCTCTTTCTCTCATTCATTCCCCCTGTCCTATCTATTAAAAAAAAAAAAAAAAAAAAAAAAGACAAAGGATGAACTGAAGCTCTGCCATCACGTAATGTCGCATACTGCTGTTTCTGATGTCATTTAAAAAAAAAAAAAAAAAGTGAGTCATAAATGCTCCCTAATAAGCAATAATCAAACACAACATTTACCAATAATTACGTCCCTCTGTAATGGCGCCAGTCGACTTCATGCTACCAATCTCACCACTGGAGAATGAGTTACTGTTTAACAAGAGCGAAGATAAAGTGCAAACACTGATCACTGATCACACTGATGACTGAATTGCTTAACAGGGAATGAAGGATCAAAAGAAAATCAGTTTACTGTAAAGACTGCTGGTATCAAAGAAGTGAGCAAACAATGCTTTATACTTAATCATGAACTGCCTCTGCACATGATAACAGAGTCAGTTTGTTCATTTTGACTGCTCTTCTGAACCAAACTCAAAGAATCCCCAGTTTCTGGCATATTATCAAATAGCAGGAAGATAAAGAAAGGAAGAGAGATGGAAAAATGGTAATGCATGACACAAGTATTACAGAGATAATACAAGGCTGGCAGCAAAAATGTAATACAAACCGGGCTTCAGCTGTAAATGGATCTGTAGCATGGAGACAGGAAGACACGTGGTTTTAGTGACAAGCCAAGTGTGTTTAAGCTTACCTTGGAGTACTGTCTACGAAGACTGAAGCGCTGCACCATCCTGACTGCCTGAGTGACGGACCCACAGCTGGATCCCCTGTTCTACTCCTCTCTGCTGATATCCTACCAAAGTACACACCGCCTCACATAGTACACTCCACACTCACGCCAAAGGCACACATGCTACCATCCTCTCCAAAGATCCATGTGCACACACATTTGTAGTCCACACCGCTCTAGTCATCTACTATGCAAACACAAGTGGGGTGAAAAAAAGGGAGGGAGAGCAAAAGGAGATAATAACAGCTCAGCCGTGTTGCCCTCTACTCATATTCACAGTGATCCCCTGAGCAAATCTCTTTCTCTCACAAGATACAGTCACTCAGACAAAATACTCACACCACATGGCTGTCTATACACAAAGAATATTCAATAAATACACACACACACACACACTCAGAGAATCTGGAACGCAGATGAAATGAGGTCTTACGTTCACACATGCACACAACCCTCCACATCCTCTTCTGAACACAGGAGTGATTCACACACAGCTCTCACTCATCTAGGACAAGGCAAGGTTGCCTCCTGCTTCCTGTCAGTAGGCTGAAGGGTGGGGTGAAGCGAAGGTGGTGGCAGAGGATGAGAGGAAGGAGGGGGAGATTGGAGAGGAGGAGGAGGAGAAGGAGGAGGGACCAGCTGACTATCTGTATTAACTCTCTCCAGGGACAGAGGAGGGGGACAGGGAGGGAAAGACAGAGGAATAATGAGGGACGAGGGGGTGGGGGGGATGTTCAGAAAGGGAGAAAGCAAGAAAGAAAAAAGAAGTGCGACGATCAATGAAGAAAATTGATCGTTCACCGAACATCCATCATTCTTGATGCAACACTCAACCTCCACTAGCAGCAGACCTCACACACCTCCAAGGTCAACCATGCTGTTACTATGACAACCTAAGCAGGGCGTAGTCCCAAGAAAGCAAGTTTCAGGGTAACCACGGCGACCGCTCGATAACCTTAATTGCATTGCTGTGTTGTAGTGTGGAGACATGACTATGATGGTAGTTAAGAGAAGAGCCAGACAGGTTATAACCTCTGCCAAGGTCAAGCAGCAGAACTCAGAAAGGTTGATGGTCGTCCATCATAGCAGCAAGACTAATGGAGCACAGATGACTGGCTCTCAGCCTTGCTCTGTCACTCAAGGTGAGGTCATTCATGCAGGAATGAAGTATACTTGGTTTTACAGATGAAGAAAGAGGAGAGGGCTTTACTAAATTTAGCTCACACATTATAGCCTGCTGCTTAATGTGGATATCAAGGCCCACTGGCCTAGACTTACTCCCCACCACTGGCTTAAAAGCCAGATAGCCAGACGTCCTTCTGTCTATGACACATTGATGCTTTTTCTTGGCATGGCTTACTTCATTATCCAAAAGGATCAGTCTGGTCTACAACAAACATGAGCTCATAAAGCAAACACTCCCAACACATGAACCAAGCCCAGTGCTGCTCACAGCAGGAAGGCTGATCTAACAGCGCCCTCTAGTGGTAATGAGAAACAACTGGAGTCAGGAACACCAAAGGTGGTTAAAGTCAGAACTTAAGGTCAACTTTTACAAGCAAATTACGTAGGAAGATAAAAGCACTTCCATTAAGAAACGGCAGCTAAATGGCTGAAAACAAGCAAATAAAGAAAAAGAAAAACGAATATCAATGGCTTACACATTGTGGGGTCTGCAGTTTTTTGTTTCTTTTTGCACCACAAAAAAGCAACAAAACAAAGCAATGAGCAATGTCAGTGTAATTAACATACAAGTTAGGGGTTGAGATTTCGTGGTCATTGAACATCGCCTTTTTTGTGGAATAGAAAAGTGAAAAAGTTTAAGAAACAGACACTGCAGAAATGTCACATCAGTCTACCCTTAATGATCCAGTTACAGAGCAATCAAAATATTGCAAATCTATTACACAAGTTTTACTTAATAGGTGAATTTTGAAGCTGGTAACTACTGAATTGCAGCAATTATTAGTCTTCCTTTCCTCATGCAATCCTCAAAAAAGCCACACCTTACAGTACTTTTGTGAATGAACTTAAAGACAGCACAGTAATAAGGTTGGAAAGTGATTTAACTTTTGTTTATTGCTTAGCAATCCAGGTGGCAACCTAATGAAGTTATTTAAGACAGAAAGTAGAAAGCTGTCTTAACCTTTTGTCATGTACATTCAGTGAAAAGGAATAACAAAGTCTAGTAGTCTTTATTCCTATAGGTTTATCTGAAGTTATTATATTGCTGTAAGACAAAGAGGCAAACAGGTCATAAAATAGTCCCATTTTAGAGGATACTTACGTAATCTGCATCACATAATGATATTTTCAGATATACTTTTGTTCTTTGTATAAATACTTTCCAAAGGCTGGATTATGACCTTTATTACTTCAAGTGGATGCATGATAGAAAAGGATTTTTTATAATTAAATTAAAACAAGCTACACCTCTAGTTGTGTTCATATGGGCATGTGTCTATTGTTAATCCTGAGCCTATATTTCAACACTGACTACACCAGCGGTGGAGAACCTGCTTTTCTGGAGCTCATGCAGCTCTTTTGTCCACCTCTTGTGGCTCACTTTGGTTTAGATTTTTTTAACTGAGAAATATGAACATGGAAATTAATTGGATTTTTTTTTCAACATTTGAACTTTTATTCATCATTTAAGTGACTGCAAAAATGTGCAGCCAATACAAGGATTTTAAAGAAACACTTAATATGTCTGTGGCCTGATTGTCTTATTCTTTTAACTTTGATGACCCTCAATTGTCATGGCTGCCATAGATTTATATACAATTAAATGACTTCAGCAACCTCAAGTCAGTTTACATATGAACTCCAAACAATACGTGGACAGATTAATTCGCTTTCACTGCCTCTGTGGCTGGAATTTAGTCAAAATTACAACTGGACGTGGCTTTTTTTTCTTATCAAAGATGGACTGAAGGGGAGACCCATATGGAAAAGAAATAGTAAAAACTTATATGATTTACTCATGAAAGTGGCCACTTTCTCATTACTTTCATATATTGTTTTAGTAAGTATCCAAAACAATAATTTTTCAAGGGATCTTATATCTGTTTTCACTCTTGTATGCTTTTCATACAAGTTTCACACAAGACAGATACAAACTTTATAAGATTTATATGTATCTTTTCCATATGGGGAGATATAGCAATTTTATCCAATTTTGACCCAAAATGTAATTTTATTCTAAGTTTGTGTATAGATACTCCCACTCTACATGGTCAAATGCTTCACATCCAGGGAGAGGACAAACTCAGAGGTCTCAGTGGGAGGAGAATAAACTATGGATATTAAAATACGAGTGGTAGGATTCACAGTGGCCATAATATCTTTATAGTCACTCTTCTTTAAAGGTTGACTCTTGGCTAAAAAATACATGATATTGTTCAGTTTTGTTGGTAATAAATAAGTAAACCTTTTTGATGCTTTAGACATGCAACACAACATATGTTATTATATTCTTAAATTAAAAATGCATGCATGCAACAGCCCACTGCAGAGTGATCACATGTGGTAAAAGATTTTAATTATTTATTCCTATTACTGAGTTTGATGGGCTAATTTATATTTAATAGGCTGCCACCTTTATTATAATATGTCAAAAGTTGCTCAAAAATGTCTCTCTTGATAGTAAAGTTAGCCAGACCTTGGAGTACACCGTTCTATATACACTCTACATGTGTGTGCATGCCTTGAATAATAGCTCAATTTTACTAGAACAATAGTCAGCATTGGGAAAATCCAACAGCAGTAATGACACAGAGCAGGCCCATCTCAGAGCGTTCACTGTTGAACAGCAGGAAAATTTACATTAGCAGCAAAATGAACCTCAGCTTTTGTTTGACAGTTCACTGACAAATGAGGTCTGACACTACTGAATAGAAAAACAGAGGCACATCAATAAACTTGTGTAATGATTATGATTAATGGCTCCTGTCACCTACCCTGTCTGTCTCTTCTGTGGACTGGTAACCTGATGACAGCAATGCATCGCCGCTGGAATATCCTGGGGCAGGGCTGCTGGGTGTGGTATCGGTGGTGGAGGAGGAGCGTGGGCGGCTAATATGTTGCTGCGGATCATGGGTGTAGCGGCGTTGCGGGGCTTGAGGGCTACCTTTCAGAAGAGGATCACGATCTCCACTCCCAGATCCCGACCCAGAACCCTTACTTCGCCGGCTCTGCAGGCTGGTCCCACGCCTCATCATGCCTGCAGCGGCTGAGCCCTGGCCAGCTGCAGAAGGAACCATAGGAGCAGAGAAGATGTCAGAGTCAGGACAACAAGACTCTGAGGCATCCTCAGGGGCACAAGGGGAAGTGCCACATGCTGACACCACAGAGGAAGATGAGGAGGATGATGAGGAAGTGATGGTGGAGCGAGAGAGGGAGAGACGTTTACGCTGCTGTTGGAACAGCTGCTTCAAACCCTGGCCAAGAACCCCCATGCTCGCCCTGGCGTTTTGGCTCATCTTAATCAAGGAAGGGTGATCTGACTCAGAAAAGGCCCTCTTCAAACCTGAGCCTTGTGACCCCCTTGTCACAGAACCTGAACTGGGTCCCACCCCCTCTGGCGCCATTTGACTTTTGTCTCCCTGCTGCATATTGTCCTGCTGACTCTTCATGAATAGCAGAGAGAATCTGTCCAATCAAACAACCTGCGAATGCCTCCCTTCCTCTCTGTCAGGCATGCAGATGGTCAGACTAGATCACTGACTGAGGGGGAGAAGACTAGAAAACAGCAGAGATCAGCAGAGGACAGTGGAAGTGGTGATTGGACTGTGATGGGAGGGTTGGATCAGCTCATTGGCGGTCAGAGGGATCCAAAAGGGAGCATGCATCTTTGACTCAGGAACAAGTGGTCATTCTGGTCTAACACAGAGAAAGGAGATGGATTATGAGTGGATGAAAAGTTACCTAGATCCAGGTGCAAACCCTAACTTTCACATACACAACATTTGCATCTTAACATTTTTGTTCCAGTGTTTGATAATAATTGATATTATTTCAATGTCAATATGTCATTATCAATTATTGGGTAGGAATAAAGTAAATTAAGCTGGATCTTGGTAAACTAGCACAATTAAAATAACACAAAAGAGGCAAAAAGACGAAAAATATAGACTAAATAAGTGTGCATGTTAAGATTATAAACAGCCTGGATGGGATGCAATCAGAATAGTAAAAAAGGAGGAGATGAAAAGAGGAGTGAGAGAAGGGGAAAAAAGATGATGACTAACATCAGAAGAAGAAAAACCCACCTACCATCAGCCAAACTGTCATTCTAATGTGACTCACTCGTCTGGGTTACCTAAGAGGAAGATGGACAGATGGAAAAAGACCAAAGATTGAATCATTTTTAAGATTCAGAACTTCAATCATCAGTCGTTGACCTTATAAGAAATATCAGCACCGCTTCCTGATTCCAATCCGCTACCGTGAATATGTACGCTCCACTGAACAGAAGACACAAACACATGGAAACACTGTATGTTTGCATGTGTTTGTGTGGTTCTCAAGGAAGTAATTTCAAATCCCCAAAGGCATTCTCTCCTTGCCCTGAGGAAGTATCGAGGGATAAGGATTTCCTCAGCAGAAACAGCATATAGAGTAGTGTCACAGAGTGCATGAAATCCTGTGCCGTCTGACACAATACAAGCCATCGGCAAAATAACAGAGAAGACACCTGCTAAAATAGAAGGAGTCTTTCTGAGCAACCTTATTGGTTGATCAGTGATCACCTCATAGATGGGAAGGCAGCCTGAGTCTCCCTGCAGCATGAAAAGCTGCTCCCATTAAGGACAGCAAAACAAGCAAGCAAGTCTAGATCATTCAAAACCCTGGGGAGGCACAGCTATATACCCAAACTATATCATTCCTTTAGCTGCAGTGCCTGCCCATAAAGAATAACGCAAGGTTTATCAGACAGGCACACACACTCACTCACACACATCTCACAACAGACAGAAGGGGGTGGAGGAGGAAGCAACATGCAAGTGTCATATCAGTTCTTGCAACAGCTACACTGTCACTGCCAAAAGAAGATGCATTCATGCACATAAAAACATTCCATTCAATTCAGCAAGGTAAAACGCATGCATACAGATGCTTTTACTTTCTCTGCCTAAATCTTATCTCTTAGCTCAACTGACAGATTCAGGCCACAGGGTTCTAATATGATTAATTTGGAGGCTATGAGTTGATATAGGATGGTGCCAATCAGTTAAGTGCAACTGTTGCCTGCCAGAGAGAGAGAGAAAGTGAGAGTGAGAGAGTGTGAGACAGGTGTTAAGCAGGTTTATTTTAGTCACCTGAGTACTCATAATATGGTTGTGCTAACTATGGTCTTTAAATTTAGTACTTACAATCTTTACGCTGGCACGCATTCCATAGTAAATAATAATATCAAATGATTGCAATATCCAATCCTGCCGGGAATAATTAACTTTACACCTCTTACTAAATTAAAAAATATAAATATTTGATCATAGAATTCAGTTCTTAACAAACAACTTTCTTCAGCTGATCTCATGTGGATACAGTCTTCCCATGATGAGACTAAATATGAGACTGAATAAAGATGCATGATGACGTGCTCGAAATATGTTGTTTTCTATGCAACCAAGCTTACCACCTGAGCTGTTTCTCACAGAAGGTGACAAGTTATGCATAAGCTGTACACCGTACTCAATAATACATGCATATTTGAAGACAGATTCGCGCATGCATCGTCCGCTGGCACAGTGAGCGACAGGGAAGTGTGAATCACTGATGATGAAGCATTAAATTTCTTTCAGAGCTTGCGAGTAAAGGCATAAAAGTTAATCCTATCCTGAAGCTGAAGCTGAAGTCTTGTTTCACCCCGGTACCCATCCATCCATCCATCCATATTAATAAATCCCCTTCTTCATCCCCAGGCTGATCCCAACTGCAGGATTGGGTGTTTTCTTGATTGCCTGCGGTTTCATAATCACACCAAATCCTCTTTGAGGAGTCTTTAGAGGACAACGCTTTATTGTCAGACTTGATGTGTATGCTTGCATCTTTATTCAGTTTTAGCAAGCCTTGTCAATCTACCTTTAAGAAGAGAGAACATACGAACACCAGATGGATCTTTAAAAGCAGCTGTGTTCTTCTGACATAAGCTACTTCATTTCATGACTGTATGCTGACCAGGATACTGCAAGAAATTGTTTGTGAAAATATGTATTTTGATTGCTCACCACATAATAATGATTATCAGTGATCAACAGCGTCAGTGACAACCAGGGGCAGCAGCCTGTGTGAGTCAGCATGTTGCTCAGAGATTCTGCGACGCTGCCAAAGGTAAATCACAAATCACCACATGAACAATGGCCTCTCTGGAACTCTGTCACCCTCACTCAGTCCCTCACATAAATACACACACACATTCTTGTTCACAGCACTGTGTCTCACACCAGTCAACTGAGCTGCCATTTGTCCTCTTCTCATTTGCCAGCTTAACTGGAGAAATGGAGGAAGAGGCTTGGCTCAACCTGACTCAGTTTATCACTTTAAGAAATGAAAGATATTGTGATAAACACATAAAAAAACTACAATCTTCTATTGAAGTTTCTCTTTCTCTCTGTTCAGTTGCTCTGCTTGGCAATATATTACATACTGTGCTGTAAATGTTCATTTAAGCTCTGGATAGAAAACAGCTGCAGAATCATTCAGACAAAATGACTTTCTAACACAGATTCACCACCAGTTTGCGAAAAATGATACCCATTATTGTTATTATTACACAAAAATATTATTTAAAAAGGGCTGGAGCTCAAGAGCGATAATACTGAGAGCTACAGAAAGTTAAATGATAAAACAGACAATCTGCAAATACGCAAAATGTGAGAAAAATGTTTTTTTCAACAGCTCCATAATTGAAATATCGACATTTAATGAGGACTTTGCCATTAAATTTTGTTCCTAAACAGGACATTGTGCATGAAGAACCCAAAGCAGAGGTCAATCTGGCTTGCATTCACTGACACTGAAGCAGCCATGTTGTTGTTCATTGCTGAACATACAGTTGGTGGACTCAAAATATGGCTATAGCTTAAACAAGAAAATGCAGTGTTTCCAGAAGAGTCTGAGAGCTGGCGTGGAATAGACCGCTCTTTGTTCGCTCTGAGCTCACACATACAGGCCCATTGCTGCTCTTTGTGCTGTGCCTCTTTCACTGACAGACACACATCAATAAGAGTGGAATTAGGCCAGAGAGTTCGCTTGGTGTTTGTGTTTGCGTGCGTGGACAAATATGTCCGTGCATGCTTGCATCAGACAGAGACAGAGAAGGAAGACAACGAAAAAAAAAAAAAGATAGCAAGGATTATACTGGGTACAAGTGGATGTATCTACATGTGTGTTTGTGTGTGATGCATTTGACCGATGGAAAATGGACCAGATCTCATTCAACAGCTGTATAATGTCAGCATAGCCAGGAAACAGGAACAATCGTTATTCTATTCATGTGTGCGTGTGTGCATGCATATGTGTGTGTGGTTGGGTGGCAGAGAATAGCACAGTTGTGTCAGCTGTGACACTGAAGGAGATGACTTCAGCAAACTGCACAAAGTGTGATAAGAGAGACAACTCTTTGTATCAACACAGAGAGAGTGTGTAAGCGAGAAAAGAGAGACAGAGGGTTACACAGGCAGTGGAACGGGCCCGACTGGATCAAAGGCATCCATGATGTGTTTCGTCTGGTCGTGTCAGGTTCAACCCAGGCGCTCAGTACAATGTGTCTAAATGAGAAGGTGTACAGCAGGTAGTTCTATTAAAAAGGCAGACACAACGCCCAATTGTGCAAGATGAAACCCTGGGGAGGCTCTGGTGCCAAAGTTGTTCTCAGCTTTCCAGGAACAGGACAAACCGGAAGATGTGCAATCATCTGTTACTGCTGTTACTATCTGTTTACTTAATGACACAAGAGGCTGTCACTGGACAATGGCACCTTGTATCTGAATTAATGGTCATAAAGCAGCTTCAGGCAACTGTTGTTGTGATGTGGCGCTGCATAAATAAAATTGAACTGAATTAACGTAATCTTTACACACTACTCACAAATATGTAATGAATGCTAAAAAAAAAAAAGCCAAATTGAGTGTACTTCATAATCTACCTTAATACCTCCAATATAGCAGATTTTATATCTTCTAAAGACAAAACCCTTTGTTACCAAACTGACTCTTATCAAAAATAAATGAAAAAAAAATGTTAAAAGAAAACCTCCAACACATGCATTCGCACACACACACACACACAACGGGAACAAGACAGACAGCAGGTGGTATTCGGGTAATAGTCGAGCATGTAACAGGTTGTGAGGCGGAAAGCTACAAATAAAAAGAACAGCAAAGAACAGGGGAGCCATTATGTTGGTCTTTTGTGACTGTACGGGGCCATAAATACCATTTATACTCTGAGGTATAGCTTACACAACCACGCTAGCCAATGAACAAATCTAGGCAGCAAAGCAGTGATGTGGAAGAAAATTGAAGATGAGCAGCAAGTCATGATCAGGTTGCTGGTTTAACATTATGCTGGATGATGTCATAGGTATACTGAGGAAGCCTTGTTTAAGGGACACCTCTGCATCTGTGTTCAACACCACAACAAGTGCCTGAATGAATTATTTACAGCACCCATGGCACTGATAGTCACACTGATATTTACTACAACACCGGTGTGTCTAACCAGTATAGGTACTGAGGAGCTCATTCTCTTGCTGTTTACTAATAAGACAGATGTTGTCATAAGACGGTTTCCAATATATGTAAAACATTTCAAGCCCTATAATATGGCCTTCACTTTCTAACCTGATAGGTGTTTAACAGTAGTAATACATTCAACTTGCCCAACATGTCTCCTATTTCCTCAGCTCTGGCAGGTCGTCATCAGCTGTCAACAGGCTGGAAACCACCTACACATGACCTGAAATCTCATACCAGAGGCTGTGTTAAAGGCGCACACCCATAAGGAATGGTAAGGGGAATGCATGTCAGGATCAATGCACACTTTGTGCAACTGAAGAGCTAAATCTACCAGGTCATCAGTGTGTAGGGCATCTCACTACAGCTGAGAGCAATTTTATGCATTCAGAAACCATTTGCGTTATTACACATCTTAAGGCAAATCTCTGGCCCCGGGTAACCAGACACCCTTTAGCCCACTAGAGGTGTTATTGGGGATCAGCATATATAAGCCGTGGCTTTGAATCTTTTACTCTGACCATGACATCAGGCTCCGCACGTAGACTGTGGGTCAACAATATTAAGTTTACACTGTAGGAGGAGACTTAAGCTGAAAGATGAAAGCCCACCTAACCTTCAAAACTTAACACGAAAGCTTGTAATGATTGCCATCTAAATTCAAGAAGACGTAAACAAACTAAAATGAAGAGAAGGGGGGAAAACATCCATATTTTATTTATTAACACTTATTTAACCATGAACTGAACCTCTTGAGATTAGGTGTGTTTTTTTAAAGAGTGTCCAGACCTAGATAGGCCATATTGGACATACGGACTTGTCTTATGTTGTTCAACTTCAAACATAAGAATCAGAATGCGTAAGAAAGGTGATTTAAGTGACTTTGAACGCAGCCTGGATGTGCCCAATAGGTTGGTTTGAGCATTTCAGAAACTCCCTCATAACCATTTTTCGAGTTTATAGAGAATGATCATTAAAAAAATCCAGTGAGTGGCAGTTCTCCGAGAAAAAAAATGATCAGACTGCTTTAAACAATGGTTCACCAAAATGCCTGGTCTGATGACTCTTGATTTCTGCTGTGACATTCACACGGTAGGGTAAGAATCTGATGTAAACAACATTAAACCAGGCATCAGTCCTGGCTTTTATCAGTGGTATCATTTTTTGACATACTTTGGGCCCCTTAATGCCAATCTAGCATTGCTGAAGCACCACTACCTGAGTATTGCTAATGTCTATGTATAACCAGCGTACCAATCTTTTCATGGCTGTTTTCAGCAGGACAACTTGCCATGTCTCAAAGCTCAAATCATCTCAAACTGGTTTTGTGCACATGACAATGAGTTTGCTGTACGTGAATGGCTATCCCAGTCACAGATCTCAGTCCAGCAGAGAACCTATGGGATGTGGTGGAAGTGGAGATTTGCATCATGGATGTGCATCTGACAAATCCGCAGCAACTGGAGAGGCTATCATGTCAACATAAAGAAAAATTTCTAATGAATGTTTACAGCAATTTGTTGAATCTATGCCACAAAAAACGTTCCACCACTTGTGCTCAGGAGGAGGATACTGTTACGGGAAAGGACACTTAAAGACACCTTTCAATATGTCCACTGAATTTGTTTAAACGTGGACAGCTAAAACCTTATACTAGCTTAAGATTAACTTTATCAAAAAGGGACTGTAACCTATCACCATGGGGTTTATTAGCTAATTTGGGACAGGGACAAGTTGATTGGTATCTAACAACTGCTTTAAGAGAAATTTAGAAAATAAATAAGTTATCCTTTAACATTAAAACAAGGCCCTCAGACACGTTTTAAAGTGCAACCTCTTGTGATTCCACGTGACCTCTGGCTCTTTTCTCCCTCTGCCTTCAAACAGGAAGGGATCAGAGGGAAACAGGCAGCTTGTTGCCACTAGAAACCACAGCCTTTATAAAGGAATTTCACCTTCACTCTGGAAGTGTGGGAGTCAGTCCCACTGGGAAGAACAAACTCAGTCCGTCCACAGATACAGCATTATTTTTGAACATGAACCCCTGGTAGCATCAGAGACTTACTGTAAAAAAACATTATCTACATTAAGCTGCATATGATACCTCTGCTGCTCTGTGGGCTTTCAAACAGCAGACGGAGGCGGAAGAGGGTGGGAGCGGGTGAGTGTGGGTCTATGAGACAGAGAGGGAAAAAAAGATAGTGTTTCTTATCTGAGACTAACTTTGCATTTAGAAAAGGCTCAACCTGTTGTTGAGAGAAGAGAGCCAAATCACTGCGCAAATGATGCTGAGAGTGTTTAGACTCCAAGGGGCTGAAAAAAGGGGATTATGTGAATCCTTTTGAATCCCTTACTAATCATTTTTGATGCATCTGTTTAGAAAAAGGGACAAAGAGACTTAAAGCTGTGCAACACAACTCTACAAAGCCAACATTAGATGAGGGGGCATCTGTTGTCATGTTAGTTATCCTTCGGCAACGACACCGACTAGGGGTATATAAACCCAATAAAGTTTTTTTTTAGAAGAGCATTAGTGTTTTAACACAGTCCATTATGCAAATAGATATAATGGTGATAATCTTAACCAGCAGCGCGATGAATGAGTACAGCTTTATCGATTACTTGATTAAACACTTAGTCAGTCTAAATCACTTTTTACTGCAAATAAAATATATTGTTGGTGATTTTAGACAAAAGATGACATATCAAGAAATCACTATCGTGGCATGGATCAACTGATAAATTTTAAAAAAAAGTATAATTTTAATCAGGTTTAATCAAGGAACAATAGAGTTGTTAGTTGCAGCCCTGGCATACATCCATTTCCCTCTTGCAATACACACTTCTGTCCTGCTGCCCTCACCAGCTGAATGACACAGGTTCAGCAACAAAGGCATGATTGCTCACCATTTCCCTGCTTGCTGATGGTACTATACACACTTCTAACTGAATGATCATGTTTGAAGTGTGTCACTATTTCTGCACAGCATATTCATCTGCAGCAGAGAGCAACAATTAATAATCAGACACCAATTCTTTTTCTGTGCTCAGTTAATTGTAAATGTTGCCAAATATTCTAGAACACATAAGCACCCATTCATAACTCATCTGTGTAACTTGTTGTGTGACAAATAAAATTTGAATTTGAATGTTGGCATTGCGTAACTACATAAGTGCTATATGTACAGTATATACAGTTACTTATGAGCTGCTAGATACAACCTTAGCACAGGGCTAACGCTGTACTCATACATGTAGGGTCAATTTACGGACTTATGTATTTGATTTGGGACAAAAAATGAGAACACCCAAAATAAAAGTAGCACATTCAATCAAGCACTGTAGCATTTTTTTTTAAATTAAAGGTATAGCATGTAAAATTTTCACATAAAAAAAATATCTACAAACAATGATACAGATATTATGTTTTGCTGACTTGTGTCATTTATCCAAAAATTTCCACTTAAGTTGAATGTGTCCTTTCACAATGGTGGCAGCTAGTTAGTTTTAATATTACTCTTATTATTCTTTTTGGGTCATAAAATAAAGTTTAACATATTTTCAGGCGAGAATGTAGCTGTGTAAACTTCAAATATCTGCTCAGTTTATCAAGACACCTCATACTTTCAAAAGCGCTCCGACGTTTTCGGAGACATCTGTTACCCACTAGCATGATAGCTAGCTGGGGGAAAGGCTCACTAGAGCCCGTGAGAACACCGGACTCCTGGCAAATCGTTTTCAAACCCACCGCCGTCTTTCGCTACTCGGGTTAAACATGATATATAAGTCACTTAGATAACTTGTTATGTTATTGTTTGGCTTTTTTTAGTACCGTAATTGTCGGGCTATAAGCCGCTACTTTTTGCACCAGCTTTGAACCCTGCGGCTTTTAGTCAGGTGCGGCTTTTCTATAGATTGTCCATGATTTTTGTGATATCGTAAGACGATTTGTTTTGTTTGTTCCGCTGTTGTACGGCACTACGTTGCCTGGCGGAAGGATCGGGGTTCAAGAGTGGTATGTTAGTCACATGTCCGTCCGCCAGGCAACGTAGTGCCGTACGAAGTAGCGCGAAAAACAAACTTCAAAGTAGCGCTACGCGTTCAGTGGGAGGCGTGGATGATGAGCGGCGATAAACTTGCGAAAAGCAAGTTATGCTCAACTCCACCGGTGGATTCTGACAGCGTGGAAAAGTGTGAAAACATCCACGATCACCAACGGATTTTGAAGGGCTGGACTGCTGCATGATGGAGAGGAGGACACCGCCACGGCCCTTCAGAGGGTGTTCGACTCTGACACTGACAATGAGGATTTGTTTGGTTTTGAAAGTGACAACGAAGGAGAGAAGCGGCGAGTGGATGACGAAGCCATCCTGAACCTGTTCGTTTCCGACACTGGAGAAGAGGACTTTGGTGGTTTTAGTGCGCAGGAAGATGAGAAAGATGGTGGTGAATGACTGGCTTTTCTTCTTGTTAAAGCCGTGTCACTGCACCTGAGCCTAAAAGGTAGTCTGAATCTATTTTTCTGGTGTGCTATAGGTTACTGTTATGTACTACATTTGTTACTCATTTATGAAGCACAGCACATGTGCAAATATGTACCCATAACTTGTTTTTCAAAATATTAATAAAAGGGGTGTGTCTCCAAACAGCCATCTCTTTCCTGACAATTCCCTTTGTGCATATTCTCTTACATATGATAAGTCAACATTGAAACACCTGCGGCTATTAGTCAGGTGCGGCTAATGTATGTACAAAACAGGATTTTCCCCTGATTTTAGCTTGTGCGGCTAATATTCAGGTGCGCTTTGTAGTCCGGGAAATACGGTATTTTATTTGCTCCTGAGTGAATCGGTTTGGCTGAGATTAAAGTTATAGTTTTTACACAGCTGAATAAACATCAAGCAGACAACTGATCATCAGAAGTGTGAGATGCTCGAGAATTTACTCCGGTGTCCTGTTATATTTTAGATAGCAAGGAGTTTATTAAACTCCACCGAAACAATCTGCAAATTTCATTAAAATTTAATAAACTATCATTTTGTCTTTATTTTTAGTTAGCACATACCTTAAACACTTAAAGCTGTAAGATAATGATAGTTATATGAGAGCAGATGGGTGCTGGTGCAATAAGCTGTACGTTTTACGTCCAATGGATTTGATTAGTCGACTAATCACAAAAATAATCGGTGACTAGTCGACTATCAAAATAATCGTTTGTGGCAGCCCTAAGTAGCACTGAGCTACAATCGTGAAGTTAGTCACACTTTTACTATTAACTATTTTTACACATTGGAAACAACCTGGAAACTGTAAAACACAGACTTAAAAATATTTATTCTACGAAGGATGTACAGTACTGTGGAAGACTTGAGCCACCACTCTTTTTTTTTTTTTTAACTTTACTTCCAAAAAGGCAGACTCTCCTGTAATTTTTAAAGTGGTCTTAAGCAACAGTTCTTCAGGATTTCTGACAGCTGTTTAGAGTTTTTCTTTGGACATTGGCTGCTTTTTACTCATTTTCAGTCCAGTCTTCATACCCGAATGAGTTTGTTTTTGTTTGTTAAGCTACTTGACACTAATCTGTGAATCATTTAGACATTAAAAAAGCACCTAACTCATAAGACACACCAGCGTTGTGCCTACACATAACAGACAACTTAAAAAAGAGAGAACTTTGTTAGGAGCTTGTTGTAAAAACACCAAATGTGTTCTTGTTTTTTCAGTTGCATCTACTAACAATGCCAAGATTATTCCTAACAGCTATTAGCTTAAAACTTACACATATTTCTGCATTTTGTGTGCCATGTCCCTAAAACACTTGAGGAAACTTATTGTGGAGGACAAAAAGACAGATTTTTAGGCCCAAACTATCTACAACAGATAAACAGTATCTGAAAATCGCATCCTTAAGAAATAAGAAAAAAATCCAGAAAAGACTTGACAGGACCTGGGAGATACATCTGGCCCTTCAGTTGATCCATCAACTGATCACCAATGGCTTATCAGAAAGGGTCAGTGGAAGGGTGGCTGTCAAGAGGCCATTCTTAAGGAAGAGAAGCAGGGAGAAAAGGCTAGGGCATGCCAGATTACACAAGACCTGGGCTGAAAATCAGTGGCAACAGGTCTTATTGGAGAGATGAATCCAAATTTTTAATTTTCTTTTAAAATGTCATTGTTATTATAGACATTCAGGAGAGAGGGTTAGCTGTCAATCAACCATCTGTAAACATGGTGGAGTCTCTGCCATGGTTTGGGACTCCATTTCAGTCAGTGGTGCTGGAGATTTTGTTAAAATTGATGATACTATGAATACAGAAAAGTGTTGTACGGTGCAGTGCCATATGGAAAGCATCTCATTAGCAACAGAATTATTTATCAGCATGACAATGATATCAAACACACTGCCAATGGAGTAAACACATACCTGGGTTAAAAAAAACAACAACACACACATAATGAAAACTTCAGTCATGGATTGGCCTCCCACAAGCCCAGACCTTAACATTATTGAAGCATTGTGAAATAGCCGTGACAGAGATTAGAATAAAAGACAGCCAACATCCAAAGAGCTTTGAATGCCATCCAAGAAGGCTGGAGAACTAGTCCTGAAGACTACCATTAAAATATGCTTTTTTGGTCTTTTATTAGTAAAGATGCATTTAAAACACAAGATGTTTTAAAGACTTGTGCAGATAACTCACTCTACAACAAAAATCACACAATGTCTTTTGTTATCTTTTTGACTGAGCAATTCTTAGCAGCAGAACAGTCACAACAATACTGAAACTAGAAACAAATGACACTGAAATAAGGGACAGTTGTGGATGTATTACTGTCATGTAGAACAATAACTAAAATATAACAGGAAGTTATTTTAGTTATTGATCTTGCTAAGTTATCGATCGCATCCAATTTGAGTTAGAATCATATACATTCAAGGATTTTTTTTTTTAAATGACGGGATGTTACACACCAGTGTATCAACACCGAAAGCAAGACAGCAAAAAAGCCTCTTATTTTTTCTATCAGAAAAATCGCTTCTTTACAGCACTCATTTCTTTTCTTTTTTTTTTTTTTTCTTTTTTTTGCCTGTCCCGTTTGGCTCTTTTGCCATCAGAATTGTTGTCTAAAGGCAAAGAAAGATGCCCAACGGATTTACTTTACCAAATTGACCATCCCAGCCTTGCCATAATGGTCCATTTGATTCACCTTTTATTGTTTATTTTATTTTCACTTACTGAACATGGGACAGACTTGACTGGGGGAAAGAAGGGGAGAAAGAAAGAGGGAAAGAGAAACAGCTGAGAAGAGGGACGGGGGAGAAGGGCAAAAACCAAAAACCAACAGAATGAGCAGAAAAAGAAAAAAAAGAAGAAGAAAAGAAAAAAAATGCATATATCAATCACCTGGGTCACCTGCTGAGAAAGAAAAAAAAGAAAACAAGCAGAAGAGAACAAGAGTAATAGAATAAACAACATCACAATGATATATGGGAATATGACAGTAAATACTAAATATTAAACATTATTGTGCAGCACATAAGATCAACAGAACACAGTGTGCTTTGAGGTAGGAGCCAAAAAGGGTGTAGTTTGTGGGTGTGATCACCCGTGCGTACACCTGTGAGCATGGACGCGCTTGTTTTTTGTTTTTTAAAAGGTTCCTTCATGTAATGATCTGCTAGAGGGTGTGGGGGGGCCACAGCCCCATCCTCCAGGGCATGAAGCAGGTATGGAGGAGATCAAAACTCCAGACATCCAGAGGCCCCCAGAACACAAGAGACCAAGGAAGACCAACAGAGGGGCAGCCGCGCCACTACAGCACTCATTTCAACCACTGGGACAAATCTATTACATGCATAACTTTACCACAGTCCGATTCATTTTATCTTTCTGATCCAGCGTGTGCAGCTTTGCTGTAGGAAATGCAGCCTTCCTGCATGCATAGCCAATTAATAAACCCCTGTGACAGCCAGACAAGAATAAAGCAGCCTGTGTTAATCTTGTGACCTGATCTAGTATAGGCACATCTACACCACATCCTAAGCTGAGGTGTTACACTAAACTGTGCTAAGATCAGAGGAGGCATGATTTACACCTATAGAAGGCAAGGAGCTGTATTGTGTAAGCATTATGAAAATTAAACACAAACACACGCACACACACATACACAAAAAAGCAATACAAACATGTTAAACTCATAAAATAACTCTAAATTCTAAGCTCCCAACAGGGAAGGCGCAATGTGAGTGAAGCAGGAACAGGAGGAGGAGGAGGAGGGCAACGTCATCGTGGTGGTCTGACCATCCGAGTGAGACATGAATGGCTGTGTTAGCAGTGCCCTGAAGGGGCAGCCAAGCTCTCAGCCATTTAGCAGAGTAAGCTGAACAGATAGTGGGATACATCATGTCACACCAAACCCTTCCAACCCTCTACATCCCTGCAGAGACAGATTCACCTATCAGTATAAAAGAGAAATGATTGAAAACAAACCTTTCAGTCCATTATAATGACACCGGAGTGGTCTTCCTTCACTGCAGAGGAGATGAGGACCTGCTACATCAGGCCCACGGGTCTTCAACAAAGAACACAAAAAGTGAGATGGAAACTGTAATCCTCTAAACGCTTCCTTGGCACATCACTGCTTCTCCCTGCCTGAGTATACGCCTGTGCGGTGCGTGTGTATGGGTGTCTCTGTCTGTCTCCTAGACAATGATAATAATAGGCTGCAGGGGGGGGGGGGGGAATGCACCTCTGCAAAGAATACTAGGCTTCAGACTTAATGAGTCTACAGATATCCATCCTTATCAGACCATGAAACGTCTTTAGGACATCAGTCTGCATTAGAGAAAAACTGACTGAAATTTGATCAAGTGAGAGGTCCTGGCTAATATCTCAAGGCACAGAGGTGCATTAATATGACAGCTGGATAGTAAATTAAAAGTTAATTAACTGGGATTAAGATCCTACAATCAACTTCACAAGCAATAAAGCAAATGATACGATGTTACCATAATGGCAGGTGGAAATTTTTAACTCTGTTACGCTGCTTATTTCCTGCTACACAAGACAAACCTACTGTACAAAACTACAGTATCCCACATATTTAATTATATTCTTATTGACTGCCTCACTTCAAAACAAAAACAAAAACAAATAACGCTCACATACAAACACTAATGAAGAAATCACGGATATGAAATATATAGCGATTATTACGAAAGATAAGTCGAAAAAATCCGAGTTGAGCAACATTTAACGCAACATTTCTTGCGTAAATAAGTAAAAATAAGCTTTTAAAATCGTTCAAATATTAGTTCAGTGCCGGTGTAGTGCTGTCAGTAAGCGACAGCAGTGTGTTAACGGACTCAGGTTGACAGTCCCGTTAGTGTGTCCTTACACAGAGCTGGTAATACGAGGCAATTTCCGCACCGACACTCTTACGGAGACCCAAAACGCATCACAGACACGCACAAACTGACCGTAAAACAACCCCAAAAAACTCGACTAAAAATATATTTCACACTTACATGGGTGGTCGCAAACTGTTGGAGCTGACGTTCAACGAGCAACACCCCTACTCCGAGTGCCCTCCACCCCTCGGCGCGCCCGCCCTCTCCCGGCTGACGTCATGGCGTAATGCGTAACCCAGCGGGAAAGAAAGCAGAAAACTGTGTTAGTAAAGATGACTCACTCGCATGTTTCAAAAACTGACACATTATATTGTTACAAAAAGCTTGTGGGAACAAGTCCATTAGAGCCCCGTGTTTTGCTACAAGCAAGCGAAACGCCACTCTTGGTTGTTGTTTTCTTGTTACTCAAAAGCGTCATCTACAGCACAGTTAGGGTTACAAGGTTATTATAGCTAACGAAAGCTAGATCTGAAAAAAAGTTACCCCAAAAAGTAGGTAGGTGTAGTGAAATATGCATATCACTGTCTGACAGGAGTGAGAACTATGCCATGTCGTTGCAGTCCTGTGGTTCATTCAGTGATTAACAGAGCATCAGTATTCATGATGACTCATACTGAGTTATTATCGGTTGGAAAATATGTCTGTTAAATTGAGTACGGAAAGCTGCAAAAACAAAAACATTTCTTTCTATGAAGATAATTCAATGTAAATAGCTCAAATCATATGTATCATTACTGTTCTGCTCGTGACTTACAAGGTGCTTGTGTGGTATGGCAACAGTAGCTGTTACGAGGCTCTGCAAAGAGACATAAGAACCACAGAGAAAATACCGTACACACATCTCCCTACGTTACAAGACACCTACATCCTCCGAGGTGTAGGTGTACACTCATACCAGTCAGCGCACAAACTGTTTGAACTTTCCTCTCAAAGATACAGGTCTACAGAGATACAAACCACAAGAATAATGGTAAGTACATACCTCAAAGCTATTACCACACTGAACCCAGGATTGAACTCACCCACTTTATAGACAGGCCGTGCAATTGTGCAGGTTTATATTTAGCACTATTATTTATTTATTAGCTCTAGCCCATGCAATACACTCTTTTATGTAATTCTACAATTGTGTATGCTTGTGGTGCATCTGTGAGGCCGTTTCAGGCAATGCACTGTAACTTCACTGTAATCTGTACATCATGCAGTGACAATAAAGTAATTTTGTATTATCTTAGTTTGTCTTTCAGATAAGCGTAATAAAATGACAGCAATAAAATACTGAAAATAGTGTAATGTTTGCACAGTCATATTAAAAACAAGAACAAGTCCTCGATGAACGTGTGAGCACTTGTTAAGGTAGCAAATGAGCTTCGTATAGTGTCTAAGGGCACACTCATTCTGCACTTGTTTCTCTAGATCTCAGTGCAGCATTCTATACCGCTCACCACAATATGATACGCCAAAGATTAGAATAAACTGTAAGTATTACAGGTATTGTGCTGCAGTGGTTTGAATCATATCTGTCTAAAACATAGGTGTCAAACTCTGGCCCGCGGGCCAAATTTGGCCCGCAGCCTAATTACATTTGGCCCGCGAAGCCATACCAAAATACTATTAGAGATGGCCTTCTGGTATTATACAGCTAATATATATATTGTTTAGTATTAAGCTTTGCTTGTTCCATATTCAGTTTTCCAGCAAAACTTATTTGAGTCCATAAGAAAAGATTCATTCTTATATCTGGAGGAAGATTTTTTGTTCAATAAATATTAATGTTAGCGACTTTGTTCCAGTTTTGAATTTTGGCCCACTGTGTATTTGAGTTTGACACCCTTGGTCTAAAAGACTCCAGTTTGGGACTCTTCTTCACACACAAAGGTTTATTATGGAGTTCCACAGGGTTTTGTACTAGGACCAATTCTATTTACATTATACATGTTTTCCTTAGGCAGTATCATTCGAAAGTACAACATACTTAAACTGGCAAAATGGGTCTGGGTGACCTCCAATTAAAAAGCTTAAAAACCAGATACTTACTCTGACATTGCCCTTGGCCTCCATACAGTATTCCTCAACACTGTGAGGAATCTTGAAACCATTTTTGACCAGGATATGACCGTCAGTGTCTTTATTAAACAAATATGACCGCTTTCTTGTATTTGTGCAATATCTCTAAAATTAGAAATATCCTGTCTCAAAGTGATGCTGAAAAACTAGTTCATGCATTTATTGCTTCCAGTCTATTACTATTGCAATCCATTATTTTCAGGCTGTCATCAAAACTCCCTGAAAGCCTTCAGTTGATCAAAAATGCTCAAACGGAAGTACTGACAGCCCATCAAGTACCACAACATGGGAAACCCCCATGATAAACAGCTGGAGGCTTTCCATGATGGACCTAGTGTCTTCTTCACTGACTTATTTTCACCACTTTCCATTTAATCTTTGTTATTATTCATTTCTGGCTTACTTCCACAGTGTGTCAGAGTTTGTCCTTCTCACTGTCGCCAATATCTTGTTCATAGGGGTTATTTGACTGTTGGGGATTTTCAGTAAACCACTGACACACTAAAGCCATGGTGATTACTTTGTGAAAGCAAAAATTAGACTGTGCTATACATATATTTTCTTAGCTAAAATAACAAAGCTTTGAATATTTTGCTTTCTTCACTCATCTGCTGGATTGTTCACTGAGGAGCAATGTGTTGACCCCTAGGCACTTGAGCACTAGGGGTCTCTGTTTCCTTCAAGAACGTGCAGGTCTATGCAGCTGCTGTTTAGGTCATATGAACAACGTCTGGGCCTAGTGGGCCCTGACCTATAAACCTCCCAGCACCTGCAGACTGTCTCTGATTATCTGAGGGGAGACTCCTGCTCTTTTAGCCTTCATTACAGCATGTGTTTTACTTTTTCTGGCTTTTCATTTACACTGCAAAATGCACATCATTACTTCCAATTTTCATAGTTGAAAAGAAGAGAGTTAAAATGTAAGAAAAATCCTTGTCTCTATGAACTGTCATGTTACTGTTCATGTATGACATAAACTGTGGGTGAACTAAATGTACAGTAGTGCATTTTTTCATGTCACGCCTGCGGGCCTCACAAAAAATTTCCAAATGGCTGCCATTGGTTCACAAGATGCACTTTGAGGACCCATGGTCTAGTGAAATAGCAGCATTATAGTGGCTTTAATTAAGATTGGCTGAGGAAGTATGAATGGGGAGAAATGAATAGCTCTTTTTTACTGAGAATCCCTGTTGAGATGTCCTCGATAATGACTACTTCTCTTTATCCCTGATAGTGGCTTTCATTGAGAACACTGCTGAGTGTGACTTAACCTTTATAACTGACAGACACAAAGGCTGTTAACCTTTGCCAGTTATCTATCAAAGACCACTAACCATTCTCACGTCTCCTTTTTTAGCACTTCCGTGATCAACAGAATAACATCTTTATTCTGCGAATCTTACCATTCACATGCCAGCAGACTGAACCTATAAATCTGACAAATGAAATTTCACAAGGTCTTATTCCAGAGCAAAAGCAAATTCACATAAAACCTGTTTCAACATGACTTCAATCTTTCAGTTCTCACCAGCTTGGAGGACAGCATGACGTGCTGCTAGAAACATTTCATTTCTGGATAATAAGTGTGAGGTTTCTGTCTCACAGCCTTGGTAGCTATGGAAACTTAATACTGTATCACCAACATTATTGTTAAAAATATTCTTTTAATTTGTGGCTTTGATTTGAGACCTAATAGGTGTTGAATGTACTGTAATCATGGCATTTAGTAAATATACAGCAGCCACTTTTATGAGTTTTAAACTATTAAATGTATGATGTAAGGGTAAACTCTAAAGGCAGCTATCATATGCAAAGTATGTGCAGTATATTTCACATTTGATATCTATTCTTCTATTTATAATAAACTGTGAATGTCCCTTGATCATCATCTTTCAATACATCTTCAATCAGTGTTTCTGCATGTTTCATATATTCCGACAGATCCTTCATTCAGTTACAGAAACAATGTTCATGTTTGAAGCACAGTCATTAATTAACTGTTGGTTTATGGTCCTTTTCGATGCTGGTAGTTTTTCCACTAGATGGCAATGTTGAAGCAGATATGCTGGTGACAGCAGCTAATGTCTTAGAGCTAATCTTTCTGTGCTGTATTTTCCTTGCTGTTAAACTATTTTAGATTAAAGAAAAACTCATCTTCAGTATTGAGCTGTAAGCAGTTGCAGGTGATGATACAACCTGCATGACCAGCTCAAAAATTCATTGAAGAAAGATTCCTGGTGGCATTTTGCTTAGTCAGAGTGGAAGGAAGAGGAATAAGGAGCCAGTAGGCATGAGGGTCTTTTTCCTTCTCATTTTTGGAGTATTTTATAGTTTTAAATTAAAAAAATTACTTTGTAATTTAAAAAAAATATTGCTGTTGCACCACATCTTTTTTTGCCATAAGATATAGGTACAAGCTTCAGTCTGCTGGCATCTTTTAACTAATTCTAGAAAGAGATCTCATCGCATCTGCTTTTTAAATGCATTATTCTTTACTTACTTACCATTTCAGCCTGTTGTCGATTCACACCAACAATAAGCAAGTGAAATAAAATAAAAAAACTTAAATAGTTGTTTCATTTTGCAAATGGTGAATCACACTTTTAATTTGTAGGGGAACATTAACCATTTGAGTCTTTTGGACAATATATCCTATGTATATTGTTTGTATGATTCACCTGATGGATTCAGATTCCATCTTTGAATGTCACTGAATAGTTTGTCACTCAAGTCAACATGGAGACTTATATCTGGGACTCTCCACCATTTGACCTTAGAACTGAAGAAGCTTCTCGGATGAGAGGTGAAACGTCTTCAAGTAACTTAAAGAAGTCCAGACGCTTTTCTTTGCAAGCTCCTTTGTCAACATGGAGGAATATTAAAAAGAAAAAAAATCCTTTGGTGGAGGGGTAAAATTGATTTGATTTAGTTTGGCATAAATGAAAACAGACCAGAGGAAAATGAGACATAAGACAGCTGTCGTGTTTTCTCTTTTTGTATGTGGCTTTGTGTGTGCAATGTCAGATTAAAATATAAATACAACACAATGAATACATCATGTAGTAATGGTCTGTGTCAAACACCATGCGGACTGTCTCAGATAAAACAAGAATCTGTATCCATCTTTGGTGTTGGAGATGTTATTTAATCAGGCAGCAGATTAATATTAGTGAGTTGCACTTCACTTCCACTTCAGATCAGACTCTGCTGGAAGTCTGAATTCATTCAATCTTCTCATTTTTGCTACTTTTCAGATGATCCAGGAGTTTGTGTTACAGGTCGTGCTGGAGAAATAGCTACAGTGCTGATATCCAGACAGGGTTTGACCTCCATCATCCTCATGTTGGCCTTTTGAAATGTAAATTAAAGTATAGCTTTATGGCTCCAGCCATCCATCCAAAATCAGTGCTTGATCTGAGACATTTCTTCTGTCTCTGTCAGCAGGTTGTTGTGTGTAGGTCAGACTAAAATATCAGTCATCCCCCATTGGACGGACTGCCATTAAATTTAGCACATTGATTTTCGTGTAAGTATGTATTTTTGGCTAATAAGGCGCCACCATTAGATTAAAACAACAACAACAACAAAACAATTTAAAGGGTAATAAGTTCAAAGTAGTGTTGATAATAAATTTGACCAAAGGCCCAAATTTATGGAGGGCCAGGAGTGACAAAATGAATGAATGAAATACTCCATTAAATAATTAATAATGAATGAATAATAATTCATTAATTAATTAAAATTGGAATTACTTAAATGAATATTTCAATAATTAAATGCCTATTCATTTCATTTAAAGCATTTAATAAATTATGCATTTCAAATTTTATTTAATTAAGGACACAATTAAGTAATTATATATTTAATTATTTAAATGGGGGCTAATGCACGTCAGTGTAACTCCAGACACCTTTCTGCACGGACAGAGATTATTCTGCAAGGCATTACTCGCATCCTATGGAGGACTGCAAGAGCTATTCTCACAGGCTATTCTCAGGGGAATCTACACCAAGTCTGTATTGTTTACCCAAGATACATAAACAGGGTGTACCTTTAAGACAAATTGTCAGTATGATCAACTCGGGTCACCTATAACATCTCAAAGTTTCTGGTTTCGATCCTCAACTTGTTAGTAGGCAGCTCTGAACACTACATCCAGAACACCTTGTATTTTGTTGAGGAGGTGAGAGATGTCATTATGGAGGCAGATGACTAATGGACTCGTACGATGTTACATCTCTCTTCAATTGGGTTCCAGTCAATGAAACACTGGAGGTAGTTCGTAAGAGATTACAGGATTATCCCAACCTCAGCAACAGGACCACTCTCAGCACCGACCAAGTGCTGCTTTTGGAACTGTGACTTAATTCCACGTATTTCACATTCAAGGGTCAGTTCTACAGGCAGAAACATGGGTGTGCCATGGATTCCCCAGTTTAACCCAATGTGGCCAATTTGTACATGGAAGAAGTGGGAAAAAAAGAGGGCTTTGTTATCCTATCCTGGAAAACCACCAAGTCATTGGTTCAGGTATGTGGAAGACACTTGGGTGAAAATCAAAAATCAGGACGTACCACAATTCATGGATCACATTAACTCGGTGGATCAAATCATCAAATTCACCAGGGAGGATATGAAAACTGGCAGGATAGCTGAGTGACTGAGATATCCATTAGTAATTTGTACCATAAACCTACGCATATGGATCAATGTTTAAGGTTTGACTAAAACGATTAAAATGACTTGAATAAAATGGCAAGTCCACTCCTCATTTGAAAATCAACTTCCTGTTAGCTCACGGATTAGCTATCATATTAGCTATTGGATTAGCAATCTCATTTCTGAAATCCCAAAGCAATGCAAATTAGCTTGTGCTCATACCTCTGTACTGCTAAGAAGTGTGTGCATTTGTACAAAGGCCATTTAGCCTCGGCACTTGCACTCTGTAAATTTTTAATTTACATGCGGCTAAAATGGTAAAGTTGCAAATGATGTCTATCAGTAGGACCTTTTTAACGTCTGCAACATGCTAACAAGCCAAGTCTGGATTCGAATTTGAAGTTGCTGGTGTGATCTTTGGTTTAAAGCAAACAACTGAGCCATTTACAGTGCAAAGTCATTTTTCCCTCACCTTCTACAACCTGAAAAGTGTTAAGCCTTTCATAAATAATGAGTTCTGCTGTGGGTCTCTCATTGCCTGTCTGTAGAAATAGGATATGATATAAAGTCATGTCTTGACATTTAAATCCTTAGTTTGTTTGATGTCATGTTTGATATAGATGAACTTTTGTTTTCTCGTAGCTGAGCTGGTGAGTCCAGTCAGTGTACGTCAAATGGTCACCACAAACTTGAGGAACAGTCCTTTGAGCTGCACCCTTTTGGACTCCATGATCAATCTAATCCTCTCCCTATACCATGACCTGGTCCAAGGAGTTTCCTCACATTGCAAGTCAGGGGATTGTTTCACTCAGTGCAGCTGATGACACCTTTTATCCAAGTGCAGTAGAGTAAGAACGAGAACACCATTCCATCTCCTACAGAATCACCAGCTGCTATGATGGTGCTACCTGCAGGCTCCCGTTTTCATTCTCAGATCCTGACTCCAATACTTCCAGAGAAGGTGGATATTTATGCACTGTTATCATTATCTTTTAAATTTTTAATAGTCCCTCTCGTACTTGGTTGAGTACTGGGATCTGCCGCACCAGTGCATGAAACATGAGGGCACTAATAGACAGGAAGGAGATAATACTTGAATTCATTCTGAATGAAGACATCATGCCAAATATTTTTTGACAGCCATTTCAGTAATGAGTACACATACTTTATGATTGCTTCTTTCCTGTCAACATATATTGGTCCCCAAATAACCATGGGTCATTGGCTAACATAGTTCCATCATCTTTTCGTCATCTACATTTTTGACCTGAAAGCAGAAACAACCATAACGTGGAGAAATTAAATTTCTGGATTTATGAATGAGGACTGTGTGGAGGAGAGCTGAGTCAGGTGACAGGTTGTTTATCTGACCTACAAGCTGGAGTCAGAACCTCTGATTTTTCCTCCTCTGACCAGGCATACCGAGTGGCACGATCAGCTGTCATAATCAGCGTCATTTTTTCCACTGTAATTGTCAAAGGGGGCTGGAGGCCGGTAAGTTAAACTGAACCCAAGCGCAGTAACCCATAGCAGAGGCAGAGAGAACATTTTAACAAGGTTTATTTAGCTAATACAAGGGTAACACTTGGCAATGGCAAAATACACAGTGGCTTGGCTAATGTGGCGTGGTAACCTGGTTGTGGGGAAACAGGGCCGTGAAGGCAACTGGAGCGTGGCTGGTATGTAATAGTCACACTGGGGAGAGAGGAGAACAGAGTTAGAATGAGAGCCAAGGGTTAGTTTGGAGTTCGTGGATTATGGAGAAGGTGAGTATGAGTTTTTCCCAGCTTACTTGCAGGAGGAGTGATAGAGGCTGGAGGGAGAGGCGGCGTGACTCCAGGAGAATTCGAGAGTGTGAGACAGCTGACCTGAGTTCTGTTGGTTTCGAGGTGGTGAAAGGGCAGGAGGGCAGGCAGGTGAGACACAGAGGGATTTCCAGAGAGCAGGTATGAAGGTGCGTGTTAATTCTGCACCGTGGAGTATCATCAAGTAGGCAGAGAAGAGACATTTTCTCATCAGCGTAGCACTTAAATCTCCCCAGCTTGATTGCCTCAATTAGCTCCAGGTGAGTAAAGCTGTGGAAACTCACCACTCACACAGACCATGACAAAAATATAGTCTCCTTTCCCAAGAACAAACAGTTTACAACATACATAACTACACCACACCACAAACATAACTAAGTTTCTTACCAAAGCATGACCAGGAATCCCATCAGTAGTATGTTTGCAGGAAAAACAGGTCCATGTGTGAGATGAACAGAAAAAAGAAAGAAAAAAAAAGAAGCGGAGTTTCTGAGGTGAAGGAGGCTGTAACGGGGAGATTTCTTTCATGTGGACATGGTGCTGGATGTTAGGATTTCCAGTCATGTTCTGTAAGAAACAGTTTTGTTTTTGGTCTGAACTAGGGAGACCTACTTAGCTGTCACTGATTTATTTTTATGTATAAGTTCATTCATTTCATTTAAAAGTTCACGGGTCTGGATAGCCAGTATGGAGGGCCAGGAGTGGCAAAATAAATGAATTAAATAAACCATTAAATAATTAATTTTTTTATTAATTAATTACAATTGGAATTAATTACTAAATACATATTTCAATAATTAATTAAATGCCCATTCACTATTGACCAGGAAGGAAGCTACTAAAATGGCTTCTTTTAGGCAGAAGATGAACTGTAGAGCTGCTCTGAAGTCCAGCTGCATCATAGGTCCACTTTTATTTTGTCCATAACATTTTAAATAATCAGCCTTCACTGAACCACTATCATTGTGACTGTGAGCATATTAAATACAGCTCTATCCTTAAGCACAGCCCAAAATAGTTTCTAGTTCGTTAGCTTGCCTGTAGAGACAACTGTGCAACTAGGATGGAGGAGGGGGCTTGACTCTATAAAGCTGATATTAAAAAACAGAGGAAGGGAACACTGTGGTAGGAACCTGCAATGGGCTTGCGACATCATCCACAGGGCTGAGACAGAGAAACCGACAGCAGCTCATTTATACCTACAAACACTAGAGAGCCACCAATTAATCTGCACATATTTGGACTGTGGGAGGAAACCAGACACAATGGCACGAAGAACAAGCAAAAGGCACACAAGAAAGATCCCAGGTGAGCTGTGAAGCAACAAGGCTACACTGCCCCCTTGTGGACATCATGTGTTCTGAAATAGGGAAGCCCAATGTTATAGCTTTGAGAAGAAACAACAAAGTACTCACCTTATCCACACTGGTGTGTCTTTACCTTACTGATATAGTCCTAGTTATAAAAAAGATTAATGGTGAAGGAACATTTTAAACTCATTTACATTGCTAATAATCTGTTTGTCAGCATCTCTTTCGAGTTCTGCCCTGACCTTCCAGGACCCAAGTACCCCTTTTCTGTCTATCAATTGCACCCTTGCCAGATAGAGCCCTCGCACCACTGTTGAGTTTCTCATTGGCAAGTCAAAGACTGTAATTGACAATTCAAATTAGTCTTGCCATGCTGCAAATTGCTTTAATTCATAAATTAAAATTTTGAATCATAATGATTATGAGACCTCTGAGTGGTAAAAATGGGAGCAGCAAATACAAAATAAGCCCTTTCTCAGTACTGAGTCCAATATGGGGACAGATATAAGAGATAAACAGGAGTTTGGGTTTTTTACCTGCCTCTCAATTATACAAGCTCTTAATCATGGGGTCAGAGTTGTTCACAAAAGAGTACGTGCAGTACTATCTTGCAAAGCAAGTTCACATGAAAAACATCCTCCAAAGCAGAAAAATAACTAACCTTTTCACACAATAGTCTCAACCAAGAGTAGGCTGTAAACAAGTGTCGTAGATGGGATCTGTTTTTTACATGATCTAATCAGACCTGTGCTCCCATTAGCCAAAGAGCTCAAACAAAGCTTACAGACACTCACACACAAACAGAAACGCACCTGAATGTAGCATCCACACGTTCGACAGGCAGGCTGTTTTCTGCTCCCACAGTAGAGCAGAGGATAATGGGAAAGATTAGTGTGAGCGGCTGATGCCTGGCGACCCTTTCTCTGAGAGGGTGGCAGACGGGGATGCTGGCTCTCAGTGGCCCTTGTCAATTAGAGCTTCCACTCTAGCAGGCCGGGTCTAATGAAGAGTCCGGAGCACGGGAGCAGAGTCAGTCAGGCAGGGATTGATCCCTAGCCTGGTGAGGGCACAGTTGGGGGGCCAACATTGGAATGCCTGGGGACTGAGGGACCACATCTTCTTCTTCTTCTTCTGCCTAAGGGGAAATATGATGCAGTTCCCTCTCTGTCTTTGTGCTCCCATTTGACTTCTCGACATCATTATGCTCCCTCTTCTGTTATAAATTATTCTACATCTTCATCTCCAAAAGTTCTGCTGCTGATGTACGTCAGCAGTTCAAAGTGTGAACTCGGTGTTGGTGTGTGATAACACTCGTGCTTCAACCTGTTTTATGGTGAAAATTAAGCTTCGGGCAAATTGAGTTTGATTCACATTGTTAGAATAACCCTGTCAGAACAGTAACTGTTCATGTGGAGCAGGAGTCACTGAAGCTTTTCCATTCTGTTTGAAATTAATTAGGTCTATTCTATGAATGACAGGTTGTCCTTAACCTACAATGTCAGTTTTAAGGAAATACGCTATGCGTGTCCAAGACTGTAGCAACTTTCACTAGTTTTAACCACACTAGTAGAACAGCATTGGGATGGTGATGCTTGTCAGCCCACCACTGTGATTGAGGCTGAGATATTATATTGCCTATTGCATAGATTGTATGGGAGCTCATAGTCCCCAGCTGACAAATCACTTATACTCCAGAGCAAAGATGGGTGTTACGTGCCAAGAGATGTGGCTTTGCTTTTGTGTTCTTTTTATCTTTCAGGTGTCAAGCCTCCACCTATTGGCCATTTCAAAGTTGATTGGCATGTGTCTATTGGCTGGTCTGGGCACAGTTGGCCAATCACTCTCCCGGGATCACTACAATTGAGCAGCTCCCTGGCCAGCTGGTGGCTGCTGGCTTCTGCTTTATGACAAACATTTGTGTGAAGGCTTCTTTGTATTGTGTGTGATGAAGGCTGGACGGGTAAGCTGGGGTACCCTATACGCTGGCTGCAGAGTTTAAACTGTTAGACACACTAGGTTATGCAGTTGATGCCGCTTTTGTATGTTTTCACTGACCTTTTGTCTAGTAGCTAGGTAGGCCTTTTGTTTTGCATTTTTCTTTTAGTTAGGCCCTGGAGCAGTGGCGGCTGGCCCATAGGGGGCGCTCGGGCTCCGCCCCCCCAAATGTGGAGGAGTAAAAATATATATTTTTAAAAAATTCATCAATGATAGTTTTACTATGTGTGTGCCCATATACAGCCAGGCGTATTTTAACATTTTCACCAGCTGACTCATTAAAGTTCAACCAACAAACGGTGTTTTTCTTCTTCTGGGGCGCTCGTCAAAGCGCCCTTGATATGCAGCGAAATAGCCTATCATTAAATGGTTGCCAGGGGAAAATAATAAATATTTGACCTATCAGCGTCGCTGAATTAAATGGTTTGGGGGCGCTTAAAATTGCGCCCCTGCAGAAAACGCGCGAAGATTTGCTGTTCTAGAATTTTACCTCAGTCAGTAGCCTAAGTGAGCTATAAGGTCAGAGAGAGACGATGGCAGCGGTATTGTTAACGGTTGAGGCACAGCCTCCCCCAAATTCGGTTAGATCGCTTCTAACCTACCCTTTTGCCAGAAGGACAATGGCAGAAAAACTGCAAGTTAAAGAGTTGGGACCTGACAAGCCCGAAATTCAACTAACCCAGGCAACGAAGGAGAAGTCAAAAGCATACAACAGGACTTTTTGTCAGAGTTGGTTCCAGCGCAAGTCGTGGCTGACGACTCAGCCACGCTGGCGCTGGCGCTCTATCAGGTTCTGATGGAAAACAACCTTCAAGACACATTCACCGAAACTGTAAGTCTTCTTAACATCCTCATCACCACACCAATGACAACATCAGAATCGGAGAGGTGTTTCTCTACTTTAAAGAGGATAAAAACTTTCCTGAGAAACAATATGGCTCAGGATCGGCTCAACGCTCTGGCTATGCTGTCCATAGAGAAAAAACTCACACAAGAACTTCCTGATTTCAACACCAGGGTCATCGAGAAATTTGCCACTCAGAAAGACAGACGAGCAAAGTTCTTGTACAAATAAGAACCCTTAACCATATTTACTCTCTTTCTCCATCCCTCTCTCTTTCTCTCTTTAGCCCACCCCCCCAATCAGTTTACAGTTGTTGTTTTCAATAGTTATTTTTCATTCATTCAAAAAAAAAAAAAAAAATCTGTTCATGTTCATTTTTACAAATCTATACAAATGGCCAGAATATGGTTGTTCATTTTAAATTTAAATTAAAATTGTGTTGTTTGATGTACTCATTAAATGGGTCATTTTAGTCGATATCATAAAAATTGCCCCCCCTGAGATTTTTTTCAGGAGCCGCCACTGCCCTGGAGGCTATCGACCTCTTTTTGTTTTATTAATTTCTTTGATTTGGCTCAACCGCCCAGTCCTCGTCCCCCACCTTTTTCTTTTGTTAAGTTTGACTATCAAGGCAAGCAACCAATAAATCCTGCCTGATTCTTAACTGTCCTGTTGTCCTCCATCTTCATTGATTGTGGTTGTCCAGTGTTGCTGTCTCCTTCCTACCTTTGCCTCCACCATGGTGAGGGGGGACGTAACACAAGTGGGGGCTCGTCCGGGATCTTTTTATGCTGTGGACAACCTAAATTAATGAAAGTGTGTCGTGATTTTAGGGTGGCTATGTTTCATGGTTGCAGTTGAAGATGAGTTTTGACCTGCTTGATTTTTTTAATCAACCTAGCGTTGGAAAGATTGACTTGTGTCGCAAAGACGACTTGTTAAGTATTGCTGCCCAGTGTAAACTTTCCGTACCAAAATACGGAGTGAAGAAGGATATTAAGCGGGCTTTGTTGGAGGGGTTAATAGAGTTGGGTATCTTAATTAGCCCTGCTATGACTGAGGTACCTTCTCAGGACCCTTAGCTCCCCCTGGAGCCTCTGCTAATCCAGCTTCTCCAGAGAGAACTGAAGAGCAAGCTCTATTTGCTACATCTCCGGGTGCCCAAGTTAAATCAGATGTGGCTCCCTAAACTCTGCCTCGCTTTAAGCCTTTCTCTCCAGAATCCCAGACATCTAGTAGTGACGCGAAGCTTAAGGTTCGCTTACTACGTTTACAGTTGGAGGCACAAGAGAAGGATAAGGTGCATAAAGCACTAGGGACCAAATGAGACACACCTCAACGACAGTTCCAGTTTCTGATATGGCCCCTTGCTAACCCTACTAGAAGGTCTACCAGATTTTTATTCTAGCACATAAGGTCAAAAAGCTGCAGAATTTCTAAGCACATTATTTATTTTTGTTCAACAGAAAAAAGAAAAAAACCACACACTCTATATTCTGAGCATGACCATTTATGCTCAGCCTTTGATAAGGTCAGGACCCCTCTGCCTTTTCAGTATTTCGGCATCTGTGCAGTGATCAGCATGCTTATCGTGCTAATTGCCATTTGTGCTGCTGGATTAGCATTCAGAAGGAAGGACTTGCCACTAGCTGTTATAACATCAAGTCTACAATGTGGAGAACAACGGTCTGTAATGACCAACGCCAGACCAATTTCTCTGTCCAGTGATGGAGTTTGATTATTGCCCAAATTACACCATGATACATTTATTTATTTACAGCTGGAAACCTAAGAATAAGAAACTTACTGACTTTGGTGATACCTTTTTTTTTTTCTCCTCTTCTAGCAAAATCTCCATATAGTAGCATAAAAAGACTAATGGTAGCTCTTAACACATTTGGTTAATCGTGGCATTTTCCTTTAATGCAATGTGTTTTTGAGTAAAATGTCTCTAAATTACTGAATGACCTTTTGTGAAATTTAGCACAGACATCTCCTTCATGATGAATTGGGGAAATGATTGCTATGATAATCAGACATTGGCAAATCTTTCAGGGTGCATGTACTAGGCAAGAAATAAATGGACAGTTCTTGAGGTTGATGTGTTTGTAGGATGAAAAATTGGCATATTCAGGGATCAAATCAAAATAGTACGTCTTGTAGGGTGAAAGTGCTTCATGTGTGCTACAAGGCTCACTCTGCAACCCCACAGGAGATCTGCAGTAACTTTCTTGTGGGACTGCATTAAGGTTTACCTCAAAACTTGATGGTAGATAGAAAAGTTTCAGGACACATAATGCATTACAGCTTGCTAAGTGCACGGGGTTATATACTGCCAGACCGATGCCCATGCTGACCCTTGCACATTTCTATCAGAACTCGACCGTGGAGTTAAGGGTTTAATGGAAGAAGGTGGCTTGACCCAGTGAATCAGGTTTTCTTTCAGAACATGTAGATTTTTTTAACATGTTTTAAAGAAACACTCTTGTTATTTTCACCTAGAAGGAGCATGTAGGAGTCTGTTTTTATGCACCGCACAGCTACATGCATAATCTGTGTGTGAATCTGGTTTATTACAAATTTTCTGCTGACAAGACCATTCATTTTAATTATTATTTATGTTTATGCCTGTTTAGTGTCTAACTTTTTTTTCCCTTCTAATTGTTGATACCAAAAGAGACACCTAAGTAAATGTCTTCCCCTTTGGAGAATTCACTTTCTGGGATATCAAAAGCTTTTCTTAATGATAATTTTCAGTTCAAGGTTTCTGACAGGACTCAAATATTCTCAGGCTAGACGTGAAGTCATTGATAGTCATGGAACAGAAGAGAAGAGGCCTATGAAATATTTTGAGGCATATTTTGAAGACGAGGCCTAATTACTTTTCTTTGAATCTTATTTACAGCCACGGGCTCTTATGGGTTTCCTCATCATTGGGGAATAGTGGTGGGCTGTGATACAAATAGTACATGCTACTGAGTCATGATGTGAGTTATATCTCAAGTTAGACAAGTGGGATTTCCATTAATGAGTCCCCTATAGTTCCTGATGAATATTTGACTGTAATGAGAAAAACAAGTTTAACCAAAACATTCAGTTTCAACGGTGGGACAAGAACTAATCATTTCCCTTAGCAGCACACTGGAAGCAATATTGGAATCTGTTTTCTCTGTGGATTGTAGCATGTGCTCATTTTGTTTTTAACCCCAGAGTGCCAAATAAGAATGATAATTGCAGCTCACGTTGAGCAGCACATTGTCTTATTGATTTGAGATAAAGTAATGAAAATAAACGGAATCCACGAGACCACTATAATAAACCTGTGTGTCCAAGCAGAGCGGCATCCTATTATTTACAAGGTGCAGCCATTGGCCTTTTTTTAGTTAATGTGATTAAGTTAAGAAACACATGAACAGTTAAATTGATATATAAGATCACAATGATTTGTTATCTGTCATCTCACTTAAAAAGTGCAGGTGTGAGCAAAAAAACTGGGTAACAGGAGTAAAAATCAAGACAAAGACAGCTTTTGACTGAGTAAAAACAAACAAGACTAATAGAGATTGAATATTCCCAGTGTTTTTATTTTAATAAAAGTTTTGGGCTGGCAGCAACAGCTGAAGCTAAAGTTTCTGTTTGGGTTCCTCTAATCTGATAACAAACACCAGGACAGCATGAGCTCCTGGCGACCAGAAATCAAACCACAGATCAGAGTGGGATTATACACTTAACTGGATTTACTGGAGCAGTCACTTTCTATGGGGTGTAATCTGAAAGCCCTCTTCAAGGATTAGGACTTTAAATAGCAATTTCAGGGATCTAAACTGACATACATTTGAAGGAAATAAACATTTTTTCCAGTTCTCTGTGAGTCATCACCTATTTGAAATTTGTTTAAATAAGCAGGCATTTCACCTAAAGTGAATAATCACAGAATGGCAGCAGAATAATACGTCTTTCTCTTTCTCTTTCTCGCTCGCTCTCTCTTTTTTTGGAAATAGTTAGGTGAGAAGATTCATGCCAAGCTTGAAAAAAACGTTGCACTACTCCTTTAAAAATTGATAAGCCTTAATTAATAGCAAAAAAATAGAAGTCATCCTCTCTTACTTCATTAAAATGTTGTTGTTTTTCATGCTGATTGCATTTCCTCCAAAAGAACAGGGGAACCTTTTGAGTAATTGAAGCCAAGCTACCGTGAACTTGTTTATAGTTTAGCTGATTTAAGTTATGTATTAATACGATTAAATGTAAATGCATCAGTCAAATGCTAAGAAAATTAGGATAATACCTTCTCTGTCTCATTTGCAGTTTTCAGTCACTGCCTATGTGACAGGATGACTTTCCTAATGCACTTTAGTCCATGTCAATGAGTGAGATTCCTATTCTATTTACACTGTGCTAACAGCACGTGCCACAGTCGGTCTTATTAAAGTTTCCTGCTGAAGTCTTGAAAGTCATTTTAGGGCACAGTTGTGAAAGCAATTAAAAAGAACATTCACTGTCTGTTACACTGTCTCTTCAGGTGTTAGCAGCTTTATTCTAATATTGACCATGATGATTACTGCAACTACAGCTCGGGTGACCAGATGTCCCTCTTTTTATACGGAACTGCACAGTATTTTTATTGCTTGTCCCGCTGTTCCACATCTTGGAAAATATCCCACATTTTGATTGGTTGTGTCTGCCCGTTTACCCATACCCAAGTCTGTGAAGGGAAGGCTTTTTTTGTATAGTAAGAAGAAGAAGGTTAGCCTGTGTAATGCCATACTCATCAGAGACACAGGTCACCAAAAGTTATACGTTTTGCTTGTTTTTGTTGAATATGCTGGAAACCACTACAAAGAAAATGAAGCAGCAGTATATTTTGAGAAATAGAATTTTTGTTATTTTTCAGGTTTGTGCGGAAGGACAATATGATATGATGCAGTATATGTGCATCATAATTAGTTGAAAATTCGTAAAATTGTCAAATAGAGCTACAAAACGTATACCAATCTACTGATGCATCCATAGATGTGTCACTCAATGCGCAACACATTCATACATGCTAAATGACAATCCTGTAACATCCATAGCTTGCTATAATTTTAGGTTAGATGTGAAAATTTCAGACTACCTCACAGCAATGTTGGCAAACAGTGTTTAATTTGTTGACCTCATGTAAACTACAGCTACTGGTACTTACTCTAGTTTTGATGCATCTGCTTTAAGCACAGTGTGTGACTTATGTTTACTCTCAGTCTCTAAAATGGGCTTCACACACACAATACATACAAAATACATAATAAAAAATTTGTAAGGATAAACAAAAATAACCCAGTATAAATTTGCTTTAATTGATATTTTTTTTGCAAACTTCCAGCAGAAGGTGACCTGACGTGTTTCAAGAAGAAGTTAGGTTGTATCTAAGTCTATAGAAAATCAATGCCTTCCATCCTTTGATCTGTAACCTTAGTTAACATTTTCCTAATAACTTCATGGTCTAAGTCACTGGTTTCATGTCAACAATGTGATTTTCATTTTAAATCATACTTACATTAGATTCACAAATCATGATAAAGCATGGTGTGATTTAGGGCAGGCCTCACTTGTGATTGACTAGCTCTCATATGATGCTGTATGCGGTGTCCTGTGGTTCAAATCTTGATGTCGTGTCTCTTTTCAAAACATGAGGGTAAAAAGGCTCAGGCTTCACAGTGGGACTTAATTTATACGCAGCCAATTCTTCACATATTTCTTCAAAAATATTTTAAAATAAAAGACCCAGGGTATTTCTGATATTCTTACACAAGCACAAAGAAGTACAAGTGTGCGTGTGTGCGTGCGTGCGTGTGTGTGTGTGTGTCAGCTCTGGCCTTCCCAATGACTTCAGTCTCACACTTGTTGCATTCAGTGCCTCATTAGATGTATTTGTCAGTTAAAGGGAAAAAGAGTGGGTGGCTCCACCAGCAAGCCATTGTGTGCCTATATGTGGGCGTGTACTTGTTGTTGTATATTTTTGTATAGCTATAGCACCTTTTTGCTATGTGCTACAGAGTACAGTTGCAGACTTAGTAGACTGACGCAGATGGTTATTGTACAAAAACAGTTTACAAAACTAAAATCTGCATTGAGCCAAAGATATTGTAAGAAAAAGACATGGCACTAAAATTGACCAGAAAACACAGACCACAAATAAAAGATGGACTTTGTGAGATAACCTGTAAGTCGAGGACATGTTCTGAAATTTCAAAGTGGGCGCTTACAGCTACTCAGTCTTACGCAGCAGGTGTTACACTTTCAGCATTCAAAAGTATTCCAGAGTTCACTTGACTCAAAAAAGTGACAAATGTCTCATAATCGAGGGACAAGGTGAGGTGTATGCAGGACAACTACGCATACATCCATGTGATGGATGTATGCGTAGTTGCATACATCCATCACATGGACTTCAAGCAGACTTAAAAAGTCCTCTTGGAGCTTAATTGACCGCTCCTCTGTTGTATTTGCAGCTGTCCATATCTGTGTCTACAATCAAGAATAATCCCCACCATAGTGCTGTGAAAGCAGACATCATGAGTGAGGGGTGCGTCTGTGAGTGAGTGAGAGAGAGTAGCAATTTGTCCCTCACCATATATATCCAACCTTAAGTATACAGAGCTTTATCCTCTTTTTTACTTTAACTGGGACCATATTTTACAGAAGAAATATCATGCTTTCATCAATAAGACTTGAACCTGGCAACCTAGATCATAGACTTAAAGCTATATAGAAATCTTTCTACATCACCAATTAAATGTTGATCCAGTGTAGATGGGTAAAGGTTTATTACTGTTTTAATGGTGTGTTAGCAGTACACCTTTGTATTATAATAGTAAAAGTAATAGTCAAGCAGGCCTATGCTCGGCTTACTGTCTGGAGACATTGGTCATTATGGATTTTGGACTAAACCATGAAACTTTAAGCATGCATAGAAGAATGACAACAGAATGACTATCCAATGAAATTCAATTCAGTTTAATTAAACTATATACATATGATAACAGTCCACAACAAAGAGTGTATCAAAGCACTTTTATATTGTAAACTAGAGTGAAAGCATCAGCAATCCAACCCAGTTTGACTAATCATTTGGCGACCTTGAGAAGGAACAGGAATAGAAAGGGGGTGAAGGGAAAGAGAAGAGAAGAAAAGGAGAGCACAGAGACTGAGGACAGCACACAAACTATGGTAGAAAGAAGACAAAAGTTAATCACTTGCAGTAGTGGCATGCTAATTCATCAAGAGTAGGGAATGCTCAGTGCATTTTAGGAAGTTGTAGAGGGATGCTTCAGAGTCACCTAATTCATCCCTTATTATAAGCTTTATCAAAAAAGAAAGTTTTAAGAATAATCTTAAAAGTAGAGAGGGCGTCTGTGTCGAATCCCCAACTGTGAGCAGGTTCCACAGGAGACGAGCCTGATAGCTAAAGGCTCTGCCTCACAAAGAAACTATGAACCACTTTCTGACTGACTGCAGGCTTTCTGGCTGCAGAAAGCCTGCAGTCAGAAAGTGAAGTGCTCGGTTGGGATAACCAGTGTTGGTCAAGTTACTTGAAAAAAGTAATCAGTAACTAATTACTGATTACTTCCCCCAAAAAGTAATCCCGTTACTTTACTGATTACTTATTTTCAAAAGTAATTAATTACTTAGTTACTTAGTTACTTTTTAAAAACACGATTTACAACCTGAAGAGGTGATAAAGCGATAGATCTTTCAGCCCAATTCTACTTTTTCTGCATAATCCATCATACAAAATGTAATCAAATGGAAAAGTCTCTTTTTAAAACTTTTATAGTTTTATTAATTTTAATCTTTTAACTTTATGCATCAAGCAAAAATGTAATTATATGCAACATTCTCTGACTGGAAGAAATTTGTTTAATATTTAAACCTATTTTCTGCACATTCCAGCACATAAAATATTTTTTTTTTTGTGTTTACACTCACTCTTTCAAATAGATGCAAGTAAAACACAGCAGAAAATAAATAAAATCAAAGACTAGCGGTCCTGTTGCTCTATTTTCACCTGTACAGCAGGAGTTGGGTAGGCGGAGGTTTACCCTGGTGCAGGTGTGCCGCAGCGGTCAGTGGAAGGATACGGCAGTTTCTCTGTGAATTTTCCATTACGTCATAGCGCACTCGGAGCTTGCTTGGAAGTTTAGGGGTTTTTTTCGCTGTAAAAAGATGTTTTCTTCCCACGCACAATGCTAATGGACACTAATGTTTTTGTCACTTTTTATGGAATCAAACTCAAAGTAAGGTCAGTACTTCCACGCTTTAAACGCTGCACGCTCATACTCTCTCCCGCACTCGATATATGATCCATTGTTGATCTGCACACAGCTGTTGTCACGAACGTCGCACTCGCTTATGTCACTGTCATGAGACATTCTCGCAAAAAAATCACGGTTTTAGTAACGCAGTAACGCAGCGTTCCTACGGGAAAGTAACGGTAATCTAATTACCGTTTTTGCAATAGTAATCCCTTACTTTACTAGTTACTTGAAAAAAGTAATCGGATTACAGTAACGCGTTACAAGTAACGCGTTACTGCCCATCTCTGGGGATAACATGGCACTATGAGGTCTTTAAGCTGTGACTAGTGGTGGGAAATAAATGTTTTTAACTTTATTTTCAAGGAAAAGTTGTCTAAGCTTTTTACAGTTTCCATTTTCACTTGTGAATAGGTGCTATTTTTATGTGCCAATAACCATGGAATTATGGCTCTGCTCTGTTTCATTTATATTACATCCCAAATACATTATCAGCAGCCTTACCAAGATGCCTGCTGAATAGTCAGACTTTCCGGTATAACTAAGGCCAAACTTAGAGATGTTGAGGTCTCAGGAGACCAGAGGAATCCATCGATCACCACAGTGCTGGCACAGTGGATTACAGGCTCCCACATCGTGTCTAACTTGGCTGCATGTCTGAAAGGGGAGAATGCAAGCTGAATTACAATCTTGTTTCCTCCAGCAGTTCCCATTGTTTATTCACACCCCTTAGAGTTGCTCCATTATTTCTCATACAAGTAAATCTAATTAACACATTACCACTGTTGCAATAAAATATCATACATGGACTTATGATTATTTTATTCAAATTATTTCATATTTTTGTTATTTTAAAAGAAAAACATTTTCTCCCAGTGCATCACTTTCAATTAACCATTTATCTAATTATTTTATTTATTTATTTTAGGTGCTTGTGTCAATTTCCATGAAGTATTATTAAACAAAACTGGATTTTTGGCCCTAGGCTGGAGCCTATCTCAGCTGCGTTACATCCTGGACAGGTTGCCAGTCTGTCACAGCATATGCATGCAATTTGTCTTTATTTTTAACCTCCTTAATGAAACAAAAAAGTCAAAGGTGGGTTTCCTCTGAACATTGCTATTGGTAAGAAAAATTTACAGATTGTAATGGGTTGTGAAGGGAAACTGAATCTTTACTGCATCTCATTCCCCTACTATCATTCACTACATATCCTGCATAATTTTGCTGTGACTGTCTGATAAAGGCAGTGAATGGCCAAATAAATAAATAAATAAAATCATTCAGTTAGGTAGTGGCATAGTGAGGTAAACCATGGGGACACATGTAAATGGCATCATTTGAAGGCATGCATGAAATCTTTGAGAGGAAACGAATTCCTCATAAAGAATAATTAATTGAGAACATATATATCCCATCTTTTCTAGAAATAATTAACTAGCTCAGCTGATCAAATATCAGGCTTAATATGAGCAGAGGACTCTCTCTCTCTCAAACACACACACACAAACACGCACACCCTTTAACGATGCTGTCCAACAAAATGAGCTATCCTGTTATAATTTGCCCGTTCTATTGATTTATTCATGAATTGGCTCCTTCAGGGGGCTAGGGGGTGACCACAGGCACAGAGATAAATTCTTAAAAACAAGTTCGCCAGCGCAGGCAGTTTCTGGTTTTATTGAGACTCAGCAATGAGAAAAAGATGTTGGATGAGAAATGAGTTGTTTAGCGTGAAGTACACAGTTTGGGAGGAATCTTTTTAAGTCAGTTTTGAGTGATGTCACAGCAGACCGAGCCATTTGTAAGAAGCTAAAGAAAGTGTTTCAGCTTTTAGAAGGCTGAGTTCGCGTCACAATAAAGCATTTCCTTACACAATTATTCAGTACCTGTTCCACTTTAATATTAAAGCATTTATCAGCTGTGTTAAGCAAATCAAAGGTGTTTGTGTTGAAGTCTGTGCGTGTATGATGAAGTTCAAAAAAATACCAATGCTGCAAATTAATATGGATTAATGTAACTGTGTAAAGCTAGAAAGAAAAGCAGTGACAAAGAAGGAGATGGACAGGAAAGAAACGAGGATTGTTTGTGTGGAGGAAAAAAGGACGTGTGACTCCCCTCTCGCTCCGCTGATTACAGATAGAGAGGACTCTGTGGAGTTCTGCTGCAAGTTCCTGCTGCCTCAGTGTTGAGTGTGCCGAATGCACTCTCTTCTCTATTACAGCCCACAGCGCTGCAGCCATCACTCACACACACACTCACACACAGAACAACAACCTCATGCTATCTTTATCCTTTTACTTCTCCCTGCAGATGTCATACTGTTGCCTCCAAACAATATGAGCTCCTGCTAGGCTCTGCTCTTCTCTTCTCTCTATAGTTGATGTAAAGTAACATGTGGGTGGTGATGTGGGGGACTGTTGTTAATTATTAGTTATGTGGCGTAAGTCAACCTTACACTAACACTTAGGGTGATGAACCTCAATTACTCCTGTTGTAATATAAAAGGAAATCTGCTAACACTGACAGCAGAAGCTGAGATCAAGATCACTCGTTGACTCCGGATAAATGCAGCCCAAATAAGTCTTCTTCACATTACTGTTTAAAAGTTTAGAGTCACATTAAAAATCAAACTTCCTTCATCTAGTGTAACATTACATTTGTCAGAAATTGCATATCTACATGACGTTTGTTGCATGTTCTGTATATTAGGGCAATTTATCTGAAATATTTCAACAGATTGCAGCTGTGGATGAAATTCAATTTTCTTCTAACCCCCATGGAGAGCACCTAAAAGTATATGAGAGCTGAGGCCAGCTGTGGACCTGCGCTCACGTGTATAACATGATTATGTCCGCACCCTCTGTAAGATCTGCAAACAGACCTCTCTTGGTACATTTAATCAGGCCTACCTCACAAGGATAGGTTCAGATATATATTTTTTAATCAACTTCATACAAATTGCAGTCAATGAAACAAACAAAGAAATAAAAAACAAATAACAGGTCAGTTCAAATTTTTCTGAACTAAACTTAGAAACAGCTTAACCTAAACGTTTTTTTTAGCAAATATAGTAAAAAACAACAACAACAAAAACAACAACAACAACACTGCATTTATGGTTTTTATAATAATATATCTTTCTATTTTCTGTAATGTGGTAACTTTTAAGTTGACAAGTGGAACACTATAGCTCAATACTACTGCCTAATTTTGCAGCTGTCTTCAGTTTTCAGCCTCTAGAATCATCATTTTATCTCCTCTCATCAGCACCACTGACTGATGCAACAGGCAGCTGTAATGTGTTCTCTGTATTACTGTAGAGCCTTTACCTTACAATATAGACATTATAGACATTGAGTTGACTGTTGCCGTGATTTGGCACTATTTAAATAAAACTGAATTATTATTTAATATGTCACTACACCAAAATGATATAATCATTCGTATAATTAATAATTAAATAGGTAGCTCAGATGTTATAGCGTCATCATGTTGCCTAGCAACCCCCTTCAACAAGCTAAAATGACCCATTTACTATCATTTATTCTCCTATAACACTTTATGAAAGCCTTATATCATTTTAATGTCAGGACAATAAAATGTCATTTAGCAAACACTGAACACTGAACACAACACATTCTCTTCAAATCATGACAGTTACAGTATAGGTAAACCATTATGCCTATCCTCTTTTACCATATGGGTTTATGTTTAATTGAACAAAATCTTACATACCAAAGATGTAAGATTTTGTTCAATTAAATACCAAAACTACCAAACTTAGTTTGGTATTATTGGTAAACAGTGTCCTGCTGATGAGGACAGTATTACAATGGTCAATGGTCAGTGGTAACTTTATTGTCCCCAGTGGGAAATTGATTTGCAGTATGTCCATACACAAAAAACAAACAAACCCACACACAAAATACTCATGTGTTCCTTTAAATCATACATTTAAAACAACAACAACAATGGGATTAAGTATATCCGTTAGCCATCAGCACAAATCCATGAAGCAGTGCTATAACGTGCATGCAGTAGTTGTTGTAATATTAATAAAGACAGTGTCACAGTGTCTTGTACTACCAGCTGTGAGTACATAAAATATCACAGGTTACTCAAATTAGTAACTTGGACATTTGGGAAGTAGAAATGAAAGTAAAGAACTGACCAGTAGATACACAGAGCAATGCATAGTGCTATGCTGTGGTTTTGAATTCCCCCCATACACACACAGATATATTTTTTGTCTATAAATATTTGGGAGTTGATTGTACATACTGTACTTTCAGAGGTTGAGGGTGTTTTTAAAGAATCCTCTTGGGGCTAGTGAGTCACCCTGACTGTCAGCCTTGTTGTTTCTTGGCTCCATCAGCACTGGTCTGTTGGCAGGATGGCAGGCCAGCCGGAGAGTGACAAGGGTGTCTGACAGAGAGCAGAGCTGAGAGGACCGCGGAGACAGAAGATGGTGCAAAAGAGAGGCCACACAAGAGCTATAAACTCCAGAATTTTCCTCTGTGTTTGCAAAGCAAACCACAGAAAATGCTGTGAGGGTATCATAAGCCAGGTCCATGACAGAGTAAGAGAGCATAATTACAAAACACTCTTTGAAAATGGTTGTGTAATTAAGGCAGGATCAAGTTAGGTACAGAGCAGAACAGGTTCAATTTCACTTTTAATGATTTCTCCATTTCTGAAACCAGTTACAGTGAAACAAACCGAGCAACTTTCTGAAAACTATCATCTCTGCACTCCAATAGCTCTCAACGAAAGTCCATCAGAGTTTTGACAGCAGACGAAGAATCGATCTCGGTGGTACTGTGGCCTGAAAGACTGGAAGTCTCTTTCTTTCAAGCTTTGGACCTCATCACAAAGCTATCATCAGTAAAAGCTAAGTCAGATGAACAGAAGAGAATTAGCTGTCAGGCCCTAGGTGTCCATATAACTACAGAATACTACAGGCCACGCTCAGCTCAGAAGATTTTTTTTTTTTAAATGATGAAGACACAACATGTAGTACTAGGAATGGTAAAGAAGGTCTTTTTGACAGAATCAGAATTTATTTTTACAGTGACATTTGAACTTTTCCCTCAGGGGAATAACTACATCATGTTTAGACAACGGAAAAAGGTCAGGCGCAAGTAAACAAGACGCCACAGACATAATTCATCTTGAGCATCAGTTTGAGCTAACAAATGGAATTCTGTGTTATTTAAAATCCTCCTTGTCAGAAAAAAAGTTTCTCTCTGATTCATACCATCAATCTCCTGAAATTGTGTATATGTGTGTGCATACATGCACTTCTTGCTGCACGAGTAAACTTTATAAAAACACGTATGGACAAAAAGGAAGCCACCCACACTTCATTTACCACAATTATGTTTCCTTTGGGGGCCTTTTTAGTAAAATCAGCTTAGTTTCTGGGCAACTCAATAGTCCTTCAGCAGCGACAAAAGGCTTAAGTAAAGTGATTTTGTAATTCAGTTGATGGGATCCCATCTGTCACACCTTTGTCAGTCTTCCCTCTTGTAACTTCCTGTCCTTAACGTAATCATACCCATGTCACTCAGCCATACAAAGATTCAAAATTAGAGAGTCTTTGTTATGATCAGTCATTTAATCCATTATATGTTCAGGTTCCTTCTAAAGTCCTGAATATGCCAGTGATTGATTTCCTATTGTTGCGTTAAAATTCAATGAGCAGGAAACAGCAGATAGTTACAGACAGCTGGTCACGTTCTGCATTTTCCTTATGATTCGAAGCCATGGTGTTCCAGCACCTCACAAACTTTTTATAAATGGAATTAAAAAAAAAAAAAAGATAGGACATTATTTCAAGGCATACTGCTACTCATATCTAACAGGCACTGTGGCATTTCATATGTCATATTATAAGATGTAGCATTTATGATTGCCTATTTTTGATTCAAATCATTGAATTCAGTTGTTCCAAACACTTCGACAGACACAGTTGTATACAATCAAGCAACTAGGCATGCTGACTGCTTAAGCCAAGATTTTGCAAAAGAATGGGTTTCGTTCTGGAGCTCAGTGAATTCCAGCGTAGTACCTGGATCAGATGCCATCTGTGTAGTCCAGTTGTAAACCTTGCTAATAAATATTCTGCAGTGGTATTATAACAAAGTGGAAGTGATTGGGAACAACAGCCATAAAGTGGTAGGCCACATAAAATTAGAGAACAGGGTCTGCAGATGCCAAGGCGCGTAGTGCGCAGAGATCGCCAACTTTCTGAAGAGTCAGTAGCTACAGTTATCCAAATTTCATGCGGCCTTTACATTATCTCAAAAACAGCTTCATGCAATGGGTTTATATGGTGATCTGCTACTTCCAAGCCTTACGTCATCAAGCACAATACAAAGCATTGTATCCAGTGGTGTAAAGCACAACACCGATGGAGTCTTGAACAATGTAGACATGTTCTGTGGACGAGTGTAAAGTTTGGTAGAGGGGGAATTATGGTGTAGAGTTACTTTTCAGGAGCTGAACTAGGCCCCTTAGTTCCAATAAAATGAACTCTAAATGCTTCAGCATACCAAGACATTTTTGGACAAGTTCATCATTCCAACTTTCCAACAGTTTGGGGATGGCCCCTTCATGTGACATGACTGTGCATGCGTGCAAAGCAAGGTCCATAAAGACATGGATGAGAATGTTTGATGTGCAAAAAGTTGACTGGCCTTCACATAGTCCTGTGTCCAACCCAATAGAACACCTTTGGGATGAATTACAGCAGATACAATGTATGTCACGGGACTAACACACTCAAGTATCAGTCCATTCATAGCTTTTGTACTGTACTGAAATACACACATTTTTGTTTATATACCCGTAATAACAAAGAGAAAAGAATATTTTATTGTTTGCAATGCAGAGGAAGTGAAGGAGACTTAGGATCTCTAATACAATATTCCATGTAGGGTTACTTAAGACTTTCTAATTGTAGCTGTTCATTTTAGGCTTTTGAGGAGCATTCCCTTAGGCCACTATACAATTATACTTCTGGCAACATGAGAATGATAATTAAAACATACATGGGCGTCTTTTAAAGATGTACGGTTTTATGTAAAAAGACAAGCACTGAATGACACCAAACTCTAACACAGCAGAGACCAGCAACTCTTAATGCCCAAATTTTCCTAAATGCTCAGTGTTAATTCATTTTTTTATTGTCAGGTTTCAAGAAAAATGTAACAACTAGTTCACAAAAGGCAACAAAAAGCTGAGAGTAAACACACTTTTCATGCCTCTTTCAAGAGAATGGCTTCACTTGAAGCAGCTGGCACTCCTGATGAATATCCCTCTGTCTTGTCTCACTCCCAAGGCTGCACGGCTCTGTCGGCATCTTATGGAGCCGTGACAGGACTTTGGTCATAACAAAGCATTACTGTGTGCACCTACACCAACTCTTTGCAGTCTGACCTTTACAGTCCCTGTAAATCTCGCAGAGAGACAGTGTATCTTCATCCATACCTGCGGACAATTAGGCTGGTGGAACAGATGGCACTGTCAGTCCTGCTCTTTACTCTAAACAATGGCTGTTTTATAATCCCGGGAGAGAAAACTGATGTGAGAGCGAAACAGCATGGCCCAAATTCAGATGGAATGATAAAAGAAGTGGGAGATGGCAGCAACCCTCAACTGAACTAAATGTCATTAGCAAAGATAAAGCAGGAGAACAATTGTTGCGACCTTGTAGGTTGTGCTTTTTATCTGACACTAACCTAATGAAAACAATGTTATTAGTACTGATACAGGTGCATCTCTCTCAGCAGTGACAGCAAATGAAGATGTTGAGCAGCCTCGCCACATCTGAGAGAGCAGACAGCCCCTTTTTCCCTCTCATGTCTCCTGGGAATAAGTCAACAGGGTAAATGACTACCTGCTGCTGCAGTCACATATCTAAAGGGGTTTCCTCTGTGACTTGGCTGACTACCTCTGTGGTTGTTCTGAGCATGAAACATCCTGAAAACAGGAAAATTTCTTCATTAGCTGTATAAATGCAGGCCTGAATGTAAAACTGAAGGAAGAAATGGGGAGCACGTGAGTCACAGCAGTACTTTCATAGTTGTCATTTTTGGCTACATGGATTGGTTTAACCTAACAGGCACTTGATGGCAGCCACAGGGGTTAAAATACTTACTGAATACTTATGTCAAGCCTCTGCACTCTGTATCTAATGAAAAATTGACAACCCCTTTTTTTGGCCTATTCTTGTCAAGGTGATGTAGTGAAAAAGATCAGCATTCCTGATCTGACACTAGATGTTTGGCTCTATGTGTTGCTCATCAAGGATGTCGATAGAGCTGCTTCTCCCACTGATCACTGTGCCAGACATAAACAGCTGCAAGTACTCTATTCTACAAAGGCACTATCAAGTAGTTCTTAGCACGTCTCCCTGAAGACCACCTTCAGATTAAGAGCTCAAAACAGCCACAAAAACAAGGGAAAGGAGTGAAAACAGACAACAGGATGAGCCAAAAATAGCTATGTTTCTTGCTGAATACGTGTTAAGGCTTAAAGTATATACATACATATATGTATATATATATATATATATATATATATATATATATATATATATATATATGTAGATAGATAAACATTACCGAAGGATATAAACATTGTAATATGACAACAGAGATGAGACAAAAAGACTTAAACATTTTAGAGGAGGTTTCAGTGTCTTATACTCCAAATTTTTTTATTGTTCTTGAATGTCAAATAATCTGACATTATATATTTTAAATACTTTTTACAAAAAACTGAGAATGATCTCATCCATTGTATCCTTAATTGTATGTTTTTAAAAAACAGAAGCCAAAGATAACACAGACAGGTACAAAATTAAATTTTTGCACCAACAAGGTGATTCACAAAGAGCTGTTAGCAGAAGACTTGGGGTATCTCAGCACAGTATATAGTATAAACTGTTCAGACTACTTCCATCAGGAAGGAGGTTCTGCAGCATCCGGTCCCGTACCAGCAGACTGAGAGACAGCTTTTTCCATCAGGCCATCAGACTGCTGAACACGTCATAGACACCTCACCTCCACTACTGGAACTTCAACATTATGCACTCCATACTGTACAGTAATGCCACTGTTTTGCACATGTCTCAACTCTGTATATTTTTATATATTTTATTTATTGTTGACTCTATTTAATTTGTAAAATATGTGTATACACACACACACACACGCGTAGAAAAACATTTAGTATACACATCCAGAAATAATTTTTTTTTTTGCATATACTATTATATATTGTACATATATTTATTAGTTTCAGATTTAGCCATTCGTATATTTTGCCTGTTTATGTTGTTGTATTTTGCACAACTCTGTTGCTTGTGAAGCTCGCACACAAGAATTTCACTCGCATGTGCCTGCACATGTGATGTGACAATAAAAGTGATTTGATTTGATTTGATTTATAGTGGACAAAAAGAAGAAGTGATTGAATAAACAACAACAAAAATAACTATCCAGATCAGATGAACTGTATCTGAAAACCATGTCCTTCAGAAATTGGGATTAATCAGCTCCTGTGCCAGAAAGGCCTGACACAGGACCTGAAAAATGCAGCTTGCCCTTAAGTTGATCAAGCTGAACTTCACCAGAAATGACCACTCTTAAGGAAGTGAAACAGGGGGAAAAGGCTGAAGTATGCCAAATTACACAGAAAGTGGACTGAAAATCAGTGGCAACCAGTATAATGAAATGATGAATCCAAATTTGTGGTTCAAAACATCTTTAGCATGGATAGAGGAGGTCAGAAGACAGGTGAATGTCTACCGCTGTCTGTAATACATAGTTTGAGCCATTGGTGAAATTTTATAAAATTAGAAGGTCAGAAAAGTCCCACTCTAAATTTGTTTGGAACTAGTAAAAACCAAACCTGTATATCCAGGAGTGCACTTTCAGACACAGACTTCCTGCCACATGTGTTGCTTTCAAGTGGAGAGATGGTGGCTGGAGGTCTCATGAATGCTTACAGGTATTTTGTCACTGCTGCCAAGGTTGATGATGGTTCAGCTTGCCACCATGACCTGCTGTGCATCCACGGCAGCTACAGAAACCACACAGACCAAAACAAAATTGGAGCTAATGTTACTGGCATTTGAGTTTCCATGAATTATTAACCTTGTTAAACTGATCAGAGTTTGGGAAACTGTCTTGCTCAGATCATTATCAGCTTCAGAGTTTAATTATCTGGTCTGACATCATTTGGTAAAATCTGCTAAATAAGTCATGTCACATTGCTTCTATTTTAAACTATGTGCTTTAAGTAGACTGCATCCTGGTCGGGGTTTTAATGTACAATGTAGGGTCACTGTTTGTCCAGTTTGTCCACTGTGACAACAGTGTTGCACAAAGACATTTTCACAAAAAAAACAAACCCTCACAGAGCTACTAAATTGGAACTACTGAGGAACTACGTAATTGCACGTAAAGATGTTCCTGTTTTATATAATTTATTTGCTGTTGTTTAGATGTTATTTTATTGAGTAGGGAAGCCATCTATTTTTATTTGAAATGCTATGAAAAAGTATTTGCCTCCTTCCTGATTTCTTTTTTCCCACATTTGTCTCATGTTTCAGATTAAACTAATTTTAATATCATACAAAGATAACCTGAGTAAATACAACATGCATTTTTTAAATAATAATTTCATTTGTGAAAGGAAAAAAAGATATGCCGTATTACAAAACAAACAAGTAATTGCACTGCCTTGTTGAATTACAAATTAACTGTGACTGCCAGACCTGCTGAATCACTTAAATAGAACCTGCCTGACAAAGTGGCGCAGACTAAAAAAGATGTCAAAAAGCAACACATCATGCCACAATCTACAAAGTCAAGAACAGCTGCGAAACAAAGTCATTTACATCGTCAGTCTGGAAAAGGTTACAAAGCCATTTCTAAAGCTTTGGGACTCCAGTGAATCTTAATGAGAGCCATTATCCACAAATAGAGAAAACATGGAACAGTGGTGAACCTTCCTACCAGTGGCTGGTCTACCAAAACTATTCCCAAGAGTGCACTGAACCCTCATCATTCCATCCATCCATCAAAATAACTCGGAAAAACAGGTAAAGAACTGCAGGCGTCACTTCCCTTAAGGTTAGTGTAGCCCAGTTAGAAAAAAAAGAGCAGTGGAAAGTAATTTTTGGGTGTATGATGTAAAAAATTTGGTCATTTCTTTTTTTCTTTTGTTTAAAGGAAGATGTGGACAAATAAGATTATTTGTTGTTGTGTAACTTGGCCAATCAGCGCTGAGCTCCCAGCGACCCCTACAGTTGACCTTGATCACATGACTTTCCGTAGTTCCCATTGAAGCTTCAGATACCTGCAGGACTACAAACTTTCTTCCTTCACCTGAGTGTGGCAGGACAAACGTTAGACAAACTGAATGGGCCCCAACAATCCATCAGTTACCAGACATTATTCATTCATACATTTGACTCAGATAAAGCTGTATGCGTGCACTTTTATTTAGTTTTTGGGCCAAATATTTTGTATTTTATTTTATTGCTTTCAGTACATTTGTTTGCAGCTGCTGTATGTCAAATATGACAACTTGTGAACTGTTTACCCTGGTGTGGTCCCTCCTATCGATGTTTATACCTTGGGCTCCTGCTGATCCTAGATTATCTGATACTGGCCTAGTGGGAGTTTGGTCATTCTTGATAATAAACTGTAAGTAGGGTTACATTCATGTTCACGATTCAAGAAGGAGACAAAACAAATAGCATACATAGGCAACTTCCAAGGAGAAAACCACTGCTAAAGAACAAAAAGAACAATTGCTTGTCTCACATTTTCCAAAAAAACCAAAAATGTAACGAAAAATTATGAGAAAATACTCTATGGACTGATAATGAAAAAGTTGAACTTTTTTGAAGGTTTGCGTACTATTACATCTGGCGTAAAATAAAATGATGGTCACAATTCATGCAGCAGAACAATGATCTGAAACACACTAGCAATTCCACCTCTGAATGACTCAAAAAAGCCAAATGAAGGCATGACCTAGGTCATGCCTTCATTTAAAGAGCCTCTTTAAGCTTAAAGAGGCTCTTCATAAATGAATGAATTAAAACAATTCTGCACAAAAAAACTAAATTCCTCCACAGTGATGTGAAAGTCTCACGGCCAGCTACTGTTAATCTTTGCAGTTCTTTCTGCCAGGGCTGACACAACTAGTTATTAGGTCTAGTGAGCATTTACATTTGAGCAATTACAGCTGATTGAATTTGGATAGCTTTAAAACTTTAATCAACAAAATCATCATTTACAGATTTTACTTTGTATTTATTTGGGTCATCTTTGTCTAATATTAAAATTTGTTTGATGATCTGATCCCTTGCAAAAACATGTTCCAAAATGCTTGGCCCATGAATTTCTGGTGTTGAATTCTTTATGGAGTGAAAGATGGAAATACTGCACATAGCAGTGTTTTTGATCAAGGCCTAGCTGGAGGCTGCTGGGTCAATATAGTGATAATAGGATAGCAGTATGGTATGAAGTATTGGATAACATTACATTTTGCAGACAATGTAGTACTGCTACTACATGGCTTCATTAGACCATGTCTGCCAAGGCTTCTAGTGCACAGTACCAGGTGTTGAAATAAGACTCAGCACCTTTTAGGCTTGGGCAAAGGAAACTCAAAAATGGCAAATTCAGTCCCCAAAGGGAAGGAAAGAATATTGGGGTTTAGTTCCTAGGTGTGGCAGGTTCAGTGTAATTGTGGCAATAATGTGGAACTCCACAGAAAGCCTGTTTTTATTCTCACTTTCCACTGGTAAAAATCCTCTATAGCATTTTTCCCATGTCGACTGCTTTATATTATAAATACATAAATCACACAGTAATAATGCAATAATTACTGTTGTTGTGCACAATATGAATGTTTTGCACTTGTCACTGGGCATGGAAACAAAGTTCAGTTGTCATGAACCGACAATTAGACTTAGAATACAAAAATAAAAGTTCAACGGATTTTGTTTGCACACAGATGTTTTCACAGGCAATAAAGATTGAACTGCAACTAGAAAACTGTTTGAATGTCTTCTTTCTGGGCGGGAAGCATAGATGAATAACAAGTCTGTTTCTACACAGCTTTCCCTCGCTGAGTCTCTTCCTCTCCACAGACTTCCATTTTTCCAAACACGTTTCTCCCCACATATCCACCATGACCGGAGTCATCTGCAAAGAGCAGATTCAGGTAAGTCAAAAGGTAAAAAACTGACTTTTTTTACAAACTCAAAAAACCCCAAAACACCAGGAACAGATCTACACTACCACAATAGATGCAGCAACTGAGGGAGCTCTTAAATAGAACTCACCTTAACTAGTGAGTGACTAAAAACATTCGATTGCACACAGGTGAGTGATTACTGAACTGCTTCCAGGAGCAAAGAGAGGGCAGGAGAAAGAGCCGGGAGAAGGCGCTGCCTCTGAAACACACAAGCAGAATTACAAATGTGTGAGCACACACAGAGAGGAGACCATCACATTAATATTGTCAACAGTGCATGTCACTGCAATCAGAAACAGAATGCACATATTTTTCTTGCATGAGAGACATGCCAGGAACAGGCCTTTCCTGTCCAACAAATATCAAAGAAAAATTACAGGTTTACTAATAAACATGCAGAAAATGCTTTAATTAATATGTATAGCAACAGTAAAGAGAAAATTTCTTAGCCACAGTCACCGACATGTTTATAGTCCAAAGGCAGCTTTTCGGGGCAGGAACGTCATACCAGCTGAAAAGCACTGGATTGGACATGTTATGTTTTGGTATTTGCTCAACGTCTTCAGGGAATGAACAGCTTGCAGGGCTTAATTCAGCAATAATTTCAGCATGATACCAAGAAGTGTTTTAAACATTATGTGAAGCCATCTGTCGAGGACTTGAAGATGATCAGGAAGTGAACCTCTTGGTGATCCTAAGCACACTGGTAAATCCAACGAGGAAAAGAAGAAATCGGGGGTTATGCTACGGCCTAATAAACATCCAGATTTTAATTGTTTTCTTTCATTTTTTGGTTGGTATTTTACAAGTGGGTAATTAAAATTAGACTTCTTGCAACTGACTGACTTTTGCACGAAGCGGGTAGCTATCTTTGTTCTCTAAAGAATGCTTATTACATTTCAAATAGTCCTGCATAAGAACAGTATGACTATCCATGTTTGCTAATGCATATTTGTTAAAAATATTTTCCCATAGGATGGAAAAATTACTGTATTTGATTAGGATACAAGTGAAAGGCACAATAACGTGCCTGGGGATACACGTGGAAATCTACACTGTTAAAAAACACATCCTAAAACAACGGTAATGTTCCGGCAGCTGGGGCGCCAAAATACGACCGTAAAATAACAGAAAATAACTGTCCCATAAAAATACAGTTATTTTCAATAATGAAAATAGAGTTTGTTGCGCTAATTTGACATGGGATTCTGCCTTTTCCAAGTGCTTTTAGACATTAAATTAGGAACATTTTTACGTGATCAAACAATGAAATTACCTATAAACAAGGTCACTGAATGTGGAAATATGAATCATAATACGTAAATGTACAGAAATATACAGTTAGCAGTTAGTTTAAATAATAATTGATTGCATGCCCTGGGACAGACTGACAGAGGCGAGGCTGCCATATCGCACCATCGGCCCCTTTGGCCATTACTAGTAGGCAGTAGGTGAAGAGTCTTGACCACGGACACAACGACGGAGAGTGTCCGAGCCAGGGCCCGAACCGGCAATCTTCTGATCACAAGGCGAACTGCCAACTCTTGAGCCACGAACGCCCTAACTAGCAATGATAATAATACTTATGTGATGTAACACAAGCTTATAGGGATCATGTTATATACTTTTCCATAGCATTACATTTGAATTCAACAGTTCAATCTTTCAAATAACGGACAGATATTTGTGAAATCATGATACATTTGTGAATGTATTTTAACAATCTAAATATGCATATGTACAGACAGATACATTTAATAATCATGACAATTATGTTGTATTACATTACAGTGATTTAACGTTAATTTACATTCAAAATGTGAAGTCAAAGTCTATTTACGTAACTTTAATGATATTCTAGAAGAACAGAACATTACTGTAAAATACACAGTAAAATACATTCATATTAGGGTTTTTTCCTACGGTCACAGCCATACCTTGTTGTTAGTTGACATTCATTGGCCGATGCTTAGCGTCATGTTATTTATATCAATTGCAATTCCTACCTCTACATTTCTTTTTCAAAACATATAATTAGCACAGCGTGTCCGTGCAATATTTTACATTGTGGCATGCAGAGAAATCTTAACAAAGAAGCTCACAGAGAGAGATTGAGCTTATTATTCAACCCCAAGCTGGCAGGGGGAGCTCTTTATTAAAACACTTGCCAGTGTTACAATGTGCCTCAAGGTTCAACAACAGCACAACAGAAGTCATTCATGGTACAGCACTCTCTCTACAAAACAACAACTGTCAGTGACGCTGCACCACGGCGTAAACACAACATTCAAGATAACAGTTAAAAGTAACGTAACCATAAACAATAAAGCAAGAACATCTAAACAGCAGCACATGTCCCAAGGCATGATGGGAGACATTTCTGAATGTATTTTTACAATCTAAATATGCATATGTACAACAAAATATATTTAACAAACAAGTAAATTGTGTTTTATTACATTTACAGTGATGTTATGTTATTTTACATTTGACGTGTCAGATCACAGTGTTACTTATGTAAATGTAATGATATTCTAGAAAAACAGTACACAACTGTAAAATACACAGTAAAATAATTTGACTTTACTAGTTTTTGGAACAGTGTATCTAAACTTACCATCCATACTGATGATGTTATTAGCACGCTCACCCATAAGAAGCATTGAAAAATTAATGTTGAGTAGTGTCGTAGGCTTAGCTGTAACAGCAACTAGTGGGTAGTTACTTTAGAGGTGTGACAGCAGTAGAGCAAATTAAGAGAGCATGGTTTTATTGACTGTTTTTCCCCATCAAATAGGTTTTCTTTTGCTTTCTATTTTATTGCTCAATTTCACTTGAGCATCTAGGCCATTTTACTAAAGGGCAGAAAACAGACTGAAAGATGAAAATGTGATGCCAAGATATGCGGTTTCCAGTATTTCTAGAAACAAAATATTTTAAAGCTCCATTGAGCTTCTGATGAGCCATTTCTAAAAACCCAGTGGGAGCATTTTTCTTAGTGCGCGTGCAATAAATTTGACATAAGTGCTCCATTCTGCGTAGGGGGAAATGACAGTGAGGAAGATAACGGCATTTGCATGTTGTGGCATTTACATCTGGTGATAAATATACTTTTAATATGCTTTGTGGCTGCCTACCATTTCTCCCAATTAGATTAACTACACTGAAGGATCTTTGGGGGAGATACTGGAGATGGACTCTGCGGTGTGTCTGCAATCCCCCTCTGTTACCTACAGAAGATGAATGGTTTGCATGTTACAGCTAAACACCTCTCAGTTACAGCTCAGTACACATACAGATAATGATACAAGGGAAGCACATCGCTATTCTGTTTCATCTTCATACATTTCCACTTTGCCACGAGGACCACAGCGGGCTGAAAATACAACTAAGTGACATAAAATCTCTGAGCTGTATGTGGAAATTTAATGAGAGGATATATCTTAAGATTTGATACCAGGAGCCTTTGAATCTGAAACTATGACACTGCAGAAAAGGTACGTAGAGTCACTTTTAGAAGAAAAATCTGGTCTAACGTTGTAGTGAAATGAACAGAGTTATTTATTTCACCTGTGACTGGTTTTATTACTTAAACTAAGTGTTTCTTCTTGGGGTTCATCAAGATGGCAACCACAACAAAATATCACCATCTTGGTATTGATACAATTAACATTTATGAATGTTAAAAAATTTTTTTAAAAGTCCAGCCAGGCTGTCCCAGCACACATGTCCATGCAGGGAAACCCACATTTTTATACCGTGTGGGTCCCAAACGGCACATTATATATATATATATATATATATATATATATATATATATATATATATATATATATATATATATATATATATATATATATATATATATATATATATATATATATATATATATATATATATATATAAGGAAATATCATACAGGAAATGTAGCTATTGTAAGATGAAACTACAGAAAATGCTTTATTACACTGTGAGAAATGTGAGTCTGAGAGACAGCGAATGATTCACAAGCTCAGTAAAATGGAAGTTAAACTGGATCTTATTGATATATTCTGCAAACGAACTCAGAAGTGAAAGTTATCAGGCCATATTGCATTTTCTAAGACAGACTAACTTATTTGATAGGATTGGAGGGGAACCACTGTGAACCTGTCTCTTGTTAGAGTGGGCAGCCCACAGTCAGGCCATACTAAGGACTGCCTCATTTGGGCCCATGTGTCCTTTGTTTCACACTGGTACTGGGGACCACAGTGGGCTGTCCACACTATGCATCTGCCCACAGTGGCTTCAGATGGGCCTCAAGGGGAGTATGCTTCCTGGGATGATAGTAACTTTTTCTGTATATGTTTGGTAGCAGTCTGCATCACTGTGCTATTAAGGCCAGATGTAAAATTAAAAAATAAAATAAAGATATTAAGTTCAGTAAAGAGGAAATGCAATTTGGGTGTCAACCAGTTTCCATATTGGATTTGGGAGACAAACAGCATTTTTAATTTTAAGATTAGACTTAAAACGTTCCTTTTTGCTAAAGCATATAGTTAAAGTGACCCTGAATCCTCCCTTAGTTACACTGAAATGGTCTAGGCTGCTGGGTCATTCCCATGATGCATTGAGTGTTTCTTCATCAGTCACCTTACTCACTATGTGTCTATACACCTCTCTGCATTTAATCATGACTTACTATTAATCTCTGGCTCTCTTCCACAGCATGTCTTTTGTCCCGTCTTATTCCCTTATCCCAACGGGTCGTGGCAGATGCTCACCCCTCCCTGAGCCTAGTTCTGCTGAAGGTTTCTTCCTGTTAAAAGGGATTTTTTCCTTCCCACTGTTACCAAAGCGCTTGCTCATAGCTCATACGATTATTGGGGTTTTCTGTTTTCTTTGTATTATTGTAGGGTCTTCACCTTACAAAGCACCTTGAGACAACTGTTGCTGTGATTTGGCGCTGTGTAAATAAAATTGAAATGAACTGAATGGAAGTGAATTGAATATTTGGTCATTGCAAGGCCCCTTTGAAATACAAATAGTCATGTATTATAAAGGTGGGTACTATAAAGTGTCCACTCACTGGACACTTTATAGTACTGCCATAATTTTTCATAGCACAGATTCAACAATGTGCTTGAAACAGTTATATTCTCAGATATTTGAACAGCTGAGCCAGGACAATCTGTGGTTAAATGTTGTTTAGGCCAAACTCTGATCCTACCATCAAAATGTAGCACTGAGACTTAAACTCATACAAGATTTAGTAAAAATAGTGAATACATACACCTGTGATATCATTTTGAAAATTCTACACTTCCTTCTCTAGTAATTGCATTCACAAACTTAAGCGTGCTCAATGGCTGCCCGGTGGGGTTACAGCAATACCCCATCAGCCTTTTACATTAGAGGAGTAAAAACAGCTCAACCAAATAAGCCATTTGTTTCTGTTTGAATCTTATCAGCTAATGTTCGTAAAGCAATCTACCTCAGCAGAAGAAATCATGATCAAATAGACCCAAGTTCTGCTATTAAGAAAATATACTCCACTCTTAGCAAGGTTTTAAAGCTATAAGCACCCTGATATTTTTTTATTCAACTGTATTTCACTTTAAGGACTGAGTTACAAAGAAAAACGATATATATCTTCTCTTTAGTGCTGTTATCATTCTATTCATTTTTTTCCCAGAAATATTTTCGCTTTCATAACTCTTGAAATACTAAATATTTAAAACGTCACATTTGCAATCGAGCCAGGCGTGAGACTGAAAGATCAGCTCAATCTAGCACGATTACAACTGGTCCCAGACACTACCTGACTGAGGCAGAGGGGAGAAAAGACGAGGGGGGATAGACACTCAGGAGAAGAGAGCGAGCACAGTGATAAGTGAGCTGGAGCATGTGGTAGTAGTGCACTAATCACAGTCTCCCGCTGAAGAAACACACAGGCGCCTCACAGGTTATTGAGAGATAATAGGATTCTCAAGGCTGCAGACACACAGCTAAAGACAGAGATGAAATTTGAAAATAAATAATGCAAAGTCATCCTGCTCTCTCCTCCTGTGTGTGTGTGTGTGTGTGTGTGTGTGTGTGTGTGTGTGTGTGTGTGTGTGTGTGTGTGTGTGTGTGTGTGTGTGTGTGTGTGTGTGTGTGTTGGAGTGTGATGTCTGTGCATATTGTGACTTCAGACTAACTGTTCAGTGCAATGAAAAATGAGGAAATAAGGCAGCAGTCAATATAGGAACAGAAACAACCCCAGCTTTCAGAGTTTGAGTAATGATTTGAAATTCCTAGCCACAGAATGGCAAACTAAAAATTCTGTGACACACCAGCGGCTCTCGTGAGTATTACCTTTAGATTTGGCACTTGTGGGAAATGGGAAAACTTTTGTAAATATGTGCATGAAAGTTAAATAGGCTTGATGTGAAGATGTGTGCTTCACTTTTATTCCAATACCGTAACATCGCCTTAATTAAAAGATTCTTTTCTGGATCCTCACACGTGTACATTTATCACTCTGTCCACAGTGTAGATGGCACAGCTTAGCTATGCAATAAACACTGTTTCAGCTGATGCCACAGCCCCCTCTACAGCCATTTCATAGCTGCAGGGTTGTCATCACTGTGATTGATCAAGGTCTTGAACAGCTGCTGGGCGCTGCTGTAAAATCACCCACTGTGGTAGGGCTTTAAGATCCCATTTTTGTATTTACTTTGAGCACTTTCTCCATGAACACCGTCTTACTTCCTGAAAATGACTGTAAGTCAAAGATAATTCACCAATTCAACTGGCACAGCTCTGTGATGGAGCATGGCAGGCAGACCGTCAGCTCTGGCCCGTCTTTAAATGAACTCCAAAGTGAATCTGTTAAACAGTAATAGTACGAGTGATAAGTCGCCTTGAGTGAATGTGATGATATTCCCGCGTGACATTAACATGCAAGGCGAGCTGGTTACGAAAGCTGGTCTGTGTTCCTGACCTGTGACACACTCCTCTTCCACACATTCACTTTCACCAGCAGCACACCCTGTGAAGCTGTCACTCATTCCCTGCCACAGTGACCTCTGTCAGGCCACTGTCACTTTTGGGGGACAGGGTTTTCATGCCGTCCACACACGAATTGTTTATTTATTTGTTAGTGTCTCTGTTTGCTGTTGTCTGTCTTCATTGTGCTTGTCTCAAGCGCTCCTAACACGCCCTTGGTGTCAGAGTCAGACGTCTTGTATTTTTACTCGCCACCTCTGGCTGCTTTCTTCTCGACTATCCATTGGCAGTGAGGTGTTGGACTTCACCTGTCAACAGACCCACTCTCTCCTTTCTGGAACTTTCTGGAAACTTTTTCACTGGCTCTCCTTTTCTAGATTGATACACGCTTCATCCTAGGGCTGATCGATATAACGATATATATCGGATGACGATATAAAAACGTCTATCATTTCATTTTACGCTATCGTTTGTTTCGTGGTGTCGCAAAATAAACTGTTTACGGCAATATTTTTTCATCGTTTTGATGGTCACTGTAGTGGCTATATTAATTTCTTAAAGTTCTCTCTTTCTCTTATATTTAATATAACCACACTACAGACGAACAAGCGCCTGTTTTTATGCGTTGTGGTTAGCAACAACGTAACACCATCGCGTGTCTGCTTGTTTATGTTCCACATAAACCTTTCACAATAAAGCTCAAGATCCTGTTGAGACTTTTCACAATAAACTGAATCACGTGAAAGAGCAGATTATTTACGGATGAGAAGTAAAAAAGAGCCGCCAGGTGCTAAATAATAGACCTTAGACTCAAACGTTAGAACAGGCTTTTCCCCGCAGCACGCCGTGTAATAAATACTCACAAAGACAACTTGTGTCTAAAAATGTATCGTTTCATGCATCGGTTAAAACACTCGACTCCAGCTACATGACGCGCAGCTGGAAACACTTCCCGCAAGTCGAGCTGCCCGAGATTCACAGAATTTACAGAAAATGTTACATTTTTGTGATTTATATCGTTATCAGACGATAGAATTCTTATATCGGGATATGAGATTTTGGTCATATCGCACAGCCCTACTTCATCCTAAAAGAAATGGTACATATTTATACAGCTTTTCAAAGTCTCTAAGAGAAGAGCACCATTCACCGTGTGTCAATATATGTCTTCCTGTTGTCCTATCATTTTTTATTAACCTTTAAGATATGTTCAGAAAACGATATTAGCTCCCGAGGTAGATATTTTGATATTTTGGTTTCACATGGGTACTGTAGCTAAAATTACACAAATCAGAAGCTGTAAGCCCACTGGAGCCTCTAAAATGTTCAGTGGAGTATCTCAGCATCTTGAACTGGTCACTCAGCTGACCTTTCAAGTGAAATATGTTCAGACCTCAGTCTTCTGCTTCTTTCCTCCAACGCTGTCTGTGCCAAGTCAAGTGTCAAGCCAGTTACTCAACCAGCATTTTTAATCGCCTTATCCCTATCCCTTTTGTTAACTGAAGCTGGAGTTTTGATACCAATGCTGCTTGTTCTCCCTGTGCGTACATGGTTTCTCTTTGGTTATTCTGGCTTCTTTCTACAGTTCAGAAACATACATGTTGTGTTAATTAATGATTCTAAATCAGCTGTAGGTTTGAGTGTGACTGTGACTGTTTGTCTGTCTCTATGTGTTAACCCTGACTGGCGGCCTGTACAGGTTACAGCCCAACTTTTGCCCAGTGACAGCTAGGATAAGCTCCAGCCCCTCAGGCTATGCTGAACTGGATAAGCATTTAAGATAACAGAGTGACAGATAGGAAATAATCTGGTCATTATTTCTGAAGTTGACAGCATGTTTTCCCACAATCTGGTCATTAACTTATGAACAACAGCCTAAATCTGTACCCCTGTCTGCTTAACTCCTATGTATTGACACCATTTCCTAATGACAGCAACTGTCTTATTCTGCATTATCATCTATGAAGAAAAAATGCTTTAGTATTGGTGCATATTGGACAACATAAGGCCGATACCAGTTATATGTTATAGATCACTGTCAGCTTCTACTTCTGCTACTTCTCTGATTCCTCAAAGACAAAACATTTAAAAGCTTATTCCTCAAATGTTACAATCTTAACTCCTGATTAAATCAACCATGACCTATTCAGGGTTCTGGTGCTGACTGTTTTATGTCATTAAAGGCACCCAATAAATGTAAACACTTCATTAATAACAAAAAATTGAGATTTTTTTCTGTTACCATGACAAATAATTAGAAAACATAGGTAATGGCTTACTAAGATGTAATGATCTAAAATTCAATCTGAACAATGTATTGTTGTCCCCACATCCACTGCCAAGTCCTCCCTATGCAGATTGTCACACAATAATAACATGGGCATTATCACTTAGATGTAAAAGTGTGTGATTTGGGCTTCCTTGTTGAGATGCCTGACTAAAAAATCTCAAATAAAGAAACTAATATTTGCACTATTTTGCAAATTACTTTGAAGATGGTGTCATTCAACCAGAAAACAAAGCACCGTGAATGTTAGATTTTCAGAAAGATGACTCAAAAGGAATCTTAATGTTGCTTTTTCACAGGTTTTTAAAATAACGGTGAAATACGAGTGCTTCATTTTAAAGTCACTGCTTTGTTTAGCGTGCCTGAGGAAATCAGAGCCGACAGTTAGACATGTCTGTTTTATATATTTATGCTCATTTGTAGCAGATTCTTTTTTTACTCTTGTCTCACCGCTCAGTAGGTCCAAAAAAATACACGTGATGATCTAAATACAGATCACATCCTGCTGGATGATATCACGGTCAGCCTAACACTTGATAAATCACCCTGCTGAAAGAAATTTGCGTCAATGAAAACCCATTATTGAAAATTTGGATCTCAGGAGATAGCAGGTGAAGCAATTTAAGTGAATGTGAGCAGTATTTGTCTAGGGGCTCTGTGTGCAGTATTCATGATGGTATATTGCAGTATACATGATCTGAGTGTGTGTGTTTGTTTTCCTTTACCATAAATGTTGACTTCCAAACAGACACCAAGTCGACTCATGAAAAAGACTCTCCTGATCTGCACACTGAAGACACACAACAGGAGCTGGGTTCTGTTTTACAAAACAAAGTAAACTCAGTCTAGCTTTACTGAACTTAATCATCCTGAATAATCAGTGTTATAACTGGTTATTAATTGGCTGTGGTAAAACAAACTTTGTATAACATATAATAATCAAAAATCTCAGACTGAACAATAAGCCATAGTGTTACAGATTGTATATACTTCCTTAGTTTATACCCAGCCTTTTGTCCTTTTACTTATTGTGAAAGCATACTGGATTACTGCACTTCTTCCTTCTGCTCCACACCCTTATTTTTCTTATGCTGACTCATTGGCTGCCTTGGGGAGTTTCCCTTTAGTAACTGTCAACTTGAGAATAAAAAGTCATCTATACATGAAATATATTTTGCGTAAATGGCAGCAAAATATATAAATTTACACTTTGGTGTATGTCTTTTTCATTTAATTTAACTGGTTTTATGTTTTACTGTCCTGTGGTATGACCTTTTCAAAGCAGACTTTAATACTTTAATAATAGTAAAATAAATCTGATAGGGGTTTCTCATCTCTGCAGCCAAATACAGATAGACAATCAGGACAACACACAGCAATGCATCAAGTTTCTTAACAAGAAGAAGAAGTTCATTGTGACTATATACAACCCTAAACCGAACCAGGCTGGAGCAAACACAGTGCAGAGGGTAATGAGTCTTATTATTTTCTCCCAACGCACAGGGTGTACACTTAACCTATCACCTCCTCCTGAGGTACGTAATGCAGCCCAGAATTCTAATGCTGTGATTTCCCACCTCTAAAAGTTTTTCGTGTCAAGTGTTTGTGGAGGATGAATGAGAGTGAATGAAAAGAAAGGACGCTGTGTTTTATTCCACGTCTAAGAGGGATAAGAGGAGAATATTTTAAATGCCGCTACACCTGCAGCATTCACTCCATCTTCTTTAATTGTTTCACATCTGCACTCACGAGGACACCACATTCACTGAACACGTTCTGTGGAATCACAAGACTTTCACTGATCGAAGCACATGCCACCCTTTTAAACTGCTTAAAAACCAACTATGTACACTCTTGGGCAATTAATTGGTTCCTTCAGACTTGTAGTTGCCCTCTCAGCATTATACGAGGGAGGGAACTACATGACAGGTGTAAGGAGGTGCCTATTAGGGCTGAACGATTATGGAAAATAATCTAATTGCGATTTTTTGCCCCAATATTGCGATTGCGATGCAATATGCGATTATTTTTTAAGGTCTTTGTCTTCTGTATTATTAAACAAAGACAAGCAATACATCATATAGTATGGCCAATACTATATTACATTAATTTTAAACTGTTCTTTCCTGGAAGACAGACCTCTGTTATGATGACATGAGGTGATGCATGAATTGATGACTGACATTTTTATTTAACTTCTTCAATCACAACAGTATATTTGAACATACACAATAGTTTATTTTTAGCTTACAAACATCTGAGCATAAAGTGCTGACAAGGAACCCTGGTGTAAACATTAAAATGAAAGTCAGTACAATGTGCAGATTGCAGAAATATACATAAACAAAATCAGTGGCTTTACCACACTCAGTTTTTCGACATCTGTGAACTACTAGACAGTCATTCAATTAAAAAATAATATTAAATAAATAAAACTAATAAAAAAAAAAATACACACATCTTACTGATCTCTGCAGTCAGTAACATTACACATAAAGTGCAAACATAATAGCAATTGTATAAACACACACACAAACACGCCTTTAAAATTTAAAGGCGTGAAATTGGACGGTCTAGTTCTGATTAGCGTCACCGCTGTCTCGGTGGAGTTTAATAAACTCGGCCGTCTGCTTCTTGCTATCTAAAATATAACCAGACACTGGTGTAAATTCTCGACTGTCTCATACTTCTGTTTAATAAGTTTTCTGTTTGACGTTTAGTCAGCTGTGTGAAAACCAAGGAGGAACCCACCCGGGGGATTAATAAAGTTTTATTTTATCTAATCTAATAACTTTAATCTCAGCCAAACCGATTTACTCACGAACAAACAAAACACTGAAAAAAGCCCAACAATAACATTTTTAGGTTGTCTAAGTGACTTATATATTACGTTTAACCCGAGCAGCGAAACTCCGCGGTGATCTGAAAATGATGTGCCGGGAGTTGTGCCGTTCTCGGCCGCATCAGTAACCCTCGAGCTCCCGGCTAGCTGTCGAGCTGGTGGGTAGCAGACGCCTCTGAAAACGTCGAAGCACTTTTGCAAATATGGGATATCTTGATAAACCGAGCAGATATTTGATGTTTACACAACTACTTTCTCGCCTGAAAATATGTTAAAAGTTTATTTTGTGACCCAGAAAGATTAGTATGAGTAATTTTAAAACTTAGTAGCGGCCGCCATTGCTGGAAACTGGAGTTTGGCTGGGCCGCGCTATGAATTCTGGGATATGGTAGTAATTTGGACAGCCTTATAATCGCAGTATAATCGCAGCCTTTGCGGTTAGAAAATTGCACTTGATCATGTCGCGATATTATCGCAAATGCAATATATCGTTCAGCCCTAGTGCCTATACAGATCAGACATGTCCTAATTGTACTACTGTCACTTTATGTGTCAGTTTGAAGCAGCGCAGTAAGAACACACTATCAGACAGAGACTGGTCCTTATGGGAAATTATCCTTCCTTCTTTACACTGCTCATGGAAAGAAGCTTCAGTGGTGGGCTTGTACATTCTGTGAACACTTTTAAAACCTTTTAACCCAATCATTAACCTCATTTTGTTACTGAACTAACAATATCATTATTTCAGCGTCACAGAAATATGTAACTGAGACTGATAAAAATTAAAAAATTAAGTTAGACTTTCGGTAAAACTCATTAAAACAGTGGAAAGAATGATTTTAAAATTGATTTGCTATTTTTAACCATGTGACTTCAAACCTGCTTGAAGTATTGGACGTGACAGCACACTGAAAGCAGGCAATTACAGCATTACACACTCAATTCAATTCATGCTGACATTCATCACAGACAGAGTGAGACTGGAGAGGAGTTCATCCAGATGATGGAATGATATGACTCTACATAATGGACACAGGCAGTTTTATACAGGTAGTTTAATGAGATCTGGAATGTAGTCCAAGACAAGTCTCATAAAAAACGGCAGCACAAGCGCAAAATTTACCTGACAATAACTATTTTCTTGAAGAAATACATAGTTTCATAAACAATCCAGAGTTATTGCTGTCAGCAATTTACTTAAAAACGTCTTTGAAGTCAAGCCCTCATAACCAAGACCAGCTATTATAAAAGCACCCAACTGTATTTGCCTGTCAGCTATATGAATGATATGAATTTCAAGCACTGCAGATATTATTTTGTACAGAAAGAAACTTTGGAAGCAAATGTCTGCAGCTGTTTTCAAACACTTGCAAATGACACCTGACTGTGAGAAAAGGGCTGATGTTGCATTTGCATGAAATGACCCATTAATATGTAAAGTTCACCTGTGGGTTTTTCACCTGTGGAAATACTCTAAGTATAGCCAGCTCTGGTCCAGTTAATACAACCAGAAAAAAGTGGACTATTTTCACTTTCTGAATGTGATTTGAAATGTGAAGCAATGAGTGAAAACCACCTATAGCTTTAGTGAACCTTAGATACTGTAAGATCACACACTAAAGCAATTGATGAGCTATAGCTACATATATGATAGTGCCAGGCAGAGTGGAACAATCAGGTTTGGGTAACATTTAATTCTGTTGAAAGAGAAGGGAAAAACATATCTAGAGGTTATTAAACAATAAAACTGCTTCAGAAGACTTCACATTCTGCCTGTTCTGGTTGCTTAGTGAGTCAACATCCCACTCAGCCATGTAAAACTTGTTAGACCCACCTCTGATACATTCAGCACTGCTGCTTCGTGACCAGAAACCACATTAGGCTATACAGTATGTGCTCAGAAGAACCAGATGGGGTGATCCCACCCTCCTGAGCCCCATGACCTAAGGGTATTTAAGAAAAGCATGACTAGCCCACATCATGCTACAGCCCTCGTTGGCACACCATGGGAGATGTCCACATTTTATGATAAGATACTGACCGTTTATGTAATCATCTAAGAGAAGCAGTAAAAACAGTACATACTAAAATAAAATGAAAAAAGCACGGAATACACACAGAGACATATATATATTATAAACTAGTGCATTACACTCAAATGAATTTTGCAACTTTTAAAAATAAAGTTGTTCTTTTTTTCACATATTCATCACATAAATCTCACATAAATCCTGCCTTCTGTCAGTCTGTCATTGTTTGTTTGTTGTTGTTGTTGTTGCTTTTGTTTACATTTCACTGCACACACACACACACACACACACACACACACACACACACACACAGACAGACAGACAGACAGACAGACGGATAGATAGATAGATAGATAGATAGATAGATAGATAGATAGATAGATAGATAGATAGATAGATAGATAGATAGATAGATAGATAGATAGATAGATAGACATAGATATAGATATATATCGAGCAAAAGCTCCTATTGGCCGATCATTCACCACATCCAGTTGCGCACGACTTGGTGACATCAATAGGGACGAAGGATCCTGAAAAATTACTCCAGTGTTGGTGTGACGACAGTGACCGTTTCGTATAAATGCCGGGACGGAAAGTTATCTGCTCATACCTCTAGACTTGGCCTCTAAGGTCACCAACTGCTGCAAGCGACTGAAAGCAACTATTATCACTGCCGGTAGTGCCAGAAACTGGGGAAAGGACAATATTTTACCAGGTGAGGCTTTTAGACTAATCTCATTGGAAATGTAAATATGTCTGCTGGTTAAGGGTTGCTCTTTAATTGATCTGGATAGATCTCATGCATCATGTTTTATTCATATTTATTTGGTGAGACTTTAGAGTTCTCTTAGATTTCTTTGTAAAAACCAATCTTCAAAGCTGCTGCGATCTCAAAGCCTCAAAGGCTTGGTTAGCAGCTTTGCTAAAACTGGATTTCTCAAGATAAAAAATAAAAATAAAAATTGTACTTAAAAAATTATATTCAAAAACGAAACGTCTGGTCCCAAAATTGACTTAAATACGGTGGCGCAGAGTAGACTAATATTGTTTCTGTTTAATATTTCCTATCTGCCGTGATCTGTTTCAGACGAAAAACTAAATTACCATGAAGTCGACATGTCTGCTTATCCTTGCATCTCTAACGGTCTGCAACTTGATGGTGTCTGGAGGACAGAGCATGTCTGCTGAGGATGAGACTGACCAAAAGACCATAGACGACATTATTTTAGAGAGAGCAGAGACTCTCCTGTTACGGTCCATTCTCAAAAAGCTGCAGGATGAAGACGGAAGAAATGGTGCGTAAAACATATGTTATTTTCTGAGTTAAGAAAATGTCATAAAATCTTATTTCATACGATACTGATACTTCGGGTATATCTTAGATGTACCTGAAAGTTGCAGCACATTCTCAGTAGTTTACAGTTTCGTGCGCACTTTTCAGGTATCATTTGGAGACATTTTGTTTAAGTAATTGCTAAACAGTTAACATCGGCAATGCAAGAGAATATGTCTCCTTTATAATTAATAAATAAATAAATAAATAATCAAAGAAACAGGTCGACTATCTGCGCACGCGGTAGAGAGAAACCGGGTTTTTATCAGTGACTTCTGAAACATTTAAGAGCCACTTTCCTCTCTTGTTTTCTTCCAGACGGCTATTACTCTCAGCCAGAATGGGTGACAAAACGACAGCACCCTGGTAAGAGATATAGTGATGATTTGGAGAAGCGGCAGCATCCAGGAAGGAGAGAAGAGGACGAGGATGAACAGTACTTTGATGTTCAAAAAAGACAGCACCCGGGCAAGCGCGAAGATGAAACGCACTCTTTCCTAGAGCTGCAGAAAAGGCAGCACCCGGGAAAGCGCTCCACGGCGGGTCACAGTTCTGACAACCCCATCCTCCTGCTCAGTGAACTTTCAAAACGGCAACACCCAGGCAAGCGTTACCTGGTGCTGCACACCAAACGCCAGCACCCAGGTAAGCGTCTTCTAGAGGATGAGGACGGCGACAGTGACGGGGATGCGGACGCGGATGGAGAAGAAGACCTCGCTGAGATGGAAAAGCGTCAGCACCCTGGGAAACGGTTTTGGGATAACTCGAGTCCGGATTTAGGCACAAACAGTCCGTGTGACGTTTTGGACCCTGCGAGCTGCAGCAAGACCAGCCTGCTGCTCGACTTTTTAGACAACGTTAACAAGGGCCACGGTGAGGAGAAGAGACAACACCCGGGTAAAAGGTTTGCACCGGATGAGGATTTAGTGGATGGAGAGTAGATTAGACAGGAGTGCGTATTTCGCTGTGTTGTAAACAAATAAATGTACAAATTAAATGACCACAATGAATTATAAAAAATGAAAAAAAGATCATTAAACCTTTTGTGCCACCGCTTGTTCTTTTGAAGACATTTGAGACATTACCGCAAGCCATTTGTCTGACATTTTCTTGGAGAGCTCATGCGTAATTGCCATCCAAACTTTGGAATAACTATTTAGCTGTACAGACGTTTTTGTTTTGTTTTTTCAGAAGGGTTGGGGCCATATGTTGATCTTTTAATAGCTATCGATATAAATAACATGAGATTATTTATTCTTACATTGAGGCAGATGATTAAAACATTAGTCAGATGGTTTTAGCGATGTTGCCTCTGTGAGGCAACAGGCGCTCGTCAGTTCAGCTTGTGTTAAGATCAAATTAAAGTGTCTATGTTTACACATAAAAGCTCCCTCCACTGTTCGATTAGCGTTTCATTATTTTCTACTCATGTAAAATATAATGAATATCACAGCAAATAAATTGTGTCACTGCTTATTTTTCTACATTACTGCATGGTTTACGTAATTTGAAGCTAATGTTATAAATTAAAAGCTGCCATTGCCTTAAAGTCAGCCACCAATGTTTTTGTTGGACAATAAACGCATTGGTAAAAACGTATGGTTTGCTTTAGTTCCAGCAAATGCAATGCTTCATGGTGCACCATTAAACTGTTGATTCAACACAAGCCTAATTAGTATGTAGTCCAAAGTAGTCACCCTGCCTAAGCCTCTTAGAGAATGATTTATGCAGTTCAGTAACAGACAGAGTGTGTCAGATATCCACTCCCCAGCTTAATTAGGCTCATTCCATCAGAGCCTTGGGAGCAGCTGTCCACCAGCCTGATCAATATGCAAATTATTCATCAAGCATGTGAGTTAACGATGGAGACCTAATATTGGAGATGTTTCGCCGAACACTCACAACTCTAGCAGAAGTGCCAGTGGACTGGCAAAGTGTTTATTATATAATGTTTATTATATAATGAGCCACACACACACACACACACACACACACACACACACACACACACACACACACACACACACACACACACACACACACACACACACACACACACAGAGAGAGAGAGAGAGAGAGAGAGAGAGAGAGATAGATAGATAGATAGATAGATAGATAGATAGATAGATAGATAGATAGATAGATAGATAGATAGATAGATAGATAGATAGATAGATAGATAGATTCTATTAGTGTTTGCATCACTTTTTGTCTATGAGCCCTTCCAATAAAACGGCTTGTGAGCCACCAGGACAGGCTGTGCTCTTGGTGCCAACAGTGATAATAAGTAATTTAACTAAATAAATTATTATTTATTTTTTTTAAAAGTTATAAATGCTTAAAAAGAATATTAAAGAATGTTCTCTTGAAAAAGAAAATCAAAAATTAATATTTGCACAATATATCATTTTGTGAAGCCCATGAGACAGGTCGAAACTGAGATGGGAGTCCATACTATTCACCTATTCTCCGTGGATTGCTTCGTACCCTCTTGTCAATAAATGCCAGTCAGCTAAGTGCACACTCCAAGAATCCTTTAAACTGTGTTTTAACGAGTGAAAAAATGCTGTAGGATAAAACTAGGGACCTGTAGCTTATACAAACTGAAACTGGATCAAATAAAGGTTCTAGGGTTACACAGTACAGCTGGATTCACCTTAAGGCTCGTAGTTGCAGATAATGAAGCTGGCCAAACCCAACCACACATCCCAACCACAAAAAACACACCCTTAGTTATCCAGCCTTGAATTTTTCCCATCACCCTCCATCGGGAATGACAAACTGTTGTTAGAGTTAAAAAATGGTTTGTTTACGGTAGCAGTGCAGGTTTGCACAAAATACAGACAACCAAAAGTTGGATATAATAAATATGTACTTACATTGCGGAGAACTTTCCTGATGGAGCGCCAACCGCAAAATCAAGTTTTGTCCCTCCTCTCCTTCCATACCGACTGGATGTCAGTCACATGACCAGGCAGGGCTGCTGGCGCTGCTGTTGTGCTTCTGTCAGTGAAAACTCGAACTGTCAACAACACAGCTACTGTCGGGCTCATTTGTAGGCTAAGTGCAGATTTTTTTTTATCGCGTCCAATAGTCAGTAGGCATTTGTTTGCTTTTGTGCAGTTGGAAGTTTGTTAATGTCGCGTTTTCGAACAGCGTGAGGGGAGAAACGATTGCAAAAGAAGGCGAGAGCAGCTGCTAGCTTTCTCCTGCTAACGCCACATCCTCTGTGTGGTATAACGGCGCCCAAAGTTAGCCTAAATAATAAACAATAAAGGTAAGTCCTTTCATGGCTCGTATCCAGCTATCACTTAGTAAAACACCTCTGGTATGCAGCTAGGGAACCTAATACTTCCCGTCCAGTTAAGCGTTTTTTCCCGTTAAATGCGTGGGTCGACTTAAGCTAAGTTCAGCTATTATAATGCAGTTGTAATAGTAATTTATCTGAATGTGCATAATAGTATTCTAATCAATATTATTACCTTAAATGTAAGTATTAATTAATGTATTAATGTTTTTTAAGATGTTCAATACTCAGAGGAATGTATTTTTGTTTTTTAAGCAGCTTAAAATTGAGTTAAGTCAACACTTATGGATCATTCAAGCATACAAACATTCTCTCTTCTCAGACCAACAGTTTTGGTTTTGGTTCTGATTCAGATCATTATTTTATATGGAGGAGCCCCACGGAGAGGTATAATAGTGTCTAAAACCATGATTATGGGCTGCATTTCAGCCAGCTGTGTTGGGGATGTTGGCAAAATTGAATGAATCGTGAACTCAAAAAAGCATCACCAGATTCTGAGCCACCATGCAATAGAATCTGGAAAGCGTGTGATTGGCAGTGGGTTCATTTTTCAACATGACAGTGATCCCAAACACACACCTCTAATGCAGTAAAAGCATACCTGGATAGAAAAACACACACTGTCACACTATCAATCGTGGATTTGCCTCTGAAGAACTTGGACGTTAACAGTGTTGAAGCAGTGTGGGGGTAATTTTGACAGAGAATAGAACAAAAGACAGCCAACATACAAAGAAGAGCCTTGAATTTCTTTTAAGAGGCGTGGAGAAAAATTCCCGAAGATGACCAAAAAAATTAAAAGAGCGTTTGCCTAAGAGAGTTCATCCTGTATTGAAGAATAAATCTGGTCATAACAAATATTGACTTACAAGCTTGTTAGAATTGTACAAACTACGTTTTTGCATTGCAAATATAAAGAAATTATCGGTGGCTCAAGTCTTTTGTTCAGTATTGTATGTGGCCTCAGTGTACTTCTCTCATTCCTCAGTATCCTGGGATTTTCTCAGGCATTATGGAGCTACTGTGGGGTAGGTTGCACACCCCATGAGATGTGGACCGAAGTGAGAACGTGCCACTTTGCACCCCCTCTGCAGCAGCACTGACACTTGTTGTCATGGCCTCCAGCTACCCGCCCCCCTTTGAGGGCACAGGTGAAGTAAAGGAGGGTTTTCTTTGCCCACTGTGCCTAAAGGACCTCCAGTCATTCTACCAACTCCAAGACCACTATGAAGAGGAGCACTCTGGAGATGACCGCCATGTTCGGGGACAGCTAAAAAGTTAGTAGCAGATTCTGTGTTTTACTCTTTGGCTACAGGGCTAATTTACTCCTGTTGTGTTCTAAAGACACAAAATCGTACAGTGTACTGTCTAGTCTGGAAAAAAAGGGCTTTTGAAAGGAAACCTATTATTATTCATTTTAAGTTTAGTATTATGGGAGTTCGCCTTGTAATCGGAAGGTTGCCGGTTCGAGCCCCGGCTTGGACAGTCTCGGTCGTTGTGTCCTTGGGTAAGACACTTCACCCCTTGCCTACTGGTGGTGGTCAGAGGGTCCGGTGGCGCCAGTGTCCGGCAGCCTCGCCTCTGTCAGTGCGCCCCAGGGTGGCTGTGGCTACAATGTAGCTTGCCATCACCAGTGTGTGAATGTGTGTGTGAATGGGTGGATGACTGGATATGTAAAGCGCTTTGGGGTCCTTAGGGACTAGTAAAGCGCTATATAAATACAGGCCATTTACCATTTACCATTATTATTTGTGGACCCTGCTAGTGTGACTAGTCACAAGTTAAACGTATTCTTGTTTATCTTATACTGGGTCTTGGGTCAGCTAGAAGTTTATCCTTTGTTAGAAGTGAAGAATTTAAGCTTAGATTCCTCTAAGAGTGTGGATGAGTCTTATATGGTCACTACAGGAGCTGTGTGCTGCAGATGAACATATTAAGTACATCTCATTTACATCATACAGAGCCAATAGTAGAAAAAAATATCTAGAGTCTGATCATGTGGCTTGTAGGGGATATATATATACACACACAATTTACATATAAAAGGAGAAGTATAAACAGTGCAATTGAATATAAGAATACTGCTGTACTGGATTATAGGAAATTGCTGTCAGGATGAATTTGCAGTCCGTGTTGGCTGCTGCAACTTTCTACATAATAGGAATATGATTGAATTATGAAAAGGCCAGAAGGATGCATGCGCAGGTTGGCTTCATTTGCATATTAATAGTACTGTAATGAACTTGAAAATAGAAAAACATGATAACAACAATCACATGTTGAAAGATGGATGAATAAACTGAAAATGTGGTCATTATAAATATTAACTCTGGATCAGCGTAAGAATCACAGTTTCAGGATACATTTACGCACTGTTTCATTGTACGTATTGTCTCACTGTTTTCAGGTTTGGTTCAGAAAGCAAAGAAAGCCAAAGATAAACTGCTGAAGAGGGATGGGGACGACAGACCGGATACTGGCAGTTATGAGTCCTTCTACTATGGTGGAGTGGACCCATACATGTGGGAGCCTCAGGAATTGGGTGAGACTGCAAAACCTGTCATCTGTAGCACTGCTAACCAACAATATTTGTTAATGCAAGACACTAAAAAAATATTTTTCTTTTGCTTTTTAGGAGTAACCAGAAGTCATCTGGACTTGTTTAAAAAGCACCGGGCAGCCAGGATAGATCATTATGTCATTGAGGTCAACAAGCTCATCATTAGACTGGAAAAGGTTTGCTTACATTACCTCATTCAGACAATTTATTTTCTTCTGTTGCTGGAAATAAATTTGCAGCTCATTTACCATAAACTATGATGTTTTAGCTGACATCATTTGACAGAGCCAACTCAGATGCTGCTAAGATCAGAGGTTAGAGTTTTCATTATAACTCTGAATATTCTTTACATATGTAACTGTGCTTCATAAAATATTTTAAATAATAAAAATGTATCCCTCTTTGTAGCCATTGAGAAGTCTGTAGTGTCATGGGTGAATGATTCAGACGTACCGTTTTGTCCCGACTGCGGAAACAAGTTCAACATACGTAACAGACGGCATCACTGTCGCCTCTGCGGGTCCATCATGTGTAGGAAGTGCATGGAGTTTGTTCCCTTACCCCTGGCCCGTAAGCATGAACAAATACTTGGGAAATACAGAAAACTGTCAGATCTCAAAAGTCTCTCTATAAGTGTCATAATGCTGCATGTCTTTTTTATTTAACCTTCAACAGAGAAGCTTATCGCTGGGACTCGAGAAGCACTGTGTGTACCCGGAAGTCCCAGTCAGTCCCAGTCTCCACCAGCGGGAGGTGGCAGCAGCGGGATGGGCTCTAGGAGAGGCAGCATCAGCAGTTTGAGCAGTGTAACCTCCATGCTGGAGGAAAAGGATGATGAGAAGATTCGCTGCTGTCACCACTGTATGGACACACTTCTGAAGAGACAGCAGAAGTTAGAAGAGAAGGACCATGTGCCAGATATAGTGAAACTTTATGAGGTTAGTTTATCACTTTAATTCCTAATGTGAAGATCAGGTTCTTTATCTGTTCCCATTTGCATTGCGGTCGATTCTAAGAATTGTTTTGCAACCTCTCGAGTTTGCTTTGTTCTATCCTTCCTGTCATTTAATGTGTTTCTTGTGGAGCTTCCTGTTGTTTACTTGCTTTGAATTTGTCTTCCTGACAGAGGCTGAGGATGTGCATGGAGAAGGTGGATGAAAAGGCTCCAGAGTATATCCGAATGGCTGAGTCTCTCAAGTAAGCCACATTTAAAAAGTACTTCTTCATACTTTCTTATAACAGCTGCTTATTTTTCAGTTTGGAGAGATGGTTTTAGTACTTGCTGTCATCTGTACACTTTTATAGTGCTGGAGAAACCACTTACAATCTTGACACTGCTGGTGGGTTAAGACTGGAAGTCCAGAAATACTATGAACTCATCGATGCTCTGAGGTATATGGCAGTCATGACTGGCAGCTTCAAAATGAAACTTTTGTCGTGTTTGCCAACTATGCCATTATTAAAGATTAAATTGGCTTCTTTTCTTTTTAGTAAGAAGATCTTAACACTAGGACTGAAGGATGATCCACAACCACATCCGAAGGTGCTCCAGCTACAGAAAATGATCCGTTATACCGCCACGCTGTTTGTCCAGGTCAGGACAACTTCCACTCATACATAAAAACACAATTTGATTTGATTTGATTTGATATACCTTTATTAGTCCCACAAGGGGAAATTTCAAGGATGGATGAAGAAACACAATGTTTCTTCATCCATCCTTGTAATGAAATTCTGGAGGAATGACCACTTTCCTGTACTTCAGCCAGCAGCTAAACTGCAGGAAAATTAATTAACTGCAGGCTTATAATAAAATTTGAAATAATGAGGTCAAAGAATGTAGAAGTGATCTCTATGAGCACAAAAGCTCCGTCTTCAGGCTGCTCTAAACACAGTTCCTCTTGGCTCTATATTATGCTTAGTTTGATTATCTCTCATGTGGTCAAATTGGGCATAGAAGACCCAACCATCTTCTGCTCAAACCTTCTGTTTGAATGAGTAAACCAATCAGAAGAAAGTTGGCCTGAAGGGGGGTGGAGCTAAAATGGCTTGGCTGCACTGACATGGCCCAATATAAGATAACTAAAAGTTATTTCAAACTTTGAATCATTCAACGCTCCAAGATAGCAGTAGCTAGAAATAAGAGTAACAGGGTTCTCTGTAGTATGACTATCATATACCAGAAATGATTTAACTGTATCAGTGTTTTTACTGTAATCTTAAAGGGATAGTCCATATAAAATCAGTTCATGACCTGTAGCACATTTTGCCTATTGCCATGTTCTTATCAGTATTACTTTACAGGAGTTCACTGATAATGAGCAACCTGCCAAGTCTGTAAAATCTGTTTCTGCTTCAGTCATCATATTGTATGTTGAGCTGATGAAAGTCTGCTGTTGTAAACAAAGCTTTTCATTGAGAGAAAAATGTGTTGTACCACAAATATAATATGCTATATGTGCTGTAATGTTGTCTGGGGCTGAAATTTTTAAGAGCAGCATGTTTCCGTTTATCATTGCATTACAGTACATTTACACATTGTTTCTGCAACATATCTTCATCCTGGAATTCTTTATTTGTATGAATCTGCCCATTCTTTGTGTCTTCTGTTTCAGGAGAAGCTGTTAGGTCTGATGTCTTTACCCACTAAGGACAAATATGAAGAGCTGAAAGAAAAGAGGAAACGGGAACAAGAGAAGAGACTGCAACAAGAAAGACTGGTACGATTGTGTTCCTGTATGTTGTTACTATTATTTTTTTCCGCTGGACAGATGTGGCTAAATGTGTTAACCTTCATGTGATTCCTGCTCAACAGGCAGCACAGGAGGCTCTGAAGAGGAGGCAGGAGAGACAGGAAAGAAGCCGTCCACCTGTGAATGCCAATGGAGAGCTGCCACAGGCCCCCAGAGAGCCACGAATTACCAAAGCTGGTGGTTGGCTTCCCTCCGCGGACTCCGTCCACACACGTGGCGAACTGGAAGACCCCCTTCTGCAGCAGATCGAGAACATTCAGTCATTCCTTCGTCAAGCTCGGGAGGCTCAGAGAACAGACGAAGTAGCCATGTTAGAGGAGAACTTGCGCCAGCTGCAGGATGAGTATGACCAGCAGCAGACCAGTATTGCTCTTGCGCTCTCAGAAAAGCTTGCTCAAGAGGAGAGTTTGCAGCAGGGGGAGCTGCATCGCTTGAAGACCTGGGAAAGGGAGGAGAAAGAGCAATGGAGCTCCGCTGTAAACTCCTTCGAGCCATCCTATAAATGGGAGCGGTCTCTAGATATCACTCCAACTGGAGGTCACCAGGGAGAGGAGGACATACCAGCAGAGGAGCTGACTCCTAAGGCAGAAAGAAGTCCTCCGTCTTTTAGAGCATTCCCTGCTCTCACAAGCCAGGAGGAGTCTCCCCCAAGGTTGAGAAGCTTAGGAGGCCATGTAACGCCTCCTGGCGGTGAAGGCCAGAATAACACCTCCCTTAACCCCTTTGAAGAGGATGATTCCACACCCACCGAAGATGATCCATCCAATCCGTTCTTTGAGGACATCAAGAAGGACCACAAAGAGGTAACCAACGGAAAGAAAGAATACAACCCCTTTGATGAAGATGAAGATGCAGAGGAGGACAAACAGGCTGAGACTGTTTCACGCAACCCCTTTGAGGATGATGACACAGATGAAGGTAACCCATTCCTAGAGGCTTCAGGAAATTCTCCAGAAGTCTCGACTAACCCATTTGACGGGGATGACAAAGATGAGGTCTTGCCGGATGTGGACATGATAGAGGAGGAGCTGCTGCTACAGCAGATAGACAACATTAGGGCCTACATCTTTGATGCAAAGCTCAGCGGGCGTCTCGATGAGGTTGACCTTCTGACACAGAACCTAAAAGAGCTACAGAAAACCCTCCAGGAGCAGAAGAATAAGAATAAGAAGCACTGACACATTTCCCTCAAAATCCTCCTGATCACCTGCTACTTACCAAGTCCCACAAGGTTAGCTCACTTAATGCGACTTCTGAGCCCACAGAATTTAATTTGTGTGAGGTCTGCTGTATCACAAATGAAGTTCATGCCACAACAAAAATACATACAAGACTTCAGTAGTCATTTCCTGAATTTCCAAACATCTTCTTAGGCTTCCTTGCCTGTTTAGGTCAAGGGCTCAAATCTAATGCACATGTACAATTTTAGAGCACTGTGAGTAAAAGTGAATTTGTTTAGGCATGTCTGGAGCTATTTGCCCAGCTGTAAAAATGCAAACATGAACAAATGAAGATAAAACAATGTCACTTTTAACAAATGTTAAATGAGACAGTCAGATGGTTCTTCAGTAGAAGCTCTGAACAAAGTCAAAACGCTGCCATAGCTGCAAAGCTATAAAGATGAGCTCACACATCCTATCATAGCACTGCACTCCTATAGCACTGGCAGACCTGTGATGACCCCCCCCCCAGATCAAAAAAAGATACTACAGAAACACAGTGCTTCTTCTACCTTATTAAAACCTGCTGCCTACATGAAGCACAGTTCAACTTGAGATTTGGGTTTGTAGTTGGTAACTGACTACAGTTTTTTCAGAAACTACTCCGCTCTCTCTGGAGAAATGGCTTTAAATGTCTTAAATTTGCAGACTTTAATGTGTAAAATCTGTTTCATTGATGTTTGAAGTCTTGTATTGGTGCTTCATTCTGTAGTAATTGTACTTCCTGCTTTTCATTTATCCCTTAGCAAAGAGCTAAAGCGCACATTATTTTACATCCAACTTTCCCACAAATAACTCAGTCCAAATGACCATGTTATTATCAAACAAGAAGTGGAATTTAACACTTACTACAAAATTTGGGGAGCCCAGTGTTTGAAGGAAAGAGATTATTTGACAAAGTTGTTATTAGTGTTTGAATTATAATTTTAGTCAATACGCCTGGACCAATTAGATTTGTAAGCGTAGTTAAAGATGCATTGCACAGAATTAAACCATGTATGTGGCCTGCCACTAAAAAAAAAGTGTAGCTTAATGTTACACTGACTAGCAAACGTTTTAATTACAATTGTTGCAGTCAGCCAGTTAATTAACTCTTAAACTAAATGAAGGTGTCAAACCCGACATTTTCATTCCCAAAATCTTCAGTTTATTGCACCTGCTATGTCATCCAATAAATATGCTGCATCTTATATAACAGGGAGCCAAAAAAAAGGCTTCCTCAACCTGATGTTTTTTTGTTTTTGTTACAGTACAGGAATTTTGGCTGCACGTGTGTGTTGTTCAGCTGGTAGCCCGGCATGTCGGACATCACAGCTAAGATCTGTATGTTCGGCTTGTTATCTGATCACTAGTTTCACCTGAAATGTCCATTCAGAGTTCATCCAACCAGTTCACCCAGCAGGTACTAAACACTATTTGCCAAGGGACACTGTAGGCATAAAACATCTAAAGTTCACTGAAGTTCCATTGTGTAAGGAAGTCATTCATATTTGTTAAGTCTAAATAAATTCTTAGGTTAATTTCTTTTTCTTGGTCAAACATATATTAACACTACATGAATGCCAGCAAGTATTATCACCTTGAGTGCTGCTCTGCCGGTCCTAACATGACTCTCTTTTTGTGCTTTCAGTCTCCTCGTAGAGTTTTTTGTGTTTGTAACATCTGCAGAAAATTTTTAGCAAAGCACGTGACCACCCTTAATGTTTTGACAGTGTGAGTAACACAAGGAGATTCATTAATATTAATTGCTGATCTTTATCTTTGAAAGTAATTTAACATCTCTGCATTTAAATGAAAATATTTGAAATGGACACAGCGATTTAGAAATGTTAGGAAATTCCATCTCAGCACTAATAAAACTGTCTGCAGTAAAATGTGATTGCATTTTGGTTTTGTTTTTCCACTTTTCATGTGAGCATTGATGGTGAATACTTACATAGTGTGAACAAAATAGGCTGGTTAGTAAAGCTACATGAGAAAAATGGGTTTTATTTAAATGCTCACATCAGTCAGCCCATATACATCCATGCGAAGTCTTCAACAGGTCTCACTGTGACAGATGATTGGTTCCTCCTGCTTCACAGTTGAGTGCCAGTCCTTTCATATAGTTATATAAACACCAAATGAAGCCACATAATCCCGTAATATTGTTCTGTAAATCTACAAAAGTCCACTGTCCTTCTCAGACTCTACTCCTGTGACGCTGCCATCTGGGCCTTGTATTTGCCCGTCATCTCTTTAGGCAGCGGAGTGGTGCCAGGACATGGCACCTGGCCCTCCACTTCACAGATGCACTCCCTCAGACAGTACTTCTTTGGCCCAAAGTTGGCGGGGTTGGAGGCTTGCATCTTAGCCAGAGCTTCAGCTTGTAGCACCTCTCTGTGGAGAGAGTTGAGTAAAATAAATATATGAACAGATCGCCTGGTCTTCGCTGGAGAAGAGTTTTTACACAGAGGACATTTGACACTGCACAGTAGTAAATGGTAAAACTAAAAATTGAGGAGTCCATCTTGCTGAAATCTCCTTTCTACTCTTTAGAAGTTCCTTTGGCAGCAGTGACAGCTTTGGGGTTTCTTATGCACACCTGGATTTGGGCAGTTTACTTGATTTTTCTTGTTAAATCCTTTCAATCTTTGTCAGATTAGATGGGAAGCATCTGAACTGCCACCATCAGGACTCCGCAGATGGTCTGTGGGCTCTCTGTGGACAACTCTTTGACTCACCAGTTTTATCACAGATTTCTGCAGAATTCAGATCTCATTTTCACTCTTTTTTAATCCTAACATGCAGTGTGAACTGTGGGACCCTAAATATGCAGGTATGTGCCTTTATGAACAATGTCTAATCCATTCAAAGAAATCTACACACACCAAGGATAATTACAGACCACATACAGGGGTGCTCACACTTTTTCCGCATGTGAGCTACTTATAAAATGACCAAGTCAAAATGATCTACCCACTACAAAAATCCAAAACATATATTTATAAATATATTGAGGATTCTTTATATCTACAATGTATATACATGCATAACCGCAATATCCAATATTTCACAACACAATTAACTATGTAAATTTTTTTTTCATTACCTGACTTTACTCTGATGACTTGCACTGAATTGAATCAGCCAGGGATGCATAGTCCGGACAGTAGCTGCTGACGGCCAGGTTTAAGAGAAAAAACCGAGAGCTAAAAATTGGAGTTAACTCGCTGACTAGCTTGTCAGTTTTACTACACTTCGCGCCGCTGTTTGCGCATGCGCAGCGACCTAAGCGTCAGAAAAAATCTGCTGTCATCTGACTGGCTTCCCTGTATCAATCAAGTGACGGGATGGATGATAGGCTGGCATCTATTTTTTTTAATGCCATGCGATCTACCAATACTACCTTTGCGATCGACTGGTCGATCGCGATCGACGTATTGAGCACCCCTGGACCACAAGATGTGCCTGATTCATTTTGGAGGTACAAACATAGATCCCTCGCAGTCAGAGAGGTTGTCCTCTTATAGACATTAGGAAGGAAAAATAAATACATTTTTCTTTACAGAGTATTGATTTGTTGTGAGCCAACAGGGAAAAATATCAATTGTATATAATTAAAGTTAATTCTGAAACACTATAAAATAGCTCAAAAGTAAGCAAACCTAAATATATTCTGATGTGAGCGTATGCAGACATCCAGAGGTGTGCTCGAATAGCCTATTTATCTTAAAAAGGTTACTAACTGAGGCAAATAACCTGGAATTATCTGCATGGCAGCCATAATAAGATCTGGTTGACTTTTCTAAATACAAAGGAAAAGTGCTTAAGTGCTTCCTTTATTACCTCCTTTAGGAGAGGATACACTGGATCGGAAGGAAGTGGCAGGTCACCATTAAATGCTAATGAACAGTGATTCTATTTCATGTTGTAACCTGATGATATGTTTTGAACCTTTAATGAAAGGTAATGTTAAACCCACAGGTGAATTATGAACATTATGCTGCTGTAATAAGATCTGCTTCTGATCGAGGTAAAAAGAATTTACATATAAAAGAAAGTCTACATGATCAAAGTGCATTTAAGGTGCACCCAAGTGCTATTAGCGTCACATCCATCATTCATTATGAATTCATGTTTATATCCAGGTTTATGTTTTTCTTTAAAATTCCAACTTTAGTATGTAATCATATTTTTTTACTGTTGGTTCTTGTATTAGCTGTATGAAACAACACGATAGGAACACAGGATGAAGTAAGATGCTCATTTTGTAGTCCGTCTTCTGGACTTTAGTTTTAACAGGCAGACATCACAGTGTTAATTCAGACAGATCACCTAAGCAACGTGGTTCATAACTTCTTAGAAATCCTCCTCAGTGGTTTGCCACTGAGTTAAGAAAAGTTATGGAAGGTATTTTTTCAAACTATTTGTTTCTGTTTCATAAAAGACGATTCACACTTTTAAAAAATCCTTGTATATCTTACTCTGGTTTGCCCAAAATCTTCTTAACATGTTGAGCAATCTGTTTGTGGTCCTTCCCCTCCACATCCACCATTACTTGTTCCCCGTCGTCTGGACAAAAACACAAAAGAAGATCAATCTAAGCCCAGTTTAATTTCTCCAGTATTTTGTATCAACACTACACAACAACACGTAAAGCTACACACCCAGGTAGAACTTCAGGAAGGATGACGGCGTCATGTTTTTGAACATCATAATTTGGACCCACGGGTTTTTGTACTGAATCTGAGGAATATTGAAGAACACAAACTTTCTGCAAAACACAGAGAGAAGACAATTTAGCTTCATTTAGATCATTACAGTTGTTATAGCTTTCTGCATTAAAAAAAAGGCAATCATGCTGTTTTTTTGTTTTTTTAAGTGTTTCTGGAAAACCTGTATATAGTAAACTTCTGAGAAGTAAACTTAAACACAAAGTTGAATTAATGCAAAATCAACTGAAAACTATTGTGATAAAAGATTAAAGTAAAATTATCCAAAACTTGTGTTTTCTTTTAGGAAACTTTGAAGAATCTTGGATTTATTCTGCGACCTGGATATTTCCTTCAGTGCACATATTAAACAAATATGTAAGACTGCTGTCTTGCATTTAAACAATATCTCTAAAGTTAAAAACGTCCTCTCTCAAAGTAATGCTGAAAAAGTAGTTCATGCATTCTAAGCTCAACTATCGTAATTCGTTATTATGGAGTTGTCCTAAAGCAGGGGTGTCTAACTCCAGGCCTCAAGGGCCAGTGTACTTCAGGTTTTAGATGTGTCCTTGATCCAACACAGCTGATTTAAGTGACTTAATTACCTCCTCAACATGTCTTGAAGTTCTCCAGATAATGAAGGTAATGAACAAATCATTTGATTCAGGTGTGCTGACCCAGGGTGATATCTGAAACCTACATGACACCAGCCCTTGAGGCAACTGTTGTTTTGAATGAATTGAATTTTAAAACCTTAATGTAAAAAAGGATTTGTATCTTTCACCATTTTTCTGACATTCACAACAATTCAAAGGGATAAACATGACTTGAAAAAACACGGTACTTTTCACAGTGATGCATATGAGCATACTGTCAGAGTAGTTATAAAGGATGACCAGGTAATCCACACAGCATTTTACCCCCTCTCCCCTGATCCACGTGTTTATGGGCTCAGGTTAATAAAACATGAGACACGTGAGATCTCAACAACAGCGTGGCTCAAAAAGAGTTGACTTTTTTTAAGTGTATAAAATAAGCTGAAATTTCTGCTCGTCTATTTCCTAGTCGATGCTCTGACCTTGCTCCGTCGCTGAGCTCGCCGTGTGTGTTATAATTCACTGTCATAATCTTCACTCTGTTTTTGAAGATGATGTCGCCCTTCTGGAGATATTCCAGGGTCCTCCTAATCGGAAACCTTCCTTTCATAGGCATCTTAACCTTTTTTTATATTTACAAATTACCATTTAACAGCAAACTGCGCGTGCCTGTACCCAAAAAAAGCACACTAACAGAGACGCGTTTTGATGACGTAGGAAGGTCGCTAGCCAAGCGACCAAAGAGTGATGGTAATTGTAGTTTTTTGCAAGAACGCCTAAGCTACATTATTATTTTCCCGAATTGCTAAAATATTAACTTTTTAAACCAATCACTCTTTTTGCCAAAACTTATATTTTGCCTTATAACCTTAAAACACAGTCTACACAACAGTTCATTTGTTGTAAGACTAACTACTGGAAGCAGAAGTTACAACAAAAGTCAACACAATAACTTTAAATTATTCACACTCATTGCTTCTGGTATGATGGTATGGAACCCGTAAGGGCCAGTTAATGTCAGCTAAGAACAGGAAACTGAGGCTACAGCTTCAAAAACTAGGCAATAGATGGTTAGAAAAAAAAACTTGTCTGGTTTTATAAATCTTAATTTCTGCTGTGATATTTGGGTGGTAGAGTTATAATATGGCATAAGCAGCATGAAACCATCCATCCTGCCTTGTATTAGCTGCTCAGGTTAATTCTAGTGTAATGGTGTGGGGGATATTTTTGTCACACTTTGAGCACATTAAAGTACCAACTCAGTGTTTATACACCACAACCTACCTGAGTGTTGTTGATGACCATGTCCATTACTTTACTGTATGTCAACAGTGTATCCATCTCCTGAGTGCTGCTTCCAGCAACACACCACGTTGCAACGCTCAGATCATCTCAAACTGGTTTCTTGAACATGAAAATTAGTTCATCTCTATTTTAACTTCATATTTTTTCATCTTTTGTAGAATGACTTTGGAAAGACTTGTCTTTAATTTTTTTTTCCTTTGAAGCAGTCAGCAATACGAGCTTAGTGGAGTAATTTCGCCTGATTGTGTGTTGATTTGACAACACTGCGTGGTTCTGTGAATGCAGCTTAAATATTTTGTGTGTAAAGTTTTGCAATAATCATTGAAGCTATGAAAAAGGTGTCTCTGTGCAGTTGTTAAAAACTAAGAGTAAATACACACGGGAGAAATATATACAGTTTAAAAGATAATAAAAGATAAAAGATCATCTTCAATTCAGATAAATACTTTAAAGCTTTTCTCTTTTTTTGGAAACAGAATTTCTGTTTTTTGTGTCTTTTTGGGGTTTAGTTTGCTGTTGTTCAGTAAACTGTAGAATAAAATATTCAAGCAGACCCATTAAGCAGGTTTCTGCATTATTAATGCTTTTTTCACTCGTTATTTGATGGCTTTATTTTTATGGGGAAACATCTGTATTTAAAAGTGATCAAAGTAATAAGGAGAATGCCTTATTTGCCTTATTAGTTTAGAGAAAAAAAGGAGCATAAGCTATGTTATGTCAATTTGTAAAAACTACAATCATGATACTTGCTCTCAATAAAAATATTTGAAACAAAGTAATAAGGAGAATGCTATGGTTCCTGCCTGTATTGTTACTAAAGCCTAACTTCTATTCAACGGAACAGAAAAAAAAACTGATATGTTCATACAGACTTCAGCTTTTCCAGTTCTATCATCCATCTTCATCACAAATAACTTCAGTCGTGTTTTATTTCATGAATAACTGTTTATTTTGTTTAAAATGCGTAGCTTCAGAGACTGGAATTCTGATGCGGGACTCAGTCATTAACACATTTCTTTTATATCTTTATCAGCGTGAGGTAGAAAGGTAGGACTGTGACCAACTCGAGCAAAACATGAATGATTTTCTGATTTTCTCAATCTCAATGTTTGAACACAGACATTTTACATAAGGAAAAAAACAGTACTTTTACACAGTATAAAATCTTAACCATAAGATACTCTGGAAAAACTCTATTATCCTGTAATGTGGGAGCTGCTCATGGTAAATATTTTAAAGCCACAACATTTAAATCCACACTTTCCATACAGCATTTAATAAAATGCGCTTAAGCAACTTTTGCATGCATTGCAATGCTCTAGAAAAATTATAACAATGCTCCTTTTTAGGGCAGACAGCGACAAGATTAAAAAAACCCTGCTTCAAAACAACATGCACTCATTTTAATGAAATTACATGTACGAAGGTCTTTTCTCACCAGTGCCTTTACGAACAGTCCATATGGGTTTTAAACCCAAATATTACATCTGACATGTACTTCACAGAGACATAATCATAGCTGACCTATTTATACACCCATTATCATTCATGGTGCTGTGGATGCCTATACAGAACCATAATATAAGAAGGTAAGCCAATGCATATCTCCTACTTAGTCTCCAAGACATCAATGCACTCGGGATTGGATTCCTAGAAAATCTTTTTTTTTTCTCCATTTTTTTCTTTTAAATCAGGGAAACCTGCCCAAAAGTACTTTAAGTACACTTAGTATGCAACGAGCAAATTTGTTTACAACAAGTTAAAGTTTTTGGAAAACATACAAAACACAAAGTTTTAGTCAGCATGAGTGCAATGAAACACCACAAAAGCTGATTGATGTGCACGAGAATACAAATGCAAAAATAAAAAACAGTAGCATAGCTACACATAAGTCGGATTTTTAAACCCAAACATTTAAGGTAATCTAATTCCTTAAAAGAAATATTTAGCTGATGATAAATACTGTAAAAAATGAAGATAGAGAAGAATAGTTATGACACTGACAGGACAGAAGGAAACAATATGTAATTGATTGTCATAAAAGGGAAAATTGATGAGGTGATTGCACGGATTATATGAGGAACATACTCATAATAACCTAAAAATAATTGTACCACATAGAAACACAAGCACATAAAAAACCTCTGAGATGTCGTTCAGTAGGGCTGCCACAAACGATTATTTTAATAGTCGACTAGTCACCGATTATTTTTGCGATTAGTCAACTAATCAGATCATGCATTCATTGGACATAAAACATACAGCTTATTGCACCAGCATGCATCTGCTCTTAATATAACTATCATTAGCTTAAGTGTTTAAGGTATGTGCTAGCTAAAAATAAAGGCAAGATTAAAATTTATTAAATTTTAATGAAATTTGCAGATTGTTTCGGTGAAGTTTAATAAACTCAGCCGTCTGCTCCTTGCTATCTAAAATATAACAGGACACTGGAGTATATTCTCGAGCATCTCACACTTCTGATAATCAGTTGTCTGCTTGAGGTTTATTCAGCTGTGTAAAAACTGTAACTTTAATCTCAGCCAAACCGATTCATTCAGGAACAAGTAAAATACTAAAAAAAAGCCAAACAATAACATTTTTAAGTTATCTAAGTGACTCATATATCATGTTTAACCTGAGTAGCGAAAGACGGCGGTGGGTTTGAAAACGATTTGCCGGGAGTCCGGTGTTCTCACGGGCTCTAGTGAGCCTTGAACCCGTTAGCTATTGAGCTGGTGGGTAAGAGACGTCTCCGAAAACGTCGGAGCGCTTTTGAAAATATGTCTTGATAAACTGAGCAGATATTTGAGGTTTACACAGCTACATTCTCGCCTGAGAATATCTTAAACGTTTATTTTGTGACCCAGAAAGAATAATAAGAGTAATACTAAAACTAACTAGCTGCCGCCATTGTTGAAAACTGAGCTGGGCCACGCTATGAACTCTGGGACGCAGCTTCTTCTTCTTCAGGGTTTAACAGCAGCTGGCATCCTTGTACATGCAGTGCCGCCATCTTCTGTTTCAGTCCGTTATTACACTCTTAAATCCTGCCACTTATTCCTGCGTCTTTTGGGATCTTACAAAGCTTCAAACGACGCGTCGACTATTAAATCAGTCGTCGACGATTTTGATAGTCGACGTAATCGTGACTAGTCGACTAATCGTGGCAGCCCTATCGTTCAGTATAAGAAACAACATACGCTCCTCAATTTAAATGGCTAACTTGACTTATGAAACTTTTGTTATTGTAAAAGCAAAACTAAAAGAGAGGTGATGCACTGAGCTGATTATGCGCTATGAGCTTGATCAATACTATGACATGCTATGAATACTTACTAATGGAGAACATAACTGAGAGTTTGTACCTTTATATACCTGACTGAGTTTCTCTAACTATAATTCAGATTTAACTAATTGAACAACATTTTAATTTCAGTTGTGTCAAAATTAACAAGAAAAGCTCTTTTCCATACATATTGAAAACTCAATTCTTTTTAATGGCCTGTATCAGAAACATGCCAATTTTACTGCGCTGATGTTCAAAAAAACTTCCCAGCTTTAAAGTAATCAGATGTCCTCCACTCTAAAGAGGTTTTTAAAGATCTTTTTCACATGCAGGATTTCTTTTAATGTTACTTTTAGATTCTGGACTTTCTGTAAGTTATGCAAACCTAGACAAATGTAATGCAATTTGAAAGGGTTAGGTCAAGTGCTATAAAGACATTAAAGAGCATAGCTGTAGATGCTGAAGATTCTGTTATTTAGTTCAACAGGACTGACTGCATCAGCTTCAGGAAACATCCTCAGCCATCCAGGCTGTCCAGTGCCATTCCATCTCAATCTACCTGAATGACTTTGCACTATGCATCATTGAAAGCAAGGGCTTGCTGCAGGATTTAGTACTGCAGTTCAAAAATACAATCCTTACAAGAGAAAGTGTGTACCTGAAGAGGAGACTCACTAAATACTTCAAACTCTGAGAGTTAGGGTGCTTGGAGTGATGGCGTGTCATTCTGTAGAGTCAGAGTCCTGGCTGTTATACTCAGCCGTCTCCATCTTGAGGATGTAAGGAATTATGCTGTCAATAGAAACATTTCCTATTAAGCCGGTGAAGAAGAGCTCCTCTGTGATGCTTGAGTTCATGAGGCGCAGTGCAGGCAGACGAGTCAGAATACGTGTCAGCCTGAGGAATGGAATAAAGATGTAATTTACACAACACATCACAGCATGCAAACACGGTTTTACCTGAAATGGAATGAAGGCCCTCTGCCAGACATCCACAGAAAAGAAAAGGACACAGGAGTTCAGGTTTGTGCCAATGGACGATGACGTCAGCGATCGACCTTGGCCAAAGTGAACCAATCAAGGCCAATTTTTAGATTATTTCCCCAGTGATGCATTAAATCAATGTGATCATTATTATAAGAGTCATGATACAATGAATCTGCCTTGCTATAATATAATGTTGCATTTACATATATAATTGAAAGTGCATGTCTGGACGTCTACACACTTTCAAATTAAGGTGTGTGTGTGTGTGTGTGTGTGTGTGTGTGTGTGTGTGTGTGTGTGTGTGTGTGTGTGTGTGTGTGTGTGTGTGTGTGTGTGTGGAGTGGCTCGGCCTGGTGAACCAAACCAACACCTTCCAGCAAACCTCATTTGTTGGTAAAAGACTCCACTGTGTGTGGCAAAGGCACAGTGAAGAGTAGAGAAGTACAGCTCTGAGGTAAAAACAGTAAAGACCCAGCATGTATTAACTTAATACTGTTTTAGCTGTTCTGCTCATATCCACTTGCATGTTCATTAATAATGATCATTAAAGAACAAATTAAAAAACATCTCTTCAAGCCAGAAATGACAAATACACTCCTGGGGTGTGTGCTCGTTTCTCCCTGGGTGTTACAGACTTTTTTGTCTTTGGAATCCACATTGTGCATTATGAAGGGTGGGTAGTGGTACACCGATGGTCCTCTTTTGCCCACCCCACCCCAACACAACTACTATCGCTGTTTTCACTTTGTTATCTGCAATAAGATGGTAAGAGCATTCCTCACATACCAATTCACGATATAGGCACTTGTATCCTGTACAGCTGGATGAAACCAACAACACATATTCCTCTGCTCACCATGATATGCTGCTAATCAAACCATTGGCTTGTCGCTCAAAATTCACTGCATCATACAGCCTGGGTACGACTTATTTAGATTCAAACTCTGATTATTATAGTAAACACTGTCTAAAGGTGTGGTGCTTCACACAGCTATCATAAAAATCTTGGGGAAAGAGAGGCAGAGAAGTCCAGACTCTCTCCCCAGCTACCTCCTCCAGCTCTTTCTGGGTAATGCCAAGAGAATATCCCTGTCCTCCTGTTAGAACATCCTCATAACACCTCATCCAAGAAGCAACTCAGCTAGCTGAGAACAACCCTTTCTTTAAGGAGAGGTCAGCCACCTTTCAAAGAAAGCTCATTTCTGCTGCTTGTATCCACAATCTCATCCTTTTGATATGGCATTTTTGTACAATGATGCTCCATCTGGTGGCTGATGGTTGTAACTAGGATACAAATTTGGGATACAAAAATTTATCAGCACTGGACATCAAATAAAATGTTAACAGTCAGATTAAATGACAACTGAACAGCAGACAACATCAGCCAAAAGCTTTTTCAGACATGCACTGCAGACCTGCACCCTATAGACATGACCTGTTTTTACTCTGCAGAGAAAAGAATGTAAACGTCAGATGCAGTCAGCTTGGATGTTTATCAGTCTTAATACAGCTCCCTTCTGCAGAGTCTGAGATGTTTTACTGTGCCTACTCGAGAATAGTGCAGATAACAGGTTGGTGAATTCACAGCCTCAGAAAGCCACAGTGAAAATAAAAGCTTAAAGCCTGGCAGACAGCGACGTGTCCCACAGAATGAAACAGGTATATGCTGGAGAGAAGTTGTAAAAACCAAAAAAGACTCAACCAAACTCACAATTAACTTACGGCAATAAAATAAGAGTGGCATAGTATCAGTTATTTTTCCATCTTAGTGCTGGGTATTAAGTTAGGGTATCACTTTGTATAACATTTTTTGTCACTTTGCTTTGAATGTGGATGAGAGTAGGACAGGAGGTATGAATGTACCTGTAGGTGTCATCTGGATATGTTTTCTGCACATAGTCCTGTAGCTCCATCAGAGCTTTCTCCTGGAACTTCTCAATCTGCCCACTGCTGTCCACACCTGGGTGATCTGATGAGTCAAACACACAACAGTTGTTCTCCAAAATAATTTGACTGATAACAGCTAGACTGTCCATTATTATTTCTGACACAGAAAATCAGACTCACCTGGGCTGAACAACACTATAGCCTTCAGGTAGGCGTATTCATAGCTGTCGGTCTCCAGCCTTGTCATGCTGTTACAGAACTCCTGGAACTTCCAGATATGCTCCATCACCTGTTTCACCCTTTCCCCTGACAGTTTGTCTGAGACAGAAGAAAGTTTCCATTTTGTATAAATATTCATGGTTTAAGTCTCTTATTTTCTTTAATTCTTTTCCATCTTAATGGTCCGAGAAAAGTTACTTAGAGAAACAACAAAAAGCATGTCGTCACTGAAAAACGACGCAATTCTTAGTCAGTGTTAGTGGCAAGTGTCGTCACTTGTTTGCAATGTAGTTGGCTTCATTAAGCCAAAATGCAGGGGGGATTTTTATTTATGCAATTACATTTCAAAGTTTTGTTACAATCTAAATAAAAACAGCAACAATATGAGCCTGTTCTGATTTCATCACATGTAAGTAATAAAGTTGTCTTCTATGCTTAAGGCCTATGTTTGTTAATAACAAAAAAGAAAGGAAAAAAAAAGAAAAATCACATTTCTTTACTCCTGTTTATATGCGTGTGTGTCCTACTGTGAAAGATGGCGAGGTCTGTGGTCCATACCATCCTGGATGCTGCTTTGAAGGTGGTTGATGATGGCGGCAAGGATGGTCGACAGGTTCATCACATGAGCGCACTGAGCAAGACCCAGAGTGAACAGCTCGTTCCAACAGGCTCGCACCAAACTTGTGTTTGCCTCCTGACTGAGAAGAGAGGGAAAATATTGATTAACAATCATCTGGTAGTGTTTGCAAAGACAACAGCTTGTGTGAAAACTCTCTCACCCGAGAGCTGAGAAGGCTGGGATTGAGCGTGCCCAGTGCATGGAGAGGAAGAGAAGTCTAGATGCAGATTCACAGATGTAGTGTACATTCAGATACTCGGGCATGGGGCTGGGCATGGTCAGCTAGAGGAAAGATACAAACACAACACAGCTGAAAAGGACATCAAGTACAAAAACCTTACTGCTGACAGGAGAATGGTAACACAAAGGAAACACAAAACAAGTGTTAAATGAGTCGCTCAAGTTAATGCACATTGCACAAAATGTCCAGCAGGGGATCTGCTTGTTACATGTCATATTTTTCACTGTTCCTCGTGTTTCCTGCCAGTATCTTTGCAAGGACAAAAATCAAATAAACACCAACTAAAAAGAAACTTAAAATAAGTGTTTCAACTGCAGGTGATAACAAACCACTTAACAGGGTTTTGCTGTTTATTATTGACCACGCATCCATACTTTGGTAATTTAAAACTGCATAGACAGATGAATGGTCTTGTATTCTGGTGAATAACCTCTGAGTACCACCCACCCTTCTGTGGATGCCAATCGGTATCCCTCAGCAGTCAATCATCTCCAAAAATTGTGCATATTGTTCTTCCCATTACATGTGAACTCTATTCACCTTAAAGCTGACATGGCTGTCTGTGAGCAGTGGTCCTTCCACCTCTATAATAGGGGTCTCCTGGTCTCGACCAATCAGCTGGATCGTTGTTCCACTGACACATTGTGACTTATCAGCCAGATTGTCTTCGACCCCAACTTCAGGTGGGTTGAAGACTTTGGCCAGGGTGTCAAAGGCACTGTGTGCAACACACAAGCACACATAAAATGACCTTTCATTAATTTCATTAACAAGAAACATATAAGTCACAAAAGTATAAATGTGTTCTTATTGCACACATACATGCGTTAACTCCTTAGCACCACTTTTATTACCTAAATGCTGTTTTTAACACTGTTTTCTTATACACACAATTATCCAGTTACTATGTCTGTGAAGGTTCTCAGTCATCCAGGTCATCGTAGTCAAAGGAGCTTGCAAAGAAAAGCGTCTGGACTTCTTTAAGTTGCTTGAAGACATTTCACCTCTCATCCGAGAAGCTTCTTCAGTTCTAAGGTTCTAAGGTCCCTCTTGGGGGGATACTCCCACTGGGTTTAAATCTGGGACTCTCCACCATTTGACCTTAGAACTGAAGAAGATTCTCGGATGAGAGGTGAAACGTCTTCAAGCAACTTAAAGAAGTCCCGACGCTTTTCTTTGCAAGCTCCTTTGATCCAGTTACTATGTTCATTCAAATAAGAACAAAAACAATGCAAAGTCATCAATGAGATATTATCTACAGTCTACAACACAGGTTTTATCAGTGTTAAAAAATAATGCAGATATTAGAACCCACAACGCATAACTCACAAAATTACCAATGCGGTATTAAACAAATGCAAATAGAGAACTGGTTTACTTCTGCAGAGACAAACAAAGTAAATTTGAAGAGAACACTAACGATAAGCCACCTGAACCCAAATCTGAACAAGCAAAGGCAAGACTCCTCTCTGGGTGTTGCTGACTGACCGTGTTATCTCGCTTGCAGACTGCTCTTCATGTTGGCTGTCTGAGGTATCACCATTGTTTAGGTTTTCTTTTAGTGAGTCACTTAGGTTGGCCAGTGATGTCACAACGTTGGCTAGCGTCCCCAAGTCTCCCTGCCCACAATCCATCTAAAGACAAGTGACTCAATGCAGATTATATCCCATCATATAGGCAACATAACCAGCACCCACTGTACATACATTACAGCCTAGCACAGATTTTATGCTCCAACCTCTTTACACGACTTACAAAAGGCAGATGTTTTGTTTACTGTTACACAGTCTCTTTAATGATTAGATGTACCTTTGAATCAGTTGCCAGCACCAAAGTTCCATCACTCTGGATCACTGGCTGCTGGATGTTAACCAGCATCCCCTGGTCCAGCAAGCTGGACCTACATGTGGTACAAAGAACCATCAAAACAACTTTACAAAATCGTTGGAAACTTAAAGATGGTGCAAATTTAACAGCTCAGACCCAATGTTTGTCTGCAGGTCTGACCTGGATCCATCTGTCTCTGTATCGGAGATAAACGTAGGTGTGGCGATGAGTGGACTGTTTAGGTCCTTACGAATGTAGATCTTTTGGGTGGAGGCCGCGCAGTTGGCATGCCTCTCTCTGGGCACAATGTCGATGGGTTTCCTCTCACTCTGGACAGCTGAATATTTACAGGAGTCAGAATGTGTTAATATTTTCCTCATGCCTACAAGTAAAAGCAAAGAACATTGTGCGTTTCTACAATCATGCACTGAGAACAATGCTAATGATATTTAGTGTCTCTCAGAATACTGCAGATATGAGGTACTTCTGGTTTAACTGATCAGAATAGTTCTCAGTTGGACTTCCTGACAAATTGATGGTAAAGAAAGAGCTGAACCTATATTTTTACTAAAAATAACCCTTGTTGAGTAGCTGTAGGGACAATGTTTCCTAAACAACCTCCTGCAGCAGTATCCAGTGTCACACCAGTCTGTATTTTATACATGTCAGGTCAGGAAAAAGATAGAAGACTTTTTCGGGCCATATCTCACTTATTTCTCAAGGAAACTGAAACTACCTTCTCAGGGACAATACTTGACTTGTTTCTGGGTGTATTTTTTGCACTGTGTCCTGGAATTGGATGCACACTCACACTCAGTCTTCATCCCCATCTTAAGGCATTTTCTCAACCGACAGAATTGGCAGCGATTGCGGTGGTGTTTGTTGATGACGCAGTCCTGCTTACTGCGGCAGCTGTAAGTCAGATTCTTCCTCACACTCCGCTTAAAAAAGCCCTTACATCCTTCGCAACTGACGGCACCATAGTGACGTCCTGTACACAGACAAAAAAGTTCTTATTTTGTACCCGTGGTTGAGTCTACTGACAATATGAAGCTGAACACACAGCTGGATACCAAAGTATATGGAAAAGATCCGAAGTATACTCATGTTAAGTGGCTGAAGTACCTGAAGCCTTGTCTCCGCACACCACACAGTACTCCACCGGCTGTGGTCGGCTCAAATCTCCTGACTGTCCTAACAACCGTTCCATTGACACTGGATCTGTAACAATCTAGAAAAAAAGCATTCAAATAAGAACAAGTTATTGGCAGTAGTGTTGTCACATATGCCCTATGTGACAGTATTAAGAGGGAAATGTACCTGTATTCTTCCTGGCATGAGGCTGTCTGCAGCAGTGAAGATGAGCTGTTTGGCGTTGTGACTGTCTGGTGAGGCCAGGATGACCTTTCCTGCCACTGAGCTGTCAGCTGTAGTCAGAATGAACTGTTGCTTGGGGGCACTGGATGGGTTCATTGCTGTCACTATCTGGATCTTCTGACCGGTCTGCTGGTCGGTTACAATCTGGGGGGATAAGAGATGAAAGAGGAAGACAGAACAACAGGGAAAGTGTGGAAGATCCAAGAAAAATATTTTAACACCAACATGTTCAGCGCCCCTGCGAAAGGGGACAATGTCAACAGGTTGTAACACATTCAAGTTTAAGATGTTACCTGAATTCGCTGTGGTGTAGAGGGCTCAGTCGAGATGACCTGAAAGCGCTGCGGAGACTCACTCATCACTGAGTCTGATGGAGAGGATGACACCTAATTGGTTAAATGTATAAAAATAATCTTAATTAATAAGTCTGCAACACAAATACATTTCATTTGAATATGCAGCGTTGAAATGTTTTGCTACAAAATGTTATACACTTTTATTGTAAGTGAAAGAAGACAGCAAATGGTGAATTATATCTTAAAGGTAACCACAAGACCAAAGTGAGTAAAACCATCAAAAAAGAAAAAAAAATTCATATTGGTTGGATGAAGCAACAACTTCAGACCACTCACCTCTGCCTCATGCTCAGAATCCACTTTCTGCTGGGAAAGCAGATTCAGGTTGGACGTCATGATGAAGTAAAGTCATTAGTCATTAGTCATTACAGGAGTACAGAAGTCTGGTGAGGAACTTTGTCGCATGGAGTCACACAAACCACCTGCAACTCAACACCTCAAAGACTAAGGAACTGGTTGTGGACTTCGGGAGGTCCAGAGAAGGTCCACTGCCGGTTCAGATAGAGGGGGAGGAGGTGGAGGTGGTCAACAAGTACAAGTACCTCGGGCTGTGGGTGGACAATAAACTGGACTGGTCATGCAACACAGAGCACCTGTATAAAAAAGCCCAAAGCCGACTGTACTTCCTCAGGAGGCTGAGGTCTTTTAACATCTGCAGGAAGCTCCTGAGGATGTTTTACCAGTCGGTGGTTGCTGGAGTACTTTTCTATGCTGTGGTGTGCTGGGGGAGCAGCACAGCAAAGAGGGACTCATCCAGGCTGGAGAAACTGATCAGGAGGGCTAGCTCTGTGGTCGGCATGAAGCTGGACACTCTGGTGACAGTGGCAGAGAAAAGGACATTAAAGAAACTGATGGACATTATGGACAATGCTGGGCATCCTCTGCACACGGCCATAAACAATCAGAAGAGTCTGTTCAGTGACAGGTTGCTTCTCCCCAAGACAAGAACTAACAGACTTAAAAACTCCTTTGTCCCACACGCCATCAAACTGTTTAACTCCTCTCTGGAGGGGAGAGGGAGGGGAAACAGGAGGACAAAGGAGGGGGGAACAACTAAGCTGTAGTGCCTCTTCACCTCACTGTACAATACCTTGTGCAATACTTTTTGTAAATAGTCAACAGTGCAATAGACTCAATACTTGAAATGTGCAATTCACTTGTATTTTTATTTTTTATTCCTATTTATTCTATTTATCCCCTTTGTATATTTTATTTATATTTGTCTCTGTATTTATATATATGTGTGTGTGTGTGTATATATATATATATATATATATATATATAACAATTCTGTAACTGTAACTTCGGTCGTTGCTGTGCTTTTTGGAAGTCGAATTTCCCAGAGGAACCCACCCGAGGGATTAATAAAGTTCTATCTTATCTTATCTTAGTGAGGTCTGTTTGGAAGGATGTCAAAGAAAAGAATTAAATAACTAATAAAAATACCGACTACCCCAGAAGAGCAGGCTGACATTACTGACTCACATAATGGTCACAGAAGATGCAGCAAGACATTGGATGATTTTGTATGGTGCGATTTGGCTACTGAAGCACACCAGTGTCTCACTCATGTGTTCTTATGAATGGGTGGTATAAACATTAAAATATTACGCCACTTTGAAATACTAAATCTGTGCTGCAGCAATGCCTTTGCAACCCAACTTTTAAAATCATTAAAAATTAAACAAAAGATAAGCTTCTCTCTTTTTATACTATATAATAACAAATGCAATCAGTCTTCAAACTAAAATAAAATTGACAAAACAGTTTCTGTTTACTGCCCTGTTACCTATATATTAAGCTATAGACTGCCGTATCATCACACAGTTATTAAAAGTAATATTCTTATTTTTTAGGTAACTTCAACAAAACATTTCACTTCAATTACAAGAAGAATTTATTGCGATTTTTAACATATGGAGAATATTGCAACAATGTATATTGTGACATTTTTAAAATTGCAAATTATGTCCTCATGGTCAACTTTGTCTGTATTTGTTTTATCCAATAAGATAAAGTTATCTCACTTCAGTTATTTTTTTGCTTCAAAATGAGATTGTCAAGCATACCAACACTGTCCCTAAAACCTGCATAAATGTTGCCATTACATGGAGCCTGCAGCCTACATAAATAACCAGAATACAATCAGCTGGCAGCCAGATGAGTCAAGTCCCTATGAGTTGTGCACAATGACAGACCCATTCAGACTGATGGCAACATGCTGGCATTCTGTTTGCATTTAAAATTAGACAGCAATTACTTGCAAACCTTCAAGAATCTTTTTCAGAGTGATTACAGTCAGCCCAAGTCCAGACTATTACTGTTTGCAGAAAGGTTATCTCTGATCAGGCAAGACATCCAAGCAACGTGCGATTAAAAGTGCTTGTAAACGTGCAATAACCCTAAACGTCTGGACAACCATTTAGTCACAAGTTGCAATCGGTTGCAGAATGTGGAAATAATTATATATGGATATACATTTTTAATTTTTTTTTTGTAGTTGCAAGGATATTCTTGTCCTATTTTTACTTGTGTGACTGAGCCTTTGGCTTGCTCTGAACTAGGAAGTACCTTTTTCAAGGTTATTTTAGTCAAATAAATGTTTGCTCAGGTAATGTTATCTTGGGATGGTGGTGCATGAGATGAGCCCTATAGCTCATAGTATTAACAGTGTATTTTAATTTATTTAATACTATGTTCATATTTAGTGTCCCTGTATTGATATAAGATTGCATTGCAAAATAACACAATACTACTCTATAAATTTTTTCCCCCATCCTTAATAAGACCTGAGCAACTGTCCAATACAATGGTTCAAAGATCGACAGCTTGGTGTGTTCCTCTACATGTGACTTTACGCTGACTTTAGAGCCATACTTTAGCACTTCTGCATATTCTCAAACAGAGAGTAAGCCACCACAGCAGGAGGATTTCACTTAATTTGGTAATATAGCTGACATGTTATTATAGACCACAACACAACTTGCTAAGACAATGCAGTATTTATGTAATATTCCAGATAAAATATTTAAGCTATCAGCTAAACTCACCTTTACCTTTGTTAAATGTCTATTTTGTTTCCTTTGAAAACCAAAATCACACTCAAAGTGAAGCTAACTGAAGAGGGTTTGGAACCATCACTGCGTTAGTGTTAGATATTATATGTTATCACAGATATGGTCAATCCTCCTATACTGCTGCACCTATATTGGTTAATGTAATAATTTCTACCTATGAATCTTGAGTTGCATCAGTCCAGTGCCAGAGTAATTTCAGTGGGTGAAACACTTTTTGGAGATACTAATACCACACTGACATCGACAGAGGCACCAATCATTTCTTACTTTGTACACCTGTCCTCCAAATGGACAAATATGAAATCCTGTCAAGACTTAAAAAACATAGTAAATATGAAGGTGTCGAGACTAACTCCCACTGCTTTTAATATTTTTAAAACTTCTAATTTGCTTTACTTTATATTTTATTGTCACTGAAGAGGAAATTTGTTCTGGACTCCAAGTCCCAGTTCCCAGCATAGCTATTGTGACCACCACAAACATACAAAGCACAACAAGTCACAATTTAGCATCACATCAACATTAATTGTTAATGTTGCGCTAACCCAATGACTCCACACTACAGACTAATATTCCGAGCATTAACTGAACAGAGCACAAATTAATTTTTAAATCCTTTAAACTTCTGCCAGAAGGTAACAGTAAATACAAGATGAATTGAATCTCACAAAATGTTGAAACACACACTGTTCATAAAGTGACTGAGGGCTATGATGACATTTTTCTGGCGTTTGCTTTTTGTGGCTGTTTGCACCACTTTGAACTACCCTAGATTCGCTGTCAGTGTAACATAACTGCTAGTATGTTAAAAAAGAAAGAAAGAAAGAAAAAGTCAAGCTGCACTAGAAGATCTAGAAATTAGAATGATTTTTTTAAAGCTGTGATCACCACCTTGCAGCATCTTTATTCTTGGGGGAAGTGTCTAAATCCACCTTTCATTAGTTTAATTCTTTCTAATCTACTGGCATTTGAAAGATTTCCGTCCTTCTCTGTTTATATGGTCTTGTACTGTTTATAAGAATACAATCTGACAGCCTTTGGGGGGAAATGATTTATGTGGCTGCACTAACCATACAGGAATCTTATGTAGCTTCATATTGTTTACTGATTGGTCTAACAGTACGTCCATCATTACCTCTTTTCTCAAACGTATCACAACACATAACAAAATGGAGAATCTGGCAATCAGCCAGTAACATCGAAGACGAATCCTTATGATAAATATGTTCGAGCAATTTTGTTTTCAGACACCGAACAGATATTCTGGTGGCGAATACAAAAAAAATGGCAGCTGTGATGAATAAAATGTATGATCGTAGTACTTTCAATCCACTCCCGTCCCCGGGATGGCAAAGGTAAAAGGGTCGAGTTCATCTGCTGCAGCTACAGCTTTCCAGCGTTAGCCCCCTCAGCTAGCTCACTGCAAGTGAACGCAAGTAGGCTGCAGTGAGAGCCGACTGCAGCTGTGTGCCCCACTGTGGCTGTCATCCTAGCACGCAGGGATTGGTTCAAGTCGACAGCTGTGTCATCGTATTTAACAATTAATTTAGCTGTCACCAAAATATGTCAGCCTAAACGGACTGAGACCGATGTTTCACGGTCCATGCCCGCACTCCGAGCTGCCGGAGACGGCCAGGAAGGGAGCTCCGCATCGGCTAGCTTGCTAGCTAGTTGGGAAATTAGCTACGCTCTTTTATGGTCCTGTATGTCTCACAGCTTTCTACTGTTTTCAGTCCAGGACTCAGACTTACCTCCGGGAACTGGCGGTCACAGATTTAGTGCGCTCTGCTATTTTATAAAATATTTGTTTTGGTTTTCTTCTGTTAAAGGTCATAGTTCGTGACCCCGCTCCGCCAGCGAGTTGATGATGGTTGAGTTTTTTTTCCTCCTTCCTCTCTCGCGTACCCGCGCGACTCCAACACCCCCCCACCCTTAGCGCGAGCCAGACAGGACTGACGTCATTATGTCTGACTGTCTGGACTTTGTTGTTAAGGTACGTTTGAAACATTTACATAGTAAAAAAAATGTTTAACAACAGATGTATTTAAGAGGATAGACGCACTGTTTCTCCTATAGTGCGTTTCTGCTCTTCACATAAAGAGCTGCAATAATAAACTCAAGGCTTTAATAAGTGATTGCATAAATGATTACAAATAGTATAAATATTAAAAAATATAAAAATAAAGTGTTTTGTTTTTTTTAATCTTATATGATACTGTCAGAAGTACGTGACATATACATAATGTCATCAGATATAGAAAATGTCAGATAATGTTATCCAGTTATAATCTTGATCGAGCTCTAATTTCTTTATATTTTGCTTCCAAGAAGCGAGACTTTCTGGCAATTTTATTAAGTGATCTTGAGCAATCGTTATGCTGGCTTTCTGGTTTTGTTTGTTAAGCCACTTAACACAAACTACAAATCACTGAAGCATAAAAAGACACCTAACTCAAGGAAGACAATGTTATGTCTACACATAACAGACAACTTGGCAAAGAATCAATTTAAAATAATATCTTTAGGCACTTTGTTACTAGCAGCCTGTCACAGAGCACATAAACTGTTTCCATTTCTTTAGTTTGAATCTACAAAAATGCCAAAAACAGTCTGATAGACATAAAATTGCATTTTTGCACTAACAACGTGATTCCCAAAGAGCTATTAGTCATCTGGCATATGTCAGCATATTGTGCGGTGTGTCCATAAAATGTTTCAAGGAAACTTTCAAGTGGCACTGTCTACAGTATCTGAAAGTCATGTACTTAAGAAATGGGGAGGGGAGGGGAGGGGGGGAGAATCCTGCCTTTGGAGATCCATCTGAACCTTCAGCTTTTCAATCTACTGTTCACCGAATCCTCACCAGGAATGGTCTCAGTGGTCTCAGGGTGGCTGTCAAGAGGCATTCTCAAGGAAGGGAAACAGGGAGAAAACATATGCTAAACTACACAAGAACTGGAATGAAAATCAGTGCCAACAGGTCTTGTGGAGTGATGAATCCAAATGTGAAATTTATAGTTCAAATTGTTGTCAATATGTACAGAGGAAGTCAGGAGAGAGGTACAACAGTGAGTGTCTATGGTACATCCTTAAAAAATAGCGTAGGCTCTGCAATGTCTCGGGGCTGTATTTTAGCCAGTGGTGTTGGGGATCTTATCAATCTTGATGGAATTATGAACATCGAAATGCACGATCATATTTTCATCAGCCGTACAATACGATCTGGAAGGCACCTGACAAGAAACAGCTTCATTTTTAAGCATGACAATAATCCCAAACACACTGCCAGTGCATTAACCTGTATGGAAAAACACACAATGGAGCACTATCAGTCAGTGACTGGCCTCCCCATAGCCAGACCTCAACACTGAAGTAGTGTGAGACAATCTTGACAGAGAACAGAACAAAAAGCAGCCACAATCCAAAGCTTTTAAATGTTCTTCAAGAGCCCTGGAGAACTATTTTTGAAGATTACTTAATTAAATTATGAGAAAGCCCAAGAGACAGACTGTGTTAAAGTATAATTGTAGAATTAAAACTGTACAAACTCTGTTTTGGGCTTATAAATGCTAATTACATGTGTTTGCACATGTTTCATACCCAAGATACTAACAGCACAAAGGCCCATATTACATAACACTTTAGATGAAAAGGCTACAAATAAAGTAAAGTGCAAATATGATAAAAGGTGAAGCCACACATCAAAAAATGTGAAACATATGACTTGCCCACTGAAATAAATGCTTTTCATTTCCTTTTCAAATCTACACCAAGCCTCTGAATTTGTATTATTATTTGAGACATTTTTTTTATCATAATCTTTCTATTTTCCTTTTTTATTCTCACTTTTGAAGCAACTTTGCTTTTCTAACAATAATGATGGTAAAAAAAAAAAAAACATGGTTCTCAGAAATATACCATACCCAGTTATGTAAAGTTATGGGCATCGGGCAAGATTTCTTCACATGAAAGTTTTTTAAATTTTTTCCACACCACTTTAAACACAGCCTACAGTGAATAAAGAGTATCAAACCATCATGTTTTGTTACACCGCACTTCTTTTTTTAACTGGCATTTAACAAATTTAAGAGACTTATTCATATCTTTAATGACCTCTGTTATACATGCAATATGTGGGCTATACCCTCACAAGATACTTTATTACACCTTCCTTGTACCTTGGACCCAATTTTGCCTTTAGAGGTGCCTCAATTCTTCATGGCATAGATTCAACAAGGTGCTGAAAACATTACTCAGTGATATTGGTCCATATTCAAATAAAGGCATCACACCGATTTTTAACCTACATGTCCATGATGTGAATGTGTAATTCCACCATATCCCAAAGGTGCTCTGATCTGGTGACTGTGGAGGCCTTGTAATAGGTAGTTATGTGAGTTCCTATTGGCTAAATTCATTCTCTTTAAACTCTGGAAATGGCTGTAAACTGATCAGCAGTCCATGAAGTACTCAGGCCAGCATGTCTGGAATCAGCAGCCATGCCACAGTTATCATCCATCCATTCTCTCACACTTATCCAATTCAGGGTCGCAGAAGGGCTGGAACCTCATCTCAGCTGGCATAGGGCGAGAAGCAGGGTACACCGTGTACAGACTGCCAGAAACCAGAGTACTCCATGAGAACCCACGCAGATACGGAGAGAACATATAAACTCCACACAGAAAGGCCCCAGCCAAACTCAGAACCTTCTTGGTGTGAGTCCCTTAAATCAGCTTTCTTCCACATTCTGATGCTCGGTTTGAATGTCACCAGGCCAGCCTGACTGTGCTGCCATGTCTACCTGCCTAAGTGTGTTAAGTTGGCATCACGTGATTGGCTGATTAGGGATGAACAGAGGTACCTAACTGAATGGGCATTGAGTGTATAGGCCTATATATCAGTGTTTTCTGAGAAATGACACATGTAGAAGATACACGGCAGACCCGACCACATACTCGTTTTTACACTCGGCTGCAGCTTTTCAGCTGTCAGCCACACACACCAAGAACAACCTCAGGACCCAGTTCATTCCTTTTATGCAGGTGAGGTGTGATTACTGATGGCGATTACTGTGTTGGCCTCCCCTGCCGCTGCGCCAAAAAACACGCCCACCACAACAGATTTGTATATTCTGTCCCATTAGTCTTCTGCAGTTATCTCAATCTGTCTATCTCAGATGAACTCTATACTGCATGCATGTTAGTAAGTGTTCATTGTAAATATAATTTAGTTATCTTTTTACGCATTGAGGCAAGGATGGGGCTACAATTTGTATTTAACTGCATTTTAGAATAAAGGTCAGCCTCATGCAATTAATCAAGGTGTTCAGTGTGTTAAGTGCTAATAGAAAAAAGAAGCACACTTTGCCAATATTTGTTTCCTGAACACAAATTCCGAAATAGCCCATAAGCTGTTCATTTCTTAATACTTATTTCCTTCCTGGTCACTACCAATGAACATCTTTGCATCTTTAGCTCTGCCTCCTGTGTTGCTGCTATTTGTCTGTTACAAATGACCCCTGACACTTGTCTCCACCCACTCCACCCTGTCTGCATGCTCTTCTTCACCTCTCTTGTGCACTGTGTGTAAGTTTGGATGGTTCATCCCAGGTATTGGGATCCCATCGGGGCTCAAAGCCGATACCAGATGTAATCCCATCACCTTAAACCCATCTCTCACCCCTACCACACACCCCACCACTATTTCATGAGTAGTAATATGAAGGCACTTTTTTGCCACAATAACACTGTATCGACCCCCCAATGTTCCTTTAATGCAACAATCCCTATAATTATCTAGTAGCCACACACTGCAACAGTAAGACTTGATGATTAGACAGGGAGTTACAGGTAGGGACCCAACAGTCAGCAAAACAAGTCATAAAACAATAAAAGCAGCTTCCTTATCAAGAGCTTCCCAGCACACACATCCCAACTGTAGTTCCATAGTTTCCACCTTTTTTCTTTACAAACTGCTCCTTTATCCGGCAATTACACCTCCTACTGACTAACCGAACCTCCATAGTTTTTCCACCTTTTTCTTTACAACCTGCTCTTTATATCTGCATCTCAGAGGCCAACTGAAACCAAATCCACCTATATAAAAACACCCCATCAGACACGCAGTATTTTCTTCAGCACAACTGCCGCAAGGTATATCGTTTTAACTTTTTTTTTTGGACCCCAGACACAGCGGTGTGAGGTAGTTAGCACACAATTTGGTCATGAAGAAAACATCGTTTGTTTGGAACACAACAGCTGAGAGGTAAAGAAAAACGAATCTCAAAAAAAGAAAACTTAGAATCTCAGATGTTGAAAATCAAATGTTTTTTTTAAGTTTTTTTAAGTATGGGTAATGTATTATTTGAGATCTAAGGCATACACACACACACACACACACACACGGAGCAACAACAAAGAGAAGAAGAAGAGGGTGTAGTTTACTACGCATCATAAAAAATGCAATCATTCATCTTCCAACTGTATCTTTCTGTTCTGACTTTAGAGTCCTTGTTCGTATACTGAGCCGTACTTTGGGAGTCATACTGTTGTAATACTGGGGAGAAACGGGTAAGGTTTGATAGACTAAAACCGTTACACACAATACTTCAAAAATCTAAAGAGTGTGTGAGGCTGTTAGCTGTGTTGTCCAGCAATAAACTTATCTACAATGTGTTAGTAAAAGAGTGACTTGTACTTCTGTCCCATTAAGCAACAGTTTAACAAATTTCACTGCATTCTATAAAAGGAATCTGGGTTTAAACAGAACATAGTAGTGTTGGATTAAGTGTAGGAAACACTAGTATACAGTGTCTATGGAACAAATCTCCTTCAACATTCACAATGACCCAAGTGGATGACTACAGCCATTTCTCTCAGTTGATTGTGTTTAAGGAAAAAGCAGCTAAATACACTGAGACTGCTCCACGCTGTTAGCGAGTTAACTCTGGAAGTCTGTGGGCTTTGTTAACTTGGAGTGAACAAAAGCAGAAAAACACTAAAAGATGCCGACAGTGAAAGTCTGGTTTATTTCATGAATACAATGAAACATTTTACAGTTTACAGAGCAAAGCAACATATATGATAAATAGATGCACATAGCACAAACAGTGAGAAGTAAAATTCATCGTCTTACCAGATGTTATATTCTGTAAACTTAAAATAAACTGCTGAAATTAGAGTTTAGTGTTTTTAAGTAGTCTATTAAAGTCATGTAGTCATGAGTCAACATTACAAATATTTAGATTCTTGTTTCACAATGTGCATGAACTCAAAATCTTTAGAGTTTCATATTTATAAAGTAACGCAAAGAATACATTTATGCCACTGTATGAGCTACACTTCTTGTAAAAAAAATGATTGGAGATGCGTTTGAGAAAAGCTCCTGCCGTGACCTTCCATCTGTGAGCGCACGCACACACACACACACACGCACGCACGCACACACGCACGCACGCACGCACACACACACACACACACACACACACACACACACACACACACACACACACACACACACACACACACACACAGAGGGAGGGAGGGAGGGAGGGAGATCATTAATACAAAGGATTGGAGCCGGTTTTGGATGTTCACTTGTTGTTGGATTTAATATGAACATCCATCCATTCACTTCCGCTTCTCCTTTTCAGGGTCGCGGGGGGTGCTGGAGCCTATCCCAGCTGACATAGGGCGAGAGGCGGGGTACACCCTGGACAGGTCGCCAGTCTGTCGCAGGGCCAACACACAGAGACAGACAACCATTCGCACTCACATTCATTCACACATTCACACCTAGTGGCAATTTGGATTATCCAATTAACCTATCCCCATAAGCTAATATGAACAGTCACATAAAATTCATTATAATTTTTTGCCTTTGCTTCAATTAAGATGTTTCTTTAAATCTACAACACCTTCCTTCCTTTTCAAAAAGTTTACTGACATAGTAAAGAAGTAGCTAGGGAACTCAGTAAGTATGAGCAACAGTAGCTTAAGGACAGTTTTTCCAATAAATAGGATTTCATCATCTGCAGTTTGTCAAAAAGTGCCATATTAAAAACAATTCAGCAGACCCTCAGAGTGCGGATACAAACTGTTTTCAGCTATAGAGGTGGAGGTACGCTTCATGTACTTATCAACATACAGTTCAGAGGCTTGCATTAGAGTGCATTGGTGCTTGGGCATCTTTTATTTAGCGTGGTTATACCATTGTGGATTTAGCTATATAAATATGCTCAAGAGTCTATCATATGTTTGACATGCAACTAAAAATTCGAAAATATATTTTTTAAATCAGTAACTTTGCAAATTTAGAGGAAATGTTTTTGGACAACACGTGTGTCACATTTTAAACAGGGTTTGAATAATCAGCGCTGACATACAGACATTTATGCGCTGGGTATAACAGACATGCTTACCATGTGAAAGGACCGCGGATGTCTTGGAGCAGAGAAACTGTTGGGGCCCTACCTGTAACCCCCTAATCATCAAGTCTTACTGTTGCAGTGTGTGGCTACTAGATAATTATAGGGATTGTTGCATTAAAGGAACATTGGGTGGGTCGATACAGTGTTATTGTGGCTAGTTAAGAATATGTGGCTTTTAGAAGTATCACAAGATAAGTTTATTTCTAAAGGGATACATGTTGTTTGTGGTACTCTAGGCCCTGTGTCTTTCGGAGCGCAAAAGAAAAGTGAAATGCTCCTAAACTAGCTAAATTAAATCATCTATGTTTAAAAAAAGTGCCTTTATATTACTACTTTCATGCATGCCGTGCACCACCCACACAAACTTCTCTGCCATTCCTGACTTATACAGTACAGTTCTCCCATCTTGCAGACTGTCATAAGCTTTCTCCAGGTCCACAAAGGCCTTCGCTGTACTTCTCCATGAACACTTTCAAAACAGACATCACATTTTAGCTTTTATTCCTACCATAAACCACACTGACGCTCAGTGATTGTGATCTCTTTCCTTAACCTAGCTTCAACCACTCTTTCCTATAGCTTCCTATAGCTGGCGGTATGACTTATCAGCTTTATCTCTTTGCAGTTACAAGGTTTATGAATCCCTTATTGCACAGAGGTAAAGCAGACATGGTCTGTATTCCCCTTAGCTCTTTGTAAGTTTTCATTTTACTCTGCATGCCTGTCTTTCGGATACTTCCTATGTTTTTATCACTTGCTGTTTTTCACTTCTGGTCCCACACCTCTCAGTCTTTGTCATTAACATCCTGTATACCATCCCCTCTGGTCTTTTGGTTTATATTTCCCTTTTGCCTTTCTGGATTTTTTCAGTTTTTGCCCTTGTGAATATTTATGGTCACCCTGCTGCCACCTGAAGTTAAGCATGCTTGCTCCCTTAAAACCCCATAACCCAACACTGCTTTCTTGTAGACATGTAGCCTGAGCAAAACATGCAGGAAGTATCTTCCTTATATGGAAGATTATGGCTCCCAGTAGACATCTGTATTGGCTATGTCCAGCTGTTCATATTGTGGTGATTTCCCTGGGATTTACCCAGTGATACATGCAGGGTATTGGACAGCCTGTTACTGTTTAAGTTGTTTTAACCATCTTATCTTTCCTTTAGCTTGTTTATAATTCTTGTATCGGTTGTGCCAGTGAGTTTATTTTTATTCATGTGATTCTCTATTCAATACACTCCAGAGTGTATTGAACAGTTTAAACTTAACATTTCATAAATGATAACTTTAAGCTTATTATTCATTATAAATGATAATTATGATAGAGGTGTTTAAGACCTAGGACGTTTCTGGGTGGTTAACTGTAATGAAAAGAACTACACTTTAAATAAAATACCACTTGATTGCTTCAGTTTTTCCCCAAGCGCAGTTTTAGCGTGTGGGATAGGCAATTTGCTTACACATACACTCTCACATAAGGACAGGAAGGAAACGTAACCAAGCATCACCACCAGGTGTCACCCTGCACCATCCCGTATGACAGGAGCGACTGCAGAAGAGAAAAGCGCAGCGCCGCTCCACACTGATTCAAAGGAAAATTCATACATATCTGAAAATAGCGCATTTTCAGATATTTTTCCACTACTTTGGATTTTCTAGTTTGTAAATCGCACGCTGGGGTTTTGCCACTTCATTGAAAAAAGACTGCAGCCAAGACTCACATCTTTGACTGATTCTAAATAATAGGATCAGAATTACAGTCTTTGGATGTCATTTCAGAGCCTGTACGGCCATCTGGCTGTAAAGGAATACGTAGCTTTGTGACCTAAAAACCGCCGACCTTCAAAGCAAAGAAGCAGAAACAGCTTTGCCCCGGAAAGTCTGACAAACAAGCATGGGTGGAGTAACGGGTCTTTATCGCGCATAGCTCGACCTTTATCTCATCTAAAACGCTTCATAAGAGCTGGGGTAGCGGGGGGAATCGACCGTTTCATATGCGCAGCTGCAAACCCTACTTTCTCAAAATCCAATCAAGCTGCAGCATCAACAAAAAAACTAAAAGCTGGCGCATCCTTCCACTGACACAGTCTACTGCTGGTCCTACTGTAACTGAGACCGAAAGAGGAACGAAGGGGGACGCCCGAAGGTTAAAAAAAGAAAAAGAGACGCAATGACAAGGAGATACCTCTAGCTGTGAAGTCGAGGGACAGCCAAGGATTAAGAGGGGGGATTGTGGCGGCCACAGCGGTCTTCAGCAGAGGTTGGTCATGATCGGACGCGCATTATGGGTATGTAAGACCCGGGCAGGAAAGAGGGGTAACAAGCCTGGGATTCTGCCTTTTCTATGCGCGGTGATAGCGTGCTCAGCCCTGTCGGCTCTGCTTTTCGTGGACTTCATTGAATCATGGGTCACCTCCATGGGAATGAACACTGTGGTAGAGCCGCACATCGGGATCATCCCACCGCAAAGCGTCCCTCCTACCAGACCAGAGGAATTTTTGCTCATGCCTAGCCCACTTGTGTGCCAACGTGCCAAGCCTTACCTCATCATGATGGTTACTTCGGCTCCTGCCAATCAGAGGGCTCGCCAAGCCATCAGGGACACTTGGGGAGGGGAGGTGGAGGTGAGAGGTCTGCGGGTCATGACCCTCTTCATGGTCGGTGTGGCGTCTGACCCCGGACTGGCTAAGCTGCTGATAGAAGAGGCTCGGGAGAAGGGAGACCTGGTTCAGGGGCGTTTTTTGGACACGTACTCCAACCTCACCCTTAAGACTCTGTCCATGCTGGGCTGGACCCGGAGGTTCTGCCCTCAGGCTCACTTCATGGCCAAAGTGGATGATGATGTCCTGTTCAATCCCAGCTCTCTCCTACACTTTCTGAATAAGAGCCGTAACCCCTATGAACAAGGAGACTTGTACCTTGGCAGGGTGCATCTCCATGTGGCTCCCGACCGGGACCCGGACAGCAAGCACTACCTACCCTCAGGAGCCTACCCTCCTTCTGTCTTTCCAGACTATTGCAGTGGCACAGCCTATGTATTGTCCCGGTCTGCATTGCTCAAAATTTCCCTGGCAGCCTCTGCATCACCGTTATCCACACCTCTTCCGCCCGAGGATGTGTTTGTAGGCTTGTGTGCCCGGGCAGCTGGAGTGCTCCCCTCACACTGCCCTCTCTTCTCCGGTGGACCAAGTATGCCGTACGGACGCTGCTGCTATCAGGCCATGGTGTCCATCCACCACATCCCACCCAGAGACATGCTGCACTATTGGGCTGATGTGCATTCACCACCTCCCTGCTCCTGGTTGAATGTACGTGCTTCTTTGGGGATTTGCAAAGTCCGGGCGATGCTGGGCACAGCTCTGGGATTGGAGCAAGGATTGTGAGGGTTAACGGAAAGCAAACTCGGACTTATTTGGAGGCTGTGCCTCGCTTCAATACTGTGAACAGCACAAGTGCTCTTTAGGCTGTGAAGCTACACGTGCACTACGAAAATGCTACTTTGTTTAATTTGAAAGCTTTATTTTTTTAAACACCTCAATGTACTTATGTATCTTATTTTGCTGAAAAGGGAAGATCCGCTGGTAGTAAAGGGGGCTGTCAGGATCAGCTGTAGTATAGGGGTGTCTGCTGCCTCCCACATTATTACACTGACACGAACTGTAGATGTAGAGCAAAGTTTAGCATGCTGATGCTTTAAAGTAAGGACGCACGCAGCAACTGCACATTAAAACAACATTGTTTAGATAACTAAGTAATGATTATAGGCTGCTACTTTCAACACCTGCACAGGCCTGTAGTCTAGGCCAAGTATAATAGTTTAAATGCATGTTCACAAAAAAATAGGACCGATATAAAATCACAGGCTTATTACACAGCAATAATGAAGTTTTAGAATCACCAATAATGACTAGAGTATTTTTTATTTATTTATTTTAAAAAGGAGGGATTTATGATGTTATTCAGCCACAAGGGCACAATATTCACACACAATACGAAGGGATTACCTCGATTAGATACAGGGATCTTTGGGGGGGGGGGGGGGGGGGGTTCATGAAGGCTTCACATTACATTAAATAGCTGAAACCGAATGCATGATAATTATTTTCTTAAACAACTGAAAATAAAACTAATATGATGCACAGCTGAATATTTATGCATCTGACAACTATTACTTATAAGATTCCTTTCTTTTGGCAAGATTACACACTGACTGGCAGCTTTGCAATGCTGTGAGTTTTATGGTCAACTGTGTCAGGCTTGGATCACATACATTTTCAATGAGGCTGCCATTTGTCAATAAAACCTCAGGCTGTTATTCTCACCAACAGTGTTTAAAGGGAAACGCTGATCCACTGTACTCAGGAAAAATATGTATTAGATTAAAGCAACCAATAAACTACTCAGTAATGAAAAATAGGTCTGTGTTTTGTTTTGAGCAGGATTGAACATTTCTATAAAACTGTTCCTCCTCTATAAATATACAGCAAAGTAGCAAACAGTTGTGACAGTCTGTCATGCTGCTATGATTTAGTTCGTTTGAAATACTTAAATTAGGATAAGCATCGATAGAAAAAAACACGTAAAATGTGAATCCTAGAAAAACAGCCACACGCACACATACAAATTAAAACATGATAAAATATTTAAAATACCAAAACCTTTACGTTCCTCAGATGATCAAATTTCTGCTGTTCTAATTTGATAAAAGGAATTTTACTCCACCCAAAGACGTAATCATGGTAAATATATTCCAGCTTGGTTTGGATTCAGTAATAACAGTTCCGTGATTTCAAAATAATAGTCTCAATTCAAAGGCTTGGCATTATGTTGTTTATTTTTATAATTTAGTTATACCCAATTATAACACAGTTGACATATGCTCAGCAAGTTCAGAGGAAAGAACACCATCTGACAAGGTTAAAACTTCTGGGTGAAATCAATCCCAGCTAGCACATCTGCCCATGCAAACAGGATGCAGACATCAAATATAGCTTCCGCCGCTGCTCCACTCAAAATTGATTAGTTGCCCGTCACAATGCAAGCCCTTATTCCCAGAGTTTCAGCAGTTGGTGTTTTGCTCCCTGCAGTGGAATTATGTGTGCAAAAAAAAAAAAAACAACCAAAAAAACCGTGTTCTTTATGCAAAGTTCAAAGGTCACTCCCATAGAATGCCACTGGGCTTTCAGCTGCACAAAGCATGTTTCTTTTCTATTTCTTGAATCTGTCCAGAGCTGATTTCTGGGTAGATAACGCCGCCTTCTTCCGCTCTCGCTCCTTCCTTTCTTTTTCCATCTTCATTTTGTCCTCCACGCTTTTTCTGATTACATCCTGGGGAGTAAACAAGTCAAGAGAGATCAGCCATGGCCTGCAAATACAGCATAAAAGTCAGTGAGATGTGATTAAATTTCATTTCCTAACTTGGACTACTCACCCTCTGCTCCTCATGAGCCACTTGTTTCTTGCGCCTCTCAATGGCTCCTGCAGAACTACGACCTTTTTTCTTATACTTGGGGACAAACTTTTCTTTAGCAAGTGGATCAAATCCCTGAGACAAAAAAAAAAAAAAAAAAAAAAAAAAGATAAAACATGCTTTCAGATGGGTGGCAATAATATTTAGCCTACTATATCTTATATCAAAATATACAGATATACATCTTAAATAATTGTAAATGCACAGTTGCTTTAAGACACTGACCAGAACTTCAACCCTGTCTTGATGCCTTTGTTCCCAGGTGGCCTGGTCAACTTGTGCCAGCTCAGTGGGATCAAGGCTGATAAGATCTGGCTGAATCTTCTCCATCAGTGCTTTAACCTCCCATTCCTGCCTCTGCTTCGCACTTCGGTATGGATTTGCATCCAGACCATCAAAGTTAGGCTCACCAGCACCTATGATAGTAAATGATGCGTTGCATTCAGTTTTAGTCAACAGTAATATGTATGCCAGGATTTACAAAAAAATAAAAAAATAAATTTACTTCAGTGAATGTAGTAATTGTAACAACCCATTAGGATCAATCATCAAATTAGTGCACCTATATTTTTGTTAAAATTTTCACTTTGGCCTTAACCTACATAATGTAGTTAAGGTACATGCCCAGATGTAATGCAAAATTGAGTGACCTGGTACGAGCATGCTGGTGAAACCATCTCCGTGCCCAACTCCGAGGACATCCTCAAAGGGACAGAAGTGCAGCCCCCACACTGTTCCCCGAAGTCTATGAGCCATGTACGGTTTAGTCACTGGCATGCTACATACGTCCTTGTACACCTGCAGATAAAGCATTTCCACATACAACATTAATACGTCATATCTACTGTTTATTAAAGTAAAGACACCAAGATATGTTCAACTCCTAAAAGCCATATGGAACTTTTCAATAGCCTCTTATTCATACTGAAAAGTTAAAGCATGTGGTTTGCGGCTTGCTTGGTGTTTCTGCATTTTGGTAAATGGGTCACCTGACTGCAGCAGTTTAAAGAAAAGGGCTCCAATAAGTTTAACTAAAATAGAACTTGAGCCATGTGCCATATTAATGATATCTGCTCAGTGATGAAGACCTTTCTGACATTGAGCATTTAGAGCAGCCTGAGTGTTTAGATTACAGGGATATGTGAAAAAATATGATCTGATTAGATCAATGCTTTTAACTGGGTAGCACTTTATAATAACGTCAAACTATTAAGCATTAGTAAAGTATTAGTAAGGGATTAGCAAGCACTTCATCATTTATATATCATTACTGCTCCGTTAATACATATGTTTATCCATCTGTTACTCTTACACCAAGTACAGCTATCACTGCTACTAATATATTACTGCTAGTAATAATCAAAATCATAGTTCAAATGATAAATCTGTATTTAAAAATGGCATACTAAGGAGGAGTAATGCTATATAAATGATAAATTAAGTACTTGCTAACACCATACTAATGCTTAACAGTATAACATTATCATAAAGTGCTTCCAAAAACTGTTGTCAGGTTAAAATTGGAGGTACAAGTCCTCAAGGTCTGGGAGCTCGTTTGGTGTGTGTTGTACACAGTTTTGGCTTCCTCAGATGGGGTCTGGTGTTGAATTAGTGCTGTATGACTGGTCCAAACATCTAAGTGCTGCCAACCATGGCAACCATGGTAACCATGGCAACCATCGAACCTGAGGGAAATCGCTAGTATTATTATTATTATTATTATTATTATACACAGTTCAGAACAGCTTGCTGACCAGCTGGTCTAGCTCCATTGCACTGCCTGCGGTTGAGTCGCGTTTCTTTTGTATTGCTCCACTGCCAGTGGCCCAGGGCGGACACAATCGTTTTCGCAGTTTCTTCCAATATACCTTCCCAACCTTTTATTTATTTTTTCCTTCTCTTTATCATTATGACTCATCTCCATATAAATATCCATATTTATATGATGATGATGAAGACAACAACTATTACTGTAGGTGATATAAGTGTTATTATTATTTTTACAATAGTAACGAACACTGTTAATTGATATATGACCTGCTAGTAAATACATCAGGGGGTCACCTAGGCAACAGGCGCCTGCTCAGGTGCGATGGAGCAAGATGCGAGGAATACCCTGTACAGGTTGAGAATGTGCTGCAAGGCCAACTCAGAAAGCAAGACAACCATTAAAACTCACATTGACACCTATGGGCAGCTTAGATTCACCAATTACCCAACTCCTGTGAGGGGAAGCCCGAGTGCTCTGAGGGAACCGACGCAGACACAGGGAGAACATGCAAGCTCTACACAGAGAGGCCCCAGCCTGATGGTGGATTTGAATCCAGGACCTTGTTGCTGTGAGTTATCCTGACTGATGCACTGTTTACTAGTAAAGTGTGGTTTCACTCAGACATCAGAGATATAAATACTTGGATAAACACCCAACAAATCTCTACATGCAGAATTCTGCAGATGTATGTACTGCAGATGTTAGTAATAGCAAGATCACTCCTGTCACCAGTTGTATGCATGTAGAATGTTATCACAAGTGGGCTTCATATCTATTGCTGTCATGAATCGCTGTGTGGCAGGCAAGCAGGAGTGGTGGACCCAAAATGCAGAACTCAGACACGGAAGTGAAACTTAAGGCGCAGCTTTATTGCTGGGAAAAACCTCGTACAACTAAACTCACCAAAAGAAAACCAAAAGTCAGAACAGAGGAACCAAGGACTGAAACACTGGAAAGAAACACTAAACTGGAGCAGGAGACCAAACACTAGGAACATAGAAGCAGAACACACAGCTAGTTGAGGGTACGACGCGACACTGACACAGAGAAACACAGGGCTTAAATACACAGACGGCAGTAATCAAGGGATGAGAGACAGAAGGGGAACACACCTGGGAGAAATCACAGCTGACGGGACAGGGGAAACGTAACTGAGCACACTGACATATGACACAAACCTTCACAATAAAACAGGAAACTCAGACACATGGAACCAGACAAGACATTGAACTAAACAGACAGATTCACAAACAGATGGGGTGACACCATAGACAGAGACAGACTCAAAGGCAGACCAAATATAACACACAGAACTCAAACAATAATAATCATCATCATCATCATAAACTAGAAAATGATAACTAAAAGCGCTGGGTCACCGACCCAGGACCATGACAATTGCACCCTCGCAGAGGGCCTATTGTGGAGTTGAGGACAACCAGGTACCCTGCTCAAGGGAGGTAACGGCTGAGTGAAACACAGAGTCATAATTCTCTCTTTTTTTAAGGTTTTAAGGATGGGGCTGAAGTTATAGCCCCCCGTGACATGGGCCAACATGTAAGAGTTGTGGATTTTCCTTTGTTTGTGAGTTTGGTCAAGGTATAAAAGGAATCAGGGTGGTGGCCCATCTTCAGAGACTGCTTAGGTATTCAACCAGAGCGTTTCTCTGTGTGTAGAATAATGATGAAAGATGTGTCAAAAAATGTATAGAATAATCAGAGAGGGAAGGTGTTAACGCAGAGATAAAAATGATATTAAATAAATGTCTTAGTGTATCAGTTGGCAGGTGACAGCTAATGGCTTAGGCAGCGGTTGAGGTCAAGGGTCGTGCTGTTTGGGGTCCTGCTAGTCATCATGAGAAGATTCCAGAACCACAGCAATAACCACAAAAGTTAAGAAAGATCTCTGCGTTAGACGCTGAGGAAGACAACAAGGGTGTACGACGTGCTCTGCCCTTCCATCCTACAGCTGTGTTGGAACGAGAGAGCGAACAACAGCATGCCAAGCTCCAACTCGGCGAAGACATTCAGGGGCTCTGCTCAAGGAAGCCCACCGTGTGGGAAGATGCGTAGTTGGTGGATTGTAATTTATCAAATCTCTGTGGACAAGTCTGCGCAGTTCCACAAAACAGACAGGCACCCAGACTAATCACTTGATGATGAAACTTAAAATACTGGCACCCAATTGAACTCGCAGACGTGGAAAGTATAATCCCTGCTCACATCCCATCACATTGATACATGCATCAATAATTTATGTTATTTTATTCTTTTTCTATGGTTCTTTTATTTGATCATAAATTGGATTTTGATTTTAATTATGTAACAGCATGATGGAAAATAAAGAAAGTAAAATAAAGGACAATAAAGAAAAGCTAATAGGTAGGACTCTTTACCCCCTGAAAGCCTACTAGGAGTCACCCTTGATGCTCTAATGTTCTGGACAGAGCAGGTTTTGTCATATTTCAGTTCTACTTATAAAACAAAATGACTTGAGTGTGCATCAGAACTGCCTCTGCAGTTACCCTGGGAAAACCTATTCTCATAGCCATCAAACACCTCTTTTCTAGCATTTACGTGCGAGTTTATGTACTATTTTAATATCAGCCACTTCCTGTACCCTAATGCAACATTAGATTTGATTTTCTGAAACACCAACTTCAACCTTCAACCAGTGTTTACCCACAGCAAACCACTGCTAATAATAATAATAATAAATCAATAAAAATAAATCTCTTAATCTTTACCTTCTATTTTTTGAAAAAATTAGAAAATCCTTTGCCTTATGGGGTCAAAGAGTGTGGAATTTGCATCTTCTCCATTTGTCTGTGTGACTTCTTTCCGGGTACTCTGTTGATACTAAATATATCGTTGGTGAAAATGTAAGCATTGTGTTTCTCTATGTTAGCCGTTCACCCTATAAAAGCACCCCTTGTAAAAGATTACTATTTTGTTTATGCTTGAGGACTCAGCCCGCCTGGAATGTTGATCATCGATGGAAGCATAATTCCCTCTAAGCTTTTCACCAAGTTGACGGATCTAGGACTCAGCTCATCACTGTGTCAGTGGATCCTCAACTTCCTCACAGACAGACCCCAATCAGTGAGGGTGGGAAAACAAGTCTCCCCCTCCATCTCACTCAGCACTGGAGTGCCTCAGGGCTGTGTTTTAAGCCCCCTGTTGTACTCACTGTACACTTATGACTTTGTAGCCACATCAGACACCACCTCCATTGTCAAGTTTGCTGACGACACTGCTGTTGTGGGTCTGATCTCCGACAACATCGAGACGGCCTACCTGGAGGAGATTAGGAACCTGGAGACCTGGTGCCAGGAGAATAACCTCCTAAACATCAGCAAGACTAAGGAGCTGATCGTGGACTTCACTACAAAGCAGGCGAGGAATTACAAACCCCTCATCATCAGTGGCACGCCAGTGGAGAGAGTGGACAGTTTCCGATACCTGGGTGTCCACATCACTCAGGACCTGTCATGGTCCTGCCACATCAACACCCTGGTTAAGAAAGCCCGTCAGCGTCTCTTCTTCCTCAGAAGACTTAGAGACTTCCATCTGCCACTGAAGGTGCTCAAGAACTTCTACTCCTGCACCATCGAGAGCGTCCTGACGGCAAACATCTGCACCTGGTTTGGGAACAGCACCAAGCAAGACAGACGAGATCTGCAAAGAGTGGTGCGCTCAGCCGAACGCATTATTCAATCAGAGCTCCCTGACCTGCTGTCCATCTACACCAAGCGGTGTAAGTCCAAAGCTAGGAAGATTATGATGGACCTCTCCCATCCCAACAATGGACTCTTCTCACTGTTGAGGTCTGGGAAGCGCTTCCGCTCCCTTAAGGCCAAAACAGAGAGAATGAGGAGGAGCTTCTTCCCCCAGGCTATTCGGGCCCTGAACCAGGTGTAGGACTGGACTCTCCCACACACGTCACTATAAGACTGGACTCTCACACACATCACATCACCACACGCACCACCACAAATTTCCTATAATTCCTATAATTTATAATCTTTATCTCTTCTGCTATTTGCACATTCTTTACTTTAAATTCCTAAGTTAATTTGTAAATTTTGTAGTAACCTGTAAATATATATATATTAAAATGTATATATGTATATATTGTAAAATGTATATATTGTACTATTCTTAGTTAGCGTATTGTCTGTCTTCTCTTAATGTTGGTTTAAAATGGAGCACTGTAACAAAAAATAATTTCCCCCAGGGATCAATAAAGTATTCTGATTCTGATTCTGATATTGTAAAACTTTTTTTCTGTCATTTAATGGTCGGACATTGTACAGCTACAAGCATTTCACCCCCATGTCATACTGTGTATGGTTGTGTGTGTGTGACAAATAAAATTTGAATTTGATTTGAATTGAATTTAAAGTAATGTATAAAATATGTATAACCAGTCTGTTAAACTTGCTCATGTTGGACTGTCAGTCAGCTCTAGAGAAGAACAAAGTGATAATAAACCAAGAGCAGAAGCCAAACTGATTGTAAAAAATAATTAACAGTCCTCTCTGCAGCCACTTTTCACACTATATTTATTTATATTAGATTTTTTTGTGTGCTTCTCCCATTACTGGTGAACTCCATTGGTCCCCCCTCCCCTATTCCAGCCAATGTATCAACCGATCAGCCTTCAACAGACACATGTTATCTACTTCAGTGATGTGCAGTTGGGATTTTGGAGTACTGCATGAGATAGGAGCAGGTTTCATCGGTTTGTGAAAACCCCTGTCTCTTTGCTGCTCAAACAGAAATGCATGTGTTGATGGACACATTTGCAGCATGTAATGTTTTTTTATTATAAATGTGCAAAGTGTGGCTCTGATAACCTGAACAACATCCCCCGTGGCTGCAGATAGCAGTCCCCTCTGGCTCAGTGACAAACAGGCAGCTCCAGCAGGAAGGAAGTATGACTTTAGGGGCTTGAAGGTTCTAACGTCATACACCTTCAGCTTCTTATCCATGCCAGACGTCACCATGTATCTGTCAAAAAAAAGAGGAAAAAAAACTAAATGAAAAGACTACTTTCTGGTGGACCAAGAGAAAAATGCAATTAACTGCTCACCAAAAAACTGAGTGCAAAATCATTGACCGCTGCAATAATGTACCCTATAAATCAAAAAATATTTTGCAAGGATTTTTTGATTTAACACAAAATTTAGACATACCAGATGTGCATAAACATCTCCCATGTGATTGCTGAAGCTTTTACATCTCAAAGAGGTTTTTGTTAGCATGTGACTAAATGAGGCTAGAGGAGTTGTCAGGAACATCAACAACATCATCCCACCAAACCCTTGACTTGGGATTCAAAGATCCAAACTAGGATTCATTTGTTAAGTGTACACAAAAACAACAACAACAACAACAAAAACTAAGTTCTTATAAGATAAAGTAAAATATATACTCAGTGGCCACCTAATGTGATTAATGTGACTTTGAATGTGGCGTGGTTGTTTCAGAAAATGCTCATCCACTGAGATGTTCCCAGCAGATCTCAGTAGATCCATCTCTAGGATTTACAGAGAATGATTCAAAAAAAAGAAGAGCCCCAGTGAGTGGCAGATCTCAGAGGAAATGCCAGAGAAAACAGACAGACTGCTTCAAGTTGACAGAAAGCCAATAACAACTGTAATAACCACTGGTTACAATGAAAGTAAGCAGAAGAGCATGCCGAACACTGAAGCAGACAGGCTTTGCTGTGTGTCACTGCTGGCCGCTAAGAACAGGAAACTGAGGCTACAATTTACAAGTGCTCGCCAAAATCAGGCAGTGGAAGATTGGAAAACCCTGCCTGATCTAATGAGTCTTGATTTTTTCTGCAATATTCAGACACCAAGTCCAGAATTTGGCGAAAACATCATGACAGCATGGATCCATCCTACCTTAGTACCAGCTGAGCATTATTTAAATGTCACATCCTACCCAGGAATTGCTGCTAACAATGAAATCCCCTCTTCTGATGGCTGCTTTCAGCAGGATTCGGCCATGTCACAAAGCATGAATCATCTCAAACTGGTTTCGTGAACATGACATTTTGTTCGCTGTATTCAAATTAAACTCGACAACCACCAGATTTCTATCTAACGTGGTATCGGAAGATTCACATCGTGTATGTGCAGCAACTGTGTAATGCTATCATGTCAATACGGACAAAAATCTCTGAGGAATGTTTCCAACATCTTGTTGCATTAATGTCATGAAAAGCTAAGGCTGTTCTGGAGGCAACAAGGGGTCCAACCTGGTATTAGCAAGTCACTTTTAGTGCCTAGGACTATTGTGAAACAACATCCAGGTATCTTTTACAGACATTACAAAACATTTCCTCTTCTCATGTGACTTACGTGCCCGTCTTATCCACAGCGACAGAGCGCACGCCCCCTTGGTGACAGAGCATCTTCACCAAGGCTTCTTTCTGGTTTGGTGACCATAGGGTGACCGTGCCATTGGCATGACCTAGGTGGATGATGGCATTATGAGGGTTCTGACACATCACGTCAAGTCGGCCAGTCTTGGTGCAGATAGCTGCCACTTCCTTTCCCACTGACACATCCAAATACTGCAGGAAACTGGTAGCACTCTAAAGAAGACAGAAAAAAAAAAGCGTTTTACAGATAGTCAGGGCATCTAATTTTGCTTATAAATTTATTGTCAACAATAAATATTAAACAAAACAATTTTGACTCGTGTATATTTATCATGGTAACATTTAAACTGTCACAGTAACACATTCAAAACTGTTATCTTTACTCCTCTGTATTGTACAACACGTTGTCATTATTGCAACAATGTTTCAGCCCTACTCTCTTACTCAGCTTACTCTTATAAGAAAAGGTTTGGGGGCTTTTTGTACTGGCAGATTACTGGTTTCCCTTCGTAATCTGGCCAACCTGACTAGGAAATGACATTTGTTTGTATGCAGGAAAACAGTCTGTACGCATTTACCAAAGTTCAATCTGAAACTTGGCTATCGTCTTACCACGATTTAGCTTTTTAAAAGCTTTTATTTTTATCTAGAGTTACACAGACTGCCAGAAGCCAGAAAAAATTAATCGGCTGACAAAAGCAAAAAAAGTAACTTTAATAACAGCAAGACTATGACCTGAGAAAATTAAAGCTTAATAAAAAGAAAATACAGTGGTCCCTCGCCATAACGTGGTTCACCTTTCGCGGCCTCTCTGTTTCGCAGATGTTTTTGGGTGTAATTTTGCATGCTTTTTTTTTTTAACAGCGCATTGTGTTCTGCATCCTGCTTGGCTGCAGACCATCGTAAATCAATCTCGTGCTGTGTCTCCTGTACAGTACAGAATAGCTTCTCAAATTTACATGAATCTTCCATTGCTAGCAGTGTGACTCTAAAGTGCTGCACTGTATGATTGTAAGTTTTTCTCACCAACAAACACAACAATGTCGATGAAATGTTTTGCACCGTCAAAGGCACCTGGGGTAGCACCCAGAAGGCAGAGGAAGATGCTAACCATCGCACAAAAAGTTGGACTTCTAGACATGCTAAAGGAGGGTAGAACCATATTTTTCAGATTATAAAGCACACCGGATTATAAGGCGCATTAAGCGAAACAAAACAGTCAGATAAGTCAAACGTTACTCAACTCATTCTTTTTGCTTCCTCTATTTCCATACCATTGATTCATTAATGTTGAATTCTCTCGCAGCTGCTCTATTCCCATGTTCTGGTCCTGAAAACAGGGTTTGATCTTTGGTTTCCTTCTATAACACTGGACTTATTTTTCTACGAAGGTTTGAACTTTGAGAGTGTTTAAACAAGAGAGAAAAGTGTGAGAATGTTCATGCCTGTCTGAGAAAAGTGTATAAAGTGCGTAGTGAGGGGTTTTCCAGCCTTAAAACATCAATAATAATTGTAAAAGAATAAAGCTGGCTACTTTGCGGATTTCACCTATCGTGGGTTATTTTTAGAACATAACTCCCGCGATAAACGAGGGATCACTGTATTATATAATTTTTTAATTATTGTGGAAATGGAAATGCAAGAAATTGAAAGAAAAAAAGATTACTGTGAACTCACCGCTGTGGCAAGCAAAAAGTGATAGGGGAGGAACTGCATCCGAAGGACGTCATTGAATTTTCGGATGCAGTGAAGCTCTATTCCGTTAGAGTCGTAGATATAAAGCCACTTCTTCTGAGCCACTGCATACATAGCCTCGGTATGAAGCCACCTAAACAAAGGCAGAAATTTGTTTTAGTCTGGAGAAGATGATCAAAGTTTTATTTCTGCTTTATTTTTCATGAAGGCGGATGACTTACTTCACATCATTGACAGACTCCATCACATTTATCTCACACATCAGCTGTTTCGACGCCCAGTCTATACAAGCAACATGGCCTCTCCTCCCACCAAGCAGCAGGTGACTGAAGTGAAGAGAACATAAATATTTGCAAAACCTAAACTTATGAAGTCTCTCTATTTATATCTAAATAAATCTATTTACTGTAAAAACAGGAAATGATCATTCAGTTCTGCAGGTTCACCTCAGCTGTGGTTTAATTTCTTTCCATGTCTTTGTTTTAATTTCCAACATTGTTGATTTGCACTCTCAGCCTTTAGTAACAGGTTTTTTTTTCAAGCACAGAGAATCTCAGAAAAGCTTAAAGAAAGGAAAAGTTTATTTCCTTTGCTTGTACTAACTGGTGAGTGTGCCACTTAGCAAAGAAGCTAGAAATAATGAAGGCCTAATGTCAAAATCTACTTTTGTCAGGAAGACAGAGTTGGAAATAAATATGTACGTTTCATATCTGCTTAGAAGATTACAAAGGTTATAAAGGATACTTAGCATTTCCTCTAGAAACGGTGAGTCGTCCTGCCAAGCCCATCGACAACTTAGGTGGACTTGACATAAATCAGTGTTTTACAAAAAAAACCAAACAAACCCAAAAAAACCCCACCACTACATGAAGGAGCAATTTGTTAAATGTTAAACCATCTGCTGATATATTGGCCTTTTAAATCACTAAATATCAGTCTCTCTCCACAAGAGAGAGACAAAACACTTCGCACAGATAAGCATGTGCTGCATGATATTGCATGATACTGACCGTCCAGTCTTGCTGTAATCCAATCGATACGGTCCAAACTGAGACAGTTTCAGATTAAAATACTGAGGAGGAGAAGATAGCAAGAAATGAACAACACTCACTCTGCAGAATCTCTTCCCGTGACAACTCCATAGCAAATTTATGTCTACGGTTGGAACTGAACCAGCAAACCTTTGCTTGCAAAATAAATGTGTTAAATAGTAATAGTAATAATAATAATGTAGCTTGCCATCACCAGTGTGTGAATTTGTCAGCAAAACCAAACAAAAGCCCATAATCTGTGTTGCTTCAAAATTTCTGTGCAAATTTTTCTGTTTAATAAGTTATTTATACATTCACACAAAACCTTTTTAAAATCCATCTTCTCCCCCGCAAAAATGGTTGATGATGAACTACATAAGTATGATGGTATGACAGGTATCAGTTTCCATTATTTTCTTAACCAACTTCAGTGCACACTTCAGGTACAATTTGTTAAAACAAACAACCTGTCAAACAAAGAAACATTTATTTGATAAAAAGGTCTCAGTACCTTTGCTCCAGATGTTATGTCCACAGCCTCCGCAATATCCTCCTGTGAGATCATACACGTGTCCTCATCTTCATCTCCTTCTAAAAACCTGAGATCAGGGACAAACATCACTCATGGGGTTTGAAATCACATGATATCTGTCACAGAGTACGATCTAACACAAAGAGGTGAGCATCATTTAAAGGACATTACCCTGCCTCCTCCGGGAGGAGAAGGTCAAACCGTGCTGCTTGTTTCTGGGCCATTTCTGAAGCGTCTTCTGAGCGAGCTATGATATCTCTCAGCTTGTGCTGCTTACGGTGAGGCTATTACAAAATGAAAGAGAAATCAGATGAAAGACAAGTGCTGAAAAAAAGAGCATACTATTTTAAAGAAGAGCCACTCAGATGCTTACCTTTTTAAGTTTATCTTTCCTCTTGAATTTTTGCAATCTGTCTTCTGGAATAGGAGCAGGGCCTGGGAATGGATCAGACTTCTGAAAGAATATGAACATTAGTTAGAACAATATATAATATACAGTCCTATATTACCTATACTAAAATGTAAAAGCAGACTGAATCATGATAAACATTAAATGCTATCTTCTTCTGGTCGTAAGTGGTGCTTCAAACTTAAATATTACTGCTAAAAGATTCAGTACAACACTCATGAATCATCATGGGAGATTAGGCATGCCTGGCTACCTTTGTTTACATAATAATCTGCTTTTTGGGGGATATTTGGAAGATTTTGCAGTGTAATAGCAGTACAAAGGCGATGCATAGGCTGTTTAGTGCAAATAAGGGTACCCCAAACTGCATCTTAAACATATTCTAGTGCAACACAGGACCTCACTAAAACAGTTTAAGCAAGAGCAAGAAATGATGGCGTGATTTTTGTCTGTCAATAGTAATTCGTGTACTCTTACCTCTGGCTTGACTTTCTCTCCATCACTTGGACTTTGGTCTTGTTTTCGCTTCTTTGCCTTCTGTGTCTTGTCCTCCTCCTGCTGCAGAGCCTCTTTGCTCTGTTCTCCGTCGCTTTTAACTTTGTTTTCATCCTTCCGTTCCTCCTCCTGGAGCTCCTGCCAGTATCGAGCAGGCAGCTGTAAGATAGGAGCGAACAGTGGCAAGTTAGAAGAAGTGACTATAACGTATTTCGTTATTTAAGCCCAGAAACTTTTTACACTGGTCTTCGCCCCCGTGTGGGGCTACTCACATTAGCCGCTTGACGCTAGCAAGAAAAAACTACCTTACGTTTACTGTTTATTAGTTATAAAACTGCGTTCCTCAGCTGCAGTCACCAATAGCTTCAAACGGCTGCGACGATATGCTTCTAGAAATTATTTATCTATATTTACCTTCTTCTTTTTACCCACGTGTGTCTCATCCACCGATGCCTCGCCGGGTGACGCCATCTCTGTTGTGTACGTTTTTCTTCTTCTGCATTAACGGCTTCAATAAACTGTATCTGTACATGATGAACGCCACCGTTCGGTCTGAAAGGGTTACTGCATCGGCTTATAGGTTCAGTATGTGCATAAAAAAAGAAATCTTTATAGTTCATTTAATGATACTCTCTCTTTGTAACAGGATTAAGATAATAAAAAAAATTCTACTTTTTTCTTTCCCTGCATATTTCAAATCTTTTATTTCAGTCTTGTATTCATCTTAGCCTTTTAATGTTGTCTCATGGTACCACCTAGTGGGTTAAAAGGGAATAAAAGTTTCCCTTCATCAAGTTCCTAAGTAACAAAATACATAAATAAATGAATTAATAAAAACACTAGGGATAATCACAACAAAATATCCAGGAAATTAAAAAACAATTAATAGAAACAATCAATTAAAAAAAAAAAACATAATAAAAGATGGTGATAACAAAATAAAAGTCTTAAACTGCTTTTCAAAGGAGTCCACAGAGTGGGAGACTATCCACAGACCAGAGTTATTCAAGTTTTTGTAATGATCTAATTAGTGTTTATTTTTATTTTGCTTTGACTTTTGGCTTTTAATTCAGTCTAGTTGCAGTATACCCAAGAGAATTTGCTCGTTTCAGTTTAATCTTTACTTTTTTTGAAAATGTTTAGTTTCTATTAGTTTCAGTCTTATTTTTAGTTGCTATTCATTATTATTGGATCATGCAATGCTCACAGTCTTGTAGACATCAAAAGACTCAATAAATGTTTCCATCAAAGCCTCATCTGGCAAGTTTTGATAAAAAAATAAAAAATAAATTCCCCCCAAATAACAAACACTAATACTATATTTACTCTTTGAAAACTAATGAACATTTTTTTAAAGTTCACAGATTAATTTCAGTTTGTTTTAACTTTTTATAAGTTTAGTTTTTAAAAATATGATATATTTAGATTTTTTTATTTTACTGAATTTCTTTTTCACATCTAGTTTTAATTTTTAGTTTAGTTTTAGTGAGCTATAATAACCTTGCCACAGACTGAAATACTCTGTCCCCCCAGTCTTTAGTCTCAACAGAAACTAATACGTTTTTAGCCTGCACTTAAAGTCTTCTCATAGAAGTGTGTTTAAGAAGAAGCTCGATGCCTCAGAGTCACAGGGTGGTGGAGCCCTTCACCCCTAACATAATTTGAAAGGTGGGGTACAGCATGAACTTACTGCCAGCCTATAGCAGGGCTCTCTCTTTAACATGCTAATTAATCATTCCTACCATATTCTTCTGACTCTTTTCTTTAGAGTTGATCTTGCTTGTACTTTACCCCTCTGAATAGTGTTTGTGTGATCTTTGGTCTGCAACTTCCTTTTTGTTCAAACAAACCCAATGTGCAGTTGTAATTTTTAACTTTTCATTTATTTTTCAGTTCCTTCTGTGAACATCAATTCTGGTTTTATGTTTACATTTCAAAGATTATATTTTGATGTTTGTGATTTTAATAATAAGTTCCATTAAACTGACCTGCAAAAAATGACTTATCGTTTGTCACTACAGTAACTACGATACTGATGTTCTAACTATTGTCCCCATATTAAAAATGTAAGCATAAAACACATGCATGCAGGAGATTTTTGCTATTTTTTTAATACTTGCGAAAGTAGTTAAGCATAACTGCTAAACTGGAACAATAATGCTGATAAAGGCCACAAGCCCAGAAATGTTTTTACTCTCCTTGATGTGTCTTTAAAGTAGATTAACTCCAGCCAGAAAGCCTATTCTCTTTATCTACAGCTATGTTGGATTTGAAAATCAAGATTTCCTTCTGACTTTTAAAAGCTTACCTTTCAAAGGGGAACATATTTGTTCCCTCACTTAAACCTCTGTACAGTCATAAATAAAAAGCTTTGTCATTGCATGACATTGCTTTTTGTTCAGTGGTCATGTGATAATATTACTGTAACGTCATCCAAACTTCTAATCAATGTATTGTATATCATGCATTTGCAATACTGTCCATTTAAAATGTCATACCAAATAAAGTGATTTGAATGCATGATTAATGTTTTCATTGACACAATTCTAGGATTCATTTAGATCCTAGAATAGGAAAAGAAATGCTCCCAACAAAAGGATCCGGAAGTCAGGGAAGGGCTGGAATTTCAGTTCTCCCCTGGGAGGGCCCTTCTCACTGCAGCGTGTTACGTAATCAGAAGTTGCATATAAAATACTCATCTGGACAGAGAAAAATCCCAGTAAGAGAAACCAGACAAAAACCGGCAATCAGCATGTCTCTCGATCCAGAGAAGGTATGCCTGACATCTTTAAACCAAACTGTTTTTGTTGTTGCTTCAGCTAGAGTTTGCTCTAATTTTATGGTGTTTGTCTCTTGTTAAGCATGTAGAGCTAAGCTAATGACAATGGATTTATCAGTTAAAGTCGTGTAAATGCATGCATGAGCCATGTGGGTTCATTTTATTTTGCAAGTCAGAGGGTTACTTTATCAATCAGCACCAGTGTTTTTGTTGAGCAGCAGCCAGACTTCCTCTCTGAGCACACCAAGTATTTTTGTGCTGTTAACCATTTGTGATCTCGCTCTCTCTTTAAAGAGGACTTGTATAAAACAGCTTGAAGCATGATCTGACTTCATTACCCACAGATGGCACTGCAGTACCTGATTACATTACATTACATTGATTTCTCAGCCTTGATAAAGACAGCAAGAGCCCTGGTCCTCATAATATTTCAGGAAAACTTTAACAAGCCTGAGAGCAGCTGAGTGGTATTTCTATTATACATTTAACTGGTTAGTACACAAACAAAGTGTCCTCACTCTGTAGAAACAGTCAGCCATTGTAACCATTGTAAAATTTAATTTGTACCATCTGCATTCATACTATGAGTGAAATTTATAACTTGCAAACAATATTTTCCCTGCTTTATATTCTCTCTCTGTGTGTGTTTTATTTATTTATGTACATATTAACTGCATCATAAGTGATTTATTGTTGTTTTTAATCATCATGATGCACAACAAGTGTCCTTTTTGGGACAATAAAGTGAATTTAAGTACACATTCAGATTTTTTAAAAAATCTGGTTTTTGCTTTTTTCCCAAAGGCAGTTTTTCCTTCTCGACAACAACTGTTTGATTTCCATGGAGTCTCAATGATTCCCATTTTCACAACCAACTGGGAGAACGTTCAAAACTTTCAGGCCAGACCGGATGATATACTTATTGCAACATATCCCAAAGCAGGTCGGTCCAAGAAAGAGGTATAAACCTTTACAGCTCATCAAAGTGTGTGCATAGAGGTCAGTGTAGGGGTCATGTTAACTTCTTTTTCCCCCCTCTCACTTTAGGAACCACATGGGTCTCCCAGATTCTTGACCTGCTGTATTTTGGTCAGACAGAACAACAGAAAACCATCCCTATCTTTGAGAGAGTGCCCTTCCTGGAGATTGCCGTTCCACCTTTGTTTTCAGGTTTTTGATCAAATGTACCAATTTTACACAAACACCTACAAACCATTATGGATTGTTGGCCTCTTTTTCCTCAAACTTGACTAAAATCATATCGCTATGTTACCGTTGGTTAGTTGGTATTAACATTTTACACAGACAAACTTGTGTTTTTTTTCATCTTCATCCCTCCATGCAGGAAAAGACCTGGCAGACAAGCTGCCCACCACCCCTCGACTCATTAAGACTCATTTTCCTGTCCAGTTTGTGCCAAAGTCCTTCTGGGAACAAAACTGCAAGGTTGCATTTTCCTGTCTGTTGTTTGCATCAGCTCAGTGTATCATCAAGAAGCTGATAATAATACCGATAATAGTGCAGTTTTCCACTTGGCTTAAGTTAAACTTGAAGCCTACCAAGAGAATTTGAGATTCATTTGAGTTAGAGTTCGTTTTTCCTTTTTAAAAATCTTTTGTAGATTGTCTATGTAGCCCGCAATGCAAAGGACAACATGGTGTCTTTTTTCCATTTTGATCGCATGAATATTGCTCACCCAGAGCCTGGCGACTGGAGCAACTACATCCACAGATTCATGGAAGGAAAAAGTATGCATAAAATACTATATTAAAGTTATTTTCATTTACTGTATGACTGCTATTTTCCTGTTTCTGTGGCCCTAGTGGTGTTTGGCTCCTGGTATGACCATGTGAATGGCTGGTGGAAGAAGAAACAGACTTACTCAAACATTCACTACATGTTCTATGAAGATATGATTGAGGTAATCTGATTCCTTTGTGAGTTCCTTTCTCTTTACGCTACTTGCTTGAAGCTCTCATTTAGTAGCTTATAATGCTGTAATGATGGCTGTAATGTTGTGATGATACAGTTAGGTCCATAAGTATTTGGACAATGTCACATTTCTTTTGTAATTTTGCCTCTGTGTACCACCAGAAAGGCTGTTAAATCAAGCAGTCAGTTTGTTTTAACTTAAAAATAACTGGACACACTAATATAGTTACCGTATACCTATATGGACTTGCTTTGAGATGTACTTCGAGGCCTTTACTGCAGCCACCTTCAGGTGCTGCATGTGTGGATCTCTGTCTTCAGTAACTAAACTGCATGCTCTATTGGATTGAGAGCAGGTAACTGACTTTGCCACTGAAGACTATCCCCTTTCCTTCTCTTAAGAAATCTCTGGGTTGCTTCGAGTCGTTATTTGTTTATATTATGACGCACCGTCTCATCAGTTTTGCAGCATTTGGATAAATCTGAGCAGATAGTATAGCCCCGTCCACTTCTAAAACCATCCTGATACTTCTATCAGTAGACACATCATCAATAAACAGTGACTTTGTTCCACTGGCAGCTATACATGCCAAAACATCATCTCCACTATGTTTGACAGATAATGTGGTATGCTTAAGATCAGGGGTCTCCAGCTCCAGTCATCGAGAGCTACTGTCCTGCAGCCTTTAGATGCATCCCTACTCCAAATAACTCTTATCTATCTTTTCAGGACACTGAACGGGAAATAGACAAACTCTGCAGCTTCCTCAGTTTGTCCAATTCAGCTGAGGATAAGAAAATGATTGCAGGTGGAGTCCAGTTTGATAACATGAAAAAGAATGAGATGACCAACTATTCCACGTTCTCCATTTTAGATTTCAAGATTTCTCCCTTCATGAGAAAAGGTACATTGAACCATATTGTGATGCATGAGGTGATATTAGGAAAAATACCTGACTGGTTTTTATCTATGTCTCTGCAGGAAAGGTTGCTGACTGGAAGAACCACTTCACCGTCGCTCAGAATGAAGTGTTTGATGAAGACTACAAGAAGAAGATGAAAGATCCCACACTTCAGTTCCGCACTGAAATTTGAACAGAGCCAGGCATATAGAATGTAAAAAGGGTCACTGATTGACTTTATCTAAATCTTTAACTAAATCAATGTGCTTTATATTATTAATCACAAATTAAAAGGCATTTCATGTTTGAAAGTGAATATTTATGTCACTACAAACAAAAAAATATTGGACATTACCAGTAACACTGTACTGCAATACTGAAACTTTGGTGTGTAGATTAAAATGTATAAAGTAATACGAAAGTTTACTTTTTTAAGTTTTTTACTAAGTGCTAACAGCCCATTTTTTATTCTCTGTGTGTGATAAAAAAAATAAAAGGTAATGACTGGTCCATTTGTTTTGCAGGGTTTTCTATTTGATTTTATTCAGGTTTAGTTATATTTTACAGCCAGGTAAAAAATCTGCATTGTTCCGTCAAGAAATACCGAACTAGCAACAATGTATTGTTTGTGTAGCTGAAATCAATATGAATTCCTCTGTCTGGGGGGTTTTGAGAATGTGGTTTACCCAAGACAAAATGAATACAACTATTCTTATCACATTTTAATTAGTCAATACTATTTATAAACTAAATATAAAATACAAATGTACCTTATCACAGGGGATCGTCCTCCTGGCCCTGGGAGCAGTATTGTCTAATAGGGTCTCCCATTAGAAATTGGTCACAAGGGAGGCACCAGATTAAGAGTGATTCAAAACATGCTAATGGAAATTCCTGCACCGTATAATCTCACCATGGGAAATCAAGGCCCCTCTTGGAGCCAGATTGGGGAGGGAAGCTTGCCAGCTAGACTCTGGTGACTGGATCTGGATTAATGAGGCTTGTTCAGGCACAGCTTCAAGAAATCATATGAATCCACCATCCTGTGGGCCTACTATGCACAATGACAGGCACCAGGGCCAGGGTCAGTGTAATCTGGGTAGCAGGCAAAGGCAAGGGCTAGGCATATTGACAGCCCCAAAACATCACAGACTTTGTTTTGTGGGAAGTGAACTGTCTTGCTAGCAGGAAAGAAACCTAGATAACTAGATATAGTTAGGTTCACCACGACATAAGGGTCCTGGAACCAAACTGCTGGAGAAGGGCTGGACTCATTCTTTTTCCAGAGTGGCCCATGGTGAAAGGTGCTGGTGAAGTCTGACTCACACGGCCTTGGCCAGCCGCCTGAAAAGGTATACCAGAGATGTAGAAGGCAGGAGAATAAACCAGCTGTTCTCCACAGAACCATCCAAGGTGTATTCTCAGTGGCAGGGGAACAATATGAGAACAGCAGCACCACCAAGTCTGGAGATGGAGTAATACTGGAAGAGCATATGGGACAAGGATGCTATGTATAACAACAATGTTCAGTGGCTCGTGAATCTAAGGGCAGACCACAGCAACCTCCCTAAACAGGGTCCGGGGAGGCTGTTACCCTGAGCAGGGTCCAGTAACCATCACAGTGCTAGACATCCAAGAAAGGGTCTCAAGTATGAAGGGCTGGACAGCACCAGGCCTGGACATGGTTCACGGCTAAAGAAGCCAGCTGCACTCAATGAACTTCTAGCAGCACAAATGAACCAGCTGCTAGTCAATAAGAGACACCCAGAATGGTGTCTGATGTCAGAAAGGCCAGAAAGTCCTGATGCCCAAGGATCCCCAGAATGGATCAGTCCTATCTAACTACCAGCCAATAACCTGGCTCAGTACAACATGGAAGCTCCTGTCCAGGCATCATAGCGGCTAAGATGAATAGGCATATGGCTCAAAACATGAGCGGGCACAGAAGGGAATTGGCACGAGTATCAATATCAGTGGAGTGAAACACCAGGTACTGGTAGACAGAGCAGCCGAGACTACAAACCCTGGCTCAACATCCTGTGCACTGCCTGGATTGACTACAAGAAGGCCCATGACTTGATGCCCCACGATCCTTTTTGGGAATGTGCTGCAGGTCTGAATGACAGGAAAGGATGTATATTTACAAATGAAATGAAGTTGACCAGGCAAAACATGACAACATTTTGTGTTCATATTGTCTGTAATGACACACAAGTCAAAGTAAATTTAGAAATCACTAATTTCTATACTTTTCCATACTGTCCCAAATTTTTCTGATTTGGTTTTGTATGAACAAGAAGGAAGTACTGGACTTTCACAACGTAACGCAAAGCTCAGATACGCTGATAGTGGTGTGTTTCGCAACCAGACGTTTGGTAGAAAACACTCAGCTGGTGAGGGAGTAATGCATTCAAAGAAGCAAGGCAGAACCCAGATCATGTTCCTTAACCCTAAAAAGGTATGTATGATATCTCTAAACAAAGCTGTTTTAGTATCTTTTTTAGCTACAATTTGATTTCCTTTCATGGAGTTTTTACTTGTTAAGCATGTAATTCTGAGCTAAAAACAAAGAAAGTAGTTTGAACGCATGCAGGAGGAATCGATAATCAATTCATTTGACAAAATGTGAAAGTTTAAGACCGTCTTTTTGTCACTTGGCACTAGTGTTTTTGTTGAGTTCAACCAAAGACTTGATCTCTAAGCACAAGGGCTTTTGTTCCGTTAATCATTTGTTGTATCACTCTCTTTATAGAGGACTTGTAGAAATAAGCTTGAAGCACTACCTGACTTCACTACCCACAACTGCCAACACTCTTTTTCTTCTCCGCAGTCAAATCCCTGCAGTTGCTGTTCACACATTTAGTTTTTTCTCTTTTCCCCAAAAAGCTATTTTGTTTTCCAGACCAGAGCTCTTTGATTTCCATGGAGTCTCAATGACTCACTATTTTACAGACAACTGGGAGAATGTTCAGAACTTTCAGGTCAGACCAGATGATATACTTATTGCAACATATCCCAAAGCAGGTCAGTCCAACAAACGTGTACAAACTTTATAGCTCATCAAAATGTGTGTATAGAGGTCAGTGTTGGGATCAAGTTATTTGCCTCTCTCTCTTTCTAGGAACTACATGGGTCTCCCAGATCCTTGACCTGCTGTATTTTGGTCAGACGTGTCCAGAGAGGCAAAAAACCATCCCCATCTATGAAAGAGTACCCTTTCTGGAGATTGGTAACCTGAATCCAAAGATGGCATGGCAATCAGTCATATTGCTATGGTTATATTATCATGTTACCCGTTTCCCATATCAAAGTTTTCCTTACTCCATGTTCACCCCTCCATGCAGGGAAAGACCTGGCAGACAAGCTGCCCACCACCCCTCGACTCATTAAGACTCATTTTCCTGTCCAGTTTGTGCCAAAGTCCTTCTGGGAGCAAAACTGTAGGGTACAGTAACCTGTGTGCTGTTTTTCAAGAAGCTGATAATAGTACTGATAACAGTGCAATCTAAGGCAGCACGTCAGGCGTAACTTGAACCTTTAAGCCTAATAAGGAGCTCCAAAGTGTCTACTTCTGGTAAAGGTTTAAGATTTTTTTTTTCCCCCCCATCTTCTGCAGATTGTTTATGTAGCCCGCAATGCTTGTTTCCTGAAGGGGCAGCACGGCGGGTCTGTGTGCCGCGCTGGAATGGTAGCGCTGTGCAGGGTGGCTGCTGTGTTCGCTTCGGATTACTCCTCAACCCCCACCCACCCCTGTGGCTTGTCATGTCTTCACAATGTTGTGCTGTGGACATTTATGTGCTTCTTGTGCAGAGGAGTTTTTTTGTTTCCTGTTCTCATGCTGTCCTACCATGGAAGCATAGCATGAGTAGGGGTCTCTTTTTTTCCTCTTGTACTTTCCCCAGTGTAGTGTACATTTCAATGTTTTTTTCTGATTCTACCAATCTCTGACCTGTATCCCCATGTAATGTTTGTGCTATATGTGTAAGGTCGGGGGGGGGGGGTCCTATTTCACTGCAGGGCAACCTGCATGTGACGAATAAAGCTTTGATTGATTGATTGATTGATTGATTGAGAACAAGAAGAACAGAGAAATGAGATGTAGGCTAGGGACCAATGCTAAATCCACTGAGATGCTAACCTTTAAATTTGTCTTTGCTCTTAAATTTCTAACTTTTATGCTGTCTTGCTTGTTTCTGGGCCACTACGCCCTCAAAGGCATCCTTTATTTTGACACTTTTTTTTGACAAATAAAGGACAGCTCAAATTTAAAGCTGTCATTTTAAAGTCAAACAAACCTTTTCTTAATGATTTTTCATTTTTAAATGGGGATTCTCATACATTTATTCTCTTTCCATGACCCTTGTGTTTAAAAGTCTTTGGTCAGTGGTCAAACTTCTTCCAACTCATTACAAAGAACTCACAAAAAAAGATAAATAACTAAATGCACACTTATCTCTATCCAGTCTACAGCATATGATGTGCTTTTTAAAAATATTGCCTACTTAAAATTTCACACCAAATAGAACACGGAATTCATTTGAAGCACTTCAAATCCTTAAGCGAATGTGGCCACAAAAGGGTCAGGAAATCTGAAACCAGAGGGGCGGGGCTTTCAGATTACATGTGGAAGTGAGCGCAGCTAACAATGGTATGTTATGCAACCAGAAAAGGAGGAGAATTTTTCTTACAACACCAAAAGCCAGGCAGAAACCAACAATGAACATATCACTTAGTGCTGAGAAGGTATGTATGGTATCTCTAAACAAAACAGTTTGATGTTTTTAGCTACAGGTTGCTTTCCTGTTGTGGAGTTTGTTTCTTGTTAAGCATGTGAGGCTGAGCTATTAAAAAAGAAAGCGGTTTTAAATGCACGTAGAAGCAACCTATATTTTATTTGTTTTTCCAATGTTTGAAGCTTTAAGACTTTCTCTTTGTCACTTGGAACCAGTGTTTTTGTTAAGTTCAGCCAAAGACTTGATCTCTGAGCACACTGTGTGCTTTTGTGCTGTTAATCATTTGTTGTGTCACTCAGAAGTAGAAACAAATCTGAATTCACTACCCACAACTGCCAACACTAGTTTCTCTTTTTCTTCTCCGCAGTCAAATCCCTGCAGTTGCTGTTCACACACTCTAATGTTAGTTTTTTCTTTTCTTTTTCCCCAAAAGGCAATTTTGTCTTCCAGACCAGAGCTCTTTGATTTCCATGGAGTCTCAATGACTCACTATTTTACAGACAACTGGGAGAATGTTCAGAACTTTCAGGCCAGACCAGATGATATACTTATTGCAACATATCCCAAAGCAGGTCAGTCCAACAAACGTGTACAAAAATTATGGCTCATCAAAATGTGTGTATAGAGGTCAGTGTTGGGATCAAGTTTATTTGCCTCTCTCTCTCTCTCTCTCTCTCTCTCTCTCTCTCTCTCTCTCTCTCTCTCCCCCTTTCTAGGAACTACATGGGTCTCCCAGATCCTTGACCTGCTGTATTTTGGTCAGACGTGTCCAGAGAGGCAAAAAACCATCCCCATCTATGAAAGAGTACCCTTTCTGGAGATTGCCATCCCATCTTTGGATTCAGGTTACCAATCAGTCATATTGCTATGGTTATATTATCATGCTACCTGTTTCCCATATCAAAGTTTTCCTTACTCCATGTTCACCCCTCCATGCAGGGAAAGACCTGGCAGACAAGCTGCCCACCACCCCTCGACTCATTAAGACTCATTTTCCTGTCCAGTTTGTGCCAAAGTCCTTCTGGGAGCAAAACTGTAGGGTACAGTAACCTGTGTGCTGTTTTTCAAGAAGCTGATAATAGTACTGATAACAGTGCAATCTAAGGCAGCACGTCAGGCGTAACTTGAACCTTTAAGCCTAATAAGGAGCTCCAAAGTGTCTACTTCTGGTAAAGGTTTAAGATTTCTTTTTTCCATCTTCTGCAGATTGTTTATGTAGCCCGCAATGCAAAGGACAACATGGTGTCTTATTTCCACTTTGATCGCATGAATGTGGTTGAGCCAGAGGCTGGAGAATGGAATAACTACTTCCAAAGATTTTTGGAAGGACAAAGTATGCATAAATAATACAGTTATCCTTCGTGTGAGGTGTAGATCTTTTCCTCTCATTGCTTAAGTGTTGTTCTTTGATCTTAGTGGTATTTGGCTCCTGGTATGACCATGTGAATGGCTGGTGGAAGAAGAAACAGACTTACTCAAATATTCATTACATGTTCTATGAAGATATGATTGAGGTAATCTGATTTCTTCATTGGCACTTTCTTCTGCATGTTCTCATGCTCTCATCCAGGCGGTTTTAATGCTGCGATTAATTCCATGATGTGTTTCCAGGACACTGAACGTGAAATAGACAAACTCTGCAGCTTCCTCGGTTTGTCTCGTTCACCTGAGGAGAAGAAAATGATCTCAGGTGGAGTCCAGTTTGATAACATGAAAAAGAATGAGATGGCCAACTATTCTACAGCCCCGGTTATGGATTTCAAGATTTCTCCCTTCATGAGAAAAGGTACAGTGAACAGTAATGTGATGCATTTGGTAACATTAGGAAAAATACCTGAATTATTATTTTTTTCTGCAGGGAAGGTTGGCGACTGGAAGAACCACTTCACCGTCGCTCAGAATGACGTTTTTGATGAAGACTACAAGAAGAAGATGAAAGATCCCACACTTCAGTTCCGCACTGAAATTTGAACAGAGCCAGGCATACAGACTGGATATAGTCTGAAAAAAATGAAGTATGAAATAAGCCAGAAGTGCTGATCTGTTTATTGAAATAAATAAACTTACAAATCACAAACTTATGAATCATCAGTTAACAGGAATGTCATCTCTGACAGTGAATATTTAAGACATGTATGTGCCCAAAACAGCCCATACCGTCTTGACTTTTTAAAAAGATCAAACAGATACTGCTGAACAGTACTGTTTAACAAAACAAGATCTTAATCTGACCAAAATTGAATCTTCATTTTTCTGGTTTTGATTGCAGTTGGCATACTTTGATGTTGCATCACTGTTGTCTTCAGTTTCATTATTGTTTCATTGATGTCCGTAGTCTTCTTAGTTGTACATGAATGCATGATTTATACTTATTACACACTCGCTTTACTCATTAGGGTACATCTGTTCAACTGCTCGTTAACGCACAGATCCAATCAGCCAATCGCATGGCAGCAACTCTGTGTTTAAAAAGAAAATCAGAATGGCATGGTTGCTAAGCTGGTCTAAGTAATTCAGTGGGACTACAAGGATTTTCCAGCAAATAGAGACAAAAAAGGAAAATAGCCAATGAGCAGCACTTACCTGGGTGTAAATGACATGTTGATGTGTTAGGAGCTCAGAGAAGAATGATTAGACTGATTGAACCTAACAGGAAAGCACTAAAATAACCACTTGTTATAGCCAAGGTAAGCAGAAGAGCATCTCTGAACACACAGTTGAAGACCACAGTGGGCCCCACTAATATCACCTAAGAACAGGAAACTGAGGATATAATTTGTACGTGCTCACCAAAATTGGAGGATGGGGGGGAAAAAAATGTGTGGGCACATTTTCTTGGTACACTGAACATTGTTTAAATGCCACAACCTACCTTAGTACTGCTGCTGACCATTTCCATCTTGAACATTACCTCCAGTCTGCTGTTTCTATTTTCTAGGCCCCTTGCTTCTCCCCTCCCCTTTTGATCCCCTTTTGTTGCATCACTCAGTTTGTTCCATTTGTTTAGGCCTGTCCTACTACTATGTGAATCAGTGACAAAATTTGCTTTGCATTATACATTTTGAAAAGATACATGTTTCAATGCCTGGAACCAACACATTAATTTTAATACACTATATTTATAGGAAACACAACGGTTATCTACGTTACTGATCTGCAGTATTTTGGTCAGAAAACATAGTTCTGTCAAAACAAGGCAACATACACCAAGTACCAAAGTCTGACTCAGCAGAAACAAAAGCATGGGGAACAGGGGTTATACTGGGATTTAGGATGTAGGGGAAGCCTAAGAATTTCTACATCAGGGTACACCTCAAGCTAAACAAACTAATTTGTAGTCTTTGTGGACAGGCTGCACCGTTAGATTAACAATAAAAAATTTTCTCTCAGTTTTGGACAGTACTGGTTATATGTTACAGACATAGTCTCTATCGAACATGTTAGCATACCATCCATGGCTAGTAAGTCATCTGTGGAATCATGTGAGCAGTGAAATTATTTTTCCATGCACTTTAAGGACTTCCTTCCATGACTAGACGAGTCAGTTCCTGCTGGCCATTAGGAAAAAAACAAAAACAAAAAAAACAGCTTGAGGCACTTTCTTAAATTTGAGAAAATGTCATTAATTTTCTGAAGTTTCCAGACGAACAAGCTACAGTTAGTTTTGTAGTTTTGCCTCTGTACATCACTGCAGCAGATATTAAATCAAACCATAAATATGCGCTCGAAGTTCAGGCTTTTAGCTTCAATTCAAGAAATCTTGCCCAAACTAAACTGTGTAAGAATTACCTCCATTTCTATACACAACCTTCATTTTCAGAAGCTCAAAATTATTCAGACAACTGACTAACAAGCAGTTTCATGGTCAGGTGGTTTGCGTGATAGTCAATGAGAAATGAAGCAGATAAATTGCAAGCTTGTAATGCTTGCAGTGAGGCTAGAACAAGAAGAACAGAGAAATGAGATGTAGGCTAGGGACCAATGCTAAATCCATTGAGATGCTAACCTTTAAATTTGTCTTTGCTCTTAAATTTCTAACTTCTATGCTGTCTTGCTTGTTTCTGGGCCACTACGCCCTCAAAGGCATCCTTTATTTTGACACTTTTTTTTGACAAATAAAGGACAGCTCAATTTTAAAGCTGTCATTTTAAAGTCAAACAAACCTTTTCTTAATGATTTTTCATTTTTAAATGGGGATTCTCATACATTTATTCTCTTTCCATGACCCTGGTGTGTTTAAAACTCTTTGGTCAGTGGTCAAACTTCTTCCAACTCATTAGAAAAAACTCACAAAAAAGATAAATAACTAAATGCACACTTATCTCTATCCAGTCTAGTAGTGAAGTGTCCTGTGTGTCGAAGCGTCTCGGGGGCGTTTTGTGAAGCACGTATCGAGGCTTGCTTTGATTACGTATGCAGTGACGTTCGAGGCCTCGCGGGCAGTCCGTACCACGTGACTGATTCAGGGACCGGTTCACCGGTTCGCGCCAGATTCGAAATAAAATGGGCAGCAAAACACAGCTGATTTCCCATCACATTGTGTTGTGGAATTGGATTACGTACGTGTTACATAGTTACTTGAGCATTTCTTCTTTGATGGAACCAGCAAGGAAGACATTTTTTTTTAAATTTCATCTCTCCTAATAAAGTATGCACACAGTAATACATATCACAAATGAGTGTACAAAAACTATGGCTCATCAAAATGTGTGTATAGAGGTCAGTGTTGGGATCAAGTTATTTGCCTCTCTCTCTTTCTAGGAACTACATGGGTCTCCCAGATCCTTGACCTGCTGTATTTTGGTCAGACGTGTCCAGAGAGGCAAAAAACCATCCCCATCTATGAAAGAGTACCCTTTCTGGAGATTGCCATCCCATCTTTGGATTCAGGTTACCGATCAGTCATATTGCTATGGTTATATTATCATGCTACCTGTTTCCCATATCAAAGTTTTCCTTACTCCATGTTCACCCCTCCATGCAGGGAAAGACCTGGCAGACAAGCTGCCCACCACCCCTCGACTCATTAAGACTCATTTTCCTGTCCAGTTTGTGCCAAAGTCCTTCTGGGAGCAAAACTGTAGGGTACAGTAACCTGTGTGCTGTTTTTCAAGAAGCTGATAATAGTACTGATAACAGTGCAATCTAAGGCAGCACGTCAGGCGTAACTTGAACCTTTAAGCCTAATAAGGAGCTCCAAAGTGTCTACTTCTGGTAAAGGTTTAAGATTTTTTTTTTCCCCCCCATCTTCTGCAGATTGTTTATGTAGCCCGCAATGCAAAGGACAACATGGTGTCTTATTTCCACTTTGATCGCATGAATGTGGTTGAGCCAGAGGCTGGAGAATGGATAACTTCCACAGATTTTTGGAAGGACAAAGTATGCATAAATAATACAGTTATCCTTCGTGTGAGGTGTAGATCTTTTCCTCTCATTGCTTAAGTGTTGTTCTTTGATCTTAGTGGTATTTGGCTCCTGGTATGACCATGTGAATGGCTGGTGGAAGAAGAAACAGACTTACTCAAATATTCATTACATGTTCTATGAAGATATGATTGAGGTAATCTGATTTCTTCATTGGCACTTTCTTCTGCATGTTCTCATGCTCTCATCCAGGCGGTTTTAATGTTGCGATTAATTCCATGATGTGTTTCCAGGACACTGAATGGGAAATAGACAAACTCTGCAGCTTCCTCGGTTTGTCTTGTTCTGCTGAGGAGAAGAAAATGATCTCAGGTGGAGTCCAGTTTGATAACAGAATGAGATGGCCAACTATTCTACAGCCCCGGTTATGGACAGAGATGGGCAGTAACGTGTTAGTTGTAATGCGTTACTGTAATCTGATTACTTTTTCAAGTAACGAGTAAAGTAAGGGATTACTATTGCAAAAACGGTAATTAGATTACCGTTACTTTCCCGTAGTGTTACTGCGTTACTAAAACTGTGTTGTTGTTTTTTTTGTTTTTTTTGTTTTTTTTGCGAGAATGTCTCACGACAGTGACGTAAGCGAGTGCGCCGTTAGTGACAACAGCTGTGTGCAGATCAACAATGGATCACATATCGATTGTGGGAGAGAGTATGAGCGTGCAGCGTTTAAAGCGTGGAAGTACTGACCTTTGAGTTTGATTCCATAAAAAGTGACAAAAACATTAGCGTCCATCGTGCGTGGGAAGAAAACTTCTTTTTACAGCGAAAAAAAACCCTAAACTTCCAAGCAAGCACTGAGTGCGCAACGACGTAATGGGAAATTCACAGAGAAACTCGCGGATTCTTCAACTTACCGCGGCACACCTGCACCAGGGTAAACCTCCGCCTACCGTAGTCCTGCTTTACAGGTGAAAATAGAGCAACAGGACCGCTGAGTCTTTGACTTTATTTATTTTCTGCTGTGTTTTACTTGCATCTATTTGAAAGAGTGAGTGTAAACACACACAAAAAAATTTATTTTATGTGCTGGAATGTGTAGAAAATAGATTTAAATGTTAAACTAATTTATTCAAGTCAGAGAATGTTGCATATAATTAAATTTTTGCTTGATGCATAAAGTTAAAAGATTAAAACTGATAAAAACAAGTTAAAAAAAGAGACTTTTCCATTTGATTATATTTTGTATGATGGATTATGTAGGAAAAAGTAGAATTGGGCTGAAAGATCTATCACTTTATCACCTCTTCAGGTTGTAAATTGTATTTTTAAAAAGTAACTAAGTAATTACTTTTGAAAATAAGTAATCAGTAAAGTAACGGGATTACTTTTTGGGGGAAGTAATTAGTTACTGATTACTTTTTTCAAGTAACTTGACCAACACTGGTTATGGATTTCAAGATTTCTCCCTTCATGAGAAAAGGTACACACCTAACAGTAATGTGATGCATTTGGTAACATTAGGGGAAAATACCTGTATTATTATTATTATTATTATTATTATTATATTATTTATTTATTTATTTTTTATTTATTTATTTTCTGCAGGGAAGGTTGGCGACTGGAAGAACCACTTCACCGTCGCTCAGAATGACGTTTTTGATGAAGACTACAAGAAGATGAAAGATCCCACACTTCAGTTCTGCACTGAAATTTGAACAGAGCCAGGCATACAGACTGGATATAGTATGCAGCTACTGCTGTGCAGTGTGTATTACAAAGATCTCATCTAAACAAACTGTGGCATACATGTGACAGAATTATACAGTGGAATAATAAACACTCCAAATACCTTAATTTTACGTGTACACGTTGTGCTTTTATTGTAAAACCTGATGATCAATGCATGGAAGCCAAAAGCACAGTGAGGGGCTGTATTGTCAATTTATTTCTGCACTTGAGCTCAAGATTGCAAACTTTGTTCTCGAAAAGAAAGTTATTCCAAGCCAAACATAAACAGCAAACTATGACCAAGTGTCATCGTGGCTCCAGCCTTAAGTAGACCGCCTGATTGATTGATTGATTGATTGATTGATTGATTGGTAATTTATTTCAACATGTGAACTGATAGAGTTGTATTGTTGATTGTCATTTATGCTTAGAAATATTTAACCATAGATGCTTAGAAGTGTATAATTAATTGTGTAGTGATAAGTTGTGTGATCTTTAACAGGCTACAGAGGCTTGGTGTGCATTCCTGGAATGCACACCTGCATCTTGGGGGCATGGGAAAAGTTTGCATCTTGCCTTATAGTTTTATGGTAGGATTAACGTAGTTACATTTGTTCTAGTCTAAGTGCTTTTCTGTTTAGATGAACTGCTGGACTTCCTTACCGGGGGGGTCTAGTCTACCCTCTTCCTAACCAAGGATGTTTGCTTGTGTGCTTTTATGACCCTTTGATCAGCAGTACCCCCCCCCCCCCCCCCCCCCCCCCCACACACACACACACACACACGGTACTCTTTGTGTGTATGTAGACGTCATATGTTAATGACCCTATGCATATTCATGTAACCTCAATAAAAGGATAGTGTACGGGAGAACGGACGAGAGCTACTGGGGTCAAGCGAAGGGACGGCGCTCTGTCCAGTCTCTCCCGTGCACGAGTACCATGAAGAAGTTTGCCTACTTGCGTCTTGCTTGCAGTGTAATTATATTGTCTTAACGTTCCAGCGAATAGGTTCAAGCTACAAACCTAACATGAACAATATACAAGTACATTTAGAAAAGAAATGAGAGAAAAAAAATATACTATACAAATTACATACAAAAAAACCATTCTGATTAATTTACATGTTGAAAGGGAGTGGGAAGAAGTATACACTTATTTAATCCCACCCCTGTCCCATAAATTATCAGTGAATATTTAGTCAGCTTCCTTACTGATATAATTTGTAATAAAAATAGTGAACAGATTTCTGATATACTATATACTATAATATCACATCATGAATTTTTTGTTTGTTTGTTTTTAAATAGAGACATTCACTTAATTTAAATATTTTCCTTTTCTTTATAGATCGAGAAGATCATATTTTTATAACTCTTTTTGAACAGTTTTATGTTTGGACATTGCTTTAATTCCATATTCAGTTTGTTCCATAGTTTCACTCCTTGAACAGAAACACAAAAGCCTTTTCTTGTAGTACGTACCTTCATTGTTTTGAAGTTACAAAAACCCCTTAAATTATAACTTCCTTCTTTCAAAAAAAACATACTCTGAATATTACCTGGCAGTTCTTTATTTTTTGCTTTGAATAGAATTTGTGCTGTTTGGAATTTCACTATATCGTCAATTTTCAATATTTCAGACTGCAAAAATAGTGAGTTTGTATGTTCCCTATAACCTGCATTGTGGATGATTCGAATTGCTTTCTTTTGAAGAGTAAAAAGTGAATGTAATGTGGTTTTATAGTTATTGCCCCAGACCTCTGCACAATAGCTTAAGTATGGTGAAACCAGTGAACAGTAGAGAATATGAAGTGATGTTCTGTCGAATACCTGTTTTGCCTTGTTTAGTACTGCAATGCTTCGTGATACTTTGGAATGAATATATCTTACGTGAGCTCTCCAGTTAAGTTTTTCATCTATTATTACCCCCAGAAATTATCTAACGAGCCACAGGTGAATGTGATCAGTGACTCACTGACCCGCCGGCAGGAAGGTGGGTAATCAGGAAGAGCCACTACTGATGGGAAGATAAAAATAACTCCCACAAACATACAAACACTGCTAGGAAAGAGAGAAGGGGGAGGTGGGCTAGTGCAAGAAACTTGGAAACCATGACAGATTATGTTCATGCAGTCTGAACCTCAATCTCTTAAAAGTTGTACATTAAGCAACACAAACTGTTCCATAATGCTCAGGAAATGCAACAAAGTGTGCTAGAAATAAAGATCATAATAATATATTGGAAAGCATGAAAAAACAAAATGAAACCAGTACACTTTAAATACAACACTAATGCCTTTCATCTTTGTCCAAGAAAGAGATCCTGTGAATCCTGGTGCTTGGATCTTGTAGTGTAGGCATTGGAGAGTAGACAGTTGGTTGAGCAGGTCAAAGTACTATATTACAACTACAAAAAATGTATATTAAAAGTAAGGTGATAACATAATGGTAACAAAATGTGACTCTTCCTACAGAGTACAAGTAAGAGACTATATTGCACAGAGTATGATAATAAGCTGGATATTAAGCTGCATCCTAGTAATTTAACTTATTGCTCATTAATGTCATGGAATTTTGCAAATAAGGTCTGCAACCCCCCCCCCCCCCCCCACACACACACACACACACACACACACAACTCTGTGTATCTTTTAGTTACAACAGGTTTCTGTCCCACAGGCTGTGGCTGGACAGAGAACAACTCCTACTATCTTTTACCAGGAAGCTCCTGGCACTGGCCCTGAGTTTCATCCTTCTGAGCAAAACAGTTAGTGAATAACACATTGAAACATTGTTACACCGAGCTAAGCAGTTTTTACGAGGTCATACTGACACACACACTTTATCTAAGCATACAAATCCTACAGTGAGATTCTAAACACATAAAGAAAATGTGAGGATAAACTAGAATTTTTCCATAACATTACAGTTTTTTCTGAATGCTTAAACCCTAACTGATAGAGGAACCCTCTCGAGGGATTAATAAAGTTAAGTTTAATTTAATCTAATCTAATAACTTTAATCTCAGCCAAACCAATTCACTCACGAACAAATAAAACACCGAAAAAGCCAAACAATAACATTTTTAAGTTATCAAAGTGACTTATATATATATATATATATTACAGTTTTTTCTGAATGCTTAAACCCTAACTGTGATTCCTGTAGCACAATCTCTAAAACTATTCAGACTTATAGCAAAACCACTCACTGAGTTTGCAAAACTAAAAGCACAAAAACTGCTTTGCACTCAGTTTGCAATTTTGTAACACACACTTTGCAAAACTGTAGGCACAATTCACTGCGCAACACTCAATTACCAAATTTCCAACACACTCCTAGCAAAAGTATACACATGTATGGCTATCATTAACACTAATTTGCCAACTGTCTGGCACACTGTCACATGTGAAAACTTCTTTAGATAATTAGTTCACTTTGCAATCAGCCTAAGCACTATAATACAGGTAAGCTGTGGGTGCGGAGTACAATGGAGGGAGCAGAAAGTGTGAGAAGTAGAAGTGTTCATGCGTTCAAAGTGAAAATAGGACACTGCATTGTCTTTTGCATTGCGGGCCACATAGACCACCTACAAAAAGAGGAAACGCTGAATTATACTCTGTGGGTTTCATAAATCCCATGTGTCTATGACTACAGGTATGTGTGCTTTTACCCTGCAGCGCTGCTCCCAGAAGGACTTTGGTACAAACTGGACTGGTAGATGAGTTTTACAGTTTTTTCTGAATGCTTAAACCCTAACTGTGATTCCTGTAGCACAATTCCTAAAACTATTCAGACTTATAGCAAAACCACTCACTGAGTTTGCAAAACTAAAAGCACAAAAACTGCTTTGCACTCAGTTTGCAATTTTGTAACACACACTTTGCAAAACTGTAGGCACAATTCACTGCACAACACTCAATTATCAAATTTCCAACACACTCCTAGCAAAAGTATACACATGTATGGCTATCATTAACACTAATTTGCCAATTGTCTGGCACACTTTCACATGTGAAAACTTTTTTAGATAATTCGTTCACTTTGCAATCAGCCTAAGCACTATAATACAGGTAAGCTCTGTGTGCGGAGTACAATGGAGGGAGCAGAAAGAGTGAGAAGTAGAGGAGGCCGAGGAAGAGGACGTGGAGGTGAAGAAGTAGGATGAAGAGGACGACAAGGACAAGGAGGAGCAAGAGGAAGACGAGGAGGGGGGAGAGGAAGATGAGGAGGGGGGATAGGAAGGGTAGGAAGAGTAAGAAATAGAATTGCTGATGACATCAGAGCTACAATAGTGGACCATGTAATCAACCGTGGAATGACCCTGAGGGTAGCTGGCCAACGGGTTCAGCCTAACTCGAGCCGCTACACTGTAGCAAGTACCATAAGGACATTTTGAAATGAGAATCGGTTAGTACAGTCACTTCGCACAAAGATTTGTAGCACTGCCATATGCCAATGAGAAACACACCAATACCATTGATGTAAAAATACTGAAATTGTTACTTTACAGAATTGCTAGATGACCAGATGCTGGGGGCAGAGGAAGCATGTTCACTGCAGACCAAGTAACCCATATAGTCATTATGGCGATTGCAAATAATCCTATACTTGGAAATAAACACTTGTGTTTGTTTTGATGTGTTTGAATAAACACCAGTACTTGAAGTTTGGATCCCTCTATGCTTATGGATCTATGACAGAAGTATGAGCTCAAACTGACATAGCCTACCTTGTGCACAGAGAAAGCAAAAGCCAGATGTGTTTTGTATTCATACCATCAGTGTGCAGTTGGCGCATTGTGTGCTTAGTAGATGATGGCTTGTGTGTACTGTTTGATACGGAAACACCATTTTTACGAAGGTGTGAAGAGTTAATCTGGCTGTGTTTGCTTTTGCAAGAGAACTACAATGTTTTGATGATTGGTTGACAGGTTTTCTTATTTGTGTGAAGAGTTTTGCAAAATTAGCCAATAGTTACAATAAATGTGCTTAAGCAATCAGAAAAAACTGTAATCAAATATTGCCTTCCTCCCTCACTACCATCACTGCCCTCTGCTCCAATCCAAGCAAGGCTCATTTGAGCAGCTTTTAGAACGGCTGGGAAATTGTCATACATGTTGGCTGGTGCAAATTTCCTCAGTGTCAACGAGGAGTGAGGTAATAAACACGCAGCGCAGTTGTTGTCATAAAAGGCTAATTTCCATGGTGGCTATTCCCTACCAAGCTTTACCACTTCAGTGCCTCACTACTGAGTGGGGTCAGGTGCACAGGGTGGCACCTATAGCAGGAGAGAAAGAGGGCAAACCAAACTGCGATTTAACAGAAGATTTAGTGTCATTGTGTTTGTGTTTTTGATTGAAAGCGGGTGGGACAAAAGCTGGAAATGAAACATAATAGCCTTCATATTGATAATTCACCTCTGCTGTTGTGAAAGTTTTTACTGCTGGAACTGTGCCTGTGCTTTTTCTCAGAAGCAGTCGGTGCTTTGACTAATCATTAATCAGTACCATACGGGCTGTTGATGTGTTACTGTTGATATGAGTTCCTTTTAAACCAAGTTTATGCTAAATGATTGACATCTAGTTAGATAAGAAACTTTTTAATCCTATTACAGTTTTTTCTGATTGCTTAAGCACATTTTTTGTAACCATTGGCTAATTTTGCAAAACTCTTCACACAAATAAGAAAACCTGTCACCCAATAATCAAAACATTGTAGTTCTCTTGCAAAAGCAAACACAGCTAGATTAACTCTTCACACCTTCGTAAAAATGGTGTTTCCGTATCAAACAGTACACACAAGCCATCATCTACTAAGCACACAATGCGCCAACTGCACACTGATGGTATGAATACAAAACACATCTGGCTTTTGCTTTCTCTGTGCACAAGGTAGGCTATGTCAGTTTGAGCTCATACTTCTGTCATAGATCCATAAGCATAGAGGGATCCAAACTTCAAGTACTGGTGTTTATTCAAACACATCAAAACAAACACAAGTGTTTATTTCCAAGTATAGGATTATTTGCAATCGCCATAATGACTATATGGGTTACTTGGTCTGCAGTGAACATGCTTCCTCTGCCCCCAGCATCTGGTCATCTAGCAATTCTGTAAAGTAACAATTTCAGTATTTTTACATCAATGGTATTGGTGTGTTTCTCATTGGCATATGGCAGTGCTACAAATCTTTGTGCGAAGTGACTGTACTAACCGATTCTCATTTCAAAATGTCCTTATGGTACTTGCTACAGTGTAGCGGCTCGAGTTAGGCTGGACCCGTTGGCCAGCTACCCTCAGGGTCATTCCACGGTTGATTACATGGTCCACTATTGTAGCTCTGATGTCATCAGCAATTCTATTTCTTACTCTTCCTACCCTTCCTATCCCCCCTCCTCATCTTCCTCTCCCCCCTCCTCGTCTTCCTCTTGCTCCTCCTTGTCCTTGTCGTCCTCTTCATCCTACTTCTTCACCTCCACGTCCTCTTCCTCGGCCTCCTCTACTTCTCACTCTTTCTGCTCCCTCCATTGTACTCCGCACACACAGCTTACCTGTATTATAGTGCTTAGGCTGATTGCAAAGTGAACGAATTATCTAAAAAAGTTTTCACATGTGAAAGTGTGCCAGACAATTGGCAAATTAGTGTTAATGATAGCCATACATGTGTATACTTTTGCTAGGAGTGTGTTGGAAATTTGATAATTGAGTGTTGTGCAGTGAATTGTGCCTACAGTTTTGCAAAGTGTGTGTTACAAAATTGCAAACTGAGTGCAAAGCAGTTTTTGTGCTTTTAGTTTTGCAAACTCAGTGAGTGGTTTTGCTATAAGTCTGAATAGTTTTAGGAATTGTGCTACAGGAATCACAGTTAGGGTTTAAGCATTCAGAAAAAACTGTAAAACTCATCTACCAGTCCAGTTTGTACCAAAGTCCTTCTGGGAGCAGCGCTGCAGGGTAAAAGCACACATACCTGTAGTCATAGAGACATGGGATTTATGAAACCCACAGAGTATAATTCAGCGTTTCCTCTTTTTGTAGGTGGTCTATGTGGCCCGCAATGCAAAAGACAATGCAGTGTCCTATTTTCACTTTGAACGCATGAACACTTCTACTTCTCACACTTTCTGCTCCCTCCATTGTACTCCGCACCCACAGCTTACCTGTATTATAGTGCTTAGGCTGATTGCAAAGTGAACTAATTATCTAAAGAAGTTTTCACATGTGACAGTGTGCCAGACAGTTGGCAAATTAGTGTTAATGATAGCCATACATGTGTATACTTTTGCTAGGAGTGTGTTGGAAATTTGGTAATTGAGTGTTGCGCAGTGAATTGTGCCTACAGTTTTGCAAAGTGTGTGTTACAAAATTGCAAACTGAGTGCAAAGCAGTTTTTGTGCTTTTAGTTTTGCAAACTCAGTGAGTGGTTTTGCTATAAGTCTGAATAGTTTTAGAGATTGTGCTACAGGAATCACAGTTAGGGTTTAAGCATTCAGAAAAAACTGTAATATATATATATATATATAAGTCACTTTGATAACTTAAAAATGTTATTGTTTGGCTTTTTCGGTGTTTTATTTGTTCGTGAGTGAATTGGTTTGGCTGAGATTAAAGTTATTAGATTAGATTAAATTAAACTTAACTTTATTAATCCCTCGAGAGGGTTCCTCTATCAGTTAGGGTTTAAGCATTCAGAAAAAACTGTAATGTTATGGAAAAATTCTAGTTTATCCTCACATTTTCTTTATGTGTTTAGAATCTCACTGTAGGATTTGTATGCTTAGATAAAGTGTGTGTGTCAGTATGACCTCGTAAAAACTGCTTAGCTCGGTGTAACAATGTTTCAATGTGTTATTCACTAACTGTTTTGCTCAGAAGGATGAAACTCAGGGCCAGTGCCAGGAGCTTCCTGGTAAAAGATAGTAGGAGTTGTTCTCTGTCCAGCCACAGCCTGTGGGACAGAAACCTGTTGTAACTAAAAGATACACAGAGTTGTGTGTGTGTGTGTGTGTGTGTGTGTGGGGGGGGGGGGGGGGGGGGGGTTGCAGACCTTATTTGCAAAATTCCATGACATTAATGAGCAATAAGTTAAATTACTAGGATGCAGCTTAATATCCAGCTTATTATCATACTCTGTGCAATATAGTCTCTTACTTGTACTCTGTAGGAAGAGTCACATTTTGTTACCATTATGTTATCACCTTACTTTTAATATACATTTTTTGTAGTTGTAATATAGTACTTTGACCTGCTCAACCAACTGTCTACTCTCCAATGCCTACACTACAAGATCCAAGCACCAGGATTCACAGGATCTCTTTCTTGGACAAAGATGAAAGGCATTAGTGTTGTATTTAAAGTGTACTGGTTTCATTTTGTTTTTTCATGCTTTCCAATATATTATTATGATCTTTATTTCTAGCACACTTTGTTGCATTTCCTGAGCATTATGGAACAGTTTGTGTTGCTTAATGTACAACTTTTAAGAGATTGAGGTTCAGACTGCATGAACATAATCTGTCATGGTTTCCAAGTTTCTTGCACTAGCCCACCTCCCCCTTCTCTCTTTCCTAGCAGTGTTTGTATGTTTGTGGGAGTTATTTTTATCTTCCCATCAGTAGTGGCTCTTCCTGATTACCCACCTTCCTGCCGGCGGGTCAGTGAGTCACTGATCACATTCACCTGTGGCTCGTTAGATAATTTCTGGGGGTAATAATAGATGAAAAACTTAACTGGAGAGCTCACGTAAGATATATTCATTCCAAAGTATCACGAAGCATTGCAGTACTAAACAAGGCAAAACAGGTATTCGACAGAACATCACTTCATATTCTCTACTGTTCACTGGTTTCACCATACTTAAGCTATTGTGCAGAGGTCTGGGGCAATAACTATAAAACCACATTACATTCACTTTTTACTCTTCAAAAGAAAGCAATTCGAATCATCCACAATGCAGGTTATAGGGAACATACAAACTCACTATTTTTGCAGTCTGAAATATTGAAAATTGACGATATAGTGAAATTCCAAACAGCACAAATTCTATTCAAAGCAAAAAATAAAGAACTGCCAGGTAATATTCAGAGTATGTTTTTTTTGAAAGAAGGAAGTTATAATTTAAGGGGTTTTTGTAACTTCAAAACAATGAAGGTACGTACTACAAGAAAAGGCTTTTGTGTTTCTGTTCAAGGAGTGAAACTATGGAACAAACTGAATATGGAATTAAAGCAATGTCCAAACATAAAACTGTTCAAAAAGAGTTATAAAAATATGATCTTCTCGATCTATAAAGAAAAGGAAAATATTTAAATTAAGTGAATGTCTCTATTTAAAAACAAACAAACAAAAAATTCATGATGTGATATTATAGTATATAGTATATCAGAAATCTGTTCACTATTTTTATTACAAATTATATCAGTAAGGAAGCTGACTAAATATTCACTGATAATTTATGGGACAGGGGTGGGATTAAATAAGTGTATACTTCTTCCCACTCCCTTTCAACATGTAAATTAATCAGAATGTTTTTTTGTATGTAATTTGTATAGTATATTTTTTTTCTCTCATTTCTTTTCTAAATGTACTTGTATATTGTTCATGTTAGGTTTGTAGCTTGAACCTATTCGCTGGAACGTTAAGACAATATAATTACACTGCAAGCAAGACGCAAGTAGGCAAACTTCTTCATGGTACTCGTGCACGGGAGAGACTGGACAGAGCGCCGTCCCTTCGCTTGACCCCAGTAGCTCTCGTCCGTTCTCCCGTACACTATCCTTTTATTGAGGTTACATGAATATGCATAGGGTCATTAACATACGACGTCTACATACACACAAAGAGTACCGTGTGTGTGTGTGTGTGTGTGTGTGTGTGTGTGTGTGTGTGTGGGGGGGGGGGGGGGGGGGGGTACTGCTGATCAAAGGGTCATAAAAGCACACAAGCAAACATCCTTGGTTAGGAAGAGGGTAGACTAGACCCCCCCGGTAAGGAAGTCCAGCAGTTCATCTAAACAGAAAAGCACTTAGACTAGAACAAATGTAACTACGTTAATCCTACCATAAAACTATAAGGCAAGATGCAAACTTTTCCCATGCCCCCAAGATGCAGGTGTGCATTCCAGGAATGCACACCAAGCCTCTGTAGCCTGTTAAAGATCACACAACTTATCACTACACAATTAATTATACACTTCTAAGCATCTATGGTTAAATATTTCTAAGCATAAATGAGTAAATGTTTCTAAGCATAAATGACAATCAACAATACAACTCTATCAGTTCACATGTTGAAATAAATTACCAATCAATCAATCAATCAATCAATCAGGCGGTCTACTTAAGGCTGGAGCCACGATGACACTTGGTCATAGTTTGCTGTTTATGTTTGGCTTGGAATAACTTTCTTTTCGAGAACAAAGTTTGCAATCTTGAGCTCAAGTGCAGAAATAAATTGACAATACAGCCCCTCACTGTGCTTTTGGCTTCCATGCATTGATCATCAGGTTTTACAATAAAAGCACAACGTGTACACGTAAAATTAAGGTATTTGGAGTGTTTATTATTCCACTGTATAATTCTGTATATAATAATGTAGTAATAAGACCTACCTTGGCACTTGTGCAGGTGGAGCCAAAGGGAAGACATGCTTCACCATATTTTCTAGTCTTTGGCTTAGAATGAACTTTGCTTGGAAACATATTCAGCGATGCTTCATCTCCTGCTTTGCGTTAGTGTGGGAGCCCCGTCAAAAACCTTTCATGCTATGCTAGCAGTGTCCAAACAATCTTTTTTTTTCCCTTTTCATACCATGCCCAGGGGGCGGGCCCCACACCTTGGGAAGCTCTACTTTGAGGTATTGGACACCGATGGTAAACTGCCATCAGACCCTAAATCAGACCCTGTTATCTGTTGTTATCAATATTTTTTTTTAATTATTTCTTGGTGAGTGGACATATTGGTTACACTTTGACTAATCATTAATCAGTAACACAACCTTCAGAAGCAAAGTGCACTGAGGGTGTAATTACTGAAGGTTACTCATTTCTGATGTCAAGGAGGAGCAGAGAATAAAACAGTAAAGCAGACAAAAAAATTACATCATATGGGAGAAAGATACTCTAAAGTGTGGAATAAAAACTCAGGCAGTTATTCTAATAATAAAAAAAAGTCAAGAGATGGAGGTGCGACCTCGACCAGAACTGTTTGACTTCCATGGAGTTGGCATGATCACAGACTTTACAGAAAACTGGGACAACATACAGAACTTCAAAGCAAGACCAGATGATATTCTTATTGCTACGTACCCTAAAGCAGGTAAGGTTAATTTAACCTTAGTAGACAGAATTGTGCCAGCCTGGGTGAACATAAGAAAGTGAAGACATGTGAAAGTAAACTGATTTAAACTCAAATCAAAGCCTTGGAAATTATTTTAGACTCTCTTTATCTCTCTGTGTGTTTTATTGGCTTTAAAAAACCTTTGAGCTAAATGTTGTGCTGAAAGGCACTACATAAATAAAGCTTAAGGGCATGTACAAGGGTTGTGTGGAGCTAGTTACTATAGTATTTTTTTTAAATAAATAATTTCATGGATTGCTATATTTCCCACTGAACAGCATGGTTTTATCTCTTTCAACCTCAGGAACCACATGGGTCTCCTACATCCTAGATCTTCTGTATTTTGCGCACATGGGTCAAGACCGTCAGACTTCCATCCCTCTTCATGACAGAGTACCCTTCCTGGAGAGATGCGAACCCCCTATGCCCAAAGGTCTCAGATCAGTTCTGATTGCAGAAATTTTTTGTGTGTCACATGTTGAAACAGCAGCTGCTAAAATGCAACCTCAGTGTGTTTCACATTCACTGTTGTCTAAACAGAGTGATATAATTTTTTTTTGCTTGATATTTGGTTATTTTTCAAATCTATTTGGTTATTAGACACTCAAAATTGTTTGCAAACTCACTCGAAAGTGCCTTAAAATGTTGGCCTTTTAGCCATGTTGACCTCTGACATCTAGAAAAGTCCAACTTATTAGGGGCAAACCAATCATTCTTACCTTACAGGTACAGACTTGGCAGACAAACTTCCCACCACTCCTCGTCTCATTAAAACTCATCTACCAGTCCAGTTTGTACCAAAGTCCTTCTGGGAGCAGCGCTGCAGGGTAAAATGCATATATACCTGTAACCATAGAGACATGGGATTTATGAAACAGATTAGAACTTGTTGTTGTCTGGTTCTGCAGGTAGTCCACGTGGCCCGCAATGCAAAAGACAATGCAGTGTCCTACTTCCATTTTGAACGCATGGACAGTGCCCTGCCAGAACCGGGGAAATGGAGCACCTTCCTGCAGAACTTCATGGAGGGGAAGAGTGAGTTCAGTTTAGTTTTACTGTAGAAAGAAGAGACATTGTTTTCATTTTATTTCTCATGTAAACACTCTGTTGTGTTTTGTTGTGTGTTTGTAGTGGTTTTTGGATCGTGGTATGACCATGTGAACGGCTGGTGTGAGAAGAAGCAGACTTATTCAAATTTTCACTACATGTTCTATGAAGATTTGATTGAGGTATCATGAGCTGTGCTAAAGAATGCCCTTTACAACAAAGCTCATTACATTAAAAAGTGTCTTGAGTTTGTTAATAAACACGTTGCCCTTGCTGAAAGATTAAATAGCTTTTAGGAAATACTTAGCCTTCGTCTGGTGTTCTAGTCTGTGGGACTCGCTTTCTATGTTTACCAAAAGAAACATTATGCAGTTGTTATTTTAACTTCAAATTCTTTGCCTTTGTATCATTTTCTTTGAAGAACATATAAATGAAATATAAAATAACACTTCACACAGGACTGTGGACGAGAAATAGACCGACTGTGTTCCTTCCTTAATTTGTCTCCATCACCTGAAGAGAAGGAAAGAGTCAAAGCCAGCGTGACTTTTGACAATATGAAACAAAATAAAATGACCAACTACTCCACCTTCGATTCAATGAACCAGACTATATCTCCTTTCATGAGAAAAGGTATAAATGTCTAAACCTAAAAGTTGTTTTGTTCCCCTCTGTGTTTCTTCTGAGAACTGTGTACTGCATTTATGAATAGGTTGATCAAATAACCTGAATTATTTTCTCTGTTTCTTCAGGAAAAGTTGGTGACTGGAAGAACCACTTCACTGTGGCCCAGAATGAACAGTTTGATGAAGACTACAAGCAGAAAATGAAGAATCCTGATCTAAAGTTTCGTTATGAAATTTAGATCCCCAGCTGGGTGTGATGGAACTCTGCACTGATATGTGATTCAATAGTTAAGAAATAAGCCAAATTTGATATGAAATTTAAACAAACTAAATTTCAGGTAGGTGATAGAGAGCTGTGGCAGAGTTCACAACCCTGAGCTGTCCTGCAGAAATGATAAATTCGACAGAACAATTTCCAGAAACAGTACCAACTTATATATGATAGCTTCCATTCTTTAAAAAATGATGGTCAGGTATGATTTGTCTGACACCATGTGTTATCGTATATGGATATTATACTTTTGGCTTTTCTGCACCTTCATTCTGCTCAGTAACATGTTTTAAACTTTGTTAAATAATGGCAACTTTGTGGTATGCTGTAAAGTTAACCCATTATCCTCATATCAGCACACCTTTTTAAAACCACTTTCTGTTTAAAGGCGATTCATAGTTTTATTCTTACAAGATCCAACTAAACTCAAATAGGAGAAATTAAAAAGGCAAACAACAAACAAAAGTCTAGGTGTTCAGGGAATGATGTAAAAATTCGTTAGGGCACTAATACTCATGAAAAGGGTCAGTTTTACAAATACATTGGAAGGACCTTTACTTTCCCTCAGCATTAGGGAGTATTTTAACATCTAATAACTCTTTCTTTAACCTCAAAACATTGATTCAATTCAACTGGACACAGTTGTTTTATCACTGAAGAATATTTAGTGAAAACTTCATTTTAAATTTTAGAAAGAAAGCTATATTTGTATTTAGATTATTGAATCCATTGAAATTGCAGTTTCTAAAAGATTTATAATTTTTTTTATTTGTAATTAAAAATATTTTTGCAATAGGTTTTGTTGAGAGTGTAATACTTTTTTTTATGAAATCCATTTTTTTTTATTTGAAGAGTACTTATTAATGTCAACAAGACTTTTAAAGAGAAATAGACCAATGGGTATCCTTCCTTTTGGGGAAGGAAAATGTCAGAACCAGTATACAAATTAAAATAAAATGACAGTTCATGTGATGAACCACAAGGTGTTACAAGGTGTATATGACTCTGGTTTCACGTGGCCTATCAACACAATTTAAAAACTGGTATATATCACCTTGTTGCTTTGTCATCTTGAAGTGGTCATGTGATTGGCTTACCACGACTACTATGGCTGTATCCCAATTCAGGGTCTGCAGCCTTAAAGTACGCAGCCTTAACGGTCCACAAGGCCCGCATACTCAAAGACCGCTAAGGCTGGAACTGCGGGGCTTGTAGGCTTATGAAATGGGACGGTCTAGCCTACGTCGCGCTGCCCAGGTTGCCTAGCAACCATGATACTATCCGCTGGAAAAGTTTCATACAGCATTGTTTTTCACGAATGAAGGCGAAAATATTTTATTTGTTTTTACATGAGCGCTGTGTGATTTGATAAGTATCTGAGGCTGAGACCACGGGACAATAAAAACATAATTGCTGGGCCTTATTTCTGTACTGAACAGTCATTTTAAGATTAAATAAGTAAATAACAATTAGCTCATGTTGTTCATGAGACTACAGTCATCTTACTTTGGTAATGTAAATATAATATGGCCAATATTATAGTTATATTAATCATTACTAGTCATTACGGCAGTGTGCTTGAACTCTGTGTCATTCAATGAGCATCAATAAAGATTCAAGTTGCAGTTATTTATATTTCTTATCACCTTAAATCTTCACTCAAAGACAAGTATCTTTGACAGTGTATATATAGATATATCATATATATGAGACAAATATTGTTCTTTCAGTATGTTGGCATTACTAAATTTGGCTCAATGCTTACATATAAGTATAAAAAGAAAATGTACAAGCTGTGATAACTGTTTCTGATAAAATGAAGAGTAGACTGATATATTAAATATTCCTTTATTGGGTGAGAAAATCAGACCATGTCATAACTGCTTTCAGTCATACAGAATAGATATCAGAGCCTTAAACAGGCTGACTTCTGCTAAATGGGTCAAACTGGGCAGAAAGTCTACAAACACATAACATCCTTATAGAATATAATGTAACACTATAGATCAACTTACCTCAGAATATATAAAGCACATAAACAATTACAGCAATATGATGCAACAAACACAGCAGTGCTACTAATCCAAAATACTCACAGCTTCATAGAACTGAAACAAACAGGGGCATTTATTTTTAGCTCCATTCTGCTGCTGATACATACTTTAGGTTTCTGAATATTAAACTTGTTGCTGCCTTTCATAGTGTGTATCTTGAAGGCCCTGAGTACTTACTCCCACACTGAAAACACTGGAATTATAAAATTATTTTAACATCACCTAATAAGACTGATTCAGGACAGACAATTAGTTATTTTAAACTTTTCTAGCAGTCCTTCACAAACAGGGAACAGTCTGTCTATTCTCTCCATCTGTCAGCTGCTGCTGGCTCTTCCTCCTCCTCTTCCTCACACACTGCTGAGTTTGTCCTGGTGGATCATCAGGGGTTGCAAAGCCTCACAGATGATGTGCAGCAGTGGGTCCTCACTGTCCTCACTCTGGACACTTGCAGTTGTCACACATGGAAATCAAATGTGTGATAAGCTGCAGGATTCAAACTCAAGTGTGACTTATAAACACATGTTCGTACTTTTATTACACAATCAGAGAGAAAGAAAAGGAGAGAGAGTGCAGGACAGACAGACAGGTGACAGTCTCAAGTGTATACACTGCTACAAACAGGAGGATTTAGTGTTTGTGTTATTACGAGTGCTAAACAAGAGTTCCCAGATGGTACAGTGGACACATGTGTGACTCCTGTGATTAAAGCATCTTTCTTTCAGCTTAACGAGTGAACCGTCAGCTCGTTCAAACACACGTTAAAGTCCGTTTGGCTCGACACCACCGAACAGAGGCAGCAATATAACATAGCTAACATTAACAGTCCAGTGAATCCTGCTTGTGCCGTGACATTCAGGACTGCAAACCGAGCAGCATCACTGACTTTCAGCTTGTTGTGTTTGTGGATATATGACTGACTTTAATTATCCATAAAATCATCACATTCTCTGTAAGATTAAAATCATGTATGTCAGTTGGTAGGAGTGATCCTAGAAGGTAAGTAAGCTTCATAATCTTGTGTTACCAACAATCTAATGTGTTTTTACTTTACAAAAATTTGTAAAGGAATTAAACATGTTCTGTTTAAAATACATTCAGTAAATGTTACTGTGTGTCTGAATCAGAGTGATGGAGGTGAAATGTTGTAATTTTGGTGTTTACAGATTCTACCAATGCTGCAGTGCACATGTCGTAATTAGTCATCCTTTTCGTACTGGCAGCTGACTGTTTTTGCACTTACTTGAATGAAGCAATTCAAATGAACTTTGAACTACATTTCTAAAAATTTACATCAAAGTCAGCTTTATTGTCAAAAACCATATGCACAGGTCATACACAGGAATTTGAAGTTTCAATGCTCCCACAGCCCTCGGTGTACACTAAAACAATATAAAGATTAAAATAAGTCTTATGTACAACACAATACAATACAAAACAGTGTCCAGCACAGTCAGAGTGCTTGTGGGCAAGAGTTTGTGTGCAAGTGGGGTGGGGGAGTCAGTGAGGGGCGATGGTGGAGGTTGAGAGTTTTGTATGTCCTGGGGGTGGGCAGGGTTAAGAGGGGAGAGGTGGATGCAGGTCTGTAGTTCTGTGTGTGTCAGACTGGAGAGGGACAGAGCAGGGAGAGAATTCAGCATCCTGACAGTCTGACTGATTAGGTGTGCAGACCAGCAACACTGCAATGCCAAACAAAAAGGACAAGATGAGCCCCAACAGATGTCATGATATGTATATCAATTCTTTAGACCTGTGAGGAAAAGAACCACCGGTCAACCTGCCTTAAACCCTGACAACAGGACAGCAGGTGTGACCAAAAGAGGGCGTCCCTATAAAATCTATCCCTACAAACTGAATCACAGCCATCAACCATCATGAAACATCCAGTTTGCAATTTCATCGTTTTTTAGGACTGGAGAAAACATGAAAGACTTTTAAAATAATCAGTCTTACAGATGGAGGTGCCACGTCGACCAGAAATGTTTGACTTCCATGGAGTCTCCATGCTCAACGTCATCACTGACAACTGGGACAACATACAGAACTTCAAAGCAAGACCAGATGATATTCTTATCTCTACGTACCCTAAAGCAGGTACTGATGTGGTGTGTGCAAGAGTGTGGAGCTTATCTAATTATAAAATAACTTTTTTTGTTAAAAAATAATTTTAATGTTGGTGTCTGAGTTCATAGGATTCCCACTAAACACTATGCATCCACGAGTTCAGTGTTGACCTGAAAAATACTAAAATGATGCTGAGTGTCTTAATTTGGGTTATGGAGCTTATATCTTCATAGTTTGGTATCCCACTGAACAATATGCATCTATCTGTTTCAACCTCAGGAACCACATGGATCTCTTACATCATAGATCTTCTGTATTTTGAGAACATGGATCCGGATCATCAGACATCCATCCCTCTTCATGAAAGAGTGCCCTTCCTGGAGATTTCTGTACCTTCTCAACCTTTAGGTTGAATCTTGTGACCACCTTCAATTAGCCATATTTGTATTAAGTCAGAACCAAAAGTTAGTTTCACTTTGGTGTACTTGTACATTAAGGTATCATTAGAACTGTTCAGACAGAAAAATATTCCAAAAATGTTTGAAATAGGTTCAGTCTTTTTGTCTGACATCTGTTTTGCTTGCATGCCATCATTTTGTGACACGTTTTGTCAGAGTTAGTTATAATATAATGTAGTATAAGGTAGTATAGTATAATGTGTAGTAATTAATGTTGTTGATCTATGCTATAATAAAAAAGCCAATCATTGCATTTTAACAGTTACAAGTTACTCCTTCTTATCATTTAGGGAAAGACTTGGCAGACAAGCTTGATTGCAAATGATTCCTTCTTATCTCTACCTTACTCAGGTACCGATTTGGCAGACAAGCTTCCCACCACTCCTCGTCTCATTAAAACTCATCTACCAGTCCAGTTTGTACCAAAGTCCTTCTGGGAGCAGCGCTGCAGGGTAAAAATCATGCAAACCTGTAGAAATAGAGACATGGGATTTATGAAACCCACAGAGCATAATTTAGTTTTGCCTCTTTCTGTAGGTGGTTTATATGGCCCGCAATGCAAAAGACAATGCAGTGTCCTATTTCCACTTTAACTGCATGAACAGTGCCCTGCCAGAACCAGGAGACTGGAGCACATTTCTGCAGGACTTCATGGAGGGAAAGAGTGAGTTCTGTTTAGTTTCAGTGTAAAGGAAAAATAATATCATTATATTTCCCATGTTAACGTTCCTTTGTGTGTTGTTCTGTGTCTGCAGGGGTTTATGGATCGTGGTATGACCATGTGAACGGCTGGTGGGAGAAGAAGCAAACTTATTCAGATTTTCACTACATGTTCTATGAAGATTTGATTGAGGTACAGCACCGAGTTTGGCTAACGTGTGCCGACTGACAGTTATGTCATCTGCATCAACCACATTTTCACTCTTCATAGCAGTTCTTGCTTCCTCCTCACTAATCCTCTGAACTTCCTGATTCACTACCTGTTTTCCATCTGTCCGCTACCTCTCATATTCTTCGTTCATCAACTCCTCGGAGAACTCCTTACACTTTTCCACACACAATCTTTATTTGTTAGTACAGTTCCATCTCGATACCGATACTTAATCATCCTCACCTGCTACACATCCTTTCCAGCAAGATCCTTCTAGCAAGCAGGTGAGTGTTCCAGCTCCAGTAAGTCCTTTTACAGGTTACAGGTATTGATGGGACTGAAGGCAGGACAGAAATCCTCAAAGTCCCAGACAGAGCATAGAATAGGAATCCAGATGAGGAATGAAGTGGCTACAGCAGAGAGAACACAATATTGATTCATAGGAAACTAAGTGCAGAATTCTAACAATGAAAGTCTGATTACCATCACTGAGGTGAAGATGACCTGGTGGTGTTCTGCTGCCCACCCAGATATCAAATACAGTGGAGGAAGAAAGGAAGAAATGTCAAAGAAATGTAGTGCTCATTATCTGTTTCTGATACATAAACTTCAAATAAAGAGGACATTATTTTATCACAACACATGCACACATGCATAACGGTGCAAAATAGCCAGTTAATGAAATTTGCCTCTTTGGTAATGGTGCATTTTTTTCAGTTTTTGGCCTGAGGTAATAGCCTGTGGCTCTGTGGACTGTGATTGATCAATGGTTTGTAGTAAACCTTGTAGATGTAGTATCAGTTAAACATTAACCAGCTACAAGTGAGCATTTATTCATTGCCATCATTACTAATAATTAAGAAAAAAAAGATCAAATTTGACATCTTCAATTTGAAAATTCATAGAAAATAAAGAAACTCATAAATGAAATCTGTGTTTTTTTGTTAATCTCGAAGGTTTAAAATTTTAAGATGCATAAAAAAAAAAAATCAAAATCAAAATTGTCACATATTGAAAGAGAAGTCTGTAAAATCCTAATATCTCCCAAGGAGAGATTCTTACACCAAATTTACTACAGACCAAAAGAAGAAAAATTAATAAAATTTAGAGATGAAACATCTCTTTTAAACTCATTCATATTTTCATTTATGTGAACAGGACTATGAAAAAGAAATAGACCGACTGTGTTCCTTCCTTGGTTTGTCTCCATCAGCTGAAGAGAAGGAAAGAATCAGAGCCAGTGTGACATTTGACAGCATGAAGCAAAACAAGATGACCAACTATTCCACAGCTCGCAAGCTGAACCACGAGGTTTCTCCTTTTATGAGAAAAGGTACAACTGCCTGCTGGGAAATTTTAGTTTTTTCTCAGTATAGGCACCAATATATGTTCAGTTTATTATTAGGATAATCAAATACTTTGAATGTTCTCCTTCTCCAGGAAAAGTTGGTGACTGGAAGAACCACTTCACTGTGGCTCAGAATGAGCAGTTTGATGAAGACTACAAGAAGAAGATGAAGAATCCTGATTTGAAGTTTCGCTGTGAAATTCAAAGAGGGGGCTAGAGCTGAGAAGTGATATGCAATTAAATAGTTAAGAATAAATCAAATATTAAGCCTGAACAACTGAATTCTCTTACATTGTGGTGCTGTTGGCTATCTACAGTGGGGCAAAAAAGTATTTAGTCAGCCACTGATTGTGCAAGTTCCCCCACCTAAAATGATGACAGAGGTCAGTAATTTGCACCAGAGGTACACTTCAACTGTGAGAGACAGAATGTGAAAAAAAAAATCCATGAATCCACATGGTAGGATTTGTAAAGAATTTATTCGTAAATCAGGGTGGAAAATAAGTATTTGGTCAATAACAAAAATACAACTCAATACTTTGTAACATAACCTTTGTTGGCAATAACAGAGGTCAAACGTTTACTATAGGTCTTTACCAGGTTTGCACACACAGTAGCTGGTATTTTGGCCCATTCCTCCATGCAGATCTTCTCGAGAGCAGTGATGTTTTGGGGCTGTCGCCGAGCAACACGGACTTTCAACTCTCGCCACAGATTTTCTATGGGGTTGAGGTCTGGAGACTGGCTAGGCCACTCCAGGACTTTCAAATGCTTCTCACGGAGCCACTCCTTTGTTGCCCGGGCGGTGTGTTTTGGATCATTGTCATGTTGGAAGACCCAGCCTCGTTTCATCTTCAAAGTTCTCACTGATGGAAGGAGGTTTTGGCTCAAAATCTCACGATACATGGCCCCATTCATTCTGTCCTTAACACGGATCAGTCGTCCTGTCCCCTTGGCAGAAAAACAGCCCCATAGCATGATGTTTCCACCCCCATGCTTCACAGTAGGTATGGTGTTCTTAGGATGCAACTCAGTATTCTTCTTCCTCCAAACACGACGAGTTGAGTTTATACCAAAAAGTTCTACTTTGGTTTCATCTGACCACATGACATTCTCCCAATCCTCTGCTGTATCATCCATGTGCTCTCTGGCAAACTTCAGACGGGCCTGGACATGCACTTGCTTCAGCAGCGGAACACGTCTGGCACTGCGGGATTTGATTCCCTGCCGTTGTAGTGTGTTACTGATGGTGACCTTTGTTACTTTGGTCCCAGCTCTCTGCAGGTCATTCACCAGGTCCCCCCATGTGGTTCTGGGATCTTTGCTCACCATTCACCATTCTCATGATCATTTTGACCCCACGGGTTATTCATAGACTTGACAAAGGCATTTGACACTATAGATCATGATATATTAATAAGAAAACTGGAACGTTATGGTGTCAGAGGGGTAGTTTTAAATTGGGTCCGGAGTTATTTAAGTGACAGAAAGCAGTTTGTGAAAATAAATGGTGGTTGCTCCTTATGTATGGACATTGCTTGTGGTGTACCCCAAGGGTCAGTTTTGGGTCCAAAATTCTTCAACTTGTACATTAACGACATCTGTAAAGTGTCCAAAGTATTAAAAATGGTTCTCTTTGCTGACGATACAAACATTTTTTGCTCTGGTGATGATCTGCAGAATTTATTGGAGGATATGACTAATGAAATAAGTAAAGTGAAGTTCTGGCTTGATAAAAACAAATTATCATTAAATTTGAATAAATCTAAACTGATGTTATTTGGAAATAGTAGTTTAAATACAAATGCAAAGATTCAAATAAATGGTGTTGATATTGAAAGAGTCAGTGAAAATAAATTTCTGGGGATAATAATAGATGAAAAACTTAACTGGAGAGCTCACGTAAGATATATTCATTCCAAAGTATCACGAAGCATTGCAGTACTAAACAAGGCAAAACAGGTATTCGACAGAACATCACTTCATATTCTCTACTGTTCACTGGTTTCACCATACTTAAGCTATTGTGCAGAGGTCTGGGGCAATAACTATAAAACCACATTACATTCACTTTTTACTCTTCAAAAGAAAGCAATTCGAATCATCCACAATGCAGGTTATAGGGAACATACAAACTCACTATCTTTGCAGTCTGAAATATTGAAAATTGACGACATAGTGAAATTCCAAACAGCACAAATTCTATTCAAAGCAAAAAATAAAGAACTGCCAGGTAATATTCAGAGTATGTTTTTTTTGAAAGAAGGAAGTTATAATTTAAGGGGTTTTTGTAACTTCAAAACAATGAAGGTACGTACTACAAGAAAAGGCTTTTGTGTTTCTGTTCAAGGAGTGAAACTATGGAACAAACTGAATATGGAATTAAAGCAATGTCCAAACATAAAACTGTTCAAAAAGAGTTATAAAAATATGATCTTCTCGATCTATAAAGAAAAGGAAAATATTTAAATTAAGTGAATGTCTCTATTTAAAAACAAACAAACAAAAAATTCATGATGTGATATTATAGTATATAGTATATCAGAAATCTGTTCACTATTTTTATTACAAATTATATCAGTAAGGAAGCTGACTAAATATTCACTGATAATTTATGGGACAGGGGTGGGATTAAATAAGTGTATACTTCTTCCCACTCCCTTTCAACATGTAAATTAATCAGAATGTTTTTTGTATGTAATTTGTATAGTATATTTTTTTTCTCTCATTTCTTTTTTAAATGTACTTGTATATTGTTCACATGTTGAAATAAATTACCAATCAATCAATCAATCAAGCTTGCGTGGAGCCCCAGATCGAGGGAGATTATCAGTGGTCTTGTATGTCTTCCATTTTCTGATGATTGCTCCCACAGTTGATTTTTTCACACCAAGCTGCTTGCCTATTGTAGATTCACTCTTCCCAGTCTGGTGCAGGTCTACAATACTTTTCCTGGTGTCCTTCCAAAGCTCTTTGGTCTTGGCCATGGCGGAGTTTGGAGTCTGACTGTTTGAGGCTGTGGACAGGTGTCTTTTAAACAGATGATGAGTTCAAACAGGTGCCATTCATACAGGTAACGAGTGGGGGACAGAAAAGCTTCTTACAGAAGACGTTACAGGTCTGTGAGAGCCAGAGATTTTCCATGTTTGAGGTGACCAAATACTTATTTTCCACCCTAATTTACGAATAAATTCTTTACAAATCCTACCATGTGAATTCATGGATTTTTTTTTCACATTCTGTCTCTCACAGTTGAAGTGTACCTCTGGTGCAAATTACTGACCTCTGTCATCATTTTAAGTGGGGAAACTTGCACAATCGGTGGCTGACTAAATACTTTTTTGCCCCACTGTATCAGCTTAACCTCCCAGGACCTGGCATCCACATTTGTGGACATCACATTTCGGGTTGTGGAGACCAAACTACTAAATTTTGCTCTACAAAGGGCCTGATATCTACTAATGAGGACATTATACTGCCACTGTTCTATTGAAATTTAAAATGAATGTCCTCTTATGAGGATCCCATTTTTCTCAAAAACAAAAATCAGGTAAAAAAAAAAAAAAATCAGCTAATCCTTTGTTTTTACATTCATCAGGTCCCAATCAGCCCAAATAGCAAAGAGAAATTAAAAATGCATGCCATGAAAGAGTTTGGGTCTTAGGAGGTTAAGAAAAAGGAGGATGAAGGAACATGTGTCATTTTTACTGAACATATTTAACTAACTGATTGTTAATGGTTAGTTTGTCTGACTTTATGCTACTGGGTTTGAAATTAAGAGACCCAGCTGGGCATGACGGTGGGAAGAAGCTGGAGTACCAGGAGCGAATCCACACAGGAACCAGAGTTCATTCTGTGTAATTTCCCAGCTTAAAAAACATTTATCCTCAACTTAAAAACTACACTACCTGAATAAACTAAACTTTGTTTATTTCTCAAATGAATATGTTCCAGTACTTAATAATTTGGCCACACATAAAGTGTAATGTGGGAATGTTGCCTATATAGAATCATAGGTCTGGTATAAATCAAGAAAGAGAAGCAGAAAACTTTTTACATTCACACAGTTATGGCAAGCAGCTCTCAGCTGTGTAGAGATAGTAGGCTGCTGTTGTATGTTGGATTTCATTTTTATTAAACACAGCCGTTTTAATTCTGTTAAAAGACTTGTGTTTTTATTCTTCTGTCATCGATGTGCAGGTTATTGCTGTGTTTACTCTTTTGTACAGCAAAACAATCAATCCAGCCTGCACCCTGTTCATTATTGATTTATTTATTTTGGTCGAGTTGAATGAACCTAGCTTATCTGACTTCATAGCACTGGATCAGTATAAATGCACACATTTCAGAAAATGGTGCGGTGTGTTCCAGTGAATAACAATGGTCTTTTGTTTGGAAGACAAAAAATGCTTACACGTGACTTTGAACAATATTCAACAGAATACACATGCCATGCTGTCTGATGTATATGTTTTAAATGTGCTGCATTTTTGCTTTTTCATTTGACATGTTAATGAACAGTAATAAAAATGTTATTTTTCTAACTTCTAACCTTATCCTTCTAAAGTTTGGTCCAAATATACTGAGCAAATACTGAACTCCTTCACTTTAGGTCTGAGTCATTGCTGAAATTAATGATTAAACCGTCGAGTCACGTGCCCTCTTCACAATTTCAGGATTACGTTAGTTGGTAGGAGTGATCCTAGATGGTAAGCAAGCTTTGTAATCATGTGTTACCAACATTAAATCTCTGCCTTTACTTTACAAAAATATTTTGTTTGCATTAAAATGTCCTTGTTTTAAATACTTAAACACTAAAATGTAACGAATGAAATAAATGTGTCTTATTCATTGTGGTTAGAGAACTCAGCTGGAGGGCAAATGTTGTAATTCTGGTGTTTCCTGATTCTACCAATGCTGGACTGCATCTTGTTTTTTATCATGTACTGTCAGCTGACTGTTTTTGCACTTACTTGAATGAACCTCTTTGTGACTAACATGACCGATATTCACAGAGCAATGTTAATATTATTCAGAGTTTTATTAAGCTAGTACAACAAACAAAAAAACAAGGTGAGCAACACAAAGCTCAGGCAGAATCCAGACAGACAAGGTCCAAACTGCAATCAGAAAGTGAATACTAAAAACATAAATGCTCTCATAAAAAAGAAAACACTACAGTTGCAAAGGTTAAACTGGCAAAGGTGATGATGGTAAGTTAGAGGTATAATTTCAGTAGGACTTATTAGTGGTGCAGGAACAAATCGTCTTCACTAAACCTGGAAACAACAACCAAACAAACAGCAGAGACAGCAACTCCAGAATGTTGAATTAATAGATTAATGCAGACCTTCATCAGATCTCTTATTAAAAGAAGAAACCAAATCAAGCACCTGGATTCTTCCATGACTTTAAATCACAGATGAGCTGCAACAGTGTGTGACCGAAAGAGTCCCGATGAAACTTCTAGTTTCAGCATAGTCATCAACTCTGGTTTTAAAAACCAGAGGTTGCAAAACATAAGTTACCGTGCAAGTAACAGAAGGATGGGGAAAACATGAAAGACAACTTCATTTTAAAAACAAGTAATTCTCACAGATGGAGGGGCTACATCGGCCAGAACTGTTTGACTTCCATGGAGTCTCCATGACCAACGCTTTCACTGACAACTGGGACAACGTACAGAACTTCAAAGCAAGACCAGATGATATTGTTATCGCTACGTACCCTAAAGCAGGTTTGTTAGTTAGTTAGTTACTTACTTAGGCTATAAAATTGTTAGTGCTTTTTAAATAACATTTTCCCATTTTAATGTTAACGTGCAAGTTAATAGGTTTCCGACTTTACAGTGTGCATTGGCTGAAAGACACTATAAGGATGCTATCTGACTGTGTTCATTTGGATTATGGGGCTTATATCATCATGTGCTGATATCACACCAAACAATATGCATTTATCTGTTTCGCACCCAGGAACCACATGGGTCTCTTACATCATAGATCTTCTTTATTTTGGGCACATGGGTCCAGCTCGTCAGACATCCATCCCTCTTCATGACAGAGTGCCCTTTCTGGAGCTCTACGTACCTTTTCTACCTTCAGGTTGAATCTTGTGACCACCTTCAATTAGCCATATTTGTATTAGACCAGATCCAAAAGCTCAATGTCCTAATTTCACTTTGGTACTTATTTGTCATTAGAACTGTTCAGTCAAAAGGAAATTCAAAAAACATTCTGAATCAGGTTACAAATAGTTACAACTACAAATACAGCCTTGTTCAATAGCTTTGTGATGGTTCTGGCAGTTTTATTGGTGTGTAAATCTGTTAAGTTAGTCATAGCACCTCAAAAACACAATGTTTGGGCAATTCATGTTGTTGATCTGTGGTCTATAAAGAAATCTATCTTTGCATGTTCTGTTGCAAACGGTTCCTTCTTATCTCTACCTTACTCAGGTACCGATTTGGCAGACAAACTTCCCACCACTCCTCGTCTCATTAAAACTCATCTTCCAGTCCAGTTTGTACCAAAGTCCTTCTGGGAGCAGCGCTGCAGGGTAAAAGCACACATACCTGTAGTCATAGAGACATGGGATTTATGAAACCCACAGAGTATAATTCAGCGTTTCCTCTTTTTGTAGGTGGTCTATGTGGCCCGCAATGCAAAAGACAATGCAGTGTCCTATTTTCACTTTGAACGCATGAACAGTGGCATGCCAGAACCAGGAGACTGGAGCACCTTCCTGCAGGACTTCATGGAGGGAAAGAGTGAGTTTAATTTATTTTTAGTGTTAAGGACAAAACATATTATCACATTTCCTGTATAAACATTCCTTTGTGTGTTGTTCTGTGTCTGCAGGGGTTTATGGATCGTGGTATGACCATGTGAACGGCTGGTGGGAGAAGAAACAAACTCATTCAAATTTTCACTACATGTTCTATGAAGATTTGATTGAGGTACAGTAAGTTTGGCTAACATGTGTGCCATTTTTGACAGAGATCTTAATATTTAAAATTATCATATAACAAAGGATGTTAAATATGAGGCTGCAAGGCAGGAGGAAAATGTGAAAACCAGAAAGAGTATTCATGGATTTAGTAAAAGAGGACATATGTGTATGATAGAGGAGGATGCTAGGGATAGGGGAGATGATCCACTTTGTCATCCATTGCAAACAAAAAGTGGCACAAAGTCAGTCCCTGAAATAATTTGCATCTTGAACCTATTTCTCACACCTACTGACCGACTTACTGTCCTCATAAATGTTGTGCACCACCCTCACAAACTACTCCCCTGAATTCCTCATAGAGTACCACAGTTCCTCTCTTGTCTCCCACATATGCCCTCTCCACATCCACAAAGATACAGAGCAACTACTTTTGACCTTCTCTACACTCTCCAAGCAAACATTACATCTGTAGTGCTCTGTCTGCTGCTCTCACTGCTGCTCGTTGATCGCCACCTCTCTTCTTAATCTAGCTTCAGTCACTCTTTCCCATATGTTCATGCTATGGATCATTAACTTTATCCCTCTGTAGTTACCACAGCTCTGTACATCCCCTTGTTCTTGAAAACACATCTTCTCCATTTCTCAGGCAACTCTCATTCTCCAGGATGTTAAACAATTTGATTAAAAAGTCCACTCCTCTCTCTTGTAGACATCTCCATACCTCCACAGGTATGTCATCTGGACCACCTGCCTTTCCACTCTTCATCCACTTCATAGATGCACTACTTCTTCTGCATGTCCTGATTCACTATAAGTCCTCAATCCAATCTCCTTCCTCTCTTCTCCTCATTCATTAACTCAGCATATTCTCCTCACTTGTTAATACATTTCTGTCTCTATCCTTAACCGCCCGCCTAACCAATCGATAGGCGTTTATTGTTAACCCAGCCCCTGACCTGTTTGGTATGGAAATCTTAATTTTGAAAATCTGCATATTTGATCTGGCATAGATTGGGTTATGTCTGAAAACTGTAGTTCGCTGAATTGTTTCTGATGCATAAACTGCAAAAAAAGAAAACCTCAGATCCAAGGTTTAATAATAATAAATAAAATACAAAGAATGGTCAAAGTCTGACGTCTTTAAATTGAAAAGTCACAGAGAATGAACAAAGACACAGACAACTAAAATGTGTTTTCACATGTCAATTTATATTTTCCCTAGTGCTATGAATAAATAGCACTAGAGAGCAGAAGAAAAAAAAACATACATTCCATGTTGGAGTGAACTGTCCCTTCTAAACTTATTCATATTTTCAATATTGATGTTAACAGGACTATGAAAAAGAAATAGACCGACTGTGTTCCTTCCTTGGTTTGTCTCCTTCAGTTGAAGAGAAGGAAAGAGTCAGAGCCAGTGTGACGTTTGACAGCATGAAACAAAACAAGATGACCAACTATTCCACAGTTCCTGTGATGAACCAAGAGGTGTCTCCTTTCATGAGAAAAGGTACAACTGCCTGCTGGGCAACATTTGTTTCTCAGTATTTGCGCAGTCCAGTAGTGCTGATCAAATACACTTTTTCTTACACCCTGTCCCGTCTGGCAGCTTTTGTGATCAGAATTGTGATCTAAATGAACTGTGGTGCCAGCCCCAGCCACACACACACACACACAGACCATTTACTCACTCACTTTCACCCACTAATGACACATGACACACACAAACACTTAATGTTGAAGGAGTGTTAGGTGGGTGTGTCGTGGAGTGTTACGACCCGGCTCAAAAGCCGCAACATAAAAAAAGGAGACGAACAACAGAGTGTGGGTGAGAAGAGGTTTCATCCTAAAATGGAAAACCAGGTTGGCTAAAATGGCTGGTGCCACCAAGGCAAAGACTAGTGCACTGCCGGAAAGCTTGCCTCAGGTATGCTTTTATCCACACCTGACTAGGTGTGGCCAATTAGCACCAGCTGAAAACACTGAGACGATTAAAAGCTGCAGAGGGACGTAACACCTCCTCCCTTAAAAGGGTTCCTCTAGGACCCTTAAATTTATTAAAAGCCCCTCTGAAGCCTTCAGTTCCTTGACCCACAAACCTGGAATAAAAGTTAAAGCTAACAGAAGCACAGTGTTCACGTTATAGTTGGCATCTCTAAGCATGGATGGGCATGAGGATTTGAAGTTGCCACACTGAACAGACAAAAAGTAACATGTGACCAACACAAAGGAGCACAACAGTCACAAACCCAAAATGATTACCTGATCTGCTACAACACAAAACCAAAAGTAGCTTCTAATAATCACAACTAAGTGATCTGTTGTCTCCACCACACAAACAGTCACATACAAGTGGCCCTATACCACAACAAGTTACTTTAATCCAAAAAGTTCAGTAAATCAAGCGTACTAGTGACCAACCACAAAATGGAGAGCTATGGCCACACAATGATCACATCAAGGGTGGCTCAGCACCCCACAGTGTTATTGCCATCACCTGGCCAACAACACTCACAAGTGATCCAACAAAATAGCCATATTCCCCACAACACTAAAGGTCACAGCACAAAACACTCACCTCACAAGGATCTCATTAGCATCCATCCACACTGACATACGCACACACAATGCCAACTTAAAAACAGCCTACCTGCCTCAGCTACAGACCATAATCAAGAATGGTCTCAAACCTCCTACCAAGTTTGGTGCCACTGATTTACTATGTGCAACTCCCAGCCTAAAACACTAAAAACAACAAAACCCTTACTTTTCCTACCCTAGTCTTCAGTGGTGTACCAGGCTCGAGGCAACTTTAAACGCGAACTCGAGAGCAGGCAGCAGACCAGAGATATAGTCTCCTACCAAACTCTGAAGCGTACCCCCACCCAGGATAGCCACCAAACACAATAAACTAAAACAATAAAGCAAAACAACAAACAAGTGCTTCGATGGAAGGGCAGCACAGCCACCCAGCTGAAACACACTAACTAAAGGGAGTTTGCACAATTACAGTGACCACCATCACTCACCCACTTAAAAGCAAAACAAACTGACATTCAGTCTCCACTAAAATGTCCAAATATCCCGGACGAGCCCCCACTTATGTTACGACCCGGCTCAAAAGCCGCAACATAAAAAAAGGAGACGAACAACAGAGTGTGGGTGAGAAGAGGTTTCATCCTAAAATGGAAAACCAGGTTGGCTAAAATGGCTGGTGCCACCAAGGCAAAGACTAGTGCACTGCCGGAAAGCTTGCCTCAGGTATGCTTTTATCCACACCTGACTAGGTGTGGCCAATTAGCACCAGCTGAAAACACTGAGACGATTAAAAGCTGCAGAGGGACGTAACATGGAGCATGAGCGTACAGGACAAGTATGACTGTGGGACTGATCAAACACTCTGAATGTTCTCTTTCTCCAGGGAAAGTTGGTGACTGGAAGAACCACTTCACTGTGGCTCAGAATGAGCAGTTTGATGAAGACTACAAGAAGAAGATGAAGAATCCTGATCTAAAGTTTCGCTGTGAAATTTAGAGCCCTGGCTGAGCGTGATGGAGCTCTGAAGTTAACTAGTTGAGGATAAATCAAGTGTTGAGACAGATTAATTAGTATCCCTATTGTAGTATTAGTATTCCTATATTATAATGCTTATCCAGTTCAAGGTTGTGTGGCGACTCGAGCCCATCTCAGCTATCATAGGGTGAGGCAACAGTGCTAACCAACACACAACCATGGTGCCAAATAACGTATTAACTGAAATTAATTTGATTTTTTTATTTGATATGCTCCCATTTTGATTGTATTCAAAGAGATGCAAAAATGTCTGTTATTGTTATTATGTCTGTTATTGTTATTATCCTTGGATAGCATGCTGTTCAGTAGTGTGTTTACTGTTTTGTGCAACAAAATAACCAAAACTGTTTGCGATTTTTGCTGATAGCATTGAATTAACAGATTTAATCTGGTTTATCTGAATTTATACTACTGGGTCTGGCATTAAAAAGCCCAGCTAGGCATGATGGAGCATTGAACAGATGTGTGCATGTCCCAACAAATAAATAAAAATATATGTATGGATCATCAGAATTAACCACAATTTAACTGACATTCGTTTTGCTGTTTTTGCACTAACCATTCAGTAACAAATAAAGAATAAAAAGGTATATGGTAAATAGAGTTGTAAATATAGACACAACACACAGACCTGGTATGAATCAAGCAAAAGAAGTAGAAAAGAGTGCTTTGCATTGCGGGCCACATAGACCAAGAGAGCTAGCATTCTCAGTCTTCTCATCTTCTTATTGTTATGTTGGGATGTTCAGAATAATTACATACAGCTTTTTAAAATATAATGAAAACCTCTCTTGCACTTCTTCAAAACAAGGCTGATGCTGAAACTTTTCAATGTGAACGGGACTGTGGCGAAAGAATAGGCGGACTGTGTTCCTTCCTTGATTTGTCTCCATAAGCTGAAGAAAAAGAAAACAGCCAGAGCCGGTGTGACCTTAGACAATATAAATCAAAACAAAATGACCGACTACTCCACCTTCCAAACAATGAACCAGACTGTGTTGCCTTTCATAAGACCTGTGCACTCATACAGGTTTTGTTGCTTTTTTCTTTGGTCTGATCTCACTGTATACTATTGTGTTCATGTTTGAACAGCAATACTCACAGACACACATCTAAGGAAGTTGTGCAGTGTGTTTAAGTGAACGTTGTGCAACAAACAGATTTCTTTCTTCTGGAAGATCCAGACCCAACCGCAGTACAGAAATACTCAGCTTGGTGAGTGTGTAGTACATCAAGTAATATTCACTAGAACAAACATGCTAGACTGAAAGATGTGTATCTTTTAAAACTGTGGTGCTTTTTTGTTTTTGTTTGGCGTAAATGGCCAGAAAAATCAAACTTTTCTAACTTCATGCTCACTCACTATATGTCTGAGTCACTGCTGACATTAATGGTTAAACCGGCGAGTCACGCCTCTTGTTCACAATTTCAAGATTATGTCAGTCAGCAGGAGTAACGCAAGAAGGTAAGCAAGCTTCAGGATGCTTAGTCCCCAACAATAAATCTGTGGTTTTTACTTTATATACAAGTTATTTTATCTAGAAAACAAAATAAATATAAATGTTTATTATCTCTTTTTTTTTTTTTTTTAATTTGAATATTGATTAAGTTATTCTTTAAATTTCACCATGTGTCTTGCTTAGTGTGGTTGGTGAACACAGCTGAAAGGAAAATGTTGTAATTCTTGTGTTTCTCAGTTTTACCAATGCTGCAGTGTGTACTTTGACCTCTGGTTGTATGGCAAGCTGTTATTTATTATTTATTTATTATTTTTTATAAATCTCTGTTAACCCTAAAATCATCAACTAATTAATAATTATTATTACATTAACTACTGATTTTTTTTTATTGCAATTACTAGTTTAATTTTACTGATGACTCGTTATACCATCTTGCATCATGTCAATATGCCCAATATTCACAATTTCAAAATAATGTTAAGTTAGTTTAAAGCAACACAAAACCACGTGAGCAAACCAACAGAAGGCTGAGGCAGGAGCAGTCCTAGTAAAAACATAAAAACTAAAAAGCAGTAACACTGCAGTCACAAAGGTTAAAGTGGCAAAGGTGGTGTTGGTGAACTTACAGGTATAATTACTGTAGAGCTGATTAGTGGTGCAGGATCAAGCAGAAACAGCAGCTCCAGAATCTTAGATTAGCAAACTCTAACACTGGGATTTACACTTTATCAGATTATGAGATCTGTTATTAAAACGAGAAACTGGATGTGATTCTGATCCTTAAACTGATCTTTAAACTGAATCACAGCCATTAAATGTATATCAGAGGTGCCTTTAACATGCAAATTCCAGTTTAGCATTTTGTTCATCACCTCTGATGTTTAAAACCTGAGGTCACAAGCTAGAGCTACATCTGCCACTGCATGATGATAATCAGTCAATAGTCCACAGCATGAAGCATATACTGTTTAAATTTTTTTTTTTTTTATAACATAAAGTGTTAAATGAAGGCATATATTAGGATTAGAGTGATTTTCTTTTACACTTCTGTGCTATCGTGCCACTTTCTGCCAAAAACCTCCCTCTGCTGGCCGTTAAAAATAATACAGATTTAAGGATTTACTTTTGCAGATAATCTGTTATTTCAATCAAAGACCCACAAACAGTTTTTTTAATGTGGACAGTTCCCAAGGACCTTTTTTTTTTTAACTTCCAGTGCCTCTCTTATGGAACAAAAAAGCATCATGTTTTCTAGACCGATGGAAGTTAAAAATATCACTTCTGATCTGTGGGGGGAGAAGTCAGCCTACGCAGTTGTTAAAAATGTTTTAAGCATAGCTTTATGTTGTTGCACAAGTAAGGACTGGAGAAAACACGACATACACTTTGATTTTAAGGGCAAATCATTCTCACAGATGGAGCTGCCACCTCGCCCACAACTGTTTGACTTCAATGGAGTCTCCATGACCAACATCTTCACTGACAATTGGGACAATGTACAGAACTTCAAAGCAAGACCGGATGATATTCTTATCGCAACTTACCCTAAAGCAGGTACTGATCTGTATATAAAAGTATGGAGCTTATGTAATCATAGTATTTTTTTGTGTGTGCACACACCCCACTTTTCAGTTATTTATTTGTAAAAAATGTTTGGAATCATGTATGATTTTCGTTCCACTTCTCACGTGTGCACCACTTTGTGTTGGTCTTTCACGTGGAATTCCAATAAAATTGATTCATGTTTGTGGCTGTAATGTGACAAAATGTGGAAAAGTTCAAGGGGGCCGAATACTTTTGGAAGCCACTGTATGTTTACAGCTAAACATAAAACATTTTGTCCATTTCAACCTCAGGAACCACGTGGGTCTCTTACATCCTAGATCTTCTGTATTTTGGGAACATGAGTCCAGACCGTCAGACATCCATCCCTGTTCATGACAGAGTTCCCTTCCTGGAGATCTGCGCACCTCCTCTACCTTCAGGTTGAATCACGTGTCCACTGTCACTTTAAAATACATCAGACAATTACAATGTTTAGTATATTAACCTGTGGTATCTAATCCTCCTGATAATTCAGGTGCAGACCTGGCAGACAAGCTTCCCACCACTCCTCGTCTCATTAAAACTCATCTACCAGTCCAGTTTGTACCAAAGTCCTTCTGGGAGCAGCGCTGCAAGGTCTTGCACATACACCCATAGCCACACAGATATGTGATTTATGAAACTCCCAGACCATAAATTAGTTTTATCTCTTTCTGTAGGTGGTCTATGTGGCCCGCAATGCAAAGGACAATGCAGTGTCCTATTTCCACTTTGACCGCATGAACCTTATCCAGCCAGAACCAGGAGACTGGAGCAGCTATCTGCAGGGTTTCATGGAGGGAAAGAGTGAGTTCAGTGTAGTTTTACAGCAAAGAGACCACACTATTTCATTTCCTGTATAAACATTCCTTTGTGTATTGTTCTGTGGCTTCAGGGGTTTTTGGATCCTGGTATGACCATGTGAACGGCTGGTGGGAGAAGAAGCAAAGTTATTCAAATCTCCACTACATGTTCTATGAAGATTTGATTGAGGTGAGCTGGGCTAACATGTGTACCATTTCCAACTGAGCTCTAACACTTTGTTTAATCATCACACGCCTTTTAGAAGATGCTTAAAATGCCAAACCAAACTCTCAGTTCAACTCAGAAATACTGTCTAAAAATGACATGCATCAATATTCTAATCCAATTACTACATTTTTCTGATGATACGTGGTAATATTTCTCAAACCAGGCTGTATTTTATTCGTTCTTCGAGCACTGGGTGGTGTGCATTTTAATTCCACAGTGCAAGAAAAGCCAGCCAGAGCTGCAGATGGGTGTACAAAGAAAAAAAGCTATGACTCGTGAAGACTTTATAATGTTTGGTATCTCTGAAATTCACTGATTGCAAAAATTTCTCTAAACCATGTCCAGTATATTTTGTTAATTGAATCCTTTTTGATGCATAAGTAACAAATAGAGAACACACTATTTTCCACCAAATCCTCATCCAGCAAACATCTCTGCTATGTGAAGGGGAAATCCCCACTCAGCATACACATATGCACACTAAAATGTGGGACCTGGCCAGTCAGCCAGCAAGATTTTTCCTCTTGTGTTCCTGGCAACATATCAGTTTTTAGCCTGAGATGCTAACCGTCTGTGTGGACTGTATTGGATCAATGATTTGTTGTAAACCTTGTAGACTTATTACCAAAAGTTTAAACATTTATGAATGTGCTACAAGTGAGTATTTATCTATTATCAACATTACTAAACCACAGATAAAGTAAATTAATTTATTGCATGCTAATCTAAAGGTTCTGAAATTTAGGAAACACAAAAGGGTAGAAAAAAATCATATCTAATTTTAATGTGAACAGGACTCTGAGCAAGAAATAGACCGACTGTGTTCCTTCCTTGGTTTGTCTCCATCACCTGAAGAGAAGGAAAGAGTCAGAGCCAGTGTGACGTTTGACAGCATGAAACAAAACAAGATGACCAACTATACTTCAGTTCCAGTGATGAACCACAAGGTGTCTCCTTTCATGAGAAAAGGTACAACTTCCTGCTGGGCAACATTTTTTTTCCTCTATATCTATATCAGTGTGTGCTCCATTTATCATTAGGTTAATCAAATACTCTGAATGTTCTCCTTCTCCAGGGAAAGTTGGTGACTGGAAGAACCACTTCACTGTGGCCCAGAATGAGCAGTTTGATGAAGACTACAAGAAGAAGATGAAGAATCCTGATTTAAAGTTTCGCTGTGAAATTTAAAGCCCCAGCTGGGCATGATGGAGTTCTGATCTGATGTAAGTTAAGAAAAATCAAATGTTATACTTGATTTATGTAATTTTCTTCCACTGTGATGCAGATGCATATAAATAACAAAACATGAAAAACAATTCATTGACACTGAGGTTTAACCAGAATAATAAAGAATTAAAAAAAATCACCAGTATGTCTCTTCTACTTGGGCCACAGCCTTTTGATGATGAAACTCTTTAATATGAACAGGGCTCTGAACAAGAAATACACAGACTGTGTCTTTATGAAATATGGATGGGCATGATGGAGCTCTGATGTGATATTTGTGTCAAGGAATACATTTTTAATTTTATCAACATAACTATACAACTATATAACATAAAGACTTAGTGGAGGCCATGTATCCACAATGTTATGCTCATAGACATAAATCAGACCATAAACAATGATTGTGACTGAAATTAAACTTTAACCATCGAGCTTAACTTTCTCTCGAGACATACGGTGAACTTATGACGAAGCTTTGTCTTTCTACGAAGTAGAACTGTAGCAATGTCCTCCTTCTCAACATCCATGAATCCTCTCTGTGGTCTTCCTCTTTTCATCCTGCCCTGCCCAGCTTCACATTCAACATCCTCTGCCCAACATATCCACTATCCCTCCTCTGCACATATCCAAAGAATCTCAGCTTTTCCTCTCTAACCAACCACAGCCTCAAATCTTCTTTTTGTGATGCCACTAACATCAAACTATACATCATAGTCTTGTTGTTATCCTTCTGTCACAAATCACCTGTGAAACTCTTCATCTCTCTTTATACCATCCTTTCCTTTGGATGATTTACCCCATGTATTTAAACTTGCCCACGTGTCTCCCTCTCATTCACAGTATTCTACTGGTTGCTTCTGTTGACTATATTTCCTCTTCTCTCCAGAGCATACCTCCACCTCCCCCAGGCTCTCTTCTACCTCCTCCCTATTCTCCCTACAGATCATATCATAGTCCATGAAGACTCACATCTAACCTCATCTGTCAGCAGTTCAGCTTTCAGTCCCATGACCACTACAAACAAGAAGGGACTGAGAGGTGATCCCTGATGTAATCCCACCCCTGCCTTAATCCTAACTGTCACTCCAGCTCCACTGCTCACTACTATCTCAATGTCCTCATAAATGTCACATACTTCTCTGTCACTCCTGACTTTCTCATTTAGTACCACAGTTCCTCTCTTGGCACCATATTAAATGCTGTCTCCAGATCCATAAAGACACAGTGAAAGTCCTTCTGCATGTTTTTCTACACTTCTCTATCAACACCCTCAAGAGAAACATCTGCAGTGCTCTGTCTCAGCATGAAGCCATATAGCTGCTCATTGATCATCTCCTTTGTTCTTGACTTAGATTCACAGTTATTTCACATATCTTAATGCTATGACTCATTAACTTTATCTCTCTGTAGTTACTACAGCTCTGCACATCACCTTTGTGCTTTAAAAGTGGTAACGTACACTTCTGCTCCATTCCTCAAGTGACTCTCATTCTCCAAGATATTTGTTAAACAATCTGATTAAAAGGTCCTAGACTTCTCCACACCTCCACAGGTATGTCATCTGGACCACCTGCCTTTCCACTTTTCATTCTTTTTCAGTGCTGCCCTCACTTCCTCCTGACTTATCCTTTGGAAGCTCCTCAAAATCCTCCTTCCATCTTCTCAGCACACTAGCTTAACTCAGTAGTACATTTCCATCTCTATCCTTAATCAACCTAACCCGCTGCACATCCTTTCCAGTTCAATCTCTTTGCCTGTCCAGTCTCACTTACAGCTCGCTACAGGCCTCTTTCTTTTCCTTTGTCACCTCTCTCCCCCTTTTCTCACCTTAACCATACACTTAGCCTCCCAGTACTCCTGACTACTTTCTTCATCTCTATACTTACCCCATTTTTGCTTCATTAAACTCTACCTTTGAATACTTTCCTGAACGTCTTCATTCCTCCACCAAGTGTCCTTGCCTTCTTTCTTCTGTCCTTAAAACTTCAGCTGTCCTTTCCCAGTTATGTGATAACTCTTCTCTACTACCCAGAGCCTGTCTCAACTCCTCCCTGAACTCTGCACAACATTCCTTCTTCTTCAACACCCTTGCCTCTGACCTTCACTTGCTTCCTTATCTTAATTTCCATATCCAGTACTGCCTAGCTACATTATCCTTGTCACCACCTTGCAGACAGCTTTCTCTTTCAGATTTCACCTTATGCTTACGATATAGTCTGTGTCCACTCTTATATGTTATCCCATGTCCCTCCCTCTTCCTGAAATATGTGTTTACCATAGCCATTTCCTTCCTTTTCACAATATCCGCCACCATCTGTCATTCTCTTTACCCCTGCTCTCTTCACTTACATATCCATTGACGTCTGCTCCAGTTATCAAGCTTAGTCATCCAGCGTACTCCAGAATTCCTCTTTCTCTTCTATCATCCAGCCTGTGAGGCATACACATTGACAACATTCAACATCATGCCTTCAATTTCCAGCTTCAAACTTATGATCCTGTCTGACACTTTCTTCTTCTCCTCTGCAACACTATTCATGTACTCTTCCTTCAACATTACTCCTACTCCATTTCTCTTCCTATCTACACCATGGTAGAGCAGCTTGAATCCACCTCCAGTGCTCCTCGCCTTGATTCCATCTGGTCTCGTGTGCACACAGTATCTACCTTCCTTCTCTCCATCACATCATCCAGCTCTCTTCCTTAACCAGTTATAGTCCCGACATTTAAAGTCCCTACTTTCATCTCCGCATTCCTGCCTCTCTTTCTCTCGCTGCCTCTGAACACGCCTTCCCCCTCTGCTCTTCCTTTGTCTTCGGTCAATAGTAACATAGCTTCCGCCGGCACCCTGGTAACCAACACCACTGGAAGTGGTCGTCGTTAACCTGGGCCCGACCGATCCGGTATGGAAATCTCATAATTGATGATCATCATGTTTGATTTGGCAAAGGTTTTACGCCGGATGCCCTTCCCGACCGAAGATGGGGGTACAATTTGTGACGGGGAACACCGGCACTGGGAGTACTCTGGCTTGTGGCCCCCTCGTGGCTGTGTTGATTGGTGATATATATATTTACATTTTATCCCAGTCATTATTGTATTTTATCTTTCGTGCAACATGTTATGATCCCTGAAGCCATGGCTCAGGGGGACCTAACATATGAGATGCCAGCGCGCTTTTATAGTTCAACAAATATTTAATAGTAGAAAAATAATTACATAAAAAGACCGAGATGGGAGGCTGGGGCATAAACAAACAAAAGGGAAAGATCATTAACCAACCAGACACTTGGCGATCGGGATTCTACATTAATCCCCAAACTACTATTAGCAAAATTAAACAAAAAGAACCAAAACCATAAACAAGATATCCGGATCCAAGTAACAATAACCAGCACTGCAACAGCAGCTGCAAATTAACGCTGTGCTGGTGGAGATGAGAGAGAGCGAGGGGGGAGGGAAAGAGAAAGCTCTTGTTCTGCTTTTTCAAGCCTTATACAAAATTTGGTTAATATTTATAGCCAATCAGCGATTGAGAAAAAACAGCGAGCCGAAAACATGGCAGAAAACCAGTATCAGGATGCATAGCACAGCAAAACAATCAAACTTCTTGTTTTTCCTGTTTGATATTTTTACTGGCAAGTTTGGATGAACTTATTTAACCCCAATCATGTGACTTTATATCACTGGTGCATGTGTTCATATTTGAACTGTCAGGCTCAGTATGAATGTAAGGGTACAACAGTCTGCGTAATTCTACGCAGATTTCAGGACGCTGTGCAGCGTGTGTGCTACAGCGAGTGTTACGCAACAAGCAGACTTCTGGGAGATCCGGATCCAGCCCAAGTGTAATACTAATCATCAGGGTGAGTGTGGAGTCCTTTAAGTAATGTTTACGAACAAACACACCAAGCTGTCAGCTGTGCACGTTTTAAAATGTGCAAAACTTTTTATTTGGCATATCAGTAAATGAAAACAAATATATTTTTCTAACATGCTGCTAAAGTTAGTTCAGCTTTTACAAAGAAAATGTTAAGCTCATTCACTAAGTGCCTGAGTCACTGCTGAGATTCCGTTTATACATGTAAGCGACCATCAAAGCTTCATAAACACTGGCTGCCAACAATAAATATGCTGTATTTATTTACACACACACACACACACACACACACACACACACACACACACACACACACACACACACACACACACACACACACACACACACACACACGTGTTTTCAAGTCCCATCTAAGATTTAATTAGTAATAATAGATTATTTTGTACATTTCACGACATATGATGTCATGGAGTAAATTAAAAATGGGAGAAATGAACAGTATGTAGGCAGGAAAAATGTATAAAAAATGTGACCCATATAGGATTTTAAAGGCAAGTAATTTCCACAGATGGAGATGCAACCTCGGCCAAAACTATATGACTTCCATGGAGTCTCCATGACCAAGATTTTCACTGACAACTGGGATAACATACAGAACTTCAAAGCAAGACCAGATGATATTGTCATTGCTACTTACCCTAAAGCAGGTACTGATGTGTTATTTAATCATGTGTAGCTTATGTAATCATAATACATTTTTTTCATAAACAATTTCCTGTTGGTGTCTGAGTTGATAGGTTTACAGCTTAACAACATTTATTCATTTCAACTGCAGGAACCACGTGGGTCTCTTACATGCTAGATCTTCTGTATTTTGGGCACATGGGTCCAGACCGTCAGACATCCCTCCCTCTTCATGAACGAGTGCCCTTCCTGGAGCTCTGTGTACCTCCTATGCTTATAGGTTGAACTATGTTGCCACTCTGAATTTAAAATACGCCAGAATAAAAAGCGCTAGGTACCAAGTTTATGTCCGTGTACTCAGTTCATTCAGAGGATTATTGCAAGTCACCAGTTTCTAGAAACTGTGCTGAAAACAGGTTCAACCTGTTGCATTCTGTTTGTTTGCATGCATCTTTCTCTGCCAAATGCTGAAAAGGAAGCTACAAAATGTAAAAGCTCCTAAAATGTAGCAGTTTTATTAGTGTGTAAATGTGTTAGGTGAATCAGAACATCTCAGAAACACCTTAGAATTTTTTAGGCAATCGGTTTTATTGTTCTGTGCTATCTAAATAAGTCTAATGTTGCATGTTATCAATCGCAAACTAATCCTTCTTATCACTCAGGTGCAGAAATGGCGGACAAACTTCCCACCACTCCTCGTCTCATTAAGAGTCATCTACCAGTCCAGTTTATGCCCAAGTCGTTCTGGGAGCAGGGCAGCAGGGTAAAAGCCATGCACAAACACCCACAGCCAGCAGTGGAGATTTATGCAAAAAGACTCAGGACGCCCTTCCAACTAAGCATTTATCACTGTTATTTTATAAATTATGTTATAAGTAATGTGACACCAATAAAAGAGTCGCACACTCAGTTCAGTCACATCATAGCCAGAAGAGCTGGAAACACCAGGTTACTCTGCCAGTGGAGAAAACTGGGTTTTAGTGTCAGAGAAAGCAAAAAAAAAATGGTGTGATGCTGCTGGGACTCTCCCCCATAGTTGAGGCTAAGTTAGCATCATTTAGTTATTTTGGATTATATTTTATTTATATTTGATTTTATATGAATAGCTTCGATTGTTGTCATTAGGTTTTGTCAAATTTAATGATTCAAGCTGTAGTAGGAATGAATGGAGCGAAGTGGGGGAACGTTAGGGAGGTCAGATCGATCTTACTCTCTCTGCTGAATTGCCACTGCTTTAATTTAAAGTGTGTCACCCCTGTGAGTGCTCCCACTGACTTGGGGCCCCAAACAGCTGCTTGCCTTGCCTGGAAGCCATTGAAATTTGCAATTCATGAAACCCTGAGATTATTGTGTTGTCTCTTTCTGTAGATAGTATATGTGGCCCGCAATCCAAAGGACAATGCAGTGTCCTTTTACCACTTTAATCGGATGAACAATGCTCAGCCAGAAGCAGGAGAATGGAGCACCTTTCTGCAGGATTTCATGGAAGGAAAGAGTGAGTTCAGTTTAGTTTTAATGTAAAAGAATCACAATGCGATCTAATTTCCTGTCTGTATACTTACTAATATTACTTTGTGTATTGTTCTGTGGCCTCAGGGGTTTTCGGATCATGGTATGACCATGTGAACAGCTGGTGGGAGAAGAAACAAAGTTATTCAAATCTTCACTACATGTTCTATGAAGATTTGATTGAGGTGCGGTGAGTTGGGCTAACATGTGTAACATTTGTTCTTCATGTTTAAAATTGTCTTGACTCTTTCCATTTACATGTTTTAATTGTTCATATCTCTTAGAGGATATGTTTAAAAGCCTTCAATAATGTTTCTAGTTATAAATGTAGTGGTTTGAAAAAACAAAACACAACAGGTGCTATCTGTAAAGACGCCAAGCCGAGACACGCTGAACTCTGTTCCTGGAAGGAGTTAGATGATAACAGAAGCAGGAAACTAGTTGGCACACCTTGTGCGTGTCACAAATTTGTCACTGAGTGCTTTTAAATAAAACCGCATGATCCATTTTTTTGATGTTACATGAGAAAAATTATCTTTAGATGACAAAAGTCAAAAAAATAGAACAAGGAGCTACAACAGACTCTGAAAGATCAGCTGCATCCACTTTAATTTCAATTCGATTTTATTTATACAGCACAAAATCACAACTACAGTTTCCTCAAGGTCCTGTTATTGTAGTACCCAGCTATTTGAATAAGCGTGCATCCATCACTGCGTTCATGCACTGCTTCAAAGAAACTGTTTTAGTTGTGTCTGAAGTTTGAGGCTGTGTTTCTTCCATTAGTGTGAATGACAGAAAATAAGAGCTTTTTGTTAAGTGGAAATGCACACAAAAGATGTAACAGTATTTCCTGTACAAGTAGTAGCATGAATCAAACTTATTAAAGCAGTAGAAAAGAAGTGTATATTTGGGCCATCACTGTATCAGTCTTCTCATGTTACTCCCTGAAGAGGATGCAAGTAAATATCTTTTCCACAAAGACACCAATGACTTCTTTTAATTCAGAATGACTCTCTATAAATAACAGATTTATTTTTTCTTTTCTTAAACACCAAATCCACAGTGATGAATATAGAACTACAGACCCGAGGGACGAAAACAATTGTTGGGGTTCCTTTAAGAGTAAGAAATATTTTCAATATTTTTGTGAACAGGACTGTGGACAGGAAATAGACCGACTGTGTTCCTTCCTTGGTATTTCTGCTTCAGCTGAAGAGAAGGAAAGAGTCATAACCAGTGTGACGTTTGACAGCATGAAGCAAAACAAGATGACCAACTATTCCACAGTTCCAGTGATGAACCAAGAGGTTTCTCCTTTCATGAGAAAAGGTACAACTGCAACATTTTTTTCTTTATATGTATAGCAGTGTGTGCTCCATTTTTCATTAGTTTAATCAAATTTATTTATTTATTCTAAATATTTTCCTTTCTCCAGGGAAAGTTGGTGACTGGAAGAACCACTTCACTGTGGCCCAGAATGAGCAGTTTGATGAAGACTACAAGAAGAAGATGAAGTATCCTGATTTAAAGTTTCGCTTTGAAATTTAGAGTCCTGGCTGGGTGTAATATAGTCCTCAGAAGTAATATGTGATTAAATATTTAACAAATAATCAAATTATAAGTTAAAAAAAAAACACAATTTCCTTATATTGTGATGCTGATGTGTACAAATCAGATCATTAAAACAAATCTTTATTAAGAATCTCTCTCTCTCTCTCTCTCTCTCTCTAAACACACTGTGACCTCTTTGCTCATAAGCAGAAATTTTGTCCTTAGACGTAGCTATGGTATAAGAGTCCCGTGACACAGCAGGTTTCAGACTGTAACCTTTTAATTTTCTCACCACACCGTCCCACCACGGTGAGGCAGATTACCTTTCTCTCGATGTTAAACCACGTGTTTAATTTGATTCTTTGATTCTATGAGTTTCCAGTGATGTGACCCCTTATTTTCTTTATGTTTCGCTTCCAAGCAGCCAGACCATCTTGTAATTTTGAAGAGATCTTGAGCAGTAGTTCTGTTGTCTTTCTGGAAGTATTTTATTGGACATCAGCTACTGAGGAATGTGTTTGTGTGTTTGTGAATTATTCAAGTATTAAAAAGCCATCTAACTCAAGGGATAAACCAGTCTTTTGTGTACAGATAACGTATTAAAGAACCGATTAGAAATTGTATCTGTTGGCACTTTGTTACTAGGAGCCTCTTCTTTTATGCACGCAAACACCTATGTAGTCAATTTCTTTAGCTGAATCTACCAAGTCTTCAAATGAACACTAGTTATATCTCAGGAGAGTGCGCCATGTGTCTTTAACAAATCTGAAGAAGCTGGACATGTGAAGGTGTGTCATCTGTCAAAAACCCAAGGAAGTGAAACAAGGAAACAGTGCCGGTTCTGGCATCATTTGGCACTGCGTTTTAGCCAATGCTGTTGGAGATTTATGAACACAGATAAATAACATCAGATTCAGGGAATAGATGTAAGCCTTCCTCTTTCACTTCAGCTCCAAAAGTGAAAGAGCGATGCCCCCTGGTGTTTGTGGAAAGTAATGACCTCCTTTTAAAGAAAGCTCAGCTGAGATGTCCTTTCAGCTGAAAAACAGGAAAGGGGCAACTGGAGGAGGGCCACAGTGAGGCCAGACATTTCAAAATTAAAGTCAGTAGAAGTTCCCCACTTTGTGAAAACTTCATGTAAATAGTTTTACAATTCTGTTTTAGGGATTTCATAACCTGTGGTACGGTACATTAAGAGATTTAAATACTTGGTTAAGATCTTCAAGCTGCTGAAAGAGCACTGAAAGTAGATGACTGTGATCTTAGGGACACTTCTGAAAACCACTGTCAGTGTCAAGTGGAAATTAAGCTCCTTTAGACGAAGAAAAAAAGAAAGAAAACCAAAACAAACATGATCCACTTTACTGAGAAAAGGTAAAAAACTATCCTGGGATTTCACAAGTCACAATTTGATATTACTTGTTGGAAATTAGTATTTATTACAGGACAGTAGTCATCCAACTTGTTATTGGTGGGTAGTTAATGCTAAAGTGGTCTGCTTATAAAGTCTGTGCATGTAACTCCTGAAAACAAATGTATTTTGAAATAGTCACAGCCACTGAAGTGAGATGTATTTACAGTTTATTTAGTTAAAACAAGGAAACACGACCAGCTGATTGTGTGATGTGCAACAGAACGGGCGTGATTATCCCCACTATTAAAATTAAGTTTTGAACATGCTGTCAAAGAATTCTCATAGTCAAAGTTCAGTTGATAAGTGTGATCACATTTCAGTTTAATCATTGTGACTCAGCAATAACAGCAACAAGAAAAGATATGATGACTATTCACACCAGGTGTTAAGGAGTTAAACACTATAATCAAAACAAATTTTCTCACGCTACAAAATATTTTCACAGACGTTTTAATGTTCATTGCTCCTCTGTTGCAAAAAGAGCAACAGCTAAATTCATTTTGAATCAGTAGATAGTCTGCGGTCCTTCCCATCGTGAATAGTCTTACTTGTAATATATTTCCCTGGAGTGGTGCAGATGGTTCATAGTACTTTTTGAACTCTGTCACATCCTGTAAGGCAAAGGAAACACTGAACATCTGCTTTAAGCTGCAGTGCGTCAGGTACAAAGTTGAATTTGGACTGTTTATTAGAGCAGAGCACAGATAAAGAGAACTGCAGGTGAGTTAACGCTTATTTACTTTTCTAAATTACATAAGGCTAAATACATAATTTACAGTCTGTTAAATTTGACTTAAAGCAAATCTTATGGTGACCCTTAAACTCTGTAATTGAACAATAAAACTGTTGGCACCTCATATCATAATAGTGTTGGCCTTTCATCGCTATGTTCATGTGTGTGTTGTGCACTTGAAATTTTATGTTAATAACCTTTTTCTACACAAACAATCACAGTGAAATCAAACAATATGAATGAAGGTGTTAGATACTTTTTGATTAATAGTTCTGTTTTCATTTAACGAATAATCTACAGTCATATTGCACATATCCTCTAATGAAATCTACGGCTTTGTAGGTCAGATAACAAGCTGTATAAATGGGATCTTCCAGCTGAATTCCAGCTTTTGACCAGTTGAATAAAGTGTAGTAGCGAATTGGTGATCTCCTGAAGGCAGACTTCCTCGGTTAAATATTATCTGCCCCTACCAGTCTACGTTGCAAATGCAGCCATAAAAGTAAGTACAGTACCCCACGTGACTGCATCCAGCTGAACATGGTGAACCAACTTAACTTAAACCAACTGTTCACGTTAGAAAATGATCAAAGAAAACGTGTGAAAAGCCTTTGTCTATGATCAATGACGATCAATACCAAACTTAACTTGCAGACTTTGTTTGATTTTATCTTGTTTCCTGCTACAGTAGGCTACCTGCCACCACGAATAATATAATAATGTCCCACTTCACGTAAACATATCTTTGCCCCATATTTAGTTTGCTGGGACATGACCACCGTTATATGTTTTAAATAAAGTTTGACTAAAGAGGGAAAAAAGTTAGTCTCCTTGCACCTTCCTCCCGGTGTTTCCTGGACTGCGGAATCTGCACAACAGCTCTGTCTCCTTATTTGGAAGAAGAGGTTGACTGTTTTGGTAAAGAGCCACAATGATGGAGAACTGAGGATCACAATCAGTTAGCAGCTTTCTGTGCAGTGACCATTTTACTCGGAAAAAAACTGACTTTTATTGGAGTAAGGTGAGATTCGCGGATCCCCTGTTACTGGTGATCTACCTCCAAGGACCCCCTCCCCGACGTCTGCAGCAGTATGGTTACTGAGTTTAAGTTGTCTTCTTTTCTACACACATATGTATATTTAGTAAAATAGTCCTAGTCCACAGTAAACGTTTCATATTTGGATCAATATAGCTATAGGGAGGTATTTTAAAAAGGCTTTATGAAGGGTTCCAAATTGACGCCCCCGGGGGTACAGTCCAAATATCCATTAAATACTTTGCACGTACTAATCCTCCCATTAACCCTCGATGTAAGCGGCCCCAGTGGTATTTTCCAGTTTGCCTCCATAGTGCGGTATGTAATCAAGGCTTAACGGTAATGGTTATGGGGTCTGCAGCCAGGCTTCTGGCTGACGTGCATACTGTCGACCAGCTCCCCCTAGCGTTTCAGAGTAGAGGATGCTCATTCTCTACAAAATGGAAAAACATGCATTCTTATACTTAATAATTCAGTTAATTAATTTGATAATTTAATTCATTTTTCACCATTAAATTTTGCCTGGATGGGCACAATGCGCTGTCTACACCGGCTCTCTATTACCCTTTACCCGTCCCTGTTGCTTGTCTTGTGTTTCTACGGTGTATTGATAGTCATGTGCTTTTTGTATGCGCTGAGGTGTTTTGTTTTTCTGTTCTCAAACTGATCTCCCTGTTGGAGCTCAGTCTGGGGGGAGCTCTTTTTTCTCCTCGTCTTTCCTCATGTTGTGTATTTTCCATTGTTATACCTCTCTGACCTGTCTAACCCATGTGATGTTTGTGTAATGTATGTATGGTCGGAAGGGTAAGATGGCGCTGGCACGGCTGGCAGCCTTAACCCAATTTCCCTCAGGATGAATAAAGTATGATCAATCAATCAATCAATCAATCAATCAATCAATCAATCAATCAATCAAACATGCATTCTTCTGGTGTGATAAGATCAGAACCCATATTTATTTATACTTTACAGGAATGAAAATGGAAAAAAGGAATAAAATAAAATAAATAGATCCAAACACAGAGAAACACACACACACACAGACTTTCTATTTGTCCTTGAGTCAAACCTTATACTTTACTTTTAAAGGGCGTTTCCAATAACTTAGTAAGCTTTGTTTTCTGTAATGTGGCTACAAGGAACAAAGTGTTGTCGAATTTGCTCTGAATTGGTCTGTAGATGGTAAACAAACGCTGTTTTTCTTTCTTTTCTTTTTTTTTTTTTTAAAAAAAAAGATGGAGTCACTATCACGACCTACACTATTTGACTTCCATGGAGTCTGCATGACCAATTACTTCACTGACAACTGGGAAAACGTCCAGAATTTCAGAGCAAGACCAGATGATATCGTCTTAGCGTCTTACCCTAAAGCAGGTAGGTTTTAAAAAACAAAAACAAAAAAAAAAAAACACACACACACATTTTGTTCGCATCTTTGAGGAAGTACTTGTGTTTTTTCTGTCAATTTTTTTTAATTCCTGAGGAAACACATGGGTGTCTTACATCCTGGACCTTTTGTACTTTGGCCAGACTTCACCTGAGCGTCAAGGCTCAGTCCCACTCCATGAACGAGTGCCATTCCTGGAGATACAAATGTCTGGTTACCCCTAAGGCAAGTTGTTTTAAAGGCTCACAGTGTGACAGGCATAATAAAGACACTCTGATAAACTCTAGACACTCTAATAAAGACACTTTATCAGGTACAGCTGCTGCTGTGCAGCTGTTTATTAACTCAAATATTTAATTAGTCAGTTGCATCACAGCTACTCAATGCATTTAGGATTGTAGACGTGGTCAAGCATCAGAAGGGGGGGGGGGGGGTGATTTTGTTGTTGGTGCCAGATGGACTGGTATCTCAGAGTATTTCAGAAAATAGTGATCTACTGGGATTTTCCCACAAAACTGTCTCTGTGGTTTACAGGGAATGAGCCAATAAAGAGAAAATATCCAGTGAGCTGCAATTCTCTAGGTGAAAATACCTTGTTGCTGCCAGGAGTCAGGGGAGAGTCACTATTCTGCTTTGAGCAGATAGGAAGGCAAAGAGTAACTCAAACAACCATTCATTAGAGGCAAGCTGAGAGTATGAGAGTATCTGAACACACAACACACAGGGGCGGATTTAGAGAAATTTTCTTAGGGTGGCAAAGAAATCAAATGGGGTGGCAAAATCAAAGCCTTTCCCCCCCCAAACACATATGCAGGTGGTTACATATGGTCAAATGATTCAAATGCAGTAAGTATACACGTTTTTCATATAAATATAGTCTATAACTTAATTATTGTCTGTAGCCCACATGATTACACACTTTAGTTACATAAAACATGTGAGTTTTGATGTTATGTACTGTACAGCCTGTATAATAAATAAATATGTAGCCCAATGAGTATAAAATCCAGAAAGCTACACAACATGGGTGGTTCATTTACAAACACAAGTCTAACTTTAGTTTTACGCTGTTTTTTGTTAGAAAACAATCACATTGTTACAGCTTAAATTACACAAAATGTCAGAAATCTGCACTATCATGAACAAAAATTTAAACCTAATTTTTCATGATTTGTTGGATTAATCCACTGAGGTCTGAAATACAACTGGCATTTTTTGATTCCTTTTGAGTTTACGTTTGTATTTCACCCTCAGATTGTTTCATTTTATTTTTTTCCCCCCTTGCCTTGTTTGGTATCTCTTCCGCTCAACTGAATTTAGTTGTTTTTTCACTGACATACTGCATTAGTATTACTGATCTGAAATCACACAAAGAACTTAAAATCCTAGTAGTATTTTTTTACTGTAAAAAAACCACAGACATGTTGAGTAAATTTTTATAACTTGAAATGCAAATACAAATTGTACATTTTGTAAACATATACAACTATTTATCTAAAAATGCAGCCAATACACCTGCTGTTTTTTTTTTTTTCATTTTATGGAACCATTTAAAAATATTACTAAAACTAAAATGAGAGAACAATCAGGTGTCACAATAAGATGCCCCACAAATGATGTGTGCCAGTAAAAAATAAGTTTGTCCACCAGAAGACAGAGGAGAACAGGGATAAACCTGCAGGCCTGACAACAGGAGGTGTATCACTCCGCTGGTTTTCTACTTGGTGACAGTGTTTACAAATGTGTCTTTGTGACATTCATTAGTGCCCTCACCGACACACAAAACAAAACGACTACACAACAGAACACAACACACTAAGTATACACTCCACACTAAACATCACAAATCTCCCACATCTAAAATCTCTCACTCGCTAGCTCTGTTGTTACCGTCACTCCCAAAACTTTCCCCTCTTCCTAAACAACCAAATCCCACGTGTTGACTTTTTTTTTAAATTGGTCGACATGGTACATTTTTCCACCAATAGGAAAGAGGTGGCTTTTCCCCTTTCTTTACTGTTTTCGCGCTGTCCTTACAAAACGCTTAAAACACACACACACAAAAACGTGACAACAGTATTTAGAAAAAGCGTGGCTTATATATATTATCATAACTCTGGATTTACTGGCCTGTAATTAAAATTTAAAAACATTGCATTGAAGTCCGAACTTTCAATTTGGGCTGAAACAGAGACTCAGCATGGCTGCAGCTTGTTGCTATGTCAGCTTAAAATAGTCATGTGATTTGGAGGTGCAGCATGTCCGTGGACCATGGAGGGTTAATAACACTCACCTTCCTTCCATTTCCAGAGTGTAACATCCAACCACCTGTGTAAAAAGCGAAATTCCCATGGTGTTGTTCAAAATGTGCTCTGGCACAATCATAAGCATGCTTGCTACTGAAAACAAGAAAAAAGTCCTGCTATGGGCTGATCCATTTGTTAATGGTGGAGGGGGGAACACTATGGAATGTATTCAGTTTTAGCATTTATATTCACTGTTGACTGTAACTATGCTCAAAGTGTTAATGCCATCTTATTTTAATAAACAACACTGTCATATGCAAAAATGGGGTGGCACTTGGGGTGGCAAGGGATCATTTTAGGGTGGCACTTGCCACCCCATGCCACCCTTCTAGGTCCGCCCCTGACAACGCATCCAACCCTGGAGCAGATGTGCTACAGGAGCACACCAAGTATCTGTTATGTGACAGCTGTGTGCAGCCTTCACATAAATACACAGAGGGAGCAATCAGGGAATGGGTAACAGGAGGGAAACACAGCTGGGGCAAATCAGGCCTAACGAGACAAAGGAAGCAAAACCAGACGCATATACATGAGACAGACTTTCAAAGTAAAACAGGAAACATAACACAGAGACGCGAACTTGACAAAGCGATACACCTGACAGGGGAGACAGAGCAACTAGCGAACACAGAGACATAAACCATAAGACAGAACTCTAACAAAGAAACCAAAGACTAGAAATGATAAATAATATAATAAACTCAAAAACCCTGGGTCAACGACCCAGGCATCCTAACAGTATCCCTCCATTTAGGAAACTAAGGCTACAGTTCAAACAGCTCACCAAAAGAGGTGATAGAAGACTGTGGAAATGTTACCTGGTCTCATAACGCTTGATTTCTTCTGCAATGGTGTGAGGGATATTTTCTTGAAACACTTTGGAATGGTTACCAATCATATTTAACACCAAAGCTTACCTGAGTATTTTTTTGTTGTTTTTTGTCTATGTCCAAAGTTTACCCATCTTCTGATGGCTACTGTCATGAAGCTCAGATCATATAAAACTAGTTTCTTGACCATGAAGGCCTAGGACTAGGCCTTCACAGTCACCAGTACTCAGTCTAATAGAGCACCTTTGGGATGTATTAATATGGACCAAAATCTCTGAGGAATCTTTCTAGTACCTCGTTCAATCTGTATCATGAATAATTAGACAGTTGACGGCAAACTAGGCTCTAACCTAATAATAGTAAAGTGTATTTGGCAAAGTAACTGGTGACTGTAATATTGGTGATATAGATCAATGTCATTGTGACGTTCCGCTAACATAATGATCTCTTTTACTAGGAGTGGATGTGCTGAATGAATTAACCAGCTTTCCACGCATTATCAAGACACACCTACCAGTTCAGTTCCTTCCCAAATCATTCTGGGAGCAGAACTCCAAGGTACATGGCTCACAAGTAAGCTATTGGTACGATTCACGGAGACAATCTTCTCAGTGTTTGTTTGTCATTTCTTTCCGGTTTTAGATAATCTATGTGGCTCGTAATGCCAAGGACAGTGCCGTATCCTATTTCCACTTTGATCGCATGAACAAGGTCCAGCCAGAGCCTGGCAGCTGGGAGAGTTTCCTCCAGAGATTCATGGAGGGAAAAAGTGAGTGACAAACCATAAGCATGAATGACTGAATACATTAATGCGAAAGGTTATTTTATCACTTATGATTTGTCTTCTGGCATCTGTCAGTGGTGTTTGGCTCCTGGTACGAACATGTAAGAGGATGGTGGGAGAAGAAACAGACCTGTTCTAATATCCTGTATTTGTTCTATGAGGACCTGATTGAGGTGAGTGTTGAAGTTACTGTCTGTGAGGCTGTGGACATAAACACATAATAAGGGGTTGTGGGTTTGTTTTTTTGTTTTATTTTTGCAGGATACTGAACAAGAACTCGTCCACATCTGCTCATTCCTGGGATTGTCTCCTACCACAGAGCTGAAGAAACAAGTCACAGAAAAAGTTCAATTTGACAACATGAAGAACAACAAGATGGTGAATGGCTCCGCTGATGAAGTCTTCGATTTAAAAATCTCCCCCTTCATGCGCAAAGGTCGGGTACATTCGCCTGTAAGTTTGTTTGCTGAAAGGTGAAGGAGGAGATGTTAACTTTGCTCCTAATTTCTCTATTTTCAGGAAGGGTTGGCGACTGGAATAATCACTTCACTGTACAGCAGGATGAACAGTTTAATGAGGACTACAAGAAGAAGATGAAAAACACTGATCTTCAATTTCGTACTGTTCTGTAGGTGATTATACAGAACAGTATAACAGTATATCTGCCATTGTGTTAGATATGCAAGTAAAAATAAAGAAAAACATGATAACAAAGGTGGGTTTGAGTTTTATCATTTTTATTTAAATTCAAACAAAAAATGCAGCAAGAAATACGAGAACAAAAGTTCAGTGAGCAAAGTAAACAGATGACGCTAACACTGCACTTCTGCAAAATGGCTAAAGACCAAAAGGGGCACATTTTCTACAGGACTTACTGCTCCGTAGGACAACACTACAGTTGCTGGAGGAACCACGGCTGCCATGAAGTAAAATAGGTAATGGCGGTAATGGCGAGAGCTGATACGGTAAAATTATACAGGTTCACTGGAATGTAGACAGCAACAAAAGGCCATTGTACTGTAAATACTATATAAGTCAAGCGTCTCACATCACTGGGAGGTGCTGCAAGTCACCCTGAGGTAACCGGAAAACAAGTAAGGGACTGGCTCTAATCAGGAACAGAGGCATGAGTAACTATGTTTCTTCCCAAATAATGCAAAACAAAATGTCACTTTATCCTCACATATTCAAAACAACATTCAAAGACTGAATCACAATGATAAATCTGTAAGTTTCATTTATAATAAAGTATATCTCAAGTTGGAGCAAAACCGTTCAAGTTTCAGAGGGAACCACTGGGCTATCTTTTGGGATCAGAAACAGTTCAAATGAATTAATGGACGAAATATGATTTCACCAAAATGTTGTTTTTGTTTTGTTTGTTTGTTTGTTTTCCCCCCAATAATTTTGTCACCGCTAACGACAGGAAAAGCTGAAATAAAATAAAAAATCAAACCGATCCTGACCGTCAACTGTACACTTCGCTAAACCTCCATCTTTTTTAAATTCTGAGCATAGCCCAAAAAGTCCTTAACATAACATCTGCAGTCAAGCATCAGCTGTCACAGCTCTGCATGTACTAAACAGGCCACAATCTGACGTCGAAATAGCAAAACTGTCTGCACAGCTCAGACGCATAAGCAATATCACTTAGATTGTCTTTCACAGTAACAACTATAACTGTTTCAAATACACCTTTATTCATGAAACATCAAAAATAACTATTTACATTGTTGCTTATACATCATAGATTTCAAAGATATTTTCCTTTTTAGTAATAAAATACTTCAGTCTAGTGCTCAGGCTTGGGGTTAAGTGCTCCGTTATTGAGTCAGGCCTAACTATAGGAATTCTGAGGTTCATGCTAAGCCGGTCTTGTGTGCTGCAGCCCTGCAAAGCTATGAAGCATGTAATTAGATACCAAACATATTGAACTGAATGCAGCTTTTTATTGAGAGGCTTACGTTAAGCATGGTTATTGATTGCAAAGCTCTGTCCTTCAACAAAATGCATCATAGTTGAGTTCCATATTTAAAGTCTGTCAATTTGATCAACAGCTAAAAACCTCAGGAACACATGTTAGCAGGTGTCTGCTCCGCAGCTGTGTCTCTGGCTGTTGTTTATCGCCTGCCTCTTTATGTAACCGGTTTTAAAATACAAGGCAAACTGGACAAGTACAATGATGGCAGCAGCAAGTTAAGAGCTTAGATGTAGTAATCTGCAGCTGAGTCATAATGCTAAGATGCTAGAGACCATTAACCCAAATAATGGGTTTATAAAACCATTAATAATAGCACAGAAACCAACTTTGATTACGTATGGCACAACTTTACATCACGAAGCAAACTGAAATATGAAAGACAGCAAAGAAACTCTAGTAAAGGAATCGAACTGATGAGCAATCATATGCAGTCATGTATTTTTCTTTTTGCAGAAACCATTTGAACAGGACACAAAGACACTTGGAGCATCATTTGTCTTTTACCCTTTAAACTTAACGCTGTTAAAGTAATGTTTCCAAGCAAGAACTTGAATATCTAAATCTACTTACTTTCTTGAAAGATTAAATTCATCAGCTTCACAAGTCTGAAGCCAGTCACAAGCACGGACCTGCTAAAGAGCCATTCTCAGGAATTGTATGTAAGTGTGCTCTCAGTGTACTTGAAGTCATACCAGTGTTAAACAGACAAGAAAAAGATAGACAGATGGGAAAGTGAGCGTGCTGTTTGTCTATAAATTATGCTAATCAACAGCTAATCTGATCAACAAAGACAAAAGGCAGCTAGGTGACACCTTTTAAGTTTGTCACCCAGATCCTTGTTTTTATATTTTCACTCTTTTGACAAAAAGTATTATTACACAGTTTAATAATACTATTATCCCAATATTTGCAGCATCCCTGGTTAGGATTAGTTCCTGTTAAATGAATGCGTTAGATGTGCAGTCATTTGGTCCTCATGTCCAAGGTTAGGCTCATAGGTCAATAATCTCACTGCTGACACTGGCAGAATCGTCATGTCGACTGACTTCCAGGTAACTGCGTGACCCCACTGGCCTCGCAGCTCTCCCTCGCACACTTTCAGAGTCTGGGGTGATAAACGGTCGTGTGTCGTCCACTCCATCGTCTCCCAAATGCCCCGTTGAGGTTCTGGAGGGACGGAGTGACACAGGACAGGACACTGATGAAGGGACACTTGTTGTCCCATTTCCAGCCCATCTGTGACCCTGGTGGGATGGCGTTGGGGGAGCAGTCACCTGCCTACTGGGTACACTACTGAGAATGCTTCCCCCCAGTGGCATGGAAGACTCTGTTGGAGCCTCGCTACTCTCTGAGAGCAACTGAGGATCACTGTTCCTGCGGAGCCAGGGCCCCTGACTGACCCCTGAGCCTGGGGAAGGGGACTGTAAGGTCTGGTTCAAAGGATGAAACAGGCTCCCTCCTTCAAGCAGGTGTTCTCTGTGCAGAGCCTCATCGATGCTGCGGGTCAGGTCGATGGGGGAGGGCGGCCGCAGGTCAAACTCATAGAAAGACAGGGAAGTATCCCTATCCTGATCCAGGCTGCCGCTCACCGAGCGCTGTGGAGGCTGGCCAAACGTCTGCAGTCTTAGGAGGGAGCCAGTAGAGCCGTCAGATGTGCCTCGCTCTGCAGAGTGGCCCCTATGGTTCCGTCCCCGGTTGCTGTCTTTGACAAGTGGCTGTGAAACGGCCTGCTCATGGTTCTGATTTCTAATCAGACTCTTGCTGATATCAGCCCCAGGACGCTCCTGGCCAGCCCAGTTGTTAGGCACTTCTCCTACTCCTCCACCTCCTCCTCCTCCTACGCCATTACTGTCAGACTTCCTGCAGGGCTTACCCTTCAGGCTCTGGACTATCTTGGACCAGCAGGTGTGTGTTTGAGGGGAGCCTGCAGAATCACTAGGGGATGCCAGGTCTCCTGCTGCTCTTCCATCCTGGCCACCTTCTTCCCTTCCACGGCAACTCTGAGGCCTCCAGAACACCCACGAGCTCAGGAGGAGCAGGGAGAACCCCCAGGCTAGTTCCAGGAGTCGGGCCCAGAAATGCACTAGCCACCATCCCCAGTTGAAGCGTGTCCAGTCACCTAACAGTCCATAAAGCCACAAGATAGCATGGGCATGCAACCCAAAACACAAAGCCCCAAGAACTGCACACACTGCCAGCACTCTTCCCAGAATCACTCCTATTCTCCTGCTCCCTGTCCAAGCCTTTCTCCGTACCTCTTCGGAAACTCCGGCTTGAGGAACAGCAGGGCAGCGTATACGTGGGAAGACATAGCAAAGAAAGCCCAGGCAGAGACCCAGACCCCAACACAGAGACAGGACTTGTAGGGTAACAGGCACCACAGGAGAGAGGGCTGGGGAGAGCAGATCAGCTGCCAGCAGCAGGGTACACTGCAACACAGTCAGCACAGCCACCAGAGGAGGCCGCTCCATGGTTGGCGGTAACGCACTTATTCCTGCCACCCTCAGTGCCAGCAGCGCCAGGGCAGCATGTGTCCATACCAGGAGGTGCAGAGGCAGGTTGTAGATGGCTGTAACTGCAGGGCGAGGGAGGAATTTTCGTGTGCCATAGGGATCAATGAGAAATAGAGCTGCTCTGAGGCCTCCAGCCAGAAACAGCAGAGCATTGGCCAGTGCAAGAGCACCACGATGAGGACAGTTTGTGCCAGGGGACAGTGTGAGGCCAAGAGCAGCTCCAGCAAACAGCAAGAGGAAGAGGCTTGCAGATCCGTAGACGTGAAGTTCCCAGGCGAAAGCAAGTGTCCGGCTTAGATCACCCCAGTAAAGAAGTGTGGCATTAGGTGAGGAATTGGCACTGGGAGAGGGAGCTGGATCAGAAGTGGAATAAGGAGCTGAGTGAGGGTTCCTCGATAGCTGATGAGAGTGGTTCTTCTGAATAATACCATTCCGATATGTGGGACGAAACCGTGTTTGGATGACTGGTACAACACTCGCTGTAAGACTGGAAGAGACCCCTAGAAAAAAAAGAAGAACAGTGTTTTGATTTTCAAATGCTGAAATGCACAAAATATGCTATATTGTTCTGAAGTGATATTAATACAGATGTAGAACCTAGGACAACCACTAGAGGGGTTTAGTTCACCACCACAGTCATGAGCTAGACAGCTGAGACCTTTCAGTTGTGCAGAGTAACCTAATCAGCTCTGCAGAGGTGCATTGTCCAAGGTCTATCTACTCAAATACGCCAAACTGTGAAATCAAATCAACTTTATTTTCCAGGCTCCAGATCATAAAAACTGCTTGTTTAGAATCACCATCCAATATAATAAAAAAGTCCTGGGTGTTCTACCTCTATTCAAATCTTGGCTGTTGTGGAGATCTCCTAAAATCAGGATCTTTTGAGCGCCACGTTTCTCTCTTCAAAATCTCTGAAATCACTTCCTCAGCTGCTTATCCAATTCAGGGTCACCAGAAGGTGAGGAGCAACATCGCCTGTGCACCATTGCATTAGCATCAGTTTTCGTGTCACTCTCATCTCTCTTTTCACTACCATCAGATGTATAACTGTTTCTAAGTATGGAAATAACAAAGTGTTCATGTATAAAAACAGAAGTCTAGAGACTGCATATCGCTTAGTAAAAATGCACATAAATATGGAATCCAAAGACAAGGCACCTCTTCTAAAACCAGTTTTAAAGATGAAATGTCAATCACCCAAAAACCCTAATATTCTATGTGAACAGCACTGCAAGCCGATCCTCTTGTTTATATTGTAAATGTATCTGACTAACAAAAGAGCTCCTCTGAATAACCGGGAAGCAATTGTCTGACTTAATTGGATTAGATTATGTAATTAACAAGGACATCTGTGTTATGCAACTCAGTGATGTGTCACAATACATGTATGATCCAGGGAAACTGCTGTTCACATTTAAAGTATTATACAATGCAAAATGACCTAATGAGACAAGACATCTTGGCAATATAACATCTCTGTCTGTGTTTCTCTTTCTCTCTTTAATATTGTCATGTTCACACACACTCTGTTTGTTCAATACACTCCACCTTTTCCTCCTGGAATGACTCTGAAACACACAACAACATTACCAAAGGTTCATTCATCGCCGAGGTCTTTGGAAGCCACTTATGTACATATATCACAGTAACAATACTACCATGTGTAACAATTTAGAAATAATTTAAGAAAGACAGCAAAGATACACAATATGTGGAGTTGTTTCACACACATTTAAATCTGATGGATGGTGGAACGATACAATAAAACACTCAAACCATCAACTGCTTGGAAGACTTTAAGCTCGCCCTCACCCTGTAGAAGACAACCATAAAACTGCCACACTAAATAATGACTCACTCCTCTCCCTCGCTGCCTCATTTTATCACGCACGCAGACACCACACACACAAAAATGCTTTGCATACTTGAGCATTGCATGCAGATCACAGGCACACTTCTTTATTTATACAAAAGCTATGTTTTACTTTCCTCTAGTTTTTTTTTTCTAACAGGAGCGAGATCCAGACACATTCCAGATGTTGTGATCACATTACACAGCTGGATACATTTAAACCTACCCCTGCCCTTGAGTTTTTTTTCCTCTTTCACATATGCACTGCCAACATGGCTTCATATGTCCACATGTTGAAATGAGGTGAAAAATAACTGGAGACCACCATGTGATTGGATAACGCAGGCCAAGAAGTCTGTGAGTTCTCGGACCACACCCACCTTTGGGAATATTTTATGTTTGAACACCGGATAAAGATACCTCGTATAAGGAAGATACAGATACGTTAGAAATTAAAAAGAATCTATGGCAAGGAGTTTTGTTTTGTTTTTTTAATTTCAAGCACACACTTAAGTTTTTTTTGCATCTTGCACTACTGAAAATCTACTGTGCTGACAAAATCAGTCCCCAGTCAGGTATGTAGACACAAAGAACACAAATAATCGTTGTGGTAGTTCCTGTTTCAGTAAGCACTTCAGGAACTACTTGATAATATATACAGCGTACCTAAAATTAATGCTTTGGTATGACAAATCTGCCTAAATTTATCATCACATGACTCACATGTTTAAAAAAGGTATATTTCCAAACACAACTATGGGAAAAGGAGTGGCTGCAAAACAGTGAACACAACATTTTTATCATCATTTCAGATCAGTTTTCTCCTGTAAACTAAAAAAAGTCTTAAAATCTATTTTACTTTTAATCCTTTTTGCAAGTAAATGGGAGAAGGATTCTCACTTCAGTCTTCCCTTTCTCCACCTGAGAGACGGAGTTTGATGGAGTTTCGATAATCACTAGAAATACAGTTATGGTGAAGTTTTCATTTACGCACTTGTGCTGTAGCCTAACTAGCCAATTTCCTTCGAGGAGCTTCCCAGTGTGTGTGTGTACATAACTGTAAGCATGTTCATTATGGTAGTTAACATTACTGTTTGATATACGGATGGGTTTTGAGTCTGAGTGCATCGTTGTTTGTGCTCATCAGGTTATCTCTGCAGGTCTAATGTACGTGCACGAACTGAGGTTCATATGATAGAACTAGCCAGTGTTCTGCTTTTTATTATGAGCGCAGCAGCTGCTACCGCTGTCATGACTGAGTATGAAAGAGCAAAACAGACCTCGGACCCTTGCCCATTATGTCACGGTTAAAGAGCGGCCAAATGGCTTTGGCTGAACCAACGTAAGCTAATGTTGAAAAGAAAAAGAGTTGGCTCATGCTTACAGAACAAAAACCTGAGTGCGCTTCCTTTAAAGGTGCTCTGAAGGAGAGTCCTGCTGTTTAAAAGTCATAATGATGTTATTCTTACGGTATCTAAGAGACTGGGTCATGTGTCCCACGTGTCAAGCTTTTCCTTTTCCATTTACTTTTCCTCATCTCCTCTCCCTTCATCCCCTTTCCTCTCTGCATCTGGTTTTCATTGCCATCTCCACTCCCTGCATTTCCTATGCCAGTACCTTTCTTCTGCTTTCACCCACACCGTCTACTCTCTCATCGGTATTCCCAATAGTCTCTTTTTTAGGCCCTTGCCCCCCCCCCCCCCCCCTTCCTTTTTTTTTCTCTTATCTCTTTGCCTGGCTGAAATTCTGCCCACCCCCTCTTAAGCTTGCTCTCTCACCTCCCTTGCTGTGTCTACCCACACATTACAACCCCACTTTCCATGGAAACGTGTGTCTACTTTTCCCCTCCTTTGAAGACTTTTTTTTTTAATTCTTCCAGTAAAAAAGTCCCAGCTGCACAAATAATTCCATTTTGAATTACCAGAGGACACAGGAAACAGAGAACACAAGGCTCTTGTTTCTTACCTATCTTCAGTGACTGCACTGTTGTGCTTGCAGCATGTCTTCCTCGCTGTACTGTTTTGCTGAGCTGAGTTGTTGATTTGGCAGAAAGAAGCACACTGGGTGTAGAAGTATTTGTCACTTGTAGTTTTGTGGTGTTTGAATGCGAACTGTTCTTGCTTTGGGTAGTAACCGGCTGTGCTCCAGGCTGGAGCTGTTTAGCAATAGAGCCAGTCACGGTAGATGTTGGTTGGGGTAACATCTCAGCATCAGAGTCCTGCTTTGGAGTAACTCTGTCAGTGGAAGGAGTGTTTGGTCCCAGTTCACCTAGAATTTTCCAGGAAAGGAAACACATCGAGCATTAACCCCTTACCTGAACTTAAATTCAGTTACATTTAAGGCTTCAAACAATTGTTAAAAACAAGATAACTGAGATAAACTGATTCAGTAAATGATCCCAATCTTAATACTAACTAGCATAATCATGATTATGATTCTCATGTAACAACCAAGCATTTTCGATTTCTCACCTTTTAATTGCACAGTCTTAAGTGTCTGCTGCGTTACCACAGAGGACAGTGGGGTCATCACTTTCTCACTCGCTACTGTTGTAGAAGTGGTTCTGGTTGTGCTGGTGGTTGTCAACGCAAACAGGTGAGGCTTCACGGTCTGACTGTCCAGTGGTGGAGTTTTTACATCAGAAACTTTAGAGGCCGCGGTCTGTGCCTGCGGTCGATACTGTGCCATTTCATCATCAACTGTTGACAGAGGATCGGGTGATTCCTCCTTCACAAACATTACTGTTGGAGCAATACCTGATCCCAACCCTTGTGAATCAACACCCTGCTTCTCTTTAATTGCTTCCTCCTTTGGATTCGCTCCTGTCACTGTCTTATCACCTGCAGGCTCAGCCACTTCGGCAGAGTCCAACGCAAGTGGAGGTGGAGTTGAGCTTTTTGTAGTGGCAACTCCCTTTCTGAAAGCCCTGCTGAATGCTAAACTGGCTGTGTCAGTTCTGGGCCTAGAGGCAGTTGGTTGGGTTACAATTAGTCCACTGCTAAGGTTCTGTGTGGGAAGGGCAGACTGAAGAGGGCGGTTGAACTGTGTCACCGATGGATGGAGTCTTTCCCTCTGCTCCACTGTATTTGTAGTTGTTAACCTGTCCTGTCCTGTAACTCTGATGGGCACATCACTGCGTCCCCTGGGAGGCAAAGATGGCCAGAAACGAGGAGTCTGCTTGGTTGGTGGAGGTGAAGAATCGCTAGGCAGGTCCAGAGAAGAGAAGGAGGAGGAGTAGCCGATGACGGTCTGAGCATCGGCAAAATCGATGATGGAGGTGAGCAAGACCAGGAGCATGAGGGACATGGGAGCCATGGTCTCCCTCTGAGCGCTGAGCAGTGACTGGTTCCTCTGGAAGTCTGTTTGTCACACCATCCTTTCACTGCGTTTCTGCTGAGAAAAACAGGAATTGTGTTAATTTCATGAACACATTACACAAGCACAGATATATGAAGCACTGCGAATATGTAGACACACCACACAGGTGCGGGAAAGGTGTTTCAAAACCTACTTATATTGCATCAGATCATTCTAAAAGGTTTAACTTCTGAGTGGCGATTCCAGTATTCTTACTGATTTACCAGCAGAGGTCTGAAGCGCGTCATAACAGGAATTGCGAAGCAAGAATTTTTGGTCATATCTGATTTAAAGATTATGTGCTGTAGCCTTTGTTGTACTGATTCAGAAGGTAGGTCGGTGAAACTCCCACTGTTTTAGGAGCATGACAACAGCAGACACACAGGGTGTGGTAAGGTGTATGGTTACAGAGGACATGGGACACATAAAAGCATAAGTTCAGCTTGTAAGTTATATAACAAGTCACATTAAAACGATCGAGCCAGAAAAGAAAATCAAGTCACAGATGGTTTTACTGCGTGGCAGATGGACTTGTTAACTTTTGTCCTCACTAGCTGTTCCATAAAACTGATACTTCTTTGGGGAGAGTATCAGTTCCTTTCTCCTTAATAATCTTCGGTCCAAGCATCAGGACTCTGCTTTCTTTATTTGCTGTTATGTTTAAGCCGTGGATGCCAGAAGCTGACAGCTGTAACACCGAGTGTGGTGAAGCTCAGGGAGCCCAGTGACACGTAGAAACCCCCAGGCCCTTGAGGATTACACAATCCTACGCGTCATCTTGCCAAACAGCTGGCAGGCACGTCCCTTAAACAAGCTGCTCTTGTCCAAAAAAAACACCCCTTTTCTTTCTCTCTTACTTATATAAATCTCCCTTCACACCAGTTTCTACCTATGACTCACAGCAGAAGACAACCTCAGGGATGAGAGTCAGGACACTACTGCTGAAACGTTAGGAGGGAAAGTACAGAAAATAGACATCGGTGCCTATGGGGGAATTCATTCTGCTGCTGATGAATCACCTAGGGTCCATTCACAGGCACAATGTTTAGGTCTCAGAGGAATTACTGCAGCTCCACGGCTGACGTTCATTTTGTGTTCATGAACATATGTAGTGTATGAGTAATCTGTGTGAGTGTACGGAAAATGTGTATAAGTATGTGTGAGTCTGCACCACGGGTGAGACAACACACTGTTGATATGTGAGGAAACGTATACTGGTCTTTTGCAAAACACAATTTCTCACACGGGAGCTTCTGAAGGGAAAAAACTGTCAATGAGTATGGTAACATAAGTGCTTATAGATCTCAATCTCCACCCACTCACAGCAGTCTCTGTTTATTTTCTTTCTAGTCTCACCCACCTCTTCTGCTCTGTCTTGTCAGATTTTGGCCAACTCTAATTTCCCCCCCTTTTCTTTTCTCTCTTTTTATCCCTTATTTAACCAGAGCTGGTTTAGCAAAGGGGTTACTGAGAGAGTCCTAACAATAGAGCGATGAGTGGGGGGAAAAAAGATGGTAGATGTAAGAATGTGGAGATAGGAAAGTGGTTCAAAAAGAGTTTGGCCAGGAGGGGAGATGGCGTGATAAGTTAAAGCACGGGTGTCCAAAATTTTTTCCAAGGGTGCCATATTTATTAATGGGGGCCAACAATTCTTCTTGCCTTTTTGGAAGCATAAATACAATTTATTTTCAATAACACAAGAGCTGTCATTACGGTGATCAGGAGAGTTTAAGCCTTAACAAAAAAAATGTACTTTTCATTCACATATGGAGAGAAAATAACATAAAGATCAAGCTGTCGGGAATACCTGTAACTTCAGTGAAGCCGCTGAATATCAGTATCTCAGGTCAATTTTAAACGAGACTTAGATAAAACACATGGTCTGAAAATCGAGGGGCCATAAAAGATCTGACCTAGGGCCGCGATTGGTCCCCGGACCGGACTTTGGACATGCCTCAGTTAAAGGGGTCCGGGACAAGATTAAGACTGAGAAAAGCAGTGAGAGCTGTAAAATTTAGACTAAGATTGAGTGAATGCCGATAGTAAGGATATAAATATCTGAGAAAAAAGAGAGTCACACAGAAACTATGTTTCAGGATTAACGGGTTTGTTATGGAGAGCTGACACGGCCATTTATCCAGGAACCCATGTGGAGAAACTGATCCTACTTCACCTTTCTTCTGAGGTTAACTGGCAGGTGTGCAATCTCTGGCACAAGAACATGAACAACCTGACTATTACCACATATCGTTTAGTAAACATACCATTATCTTGATCTAAAAGCAAACCAACATGTGTCAGTCTGTGTGTATGAGGGGAAGCAGAACAGAATAATGAGTCTCAAATGGCATTTGGCTTTAGTGGCGAGGGAGTAACATTCTGCTGCTGTATTTGAAACGCTGTCAGCATTGATCTCATCTCCACACATCATCCAAAAGAACACAGTAACACACACTGAAGCGGCTCTCCAAAAATGTTCTCCTTCACTGGATTTGAGCAGCGTGACTAGGAATTTCCACTGAACTAATACGAGTGGAGTAAATTTAAGCAGAAAGACACCTCCTCGAAGCCTACGAACAAGCACATACTCCACAAAGCCTAGATCAGTGCGATCATCAATTCCGGGCTAGTGTGAATACTGCATCCTCTTAGCCCATTTTTAACACACAGTCAACACACATACACAAATAAGACAGTGCATCTCTCTGTGACTGTCCATGGAGGGAAGGCAGACGTGTGCATGGTCTGAGTATTTTTATCGTGTTCAGCCCCCGGGGGCCACAGACAGAACACATCACTCTGTATTTCATCTGCACTGTGTTGAGCATGGTGTGTAGATGTCGTCACGCTTTCCTGCACAATGTGTGCTTTGTCCAGAGCAGGAAATGCCCATGGATTATATATCCAATAGTACAGCAGCATGCAACAATCTGAAGATTACTGTAAACTGCTTGCCCACACTATAGACCTGCTGGTTATACAATCATATGATTCAGTACTACAACAGCTGTTACTAATCAGTTACTAACCATTGCAATTGTGATGTCACGTCTACAGTAATGTATTACAATGCAAGCTACTGCTTAAAGTTTGTGTAGGGAACCGGGCGGGGGCTTTGAGCATTAAAGTCTTTGGAGAATCCCCCTCTTTCTTGCTTATGTTCTCTCTCACTTGCTGCCAGATTGAAGACAGTCTGGCAGAGCAACATTCCCACTGATTTGAGTGGACATTTCAGTGTAAGCCTGTGAACAGAAGGATTTGTGTCTTTCAGTCTAATGTGCACTTGTCAGGTATCACACTTCAATACTTCTTAATGCAACGTGTTCATCGGGACAGAGTATAGATAACTGTCCAGTGCTGAAAGTGAGCACTCAAACACCAAGGTCTGATTTGCACTTGTGTTTACTTGAATTTTTCCAAATCAAATCACATTTTTTTATTTATTTAGAGTAGATTGTTTTAGGTGATAGTCTTTCATGCTGGCTCGTACTTCTTCTGAAAAGATTTGTAAAGAAAAAAAAAAGTTTTTGTTCTCAGTAACTGATACCTTCAAGCAACCAGGCTGTTTGTTGGGTCATCTCTGAACCCAAATAAGTCTAAAAGGGAAAATAAGTCAAATTTAATGACAAGCCATCCATTAGTTGGCAAGATATTTCAGATACAACCTCCCTGTGGCGCTAGTGGAAAAAAATGGAATGAGCTTACTGCCACTGCCATTCGTATGGCTTAAAATCAAACATAGTCTCAATCTGTTTATATGTGAAGATACGATCACTTGTGCTACATCTATGTCGGTATAGGTAGACCTCTCAACTATAGACAAAGATCTCTGATATCTTAGTTGACCTGTAACATTCAGTGTTGATGTGAGCGTCTTGTGAAGAAGGCTTACTTATCAGTGAAGCGTTCATCCTCAGAGAAGAACTCAGCCAAGAATGAACGTTTTTGTTATGATTCGTTCTGGAAAAACCCTCTTCTTCTTCTTTCAGCTGCTCCCTTCAGGGGTCGAATCATCTCCCTCCATCTTACCCTATCCTCAGCATCCTCTGCTGTCACATCAGTCTTCTGCATGTCCTCCTTCACTACCTCCATGAACCTCCTCTGAGGTCTTCCTCTTTTCCCCCTGTCCGGTAGCAAAGTATTAAACATCCATTATCCAATATAGCCACTATCCCTCCTCTGCATATACCCAAACCATCTCAGATTTGCTTGGTAACTGGCCACTCCCAATGAAAATCTCATGAGAAGAAAACTTTAAAAAAAATGTAACTTGTAGAAAGAAAGAAAGAAAGAGGCTGAATGAATAACCAAAGACTGGTGTGTCACTGTGTAACTGCTCACACATCAGCATACTCTACAGATGTATAACTTGTTTGTACTGCATATTGGTGGGTGGAGAAGTAGGACTGTGAAGCAGTGTGTGTGAATTAGTGTGTATGTGAGACAGAGAGAGAAAAAGTCAGAGGGGGGAAATGAAAGAGGGAGTAAGTGTGGTTACGTTGGTATGCAACAAGTGGGGGAGGTCGCTGGTTTGACCGTTAAAAAATTCCTCACCTTGAAACAACATATGGATTACAAACAACTCTCAACTTGCCACCACATAAAATTTATTTATTAAAAAGTCCCTAAACTGATCTTTTTAAACTATTTTGATACATTTAAAGCCATGACCAAACTCTTTACATACATTATAGACTAACACCATCCATTTATCTCTTGATGCAAACCACAGCCTGTTAAAGATGCTTCTCTCGGGGAGAGGGGGGGGGGGGGGTCTAAACTACAGTAGAGTAACCGACCACACACCATAGACATGCTATATGAGGAGGAGAGGGTCCTGAACCAATCGCCTATGTCTTTGATCCCCAGTTGAAGCGGATGTCCCGCTTAAAATTGCTGAGCCCCACAACATCTTTGAGTCATGTTACGCCTTCACACGAGCCACAGATCAAAGGCTGAAGGTCAGGCATAAAGGCTAAGGCCCCAAACCGCACTCCACACATACAAAGAGACACATCTAGATACACAAAAATAAAACACAGATTGCCAATATTAATATTTGAGAGGTGATAATGGTGAAAAAGTCAACCAGATTGGACAAATATTCACAACTTGGGAGGAACCTTAATTTCAAATTAGCACTCACACGTTAAACACTAAACACGCCCTGAAAGATAGCGAGTCTGATGACAGACTAAGATCACTGCCAAACCGTGTCAAGCCGCAAAACACTTTCAGGAAAATCAACTGCAGGCATCGCAAGTCATAAACTCTTGGCCTTTTACTGAACCGCGGCTTTACTTAAACCCCAGACACTCACATTGTTACATGCATGCAATAAAACTGTGTTGCGTGGCAAATTACTGAGTTTTGCAAGCAGGCTGTGTGCAAAATAATGTAAGCAGCTATCATCTGCATGGACATTTTTGATTTATAGTTACAAAACATTTATTGCATCTTTTATCTTCCCACAGATAATAAAGACCCAAATAAGAGATGTGGGCAGATCATCTTCCGGGATGAATGCTTCACTAATATCTTAAGCTATGCCTTATTTTCTAAAAGGCTGACAGTTCAGGGCTGTATAATTATGGGATGTTTTAACTGTCCTGCTTGTTTAAAGTTCTCTGGTCGAATATGAGTGACTACTTGTAGTTATAGCGCACCTTTTATGGGCTTTATTGTCTTTATGGAGCTTCTTTGGAAAAGGATAGGCCTTTTTTCCCCCTCTGTGTGTTGGTTCCTTTTTGAAAATTAGTTCTGTTGCATTTCTTTCTGCTCGACTACATCCACCAGCACTCTGGAGCAGCTCATTGAAAGACGCACTCCACTTCTTCCTCCTCACCTTCCACTTAAATCCCGATGAGGCATGGGTGTGAATCCAGACCATCTAAACTAGGGCCGCAGCTCTTTTGCGCATATGGCTTTGTTGGACGAGCCTGCTATCCTGTGTAAACACACTTAAAAACACATGTCGAGCACCTGGCAGCAAGGGACAAATAAAGAGATAACAGGGCGCACTCCACTTGTTGCTGTGTCACCAAAGAAAACAGCCTTTTTGCATGCTTACTGCCTATTGAGCCTAAACAATTTCCTTTTACGTCCCAATTATTATTATTATTATTATTATTATTATTATTATTATTATTATTATTATTACTTGATAGGGGTGATTTAAGACCAGCTGTATATATTTCATGTTGTTGGTTATGATGAGCAGTAGTAACGACGTCACGTTGCCGTCCTGACTGCGGGGACACGCGGTCGCGAATGGCTTTAATTGGCAAAATTCACCCAAACTGCCGCTTTTTCTTACACGATGTGAGATGGGGGTGATAAGGCAGTACTCCCTCTAACTTCGCACATAAAGTTCAGTACCGCAGAGGAAACCAGGTACAGGTAGAGGGCAAAGATTAACGTGCAGCGTATGCTCGCCTGTAAACCCGAGCCAACGGCTGACATCGCGGCACCGGTAGAGACAGCGTCACGCATATCACTGCGCAAAGACGTCTAGCCGCATAGCAGTCAACCAATAACTGTTACCGTGAGGGTTTGTCCGTTACAAGCAACAAACAAACATACCTGCGGGTCTGCGAGGCTCCGAGTCGATGGCGTCCGCTGCGGCAGGGCTATCAGGACTAGGACATCCTGAAGTGAAAGCAAAGGTGTCGTCCGGGTTTACCTCGCACGCAGGATAACAACCGCCGGCGGTGGAGGTTCAAACCGCTCCTCTATGGGCACAAAGAGAGGTTGCCTTTCAGCAGCGTTGTATCGTTGCCAGCTTTCTAGCCACGAGCGACTGAGGAGATGTACGCCCCCTCCGACTGCTCCATCTCTCTCCAGATCGCTCCCTCCCTCTCATTTTTTCCTCTCTCAAAAGCGGATAAACGCGACGGCCTACCTGCCAACCTTCCGCTTGGCACGCCTGTTACGCAATAGCAATAGGACGCGCAGCTGAACCTGAGCTCCTTGTCACCCCGTCTACCTTTACAAAGCAGCGTGTTTAGACGATGCCCAGTGGAAATATGACGACACTGCCACTGACATCATCACACAGCTTGCTGTAGTATCCAGGTTCTGGGGTTTTTCCTTGGATTATAGCTGAAAATTGGCTGTTATGCGTTAAACCTAGCCGATAAAGTGGCCGGGAAGAGGAGTGGAAACGAATTCATATTTGCGTGGACAGGTGAGGATACACCTGACATTTCTCTGTGCAGTACGGACTGTCAGTTCGGTGCTTGAAACTCTAGCCTCCAGCTCCTCTTCACTGCCCTCCAACCGGGCTTTTGTAGAGGGGAGGAAGCCAGCCTGAGCCAAGCTGATACAGTTTCCTCGTGCTGCACCCTGGCTCAGTGCCTTTCCTTCACCCACCCCTCGCCTGATTGTCTCTCTCTCTCTCTCTTGCACAAACAAAACATTTTCTAGTTTGGACATGCTGTTGAGGCTGCAGCTTTGCGGTGACTGAGACCAAACACAGACATAAGTTGACAAGTTTACTGCAGACATTAATCCTGCTTAGGAGCAGGTCTCATTCCCAATCACCTGTGTATTTGTCACTTTCGCTATATTGTCTGGACAGTACATCTGAGTCCTAAAATATCCTGTGCAGCTCAGAGGATTGTTCCTAATGCCATTACATTATTACTGAGCAAGCAGGAGACACGTAAGGGTTGGACAGGTGGCGCACACACATTTCTGCATTGTTATCACATTATTGTACACTACCTGGATTATATCTAATCCAGGTAGGGAATGAGTAACCTAACCCTGCATACTTTAAAGCACCAACCAAATATAGAAGATTAGGCAATGGGTGTCAGCCTGATTAGAATATAAGTACAGCAGGTATTTTTTGCGTCTCACGAGTACTATATAGCCTGAATTGAGTGTTGCCGATGTAAGTAAGGGATTAAATTCACACGTTTATTATAACTTGTGGCCAATATAATATATTCTTATTGGGTCTGTCACCTTCTCTATTATTTACTTCACTTCCTACCAGACATGGGGACCCAGGGGTGTTTCCAGAATTTTTTACAATCAGGTGGCACTAGGGAGTCCAAACAAACAGGTCGGGAATTAAAAATAACAAATAAAACTTGAAAAAATATAAAAAGCAAACAAAAGCAGTTGGAAACTGGCTGAAAATTTGATTTTAATGTGCACAGACCACCTGCCTCCATAAAAACGCATTAGGAGACACAGCTACCCTGTAATGGAGCTAATAAAATATAGTGTGGTTACAAGAGTAAATGTGTGTCATTTTACTACTAGAAGTAAAAGTAAATAACAGTGTCTTACACATTCTTTGTTTACAGCTTTCAAAGTAAGGAATTAGGGAATTATAGTGGACCAAACCACTGCAAAGTATATGAGTGGGAGTCCATCTCTGGAGCTTATCCCAGCTGTCATGGAAGGCAGGCAGGGTACACCCCGCAAAATTTGCCAGTTTGTCACTTTAACTGCATGTAATAATTATTCATCATTACATAATCACATATTTACATAATGAACCTCTTTGGCCATGCTATAATTTCCACCCTTGGTTACACAGCAGGGGTGCGATCAAATTCTGGGGTGGCACATAAAAAAATACGTTTTTTAAAAAACAGTTTTCTCTAAAATATTTTCATACCAATTTTATGTCATTACAGGTATTATAAGGAGTTTACTTATTGTTGATTATTTAAAAAGAAATTCAAATTGAAATTCAGGTACATTTGTATTCATATTTTTCTTTCAACATGACATATGAGTTTTTCATGTTTCTTGCTACTTTCATGCAGTATTTTTCTGGCTCATATGGAGGCTGTGGTATTCCTGTTAGCAAAGATGTATTTCTATCATTGTGATGTTGCGTATGTCAACTAATAAAAAAAAAATGCCTAGATGCTTTCGCTTTCTCTCGTCTGAACTTTGAACGGGCGGGACCTCAGGGGTGTTCATAAGAGGTCGGTTTCTCACATAATCATGTTGAGTTTAAACTGAAAGTTTCTTCTTCTTCTTTTTTAAAGGCATGCCCCAACAAGAAGTGTCTTTTCAACGGTTCTCCCCATTAGACATTAACCCACAGCATTCACAAGCATTTAATAGCAGCTGACACAGAAGACTTGCCAGGTGTGGTCGTGGTTGTCATCTTCACCTGAATTGTCTAAACATGAAGATTTTATTTGCTTAAGACATACCTCTACGTTTGCTTTTATACAAGTATCACATTACTGATTTTCCTCACAAAGACGAGAACCACTCTGAAAAAACATGTTCTCATTTTCAGTTAAATAATTATAATTTCCCTTGACGGAGAAAGAAATGACCCAAATTGCATGACTATGCTTACATCCACAACATCTGTTCCATTAAAACAAGCAAACCATGTAGATTACATGTATATGGAGCTGGAAGCCATTAAATCATATGAGAGATTTTGAGTGGGCATTAAATACAATCAGAGGAGGGTTGTATTTAAACCTCACTAATTTAACTTGCCTTTAATGGCAAACAGTAAACCACACATAAAGCTCCTGCTACCCCACACCCATAAATACTGTGGGTCATATTTCTATACCACCTTTGTACAGGAATGTGGTGAATACGTTCCACTTAGTCATTTGAATTGATACTGGTAGGGGTGCTGAAATATAACCCTGAAGCAGACAACCTGTTTCTTCCTCCCAATTTATAAGGGATTAAACCTTAATCGCAGCAAGCCAAGCATAGATCCCATCAGATGGTAGAAAGTATTAATTTTCTCCACAAAATAAGCCTCTTTCTTTAAGAACAGCCAACACCTTCATATGCTAACGTCCATCCACACACTCATGAGTTAGAAAAGCTTAAGATCTAAAACACTGCTGCTCAAAGTCTTTCTCTCTGTGGCTTCCCTTCACCCATAAGATTGTCTAGGCTCTAAAGAATAATCTCCCCATCTCTGGGCCCCCAAAACAGACTTCCATGTGGGGACTGCTATCCTGTCCATCACAGCTGCATCCAACAGCATTAGATTACACCACATCTAGTAAATCAACACAGTTCTCTTTAAATTTGATCCAGTTTAGCTAGTCTGTCAGATACTGTTATATAATACTGCCTGTTACTAATCAGAAATAATAACATCCATCACTTTTAGTGGGAGACAGAAAATGTGGAGGTAAAGCACACAGAGACCACTTTTGAGCTCACAAAGAGGAGAAACAGAATCAGAGCTCAAATAAAAATAGTTCTTCAGACAGAGTATTTCAAAGTTTTTCTTTAGACATTAGCTGCTTTTTCACCTTTTTTGGTTTTCGCTTTTGTTTTGTACCTGAATATTTTCAGAGGAATGTTTTGTAGTTGTTAAACCACTTAACACTGACCTGTGAATCATTAAAGCACAGAAAACTCAACTGGAATGAACCAGTGTTGTGTCTACAAATAACAGAAAACCTAGCAAACAGGGAAAAAAAGTTTCTTCAATTTGTTACTAACAATCTGCTACAAAAACACATCATTTGTTGCAAATTTTCTCTCACCAAATCTGCAAAAAATGCCACTGGCATAAAATTTCCAAAGATTTCCAAACATATTTATAGCTGATGATATCTGAAAGTCATTTCCTTAAGAATGAGGGAAAAAAGACAAATATACACCAAAGCTCAAATGTCCTGCAAAGCAGACGCTGAAGAGCTTGTCTCTAAGTAAAACAGTGCAGTGTTTGCTAACGTGAATCGTCCAGCATCAACTCAGACAAACATAAAAGTGTGCCAGTACGATACGACGATGTTTCCATCCACCTCACAAAGATGCACTGAAATCTTCAACACAGTCACGTTCCTTTGGCCAAAAATGTGTGTCCATTAAACATAGTGAGTAACGAAGGCTTCGGGAAAATGGTCATTATACTGGACAAAAGATTTATTGTCCCTCCAGGCAGTTGTTTTTCCAAAGTGGAAAAACCTGCATGGTACACAAAATGTTGCAGAACTAGTCCTGAAGACTACTTAAAGAAATGACAGCGAGTTCAGTTAGAATTATACTAGCCCTGTTTTTGTCTTATATACTAAATTTCCACATTTGCTCATTTCTGTAAATCACTCCAATCATTTTCCTAACAAAATATAATGAAATGAGGGGTGGCTTGAGACTTTTCACAGCACTGCTACGCACATTTTTTTTAAATATTCTTAATAGTATATGTGTACTTGAAATGTCTATATTCAAATGACATATTTTTTTATACTGTGGTTAATCATTTCCTGCTGTAAGATTAGTTTTGATTTATAACCATCTGGACAAAACCTGCAAAATTAAAATAAAATCACAGGTGAATTAGGTCTATGTATACAATTATGGTATAAACTACTAACTATACAAGTGTGCCAAAGCTTCTGTACTGGATCGGATTAAAATCTATGAATGTACCTATATGAGAGAAAATTCAGTAGTATAATTATAATTCATCACTATCATGCATTAATCTGGGAATCTGATATGACAACAGGTTTCCCAAACTTCTCTGTAGATCAGGTGCGATAAAAACAAGCTACTATATGCAGCTTATGATCTGTTTCAGGAAATTGAGTTAGGCCTTCCTCATTTACTTGAGCTCTAAATGTGGGGCCCTCTGGTGCTTCTGAAAAGTAATGACCTTCTTATTACAGAAAGTAGGCACATGGAGATGTCCTTTTAACTGAACAATACCCCAAGGACAGAACACAAGCTGAGACCCATCTCTTACATAATACACAGGCCACTGTTGTGTTGTTCTAGCCTTTGTGTGTCAACTGAATATCCTGCCCCTACCTCCAGCGTACTTTCACCCATCTCCCCTTTGTGCTCTTTTATTAATTTTTGCTTCTCTCGGCTCTATTTTTATTCTGTCTTTCTTCTTCAGTGTGACTCTGCCCTAAAGCTGGGGCCCAGCTTCTGCCCAGCTCAACCGGAATGGGAACGAAAGCTGACTCACATATTCATTAACTCACATGGCTGCACTCTCGTCCACAAATAAAACACTTCTATGGATGTACGCGCACACACGCACGTGCGCGCACATATGCCAAAACTGGACATACTTGTATATGATGCACCTACACGCTTAAGCGTACATATGAGAAATAATTTCTGGAGCTTCACACTAAAGTATGCAGCTGCGTATAATCTCAAGAAACAAGAATAATGCATAGTCATTGCTGTAAAGGGACAGTGAAGTCAGGCAGCCCAAGAGACATTAACATGCCGTCACTAGACACAGTCACAGTCACCCCAAGCACTGACAGCAGATAACTGCAATCCCTGCTATAAAAAGACCAGCTGACACAGTCAGCCAGTGCCTATACATAACATACAGACCCTACAGCCCTTCACAGCAGCCCGTTCTAATGGCATTTCATGATCTAACAGACAAAAATATTATTTTGGTGTAAGGAATGCATTTTAAAGAAACACAGCACCACTTTGCCATGCTGTGACCTTTTCCAGCGTGCACGCAATTGCCGTGACGCATTAGTACTTATTGTAACAAGAGCCAGGCGGCCTGAGAGAAAGTATTCACCCAGGAAGAAAGTGCAATTTGTTCTCAGATTTTAAAACACTGTCTAAAACTGAATTCCCCACCATATGATGTCTTGGAGAGCACCATCTTCCATTGTGTACTGCCATCTAGGGGCCCTCTTCTGACAACGTTTTAGCAAAACTAAATGCCAATATGCTCATGATGACTTTAGTATTTTCAGAATTGAACCATGAAGCAAAAGCCAGAAAATTCAAACTTCTGATGAAATTTTGAAAAATATATAAATTAAGTATGAATTTGCATATATTAGTTTTAATTTGTATCATATTTCTATATCCAGCATGTTTTTTGGTAAATTATTGCCTAAAAATGTAGTGTGAAATTTATTCACACTTGTATGTATGATGGCTGTGATTCTGCTGGTATCAACATTTTACAGAGAAGAAAAAGAGTGCGAGGTACTTATTTTTTTATTGTAAAAAAATCATTAGTGTGCTCTGTTTGTTACAGTGAAGTGATGCTACAACACAATTATATAAAAACCCAGAGAAAGAGATAATGATCCATTTTCTGTCGTGTTTCTGAAAGATAAATCATCTCCACATTTCATTTCACGTCACATGATGCTGAACAAGCACAGTGTGTGCAAATGTGTGGTTTTGTAGCCTGATTTGAATCTCAGGCTACAAAGCCGGTAATGTGTTTACCTCACATTACCGGCTCTTTCTTAACAGAAATCTTTGCTTTCTTGTGACATGCTGGCTTGGCTTTCAAGTTCCCCACGGTTCCTGTACATTCAGTTTTTACTTTAGTCTTTTTGCATGGCATTTTTTCCTCTTCACCATCTTCATCTTTCACTGGTTGCTTTAGATGTGCCATCTCTTTGAGGCTTTGGAACTTCTTGAGGTCTGAACAAAACAAAACCTGAAGCAAGAGAGACACTCTGTGGTTACAGGGGACCTGCTATAAGAGACAGACAGTTTGCAGAAATTGACACTCACAGACTGCGCCCAGCCAGCGTAGGGTCCCCACAGCTTTCGAAAAAAATCTCCTGTGTAGAAATATTAGATTGAACATTTTATTACCAGTGTTTAAAACCAGGGCTTAAACCATACCATTAAACAGGTATGTGAATACTGACCAATATCTCTGTTTAGTTTCTCTGTGATACTCTTCTGTCCATTGTTGGCAGCGTATTTATAGTCACGTTTAGCAATCTGCCACACATGTGTGTCAACAGGTACAGCCTCTGGCTTATCCAGGGACATCAGACATACACAGTCTGCCACCTAAAATATGACACAAAGCCTTGATTGTATGTTAGCAGTTAACATCACATTTTTTTTTGCCTTTTCTCCCCCCAAAAATATCTGCTGTACCTTTGTACCAACGCCAGGAAGAGTGCGAAGAGCATCACGGGCTTCTAGATATGGGATGCTGCGTAAACCTTCAAGCCACTGAGGCCCATGGTTGTCCAGAATCTGCTTCGCACTCTGCTGGATAAACCGAGCCCTGTATCCAAAACCAAGATCCCTAAGACGTGCCTCTATGCTGCTGTCTGATAAGAACAGTAAATGAAACAACATAGAACATAGTTGTGGTCAGAAGTTTTCACAAACTCATCATGGGCATGAATATCGTGGTAATTTGGGGCTTTTAAGGATTTCTTTGAACTGTTCTTTTTACAGATGTGGAAACACTATTTACTTTTCTATTACTATAAGGCCTGGAAGAATACCCAAACTGTCACCCTCGGATGAGAAGAAATTGGCTAGGACATTCAGAAATTTGCAGCTCACATGGACAAACCAACTGCTATCTGCAGGAAAGGTTTTATAGTCCGTTGAGATGAGGATTGAGCTTTTTGGCCACAATGACAGTAGCTATGTTTGAACGAGTAAAGGTGAGATTTTCATACCTAAAAACACTGTACAAGCTGTCAAGCGTGGTGGTGGCAGCATGATGCTCTGGGTCTGTTTTGCAGCAAATGATACTGGTACATTGCACAAAGTGGATGGACTAATATGGAGGAGGACTACCTCCAAATTCTTCAACTTCATCTCAAATCAACAGCTGAAACTTGAACACAGTTAAATTCAAACTTGTCCACCTGATTCTTGTTTTTAAAGTCGTTAAAGATGTACACTGGGTGCTGGTTTAGTGAGCAGGTGACCATAAGTCATATGGCCAGAAATCAGCAGCCCGACCTGAGGCCCTTTGCTTTATGTCTTCCTTTCTCTCTCCACTTTCCTATCTGTTTCTACTATCATTAAAGGCAAATGCCAACAAAATTAATATAAAAATAGATGAGTCAGTTAATGTTAATAAAAAAAACTAGTGGGATGAATATCTTCAGACTCTCAGTATCGTCTTCATCTGACAGTAAAGGTTTTGATAAGATTACAAACATAGATTTAAGTTCTGTGGCAAAACTTTTCAAGCACCTGCAAGCGCAGACAGGGAAGGAAAGTCGTGGTATGAGGTCTGATCAAGCTGGCACAGGGGTGAGCCCAGAGCCTGACACAGTCTGTCCACCATGCCCTGAATCCGAGAGATGTGGTTGTTGGAAGTGCAAATGAAGGAAAACAGGCATTCTGTGGGGTCCTGGCGCAGCATTCGCACACCTGCAGGAAACCCCCCCCCACAAAAAAGTATTTATGAAATTTGATAAAACATAGCAGTAACACCTTACTGTGTAATAAGTGATATGTAGTAGCAAGGCTGTGCAAACACAAACTCACACACTGACCTTTGAAGACCTCTGCAATGTGTTTGAAGTGACAATCTGCTGCTCCCCACTCCTTGTGCAGGTCCCCCATCCTCACATCCAGCTGGAAGTAATCTCTCAGCATCTCTTCGTCCAGCTCTCTATTCTGTACTGAAGAAACAGCCAAAGGCTCATCTTCTTCCTTCTCTGGAGCACATTTGAATCTCTTCTCTGCTGTATTTTTGTCCAAGACAGAAACACCAACTCTTCTCTTCCTGTCACTTCCCTCCTTCTGCTTGTCCTGGTTGTTGTACACGTGGTACCAAAGAGTCTCATCTGTTTGGGTCAGAGTCCAAACACGCCCTCCCATCACACCGGTCCAGTGTCCTTCTGTTGTTTCCCTCCATCTGCGGGAATGAGATGTGAGTTAATTCAAAGACTTTAAACCGCTTCAACTTGCATTTGATGTTTAAAGGCTGGACGTGATTTTGACCATCTTACCGGAAGGATTGTCCACACGCAAGAGTGAGATCGAGACGCAATTCGGACTTCGAACAAGACATAGACCTCCACATTTTTGATCCAGATGACAGCACCGCATGTTTGGCCATAATTCTGATGTTTACAGTTTCTGTTTAGTGATTAATAACAAACTTTACAGTAAAGTAAAGTCTTTTTAAACGCATAGTAGTGTAATCCGGCGTGTATGGTAGGTTACAATAATAAATACAGAAGTATTTTCCAGGAAGCTACGCGGCATTCCAGTAAATAACTTTCACGGAGATGTTTTGGCATAGATTATGATGGACGACAAAGACCTTACACTGAGTCGGAAAGGCGCAATTATTTTATATGAAAAGTTGTGAAAAGTATAAATTTTCCGTAATAATTGTTTAAAATATTATCTAGTATAGATAACAAGTAATGATCCTCAAAAATTCATATTGTCAGGAATTACTAAAATCTGATGCAACATCACCCAGATTCCGGTAACCCGTCCCTCACTGGTGTCAACACAAATCCTGATTGGTTCTTACGATCGTAGTAGGCGGTAATCTTAGTAAATCTCCTTCACGATTGGTCAGTGAGATCCAAACCCGCAGAGTTCTATTGGCTAATATTCTTTGTACTTCACGTTTTTTTTCTTTCCAGAGGAAGTGGTCTCTGGTCTCTCTTTAGGAAGCAAAGTCGTGTGTGGCGGTGGTGTGTCTGTGCTGTTCCGATTTTAACCGGTGAATTCGGCGGGATAATGGCAGATACGCTGACACTTTTCACGTCCATTGGACTCAGCGAGCAGAAAGCGAAAGAAACTCTGAAGAATGACTCGCTGAGTTCTTCCCTGAAGGAGGCAATTACTCAGGTTGGTCCTAACGCTTATGGGGTAACTCAACTACCTGAATGCACAGCTGTGAAAACGACTGACACTTGACTGTACAGCTCAGCTGTATACAAACTTCTCATTTATTTATGCTACACTGGTTATAGTTTTAGATAGACCTACCCTGACCTTCTTGTAACTTTTGTGTACATTACGCCATAGTTACACTTTTACTTTCATATTTCTTTAGTTGGTAGTAAACCATCCATTATTTTATCTTTATTAGGCCCCCAGGGTCAAGATAAGGAAAGTAGTGATTATTAGCAATTTCCTTATTTGTCTTTAACAAATTCTTAATAATTCTTAAATTTCCTCTCTGTTTTCAATAGGCCCAACGTGTCCATGGGGCCTCAGGAGTGGACAAAGCCATGGGTACATTGCTGTACAGTATGGCATCTCGCCTTAAAGACACCAAACGCCTGGCATTTCTTTCAGAAAGTATAGCTCAGCGTAAGATCTGCACAGAACTACAGCTTGCAGGTAAATTATCAAAGTTTTGGAAGTCAAGCAAAAGTGAAAGTGAATGTCTACAAGATACTAGTGAGACCTGCTGTTTGGAAGTTATGGTACTCACAAAGATAACAAGAGGTCGAGCTGGGGGTGGCAAACTTCAAGATGATGTGATAATTTGGTTTAGAAATAAGTATATCAGAAGAGCAGGTCAGGTTGAGTGTGCAGTGAGCAGAGGAGCTGCCAGGAACAGAGAAGATCCATAGATGTAGTGAAGGAGGACATCCAGAGGGTTGGTGTGATAGAAGAGGATGCTAGGGATCGGGTGAGATGGAAGTAGATGATCTGTTGTGGTGACCCCTAAAGAGAGCGACTGAAAGAAGGTCTGTTGTGGACCCAGTTTTAACCAGCAAAGTTTTCCAAAAATATTTTAAACATAATTTGTGCTCCAATTATATTATGATCTGAGTCAAATTACTGCAAATTTTTTTCACAAATTCTTTTTAAGCACAATATTTGTGAAATAAATATAAAGTGCTCAGGAAAAAATACTCTGAAAGCAACAAGGAATACTAATGTCGATGATGGACCAAATCAAAGAACTAAAAAACCCAATTAAGGAGAAAGACAAGACAATCCAGTTTTTGGAAAGGAAGGTGGACGATCTAGAACAGCAGGCTCGACTTGAGGAAGTGATTATTACGGGTCTGGAAACTAAACACAGGAGTTATGCGAGAGTCACCGAGTCTGGGACCGGTGCAAAAAGAGGAGAAGACGAGCCCTCGACGGAGGAGCTACAGTCGTTGGAACGGGAGGTTGTGGAATTCTTTTCGAATAAAAAACTTCCCCTGCATAGTAATAATATATCTGCATGCTATACCCTTCCTAGGAGGCACACTAATGCTCCTCCAGCAATTGTAGTGAGATTTGTAAACCGTAAACACAAAGTTGACTTGCTGAGGCAGTCCAGCCTTTTGAGAGGAAGCGGAGTATATTTGAATGAACATCTTATAAAAAGAAATGCAGATATTGCTAGACAAGCTCGCATATTACGGAAGGAGACAAAGATTCAAGCAACCTGGACCAGGAACTGTAAAGTGATGATTAAACTTAATGGAACACCAGTAGAAGCCAAGGTTATAACGATTAAGGATCTTGGGGAATTGGACATTTATACGAGATAACATTACCAAGATAGGCAGACGGTTACGACCAATCATGACTATGAGCTTAAAAACAATTAGTTCATCCTTTACAAGAACAGATGCTACTTCGGGTGGAAAAGGACAAAAGGAAGTTGTAAATTGGACATGGAAGAAGATAAGATCAACGGACTTTAAAATATGTCGATAAATAAATGTGCGATTGTTAAGGATCCCTTTCTTTTTTGAGGTCAAATAGATATTCTTAGAATAATTATGCATAATGCTCGATGACTCAGATCATAAACCATATGATTTTGAAGCAGGTATTGACCCTGAAAGGAATGTGCTTAATACAATTAATGTCACATGTAAAGATTATACAGAGGAGCAATTCAGGGATAAGGTTGAAATAGCTAATACATTTTCATTAATTCATATTAATTGCAGAGGTCTTTATAGAAGTTTTGCTTCGATTGAAGATTTTCTGTATAGTTTGAGGCAAGTTCCAAATAATTTCTCTGTCTGAAACATGGTTAGATGAGAATAGGGGTTGTCATTTTTGTATCAAAGGGTACGATTTATACTTTGTAAATAGAACTAAGAAGAAGGCAAGTCCTTCTTTTGACCCATTTTGCCAAAGGAAAGGAAGTTGCCTAATAATTATGCACACCTGATATAGGGTGTTGATGTCATTAGACCACACCCCTTCTCATTACAGAGATGCACATCACCTAATATGCTTAATTGGTAGTAGGCTTTTGAGCCTATACAGCTTGGAGTAAGACAACATGCATGAAGAGGATGATGTGGACAAAATACTCATTTGCCTAATAATTCTGCACTCCCTGTATATGTGTGTGTGTGTGTGTGTGTGTGTGTGTGTGTGTGTGTGTGTGTGTGTGTGTGTGTGTGTGTGTGTGTGTGTGGGATTAAACTATATACAGGGGTGCACATAAGTGGTCTGCAGGTGCACATTCGCTGTCAAAATAAAAGACGCGCACCAGATAAGAAGTTGCAACGCCAGTTTGCGTACATAAGATTTTCTGGAGGAGGACAGACATTTGATTAGAACTCTTAAAGATGTCAAAGAAGCAAGCTCCTTTAAGCAATTAAAGGAGCTTGCATGGTGGGAATCTCTCACTCCATTAGTTCTCTTTGGTGGTCCTCCACCTCCAAAGAAATGCCAGAAAGAGTCCGAACCGCAAAAGAAGTGCGTATACTCAGAAAAGTGGTTGCAGGAGGTGATATAAATACTTATAAAAATAAGTTGGTATTAATATTGAGGAAAGCCAAGAAAGACTATTATAATAAACTTTTTCAGGAAAACGAGAATAATATTAAGGGCATTTGGAATATTTTTAAAGAAGTATTGGGTAACAAGAACACACCCTCAGATCGGCCTATTTATTTCATTAAGAATAATCAAGTTGTCGATGACAAGATTGAAGTAGCAAACGAATTCAGTTCCTTTTTTGTAAATGTTGGGCCTACTTTAGCAAATTTAATTAGAAAATATGACGACCCAGACTATGAGGAAGTCTGGAAAGGAGAAAGTAGAGTGGTTAATTCCTTATTCTTAGCTGATATTACCATAAAAGAAATAGTAGCAATTGTAGAAAACTTTAAAAATAAAAAATCTACTGACTGTGATGGTATAGACATGGTTATAATTAAAAAGACTTTAGACTGTATAAGTATTCCTCTTTGCTTTATTTTTAATCTCTCGTTACAATCAGGAGTATTTCCTGATCGTAAGTGGCAAAAGTGATACCCTTATATAAATCAGGAGATAAGCATAGTTTTAACAACTATAGGCCAGTGTCTCTTTTGTCACAGTTTTCAAAAGTGCTTGAAAAACGTTTTGCGCAAAGACTTGATAGTTTTATTGAAAAAAAATCAACTAATAAATGAAAATCCATTTGGATTTCGTAAAAATAGATCAACGGCATTAGCATCATTGACGATATTTCATCTGCAACCCATAATAATAAATACACAGTTGGGGTATTCGTTGATTTAAAAAGAGCTTTTGACACGTTACAACATTCTATTTTGATTTCTAAATTGTATAATTATGGTGTGAGATCAGTGGCATTGAATTGGTTAAGGAGTTATTTAGAAAATATGTACATTATCTCGGCAATACCTCTGAAAGATTGAAGATTGTATGTGGCGTTCCTCAAGGTTCTATTTTGGGACCTAAACTTTTTAATTTATATATTAATGATATCTGTGATGTATCAAAAAGGTTAAATTTTATTTTATTTGCAGATGACACAAATTGTTATTGCTCTGGAGAGAATTTGAAAGATTTGGTTGAAATTATGATTTCTGAGATGTTAAGATTAAAAAAAATGGTTTGATATAAATAAATTATCTTTGAATCTGACAAAAACGAAATTCATGTTATTTGGCAATTGTGTAAAGGAGGAAGAAGTCATTATGTCCATTAATGGAGAATTGATTGAAAGAGTTACTGAATTTCGCTTTTTGGGTGTAATAGTAGATGAAAATTTGACGTGGAAATCACATATTTAGTATATTAGAAAGGAAGATGGTTAAAAACATTTATATTTTGGGAAATGTAAGAGATTTATTAGACTACAAAACAATGCACATTTTATATTTTTAACTTTTTTTCTTATACTTTAGTTACTGTGTCAAAGTTTGGGGGAATACATATGAGAATACTATAAAACCTCTAAACTTATTACAGAAGAAAGCACTACGAATGATTCATAACGTTAAATATAGAGAACATACAAATAAATTCTTTATAAAATCAAAATTATTAAAATTAGGAGATTTAGTGAAACTACGGACACTATTAATTATGTTTAAGGCTAAAAATAATATTTTGCCTTTTAAGTTACAAAGAGTATTTTTAATGTGTTCGGGGGGAGAAGACAGCAGAAGGAAATTTTATTTTAAGCAGCTAGGACTACACAAAGATGAATGAGTCCAACGGTTAGGGGTATACGACTGTGGAACTCTCTTCATTATAATTTAAAGAATTGTATACATTTAAATGTTTTAAAAAGTGTTACATGTCTAAAATGATAACTCAATATGAAGAATGTGAATGAAATTGGAGTTAATTGAAAAAGGATCCATTATTTTTTTGCCTAATTTATTTTAGTTACTTATCTTTTCTCCTTGTTACTATGTGGAGTGGTATATTCTGATTGTAAATTGGTTGTTTGGTTTGAGATCCTTAATTAGAAAATAATGACATCCCACAGCTCAGTTACATCATCATTATATCCTTATTGCTTCTCGTCTTTGTGATGCGTTCATGGTGCACATGTAAAGTTGCAGTTGCAGTATTTTAATATCTAGAAAGCAACTGAGGAGGAGCAAGCATAAACATCATAACATTTTTGTTTGTTTGTCTGTTTTTAAGTGGCATGTAATTTGAAATGTAACTCTTCAAGCTGCTCAAATATCAGCAAACACACAAACATTGTGATTTCGCCTATTTAAATGATTATTTTAAGGTGATGAATGGATTATGTTCACTCACCAAATTTTATGTTTTGTACTAGTTTTATAGTATCTAGGTGTTGGTAAATCAGCAATATACCCTATGAAACTTGAGAAAAAAATTACCAGAAGTAGTGAATGCCAGATTATCAGCACAGGTCAGCTGATCATAGTGTCACAAAACGAGTTATGTGTTTGATTCCAAAGGCATTCTTTCTCCGTGCTGCACCGATACACTCAGTCGTGGGGTTCCTCGACTTGTCAGATACTACTCGTGTGTGTGTGTGTGTGTGTGCGCGCGCGTGTATATGAAACCGAGATTACATAAACCACTTTCTGAATATTTTTTTTGTAGCTGCTTTGGACTTTGTGAAGGGTCATCCACAAGACCCCATCAACCAGAAGGAGTTTGACGAAGCATGTGGAGTGGGTGTAGTCATAACACCTGAGCAGATTGAGGAAGCAGTGAGTGTTCTAGCCAAAAGTGTGTCTTTTTACGTGTTGTACTGGGTGTGGTATGCACTGTAACTGTGTAATGTACTGTAGGTAGAAGCTGTGATTAAAAAGCACAAGGATCAACTGCTAAAGGAGAGGTACCACTTCAACATGGGACTGCTAATGGGTATGAGCTCCCACCTTTTGGTTAAATATTATTGCAGCTGCTGAAGCCTATCAGCCAAAAATAATTTCTCACTGAGCCTCTGTGTCTGGTGCAGGTGAAGCACGCACTGCTCTAAAATGGGCTGATGGCAAGGTGATCAAGAATGAGGTGGACATGCAGGTATGTCTGGGAAAAGATCCTTCTGTTATTACAATGTCATTGTGGTTAAGTATTTGCAGTGAAGGTCGCTGGGATTCTTTCAAATAATAAAGCTCTGGCTTTCATCTTAAAGGTTCTGCACCTCTTAGGACCCAAAACAGAGGCTGACCTAGAAAAGAAGCCCAAGGTAAAAGTGGTGTATCTTATTAAAAAGTTGAACATTTCTGGAGCCATTTTTATGCAAATTCTTTGCTGTCTTGGGGTAAAACATTGTCCAGCAGATAGTTAATCTACACACACAAAAAGCCAATCAACTAAATGATATGTAGTGTGTTTAAGCTTCAGAATGAGTTAATTTTGTAAGTTCTGTGTAGAGCTGAGGTAGAAATGCATTGCATGATTTTTTTGGTCTGTAATTAATATAGGGGCGATCGTGGCTCAAGAGTTGGGCGTTCGCCTTGTAATCGGAAGGTTGCCGGTTCGAGCCCCGGCTTGGACAGTCTCGGTCGTTGTGTCCTTGGGCAAGACACTTCACCCGTTGCCTACTGGTGGTGGTCGGAGGGCCCGGTGGCGCCAGTGTCCGGCAGCCTCGCCTCTGTCAGTGCGCCCCAGGGCGGCTGTGGCTACGATGTAGCTTGCCATCACCTGTGTGTGAATGGGTGGATGACTGGATATGTAAAGCGCTTTGGGGTCCTTAGGGACTAGTAAAGCGCTATATAAATACAGGCCATTTACCATTTACCATTATATAATCATCTTTCAGGCACAGAAAGCTAAAGTCACAGAGAATGACGTGAAGGTGAAGAAAGAGGAGGTGGCGGTGAACGGTAAGCAGCAAAGTCAAAAACAGACAGGGGTGCTTTTGTCTTGAAGTACTTTTTAAAACTGTTTATTGATTGTTTAGGTGATGCAGTCTCTGGGGAGGGCAAGTCACTAATGGAGCAGCTCAGAGGAGAGGCACTGAAGTTCCATAAACCAGGTGAGGACAATTAGAAATGAAATGATCTTGTTGCACCTGAAAAAGGTTTCCTTAATCTGTTCACACTGCAGCCCTCAATGTTTCTTAAAAAATTAACCAACAAAGCTATGTGTATGGGAATGCTTATTTGTGTATCAATGTGCTCGGACATTAGACAGACTTTCCCTTGCTGGTTTCCTGGTTTAAAAAGTCAGATTGAGCCCATGTAAGAATGGAGCACTCCTCACCACCAGCTTTTCTAGCATTCATGTGAAAAGGGGGACTTTTGTCAATGTGTCTACTTGGTTATTGTGACTTTGAACTATGTTTATTTCTTTGTTCTTGACCGCGCAGGAGAAAATTATACAACTGAGGGCTACGTGATCACACCGAATACAATGAATTTGCTTAAAAAGCACCTGGAGTTCACAGGTGGACAGGTATAATATTTTCGCGACTTGAATGAACTGTTACAAATCTTACATAGTTAAAAAAAAAACATTGATCCCATTTACCTGTCTCGGCATGTCTTTAGATACGTACCCGTTTTCCTCCTGAGCCCAACGGTATCCTTCACATTGGGCATGCCAAAGCTATCAACTTTAATTTTGGCTATGCAAAGGTAAGTTAATTTCTTCTTCAACACCATATAAGCTTTTGAATGTTCTCTTGTGCAGGTGTTTACTCTAAACATTGTGTTCCCCCATAGGCAAATAATGGAATTTGCTTCCTGAGGTATGATGACACAAATCCTGAGAAGGAAGAGGAGAAATACTTCACTGCCGTCAAGGATATGGTGGAGTGGCTGGGTAAGTTTTTTGTGCATAAATGTTTTGATGTTCTTGGGCACATTCTCTACATTCATGGAGCCATTGTCATATCCCTGTTTTGCTCACACAGGCTACAAACCTTATGCCGTCACACACGCTTCTGACAATTTTCAGCAACTCTATGACCTTGCTGTGGATCTTATTCGCAGGTGAGTGCAGGATATGTGGAGATGTTGGTGCACGGATGGTGTTTGACTCATTTCTTTTCTCCGCCTTCAGGGGTCACGCGTATGTGTGCCATCAGAAAGGCGAGGAGCTGAAAGGCCATAATGTTCCTCAATCACCGTGGAGAGATCGACCCATCGAAGAGTCGCTGGTGCTGTTTGAGAGGATGAAGAAGGGCCTGTTTGCTGAGGGAGAGGCCACCCTCAGGATGAAGATGGTCATGGAGGATGGAAAGATGGATCCTGTGGCATACCGAATAAAATACACACCGCATCATCGGACAGGAGATGAATGGTATAAATAAAAAAAACCCACAACATCTTTTCTCACAACAATGTATTCCTAGTGAACTTGCTTTATCTTTCTTTGCAGGTGCATCTATCCTACCTATGACTACACTCACTGTCTGTGTGACTCCATTGAAAATATTTCACACTCACTGTGTACCAAAGAGTTTCAAGCCAGGTATACAGGACTTTTTTCCCCCCATCTTCATTAGGTTCATTTTAGCTTTTGCTGGATTCTTACAGAATGACATTACTGTTTTTGTTGTTGACCTTTTTGTGATTCTGTCAGGCGTTCATCATATTACTGGCTGTGTAACGCTCTGGATCTGTACTGCCCTGTGCAGTGGGAATATGGGCGGCTGAACCTCACCTACACTGTTGTGTCCAAGAGGAAAATCATCAAACTGGTCGAGACGGGCGTTGTCAGGTAAAGTAGGATTTCTTTTTGACATTTTTTTTTTCAGACTTAATTATTTACTTTGTAATGCAAATTAATAGAAGTGGCAAGGAAATATGCTGCTTTTAAGGGCTGCTGAGGCACTCCATCTCTTTGTAAAATAATGTAACAAGTTTATTTTTAGGTGTAGGCAGGAAAAGATAGACCAACGTGTTTCAACTCTTAAGTGTTAATCAGAGTCTGGTAAACATAAAGTCATTAGGGATTAAAGGCCATGGGTAACAAAAAATCTGCAGCAAGGTATGTGACCCCTAGAGGGGATTGTAATCAAAGAACAAAGACCCTCACATGTCAAAGAAATTATATAAAAAATATTTTACAAAGCAGTGTGGAAAAATAAAAAATAAATGTGAATTTGTAATAGATCATAATAAAAAGGCTAGAATTCAACCATTAGACTGTACATATATTCACATACTATGCTTATGATTCAACAGTTTTATTTTTCTATTCATAATTTAATTTAAAATAACCTTATTTTAAGCACAGAGCTGAATCTAAAACACAAGGTTAGCTATGTTAACATGGCAAAAAAAACTGAACATACTGGTTATTAATCACTATTAAGGGCTCGTTACCTGCCCAGGATTTGCCCAAACTCTTAGCCAGTAATAGCTGGGATAGGCTTCAGCCCCACAGTCCTGAATTGGATAAGGAGATCCATAGATAAAGCCAATTTTATTTATTTAACCCCCTAAGACCCGAACTCTTCCACGGCATGCATTTTTAATTTCTCTTTGATATTTGGGCATATTGGGTCCCGATGAATGTAAAAACAAAGAATTACCAGATTTATTTATTTATTTTACCTTTGTTTTTAAGAAAAATAAAAGCCACATATGAGGATATTCGTTTAAAATTTTGATAGAACAGTAGCAGTATAATGTCCTCGAAAGTGGATATTAGGCCCTTGTAGAGCAAAATTGAGTATTTTGGTCTAAATAACCCAAAATGTGATGTCCACACATGTGGACGTCAGGTCCTAGGAGGTTAATTTAGTTATTTAAATCAGTGGCCTTATGTCATTAACATAAAATGTAGCTGAAAGTCTGTCTTTTAGATTTGAGAATAATATCAACTTTGTGTTGAAAGTCAACACTGGCATATAACTACATATTAAATGTCTACCTGTGTATCCCTACCTGGTAAAGTGTTTTATATTTCCAGTTTTTTGTTACCATTCAACTAAAGCCCTTTTACTTAATTGTCATAGAGATAAACTCTAAAGTCACTTCTGATTTCATTGTTAGAATAACATAAAAGGCTTTATGCACTATTTCCTTTTAATTAGATACCTTGAGATAAACTGAAAAAGCTGTAGAAATCAAAACTTTTACAGAAAAGTTAGCTGTATGCTTTTGTTTTGGTTTTTTTCCCCTCACATGTTGCATGAGATGCTGTATTGCACAAAATGTTTAGACAAACTAAAGCAGACTTTGTGGTTCAGCAGTGGTAGCAGTTTCGTAGCCTGGGGATGGCCTGTCCATCTGCACAGAGCTCTGTTTTCTATGGAGGCGATGTACAAAGTATGTGGTATAACCAGTCTGTGGGCTGTTGTTGGTCCATGGAGAAGTTATAACATACAAAGAGCTGAAGTGAAACTGAGCAGCAGCTGTCTCTGCTTTTCGTACTGATTTTTGATCTAGCTTTGTAAACTAATCAGCATTCGGCAGACACATCATTTGCGTCCAGTAATGTGCAGTGGGGATTTTGGAAGACTGCACAGGAGCAGGTCTGGTGTTGGTTTAAAACCCTTTCCGCTCGCTGTCTGAACAGAAACATGCACGGAGACGAACACGTTTGCAGGACCATAATTTAGGCTTAAGAGTAAAAACCCTTACGTCAGAGCTTCCACCAGATATAGACCACTCAAATTAAGAATTCAGCCCCACTGTATTCAGTTAGTATAATTCGAAAATCATTTAATTGTGTAGCACTCTAAATAGAAACATTTCTAAGGCTTGCAATGCAAAAAAACTTTTTCCAGACTTAGTTTTTCCCTGATATAACAGGACAAAATATTGGGACAAACCTGTACATGACATTTATCCGAAAGCAGCACATCCAACAAAAGCTGACTTCAGCAGCTCTCTGGATTCACCAATGTTTTAAACTCCATATCTGAGTAGGACCTTAGTTTTCCCCAAGCATGTTAAAAGCTATTAAAACAAACTAGTTAATTACTTCATTGTAGGGAATTGATGCAGCCTTTTGACCACAGCTATTGTTGTGATGTCTTCATTGTGCATAGCCTGCGTTAAGTAACTCTTAAATATTTGTTTCTAATTACAGAGACTGGGATGATCCCAGACTCTTCACTCTGACTGCACTGAGGAGAAGAGGGTTTCCCCCAGAAGCGATCAACAACTTCTGTGCACGAGTAGGCAAAATGAATGCAATGATGAACTTTTGGATGCCACAACAAGTCCCATTCATAAGTGCTGTGCTAACACTGTACACATCTCACAGGTGGGAGTCACAGTTTCCCAAACGACGACCGAGCCCCACTTACTGGAGGCGTGTGTGAGGGATGTGCTGAATGAAACAGCACCTCGAACCATGGCTGTGCTAGAACCACTCAAAGTCACCATAACGAACCTTCCTGACAACTTCAAGGTTTGTACATTGCTTATAAAACAAATCGCTTGACCTAGTATATTCTTTCACATTATATTTTAGGAGAAAATAATCCTTCTGTCTTCTCTTTCAGACAGATGTACGAGTCCCGGACTTCCCTGCCGACGAAGCTAAGGGCAGCCACACGGTTCCTTTCACGCGCACAGTCTTCATTGAACAAAGTGACTTCAGAGAGGTCAGAGAGGAGAAACCTCCAAATAAATGATTTTAAAAAGCAGCAATTCTTTGTGCTCTTTTTGGTTTTGAGATGGGCAACGATTATGAGGTTATTCTCTTCTTTGGCAGGTCATGGAAAAGGGCTACAAGCGCCTGACTCCAGAACAACCTGTAGGCCTGAGGCATGCTGGGTATGTCATCTCTGTCCAGAAAATCATCAAGGTAAGACTCAGTTTCACCAAGTAGACAATATAAAATAAAATTAAAATGTGTTTTCCATGCTCTAATCCTGTAAAAACATAAACAGGCCCTTCAAACTTTTCTTCATCACAATATATTTGTGAAGGTTTTACATATATCTGTCCAGTCAAACGACATAGTTTTATAAAAATATGATCTAGTTATATTAAACAAGAGGTTGTATTCTAGAATATTCAATTGCGGCAGTAAAATGTCATTATTACTTCATTATCTGGTTTATGACACACATGTTGCTCTGAACCATTTCTCAGGACACTCAGGGCAAAGTGGTGGAACTGGAGGTGACCTGCTGCAGTTCTGAGACCGCAGAGAAACCGAAGGCCTTTATCCACTGGGTCAGTGAGCCACTGGTGTGTGAAGTGCGCCTCTATGATAGACTGTAAGTCACAAACAATTACCCATCATTCACAAACATTTCACAAATAATATAACTAGAGAATTCACCTAACCAAGTATCTCCTTGTATCCGTAGCTTCTTGCACAAACATCCAGAAGATCCATCTGAAGTGCCTAATGGCTTCCTGAGTGACATCAACCCTGTGAGTATCTCTGAACTACAACAGAAGGCTTTTGAAGTGTCAGCAGTCACATCGATTTCTTAATTTGTTTCTTCATTTTTTTTTAAATTTAGGATTCCCTGCAAGTGATCAGTAGTGCCTTAGTGGACACCTCAGTCAAGAGAGCAAAGGTTTTTGATAAATTCCAGTTTGAAAGAGTCGGCTACTTCTCCGTGGACTCAGACAGCACTGCAGATAAGGTACGGAAAGATTTTTTTTATTTTTTATTTATTTATTTAAAACGAGGTTTGTACAAATTTGTGGAAGCTTCTATTTCAATTAACTTTAGTTAATTCTTTGATAGTCTTGGTCTGGATTAAAAACATTTATGCAATATGAGCTGAAACCTTTTTCCTTCTTTCACTGCAGCTCATCTTCAACAGAACAGTTACCCTGAAAGAAGACCCTGGGAAGATCTGATTGACTTGAGATTAAGCCACTCTTCCTGCTTCAGAGATGCATGTTCAGATTTGCTTGCATTACATCAATGTGTAATATCAGCAAAGGCACAGACTGAGTCAGATGAGATACTGGAATATTTTTTTTCAGGGATTTATCACTCAGAAACGAAACAAAATTATATTCCTCAGCTATGATCTTATTCATCACAAAAGCGCTGCAGCATGACTTTGACCTAGCTCATTTGCTCAGTAATCATTAAGTCTTTTTTTTTTTCTATACTTGCCACAATAATATTCACTTACAGTGTTTTCTCTTGTTTTTTGAATGGATGAAGCTTTCATCATTGTTCAACAAGGGCTGTTTGTGTATATTATGTGAAGCTGGTGTTACACATATGTGATGCTCTCAAATGCCACACGTGACTTTTTTATATATATAGATTCAGAGGCTGCCAAAGCATCATGTTTTTTAAGACTAGGCAGATTGAACATGTGTCCTTTGGACTGGAGCAAAGAATAAATAATTCTACAAACTGCAGCGTCCATGTGTATTCATGCTGGTTCGGGATACTTAGTTTTGTGTGTGTGCGTGCGCGTCGGGGGTTCTATCAGTATTAATATTGAGTATTTTTCTTAGCTGGAATGCTTATTAAGAAGGAAGGAACATAACAATAACCATTGAGAAAAAATATAATACTGGACCACTATTGATACCTACTAAGCATGTTAGTGGTGCTTGCAGTGCAACCTGTGAGCCCATGGTGGACCTTGGAGACATTTTTATATTGCTTGTGAGCAACAGCAAGAATGAACTGCTATACAGTTGATGTCATGTTGTAACATGGCAGCAAAAACTCAAGACTAAGACAACAGCTGCCTTCAGTTTTTCTACACTAGCTGTTATAGCAGACAGTTTAATGTAAACACAATAACCTCAATAATGGCTAAGAAACTTCTTTTGGCTGTTCCCTTAAGAGGTCAGCACAACAAATCATCAGCCTCCATTTCCCACTATCCCAAGCTGTCCTTTTCACATCAGCCCTCTGCATGTTCACCACAACTACATCCATGAACCTCTTCTGAGGTTTTCCTCTTGCCGGGAAGCATATTCAGCATCCATTGTCCAGTATGTCCTTCCTCTTCACATGTCCAAACCATCTCAGCCTTGCCTCTTTATCACCAAACTGCTTAACCCGAGTTGTCCCTCTTATGTGCTCATTTCTAATCTTGTCCATCCTGGTCACTCCCGATCTTAGCATCTTCAATCCTGCCACCTGCAGCTCTCGCCTTCCTGGATATTCTTCTTCCATCTGAAAACATAGTCCACGGAGACTCCTGACCTAATTTGTCAACCTGTCCATCATCACTGCAAATAAAGAGAGCCAATTCCTGATGTAATCCCATCACCACCTTGAACCCATCTAGCCTTTGACCACTGTCTCACTATAAGACACACTAACCAAGCAAAGTAGTATAAAAAGTAAAAGGATGTTATGTATTGGTACAGACTCCAACCTTCATTCTCCTCCACTTTTCTAGTAAGAGAAAACTGAAGCATACAATTAAGAAGATGTGGTCCATAACAAATGTCCGTGTGGGAGCAGCAGACCATGCTGAAGAGCAGTGCGTGGGAATTAACCCTCAGTTGCCCAGAGCCCTCTGAATACCACCCAGGTATTCAGCACATCTCCGTGGGACCACCTTAAAAGATTGAGAAGCCAGTGAACCACTAGGAGCGTCTGTCTGGTATAACTGTGTTTTAAGGTGGACTGACATCTACTTGATCTTGCCAGCTACCTCCACTGTGTGTGTCGCCTTTAACAGACAACCCTAGAAGTGTCAGTTACCGCGATATCTTGAAGAGGAGATCCCGCGATAGCACGACCGAGTTGCAACTCGTTTGCTTATTGGTCTGAGGGTACTGTTGTAAGATGGCGCCCAACGAAATATGAGTGGTCTACAGAAAGAAAAACTGCAGCTAACCATCTAACGAAAATCGAGGGGAAATAAAGAATAACCCAGCCACAGAAAACACCGAAATCACTTCGATTTCCTGCTTGTTGTAAGAGGAGTGGCGTTTCGAGGGCAGAGAAGCGGCTCAGACCTCGGCCCGGTTGAGGAAGAGAGGTAGCTAACGCGCCCGCTAACGTTAGCCTGCTGGCTTTAGAGAAAACAGAAAAAATGTAGTCGGTGTAACGTTACCGATACAAGAGAGCTAGCCGAGCTGCCGCTGCTTCCTGTTTAGATGTCGCCTGCGTGGATGCCGACGTGTGCCTGTTTGTGTGCACGGTGGCGTTTATACGCGTTTCCAAACACAGCTGTGACTGCATCTGATTTGCAAACAACACGCGGCTAGTTAGCAGTGCACCTGGCTAACCTAGCGCCTTGTGTAATCAGCTGTTAGATTGGCTGCTTTCAAAATATCGACCCATACGTTTAATAATAACATAGTTACTGTTTAAAACTTGCATCTTTTCCTTATGCAGCGCTTTCCATCGGTGGCTTGAATACTGCATCAGATTTGGAAAGTGACCGCGCTTTTGTCCCAGCTCGTTTTCAGTCAGTCAGAATTAACCCTTTCCTATTACTATCGCTGTGCGCTGCAGCTGGACAGTGAGCTGTAGGTCAGTTTGTAAACACTAGTGAAACCGATGCCAGCGCAGCGATTATCATCTTCTGTATTTAATGCATTTGAGAAATGAATGGAGAAGTGTATTGTACCGATTTTAAGAATAAGGGTGATGTGCAAAGCTGTAAAATATAAAAGGGATAAACATGATAGGCCGTACTTTGAAGATACGGGAAAGAGTTGTTGAAGCTCTGTTAAAGAGAGGGACCATCGGCGAGCAGCTCTATGACTTCATCCCACGAAAGAGCACTATAGGGTGTTTACCTTGAAGGAGTTGATCACGACGTAATAGAGACGGTTTGCACTGGTGATGGACAGGCTGACAGATGAGGTCAGGCAAGAGTCTCCGTGCACTGTGATGGCAGACGACATTTGTAGTGAGAGCAGGAAACCGGTGGAGGTATGATCTGGAGAGAAGAGGAATGAAAGGCAGTTCAAGGAAGATGGACTACATATGTGTGAATGAGGGGGAGACAGATGAAAAGATGAAGCCGCAAGGAGGAGATGCAGTAAAGGTGGATAGGTTTATATACCTGTGGTGTACCATCCAAAGCAAGGGACAATGCACCATTGAAATGAAGAAGAGAGCACAGGATTTATGATAGAAGGAAGAGTAAAAGACAAGAATTACAAGATGGCTGTGACATCTGCTATGATGGATGGTTTGGAGACACTGGCACTGAAGGACGGGATCAGAAATGAGTGATTCAAGAGGCAAAGTTGGAGAGGTGGTTTGGACATGTGCAGAGGAATAGTTGGTAGACAGGATAAAGGATATTCAGTATGGAGCTGCCAGATGGGAGGAAAAGGGGAGGACCATAGACAAGATTCATGGCTAAAGTGAGGGAGAACATGCAGGGCATTGGTGTGGTGGAGGGGGATGCAAGGACTATGGTTAGATGGAGGAAGATACTCTGCTTTGGCCACCCCAAGAGGGAGCGGCTGAAAAAAAGGATGATCTTTAGTACATCTGTGTTGTCAAGCGTTACTGAAATTTCTGTTCATGTTACTGTTAATGGGCTTTGATTTAAAACTGTGCTAAATTAAATTAACTTTCCTTCACAGGAGAGAAAACTGTCAGCAGCGATGAATAACTCACTGGACGGTACAGGCTCCTATGAGGAGCTAGTTAGGCAGAAAGCTCGTAGCATTCCTCAGCATCGCATGAAGGAGTTCCTGGAGTCCCTGGCCAGCAAAGGTCCAGACGCCCTGCAAGAGTTCAGCCAACAAAGCGGAGACACTACAACCACTACCACTACTATGGTGTACCAGCAAGAGACTAACTGCATCTACACAGACAGCACAGAGGTGGCAGGGTCATTGCTTGAGCTGGCATGTCCGGTAAATAACTACTCTAAATGATTAAAACCCAGTCTTTAAAAAGATTAAAAAATGAAGATTGGACTGCTTTCTGATGCAGGTGCAGGTGCAGGTCCAGCCACAGCAGCAACAGATACAGGAGAACACATCTCAGCAGCAGCCTGTGCAACAGAATACAGAGCAGCAGATAGTACAGGTCTGTACTTCTATTAGGTCTTTGTGCTGTGTATATCATTAAACTTGTTAATAATTAATTTCCCGAACTGCTGGCTTTTATTTTCAGGTGCAGATCCAGGGTCAGCAGCAAGGTCAGATGCTGGGCCAGGTTCTTCAAGTGCCCTCTGGCTCCCATCAACAGCTACAAGGTGTGACTACTGCACAGCTGATTCAGTCTGGGGAGCTTACAGAAGAGCAGCACCAACAAGTAAGTACAAAACAAATTCTCAGGATTGCAAATATTTAGTCAGTCACTTTGAATTTAATATTTTTCATCTTTACACTGGTATTAGCTGCAAGCGCAGTTGGTGGCAGCTGTTGCAGGGGGACAGCAGATCCAAATTCAGACAGTGGGGGCCCTCTCTCCCACCCAGCATCAAGACAGTGCAGAGAGGAGAGTAATGGGAACTACAGTTGCCACATCTCAGGGGGCAGGTGTCCTCCAGCCAGCTAAGAAGCGTAAAGTGGACATGCCCATCACTGTTTCCTATGCCCTACCTGCCCAGCAGGTAGCCACAGTCCTGGCTATCCCTCAGGCACAAGGTCAGCAGCAAAGTTATGTATCTCTGCGGCCAGACCTCCTAACTGTGGACAGCTCCCACCTTTACAGTGCCACAGGTACTATTACCAGTCCCACAGGGGAGACCTGGACCATCCCTGTGTATTCTGCACCCACTGCATCTGGAGGCCGTGAGCAGGTAACGCATATTGCCATCCCACAGGAGGCTTATGGAACAGTGCAAGTTGCGGGAACAAACACTACAACAATGCCAACACAAGTTACTATTGAAAATGACAAGCTGAAAATCCCTGCCAGCCAAAGCCAGACAGCACAGGCTGTTTCCAGCATAACAAGCTCTGGAGCCATGGGAAGCCAGGAAGAAGTGGTGCACACGCTGGCCGCAAACACACTGTTCCCTGCTCAGTTGATGAATGGAAACATCCACATCCCCGTGGCAGTACAGGGCTACTCAAATGCTACACAGTCCCTTATTTGGGACCCACAGCAGCAGGTGCTGCATACACAGGGGTTGACAGGACAGGACGCACAGCAGCTACAGGTAATAACACAGGTATTCAGCTATGTTTATTTTCACTTTGAAATGTAGATATGGTAGTCCTCAGTGATTGAGATAACATTGTTTATGTGCTTATGCCTATGCAGGGTCAGACAGTTGTAGCAGAGGTAGATGGTCAAGGCCAGCAGCAGGTGCAGGTGCAGGAACTGCTGCTGCCTGCTACTTTGAAGCCAGAGGAGGGGCTGGAGGTGTGGCGGCTTTGGGCTCAGCGTAAAAATGCAGAATTGGACAAATCAGACAAAAATAAACTTGCGCCAATTGGCAGTAAGTGTGCATACCCAATGATTATACATGAGTTAAAATGTTTAGATAAGGCATGTGTTGCCATTTCCTTTTCTTTCTTTTTTTTTATTCCCAGTCACTTTTTTTGTTTTGTGTATTTTAGGACGGCAGGCCCTGCGTTTTCAGGAGGATTTGGTGTCATGTGCAGTTGCTGAGCTCTGTATGGGTCTCTCTTTGATGACAACAGAGGCCCGGGGACTGGAAGGGGAGACTTATGAGGCTGATGTTCTTTACTATGTTTTTCTGTGCATACAAAAAGTAAGTTCACTGTGCAGGCTTGCCCCTTATCTTCATATCTTCACCCGTTAAATATTTGTTGATCTTTATCTGGTGTGTTAATACAATTGACTCCTCCTTTTTTCTTTTTTCTTCTTACAGTACATGTTTGATAATGGTCGTGTGGATGACATTTTCTCAGATCAGTACTACACCCGCTTTGCTCAGAGTCTACACCAGATCCTGGAGCCTTGGAGGCCATCTGTCCATCCACTAGGTGAGAGCAGCACGTGTTTACCAAAGCTCAGCTGTTTTCACACATGAACTCAGGATGGTGTCAGAGAATCAGCCTGGGATAATATACAAAGTTGCTATATCTCACGGGTAGCACAGCAGAAGATAATCTGCTTCAGATACATTCTCACTATTGGAATCCTTTGTTTGGATTAGGTGAAAGAGCGTGCATGAGTCAGTGCACAGTGCCTCCTTGGCTTGGTGTAAATTTTCCAGACAATTACTTGTGCTTTTCTCACATGGGTGCAATTGGACGTTACACAGATTTTGCACTAATGAGGTGGTGGTGTAAAGACAGCTTAATGTCTCATCTGACATTTGCATTTTTTCTGTTTGGTAATGTCTAGAAAAGCTCAGTGTAGTGCAAACGGTTCTAGTGTGTCTGTATTTACTTAGGCTCAGGGACCTGCCAGGCTTGCAGCACACTGGCAGAAACCCTGAACTAGAGCTTGACTAATACAGGATCTTTTAAGACCGATACCCCTATTTGGTGATTTAATAATCTGTCAGCCAATTTTTTTTTTTTCACAAATCATAAACATATTTCCCAAATATTTGTTATGTGCAGTTACTTATGAGTCTTTACTAAGATAAGATCACAGTGCAGTTTAAAAATAAGCTTAACTTCGTCACGGGACTAGTCGTTTAGGCTCTGATCAATACATTAAGATCAGTTGGTTGTTGTTTGCAGTGTTCCAAGTATATTTTTCTAACAGGGCAAATGGCAGAGTGCCCTCTGGTGGATAAGCTATGCAACATAATAAACACACAGCATTTTCTTCATATCTCTTCTTTACATTTTTCATTTTTATTTATTGGTTGTTATAAATGCTGATAGTGATATATTAAAACCTAGCAAAAATCAACAGATATATCATACAGGCTCTGACCTGAACTGCATATTAATTTAACTGCTGCTGTGGTCATGTTAAGAGCAGAATGTAATATACCTAGGGCTGCTCAATTAATCGAATTTTAATCACGATTACGATCTGGGCTTTCAACGATCATTAAAAATGACTGAGCCGATTATTAGCCCCTCCCTCATTTATCCGCGACACCTTAAAGGCCGGTCCGTGAAAATATTGTCGGGCATAAACCGGTCCGTGGCGCAAAAAAGGTTGGAGACCGCTGATTAAGAGGACCCGAGGGAAGCTCGGAAAGCTAAGCAGAAGTTATTTGGAGAGTGACTGCCGTTGGTTGAAAAGAGAGTTTAAAAAAAAAAACTTCAGTGGTGTTGCACACTTTTTTATATAATTTTTTTAAAGTCATTGTTAACCCTTTAAAGCCGGTCAGAGCAGCACGCTCCGTTTTGTGTAACTATTTTTAAATCCCTGTAGAACCTGAACCGTGTAAGCTAGCACAATAATTTGTTTTGCATATGAAACCGGAGGAGTTGTACTTACATCTTATGCCATCAGCTTGTCCTCGGTCACGGTTTCGTTCCACATATAGCTTTGCAAAAATTGCATAAAAAGCGCTTGCAGGAACAAAAACATAATATTCCAGAAACACGCTTTGCCGATCCTATCAGCTGTTTGTAACACTTCCCACAGTGAAATGATGCACATGCTGTTTTCTTTGCAAATCTGCATCATAGGATTGTTTTTTGTTTTTCCTGCAGTATATAAAAATTGCTGTATCTCCAAAATAAAACTATGAAGACACTCAAAATAAATTTCCTGTGGTGGGAAACTATTTTTTGCAACTTTATTGTATTTAAAGTTTTGAGGGATAAGCCTCTTAAATTTCTCCAAGTAGAAATATATGTAAACAAAACAAAAGCGATTTTCAAATTTTTTTGTAGTTTATTGCACTTTTTTGCAATTTATGTAATTACTATGGACTTAATGCATACATATTATTAAAATATGGGCTATAACAGTTGTATTGATGTATAGCAACTTGAAATGCTCCCACAAATGGCACTACAGCATGTAAAAAAATAATATAAGCTCTGGTGGACTTGGTTTATAGTAGGTCTTAAAGGGTTAAATAAATATCGTCAAATAATCGTGATCTCAATTTCAGTGAAAATAATCGTGATTATCATTTTTGCCATAATCGAGCAGCCCTAAATATACCTAACAAGATGTTCTACATACAGATGCTTGTTATTTTAAAAGTCTGATCTCTGTTCTGTTTATTGTTACAACATTCTAATCCATAGTTTTCATGTGATGTCAGAGCAGGTACTTGTCCACCTGGCAGGCAAAATGGTCCTGTGCGGTCCCTTGACCTCTTCTGTGGGACTTTGGGCTATCGGATGCATTAAGCAACATTTGTTTATAGCTGCCAGAATGGTGTAGAGTATGGCACCGACAGGTCAAATTGCACCAATCCCTGCTTCTCCACAGCAACCCAGACTGTCAGTGGTGGCTCATGTAAACTGTAGCAATGATCTACCTGACGTTGGAAAAACACTCAGTCAGCTTTACTGTTATGACACGACATTAATGTGACAAATTAATCCTAGTGTAACTTTTCTCAACTCAACAAAATGTAAGATTTATGTGTTGTAGTTGTTTTTTTTTTTTTTGGGGGGGGGGGTTGAGCTAGCTATGTAGCGCTTACCTTTGCGTTAATTCTGAAAAATTTCTTGTTCTTCACCTCTCACATGACAGAATTATTTACCCATCCAGATCAAAATACATGTAGATGTACACACCTTGAAAGCTTTTATCCCGGTGATAGATTCTTTACACGTAGATGTCAACAAACTGCATCTGTGTGAGAGATGTCGCCACTTTTATGGACTTGAATAAAGCTGCCAGAACAGAATATTTATTCCATAAAATTTACATAAGTAGTCTTGGCTTGAGATTCAAGAGAGTCAATAAACCTCTTGCCCCGCAGTACTGCCAACTGTCCACTATTGGCCGTTACAATGGAGCCATGCTTGCCCACCAGAGTAGTGAATTGGTCATTCAATTGAAAACGATGTATAGAATAAAATGAAGTGATGCTATTTTAAATCCAAGTCAGCTTCACTGGACCATCATATTGTTATGCATTATGGTGTTATACATTACAATTTTTAAATGTATAAGAGAAAGGTGACATGGTGACCTCAAGTCAGCGGTCCCCAACCCCCGGGCCTCGGAGTCGTTTGGTAAAAGGCCGCGAGAGTTGAGGCTCAGGTGTGAAATGTATGGTTTTCAGGGTTTTTATCGGTTTTCAGCGTTATTTTGTTATCGTTTTGATTGTTAACTCAGTTTTCCTGGAACTTTTCACGTGTGTTATGACTAAATCTTCTTTTTTTCGGTACCGGTACTAGTTTTATTTTGTTGTATTTATCCGCGACACATTAAAGGCCGGTCCGTGAAAATATTGTCGGACATAAACCGGTCTGTGGCGCAAAAAAGGTTGGAGACCGCTGCCTTAGGTCACATAGTAAGATGATAGGTATGTGGATTGTATAGAATTTTTTTGCTACATCAATTTCAAGTATTTATAGCTTCTTTTCTGGAAAATTCATATTTGAAGCTTTGTTGTGTGTCATGGCTTCAACTTCGTGTTTTGTCAGAATCAGTTTTATTGATCAAATGTTTGTCTGCTGAAAGATCTCGATTCAGTTCCTTTTGAACTCTTAATTGAAGGTAATTTAAATTCTGATCAGATGTCAGTGTAATTTGTAACTTCACTGATTGGCAAAGCATGTAAATGTAAGGTGGCAATTCAGTTTATTTTTTAAGTTCCAGACCTCCAACTGTTGATCTGGGCTTTGTTTCTTAGATCTATAAACTTTCTAATTGCAGTTACCATAAAGTTTTGTTCGTGGTGGTTATAAGGCGATGAAGCACCTTTTTTGTTTTAAAAAATTTTTTTTTTTAAAAAGACCACACAGGTCCTCTAATGCAGCGGTCCCCAACCCCCGGGCCTCGGACCGGTACCGGTCCGTGAGTCGTTTGGTACGGGCCGTGAGAGTTGAGGCTCAGGTGTGAAATGTATGGTTTTCAGGATTTTATCGGTTTTCAGCGTTATTTTGTCATCGTTTTTATCGTTAACTCTGTTTTCCTGGGTCTTTTCACGTGTGTTATGAATAAATCTTCTTTTTTTCGATACCGGTACTAGTTTTATTTTGTTGTATTTATCCGCGACACCTTAAAGGCCGGTCCGTGAAAATATTGTCGGGCATAAACCGGTCCGTGGCGCAAAAAAGGTTGGGGACCGCTGCTCTAATGTGTTCTTTGCCCTCTCCTGACAGGTTATGTTATTCCCAGTCATGTGACAGAGGAGATGTTGTGGGAATGTAAACAACTAGGAGCTCATTCTCCCTCGACACTGCTAACAACTTTAATGTTCTTCAATACCAAGTGAGTACCAAGTTAGGTGCTCTGAAGTGTTATGCTTACTGGAGTAACTTTATGTGGTTGTCTCATGCTTAAGTGGGCATGATAAACCCCTGTAAATAAGAGATACTCTTCATCTACAGCACAAATAACTCTTAACCCACAGAGCTACAAAATACTAAACGAGATTCTGCACCCTCCTGTACTGGCTTCATGGTTGCTTGCAATTCCTTTTTTTTTTCTGTTTCTACAGGTATTTCCACCTGAAAACAGTGGATCAGCATCTAAAAGTCGCCTTTTCAAAGGTGCTCAGGCACACCCGGAAGAGTCCCAACAATCCTAAAGATAAGAGCACCAGCATTAGATACCTAAAGTCGACAGAAAGGTTCATAGGGCAGAAAGGTAAGAGCATGCTGGGATTGCATTTGTGCTGCATTTCACAGGAAACCTTGATTCTAAGGACAAACTAATGGAGACTGTATGAACACTTTTTTTTTTTTCAGTGACAGATGATATGTACTCAGAGCAGCTTGAGGACCCTGAGAACCCACTGCGGTGCCCCATCAAACTCTATGATTTCTACCTCTTCAAATGGTAAATGCAAAACACTATGAAGGACACTGAAGGGAATCGGTGAATGAGATATTAAGAAGTGTAAAATGTTACCTCAAAGAGATAATCTATGCAACCAGTAAAAAGTAAATACATTTTAAACAATGTGGTGCTTTTCATGCTTTTTCACTCTGGCCGTGGTTAGTGGTTGCCTCCTTTAAATAAAACTGCATTTCTGTTAATCATATGGGAAGCGGAGTATATAGAGCAGTTTGTGCTGAGGTTCTTAAAGGTGTGAGAACACTGTTGCTAGGCAACTGACAAAATATATATATGCTATATAACTTTTCTCTTGCTCTTCTCTCCAAAAGGTGACTAATTTTTTGTTTCCTACTTTTGAGCATTACCAGTGATAAAAGCTACAAATGTTTGGCTTTCGTTGGCATTACATTGCAGTGGCACTCCATTGTTAACAAATGTTATGTTATTAATATCACATTAATATGTGATTTTGGTACCTTTTTTATTTCAGGAAATGGTGAAAATTCTTGGATTCAAGGGGCTGTATGGATATTGTCTTTTTTGTATTTATGGACTTTCAAAATTTGCAGTTGTATGATCCCAAACTGTGCTCTGTAATCAGTATGTGTACCGTAATTCACAAGATTAATGCCTGGATTTCAAACTGACCCCACACCGAGCATAAACTCCAGGGGATTTTTTTTTTATTTAATGTACATTTGCCAGAGGTGACTGGGGATGACTGTTGTGCTAGACTCCTTAACTACTCTGGGCTTTTAATCGTTATTAGTCCATGCAGTACAGCCAACCAATGACAACAAAACTTATTTTTCTTTCTGTACTTCACATATTCATGAGAATTGTGATCAGATCATGAGCCAGATGAGCTACTGACGTTCTGGTTCCTCTTAAGGTTTACCAGAGAAGCGAGAGTACACCTGTGCCTCTCCACTGTTCTGATTGTGACACAGTGTGTTACACTTGGTTAATTTAGCTTATTTAATTTATTTGACATATTACTAAATTTAAGATTGTGGACATTGTTGTGTACTGTTTTGAGCATATAAGGTACTCTGGACAAGTTGAATCTTACCTGCTGTCCTGTTAAAAGGTAAAAATCTGTTGTGAAAGCAATCCTCACCACTAAACCTTTTGCCTCTGTTCCCACACAGAAAAGAATTGTATGCAGTTTTTTTTTTTTTTGTAAGGGGGGGGAATAAAACGAAACTTTGATTTGTTATATGAAGCGTTTCCTGAAAATGTCCTCACCATGTCCTCTTTGTCTCTTTCAGTCCACAGAGTGCTAAAGGTCGTAATGACACCTTCTACCTGACACCTGAGCCCGTGGTGGCTCCAAATAGCCCCATCTGGTACTCAACTCAGCCAATCCCAAAAGAACAGCTGGAGCAGATGCTCGCCCGCATCCTTGTTGTTCGTGAAATCCAGGAAGCCATTAACATGTCCGAGAACGTGCACTAGTTGGACTGAAGGAGAATGAAAAACGAACTCAGCTCTTCTTTCTTCACCAAGCCTTTGATTGCTCTTTATGAGTAGTTTTGTATACTCTCACACCCTCCTGTGGTCTTTAAGGGTGGCATGTATTGTATATGTTTATTTTCATTATGTGTCAGCATATCTCACACATACGGACTGTAAATACACGTACAACCAATAGATTGTTTGTCTTACTGAGGCAATCATTTTTTTTTTGTTTTGGCCAAAGGATTTAGTATCTAATCTTTTTATTGGACCTGAACTCTAATTTAAGTGTTATTTTTAACTGTTGGTTCTCTTTACCAACAGTCTGGAACAGCTTAATAATAATTTTCTTTCCTGTTTTGTTTTAACCTGTAATATATTTCATATATATATTTTCACTGGGGTTGGCCTGCGCTGTGCTGCTTTTCTTAGACATCTCTTTTTTGTTGCTTTAGTTTTCCTCTTTTGCCTTGGTCACTATTAAGTGTCACAGTGAATACCTCAGTGGTATTAAAACTGCATTAAGTAGCCAAACGTAGGCTAAGAGCTCATTTTCAAGTTGTGGGAGTTCTTTGTGTTTTACTCTTGCCTGTCTGGAACTGAGTTTTAATGCACACACTCTGAATTGGGAGGTGACTTACATTGTTTGCTTAAACCGCAGCACCACCTGTCGGACTCGCTCAGCAGCATCAAATAGGAGGACTTTAATCTGCTCCTGTTTTGATTGCAACAATGCGTCACTGCTCTGCTCGCATTTGCTACACGCTGGAGGTGCGGTTTTGGATGCTGACTGCTGCTGGACCTTCTTTTCTTCCCAAAATTCACCTGACGAGGCATCTGTTGTATTATACATGTCTATTACAGGAGAGGTGAAAGACTCTAAAAAAAGTGGGTTAGCCGTTAATGTTCTATAATGTACAAAACTCATGCCTCCTTCATGTACTGTAATAGGTTCATCTAAGGAGAATGGCAGTGCCTGGGTGTTTTTTGAAACATGACCTTTTTGTACAGCCACTATACCATGTGTCTGCCTTTCTAGCCAGTCCAGTATGAAGTCTGCACATGCGTCTTTAAGTACCGATAGCCTGCATTGTGTGATTATAAGATGATGCACAATGATTTTTCAGGAAAAACAAAGAGCTGAATAAAAGTCATCTTACAATGGCACTTTATCAGTAGTCACAATAAAAATAAAAACTTTAAAAATGAGATAGAAAGACATGCTGTGCTAACATTAAATATTTTGTCAGTAACTTGTAGTATGTGCCAGTATATACAGGTACCAGCCTCAATATTTTTTTGCCACGATAGGTAGGGTAACAGGTTTGACCTGATTTCTTCTTCCTTGAATTCATTCTCTTCTAATGACGATAGAAGCTGCTCTTTCTTTTATCTGCATGTTGTCAGGCCAGTTTTCTGCCTGCAGGGCCCGACCGCATACAGTATACACGTCCTTCTGTCTGAGCTGATGTATGATGGCAAAATTTTTTATGTAGTCTTTCTTTACATAATACATCTTCCAGCATGCCTGTTCAGTTGAAGTGTGTGGCTGGATTGAGCAGTGAAGAGGAAGGAAGTAATCGCCTCAGTAGGTTGCCCGGGTTTAAAATCTGCTGCATTGTGTTCTGTGGTGGGTCAGCTGCAGGTTTCTGTCGGGGTTGGTGACGGTGGCTCCTCCCCGATCGCGCTCTCCGTGCTGAGGAGCTCTTAGGCCGATCCTGGATGTCGTTGTTGGCATTTAAACTGGCTCTCTGGATCTGTGAGCTCCTATAAACAACAAGTTCCCACTTAGAAGTCGCAATACAATACAGAGATAAATGATACACTTCCACCATGCTCACCATGCTGAGGTTCCTCCACTGAGCCAGTGTAACAGACACTGATGAACAAACACGTACTGCTCCTGAATAGACACAGAACAATGGGAAAATTATGTGGATGCTCATCCTTATATTTGGCATGACTCAAAAGTGCGCAAAATGTGCAGATTAGTAATAAATACAAGTATGTATTTTAATACTTGCAATGCCTCATTACATATCAAGATTAATTTAATATTAATAATCTATGACATTAGATTTCTTATGTTTGATGACCTTGTACGGGTGAGCAGACTTGAGGCGTACAGAAAGTACTTCGTTTAGCTGCAGTTAGGCTGTACTTGTACTTAAGTATTTCCATTTTACTTGTACTTTATATTTTAACCAGACATTAATCAATTTAATCTGGCGTAGCTTTCATTTTCAGATCAAGATCTAAAAGACAGAACATCTGATCAATTTATAAAATATGAAAAGAAGGACTGACCAGAGTCTGGACCATCCACATTCGATGCAGACGAAGGTCCTGCACAGCAGCCTTGATATCTGGCCGGATACCCCTCGCACACAGTTGTTGCAGCCAGAGCAGTGTTACAAATGTTCCTGTCCGGCCAATACCTGCACTGAAATCACAAAAACAATTCACCATTTGACTGATAATTCATTATAAACGACAAGAACAATACTGACAAAGACATTGTTAGAGGTCACACCTGCAGTGCACCACAGCCGGTCCCATACGAGGAATGGTTTCCAAATGCTGCCGCACATGCTCAGTGAAGACGCAGAGAGTAGATGGGCTCTTAGGGACTCCCCTGTCAGGCCAGGAGGGGTAGTAATAGTGTGTGATTATCCTGTCTGTTGGACAGTCTCTCTGAAACACAAACACCATAAGCGTTTATCTCTTTGATGGATTACAGGTATGGTCAATGCACACAGGAGTACGCTGCGGCAGGTTAAAGAGGGCACAGAGCATAATGCATGCGTCTTTCACTTACATGCCGGAGGTTAATGGTGGTGATAAAATAATCTGGCCCTTGTTTGCGAGTCACTGTTGTGACTTGGATGAGTCCATGATAAACTGTCCCTGGGTCCAGTGGCCAGTACTTGTCACAGAAAACCTGCACACAAAGAATGAATTGATAAGTTTAGAGCAAATGTCCTCTTTATCTATGTAAGTGAATGTGAATCCTCTAGAATAACCAGGTTACCTGCATTAACTGATCAGCTCCAACTATCAGTCTAATTATATTATAGACTGGACGTCATATTATCTGCCGCTAATGCCATTAATCCTGTGGTCCACATACTTTTCCATTTGCTGAATATTTAATGTACTTTTAGCTAAAACAGTGCACAGATTTATATGTAAGTTTGGGTCATTCTTCTTTGCAACATAGGTAAAAGTCTGAGCATATTAAAAAATTATATAGATAAACAATCGATTTAATTTTTAAGTTGTACATGGTTTATTTTCACTTTGTTTTAATTAAATAATTTGGCATACAACACTGAATGTCATAAATAAATAAATTGCCTACATATTAATTTATCTTTTTAGTCTTTATATACCATTTATTTATTTATTCAAGAAATGAATAAATAAATGGTTTGTTTGTTTTTTTGAAGTTCTAATGTAACAATAAAATAAGCTTCACACACACACACACACACACACACACACACACACACACACACACACACACACACACACACACACACCTACACACACAAACACAAAATGAGTAAGTGTCTCTCACTATGTCTTTGTGTTTCAGAGCTGTCACCATGACAACAATCCTGACGTTTTGCTCCCACACCATCCTCCAGAAGTCAGCTATGGTGTTGGGCAAAGGACCCTGGGTGCAAATGAAGTCTCTTTCTGATCCTCCACCCTGAATGCAGGCACACATTTAACAACCGGTGAAGACAGATGTAGGTAGGAAGAAGTGATTGAAGTTGAGGAAGTAAATGAGATCTTACAGGCACAAAGTTTGCATTGATGTAGTCGGTGTGTGGATAGGAGTTTTGAACAGAGAGCCTGACCCGACAGTGATCATCTACAACCAGATGTGGAAAAACAGACAAAAGTTTGAAATGTTGCTACGCATTCTTGTTATTCTTTGTATTATAAGAGGCATTGCACTTACACGGTAAAATGAATGGGTATCTGTTCTTTTCCCTGTTGACCTCAGAGTCCCCAGCCCTGGTGGGGAGATCTTTTCCAACTTCACTGAGCTCCTGCATGGACCCACAGACATTAACATGCATGAAAGCACAATCATAAATCTGTTTGCATTTCAAGCTTTAGACTTAAGAGTTACCTCAAACTCCCGTTTAAAGCCTCTGTAGCTATTAGCAGCCAATGCCTGGCACTGCAAATTAAACTCCTGCAAAATTTGCGCTCTTGGGAGAGTTTGCACCCTGTAAAAGACAACTTTTTAAAGAAAAACTAAAAATAACTTATCACTGTGTAACTAACAGTTAACCTTTCTCTTTTTTTTTGTCATTGTCCTATATTCATGATAGAACAGCTGACCAGCTGTTGTAAACATTAACGTGTGAGGAAAATGCTCCCAGTAAACATACTTTACTTTACACATTCTTTAAAATGTCACAGACAGGAGTAGAATGTAGTGTTTTTCTTTTTTGTCTTGTATTGGATTAGAAAAATGTACAACATCATCAAGTATAGTCTCTCAGCTGATATTCTCATGATCCTATAAGCACTCTTTATATCCTTACCTCATGTCTTTTTCAGGAAATCCCGCACTTTAAAAAAAAAAGTTGAGCGTCAATATCACTAAGATGACTCTAGTTTTGATCCTGTAAAAGAAAGAAAAACAAACAAGATAAATTAAGAACAGAATGTTAAAAACTAAAAACTGAAAGCGGTCAACACTGTGTTTACCTTTTGTTTCCCCCTCTCCTCCCACCTCATCCACTAAAACTAATTGTACCTTTGCAAGATAGACAGCTGACACCAGGAAACAGTTTTGGTTTTTCAGAAATTATTAGTTTTGTACAAAAAGCGTCTCTTCCTATTGCCACAAGACAAAAGGCCGTGCTGGCGTGTCGAGCACAGCCCAGCATTCACACTGAACAATTAGTATTACTCACCTGACAAGAAGAAAAACCTGCTCCAACAAGTTGTCAACCCCAAACACCCAACAGCAGAAGCACAAAACACAGTCCCAGAAGCTTTAGTGTCTTGTATTTTTTTTTCAGGCTTACCTTTGTAAATGGGCCTCAGATAAATGTTTTAAGTCCGCCACGGTCCGCTGAAGAAAAAGAGTAAAATACTACAGTTCTCCAAGGCATCTTAAAGGTGTCTGCTTTTAATTATGTTCCCTCTGTCCGTCTCTGTCCCTCTTTCTCTTCAGGCAGGAAGAAGTGGGATGGGTGGGGACAGTGGGTGGAGAGAGGAACACTAAATTTCAGAGGAAGGATGTCAGTATACCACAGCGATTCTTTGAATACATCATAAAATTCCTTGTACCTGAGAGACAAAATGTTCTCACTTCTAGTAAACCTCTAAACGTAATCTTCTTAGTACAAATCTACAGGCAGATAGATAGGTAGGTACTGAGGTAGGTAGGGAGGGAGAGAGGTAAGTAGGTAGGTAGGTAGATAGGGAGTTTCCAGTGCAAGCTTGACATATGACGTGTAAAATTTAGTTGGCTAATTTTTAGAACGTCAGCAATAATCTCAATCAGATTTTCCCTGACACTTACATTTCAGTTTATCACTATTTCTGGGATATCTTGGCTGGCTTATTTCAAGCATTCTACTTGTGTTCTGTAGTTCAAATGCTTGTCCCATTACCCAGTCTGTGCTAAGCTTAAGGTCGTGAACTGCTATGCTGATTTTGAATACTTTGTTCACTCTCTGAATGCAAAGGGCTCTGAGGTAGCAAAACAGCCTCAAACTATGATATTCCCTCAGTCATGCTTCACTGCTGGGAGAAGGGTTAGGTGCTGATCTGTGAACATGTCTCTGTTTTACTCTAAACACAGTACTGTGCATATGCCCAGAAACTTTTGTCTCATCGTTCTGTCCACACTTTCCCAGAATGGTTGCAGATCATCCAGATGGTCTTTTGCTAAATTGGGATAATGATGTATATTTTTTTCTTTTCGAGCAGAGTAGTTTCCTTTATTTGTGTATGGTGACCACTAAATAAAGAGTTCAGCAGTTTGCTCAGATGGACTCGTGACTTGTTGAGGGTGTATACTGCCTCCTGCGTTATGACACCCAGCAAAAGCTCTACCTGCACTGTAAGGATTATTTTTTTCATAGTGTGATCTTTGCAGAATATCCACACAAAGGTAGAGCAGCAACATTCCCGAAGTTCCTTCATTTGTAGCCAGTTTATCTTTTTGTGGACTTATGAACACCTGCGTCTTTAGAAATGCAGCTGCAGCCTTTTCCAGCTTTGTGCATGTAGAACTGCACAAAACTGGAGAAAAGCTGCAGCTTTTACTTATACTTCTTCAATCCACACATCAAATTTCATTTTCATTACTTTGAAAAAGTTGTCAGTACAGATGTTAACAGCCCCTAAAAACAGTAAGGCAGGAAATGGTTACTGTTACTGACTCCCCCCCATTACAACTATTTGTGTGTGTCAGACCACATCTTATCATTTATCAGTTTGTAAATCCTGATAATCTAAGGGTTTAGAGTCGTTCACATGCATATAATACATGGACTGCGCCTGCGTGGTTTCAGGAGAAACGCCCGATTTTCTTTCTTCTTTTTTTTTTCTTCTGTTTTTGATAAGCCTGTGCGACCGTAGGCTCAACCTGATTGGGTCATTTTACAAAAAGGAAGTGAAAACATGTTGCGCTTTTCCGAGCACGATTAACTAAGGCCACGCAGGATATTTGTGGACAATGTGAAATAAGTAACTGCACGCTAAACCCTTTTTACCAGCTGCAGGCCAGCTCTTACAGCGTGCGAGAGCTGGAAATGCAAAAGGTTCACTTTACATATGGACACTCGGGATTCATTTGAGAGCTCAGACGCCGCTTCCTGGTTTGTTGGACGCAAAGAGAAATAAAAGTCCGCGTGTCATTCATAAAGATAAGCCAGACTCTGCAGAGGGGCAGAAATGGATCAAGCACGACCCCAAACCACACAGGAAAGCAAGGTAAAAGAAACAAACGTGCAAAACCCCCCTCGGAATTATGAGTTACAAACTGTAAGCTGTCAAAATGCACTTCTTGTGCGCATGCTTTGAGTGTCGTAGACTCGACTGACCTTTCCTTTTTTTTTTTTTTTTCCAATCATTTCCAATAAGAATAAAGGAATCAAAATGTCAGGAAATGACACAAGCAGTACTGCTGCGATATCTGAAAAACTCCAAATATAACAGGAAGGAAGACTCGTTTGTAAGCACAGGGGGCACTATTTAAAATCTTGTTAATTTTCCAGAAAGCCAGTGATACAAATAAGCGTCAATATTTTATTTCACCCACAAGAGTCTTTTCCCCCCTTAAATGTGTGAAATGTTTGATTGAATGTGGTATAGCAAGGTTTTCCTGTCCTGATCTCAGAACTCCAAAAACGAAATCGAAAGTGTTCCGGATAGATGACATTGTGTTTAAAGCTCCGCGTGGAGATACTTAATCCATTACTATTACTTCTTCTTAGGGAGTGGCGTTTGTTACTAATAATAATAATTATCATTATTATAATCAACTTGTTTGTCCACTTAGAAAATTTAGTCACGTCAATCTCATTTTAGTATATAGATTTAATTTTAGTTAAAATGCTGCAAATATAAGAAGCTTAAATGTCAAATATTTAGGAATTTATTATTTCCCAGACTAATTCATCTCTTATAAAATCATGTCCTACTTTTATGTAACACCCTTATAACTGTGATTAACTGTGATGCTGTCTTCAGGGGTCAGTGTCACAGCGGTACAAGGAACACAGTGATGACTCCACTGACAAAAGGGCTACCGACAACACTGTGTCTCCGGCTAAGGTACATCGTGTTTAATAACAAAAACCAAAAAGCTTTATAGATTGTTCTTGTAAAACACCAGATTGTGATGACTTGGGTAACCCCTGTCAATTCAGGATGAGAAGAGGGCGATCAGAAGAGTGCGAAGTCCATCCAGACCGAGGGCATGGTTGTCCACTTCTTACAAACCAAAGTTTGCAGGGCGGTTCCACAAGCCTCGGTAAGAATGCCTAGGTGGGAACTGGGAGTACTGATACCTAGCCTGAGAATCATTTTGTCTGCTCTGACATCTTTTTTTAACCCCCTAAATGATGCAGTTTTACAAGGGATGACCATGCATTCCACAAAGCCGGCTTTGGCACCCAGCGGCACCACCACACGAGCCACTGGGCTTACGTCCACCGGAGAGATCACTTCCATTCTAAACTTCACCACATTCCACTGAAGGAAAGGGTCAGGCTGAAGGAGCAGGAGAAGGAGAAGTACAAGCGGAGAGAGAGCACCGAAGGAAGCTCATCTCCAAAGCAAGAAAACAGTAAGTTCTACAGAAGAGGTCTGTGATAATACAGACGGTTATAGCACACAAACACACTGCCTTTGTTTTATTTAAACAGTTACACAGACATAAAGTCAGGACTTGTGCAAGGTGTTTATTACATGTGAAGGTCATAAAAAATATACGTGAGGCCCATAAAGACATGTCTTAAAGACTTTGGCGTGGAACAAATTCGACTGTTATTAATAATTCAGCTTCCAGTATTCTTCTTGCTTGATTTCCATATGATGGAAATCTTAAACAAAAGCATTTTTTTTTTTTACATCTTTAAACTTTAAACTTTAGTTTGTGACTATCAGAAGGTGCGCATTAAATAACACTGATGGTAAAATACAGTGTAAGCTATGAAAGTCTGAAGTCATTACTATTTAATGTCCAAACAATCATGTTTGAAATATTGCAAACCACATGGTGTTAAGCTGTATGGATTTATTTGGAGATACTGTGGCTAATTGGGACAAAATTCTTGTAGTCAAGTGGAAAATCGCAGTCGAGGAATATGACGTTCAGCAATCGGATATCTTTAGATGTCAGCTTTCTTTATGGCCACGCCATTTATTTTCAGCACCGTCAGTGGGAGAACAGGCTCTTTTGTACTTGTAAATAGTGGTCAGGCACATGGCAGAGCTAGAAAAACACTACAAACCACTCGATGAAACAAATAACCCTCTGACACAACGAGAAATCAAGCGCTGTAAACATGAAAAAGATGTCACTGTCATTGCCTTTCCCTCCTGGATTTCTTATCATGTTCACACATAATCCACAGTGTACTGCACAAGCTGTACACGTCCCTCTTTGCACTATAAAATAACCACTGGGTGGCAGTATAGGCAAGCAGAGGCAGACGCACATATTCAGAAGCACTTTGCATTACAAATATTTGGAGGGCATTTGCTCATTGTGTATCTGCTGGTTGGTAGGTAGTCACACTCTGGTAGCAACAAACCAACGTTACATAATGCTGATAACTAAGGAACTTTTATTGGACTCAATAGATGGATTATGTCATATGGCCTGCTGACAGTGTAACTGTGTGATTTAGTTAGTCAGATAGAACAGATTAATTACTTACTTCATCATTTTGTGACATAGGAAGTAAATGGCAGAGGTTTAAAATATCTTGTGGTCATGTTCCGCTCAGTTTTAACACTAACTGTGAAGTCCACGTTTCCTGTTTTGTTGTTAGTATAAAGCGGTATGCTTTGTTTCTGTTTAACGGGTGAGCTACTGTATGTTTTTATTTTGCACGCAGGCACTGTATCTGCGTGCACACTGCAGCACTGTGGAGGTGTGTGTTTGTGTATGTGTGAGTACTGAACAGGTTTGTTTTTTTTTGTTTTTTTGTTAGTGTGTGTGCGCGCGCCTGAGTGATGGTGCGATGATGGTGACTCATCGCTGATTTGTGTGTATATATGAGTGCGAGAGAGAGGAAAAAGAGAGGGAGCGACTAGCCAGCGGTATATAATGAGCCATGACAAAGCTATTGCCTCACATAGGGACGCTGCAGCCAAACAATGCAGTCCAAAATCACATAAATGTCAGCAGATTCTGCCAAAACTTTCTCTGATTCCAGATCCTGATACTTAGAACAAAAAAAACAAAACAAAGCAGAAGGAGGCATAAGAATAGCGTAAATGACGACTAAAAGATAGGGTACTCTGGGAATAGGAAAAAAAGGGGGCCCGATTTGGTATAAGATAGTGGACATAACATTTCTTTCCCCCTTCTGTTCTGTGTTGACCTCGTGTTTTTTCTGTTTTTCCAGCTACTAGACCTTTCACTTCAAGGTCCTCCTCCAGTAGAGACAAGGACATGCAGTTCACCGTAAGTTCACCTGTAAGAATGGTGCTCTGCTATATATATATATATATATATATAAACTATTGCCACACTTACTTAATTTGTCTTTTTAAAGACTATTAATTAGCAACTGGACCAATAATGTGAAATAACTGTTGCTACCATCTCAAATGTGAGAATATTACTTATACATTTAACTTTGTTATAAATTTGGGAGTATTTTTTGAGACAAAAATTAGTATTTAAAAGCGTTTTCTTGTGTTGTTTTACATTGTGAAGCGCTTGCTATTCAGTTTTTTAATATTTTGTATGTCGATTGAGTTATTACAGTCAAAACTGGCAGCTTAGTTGATAATAATGATCTAAAAAAAGAATCAATAGATTAAGCCATAGTGTGAATCTTTGGTTTTCTGTCATGTGTTTGTTGCAAATAAGGGCTTCCACTTGCAGCTCTTTTCATCATCATATTATCTGCACACCGTTTTCCTCATTAATCTCCTGCTCTACAATGCCAGAAAGAGCTGAAAAATGCACATTTTCGAAGTAAAGAGCAAGATTCCCCCCTGCCCCTGTTTATCGATCAATTAAAGTAGTAACATGTGGGTGTCCGGGTAGATGGTGTGTTTGTTTGCTCATCCAACGTGAGCTCAGGGCGTAGACTCAAATGCAGAAAGCCCAGGTGCTGCAGAAAGGCCTGAAATCAAATAGTTGCATAAATCTCTTGGCTGACCTAAGCACAGCATGGAGCAGAGCAGCACATGATGAATCACAGCTGGTTGCTGCTGCAGTGAAGTTGAAGTGAAAAGGGAAGAGGTGGAAATGTTGGTGTTTATAGACCTGTAGTTTGGGGTCACCACTTTGCAAGACTTCTGGTTAGAGGCTGTTGTTCTCTCTCTAGTGCAAGTTTCTTTGTAGATTCTTTTTTAAATTCACATTAACAGCTAATTAAGTAAAAAGCCATATACACTTGTTATGATTGAGTTTCTATCATTATATTGTCTTTTATTTATTTTTTTGGGTTGGGTGGGGAAGAAGAGCTGGGCATCACCAGAGAGACCTTTTAAAGCGACATTTAAAAAGTTACTCAACAGTCACTTGAAGTTTTGCTCTTCACTGCGTCTTTTTCTGCGGGTTGTTTAGGTAGAGTGGTGGCCCCATGATCGGAAGGTCGGGGGTTCGATTCCCCTGAACAGCTACCCTGAGGTACCCCTGAGCAAGGTACCGTCCCTACACACTGCTCCCCGGGCGCCCAATGGCTGCCCACTGCTTCACTGAGTGAATGGGTTAAATGCAGAGAGGGATTTTCCCCACGGGGACCAATAAAGTACACTTTCTTTCTTCTTAATTGTGAGTACAAGTGTGGCCATTACTGAACTGCACTTCTTTGTTGTGTATTTCTGCCCCTGAACTCAGTCAGAAGAGTTGACAAATGAAGAATTTGCTTGCCTCTGTGTTAAAAGTTAACATGTGGCGCTACGCTTTATTATCTACCGGTCATAAGCAGCTCGTTCATCATCAGTGTTTGCTTCCATGTCATTGGCTAACTATCTGAATACTACAGCCCAACTGCTGCCTCTAATTTTCTTGTTTTTCTTCCCTTTGCTTTCTTTCTTTCTCCCTTTTATTTCAATTTCTGATTCGCCAGAGCAACAGGAATCAAAGCAGGGAGAGAGATCACAAGGGGACAAAAAGCAAAGAACGAAGCGGAGAGAGGGAGCTCCCTTCAACTGTGAGCCAGACGGCGGCACGAGACAGAGCCATCCAACAGAAGAGGAAAGAGATAGATGAGGTGGATGGAGTGCCCTTACACTCACACACACATGCACATTCACACGCACATACACGTGTTGGGAGAAGGGGTAGCTATAAACAGAAAAGTAAAGATAAGAAAAGCCGGGATTAGAGCGAGAGTGACGGAGGGAAGATCTGAGGAAAGCGCCAGGAGACGTGAGACAAGGAAAAAAGATTTGTTTGTTGTAGTATAAACATTAGTTTTGAAATGCAGAGCCAGAGGCAACATGAGTCTCATTACTGGCTTCTCTTTGCCAGGCCTGACAAAGAAGGTTTTATTCACTATTTTACATGATAGATGGTGTTATTCTTTCTCGTTATTCTTATTTTTATTTCTCTAATTGATCCTCAATGTAAAGTGAGGCCGGCTCACCTGTATCACAGGCAACGTGCTTTAATGCCGCCTTCAATGTGACAGACGTCACTTGAGGTTCTGCTTATCTGTGTTTGTATGAGAGAGTGTACGCGTGCTTCCACCCACTTGACGGAAAAGATGGCCTCTTGCTTTTCATATCTCCATGGTTGCAGGATTATAGAAGCACTGCAAGAAAAAAACAGTCTGGCAACAGGTAGCTGATGCAAAAATGTCCACAGAACTCTGTACGCACACGTGTGCGCACATATAGATTGTGAGCAGTCAGCGTGCGAGCATTTCGGTGGAATAATCCATTCAATGTAATTGAAAATGCACTCTTCCTTTCCTCCAACAATCCCACTTTGTCCCCCTCTTTGTCCTAAAACCATGATTGCATTTGTCTTTCAGGTGTACTATCAGGAGTGTGAAATGTTTGGCTTTGTAGTAAAGATGCTGATTAAAAAGGATCCATCTCTGGAGCGTCCCATCCAGTCCTCTTTACAGCAGAACCTCCGGGACATCGGCAAACGCTGCGTAGAAGCAATGGAGAAATTTATCGAGGACTACGACTCCAGGGAGCTGTCACACTGATCAGACACGCCATGCTGCCTGTGTTCTTAGTCTTTTAAAGTGCTGAGAACTTGATTTGATTTATTGCTGCTTTTGTTTTCTTATTTGTAATAATCTTGTGCATTGCTGTCTGCTGCTTGGATAATAGTCCCCTCTGTCTGCAGTGTAATTCTGAACACTGGTGAAAACGTTATGCTTGTTATTTTGAAAATGTGCTGGTGATGATGACGATGCACTGGTTGTATTGCTTTAAAAAGGTCTCATATAGACTGAGATATATTTTGACATAATTTATTTTTGCTTGCAATAAATTTGTTTACAGCATTTTAAACATTATGTGGTCCAAAAATATGCTCAGTGATGTGTTCATGGCTATATAGATCACTTCAGGTCACAGCAGGAAATACATTAATAGGTCAGTAGGTGACTTGGACACACACTATTGTTTATGGTTTCAACACCTGTAGATTCTGTGATATTTGATATAGACCAGTGTTGCTCGTCTTACAGCCTGAATCACGGCCCCTCTGCCGATCATTGTTCAGTGTACTAAATTGTGTGAAGAGGTTCAAGCTATGGATGTGTGGAAAAAGAAAATAGACCCTCATTCAGTTCTAAGGTTTTACATATCAGGACATAATAATAAAAAAAGCACCACCTAGTTTTTACCAGTTTCTAAAATTATTTAAATTTAACCTCAGAAAAATAACACATGACATAATAAACCATGTTATTATTTATTTAACAAAAATTAACCCAGAATCCAGAAGCGGTGAGTGAAAACCTGTGTGTACCATGTAATTCAGTAGTGTGTACAACCAACTTTATTAACAATAATCTGAATCTTGTTCTCTGTGACTTTGTTCAGTCTCTTATGTTGTCATGAACACTTTTTGTCCCACTCTTCGTTATAGGGTCGCTTCAGTTGATTGAGTTTCGAGGGCTGTTTTTTATATGCAGCTCTCTTAATGTCCCACCAGAGTATTTCAATCAGGTTAGATCATTGTCTTGTTGCATCACCGAAGTTGGAGCAATCTTTTGCTGTCAGACCGATGGTCTCACATTTGACTCTAGAGTACTTTGCTATTGAATGAGTTCATGGTGGACTCAGTGACTGCAAGGTTCCCACATCACGTGGCTGCAAAACAAGCTCAAATCATCACCCTTCCATCTCTGTGCCTCGAAGGTGATACGCTGCATTTGATTTTCACCAAGTATGGTGCTGTGCATTTTGGCTAAACATCTTCACTTTGGTCTTGGTCATTTGTTCCACAGGTCTTGTGGTTTGTTCACATGCAACTTTACAAATCTAGAGCTTAGATTTCTTTAAATTACTTTTTAACCTTTATTAAATAGCACAGTGACGAGAGAGAGTGTGGGGGGAAGACATGTAGCAAGGGATTGCATTCAGTCATTGCTGCACTCATATGGTCACCTGCTTCTGAGCTAAACTGTTGCCTCTCCTTTTTTATTTTTAAAGAAGTCTATTTCTACTGGCAACCTTTCTGAATGAGCCAAGCTTCAGTCTTTTTTTTCTTTTCTTTTTAAATGTACTGTCATGAACTTTAATATTTAACAAGCTACCTGAGGTCTGAGATGTAGGTCTTGGGTTTGTTGTCATCTTTCTGATCTTTGGGTGAATTTGTTGGGAGATTCACTTGCGGGAAGACTGGTAACTCACTTGAATGTTTCCACTTTTAAAACTCCTTCTCCATGTGTACACACCTGAATGCTCCAGACTTGCAAACTGCCAAAATATCTGCTTTTATAGAAGCGCTCACACTGATTATCACACTGGCTGATGATCAGCTAATCAGCTGCATCTGATAAGCAGCACTGGCTCCTGCTTAAACTGGAAGCAGCGAGGGTATAATTTATATTTTACAGAATACTTCTTCACTACTTTGGTTTTGTTAAACAATGTTTCAGCATAATATGGTTGTATTTACCTATGTAAAACATTAAGAGTTGAAGGAAGATGTATTTTCTTTTTATCGTGACTGTATATTTGATGTAATCAAAGTATTCAAACCATTTCCAACTCAATTATAGTTGTAGCTACTAAAATTCATATACTGAATCTTATAGGTCTATTGTAAAAAACGAATGTAGTTAATAGGCCAAATTTCAGACCTTTTTATGTTAGAAATTTATTTTTTTTGTTTATTAACTGGTCCTTGTTATATTGCTGAAGTGGCCAGTGTCAAAGTATTTCTGATTTACTCTGTGACTCGAACACTGACACGGCTCAGGCTGGATTATCACTGAAGTATTGATATTCATTTAAATGTGACTAGTGACAAGAAACTGCAGCACAATAATGCAAGAGATACATTTTAACTTTTTTCCAGGCGCTAGTGTAACAGGATTAACTGTAAAATGTCGAGCTCTATATAAAGTCTTGAGTCACCCCGTTTTTGGGTTTTTTTTTTGGTTTTTTTAGATTTTGTACAGTTCTAAGATGCCTGAAAGTCAAACTTTTGTGCTTGAGTCATGAATGAGTCATGGATCAGTGGCTTAACAAACAAATAAATGAAAGAAATTCCTTTAAAAATGGTCAAGTACAAGAACTGGACTGATGATAAAGTAGCCAATATTTAAAAAAATATGAAAGACCTTAAGAAAGCTTGGAGAACTCTTGCTCAATACCATTTCAAAAATGAAAAGAAATTCTGGCTCCTTGAAAGCAAAATATAGAGAAATGAAAGGAGGCCCCAAACTGCACAGTACTGTAGACTGAACCAAAACATTATAACCACTCAGCTCAAGTCATTACCTGGTTATAACGGCGCATTTGAAGGTCTGGAATATATTAGAAGGTAAATGAATGCTCGGTTCTCGTAGTTAACCTGTTGGATGTGCGAGAAATAAGACAGTGAACTTCTCATTTTCAGACTCCTCGGGTCGGGTCAGGACACTTGACCTGCTGTGGAAAGGCTTGTGGTGGTTATTATCTGACTGACAGTAACACTGCTGTGGAAGACACTTGATGGAACGTTTATTCAGCAGAGCTTTCCTTGCAAGGAAAGTTACTTTTTCTTTAGGAATGGTAGAATGGCTTAGTGAAACATCCTCTGAACTCAAAACCACTTTAACCAAAAAAAAAATATTCCTGGTTGTTCATTGACATACACTTTATTTTCAGTATGAGACAACAACAACAAATTAACATGCAAGCCTCCCTATCTCTACATCATGTTATACAAATAATGGTTCTTTAGTTACAAAATATATAAATATTTAAGACCATATGTACAGGACATTTACATTACTACATCCATTATTAAAGTTTATTACTATATATACATCTAGTAGGTATTATTCTTTAATATTCTTATAGTTATTATTTGTGTTATCATTATTATTGTTAGTGTTATTAGTGGTAGTATTAATCAACTATAGGTAACTCTCAAAAAAACCAAAACAAAGCATGTTGCAGAAGAGAAAACGGGACCATACCTGACGTTACTGTGCCTGAATGGTCAAGGAGCAGAGGCTGTCTGGCGCTCTGTCCTTGGTGAAGCAATGGAGAGCCGGCTATGCAGAGCACAAGGTTTAAAAGACTATTTGTACAAGGTGATAACGGGGCTAGCGAGCCAACACTATATTCCAGCAGCATTTGGATTCCACTGAGGTAAACAATGACACAGCTTGGAATCTAGCACATAGCTTGCACTATCCCAATACAATTTCTCGTTTGTCCACACAGAATAAGTTTACTGCCCAGGGCTTGGATCACTGAGCGGCGACGTGAACAGTCATGTCACTGTAGTTTGACCACTGGCCTTTTCCAGCTGGAATAGTTCAATCTCTCTGTAACATGGGGTTCACGCACAGACACGCACACATGCCATGTTATTTTACCTTGACCACAGTTTTTGTAGTTGTCAAATTCTTCAGTGCTTCCCGGTACCATCAGTTGATCTCCATCAGCGTAAACACTCCCGTTGTGTAAGCCAGCTGAGCTTCCTCTTAGGATTAGATCATTCTGTGTAGGTGTACACAAACACTACATGGTGTAGAGTTGTGTAAGCTCACAAGCACAAAAAATAGGCCTTTTTTTCCCTCTTCAACCCCACCACTCACACACAAAAGCACACACACACACACACACACACACACACACACACACACACACACACACACACACACACACACACACACACACACACACACACACACACACACACACACAGAAACTCTCTATTCACTCTCACTTTCAGCTGTCTCACTCTCACCTTCCCACTCCCTCTGTTCCACCATCTCTGCTGCTTTACACCGTCTCCTTACCTTTCTCTCTTATATCTTTCACTCTCCTGCTCATCCCTCCCCAACTCCTTGCTCTATATCTACGAAATGATGCAGTTTTTGCTCTTCCTCCTCTGGCGGGTGTGCAGCTGGCCATGAATCGGTCCGTGAAGAGGTCCGTGATGGCCACCTATCCCAGAGGGACTGTAGCGATGGCGTCGCTCCTCGTTATTGATGTAGCACAGCTGCACGGGCCGAGGGATTGGTTCTCCCATAAAATAAGCCTCTTCTTCCTCAGACTCGGAGGAAGAGGAGCAGCTAGAGCACCAGGGGTCAGCAGCCTCCATGTACCCATCGCCCCAGCACGGCCCGCCCAGGCCGACAGGTTGCCAGCCAGCATTCTGCAGGGTAAGATCAGAAGTGGTGCGGGGACAGGGCCGGTGAAGCTGCTGCCTGTACCCGCCCGGGTCCAGCCCGAACAACTCCCGTGCAGCATGACCAGAGGGGAAACGATCATAATCCTCCTGAACGCGACGGTACGGCGGCTCCATCATTTGAGCAGGCCGGTCTGCCACCAGGTGCAAGGCGTTGTCAGAGCGAGAGCGGCGAGAGCGTTTGTGGTGGCGGCCACTGCGGTGCTGGCCGTTGCCGTTGTTCCCACGATGGTGTTTGCGGCGTCTGGGTTGTGGCTGCTGGTTCTGGGTCACAGATTCCTGCCCGCTTAAGCTTCGGCGGGGCATTCTGTCACTCATGGGAGCCATCCGCAGATTCCCACTGCTGCCCATCACCCCGACACGACCTTTACCATCAAAGCCGAGCGGCTGTGGGCCATCCCAGTACTGCAGTGGGTAGCCGACTCTCAGAGGGGTGTACATGTTGTTGTTGTTGTATGGGCGGGAGGAGGACAGCGATTCTGTGCTGTGGAACTGGACTGAGGAGCTGAGGGTACCCATGTTGCTCTTTTCAGACACATTTACACCTGAATCTTTACTCAGGTCAGGCATGGAAAACCTTGACAGATGCTCCTGACGCTTGCTGACTCCATCTAGAGAGTTACCTGTTACAAGAAAAAATAAAAAAATAAAATGTCATTTTTTCATATAATCTCATATAAATGACCTTAACTTTAGGCTTTTTAACCCCATACCTGTAGCATTAGACATAGTTAGGGAGTCCATGGATCCACGAGGGGTCTGTTCTAGAGGAGTGAGGGGCTCGTTAAAGCTCATGGCATTGATAGGGTTCCTCCTGGTCAGTGGGGGTCTTCCATTTCTCTGGAATCCATGCAGACTGATACTTCTCTTGTCAGAGAAACCCTGATTCTGGCTAGACATCTCATTGAAGCTCATCTGGGTGCGCAGCTTGTTGGGTCTGAACTCATCCTGGCTGTGCTGCATCCAGTTTTCATTAAAGGAGTAGCCTCTCAGGGCAGCCATAGGGGTCCTCTTGGCATTCCCTTGCTCCTTTCCCCAGGAATCAGGCCTCTTTCCTGGGTTGGCAGGACTCTGGGCTGGTGGATGAGCATTCGCATTAGGATTGTAACCTTGCCTAGCATTACACTGACCCAGCAGATGAATGGGTGTAGGGCTAGGGGAGGGATCCCGCTGAGGGCCTTCATAGGAAGGAGGGATGTAGGGGTCATCTCGGCTCATCCACACCTGGTTTAGGCTTGGGGCTCGACTTGGAGTGCGGCTAGGGGTGCGGTTAGGCGTCCTGCTTGGAGTCTGACTAGAAGTGAGGCTTAAGCGATCCATCTGACCAGAGAGGGGATCCATATCAGCAGAGAGACGGTCGGGCATCGATGGAGGAGCTGACTGGCGGGGTTCGGTGCTTCGCCTATCCTGCTCAGCATTCCTGCGCTCTTTCTTTCCGATCTTGGTGCTGTGGCGGGACTCACGTGAGCGAGCACTTTGGAAAGCAGAGTCTGAGGAGTCAGATTCCTCGGGATCCTTAATTGTTAAAATAAACAAAATATATATGTGCATAACTAGAAAACTCTTAAAAATGTATACTAATTAACAGCGGGTATATACATAACTAAATGAGGAGATGCTTCAGATGTATTTTCAGTTTCCTCACCTGTCCCGCACTGCAGGACCGTGAACAGAAAATCTGCCCCTGCTTTGGCAGGAAGGGGCGTCCAAGAAGGGAGCGCTTGCAACGGGCACAGCAAAAACATTCCTCAGTTGCATGCCAGTGCTGTCCATCATAAGTCATCTGACCTTGGTCAATGCCTTTAATAAGATGGGAACAAAAACATTTGACCATTTTTAGTATCGACACATGACGAAAAAACATCAAAAACTGATGTTAACCTTTAGCTATTAAGCAAATTTTTGTCAGATATGTTGATATGATACCTAATTTTTATCCGATATGCTGCAAGGCACTATTTACGTTATGAGCGAACAGAGCCCTTTGTCTCTTAAAGTAAAAATATTTATGATTTCATGCCCACAGATGATCACTCAGTTTGTAAGATAGCATGAATAAATTTCACCAGCACTACTCCCCAGCAAGAGGAAGCAATCATCTTTCACAGCTTCCATCTGGATACAACATGGGAGCACCCTCTGAAACACACTCTTTCACTGTTACTGAAGCTTGGGATGATAATAACTATCCGCATTTCACTGCACTGAACCCGCCTCTCCACAGCTGCGGCACACAAGGCTTCCAGAGCTGATAAGAGTCACGCTTACAATAAAGGGCTGTTGGAGTTTTTTTTTCCACAAAGCAAGTACAGGAATAGCATGTCTGTCACTCTTGATAGCAATTCATTTAGATATCAGAGGACTTGAAACAACAATGAAAGTTGTACCTATGTGTTCTCCACATGCGTCACAGTACTCTGCATAAAGGGACTCGAAGCAGTTGCAGCAGTGTGGTCGTCCATCCTTCATGATGTAGCGCTGCCCGCCAAGGGTGGTCTCACACTCGTAGCAACAGAAATGCTTCATGTGCCAGTGCCGGCCCTCCGCCTCAGTGCACTCATCAGCAAAGATGATCTATATGATTAACACATTACATTTATCAGCAAGCAGATAACACACAATATCTACATATGTTGCTATCCTGTATCTCAGGGTCCTGTATTTTATTCGTGTCACGTCCTAGAATAGGATCCTTTTTGACATACTACCCCTTAATAGGATCATCTACCTCCACATAAACTGACAGGTAGATTAGTAAACTGTTAGAAATTCCACCAAAGCGTGAGTGTTCTTAAGTGTAAAAGTCAGGCATATTTCAGCTGAATAAAAACGATGATCTAGGCATCCTTTGTGCTTGCATTTTATAATATTCATGTAATTATTTCACAAAATTACCTTATAAAGAAACTAACTTAAAAGGTATGTACGTGACATCAGATTTATATCTTCCAGTTAAAGATAATTAAACAGTTTAATCAAATAGAAATTCTCTTTCCAATACTTGCAGAGCACTGTGGCCTGACTTATTATTCAAGCCCGCTCACTATAAATTACAGCGGACTTTCCAAGACGTGGCAAAGACACTGAGACATCTTTTCCCTCCAGACTGATTCCAACCCCATCCAAGTCTGTGAGCATGAACCATTCAGCCATTTCCAACCCCAAAGGGCTCCAAGCCCAGACAGGCGCACCTCATCACAGGCACAGCAGCGGGGTTTCAGCCTCTCGGCATGGTGCCGGCCACAGTAGATCTTGCCATCCTGGTGGAAGTATATGAGGTCCACCAATACTTCCTCGCATGTGCCGCAGACAAAGCACTGAGGGTGCCAGCATTTTCCATGACCCGCCCTTGGTGCAAAAACTACAATGTCCCCTCCATTTATCTGACCCCCACACTGTAGGAGAGGAAAGGAAAAGAGAAGAAATAAAATTCAATGAAAAGAAACAAAATCAAATGAAAGGTACGAAAGAAAGTGAGAGAGTCAGGTAGTGTTGGAAGAAAAGGCAGACAAAGAAAGAATGAAAGCTGTAAGGTGTGAAAAGAGACAGTATTGAATATTTTCAAGACTAACATGCTTTTATGAAGGAGAATTAAAGATATTTGCTACACAGACGATGGCCCAAGTCCGGAAAAAGTAGGTCATTATGTAAGGAATGAAAAGATGTTGGTTGCGTGGTTTACCTTGTCACAGGCGGCCCCATTGATAGTTAGGGGGAAAGGACGGACATTGCCTCGGCCCAGGTTATCTTTCTTCCGTTGATTGCTGAACAGCTTAAGCTCTCGTTTCTCCTCCTCGTCCAGTGCATTACAATATCGTACCTGAAACAACACGACTCATCATTAGAGCTGAAACGCCACCTAACCTCTGGAAATCATAAGAGTAAAGAAAAGCCTTCATGTATTACTCAGAATTTTGTTGTGTAGTTTTACCTCATTGTCATGTGGTGGCAACTGGTGAAGCAATTGCTTGATGCGGTATTTCTCTCCAGGGCTGTTGATATAAGGAACCTTCTCCTCTGGTAAGCAGTTATAATACTGATGCACCTGAAACAGAAAATCAAACATGTGGTTTCGCTCTTGAGTGACCTCTCAATTTCAAAATGTGTTTCAGCACATTTGACAAAAGGTAAAGTAAATATTTTCTACCCCTTTTTCAGTGTGCTTAGTCTCAACTCACCCCGATATAAATATTCTACGCGTTTTGTTACAAAATCCTTGATTATGTTAGTTGCTAACCTCATCTGTCTGCTGTTTGGTGCTCATAACAACTTGGAAAGTCAGAGAAAATGTTTCTACATAATTTGCCAAGTTCTTTACATCACACACAAAAGCATGATGGATGAAGTAAAAACATCTGTTTGGAGGTTGAAAGTTTTGATTTATGACACAAATTTGCATATTGCACACAATTCTTTTTTATTTTAATTTGCACTAAAATATAAGGTTTTGTTGGATAAGGAGTTGTTTCAGAGTTTTTCTTTGGACATTGACTGCTTTTTTTTTTACTCATTTCCAGTCCAGGTCTTGTACCTCACCATTTTAGGAGAAGTCTTTTTTGTTTGTAGAACAACTTAACACTGACCTATAAATCATTCAAGCTTAAAAAAGGGCACCCAATTCAAGGTACGAACCAGTGTTGTGTCTACACATAAAAGCAAGTTAGTGAATTGTATCATCGGGCATTTGCAGCCTGTTGCAAAAAACATCTTTAGTTAAATCTACAAAACATGCCAAAGATAACATTGTTCGACACATATTAATTGTATTTTTGCACCAACAACATGAATACCAGTTATTAGCCAAAAACTTGATCAGCATGGTGCAGTGTGTCCTTACAAAATTTGAGGAAACTGGACAAAAAAAAACAACCACTATCCAAGAAGCTGATTAAACAAGAACTGGACTGAAAATCAGTGGCAACAGGTCTTATGGAGTGATGAATTTAAATTCAAAATTTTGCTTCAAAATGTCATCAATATCAAAAGATGGGCACCACAGTGGGCATCTACAGCCATCTTTAAAAACACAGTGGAGGTTCTGTCTTGCTTTGGGACTGCATTTTAGCCAGTGGTGCTGGGGATCTTGGCAAAACTAATGGATGAATGCAGAAAAGTACCATCCTATTTTGATCCAGCATGCAAAACAAATCTGGAAAGCATCTGGTTGGCAGCAGCTTCATTTTTCAGCATGACAATGACCCCAAACACACTGCCAAGTAATGGGTTAAAAACAAGACAAAAAATAAAACAACACAGAATGAAAAGCCTATCAGTCATGGATTGGCCTCACACACCTCAATATTATTCAAGCAGTGTGGGATGATCTTGACAGAGAATGGAGCAAAAAAGGCAGCCAATATTCAAAACAAGCTTTGAATGTCCTTCAAGAAGCCTGCTAAACTTCCCCTGCAGATTAAAGAAATTAAATGAAAGCTTGTCTAAGAGCGACTGTGTTGAAGAATAAAAGGTGTTGATACTGTATTTATGTTCTGTAAATTTATATACTGTAAAATTTACCGCATTGTTATCGAAAGAAACAATACAGTAGAGAAATGAGAAAGGAATTCCTATTCAGTGCAGCTCTGATAAGAGTAAACCACAATAGTAAAGGTGGGCAGAAAAAGAGCAAGAATAAAGCACTTATGTGATCCACTGTAAATATAAAAATATTAAATGGAAAGTACTGTACTCATTTTAAACTCCTGTTTCTGATCTTGAACTTTCATAGAGTACTTTGCATGAGTCAGTTCAAAATAATCTTTATTTAATTTAGACTTTTCCTTGATGGAACTCCTCAGTTCACTCTTCATCTAACAAACATTTTTAGTTCTGTTTCTAGTTCCTCAAAGACAACTTCCTTCTGCTCGGCTGGCACTCACAAATAGATGGTTTAAACAGCTGATGAGTTTGGGCTGCTGTGCTCACAGCTGGAACTGTGTGTCTGAGATGACCATGTCGAGGATATCTACTCTTTTTCACATCATACAGAGGTAAGAGTAGAAACCGATCGTTTAGTCTGAAGCCTGGGGTTGTGGCTTTTATAGATTACAACAATGAATTTTAAATCGTGATTGATCTGTGAATTCTAATTATAAAATTATGATAGACAGAAGAAATAACTATAATTTCTTTAGTTATGTCAAATTTAAAGTATATTTTAAAGCTGGCCTATACAATAGCATCCAAATATCCACAATTTGTTCTTTATACAAAGATAAAAGTTGGCTGTTTTAAATAATCTACATTATTTCACTGATTCATGGAAAAATTTTTATGTCTTTCCCTTGGAAGTTGGTGTCTGGAATTGAAAGTGTTCAGCACATTGAGATGTGTGCTGCTGCTGCAGGCACAACCTTGAACAGCACCAGGTTCTTTAAATTTTCAGCAGCTAATATTCACATTGCTTAAAGGAAATCTTAAACTTGCACTGCAATTATAATTCACGATGCAGTAGCACTTGCCATCCGTGCCCTGAACCCTCTTTTGTAATTAAATGCTAGCCGATGAAACAGAGAAAAAGCCTTGAACGGTGTTTGAGAAGTAAACACTGAAAGGATAGAAAGCAATCTTGTTACTTGTCTCGGATTTTCAACAAAACAGGCTTTCAACGCAAAGTGGTTCAGTGTTCAGTGCAGTGTAAAGATCTATTTTACTGAAGTTTCTGCTCATTCAATTTACTTAATCAGTAGGGTGGAGAGTGAGGGAGAAAGGTGGTTCTTCTCCGTGTTGCCCGTCACGCTCGCTCTTTACTCTGTGCTGAGGAGGGTGACGCCGACTCTTATGAGAGCCAAAATCATTTGCCTTGAACCACTTTTCTCTGAGAACTGTCTCTCAACTGTGCAACAGGTGGACTTTAAAATATTAAGCACATCGACGAATAAGAACTTTCTTCACTCTCTTCGAAATTTCTTTGTTAATCGGGAAGCAAAAATACTTTAAATCAGGGATAAAACTTCACATTCATTCAGTGTAAAGACATTTTCTACATGTTAAACGTAGAAATGCTGCTGGAGTAAATGAATGACGACTCTTTTGGCTCAAGTTGTAAGAAATACATGTGTAAAAATGACAGATGAAGCTACAGACTGTCCTGTAATTATAAAATGTAAAATTGATTTTTTTTGGTGTTATTTAATTGTTTATTACTTATTTACTTTGGTGTGTAAATAGCCAGTAGGATGCTGTTTTTAGTAGGAAATGCTGAAATTTATGCCTTCAGTTATGTCTTTCCAAAGCCGCCCAGTGGGCCAAATTGAAGTCGTTGGCGGGCTGATTTTGGTCCTCGGGCCTTAGGTTTTACATACCTGCTTTAAATGGTTTAAATGTGATCCATTTCATGCAAATTTGTATAGGAATGCAGCTTATTTTCATTACTGGTTACCATGTTAGTCATCTTGTCCAGTCCAAAAACCACAGGTAAACAGGAACAAGTGACCTTGACAATAAATGCAAAATTGATAAACTAACTAATTAAACTAGCAGTTATTCAGCTCTGAATTTACTGGAATCTCTAGCCCACCAAATCCTTTCTTTTCTTTTTTTTTTTTCTTTTTTTAACTTGAAGCTCTTAAAGGAAGTTGTTTAGACAAAAAAAAAGCAAAAACATGTTACAACAAATATTGAAAAGATCTACTGTTAACAAAGTTCATTCCTCCCATCCAATCCTGATACAACAAAACATTTTTGAAACAGTAAATGTTTTCAGCTGGGGAATTTGAGTCCTGACAGCTTGATGAACTATGCTGCAAAATTGTGATTATCTTTTAAAATGCAAGTCTCTTTAATTGTACAGAGAGAAATCAGATGTGACGGGCTTAAAATTCATTACGTTCAAGTGTATTAAAAAAAGAAACGGGCAGCTTCAAATTGCCTGCACCTCCTGTTGGATGACAGAGGCTGCAGCCTCTTTCAGCATCCTGTCAAGATGGCTGACTGGAGAAAATGACTGTTATCAGCCCATCCTGTCATCTGTTAACAGAGTACTAGGAGGCCTGTTGCATTGGAGTCCTTCTCATACTAAATAAAGACAGAAGTGTTTATACCGAATATAGTTGAACACAACCGTGCTTATCTTATGTCAGAGCTGACAAAAACAACAGGCAAAAATAAAAAATGAGGAGGAAATATCTTCCTCTGGATTTACAGAGCCACTTGCATTAGCTTGGTCATGCATGCAATTAAAAGGCATTTAAACTGCAAATGAGTCCAGACAGAGAATTGCGAAACTGGTACGCATAAACATGCTGCCACACATTTCCAATTAGATTCATCCAAACATTCACTGACTCAAATTACTTCCAGTCCTCTGGGTTTAAATTTGCTAAGTTACAGTAAAAAACAGAGCAGACTGAGGCTTAGTGTGCCTAGAAGACCACATAGTCATCATGTTTACTCGATACTGATCAGTGAAACAGCCTTTTCAAAGTGAATCCTCCTATATATTTGAAATTCTTGTACTTTAAACTCATCAGAGAGCATTTCAACATTTCATCAAATCTTTTGCTGCTTCGCATCTGTTCTTCAGACAATGCAATCAACTAATCAGTGTGTGGTTGCTTTTCATGATTTCAGTCATGGTTGTCAGTCTGTCTGACTCTCAATTTGGTTTCTACACAAAGTCAGATTAACACTGACAGCTGTAAAATGTCCTTACAATTATTGCTCCCTGAAATGCTTGACAGCATAGCCTTAGTCTACTGTAAGTCATCCCTGCCCTTCTCCCCACTCTAACCCGTAAGAGACTACAGCACCATGAAGGGGATTTCAAACAATGATGATATGTTGTCGTGTTTTCAGATGAGTGAATTTTCCAGCTCGGGATTACTTCGATAGATACTTTATTATCCAAATAATTAAATTCTCTTGACCGACTTGGTTCAATTTGATACGGTCTGGCACTGTTGAACAACAACAGAGAATATCTAATGAAGTACTTATTCGCGTCATAGTTTGTTTGTATCTGTAACTATATACCTGCTCAGGACTGAGGCCAGGGGGAACCCAAGCATATTCCTCCAGTGCACATCCAGAGTCATCATCAGAGGTGGAATTCCTCTGGAAATCGTACATCAGCTTGGTGATGGTCTTCTCCATCTCCAGAGACATGGCTGTCACAACATGCTCCACTACCCAAACCGCTTGAGTGGACACAGGTATTCCTGTGGAGGAAACAGGCAGGAGAATGAGGGCGAGGCAAAAAGAGATTGCAATAACAAAAAAACAAAACAAAAAAAGAAAGGAAAAGACAGATGATCTAGAGCAGCGGTCTCCAACCTTTTTTGCACCACGGACCGGTTTATGCCTGACAATATTTTCACAGACCGGCCTTTAAGGTGTCGCAGATAAATACAACAAAATAAAACTAGTACCGGTACCGAAAAAAAGAAGATTTATTTATAAGACACGTGAAAAAACCGAGTTAACGATAAAATGATAACAAAATAACGCTGAAAACCGATAAAAACCCTGAAAACCATACATTTCACATCTGAGCCTCAACTCTGGTGGCCCGGTACCAAACGACTCACGGACCGGTACCGGTCTGAGGCCCGGGGGTTTGGGACCGCTGATCTAGACAGATCAATCAAGGGATAGAAACTTTAGCATTGAAGGAACTGGTAGTGGTAATGTGTAGTGGTTTGCACGTTTGCCTAAGAATTCCCAGTTTTATTCCTGGTAGAAGACACAAATGGGGCATCCTTCTTGACGGGTAACAAAATCTGCCCAATCAAACATGTGGAGCTACCCGGCATGGTGACACTTTTTGAATAAAGAAGCAGCCATAAGTAATTTGTGGAGTTTGTGTGAAAAAATATTTGCTGTCTGTCTATCTCTTGTGTTTTTACAAATCAATACATCAGTCTGCAGCCACTACTAGCTCCTGATGGGTTTCACAGATTAAAGTTTTATTGTCACTGGGTGATTGTACTGCACAAACTAATTAAAATCCACTAAGAAGTCAAGGAGGCTGACGGTCACATCCAGGCCAAATTAATGTCACTTCACCCAAATCTGACCAATGCACCACGACCTATAGTACTGTCTGATTTTAAAGACTACTACTAGTCCAGCAACTGCTGTGAAAATAGAAAAGTGCTGACAAAACAAGAAAAAACAATATGACGTTGACCTTGAGCGCAGTCATCAGATGACCACTGTGTGAAAGTTTGACTAAATCCTGACCAGTGTTCTTGGATGAGCAACGATTCTTGCAAACTGTGGACAGATGACAGACACCTCGCTATTACATAAGCTCCTCGGGTCCCCAGCCAACAAGATACCCTTTTTTACAAAAATAAAAACATAAATGTAAACTTCACAGTGGATAAAGCTAGAAGCCCCACAAAGTAAGTAGAATTAATAGGAAGTCAGTGGGATCTTTGTACAGATCTTTTAGAGATAAAGTTTGGAGAGCCCCAAAGTCAGTGGGATTGATCTGCTGGGGGTCATGGCTGGCTCTGCGGGAGTCTTCAAATCTGGCAATCCATCCAATATATAAATATTTCAGTCTGTAAGCGGTGTACTGACCAACAGCTTAAAATTTTAATCAAGTCTGTGAAACACATTCAGAATAATTTATTCCAAAAAGAAATTTACAAATATCAAAGTTGCTCGCCAGTCCCAGGACTTTATTATCAGCAGACAGTGTTTCATCTGCATTTACTGTGTTACTCAGAGGTATGGACAACAGATCAGTTCAATCTTCTCCTCCTTTCTGTTTGAGAGGAGAACAGCTGCACACATTACTGGCCCATGAATAATTAACAGCAGTAAAAATCGCCTCCACCAGCAAAGTATGAAAATGAAATGCAACTCATTTCGCAGGATATTTAGTGAGCCGGCAATGAGCACAGGATGGAGGTGTGTTTACATCTCATGGATTGTTATTTCAAAAGCTGATGAGTGGAGAGATATTACAATTAATTAATGCAAATTGGGAGAAACAATTGTTCTTTATAATGCTGTCTATGTCTCATATAAAAATGAGAAACCCATTGTGTTGCAATTAAATAGTGCTGTCTGACCAATGCGGACATGTACATAAAGATGAGACAGCAGATGACACATTTGTTCTGTGTCTGTAGGTCGTGCATCAAGGTCATAGCACTTGAGTGAGGAAAACAACACTAGATGATGGTCGCGGGAAAGCGTGAACAAGCCCTGACATTTGTGATTCAAAATGATTTTTCCCAAACTATGATACAGGTCTTCTCTGGCAATTTCAGAGAGCAACACCATTTCCTGCAGATTAGAAATCACATAAAAACACAGCTTAAGCAGTGGCCAAGGAACAGCAGACATTTCTACCGACTGAGCCAGTGAGTCAGCCTCCTTCCAAGCAGAGCTGAGTACTGTTTATCTCTCTAAGATGGGTGCTGCTGATTTCTTTGTGAAGAAAGATCGCAGGTATGTAACCTTGAGCCTCTAGCCTGGCCCGAGGCTGTTCGTCATTAGTGCACAGAGGCTGAGTAAGAGTGGGCCTGCTGGGTAACCTGCAGCCTGTTGCTCCAGACAGGCATCACTTCAAATGTGATGTCCACTGGCAATGTGAAATCAGATCAGTGATTCAGTGCTGAATTTTAACAAGATTCTGTCATTATTATTTATATGGTGACAAATTCTCTTGATACCATTGTTTCTATTGTCAATATTAAAGCGTCATTTGTACTCTAAGTCATATGAGATTATGATCAGTCTGATATGGCAGTCGATATATATCACATTGACTGCCATGTGTTGTTTCATTGTTTTTTATTATGGTTGTTTTCTTATTTAAGTGGCGCCCACAGTCACATATGGCGTCACTTGTTGCACATTACTTTTAAGGATCAGCTGGTCATTGGTGGATAGCCCAGGCTCTGGTTGCCTAGGTAACCCTCTAATGTGTTTAACAGAGCTGTTGAATGGAATGACTCATTCGAAGGCTCTGGTATTTAGTACCCTGTCATATGTCAATCATCGGTATCCTGTGTGTTCAAAAGTCTATCTCAGGACCCCCACATTTTGCACTGCCAGCATTTTTTTACCCACTGACTTTCTGTGATCTTTGGTCACCACGTCACTGCAAAATTGCTTTCTTTGTGTGACTGCAGCTTTATCAAAAGGCAAGTAGACTGATTTGTACATATAGCCAGCAGCTGGGGGGAAGAGGTATAGTTCAAAGTTAGAAAGAGGTTCAAGAAAACTAAAAACATAATAGACTGTATATAAAAGATAAAAAGCAAAAGCAACACAGAGGTGTCCTGGACTTGTAACCTTACAAATGGCCAGCACTAATTGCTCTCTTAATCTTTCCTGATAATTTTAGTATTTCATCTGCTAGTTTTAAGCTGTACTGAATACAATATGATCTTAAATTGATAAATCACAGTCCTCACTAGAGTCAAAAAGTACAAGGCAGGTCTGCTTTGTCATTGATAAGTTTCCCTATGAACAGATGGTGCCATTAGACTTCTATGCCAGATCTACCTTCTTGCTTGTCTAGCTTCTAAACAGCATGATGCCAATGGAGGTTTCACACGGTGACTTCACTAATCAATGACTGAGGTCACAAAAGCCAGATCTGTCTTTTTTATATCAAATGAAAGTTTATTACATGGAAATAAGCAACGACACCTCTGTTATAACTGTAAAAGAAAAGTAGCAAGCACTCCAAGTAGTCAAGGTTCCTGGCTAGGGATTAGTGACAACACTTTTTGTTAATTAAAAACAACTATAGATCTCATTCTAATGTTCTATGCATAAAATATACATCAGTAAGACAAAGCCACTGTGATGACGCGCTGATTGTTTCTGGTTTTGACATTTTTAAGTGAACCTCTTATCCCAAAGCAGCACACATGTCTGCTGATAGCGCCTTCAGTTGATCTTATGGGCCTGGTGTCAGTGATTTGTTTGGACACGTAATGAACACCTCTGAGACCCCGATCTCCGAGTTATCTAAAGAGAGATTGGCTTGGTTCAGCCAAGTATGTCATAAAGACTGAAGGCAGGGGGAAACATAGCTAGCCTTAATCTAATGAGGAATGATATGACTTCCCACAGCTCCAATATTACCTTAATTACATGTTGTGTCTTCTAAGCTAACAAGGCAGCCATAATTACAGAAGAATAAACTCGGTTTTACTCAGATTTTACAAACGTAAAAGTGCAGAAGATTTTAATTCTGTTCCTTTGTTATGCTGTCATTACACAAATACAGTGTGTCATTTACAGTGTGTAAAAGAAAGCAGCTTATATTTTAAAAATTGAATACAAAACATACATAAGGCGTAACAAACAAACATGCAATAGTGATCCTGTTCCCTGTGCCCAGTATTTGTGCTACTGAGGAGCATTTGGGATTCATTTTGCAGCACAAATTGTTAGATTGAGAGGACGACAGCGTCACTGTTCGCACCAGTGCTTCGATTAATGGTCCCTTCACACCCCACTTATTAAGATGTACTGTAAGTCTCTACTGTGCATTATTAAACAAAGACACAGTGTCCAACTGTTTGACAACACAGGGTGTTGTCTTTACACTCTAACTTTTGACTGAATGCACATTCAGCTGGTACAGAAGCCTGCTGATGAGTGTGTGACTTTTTGACGTAATACACACTCGCCAGGCCGACTGGTTAGTCATAGCACTCTCCTCTGTTCTTCCCCAGCAACACAAAGAGAGAGAGAGGAGAGACAAGTTGTGAAGTTCTGTTTCCTGGAGGAGGCAACTTCGGCATAATGCATTTTCAGAAAAAATGGGTAATGTATTTAGAGACGAAACAAACATTTTAACAAAGTTTTCTATTATTTTTTTTAACTTACATGTAATTGCCTTCTAGGCTTTGAACATTTATTTCACATGCCTTTGTAAATATTCCTGCCTCTTAAGAGAGTACTCTAATGGCTGATTTTGATTTTAGAAAATTATCATGTACTGCAATCATTTTTTTTCCAGTTCAAAACATGATGGTAATCTTTTTTTCACTAAAAATATATTTGCAATTTATTGCAAGAGAAAGTACAAAGTTTAAATGTTTCTAAACCATTTTCATAGATGTGTATTAACCATTTAAGTTGCCCCTATAATGGCTTTTCTTAGTTTTTAGTTCCTAAAGCTCTGTTTCAGATCACAATAGGAGAAGGTTAGCCTAATGTTGTCATCTCAGTCACACAGCTCTGGCTGTAAGAGCAGAAGAAGCTCCACCCCTCTCCTGTTCAAACCTTCTGTTTTGAGAGGGAGCCAATCAGAAGACAGGCAGCCTTAAAGGGAAAGGAGCCCCTCTGGGATAAATAAAGAATGTTGTGGTTGCTCTAATAGAGTCCAAGGTATAAAATAACAACCTGGAAATGAGCATAATAGGTCTACAAATATACCACAAAGCCTACTTAATGTACATTTAGTGTTATTTAGGTTTGAGGGTTTTTAAGTATATAGATGTTAAAGGGCTTTTGTAATTAACAGTGTGTGAAGATCTGAGGCAGAAATGACGTGCCATCTAATCGATACACTTTCAGTGAAATAGAAAAAGGTAATTAGAAATTAGTCACGTTGCAGGAATAATCATTACATTATTCCTACAATGTGACTTTCTTGACTTTCACTATAACACTGCATAAACATAAATAATGCAATATGGAGCTGATTAGATTAAAACAAATGAAGAAAACAGAGACTAAAACAAATACCACATTTTCCTTACAGTAAAATGTAAATATCTTATATTGTCATGCTTCCACAATCCCACAATGATTCACATTTGTAGTATACTTTAAAAAATAATGGTCCTACAAAAAGTTCGAGCTTTACTGAAGAAGGTTTGATGTGGAGTAAAACCCCTTCAGTGTTATTGTGAGTGTGAGAAAAGCTTTCTCTTCACTCTCTGATGATTTCAGTCTGTGATTGGTGAAGCCCCAGGCCAAACAGAGCCGTTCAGAGTCATTTCAGGTCTCTTGGTGACCTCCGTCGCTGGTCTTCTTCTTAAAAGGTCACTGAGTTTGTGAGGACAGCCTGCCTTGTGAGGACAGCCTGCCTTGTGCAGAACTACATCTGAGTGTAATCCTTTCATTTCTAAATAATTTATTTAGGGAGGTTCACTGAGCTGGAAATGTTCTTGTATCCATGACCTCACTTGAGCTTGTCAGATTTATTGTGGACTATATCAGACTGACACACCTTGGCACCCACAACTAATTATATGGCATCTAAAATCTGGTGGCTGCATCTGTGATCATTTGGAGCTTCATAATAAATACGGGGAACACTAATGCAAACAAGTGTTTCTTATTGGTAATTAATTGGGATAATTAAGCAGAGATATTATCACAGTGATCTAAAAAAGGGAACTTAATTCCACATGTATTAAATGTTGTTAAACTTAAAAGTGTGTGTGTTTGTGCGTGTGTGTGTGTGTGTGTGTGGGGGGGGGGGGGGGGGGGGGGCTATACTGGCAATGATACATAGAAATATAAATATCAGATACTGACGAATGTTATTTTAACCAGGTGCAGCGGCAAGTATACAGAAGAGAAGACAACTCAGCTGAAGTGTACCACAGAGAGGCTGCAGTCAGCCAACTGTAGGTCATTTGGAAAAACTCTGCAAGTTGCCATAGCAACCAATTGGTGTGCAAAGTCTTCAACAACACCCATCCAATGCGTGCCTGTAGAAATGTAGGCCCATGATTTTATTGATTTAATTATAACGTACAAAGATGGAGAATCTCCCCCTTCACTATATTTTCTCTTAACTATGTTGACATTATTAAATAATGGACAAGGCACACTGTGTTTCACTCTTAAATAATCTCTGAACCTGAATTTAGTTTTTCTATAATTTGCCTCTTCTTCACTCGAATCCAATTAGCGGAGCCTTCATTTACACATAAATTAATCGAGATTAATCCACATCTCTTTGCCAGAGGACAGAAGATCCTCACAACAAATTGGGTAATTTTGAGAACAAAGAGAAGAGGCTCGACGCACAATAGCTCCAATATTATTGAGAGAAGCGACTCTTGAAAGCATACGTTATCGGGAAACCGAAGGAAAGAGGCAAGATACAAAGAAACAATAGATAAAGGGCTGTAGATGCAGCGTTAAGAGCAATGCTTTTCCTTTTTCACGTGTCATGCTTCACCCACCTCCCTCCTTCCTCCTCCCATCCTCATGTGCCTCTGACAGGCTCTGTGTGGGTGTGCATGAGAGAAAGAGAAGGAGAGGGAGTGATGGAGAGAAAAAGCTCTTATTTATGTAAAAGCTGACATGAGAGAAGGTGCTCGGCTGAAGCACAGAGCCTGACCGAAGCTCTGTTAACCCTTCGCGGTCAGAGAAATGCCAATTAAAATGGACTACCTCCATGCCGGCGAGAAAGATGCTAAGCTGACTTTTAATCTCTTTATCTGTTCCCGATGTACAGAATGCCAAGAGTAATTACAATGTTACATTAGCTAACAAATTCCCTGCCTCTTTGCGTTTACAATCCTCTCTTTAAAACAACAAGCTTTTAATGGAGCTCTTCATATTCAAGACATTAGTCTGAATATTAGATCTTACAATCTGAAAAAACTGTCTTAAAGTGAATGCAATCACTCCCTTACTACACAAAATCAGGACAAAAGAGGCTTGTAATTGTCTCAACAGCATCTTGATTGTCAGCTACCATCAGTGCTGTATGCAGACAATTATGTCATTGTAAACAAACAGTGTGCAGAATTATAATCCCAGCATAAAGTAATTCATCACTTTTGCCTGTTGTGGCTTCTGCTGCAGTGTTTCAGCAAACTGTTCAGGGTTTAGGAACAATGTTAAACCTCTAAATATGTGCTTGAAACAATCAGTAAAATCAGATGCAACATATCCTCTCCTCTCTATTGGTAATGGCAGCACTTTGCCACTTTCAACAGCATCACGTTCTCAAAGACTCAGCACATCCGATTAAATATTAAAGGGCAGAGTACAGTGGGAGGTTTGAAGCTTGCTGCTCACACATTTTCTGCTGTGTATATATACTAGCTATACATATGTTAAAGAATGGGTAGTGGTTTAGTTAGCCTCTTTCTACATGCATAAGACAATACCCTGGGAAGGGCTTGGTACACAAATACACAAATTGGCATGCTATACGCAGTAGAGGCCAGTTATGGAAAATCTGAAACACATTTGCTTTTTGGCTTCAGTGGAGCTGTAAGGAAAAATACAAAGTAGCTGGTTTTGATGACCAGCAATTAAACATCTCAGCCAGGCCTCATTCATTTACCCATTCATTAGACGGATACTGCTAAGGTGGCACAATTATGCAGATACCGAGTGATCAAAATGCAAAATGGAAAACTGATAAAGAACCACTGGCTTACTTTGCTCATATTTGTTAAGTAGTTGTGCAAATTTTCTTAAACAGCTTCGCTGTTATTTTCCTACTTCAGACATCTCGTCTTAGCTCTTTCATCATACGCGATGAGGAGGACATCCAAAGATGGCGTCTCTTTGTGTCACTAATAATTTTCTAGTGACTTTCTAGTGACCCTCATTCTCAGAGTTCTTTGGTAATTATCTGCCCAAGGCCCTTACATGTCTAGGTTTAAAACATGGAGGTGTAGGAACTGGACAGTAGAATGTAGTTATAAATTTAAAAAGTAAAAAAGTAGTTAAATAAACTATGCTGTCAGTTTGTTGGTTTCATCCATTGACATCCGGATCCTACGAACTTGCACCCGGTGCTGCACTGTGAAACTAATTTGGTTGCTCATCTCACTCCTCGCTTGCGTAATCAGCTGATATAATCAATTTCACGGGACCACAGATGGATGAAATCTGGTATCGTCCTACTCACCTCGACCGGCTTCCTCATGCAAATGGCTTTTCAGCGGCTCGGCAGGTATAGTTTGGTTTGGCACTGACTGAGCGTGTTCGGTTACACTCAAAGACGCAAGAAGAACTCTTACTCGTGTTGAAATCAGCCACGACGTGATGTCCTTTCACAAACACTTAACTGTACTCAGACAGATTCATGGTGACACAACAAAGCACTTTTGGCAGGACTGAAATAGTAACCTACTGCTCCACTGACGCTGGTGTGTGTGAGCCTCCCTGCTGGACTAACAACAGCCCAAAATGTCAACCCTTGGCCTCTTTCCCCTCCCCTGCTGACCTCACTGTTATCCCTGATTAATAATAAAGGGTTATAAACACATGCACAGTCTGCTCGCACACATTTGAGATTCTTGAACGCACAGCCTTTCCAACCTGTCACCCAACGACAGACGGAATTATCTGAAGCAGCAGGAAGCAAGTGTGCCAGAGCACAGTTACCTTCCATAGGGGATAATGGCACGGCAACAGGTTGTCACAAGGTAAGTGTGGCTGTGCAAATACAGAAACTCTTAGATGTATACACTCAATGAAAAGGAAAGCCTCTGCAACAGCATGGCAACTGGGCAAGAGGCTTCACAGGAAATGTGTTCTTTGTTTTTCTAAACGTAGATACACAGATGAATAGGATGACAAGAAGGCAAAAAATTTCAGATTAGCTTTTACTGGGAATAAATCTTGAAAATGCAATCTTTCAAGTTATTTCAGCATCCTTCATTCCTCCATCTTGTTTCTTAAACCACACACGCACAGACGGGGAGGTGTGTGTGCGTGTTTGTGTGTTCAACGGCTCTCTGAGGCCTGCGTGAAGAATCATTATCAAGGACGCTCATAAAAAACAGCCAACACACTGCTAATTCTCATCTCCGGATAGAAGCTAGAAATCTTGAAGAGAAGTTTATGATTTTACACATGAACGATTGGTGGCTGTCAATTTGTCATCCATCCACAATTATATAACCCTTCATTTCAATAACAATCGGCTCTTGTAGTGCCAATCAGCTCATAATCCAGTTATGAGGATTAAATTCTTACTGCAGCTTATTTGGATCAGGACTAACAAGAAATTAATTGAAAGGGGCTGACCCTATAGGAATAATGTTCTGCAGTTCAGCTGGCAGAACAGACTGAGAAAAGCTCTGAGTAAGTGACAATACTGGTGATATAATTGGGAACATAACACACACTCAGACTGGCTGTTTGCATTTTTCACGCAGTGTTGTCATCAATAGCTGGAGGGACAGGATTTTCATGTGCTGAAGCTTTGGATCCTAAAAAGTACAGGCGACTAGACCAAAATGCTTAAAATTAAAGCAAATAAAGCACTCTCTCTATCGCTGTCCCTTTCTCTCTCTCTCTCTCTTTCTCTCTCTCTCTCTCTCACACACACACACACACTGTTCATTTTCTTGATGTGCTAATTGCTGGAGGTGTGTTTCTGAAATCCAAAGTAGGACTCTTTTACCTACAGATGCACAAAATTTCACAAGAACCTGAAAAGCTGTAATTAAAGGGTGACACATTTCTGCTCCTCTCCCACTGTGTGTGGGATGGCCTGAAATAGAATTGCAGGGTTTCAACAGGCGAATCACACTCTACACCGCTGCACAGGCACCATCCGGCGACTCGGGGGAATGGAAATGGATACTGCCCGCATCCTCGTATTTGTTGGAATTTTAACGAATGATCAGACAGACAGGTGCGATCGGGTACGATGACAAGCAGAGCTCTGAGGAGCGATGGGCTGCCACAGGCGCAGTGACTCTATCTGAAGTTGTGATATATATATATATATATATATATATATATATATATATATATATATATATATATATATATATATATATATATATATATATATATATATATATATATATATATATATATACATATAAACACACAAAGTGAATCAGTCTCCAGACCGAGCCTGTGACCTGTGCAAGTGGGGCAGCTGGGCGGGCAACGGCGCATGTTTTCCCTCAACAGCTGCTGGTGATTCATAAACTGAGGCTAATTCCTGTGTGTGATGCCATTTACATCATTTGCCTGAGGGTGTACTCTTTAATATGGGACCGTTATTATTCCACAGCGCCTTGTGTTGCTGGTGGGGTAGAGGGTACATGTGCGCTATATCTGTGCTGCCTTGTATTTGTTTGTCTGTGCATGTGTGTGTGTTAATGTGCCTGTGCGAGTATGTGAGAACGAGAGAGAGCGAGAGAACACGAGAGAAAGAGTCTGTTGCTATGCACTTTTACACATCCTCCCACTGGTCTCTTCACATGAAAAATCATGGCAGAGAGAAGATGAACACACATAGCTGGGCCATTTTCCTGTGATACAACAACATTTTAGCCACAAAAGCACGGAGAGCTTCAGCGGAGCATCAGAGGTCGGCCAGATCCCAGAGCCGTCTTGATGCTGTGAGGGAATAGGGCTCGAACCCCTTTAAATTGCTTGTTGTTTTGCCGGATTGCTCCATTACTACAAAGGATTCCAGGGTCAGAGCAATGAGGAAGTCACTGCTGTGTTTTATTGTTGAGTCAAGGCAGTATGTAATTTTGCGGTTAAACCTAAGGTGGGGAGTAATGTTATATTGGCTATTATGTAAGTTCTGATTTACGTAACGATTTACAAACTAGGTGCATGTATGACTGAAACAATTGTCCTTTCTCCCACTGACTGTAAACAAAGCGATGTGCAAAGTTTCCATGAAGAAAACAAATGTTGTTGCTTCTCAAATAAGCAAGTTTTCTTGGGTTTTTTTTCTTTAAATTAGAGTTCAGATAATTGGTTTGGTTACAATTAAGATAATGCAGTTAGGGCTGGTCACCTTTGTTAAACTTTTATTTTTTATTTTTTTTTATTTTTTTATTATTTTTTTTCTCCTTTTATTTTTTCTCTGCCAATCTCCTCTCCTCAACCCCTTCCCTTTGCAGAGTTTCACTCCTTTGCACCTGTCTCTATTCCTTCTAGAGTTTTTTTTCAGTTTTGGTTTTTGGTAATGTTTTTCTCCCTCAAATGACTGACGCTATCATTTATTTTGTTGGGAGGGCAGTAAATGTGCCAGAGCTAAATGAAATGGGGCACATTTGGACAGCAGCTTTATTGGCTTTAACAATAAGTTCAGATAAAACGGTGCAACACTGCAGATTAAACACAACTCAGAGAGGAACTTGACATAGGGGTATACTGATTTAATTGTAGTTCCCTTAAAAAAAGCAATTTCATCGTGTTACTTCTTTCCTGTGTAATTACCCAGTGTTATTATACAACCTACAGCTATGCTCATTGGGTTACGACCGGCGCTGACAATTGCACACATATGAAACACCAGTATATGTGCACCCCTAAAGGGATGAATTATATAAGATGAAATATGTTTAAGGCCAAGAAAGAAAACCCTTTTCTTTTTCTGAAACTGGTTGGTTATGATGCTACAGCACTCTATGAATTTCACAATCTCATCGCTCCCTCCAGAAATAATGTTAAAAATCTCAATATATTTCCATAATCTCCCTTTTACTGGCAGCGAACTAGCCGCAATGTTTTTTTTTAAACCGACGCAGAAGGGCTGATGAATGTGTGGATGCTGCCATATGGGAAGGATTTACTTCTCACAGTGCATGTGTAAAGTGCTGTCCATACGAAGAGTCGTCTTTTCATGTTCAGACCAGGGCTTAGTTGTGTGAGTGCTTTGCAACGTTTTGGATCACCTTCCCAGTGCAGCCGTGATTAGTTAAGTATAAGTGGTACAACGGAGAATAAATCACATCTTTTCACACAGCTTTCTAGCAAATAGTTGGTGGTCCACTGAGGTAGTAGTAGATGCATCATTTTTGCTGTAAACAAAAAGCAAGCAACAGAGACCTCTGTGCAGATAGCAATGTGCACTAGCAACATTTGCTCCCCGCTGGACCCGGGTTTTACACAAAGGAAACACAGAACTGAATATATAAATTACCCAAAATCAAAAGATTGGAGAAAGTAGCCAATAGAGGCATGATTCATTTGACACCCTCTGTCATTGCTGTAGCACTTTCCCAAAACCCATGCTTTGTGGAGCGACTCAACAATGGACCTCATGTAATGACTCACGCCAGCAAACAAAAAATGCAAGTTGACTGTGACAGGACAAAAGAAGCACACAACAAGATGAGACAAATTTATTAGCTCTCAGTAGAGCCAGACAAAACCGGGGTGAGATGGTCTAACGGTGCTACAGGTGTTCCCAGTGAAAATGCAAATCTGTTAACCCTCGCATGAATGAAAAACTTGCTGAGAGAAAAAAAAAAAAAGACTACATATAGACCAGCAGTGGCTACCATTATTTCTGATAGAGCCTTTTTTTTTATTAACTTATGACCTTTAGTCACAAGCGATATGATGCAGCACAATAAGACCAACACCAGCTAGTCTGTGTGGCTAAATGAAGAATAAAAGATGGCTGTGACATTGCTTGAATAATAAAAAAGCAGGCCAATCTTGATCCGTGTACCGAGGCGATCAGTTACCATTAGCCTAAAAGCCATTCAGCTAGCAGCTCAAAGCTGTAGACATTATCACAAAACATAATTAACTAATGAGAAAAACCTGGTGGCCATTAGCCGGGATTCTGCAGCTGAAGGGCAGTGACAAGACGTCGGACTTAAATGGGTTATAGCACCGGGGACAAATATAGTGAGTGCGCGTGTTGGGGTGTGTGAGAGAGAGCAACCGTTGGGCTTACAAAGGGTGAAATAAGAGGAACAATTATGATACCTCATTTTGTGATAAGAGCGGCTTCCCAGACGGAAAGAAAAATAAATATATCAAGCACCTTAATAGAGGGTAGATAACTGAATAAGGTTTGGTGTAAGAAAAGGCAGACAGTGAGATGGAGATTATGCAGGGTAGGATAAAAAGGATAAAAATGATACCAACAGAGGTGAGGAGACAAGGGGTCCAAGGGGAGAAGTCTCCGTTCCTGACTGAACTACAAATGGAGCCCAATCAGCCTCGAAGTTGCCAAGTTTCAGATTTAAGAGCTTTAAATCTGTCAATCTGTCTGGTGAAAGAATGATGTCTAACAGAGTTTGTACTTAGACTACATTAAGATAAGATAAGATAAGATAAGATAAGATAAGATAACCTTTATTAGTCCCACACGTGGGAAATTTGTTACACTTATCTTGCCACTGATATACTCTTACAGATGTGAAAGCTGACTATTAATGTAACCTTGTAATCTGAGGTGTCAAAATGATAACTACAACTGCAAAGTTATACAAAGTGAGCAACTCACTCTTCTGCTAAAAGATCATTAGAAATCCATAGGTGTGGAGCAAAAGGTAGAAATTAGCAGACTGGTTAAACAAATTCCCTTACAGACACAACGATCCAAGCCAGAAAACAAACAAATTGAAATGCAAAGGTATAATAAAACATCCTGATCTGGTTGAGATTTTTACAGTCTAATTGGCTTTTAACAGTACTGCTCTTGTCCAAAGGCAATAAATCTACTACAACATCTGTTCAGCGAAGCCTATAAAGCGACGCAAAATGGAAAGCTCTGTATGTTGTTGGATTAACAAGTGCCATTAAATCATGTCTGTTAAAAGAGTAAGAGGTACTTAGCTTCTCTAAAGTCATTAATGGATGATTTAGGGCTTGCCTGAGCAACGCTCTGCGGAGACCATGCATGACGCTGCGAGCCCTGAGAATGGGGGAGCGTCCTGCTGTTGGAAAAATCATTAGCCGAAACCTCAAATTCAATTACTTCCTCGTTACTGGATCTCCCCTGATGGTGCTCTGGAGGACTTTGCAGCCAAAATAACTCCCGTAACTCCTCCACCTTTGTGATCTCCCCTGCCAGATGAGAGGGCCAGCATTAGCAGCTGCCATCAGGGATCAACACAAGCAGAAGGAGTCAGAGAAACATTTGGGGGCGTTAGCGGGGGACAGCAAGTAAATAAATATAAATGAAGTCCAAAATGATGAGGTACGATTAGTTTTTGACCAAATAACACCAAATAAAGTTTGATTCAAAAATAGAAAGCGCTTGTTTTTTTTTTTTTTTACAGGTACTCTGACATTTACTTCGGTAAAAGTCATCAGTATTCAAAATCCTTCATTTCTCATTATAATGGCCAAATCAGAGATGCAATCATTGTTGTTCCAATATGGAAATACAGTTTCAGAAATTCTATTTAAGTTTTAGTATAGCATTATTGCATCTGTAGACCTGCTAACAAATAACACATTTAATTTAATGTAATTATTATTTTTAGCAAAAGCAAAAATATGCAAAATGCAAGGAAAACCTTAATTTAATCTTAAAAATGTATCATAGCCAAGTAGAAAATATAAATACTCAAATAAGGTAATATTTTAAGTACTTTTAAGTACTTCTACGTATTTTAAGTGAATACCACTTGTCCACTAACTGCATTAAGTTAAAAACCTAAATGAAGGCGTTAATAAAAAGATGGAAAAAGAAAGTGAGCGTGTAGGCTGTGAGCACCTTTCTATACTCTTCTTGGCTTCCAGGAGTCCCAGAGGGAATGGTTGAGCCTGCAGAGAAAGCACTGTTGGGCTGAGACAAGTGGATTAACAGTGATCTTATTTTGCTTGATGAGGGGGTTGATGAGAGGCAGGTGCTGCAGCTTTGGAGCAGATTTGTTGGTCAGAAGTATTTGAGTTTGAGTGGTTTTTACAAAGGGAGGCATAATAGCTAACAACTTTGCCCGCATTATGTTCTCGTGTTGTCAAAGCTGTCCACATTGATGCAGAGCTCATAGGAGGAAACCAAAGATTTTATCTGTGAAGTAATTATCCTGCAGCTTCACAAAAATGAAAGGTGTTTGATTTCAGTATAGTTTTACATTTACCTGCACAACATGATTTGTGGATATCCATTTAGTCTCTAAAAGGGCTTTCCCAATGCCTCTGATGAACCCCTGGGCTGCATAAAACATGTCTATTGGATGGATTGCCACGATATTTGATACAGACATGCCCTGTTCCGCTCAGGATGAATTTTATTCACTTCTAGCAACCATGGGGAAGTCAAAATTTCTTGGCATTATGCATGTGTTAGAATAGGACTGTGAACATGCTAAAAATGCTTTTACCTGACATTAGGATTTATCTCATAGCATCTCTATTAAAAAAAAAAAAAAACAGAAGTACAGCCTTGCAGAGCTGTGGTGTGACTATTGGGACAGTTTAGCTACCCTAAACTGGCAACTATAATCAAAACTCAGCTACAATATAATCACCTTCTCCTGGTTGAAATTGTCTGAATGAAACTGAATCCTAAACCTCCTGAGAAACCCTCCTTCAGCCAACAGAAGAGAGAAGAGATCACTTTATTGGCCAAACTTCCCAAATCATAGAGTGAAAATGCAAATATAAGAAGAAATATGGTTCACACTGTTTTTATACAATCTAAATCGTATTGGAGTTGAAGGGGGTATAATATGAGTTCATGAGATGAGATTTGAGGAGAGAAATGGGAAAGTGAAAAAGATAAAATAAGAGGAAAAGTCTGAATTTAGATATTTTCTTAAGACGACAGCTAAAATTCATGGAATGGGGAGGTGACATAGAATAGCAAAGGTCTCTGGATTTAGATCGAGGGTGTTTGGGTGATGGGATTTCTGTCTGCTTTTTATGCATTTTTCTCCCTTCTCTGCAACCTGGGTATCAAGTGAGAACTGCCAATCAGTAAAAAAAAATGCCTTTGGGTACTGACAAAGAGCACAGAAGACCTTGGAGCAAGAACCGCATCCTATGCATTTTTTAAAAATCTAGTATGCATTATTTAAAATGAAGTCAAGCAAAAGCAAAAAAAAAACTAAGACTGAATTAATATCAAGATCCAAAAATTTAATGAAAATATTTTATATAATTTTATTTATTTCAGATAATTCACTGTTTATATATTAACATTTATTTAATGGTTCAATTTGTGAATGTAGAAATTATGTTTGAAGTTATCTTTCATCTTGCCATTACCAAGTTAGACAGAACTGCCTTAATTCCTAATGGCACAAATTTAACAAGGTGCCGGAAACATTCTTCAAAGATTTTGGTCCATAATTACATGAAAGGATTACACAGTGTTGTTGGCTGCACATTCATGATATGATTCTCCTGATGCACAACATCCCTAGAAAGGTGCTGTACTGGACTGCGATCAGGTGACTGTTCATGTTCAAGAAACCAGACTGAGATGATGTGAGCTTTGTGGCATGGCACATTGTCCTGTTGGAATTAGCCGTAGAAGATCTTAAAGGAATACTCATGAAGGCCGTGGCATTTAAACAATGTTCATTTGACATCAAGGGGGCTAAAGTGTGCCAAGAAAATATCCCTAACACTATTACACCACTTGAACCACTGTAGTGGTTGTAGTTGGAACCACTAATACAATGCAGGATGGGCCCATGCCTTTATGTTGTTTATGCTAAACTGTGAACCCACCATCTGAATTTCACATCATTAATCAAAAGTCATCAGACCAAGAAATGGCTTTGTGGCCTTCTGTTGTCTGATTTTAGTGAGTCTGTGCAAACTCTAGCCTAATTTTCCTGTTATTAGCTGTCAGAAATACAGCAAATTGCTGTAACCGATTTACTACAGCAGAAGACCATAGCAAATAGGCTACGGTCTTCTGTTGCAATAGCCAATTAGCTTTAAGGTTTGATGTGTTGTGCATTCAGAGATGCTCTTCTGCATACCTCGGTTGTAACAAGTGGTTATTGTGAGTTACTGTCTGACCATTCTCCCCTGATTTTTTATATCAAAAAGACATTTTCTCCAAGAAATCTGCTGCTCGTTGGATAATTTCTCTTTTGTCTACATTGAAATTCCTTTAAATCACCTTTATTTCCAATTTTTATGCTCAGTTCAAACTTCAGCATATTTTAAAACATGACTTCAGTGTCATACTGTAAAGCTGCAACGCTGGTCATTTTAAACCACTTCAAGGTCACATTAAATCATTCAACTGTAAATTGTACATTTAGACTGTTATTGATATTTTTTTTTACCTTAATTTTAAAGTGTATATTTATTCCTTTTATATTTACCTTAGTCTTCAAGTATATATTTATTTCTTACTCTTCTTATATTTATTGTTGTTTTTTGCACTGAATGGAACTGGAGCCTCATCATCTCATCTCTCTATATACTGTACTGTATATAGCAGAGATGACAACATAGTTTACTTTGACTTTGACTAAATATCTCTGTTATATGGGCCCTGGCTCATCACATCATATCAACATATATTTTTATACTGTTCAACTCAATCAAATTACATTTCTAAGACACTTAAGTCATTTGTTGTGTATATAAGTCATGTTTAGTTCTTCAAATAGTGCTTAAAATAAAGATGTAATTTTGTGGCATTTGCGATATTCACTTTTAAATATCGTAAAATTAATTAACTTTAAGAAACTTTAAGCTAAGCATGAAGTACTTTAAATATCCATGTCGTTTACCATCATAGAGCCATGAGTGCATAGACTTCTCACCCAGGCTGATTGAATATGCTTTCACTGGCATTTTATGACCATTTGAGATATTTTGGATGTTAAAATGTGCTCCATGGGTCCGTGTGTGTTCAAAGGCATTTTCATAAACATAAAAATGCTATTTCAGAAGACCAATGATGATGCCATTAATATGAGTATAGAGTGAGTATTAAACCTCAGGCCACAGCATAACCACAGATGATTCCCCTCGAGTTAACGTTTCTCATATCCATCAGTTAGTCAGGTCAAACTTGCACCACCATCTACAACAGTAACACCGGCGGCAGCATTTACATCATGCTGTCACTCTCCCCGGGCAGTAATCCATACACCTGCACTACGACTGCAGCCTCTGTTTGTCCCTTATTCTCTCTGTAACTATTAATTTCAGGGAAACAGCCTTTCTCTGACTAAGCACAAACTGCGAGTTGTTCTCTTAGTGATCCCTATTGTATGCCAGTCAGCATTTTGCAGGATACACACTGACTGGATGGAAACTGCTGAGATGCAAAGTGGCGCCGCACTGAAGAAACACATAGTGGTGAATCGAGCTTAAACCCCAAGCTGTACAAATCTTTCTGCCTCTCTGTCCTCCTTGTCTGTTCCTTACTTCTTCCATCTTCTTACTTCTTTTCGTCCAGTAAAAGTATGCGGGGGCTGTTTGAACTAGAAGCATCACAAATGGCCAATAGCAAAACAGAAGAGCAGATGGCAGGAAGAGTGGGTCCAGATGGGAAGCTTTGGCCAGATGAGCGAAGCTGGTGCAGGAGCATACTGACACTAAGTGCTAAGGAATCTTTAAAGAACCAGTGAGTCAGGATGTTGGTGTTGAGTAACTAGGGCAAACAGGACCACGATGAAGCTTTGGGAACAATTACAGAAGTTTGGTCTGATCAATTCACAATGGTCTCAGCGCTACAATAAGCTTTAATGAGCAAGTTAATGATTGGTTTATTCAAACCAATTAAAGTGCTGTAATATGAAGCTTGGGAGAACATTAGTCATCAGACAGCAGGCAACCACAGGGAATCATCGAAGGTGCACTTGAAGAGGAGCTTGATTAACGACTAGTTTGAGGGTAAATATTCACCTTTCATTCCACATGGAAATAAAATCACTTTTTTCTCTAAGTCAGACATTATAAGGAACATGATTCACATGATTTCCTTACTGTGTATTCTCCTTTTAGCAGTCAGGTATTGAAACCTACCTTCTATTTTCTTTTTCTAAGATCATCTTTTGGATGTTCTACTACATTTTTATTAAGCTTCTTCTTTGGCTTTATTTGGCTACTCCCTTTAGGGGTCACCGCAGCAAATCATCTATCGCAATCTCACCCTATCCCTAGAATCCTCCTCTGTCACACCAACCCTCTGTACGTCTTCTTTCTCTACACCCACCCACCCACCCACTTTCTCTGTGGTCTCCCAGCTCCACCTTCAACACCTTTTGTTCGGTATATTCACTATGCCTCCTCTGCATATGCTCATACCATCTCAGCCGTGCCTCTCTAACTTTGTTTCCAAACGGCTCAACCTAAGCTGTCCCTCTGACATACTAATTTCTAACCCTGTTTCCCTTTGTTCACTTCAAATGAAGATCTTAGCATCTTCCTCTCTTGCTGCTATCCTTCTGTCACAGATCAGGTGGGTCAGGTAGGGTGGAGTTGGTCCATGAACTTGCTTCTTTAACTCTTTTGTCTGTTGCTTTGGATGGTTGATCCCAAGTATTTAAACTATTTTCACTTCCTCTACTCCTGCATCTTCAGTGTTATGCCTCTCTTTCACATCCATGTATTCTCTCTTGCTTCTACTGACTTACTCCTTTCTCCAGAGCATACCTCCACTTTCCCCGGCTCTGTTCCACCCATTCCCTAATCTCACTGCAGACCACAATGTTTTCTGTGAACATCAACATCCACTGAGTCTCCTATCTCATCAGGCAGCCTGTCTTTCAAAAAGACAGACCAGGTAAAAAGGTGGTGGGAAACCTATCAAAAAATAAATAAGTCTTGGTAAAAGCTGTATGTAGTAAAAGTAAAGCTACTACAATTAAAAAAGCAACACTCATTTTAGGTTTGACAGCGTTTTAGTAGGTAAAAGTGAATGCTTTGAGCTGCGGTTTGGGGAAGGCCTTGAAGGGGACTGGCGACAGCTCCCGGGCCTGGCAGATCCCCATGTACTAAATAGAAGTGAAGAAGTTGAAGAATGGAGAACAAGGAGGGAGGGAGGGTGGGGCACGTAAACGAGAATGATCAGCTTGCAGAACTGGGGGAACTTATATAGATGACAGCCGAAAGGAGCGTGTTTGGAGGCGTGGTCCTGCTCCTGAAATTACAACACAGAATCTCCAATAATAGTTAACCTACTCATGAAAGCAAAGGAGTATAATCTTCCTACACGGACATATAGACTTACTAGACACTTCATTTGGTAAACGTTCCTCATACAAGTCGAAACCTCTTTTGGCTTCAGAACTGAGTTAATTTTTCTCATCATAGATTTAACGTGATGATGACATGATAGCATCATACAGTTGCACATCCATGATGAGAATCTCCGGTTCAACAACATCCCAAAAGTGCGTTCCTGGATCGAGATCTGGTGACTGTGCGGGTCATTTGAAATCAAGAAACCAGTTTGAGGTGATCTATGCTTTCTAACATGTTTTTTTATCCTGCTGGAAGCAGCCATCAGAAAATGGGCAGTCTGCAGTCATAAAGGATAGATATGGTCAGCATCAATACTTTGGTAAGCTGTGCTATTTAAGTAATCCTTATTTGGACTAAGGGGCTCACAATGTGCCAAGAAAATATCTCCCACACCGTTACAACACCACCAGCCTGAACCACTGATACAAAGTAAAATGGATTCTGGTCCTACCATTGAATGTTGCTGCAAAAATTAAGACTCAGGTGTTTTTTATCCATCTGCTGTCCACCAGCATTGGTGAACCCGTGTGAACTGTAGCCTGGGTTTCTTGTTCTTAGCTGACAGGCTGTGTGGTCTTCTGTGAGCCAATCTTGTTCAATGTTTGAAGTATTATGCATTGATAGATGCACTTCTGCATACCATAGCGGTGATCCGTTGCCTTCCTATTAGATTCAAGCAGTCTAGCCATTCTCCTCTGACGTCTAGCATCAACAAAACATTTTCACCCAGAGAATTGCAGCTCATTAAAACTCAGAGATGGTCTCAGCAGATCAGCAGTTTTTGAAATCCTTAGCCAGCCTGTTTGGCACCTACAACCATGCCACATTCAAATGTGTTCACAGATGTTCTTCTGTCACTTAAATCACCTTTCTTCCCCATTCTGATGTTTGGTTTGTACTCAAGCAAGTTGTCTTGGCTGTGGTGACTTTAAAAAGCCATGTGACCTTTGAAGTAAAACCAGCTTTTTAAGCTTTGCCTTCAGAAGGCATTCAGGACTCACTTCCTTCTCATGTTCACTCACTGGTTTTGTATGTTGTAGGGAACATTTGAAGCATCACTGTTATGTGTGGTAGTGGGTTCTTGGACTAAGTTGGTCCACATTTTTTGTGGTAATTCACTGTATTCATAAACTTGTCTGTACACAGCAAAAAAAACCCATAATAATCAATTTTACTGTACTTGTGTTTCTTTTCAAGATATTTGAGTTATTTGGTAATAAATATTTCCACGATTGTTTGCTTTTGCTTTTGCAAATCTGTAGCTATGCGCTTGGGGAATCAGGGTGGAGACACACATGATTAAAGTGCCTGGTACCACTGTTTCATCTGTGAACTTCTGCGTGCCCATTTGTTTTCATGTTTATGAGAATAAGGAAGAGCAATATATTCAACAGTGAACTAACAAGGTCCCACCTGAGACCTTTAGTGCCACAAGGTAGCCGAATGAGTCAGTTAGGTCTCAGCACATGGTGTCCTGCTGTATTGTATGTCACACTTTGGTGCCTCAACAGGCTGCTTCTGTGTTGAGTTCTTCTCTTAGATGACAGTGTGCGCTCTTTGTTCTGGCTGTGTCTCGTGACGGCTCTGCAGTGTGCTGTATGAGTCTCGGGCTGCGTCACCACTGACTGTAATAGCTGAACACTGCAGGGTGGAAAAAACACTTTAACCTGCATGAATTTTGTAGCTCTAAAAGAAGAAAATAAAAAACAGAACCCGACCAAATAGTGCTATAAATCACAAATTAATGACTAAATAGATGGCTACACTGTGCTCTTCTTGCATTTTGAAAAGCAAAATAAGATGAACGGCAAATAACTTTTTTTTCCCTCAGTAGCTACATCGTCAGCGATATGCCACAGAAAGGCTGTGACTCGGTAATCAATAATATGCTTGTACAGCGAACATAAAAGCATCAAAAGCTCGATTTTCACGAAGCTTCTCTCCACCATTATCTCCTAAGTGAATACAATTCCCATTTTAATTTAATCAGGCACAGCAGGATGAACTCATGGGGTCCTGCTTGGAATTGACTGCAGTAAAAACACTAGTTTCATTTCCTGTTTGGAAGCCTTTTCCAAAGGGTGGCGTTTTTAAGCTACTGTACAAATTATCACCATGGCAACCAGAGCTATCTGGAAAAATGCAACAAAAATGGTTAAAACCACAACACAAAACAAAAAAAACACTTCTGTTTAATACGCCTGCAATTACAGGAGCTAATCTTTTATTTGGTGTTTGAGTGGGAGGTCAACTGCAATACATGTGTAAATTAAATAAATAAGTAATTCATACCAAAAAATAAAAAGTCTGCAGATCTACCTACTCATGGCAATCCTTCACTCCATCACTCTTATTCTATTTTATCAACCTTATGTAAGAGAAAGGTCATAGAATATCTATTATTTAACGCCTCAGTCATGGTATATTACATTATTAATCACCTCAGTATAGTCTCTAAACACACACAGTGTGACTCTGATTCTGACCCAGGTGCCACATAAAACAGATCTGCAATCTCCCTGGATCACTTAATTAGAAGACCATAAAAAGACAGCCGCTCACTTCATAACCACAAATAATGTCTGCACAAATTTAACAAACAAACCATTAAAAAAGAAATCTGCCACCACTAGTGATTTGTCAGCGGGCAATCAAGAGGCTTCCTTGTGATCCATTGTTAGAATAAAAACTGAACATGAATGGCAATGCAAGTCTAAATTCTGAACATGTCCTTTGAGGGAAGTGAACAAACAGGCTTTGTGTAGCTGATACAATTGTATAACATCTGACTGAGCCACCTGAACTGTCAGCATATCAGGGCCATAAAAGCAGCACAGAAGCAGAAATGTACTGTGAAAGCGCCGCATGGGGCAGAGCAGCAAGAGCTCTGAGACACCCGCCCACCCTTCCTGAATCAGCCGTTTCTGTGGCGACCAGAGCGGAGAGGGGTGGAGGGAGGCGCATGGTAAAAGTGAAGAGACAATTTCAAACCTGGTGGGAGAAACATGGATGGATGGATGGATGGATGTCGGTACATATATACTGGAGGTTGGGTGAAAAAAGGAGGTGGCACAGTCAATGGGGAGCTTGGGCTGTTTTTTCAACATCACAGCAGTGACAGATTGACAGTTGGAGGCAAACAACAGCAGCAAACACCGAGGGGAATTTTCGCTGTCAATGGCAGCCCAGATCACGGTCATGGCTCAGGGGTTTAAACCATCTAAACACTGACAATGTGTCTCTGTGAAATCTCATTCAGCCATATGCTTTTATTCAAAGGATTGTATTTCTCTGTCCTCTCTTTAAGCAAATCATACAGGCTTGAAGTTGGTCAGATTCAGGCTTAGTTCAAAGACAAACTTCAAAAGAACTAAAGTCCATTCAACAAGTTCTGCAGTGGAGAAAATAATTCTAGACCAACCTGCTGATTCCCTGCGGTAAACATTCATGAGCTGCCATTACACGTAATTACATCCCAGGATGCAGTACAAGTGACGAGTGTTACACACCAATATGGAGGAGAAGGTGCTAAAGAGGAATCCAGCTTTGCAACACAGTACAAATAATTACGTTTGGGCTCAATCAGGGCAAAACAAATAAAGAAATCAGCACTGATATGATACACTAACACAGACAGGAGAAAAGTGGACATGTGAGCCAAAAAAAAAAACCTTATTCCAAATTAACAGCAGACTGTTTGCTGCATATAACGCCACAGAAAAAAGGCATGCATGATCTGGCCCATTAGAGAGATCTTTGATTTGATGTCAGCTCTATTTTTGAAACCAAGCCAGTATGCTGAGAACCTTATTATGTAACAGATTAGATGTTAAAGCGAGAATATTGCTACAGTCTTAGACTACAGCGATCGCATTCTACCAATGCTACAATAATTAGGGATGGATGCAGTCGTTCTCTTGCGCAGTTGAGACGAAAGGCTCACGCTAAGCTCAAGAAAAACAGCGTAAATCTGAAGTGTAAACTCCTGCAGATATTCCCGACAGTTGTTGATAAACTACTGTGTCCACACGGACAAATTGCGGGCTGGAACGGAGGCGCAATCTGCATTCCATCAAATACTGTAGTCCGCCTAAAGCACAGCTTCTGAGATGAAACTGTCTTCATCTTGTGTTGTTGTTTTTTTTTTTTTTTTTTGGGGGGGGGGGTATCTTGTTTTTTCTCCCCTGTTTCTAAACTACACTGAGAGAGCAGTGGCAGAAACAGTTTCCACTCCACCCACTCTCTCTAGCAGGGACACATGGACACATGGGGAAACAGGGATGAAATCAAATGCATTTACTCCTTCCAGAGGCAACGCTTTCCCCAAGTCCCAGCGGTCTTTCTCACCTGTCAGCGAGAAGGTAAACAAGCCTTCATACAAACTAACGTTTGCGCGAACATATATGTGAAAACACCCCCACCTGTCACATCGACGCGCACAAAACCAAAGGTGGATACACCTCATTTCTTAAGAAGAACTTTTGGCATTTGTGAAATCATTCCTGTATATACTACAATATTCAAATAGTAACATGCATACATTACAGTAAAATAAACACAGACTGGTGGAAATCATAATAATAATAATGATAATCACATGGATACATCCAGTGCAGTCTTTAGTGAGTCGAGTATTTTGTCATGATTCTGTTGACACTCACCTGTTTGTGTAGCTGGTTTCAGAGTCCTGGGGTGCGAGGCAGCTCAGACAGAAGTGCGCAGGGACTCGGCTGAGTTGCTCACACTGGACACATACCAGAAGACTGACTGGCTCTGCTCTGCACTGCACAGCTCACAGCGCTCTGCTCTTCCCTCCGAGTCTCAGAGTCAAACAGCAGATCTGCTTCTGCTGCCTCTCCCTCTTCCTTTCACACGTACTGTAGCAGCAACAGAGGGAAGGCTGGGGGGCTGCAGACTCTCTGATCAACACAAGTCTCCCTCCTCTCTCTCACTCTCTCTTTCTCCCTCCTCTCTCTCACTCTCTCTTTCTCCCTCCTCTCTCTCTCTCTCTCTCTCTCCTTCCGGCTCTATGTCTCTCCTCAAGTATGGCTACAGGCAACCGCGGCTGAAGAGATGAGCAGAAAACACAGTGAGTAAGTGTATAGATGAAGTTGACTCCGTTTGCAAGTATTTATGTTGTGTGCTTTTGTGCGAAACGGCGCGCTGTACAACAGCACTGCACATAAGCGTACACGCAGTGGGAGAAAGCTTTACTCCCACCTCCTGCTCCCCCTTTTCACCACCACCTACCCTCCGCTCCTTTGCCAGCCCCACACCAGCCTGTTGAAATGAGTCATCAGCTATCAGCCAATCACACAGTGGCACACAGCCTCCGATAAGAATAACAGGAGTATTTATGCACTCCTGCTTTAAGAAGATGGAAATGACATGGAGAATTGTCTGGCATACTTTGCTCTCAGTGGGGATGATGACAGAAAATCGCTAAAGTTTATTTATTGATTTTTGTAATAATATATAATAATATATTTGTCCTTGTCATGTTATATATGCGCTAAACATGTGCAGTCCATCACCTCCTTTAGTAGCTTACAAAGAAATACGGCATGAATATAATATACGATTGGAAATATAATAAAAGGGTACAATGATCATAACTGCATCACTTGTGAGTTGTGAGTCACTGTGGCATATGATTCATTCAATCAAGGCTGCAGACACATCTGAGTAAAAGAAGGTCTGACCCTGGTAACTTTCCTTGTAAAGTGAGGAAAAAAAGGCTAAAACCAAGCACAAAATTGCCGTTCTACTACTGCTTTGAACAGCCTCTGAACTGATCCAGCAGCCTTGTAAGCAGTGGGAGGAGATATTTTGGGCTTTCAAGGTTCCAGAAGTTAAATTACTGCTCCTGCATAGCCAAGGTTTTGTGACAATCAGTGGGAGAATGGCCTGGATTGACATGAAGTTATTCCGGTTGAATTATCATTCCCAACAAAGAGCTGAGAAGATGAAAAACCAGTTTAGAAGGCCACATACAAAAATCAAAAAACCAAACTCAAGGATAGATTGAGACTATGCCCTTTAAAAAACCCAAACTTTCACATGGAAGTTATTTCCTGTGTGAGTTATGACACTATTGTGACAGAAGCAAGCAGCACGGAAGTAAAGCAGACGTCAACAAAATATGCACCTTTGAACCTTTTTTTTTATCCCCCTACTACTCAAGATTAAAGGTACATCAGGGAGATTTTAATTTTAATTTGTTAAAATCGTGCAGCGCGGCGATTAGCACTGTGGCCTCACAGCAAGAAGGTCCTGAGTTTGACTCCACCATCTGGCCACCATCCACACAGAAAATGCCTTTCTGTGTGGAGTTTGCATGTTCTCCCCGTGTTGTGTGGGTTCTCTCCGGGTTCTCTTGCTTCCTAAAGACACGCAGTTAGTGGGGTTAGGTTAATTGGTCAAAACCGGTCAAAATAAATAAATTGCCAGGCAGAGCTAAGTTGAAATTTACAGTTAATATTTCAAAATTTTGACTTCAGAGTAAGATATCACTTTGGAGTTTGGAGTATTAAGTTAGTAATTACTGCTAGCCTACATAAACTGTGCAGGCCATGCACGGATAAGGGCACATGTTAGTTACTGTGCAGTAACAGTTCAAATTCACCTACTAGAACTTTACTCACACAAACTGAAGCGTAAATAACTGGACCACATAGCAAGCTATGTTATTTGTGATACAATTCGATTAAAATAAATTCCCCAGCAGCACAATCAAGATGGAGAGATGAAGTTCCCTGACTGGAATTAATGCAGATGAGGCCAAGGAAACACCTAACAGCTGATGTAATAATATGAGGGAAGGGAGAAACCACTGGAGGAAATGCAGTTTTAGGCGCTCCACGACAACCCAAGCAGTTCCTGCTTCGGTCGGTACCTCAAAGTGTTTGTAAGATGGCTCCCTGCTGAAAAATAGTGGCTTGATCTCTTTGGATTGGGGGAAAGTTGTTGGAGTTTTGTTCCTAAGTGAAAGAAAAAGAAAGCGTGAGAATTAAAGGTTGACTGTCATCAGCAATAAAGCAAACCTGAGCCAGAGCAAAAGCTTTTATTTACCTGTCAGACATGTTCCAACCTATGGCTCTACTTTGGGAAGTGACAAAAAAATTGGGTGAAATTAGTTTTGTCTAAGGGTCACCCTTAGAGGAAGTTTAAAGAGCTCGAACACCGAGCTGCTGGAGCTGAAGCGATTTCACAAAATGCATAAAAACACAATTAAAAATTGATTCTCTGCTAATTTGTTTATTATGTGACACAACACTGGTCCATCCCTTGAGTAAGGCATATTTTATTGTGCTTTTAGGTCAGTGTTCAATGTTTAGGTCTCTCTTGCAAATGAGACACTAGGTCTCAATGGAACTACATGTATAAATAAAGGTTAAATGAAAAATAAATAAATAAAAAGCTAGGCTAAGTTCGATTATATTTTTCCTGCTGTTATTGCTCCTTTGCACAGTTGTGTCTAGGAATATAATTATTAACTAAAAAGCCATTGGCACTCAGTTTTCTGAGCTATAAACCTTTCATCGGCCCCCTATATATTATTAATTTCAATCAGCATCTTACTTGCTGAATGCATTTTTTAAGGTTTACACTGAAACTCATATGACAGCAGCACTTATGGCGAACACAAGATTCAATTTGCAGAAAATCTCATATTGGCCTGTAGCATGTGTTCAAATGAAGGTAACTCAATAACCGTCACCAAAATCTGTTTTTAAGACTGTAGATTCACAACTATAATGGTCTATTGGCATGGTCACACATCCAAAACACTTTCTGTAATCTCCAGTCTAGAAAGCAGAAATAATTTAAGCCAAAGGGTCTGATGGTGAGGAAACATAAAGGGTAAGGGGGCTGGTGATTCACATGCTTGTGTTCATTTGTCTGCATGGAATATTGTATTTGTTTTTTAATTGTTATATTGTTATGTGTTGTATTTGTTGTAACGTCTGCTATCCTCTTGGCCAGGTCTCTCTTGGAAAAGAGATTTTAATCTCAATGAGACCTTTACCTGGATAAATAAAGGATAATGTTAGTGACATAAACCGATCATCTAAGAGCAGAACAACAGGAAAATGAGAAGCATGTGAGGAGATCAAATGGAGGTTATTCCATATGACTCAAAGGGAAACCGTGGTGGAGCTGTTCAAGTCATTTCCGCTCCACAAACTTTCTGTCTGAAACTAGACCCTTTGGCTTTGTTCTCCTCAAATTACCATTATCTACACAAAAACCACTGATGCACAGCAAAATTGATCTGTTCCCCACTGTTGACCATTCAGTGCAGTGACGTTTTTCTACCTTTTGGATTCCTGTTTCTACTCCCCATCTCCATTTTATCTGTTCAGAAAATGGGACATCAAAAGTCTGCATATGCTAACTCCAAATCCACTACCTGCATTGAGACACATTTTCTTATATGTTGGTTCACTGGACTATAACACAAAAACTCTGAATCAATAATCAATAATTATAATTCTTTGATTTTAAAATGATTTATCCTTATTAGTGACATTAGTCGGGGTGGGGGGGTGGGGGGATTACTTGATCCCCTGCTGAACTTGTAATTTTGGTCACTTACAAAGAAATGAACAGTCTCTCATTTTTATGGTGGTTTAATTTCCAGTTTCTTCCAGTTTCCAATCTCTCCACCACCATGGGCAAGAAAAAGAGCTGACAAAGGACAAGACTGCATATTTGCACAGGGCTGAAATGGGCTACAAGACCATCAGGAAGTTTGGTGAGTAGGTGACCACTATTGCTGCAATTATTTGAAAATGGGAGAAATATAACATGACCATCAATCCCTTGGATAGCCACCGTACAGAACTTAAGTTTGCCAGTAATCATCGAAATTCAGACAAGGGCTGCATTGGGGCAAGACACATGGACAGTAAATCCACTGACAATCCACCCACGTTCCGACTGGTAGGTGACTCGCTCTACAACACCAGCTTTCTCTTTCATCACATTGGAACAGATGATTTGTACAATTTGAGTTGTCCCATTGATGTCTATGGATGTCTAACCAGTGGCAGAGAATATCCTACTTAGTGTGTGTCAAATGGATGTCTTCTTTTATGAGTTACTTGATCCAAATACTTGGTTCATAACAATAGGGCTGATAACCTAAATTACCAGTAAAAATAAAAAATTAATTCAGAAATTGAGACTTGACTTTTAAAATGGCAAAAATGAGAACAGGCATCAGTGTTCTGGTATTATAGGAGTTATAAAAGCATTTGCAGTTGTAAAGCAGCAGGACTTTTGACACTTACAAAAGACCTCTGCAGTTAGGAGAAAGAGGTTTAATTTTGGCCTGTCATTGAGCTAATCACGAAAATACCACTAACTAGCAACAGTTCCTTTACATGTTATTTTTGTCTGTGTGTCAGATTTAGATGATTATAGAGTAATAAGTTCTTGATGGTGTGACAAAATACAAGCCGATCACTTGACCAGTCTTAATACCTTTTCACACATGAATCTGGACATTGCTGTCACAGTCGGCCACATGAGCACGTTTTTACTTTCTCGTGTGTATCACACAGCAGGAGACAGTGAACATCAACCCCATTCTCGCTACCAGAAATACTTCACGGTTAACATTCTTCCACCACAGAGTTTAGACAGAATAAAGGTTGATTGTAAATTTGAAGGATTACCTCTCTATTTTCACATCGGCGCAAAGCGTTGCACTAGGGCATCATGCTGCACTAGAGTTGACTGCACTGGATATCCACATTCTCACTTGCACACCCATACTGCTGTAACAGGGGTTGTATAAAGGACAGCAGCTTTAAAAATGCATCTTACATCTGATAAAACAAGAAAGGACAAAATGTGTTTCTCAGATAAGACTTATTTAAATGTACCTTGGCTTTGGCATTTCTAGTTTAACTCTGAGAGGACAAGTCTGTTATCTTTCATTCCAGGGATGTATCAGAGAGTTGCAGAGAGTGCATAAGAATTAGAAAGAAAATGTTCACATCATGGCCTTATACAAAGCAGGAAACGGGTCTGTGCTTATCCTTACACAATACAGGACCTTGTAAAAGCAGCTGTATCCAACTGAGAGTGATAGATGGCATGACAACCACATAAAAGTGTGCTTGACATTTACATTGGAGACTTGAAAATATCAGCCGAGATGCGAAGACATTACTCATCCAGCTGGATTGCCTGTTATTAATGGAGTAATGTTTCCCAGATCTTTGACACGGAAATTTTTTTTAAGTGAAAGTGTTAGAAAGACGTCATGTAACACCAGATATTTCAATTTCTTCATGAGCAAAAAAAAATATTATGCAAGAAAGACGCAAATTTTTTTAAATTTTTTTTTTGCAGCTCATGGTGCCATTCTAGTTTAAACCAGGGAGCCTTGGCATCTTTTCCATTAACAACATTATTTACAGTTACATGTTTTGCATCAATTGAGCAACTACAATAGTAAAATCACTGGCATGATATTTTTTCAAATTACTGTTGCCCTTTAAAACCAGTATTATGACCCTAACACAGTGATTTTTTCATCATGCTTCTCTCTGCAAGGTGCGAGTCAAAGTAAACAAAGAAACACACACAAAAAAACAATAAAATCAGATTGATAAGAGAATATTCTGACCAGCACTCGCTGGTCAAGATCCTCACACCACATGTGAGATGTTTCTGTCTCTCTCATGCATTAACCCACAGGAGACTCCCTCAGCTCCCTTGAGGACCACTACATCTGATACCAGCATACTGATGTTAAAAGCTCTAAGTCGGGGGAACCTCCATCCTGCCATACTCCATGTCAGTTACTGAGGAATGTCTGCGTAGCTCTGGGGGACTGTGAGTAAGAAACATGGGGGTTTTTATCTCCATCACTGTGTGGTGTCATGGGATGACAAAGCTGTCAGCCTCCAACCCTTAAGCCTTTCTTTTGAAAGAGAGTGTGTGTTAAGATGTGCGTTCAGAAGGATAAAGCGCATACAGCTTGTGTGTCCATATCTGTGCCTATTTCCAGCACAAAATGTGTGGCACATACGCAGTACTCAGTACAGCTAGATGTAGGTGTGATTCAGCTCCACATTGAGAAAATTATTTACACTTTAATAGACTAATGGCCCATTGTGCTGGGTGAGCAGTGTTACTGAGGCAATGAGGTCAATGGAGAAGGGAGATAATGAGAATGACAGTGATGTGTTGCCTCCATTAGAGCCCGTGTCATCCTGCTTGCCCTTTGATTTGATCACACAAAAAGTTCCAGAGCTTGATAAGCGAGACCCTCATCCCTCACTGTCACTGTCAAAAGAAGTCCTAACACACCAACTCTCCCCAACATGGAGGCCTAAACAGAATAAACGGCGGCTAAATAGAAAATAATCATGTTGCTCTGCTTGAATTACAACAAAACTAAATTATTTCTTCCCAGCTGGAAAAACGATATATTTTTGGGTGAGTCCGTTCGCTTTCATCAACCCAGTTTTTCAAATGATAATTGATTACATACAGTAGAGGCATGTAGACCTAACTGTACGTAGGCGGCTTTATTGTTCACGGTGTAGCCTTTGCATTATTTCATATACATTTGGTGTGTTTGCTCTTTTATTTATAGTTATTGTTAAAATTAGAGTTTGGCCAATTATCAAACCATTTGTCAATCACTTCCCCACAAAATAAATTTAAATAAAAATGTCCATCTTTGGCTCTCATTTGGCTCTGTCTTCCTCTACTCCCCGCTCTCACGACAGACCCAAGTTCAACCAAGCCCCATACTCCCCACCATTCTCGTCCATCGGGAAATTTCAATGCAGACAGAAGTAGACAGACACTGTGCAACCCTACCCTTCAGATTTTGTATCAAATTTAGATGCCATATTCTCTCAAATATATGCCAATTCATTTAACCAGTGTGTTATTAATAAAGTTAGATGACATCTAATCCATCAGCAACCTAGATTTCGCAGCTGGTCCAAAAAATAGGAAGTCAAGAATGACAGCCAGCTGTAACTTTTATAATCAGATTGGGTCCAAATACACAAGCTGACATTACTCAGCTGAGACCCGATACAATTCACACTGCTGCTCAAAGGGTGAACAACTTGCCATCCCCTTCCGGAAAAGGCAGGAAAAAAACAAGATACACAAAGACTAGCATGAAAAACATGCATGTCCTCTGGGTGAAGACACATTTAGCTGTAGAGTGAAAGCACATGATGTTTTCATTTGTGTTGGGCTCTGCTTTTTATACTCCAGATGACCTTGTCTATCTGAACAAAACATCACCATTTCCAGGTAGCGCTGTTTTATGCCTAAAAAGTGTGAATATCTACAAGCCGTACGAGGACTGTGATAAGAGTGAGTGTGTCCCAGTGTCCCTTTTCCAATTACCGAGCCTCTTTTTAGCCGTCAAAGGACTGTTTATTTTTCCGGAAATATCAAACTATTTCAATGGAATTTGAAAACATACAACAATAACTCTTTTTATTTTCTATTTTAAACACATGGCTAAAAGGGATTATTTATCCAGTCTAGTAAATATTGTCCATATTATCTTACCATACATTTCGGTCTATGGCATACATGGAATGAGACATTCTATAAATCATACTGTACAATTCAAGATTAAGTAAAAACTATTGAATCAAAGCTATCTGACGTTTCACTTATGGCTACTAAGAACATGAATTTGAGTCAATAAGGGACTTACATTCAGTCATAACTAGGGATGGGTATCAAAAACCGGTTCTTGTCGAGAACCGGTTCCCACTGTTTCAATTCCTTGGAATTGTTTGCCATTTTTGCAAACAATTCCCTTATCAATACCAGTTGCCCCGAATGACGTCACCACGTTGCGGAGCGTCATTTACCTGGCAGGAAACACGGCGCCTAAGCGGCTCAAACGCTCAAAAGTTTGATTATACTTTACGAGAACGGATGACAACAGGGCAACTTGCAATACTTGCAAAGTAGATATTTCATTTAAGGGAGGAAACACTACGAATATGCAAAAGCATTTGCTCACAAAACACACAATAACCTTAAATGTCGTGATTTTAATTCTGCTCCGGACTCGTGAATCTCAACCCAGCAGCAGCGGTAACGTTTGCACGTCCTCTCCCGTTAACACGGCAGGTAAATAATCAACTAACAGTGCATATTATGTTAGCGCAATCTGCCTTATTACAAAACCTGCCATTACTGTGCATTTAGGTGACCATGATGAGACAGACAGAGTCTGGCTGGCGCTCGCCGGCAGTTGTCGCTGCAGTCTACCGGTAGCGTCTCCTTTCAGGCCAGGATAGACGAATGTCACCGAGCAGAGACTCAGTTTGTGGTAAAAGGCTTGCACCCATTTGCCACAGCAGATGCCCCGATTTTCGGTAAGTGAATGTGTTTAATTGTAGGCAGGGACATTACTGGATATTCTTGTGTAATTGCTACAGAATAATTTATGTTATACTTTGTTATTGCTACAGAAGAATATTTATTTTATTATTTTACATTTACAATTTTTTTCCCCGGGGACCCTGTGACACCCCATTGAAGAGCCGTAGGCTGTGGCTCTCTTAAGATCTCACTGTTGGATATAAGGCCATGTTACTCCTAAATTTCTGTTTTGTTCAAAGAGACGATATAAAACACAGTTCTAAGCTAATCGACCTTAGTGTTCTCCTTTTTAAAAAAAAGAATCGATTAAAGAATCGAATCGTTAAACAGAATCGAAAATGGAATCGGAATCGTGAAAATCTTATCAATACCCATCCCTAGTCATGACTACTCATGCTTATGACCAAGGAGAGTTTTCAGCAGAGCCATTGATTCTCTGCTGACTCAATGCACAACTTACTGTCACAATACTGGAGTAGGAGGGTTACACAGCAAAGATAATCCACTTTCATGGGCCAGAAAAAGCCTATGGATCACAGGATACAATTCAGACAGAAGATTAAGGTAGAATTGAATGGCTGTTTGTGCTGTAACCTAGCATTCACACTGCATCACTACAAGGAATAACTTGCTGAAATAAGCTTCCTTCTCCTAGCCTGACATCAAAACTCCCTACCTTTCCATTCCTGATCTTTTTATTCTATTCACATCTATCTCCTTCACATATTCCCATGTCCACCTGTTACTTTTAAAGCCACTGACTGATAAACAGCCCTCCCCCAGAGGTACTATGTGTTGTAGTGATGCTGATTTTCTTTCAAAAACTATCCTTGTTTGAACTATACTCTCCCTCTGTCCTATTTCAAATGAGGCAGTTTAACTGCAGCAATTAGATTTTTCCCATAAATTACAATGAAATTCAACAAAAGCAAACCAAAACAAACACACTAAAGTGCATTGCTGTTGCACTGGTTTATATGTTTGTTTTAGAAATCAGAAACAATTACTTTGCACCTAATAACTTTTACAACCAAACATCATATGGTTTGTGTACATGAATCTCTTTCCATTTAACACAACAGCATGACCTCAGTTGTTTGATTTTGCCACATTCAAGTAAGTAAGTAACTACATAAAACACTTAATGACAGCATGTTGAAAGGATGAGATGGAAGCCACATGGGCACTGTGTGCAGTCTGTTCTGTAATTCCACGTATCTGTTACCATTTTCACAGGATGCCACTATAACAAAAAATGCACAAGAGACATAACTATAAACCTGTATTCAGTTTTCACTCTGGTACCATTTGCTGTTCTGTGAGTGCAATAAAACACCTCTGATTGGTCTCATATGCAGCTTGTGAAGTGCTAACTGTGCTGTGGTTATCACCTCACAACAACAGGGTTCTGGATTTGAAATCAAAGCCTTTCAGTGAGGCGTTTGCATGCTGTCCTTGTGCCAGTCTCCTCTGGGTCATGTATTTCCTCCACCAGACTAAAGACACTCTAACTGCATTGGCACCCTGATAGACTGATGACCTGTCCAGGGTGTAATCTGCCTCTTGCACTATGACAGCTGGGATTAGCTCTGGGTCCCCCCACAACCCTAAATCGAATAAGCAGTTAAGAAAATGGATGGATAGCAACCACAAATCTTTATACATTTTGTACTCCATGAATAATGTGCCTATCACAATTGTTGAAAACAAAAACTTATTTGAATATATTCTCTACACTGCTCTGCCAAAAGGCTGCGGCACATAAAAGTAAAGAGATCAGGGTAATGATTTCTATATGAGAAGTTATGAAACTGTCACCATCTGCATTTCTATTTCTGTATGCTCTCAGGCTTGTCTCCATGACTGTTATAGATTTTCAGTTTCTGAAGGATGTTACTTTAACAAGCAGGTGGGCCAGGTCATCTTAACATTGTTAGATCCAGGGTTGAGAGTAGTCATACGGCAGGGGTAAGCCCAGTGCTACTCCCTGCCAAATCCAGGTATTCTGATCATATCTCTTTGATTACTGCCTACTCTTTTGAGAAAAATAAAAGCGCATCTCCTTCGGCACAAACCTGGTCAGTGCCTCGGTATCACATGGAAATGGGGTCAAAATTCTCAACCAAGAGTTAGGGTGAATTGTTTATCCTTTTTGCTTGCGGTCATTTGTTGTAGTTTGCAACAAGTTGCACACACTTTCCCTGAGTAATTCTTCTTTAGTACATTTCTCATGCTTCTCCAGATTTGATAATCTTATGGGATGTACTTTGGTCATCAGGGAGCAATATATTTTTTTGGTCTTTGACAAGCTGAAAGACAAAGGGATGACCACAACGCTTGAGGTTTTCTTTCTTGACTCCTTCGTGGCCAAAGAGCTCTATGTTTTTCCCAGCATGCATACTGTAATCTTTCTCCAGGTTGTCCTTAGCATACTCCAATTAACGACTTGACTAAGTCATTCACTAGTGTCTTGGCGGTTGCTCTGGGGTCTTTTCGACTAGTTCGCCCACTAGTTTTATTTCACGAGTCTTTGAATTCTTTTGGTTTTTACCTCTGCCAGGGTTGTTCTACATTGTTTGGTCCTCTTTGAATATCCTGATGATGCTCTTTTCTCCAGTTCTTGACACTTGGAAATGCTCTGATAACTTTTTATATCCTCCTCCTGCTTTGTGAGCATCAAGAATTCTTTTCTGAAATCTAAAATAGTTTTTGGCTTGATTCTTTCTCAAGTAACAGCTCAAACAAATACAAAGATACGTTTTTCAGGGCTGGCAAGTTTTTGTTTTTAGTAAATAATTTTGTTATTGTGTGCAAATAGAAATAATTTATGATTGCAAAGAAGACTAGTAAGTTTAAAAATGCTCTGTTAATAATCCAAATAAAAAAGCACTTGGGAAGGGGGGAGGGAATTATCTGGTGAAATAGTGAAATACTGGCCATTAAAAAAAAGAAGTATATATTAATACATCAGGCATTAGCCAGTAAAAAGGTGGCACCTCTGCCACCTGAGACATCTCTTACAACAGACTGCAAGCTGTCCTTGATGTTGAAGGGTACATATAGACCCACTGAACAGTATTCTGATTCTTTCATAACTGCTTCAGTTCTTTGTCTAATAGATCATAGCATCACACAGCTGCTGCAGAAGATTTGTCACCTGTGATGCAAATCTCCAGTTTACTCAAATCCCAGAGATGCTCTATTTAATTGATATCTGGTAACTGTGGAGGCCATTTCAGTACAGCGAGCTTGTCATGTTCAAGAAATCCGTTTGAGAAGATTTGAGAAGCTTTGCAACATGGTGTATTGTCCTGCTGGAACAGCCATCACAAGTCAGCAACAATACTCAGGTAAGCTCTTATACACTGTTCTGCATACCTTGCTTATAATGAATGATTATTTGGGTTACTGTTACCTTCCTATCAGCTCGAAGCAGTCTGCCAATTCTCCTTTCACCTCTGGCATGAACAGATTACTTTTTTTGTTAGACCATTCTCTGTAAACCCTAGAGATGGCTGTGCAGGATAAACCCAGCAAATCAGCAGTTTCTGAAATGCTGAACACCAGCATCTGGCACATTCAAAGTCATGTAAATCACCTTTTCCTCCCCATTTTAATGGACAGTTAGAAATTCAGTGAGCTGTCTTGACTATGTTTACATGCATAAATGAACTGAGTCACTGCCATGACATTGGGTGACTAGATATTTGCCTTAACAAACAGTTGAACATGTGTACCTAAGTGGCCAGTGAGTGCACAATGTTAAGAAAACCTTTTTCTCAGCATCTCACTATTTGCTTTATTTTTGTTGTAGTTATTGTCATCATCATCACTGCAATGCTTTACAGTTTAATTTGAATCCAGATAATTTGAAATGTTTTTCTTTCTTTCTTCCTGGCCACACTTGTGGCCTACACACCTTGCATCTCCCAGTGTAAACTTGAAAAATTTAACAGTCTGACATTTCCCCTACCTACCTAACAACAGTAAACTTTATACAATGGAGTATGAGGGTCGCATTAAGAAAATATATATACATTGTTGATCATTTTGAGAAAATAGTCAAAATTTTGAGAATGAAATTGAAAATTCAAAATACTATTTGGAGACAAAGGTCGAAACGGTATTTCAAGAAAAAAGTCAAAATGTGGAGATTTTTGTTGTTTCAACACAAACTGACACGCCTGCTATTCCCTCTACAGAATGTCCTGTTTAGGTGAGTTAATGAAACAAGCTGATCAGTTTTTTGTGACACAACCTACATCCTCTTTATTGCACGAGGGTGTAACCATCGGCAGCCTTGTATCTGTCCATTACAAGCCATTTCATGTTGTACAAATTGTTGCAAATCACTCTTAACCTCCGATCCTTTTGTCACCCAGCTGAAAAGAAACACTCTGAAATCACAAACACTTGCAATGCTTTTATTTAAACCAAACCTCTGCGGAGAGGGAGATCATGCAATGTCACCAGCAGATCTGACGGGGAAAACCTTACATTTATACTCGGTGGCCACACCCCTAATGGTCATTTACAGCATCCAACACAGCTTTCCTAAATGACCATATGTGGATATACGTATGTGTGTCTGCGTGTGACACCAATGCTCAAGCCCCTATCAAACAGGATGTGTGGGGATATGCCGTACCCTCTCTGCACCTCAGGGAGAAGGGTAACAAACTTCCTCTCTCTTTCCTAGCTGTTCCATACATTCCTAGCATCCCCCAACTGTGGCTTCCTATTTCCTTTTATGACAGGCAGACCCCCACTGTCAATAAATTCCTCTCTCTCTACACAATTACACACACACTCAGGCCTATAGCTAAACCAACTTAAAACACACACACACATTCACAAATCCTTTCCTATTCCTCTGATCTACAGCTGGACCCCCTCATCTAAGCAAACTTAAGCACATTTTATTCTAATCATTGTTTTCTTGTGCTCACAAAATACAGTCTTGCAAGTTTGTGTGTTTTTCTGTCTGACCAGATACAGCATTCTGCACCTTTTCTCCATATTTTCAGCCTCCTTATACATTTGCCATTTGTCGAAATTTAGACTTTATTCTCAAAATAATCAAGATTATTTTTTAACGCGGCCCTAATACTCCATCGCACACACTTTCAGCACATATTGATGTGCTAAAACAGAAATTATTTCTGTCCTTGTTTTTAAAACCTAATCTGAACTCCGATGGTACAGCAACTGTGTTTGCCAGGTTGCCTTGAAATAACAACTGTAATCTTCACATTTTGACTTTTTTCTTAAAACCGTATTATGACAAATAATATCGAAATTGTTTTTCTTAATATGGCTCTAACACTAATATTAAAACAGACTTTACATTGATATCCAGCAGATGGCATCAGGACCAGATCCGGGTAACATAGGCCATTCTAGCCATTCATTTGTCTAAATTAGGCAGTCATGTGGTCATTTGAAACTTACGGTTCCTCTGAGGACGTTTCGGGAATCCACAAACAGCCTTCTCTTCTAACTACATAGATAAAAATGTTTATGAGCAAAATATCAAAATGTTTTTTTTCATAATAGCATGATAACAGTTATATGGAATGATACATTTAGCCTACAATTAACGATGCACTACTAGACGGGGCACGCAGTGACACAAATTAAACAAAATTAAACAAACCCTGAATGGAGACACGTGACCAACAGCGAGGAATGGATGCTTTTATTCAGAAGAGAAACAAAGTGTGAATTATCAGTAAATCAAATCAAATCAAATAAATAAGAAAATGTGGAATAGGAATACTCAGCATTGTTATTATTTCCTTAACTGTTGTCAACAAGTATTGAAGAGCAGGCTGGGAAGCAACAAAGTACAAATACTTCCTTACTGTACTTAGGTAGAATTTTCAGGTATAAGTAGCCAACTTTACCTGGTAATTTACTTTTCTGACTAGTGATGGGATTTCCGGCTCTTTTTAGAGAACCGGCTCTTTCAGCTCGGCTCACTAAAAAGAGTCGTCACTTTCGGTTGTTTTGTTGCTTTAATTAATTTATTATTAACAATAATATAAAATTATGCACAAAAGGAATTACTAATGTAAAAAAAAAAAGAAGTGGTTTTATTTATATATGTTTTTATATAAATATATGCGGTGGCCCCTAGTGACAAAGCACGTACAAACTTCAAAACATGTACAAACTCCAAAACACATTTCTAGCGTTAACTGAACTTCAAAACACAGCTACTAGATCACTTAAATTACACAATTGAAAGCATGTGTGTATTGTTTGTGTATTTATACACAAGCACTCATATATATTCAAATAATTAAAAAAAAAAAAAAAAAGTTAATTTACCTGTTACTACCACACACCAAATCCGGTTGTTGGTACTTGCTGGCTTGAGTAGCCACTAGGTAACAAAGCTCAACACTGCGCCCGGCATCCTGGAGCACTTCTGTTGTATTTTGTACGTGTTTTGAGTTTTTATGTGCTTCGGAGTTTGTACGCGTTTTGGAGTTTTTACATGTTTTGCAGTTTTTACGTGTTTTGTCTCTAGGGGCCACCGTAAATATACTTTTATTTATTCACCCCACATAAAATGTAATAAATAAATCATATAATACAAAAACCAACTATTCACATTTCAACTTTTAACTATTTAAATTTTCAGCTTTTTCCTTTTAAACAAATTTAAAGTGAAACAACACAAAACACTGCAAACCACAACACAATTAAATATAAATTAAAATATGAAAACAAAAAGAACATGCATATTCTCTGTCATTTGGACCTGCATGAATAAACTTTCTGAATCCTTTATCAGCAACTGAAAATAGTTGTGGATGATTACTATACCTTTCTAATGTGATGTTGTTGTCCCTGGTTCTCTTTCCTCTCTTTCCCTCCTGCTCTGTTCCTGTGCTACTGCGAGTGTAACTACCGCCCCTCCCCCCTCTTCCCAGCTCAAAGCACAAGGCTCGCTGCGGAGTGACAGAAAAAAAGTGCGAGAGAGAGAGAGAGAGAGAGTGAGAGAAAGAAAAAAAAACATGGCTCCCAATAAGGAGCTGGCTTCTGTCATTCACGTCAAAGATTCGGCTCTAAAAGCCATTTCGTTCACAACCAACACATCACTATTTCTGACAGCTTTTTACTTTTACTCCCTACATTTTAACACAAATATCTGTATTTTCTACTCCTTACATTTTTAAAACAGGCTTGTTCAGCACTACATTTATGCCATTTATACTGTGGAGTTAAAGTGGGCAGGGACAAGTGAAGGTGTCCGTGTATTGTAGTCAGCATCTAGCTAGCGCTACAGAAGAGGAATGAGCATAAAGGGAGTAAACGTTTTGCAACAACATTTCTGTCAGCTCAACAAACATGAGCAAACATTTTTCTCAGAATTCTGAGCAAAACCTGTCTTAATGCATCCATTTCTGCACAGTGTGTTTGGGGTTTTTTTTGTCATATGTAGATCATAACGTCTTAGGATTCTTGATCTCCAGAAGAAGATTTCTCCATTATGCTTGTATTAGACCAATGTGGTCAATGTTGAAAAGTGCAGCAGGGTTGGCAGAATACATTTGTATGTACTCTGTCAATCTTCATGGCATAAACCTCAATACATATCTGGGACCTTTCTGAGTGGATCTTACACATTTTCTCTTTTCCTGCATGGGTGTGACACGCTGATACTGATTTATGCCAACTTTGATTTTCTTTCTATGGACGATAACTGACAACATATACAAACAAAAATACAGAGGTTCGGCTGGATTAAGGTGATTTTGTTGCTGAATGGTTTTTGCGCTTGTCCCCCCTTGGTTTACTCTAGTGAACTTTAAGTCACTCACACTGAGGTGCATCCATGCTAAAAATGTTACATGTCAATTGCACATGTTACTATAAGTGTGCATGCAATTATTTTCCTGCACCCCTGTACCCACGTTGTGGGTGCATGAAACAGATCAGCTTGTAACCTGAGATGCATCAGGCTGACTGGCCAAGCACAGAGAAACCAGCCTGGTCAGTTGATGAATTCATCTCTTTTGAAATACCTTAAAAAAACATTTAAAAACTGGTAACTGTTGTTTCTACCAGTACTAGATGTAAGAATTGTACAAATGAATTTATTGGACACAAGATTAAATTGTTATCTCATTTGCCAATATGCCTGTCACAGTCATCAAGATGAAAAATAATTGATAGTCTTTGTAGAATATCATATTAATTAAGGTATATTTCATTTCAAAACTAGAGCTATATTTTTTCCTATGATTGTGGCTTTCACTGAACATTTCTTTTCATGCATATCAGACTCTCTTAATATCAGTTTAGAGAACTTGAAAAACTATTTTAATGGAGCTGAGTAAATGTTTTATTTCATGCTGGTTGACATCAAAAGACTATGCTACTACTGGCACCCAGGAGGCTGCCACCACAGGGAATGGTTTAAGTGGAGTTAAATGCTTTCAGATAAATTTGTAAAACATGCCTGCTCCAGAGACTTCCTCAAGTGTACAGTATAAAGAAGCATAAACATTTAACACAGGAGGATTTGTCATTTGGGGTTACCAAATTGCCAAAATTGCTGTTGAGTACGATTCCATTGAATATGTTAAACATTGTAGAGTGCTGTATAATCTAAATAAAAAGATAAACAGATGAAGGAACACGAGGATTGTTTGATTTATCACAGTGCCTCTGCTATGTTCTGCCAAACACTTTTAACCCACGTGGTCCAGACACAATCAGTTGCTCTTTATTTTGTATTTTGAAAGGGACTCATTGAACATGGAACATAACCCCACCGTTAGTGGCACAAAATCAGGCTGTGTTACTGGCAAGAGCTCCTGTTGTGGGTGTCTGGAATATTAAACTGGGCCGCCTGGTACTCTGTAAGACCATGAGCTCAGCAGACATGAGCACACTGTTTGGCCATGATTTGTTAGAGACTTCAGCAGACAGTGAGGAGCTCTGTCTCCTAGATGAACATAGAGCTTTGGAGCGGTGTTGTGCCAGTCGGTTCAAAGACGAGCAACAAACAAAGCTGAAAGTACGGAGATTAAACTGCATAGCAGCAGAGGGTGAATGACAGCTTTACTTAACCACTCTGTGTGTGAGAGTTCCAGCACTTACGCAACTGTGTACTGTATGATCACGTTAGCATTTTGGTTATTTAGTTCTGTTCCAAGCCTCACACGGATTAGTGATCATATTTTTGGCAACATCATTTAAGAGGAATTATCTAATATGGGCTTTGTCATTAAGTGTGCGAGTAGGAAGAGACAGAAGGAGCCCAATTATGTGTTTATATGTGAAGTTGTGAGGATGAGTGGATGTGCACAGCATATTACTTTATGTCTTGTCTAAAAAATAAGCAGGCTTAAAGGTTTCACTAGTAGTTAAACATAATCATGACGGACACTACAAGATGCTGTGCAGGTTTTATACATGACCTCTTTAATCTTACTCACAAACACACCCACATCGAGGCTCTGCAGGCACGTGGCCATTACCTACATGCATCTTGTTAACTGTCCACAATTTTGGAAGATTTTAGACATCCTGGACATTTGTGTGATAATCATGGTTACAGTGTAGGTTGGAAACCTCTGTTCATGAGGATAAAAATATATACTCCCTGACTGGATAACAATTGTTGATAGAGGTTGCTGGGAAAATGATTGCTAAGCCCTCGTCATTTAGGCCTACAGAACGTGCAGTGACCCCTGAGAACTAGGGACAAATGTTTGTCCCTCAGCTGATTGGCAGAAACCTCCTTGTGATTGCTTTGATTGTTAACATATTGCTGTGGTTTGAATGGAAGTGACAGACTTGCCTACAAACACTGTCCAGCTTATCTATGAGCTGTAATAAAACTGTGAAAAGTCTGACACATACAAATGGAGACCTTTTTCCTACAAAGTGAGAGTTGCACCTTTGCAAATATGTTGGCTGCAGTGCTGAGATACTTCTTTTACTTTGACGATGAACCTTCTTCAATTTTGGTTTGTGCAGCACTTTTTCAACTTGTACTACCGCTCAGCTAGTAGTTAGCAAGTGTTTGAAGACAAACATGAAAAACTGCAGGCAACCAGGCCACTCTGTCAGCAAACAAATCAATCACTAGGATGTTTTTGGTGCAGGACCTTCTTTGGAAGTGATTTCATCCAGTTTCATTACAGTCAGCATCCTCCAGGAACCACTGCCAGCATGTGTTGGTATGGTACACTTTTCTTCATAGCATGGAGGCCTGGATCAATTACATGTAAAAAACAAAACAAAAAAACACTGCCACCATCATGCAAAAGACTTATATTGCATAAAGGTCAGGATCGTACGTATGTATATTGGATGTATATTGGATTGGTGCATCCCAAGCTCATGGTGGACTCAGTATCTGCAAGGTGCAGCAAGGACCTGTGGATCCACAAGCCCAAAACGTCACCCCTCCACCACCGTGCTTCACACTTGACATAAGGTGTTTGTGTCAAACATGGCACTGTGAATTATTAACAAATATTTCTACTTTGATCTTGTATCCAAAGGAACTTGTTCTTGTGCTTTAATCAACTTAGCAAACCTAAGCTATACTGCTATGTTTTTTAATGCATTTCTGGAGCTCATTAGATGGCAGAGTAAAGAGAGAAAGGAAAGCACGGAGCGAGAGTGTGGGGGAAGACGTGCAGCAAAAGATCAGATCAGAATTGAACCTGAGCCACTGCATTCAGCCTTGCGACATATGGTGTTACACCCCGGCCTAGGCAACCGGCGTGCAACGTATGAAAATAGAAATAAGAAAAAAAACACACGAGAAAAAAAACTAAAGCTCTCCACCAAAATCCCAAAACGAAGGTGTCTCAAACGAAAATATTAACAAACCCATTCACAGCTATTTACAACAGACTATTTATTTACAACAAAACACCAAACTATTTACAACACGGGGGAGATCGCGACCATGACCAACTGACACACAGGGCTTAAATACATAGAAGGAGCAATCAGGGAATGGACCACAGGAGGGAAACACAGCTGGGGCAAATTAGACCTGACGAGACAAGGAAACGTAAACTGAACACACTAAGATAACAACAGACCTTCAAAATAAAACAGGAAACACATGACAGTCACGCAAAAACAAAACACTGACAACACCGAAACGTAACAATGGTAACCTGCTTGTGAGCTAAATTGTTGCCCCTTCCTTTTTTTTCTTTCTCTCTCTCTTTTTTTTGCTCCTGGCAACCTTTTGTGGAAGCTTGTGGAACCTTTTTTTTTTTTTTTTTAAATCGTACTGTCATGAACTTTAATATTTAAAAAGCTAACTGAGGTCTGAGGAGTCTGAGATGTGAAATTGGGTTTTTTGCGACTTCTCTGAGCCTTGCACTGTCTGACCTTGAGGTGAATTTGCTGGTTAGTCCACTCTGGGGAAGACTGGCACTTATCTATATTATCGTTTTTCACCTGTGAATAATCTTTCTCACTGTAGAGTGATGGACTTCAAACTGTTTGGAAACGGCCTCAAAACCCTTCCCAGATTGATAGGATTGCTTCTCTACAAGAATTCTCTCTACAATACTTCTTGATGTCTTTCCTCCTTGGGATTGTATCAACACACAACTGAATGCTCACCAGTGGTCACCAGAGGTGGGAAGAAAGTAAGGTAACAAAGCACAAATACTTTGTTACTGTACGTAAGTAGAATTTTCAGGTATCTGTACTTTACTTAACTTTCTACTTTTACTCCTTACATTTGTAAACAAATATCTGTACTTTCTACTCCTTACATGTTCAAAACTGGCTCTGCTTTATGTTTAATGGTATATTTTATAGTATTTATACTCAGGGGTTAAAGTAGTTCAGGTGCCCTTAAGTTATGTTTGCGGTACTTCAGCATCTAGCTATTGTTAAAAAAGAGGAAGAAGAAAGAAGGGAATGATGTTTTTTTTTTAAGTGTCAGATAATTTCAAATGCAACATTTCCATCAGCTTAAATAATTATCAGCAAAACACACAAACTGTTTGTGTGGAGTTTGTAACACTGTGTGTTGTTAGCTACAGGTCTATCTGTTGTATTTCACAGAGAGAGAAAAGAAAGAGAACTTCACACTGAGACTGAGAAAGATATAGCAAGACAGGCAGTACAGGAGAGGAGGATATATTTAAAGGCAAGGACTACTCAGTGGTGCTTGACAAACTGAAATTTTAATCACATATTAGATCTGTATGTAAAGTGTTTTGATAAATTGTGTATTTTCATGTTTTCAAAATATCCTGCAAAACAAACTAAACTATAATAACTTTGTGTTATTCAAATGTTGCATGAAAATACTGGGTGGCTTAGTGCAAGATAAACATTTTAGTTTGCAGTGTTGTGGTGAATTGACAGTAAAGCACTGTGTTGGACTGATGCACAGTGGATGTGGTGCTCATGGTCAGATTTAGATCACATTAAGTGTAGCAGAGATCAATTTGCATTTAAGCTGATGATGCTTAGATTAATTCCCTGGATTCCAACTTTATATCAATTAGATAAAGATAGTATAAACTATGTAGTGTCGATGTAGGAAATGAAAATAAGCCAAGATGTCTGTGAAACAGCTGCTGACATTTTGTTGAATTCGTTTGTGTAATTCTGTCACTTGATCAGGTCATCTGATCAGCTCATAATAGAAATTATTGTGAGCTGTGATTCTTTTCCCAATGCGGAGCCACTACACAGATCTTAGGGTTCCCCACCTGCTGCACCCCTGACTGTACTCATTTTACCATTTAGGTGTGGAGGCAACGTCAGCATCTACAATGTAAGCGACAGAAAACAGTTCTTTTCACTGCTTGTGTCCTACATAATGGAGCTGAGTACATTCATTAAAATTACAATTTAGATTTGAATAATATTTATATTCTCGTGTATTAATATTATTTTACTGTTATATTAATATAGTTACTTTTGTACAATATAGTTAGTTACCTTTGTAGAAATGTCCTTCAAGGAGCTACTTTTTACTTTCTTTTTTAGAGTCCAATTCACTGTACTGTTTAAATTTTAGTCGAGTAAAAACATTGCTTCAGTACTTCAACTTTTACTTGAGTATTTTGTTAACACAGGTATCTGTACTTCTACTTAAGAAAAAAAAGTTTGTACTTTTGCCACCTCTGGTGGTCACACTTGCAGATTGAAATAGCACTGACTGCACTTGTTTTTTGGCAGGTTCTGATTTTCTTTCTAATTCAGTAAAAAGGAGCAGATGTTACAGTCCCTGATAGTGCGTTGCTTTAAATGGAGAAAATCTTGAGGGATGGCTGTTATGAGGAAAGGTAGCCCAGACACTCTACCAGTTTGGGACACATCGTCAGTAGTGGACCTTGGAGTCATATGTGTCGGCCAGTATCACTAGACACCCTCATCCAAGGAGGCTCTGCCAGGGTTGATCAGGCCCTGGTGTGTGTCACTGGTTTATGTTAACTTATTATTTCTCTTCTTCTTTCTTCTGTTTAGTTTCCTACAGTTTAAGAACTATAACTTATAGCAAATACAAACAAATACAGAATTATATTTTCACAAAAAAAATTACTAAAGATGATTTAAAAATGTTACAATTTTCCCCAAACTAAAGCAAGTTACATGATTTTCTCTCAATTAGAAAAAAAAAGTGATCTGCTACTGGGAAGAGGTACAAATACTGAAAATGAGCTGCTATGTGTCTGGTACTTACATCATTTCCCAGCATTTTTATAACTTAACCAGGAAAATACATCAATCCTTTTCTTTTTTCTTTATTCACCTCCATAATGTTTCTTTGTAACTCCTTTGGTTGCTCATACCGAGGCTGCTGGCTACTGGATGGCTCTGAGCTCTGGGTAGCTTTATCTTTATCTTTTTTGCCGTCGTTAGCTTCTTTAAAATGTCTGTGTTCAGTTAAGTGAGGTGATTTTAGTGCCTTATAAGTTTGTTACAAACATTTTCGTGATTCCTGTGGAAGCAGTAAGGATGTACTTACTGTATAAAGTCCAGAAAAACATTAAATATGAATCTGATCCCACTTTGTAGTCAGTCAGCAGACGTAAATACGTGAAGCATTCTGTAAGCGCATTTGTCTTTAGAAGGCAGTCAGAGTGTAGTTTGAAATGAAAACTTCATCCATTCTTGTTAGAAATGATCTTCAAAGGCAGGGAGGATATTTTGAGCACATGTGTGTATGTGTCCATGCAGCTGCTTCCTTTTCATGTTTGAAAATGATTATTATGTGGCTAATCCAGGAAATACACGCCCCTTTTCCGCTTATAGTTTTCAATGCAAACTGCATACTGATTGGTTAACGAAATGTAAATGTCTATTATTTGTTCTCCTTCCATTTCATTATTCTTGATTTTACATTTCACTATGTCCTTTGTCAACAAGCACAAGGATTCAATAATTTAGAAACACTTGCATCGAAGAAGAGTGGGCCATTTGTTGTTACAAATGGCTTTATATTTGATGGAACAAAAAGGATGTTCCACTCTGCATTCAGACAGTAGAAAATGCACAGGGTAACAGAACAGCAGACACATTCACTGAGATATGGCATATACATAATGCAGAAGGCACAGAATACCAGAGAATGTATGATTAATAAGAAACCAGAATACGGGGCAGGAGGTTGGGCAGGAGGAGGCGTAAACAGCAGCAGCTGTGTGTAGCAGGTAGAAGCAAACTGCATAACCAGATCCCGGCCAACAGAAAAAAAGCTAGCACAGTGTGATAATCTTCCTGATAACATACGTAAGCCCCCAATTTATATGACTGCGCAACAAACAATGATTATCATCATGTTTGCGTTAGTTCATTAATCATAAAGTCCTGGAGCTGAAAGTGTTCTTTCTTAATTCCTTATTTTGTGAGGACTCAACGACATTCAGTATTAATTATCTGAAATACTGAAGAAGCTTTAGTTTGATAAATGATCTCAGTAATGAGTCTGTTTTATAACTAAAACTGCATTTATCTTAAGTTGAACACTGGGGATAATATGCTATTGAGGAACCTAAAATCATAGTTTAAATATCTATACTGAGGCTGTTTTTTAAGGCTGAGCAGGAATTAGTTTGATCATGTGTTTGAGTTTTGGAGCACTGTTGCTTTTCCTCACCTCCATTAGATCACCATGTGGGCGAAGCCACCTGATGTTTTTTTTTTTTTTGCTTTCTCACAGTCATTTTCTCTGCAGGCCAAATGCTATGCCAATCATCAGACCCCCCCCATGTAATTCAATAAACAGACCTGAGGCCTTCTGGTGCTGCTGCTTCTATGGGGAAGTCTGTCTAACTAGCGCACTTCAATCAACTCTCAGGCTGTAGCCGGAGCTCCTCAAATATAGCTGTCAGAATTTCCAGCCTTTAGAGATCTGCTGGAGTCTTTAGTAACAGCGAGTTAAAACACAAACTCCTCTTGACAAGAAACGCAAGTTTGATCATTTATAGTGTTTCCTCTGGTATTTAGAACAGTGAAATACTTAAAAAATTTCACAGTTACCTAAAGGAAAATACATCCCCAAAACATTAGATCCATAAATCAAGGTACTAGCTACAAGTCATTTTTTGTAGAGGAGTCAACTTCAGTTGCCAAAGAGATGAAGTGCAAAGCTTTTCTAGCCTTTCCCCACAGGGGTCCAATCCATCATCTGCTGATCTGCCTCTGAGTCTCTATTAGTCCCTCCCTCTCATTAGGGAAATAAAAGCCTTAATTGGAAATTGTGTTAATTCTCTGACATGTTTGAAACTGGATCTCCCCTTCTCTTTCTCTAAATTGGAGACACACTTGACAAATTTGGGGAGGCAGCTCCACTGATGCATATCCTGGTTTAAATGTTTTCAGCTTCGCCCACTTTCCCCTGTTCACGTCACATTATGAGCTCAATGATTAATGCCTTCAAAACTCACAAGCATGCTGGTTCACCAAAATTAATCGGCGGCGCATAAAAAGAATTTTGTTTTGAACAAAGAATAATCATGTTGATGACTAGTACAGCATAGGGGCTCATTGCTTTCGTCATGTAGGAAACACTCAGAAATAATAAATATATACTTAAAAAGATGTGGCTCGCAAAGGGCCTAGTTTATGGTTAGTATTGCTGTCAGGATTGGGGATGTTTCATCAGTCTCGAATGTGATCACTTGAAGCAATATTCTTTTTAAAAAAAATGCTCAGGTGAAACTACAGACTCTAGCTTCTATCATATCACCGCAGCCTGATGAAAAACATGTTTTTATAATGCAGTGAGCAAAGGAGACGGGACCACATTTGAAATGTTGCTGAAATGTTATTCTGTGTTGAGACAGTGGGGACGTAATATTGTCTTTTTATGTTCATCAAGAGGTTATTGAGAACATAACGGTGTATGCGTGTAACAAACAAGAGCAATCCTGAAACAACAGAGGCCATTGAGAATTATATATTTATTTATTTCAAAAAGCCGTTGTAAAGCTCTGTTACAAGTTGTTATTGTCATCATTAATTGATCTTGCTGTCTTTTCAGACACTTATGTGTCTGTGGAATGTATGGCTGGTATAATACCAGATATTTAGCAGTCAGTACTACTGAATTTCTGCTACCTATTACTGGATGCTCTTGCTAACAGTAACAGAAGAATTACACGACTCAACAGAATATCCCAGATACTTTATGTAAACTCTTTTATTAAACATTTAAAATCACTGGCTTGGTGGTGGCAGACTATTTATTTAAAACTGAGTGAAATGTTAGGATGGTTGCCAAGTATCCTCATCAGTGGCGTGCACAGACATTTTGGGGGGCAAGTGCTCCAGGGGGAAAAAAGGGCACTTTTTGCATATGTGGAAAACCTTTTCTTTGTATAATAAAAAAATCGCACAGGTTAAATGCAATTTGACTTTTATTTTCTCCTTTCTCAGCCTCTCTTTCCTAGGCATTATGCTTGCTGAAATTAGTAAATAAATAGACCAAAATGTATGAGAACGAATAAGACTGACTGTGGTCATTACAAGAACAGGGCAGAATGGTCGTTTTCACAGGCAATTGGGAACTGCCTATTTTTCCTTTAGCAAATTAATGTGTTAATGTTGCCAATATGTTACACCAAAAAAAATTAACATGTCTAACCAGTGCTTCTCAAAACTTTTAACATGCACCACCCCCAACACCGTACCCTTCAAACTACCAATAACAACGTCACTGTTCTGTCACAATCAGGTCACAACACAGTGCGTAAATGTCTGCGAGCATCGCTGAGTCAGTAACAACCAGTTAGGCTAAAGACTGCATCTTTAGACAGTTGGACGGTGTTCTAACTTTCTCACAGGAGACACCTACTAAAGACAGTCAAAGACATTAATTTCAATCTTACCAAAGTAGGACAGTAGTTGACGTTAGTTATGGAAAGGCTAATCCACAAAAACGGAGAAACGTCCATAATTCTATTATTCATAATCATGTCAAGGTTTTAGGTTTTTCTGCAGTTCCATCTCTAAAAAGTGTGATGTCTTCCCGTCACTGACTTCAGTTTGAAAACTTTGTATTTATTCACAGATTTCCGTGAGATCATCCTAAAATTTGTAACGAAAAATGGGCTCAAAAGAGCCCTCTGCCTAACGGCATGTAGCCTTAGCCTATAGCATAACGTGATATTTTCAATAGTGTATGCAAAAAGGTCGGAATTGATGGAGAGTGGGGTTGCCTAAATGGTTTAGGTTACATTTTAAATGTGTCGTTTTTTTGTTTATCCATATGGATGGATGGAGGGGTAAGCTGGCAAAGTTTGTCATGTGCAGTTTCTGACAGGCTACTTCACAACAAAACAATTGCAGGTTGGTCTTAGAGGGCAAACAGAATAATTTCACTCGATTCATGGGTTACCTGACTGGTTGGGAAGGGAAAGAGCTGCCGTGTTGTCCGCCGTGGCTCCCAGTCGCTATAGTCAGCCTACTATGCCTACTCCAAGTAGTCCTGTGTCATGCCGCTGCTACACGCCTCACAACAAATGAACTGCAAGCGTGTTCACGTGACACGGTGACAGTGAAAAAGCGACAGGGTTCGGGTGTCTTTGAAGAAGGGGCACAAATCAAGCCATTATTTTCACACCTTTTTAAATCGCGCAGCTTTAAAAAAAAAAAAAAATCACGTCTTTCAAAAGGGCACTTTTTTGGACTGAGGGCAAAAGGGCAAGTGCTTCAGCACCACCTCGTCTCTATCTGTGCACGCCAGTGATCCTCATATGTTTTTGTATTATACAGTGTATGTATTATTTATTAATGTAATTTCACTACTCTCTTACTAGCACTACAAAAAGCAACAATTAACATTTTGCTTTAATAATTTGGGTTTCAAAAGGTTTCATGAGAGCTGGTTCTGCTGACATCCTTTGCGGCATTACAATGGTAAAATAAATATGTATGAATGCTTTTCAGGTAAAGCCTTCCTTTCATGTCTGACCTGGACTGGACTGGGTGTCTAAAATACTCGCTTTTGATCAAAAAGTGATTATAATAACACTGAATTGTGGTCAATTTTGTTTAAAAAATTAATTATAAAATCACTGAAACACTGATCTCTTGATTAATTAATCTAATAACTCTTTCAGTTCCATTTATTAGTAGTGTTTGTGTTGCTGCTGGTAATGATATTTGTATTGGCCTCAAAATCCAGTTCTGATGTGGCTACTGTTGCCAGACAAGGTAGGGGAAATTGCATTTAAATGCTGGCACATTTGAGTTGGAAGTGTCACAATTCTGGATATCAATTTTGATATTTGTATTCAGCTGCCAGCTTGGCTTACGCATTAGGGGCGTGTACTTTGGAAAATTTGGACAGAGGAACGTTTTTCATTTGTGTTTGGTTCTGTGATTGCCAATACTGGCTGATTCTGGCGCATTGTTCATGAGTAGTCTGGAATAAGTCCAGCAATCAGGCGTGTTTGATTAAGGTCCCTGTTTGACTACCTGGCGTCATGCGAAGTGCGAGCACTAGAAAGATTCACCCATCAACAAAGTGGCCCTTTAACGGTGCACCAAAAGCAAAGGAGGAAAAAATAATAATAACAAAAAACAGCACAAGCAGGAATCAATCCTGACCAGGGCGTTTACCTATAGCTGCCACGGTTTAGTTCACAGCTCTAAATTTTGTGCGGCTGTTTAGCATATGAATGATGAGATATGATAAAAGGAGTTTAGAGAGGGCTGATGAATATGTGTGGTTTTGAAGCGGTTCTTGTGTGATCGTGTGCAGATGAGCGCGTGGGAGGTGTCGTGTGTGTGTGTGTGTGTGTGTGTCTGGAAGTGTTTGCTGATGAGGGTGACATTTGTGCTCACAGTGAGAGGTTTAACCACAAGCATCTGGGACTCTGAACCCTAAAACGTCAAGCCAGGAGAGGTAAGAACCAAGCTCAGCCTGGTAGTTTAGTCCTTTATCCTCCACATGTATGTGTGTCAAAGTGAAGATGCTGCTCTCTGCACACTCCACACAGGATTTCAGCACTCTGCACATACTCTGTGGATTCATCACCTTAGCAACCGGTCGATTGAAAGATGATGAATCATGCCAAAGACTGCTAATTTCTTTGCAGTTGTCAAACATGAACAATGGGTGGTAAGAAAGAGTCACAGAAACGTCACGGCAGACAGAATGGTGTGTGTGTGTGTGTGTGTGTGTGTGTGTGTGTGTGTGTGTGTGTGTGTGTGTGTGTGTGTGTGTGTGTGTGTGTGTGTGTGTGTGTGTGTGAACTTGAAGAACAATCGAAAGAAACAGAAAGGAAGAGTGGCAAAAAATGAGGCTAATCGGAGGATGGTGATAGAAGTACGAGTTGTGGTGGTGCTTACTGTTTATACTTTTCACTAACCAATAGGCACGTGCAGGATTGATAGCTATACACGAATGTAAATATAGATACAAGCCCCTGACAATTTCAGGTGAGAGCAGATGGTGTTGATGCTGTATGATTTGATTTCCTCCGTGGCTCCAGTGAATGAAGCTGCAACAACACCTCTGACCTCATCCTCTCGATGTTTTATTGAGCCTGGATGCTCTTCCTGACAAATAACAGTCTTTGTTGTCAAGAGGGAGGGTCTGAGAGGTTCATCTGAGAAACATTAGTGCCACACAATAATAGCAGTGATGGTATAAAAGACACCAATTGAACACAGACATGTGTCAGCTGTAATACACTAGGATTCTGGGAATAGCATATTAAAAAGAGGCAGCCCTCAGATACTGCCAGCCTGGTATGCTGCTACTAATTCAGCAACAAGATGCAAATGTGGCTTCAGTTGATTCCTGTAGAATCAATAATAATGCAGTGCATGAACAATTTATGTCGTGCAGTATACTGAAGGCAAACAGCTCCCACTGCTGGTAAAGATGCTGGAGGCTTGTGCTGCGACAGAGACTCGGCTGCTTTTTGTAACGCTTTGAGCTTCAGTCTGTTTTCCAGTGGGGTTGGAAATGTGCCACGATGGGTGGTTTACTGACCAAGATGCCGTCACTAAACCACTCATTGCCTAGAAGCAAAAGATGCTCAGACTTCTGGTACGCAAAGTAATCAGCCATGATTTTGACAAATAATTACCTCTTTAGGTTGTTTATCTGCTCTCTTTTCTCCTGCAGAAGATAAATAACATTATTTTATCCCGGCAGAGCGCTCATACATCACTGGTTGCAAATGGTCTTATAACGAATTTGTGGAGCAACCTTGAAAAAATGATCTCATGCAACAACCCTTTGTTTATTTCACTGTTCTGTGTATCGTTTACCACATAGATCTCCATGCCAAAAGAAAATGTAAAAATTAAACACTGATCAGGCAGCAGTCTTGGCAGCATTTACTGATTTTCTCTGTTTTATAAAATGTGTTTATGGTCAAAACTGTTACTCGAATAAAGGAGAAATATTATGTTTTATGCATGTTTTGTTTGTTTTCTGGTGATTTATAGATCTAAAGCAGAATTGCACACGAGAAAACAAAAGTCACTCCTCATTTTGTATCATTTGCTAGGGAAAAATAGACTTATATGGAAAGACAGTACAATTCTAACAAGCTTGACAGCCTGTGATTTTGTGTCCAGTTCTCGTGTAATTTGGCATACCTCAAACCCACTGAGACCATTTCTCATGAGATCTTCGTGAAGGGCCGTCTGCTTCTCTCGGGTGCTGCGTCAGGTCTCTGCTGGATGTTTTTAAAATATCTTAAGGGCATGATTTTCAGACACAGTTCATCTGCTGTAAGTAGTTTTACGTCTTTTGTCCTCCATAGATTACTCAAATCTTTAAGGGATGCACTGCACACAGTGCTTTAAATATTCCAAGTTTTTTTCTAATGGATATTTGGGAATAAAATTGTTGGTTAAATTGTTGAATTCAGCTGAAGAAATGGGAATAAATGATGCATTTTTGTGACAGGACCTTTCCCATTTTTATTTAAAGAAAATACTTAATAATACTTTTTAACTGATTCTTGCAGCTCTGCAAGAGATTAATTAGTATTTAAGATGTTTCATCATTACTAAGTCACTAACTCAAAATGAATCTTGACATGCTTGACACCAGCTGATGTTATTTTTGCCGTTACGGGCCTGATGATGTGTAACCCTGTAGTGTGAATGTTTGTGGGAGCTGGAGGTGTGGAATGTGCCATGTCCTGGTCACAGTGTTCCCTCCTCTCTACCGGTCACTCAGCAAGAGAGTTCCTGTGGGCAGAGTGAGAGAGCATCACACTCAGCCCACACATTTGTCCTCCAAAAACCACAGTCATCTTCATAGGCAAAAAAGAAGCGAAACAAATAAGGCTGTGATGCTTTGGGGCATATAGTCAAAGATTTGTAAAAAGTATGTCAGATAAATGCTACTATCAGATGAGACTATAAATGACACTTGAGGGTGGCTCAACACGTCTAAATGCTTCCTTTCTTGAGTTTTAGCCAAGCTTTTTCTCAAAGAAAAAATACATGAGAAATTCATAAATGGACATGTGCAAGAGAACGAACTGGCTTTGTAAGAAATTATTTAGTAAATACTTGCTTACTAAGTAGTTGCGATGATTTTATTTTTCAATGTTGACCTTGACTTCATCCAAGCCATTTCCACTTTACAAATAAGCACAACCCAAGGCAGTAACAGTGCATGCTTCTGTTTCTGGAAGTCATACACTATTTATAAGGAGGCTGATCTTGTGTATTATTCATTAGAGAGGCCCTTGTCTAAGACGTCTGCTGCATAAATTCAAGTTGGATGCTTTTGAATTACCCAATGCTGTCTAGTTGCCCCCTGTCAGTTTAGCAGTTCAGTGAACAAATTGTCCTTTGCCCCTTTTTTTTGTACCTATCAATGTACCCTACAATAATACAACAAATAATGCCAAAAATAACCAAACATTTTAAATTTGGGCCTTTTGCTAATGATTTTCAAGCCAGTTCTTCTTACTTACCTTCGGCATTTTCCCTGTTTCCTTTCTGTAAGAAGCTAGCTGAAAACTTTGGACTACAAAATATGGCTTCTTGACAGGCTGGATAAGAGCCAGAGATTAATAACCAGAGTTGGCAAAAGTACAGACATTCTGTTCTTAAGTAGAAGTACAGGTACTACTGTTAAAAACTACTCCAGTAAAAAGTTCGACTTCAACAACTTCAAAAAGTACCAGCTCTGAAATGCATTCAAAGTAAGAAAGTTAAAGTAGCTCTTTGGAGGACGTTTCTATTTTTGTGCAAAGCTAACTGAACCTTGTGCAATTTTAACACAATGATAAAATAAGATTAGTAGATGGAAATACAAACTTTAGTTTAACTTTTTTATACTAATTATATACGGCTTGAATCTAAAGATTCTGAAAAAAGCTCTATTTTCTGTTGCCTACATTGTGGAGGGTGACTTTTCCTGTAACCAGATGTTTCATAAGTTGTCCTGTCTGATTTTCGTCCTCTACACTGACAGTGCACTGTTTATGCTGTCTTTTTTTTTACAGTTTTTTCTGATTGCTTAAGCACATTTTTTGTAACCATTGGCTAATTTTGCAAAACTCTTCACACAAATAAGAAAACCTGTCACCCAATAATCAAAACATTGTAGTTCTCTTGCAAAAGCAAACACAGCTAGATTAACTCTTCACACCTTCGTAAAAATGGTGTTTCCGTATCAAACAGTACACACAAGCCATCATCTCCTAAGCACACAATGCGCCAACTGCACACTGATGGTATGAATACAAAACACATCTGGCTTTTGCTTTCTCTGTGCACAAGGTAGGCTATGTCAGTTTGAGCTCATACTTCTGTCATAGATCCATAAGCATAGAGGGATCCAAACTTCAAGTACTGGTGTTTATTCAAACACATCAAAACAAACACAAGTGTTTATTTCCAAGTATAGGATTATTTGCAATCGCCATAATGACTATATGGGTTACTTGGTCTGCAGTGAACATGCTTCCTCTGCCCCCAGCATCTGGTCATCTAGCAATTCTGTAAAGTAACAATTTCAGTATTTTTACATCAATGGTATTGGTGTGTTTCTCATTGGCATATGGCAGTGCTACAAATCTTTGTGCGAAGTGACTGTACTAACCGATTCTCATTTCAAGATGTCCTTATGGTACTTGCTACAGTGTAGCGGCTCAGTTTAGGCTGGACCCGTTGGCCAGCTACCCTCAGGGTCATTCCACGGTTGATTACATGGTCCACTATTGTAGCTCTAATGTCATCAGCAATTCTATTTCTTACTCTTCCTACCCTTCCTCTCCCCCCTCCTCGTCTTCCTCTTGCTCCTCCTTGTCCTTGTCGTCCTCTTCATCCTACTTCTTCACCTCCACGTCCTCTTCCTCGGCCTCCTCTACTTCTCACTCTTTCTGCTCCCTCCATTGTACTCCGCACACAGCTTACCTGTATTATAGTGCTTAGGCTGATTGCAAAGTGAACTAATTATCTAAGAAAGTTTTCACATGCGAAAGTGTGCCAGACAGTTGGCAAATTAGTGTTAATGATAGCCATACATGTGTATACTTTTGCTAGGAGTGTGTTGGAAATTTGGTAATTGAGTGTTGTGCAGTGAATTGTGCCTACAGTTTTGCAAAGTGTGTGTTACAAAATTGCAAACTGAGTGCAAAGCAGTTTTTGTGCTTTTAGTTTTGCAAACTCAGTGAGTGGTTTTGCTATAAGTCTGAATAGTTTTAGAGATTGTGCTACAGGAATCACAGTTAGGGTTTAAGCATTCAGAAAAAACTGTAAACGGTATAAAGTTGGTATGAAGGTGGAATTCAGTCAATGAATCTAAGCATATGAATCTGTGCTACACTTGATGTAACCTAACTCTGAGCATTAAACCACACATGAAACCTCCACTAAACTACAGAGTATTTTCATGTAACCTTCAAATAGCAGTTAGTCTACTGCAGTTTGTTTTACAGCATATTTCACAATATGAAAAAACATAGTGTTACATGTACAGGCCCACTATCTAATTTAAAAACACAAGGACTTGCATGTAAACTTTAAATTCCCAGTTTATGAAATCCCACTGAGCATCATAACATTTAAATCTAACCTCTCTTCTCCCTCTCCTCTCCTGTCTTTCTTATTTTTCTCCATCTCTGAATGAAGCTAGCTCTCTTTCTTTTCCTCCCTGTGAAATACAGCATCTGGACCTTTAGCTAGCAACAAACTGTAGACACAAACAGTTTGTGTGTTTGCTGATGTTTGCTGAGCTGATTGAAACATTGCATTTGAAATTACCTGACACTTAAAAAGCGTTACTCCTTTTGCGCTCGCTCTTCTTTTGTAGTGCTAGCTAGATGCTGAAGAACCACAACCGCAACTTATGGACACCTGCAGGAAAACCCCCCAAAACAAAACAACCCTGTCACACTTTTAACCCCTACATTTTGGCACATGTCATCTCTTTTTCTGTGACATTCTCTGGTGATTAATAAACTTTCCTTTCATGTGTTACTGTTTAGGTTTAAATTGGTTTGATATTTAGAGGCCCGCAGTGACGAAATAATAACTCTTCCCAAATGGGTTAAACAGAAAGTAAAAGGCTGTTTTTAAAATGTAAGGAGTAGAAAGTACAGATATTTGTTTAAAAATATAGGGAGTAAGTAAAAAGAAATCAGAAACAAAACTACTCAAGTAAAGCCCAACTACGGGAGGGCTCAGGGTGATCCAGCTCTAACTATAAGCTTTATCAAAAATGTCATCCCCTGCTTGTCATTCAAAATAAAAACAGGTTTAAGGCTTCACTTTTCAGACCTGGCATCTGTGTCTGTCATTCATGCTGTCTGTGGTGTTGACCTGAAATACAAAATCCCCGTTGGTTTCCTGTTTAATCTATACCAAAGCCATTGCAGTTCAAGATGAAATATGAATAACTTTGAACCTCTACATTGTAACCCTTCCTGCAAATGTCCTCTATCAAAGTATTCTGTGGGCAATATTACAGCAGTCCAGTAAGTAAATACTCATTATACTCATAATGGTTCTTTTGAAAAAAATATCTCTGATGGGAATAATAAAAATAAATATAAGTTATAGAAAAATAATAATATATTTTCATGTATAATTTGAGTGTGAATAGTAACTAAGGTCTTTAGCTTCCAGATACACCAGGCAAACAAAGAAAGATATACATGTACTAGAAAGTGAAAGTTTCCTACTGAGTAAAAGTAATATTATAAGTACATTAACTGAATGGTTAAAGGCAAATTCAAACAAGAGTCAAACTTGGGGAAAAGAATTGTTGTTGGAAGGTTGAACCAGAGGGTTTTGGTTGTTTATCTGGTTCCCCACTGGCCACTAAGAAGTTAGCAGCCGTTCTTTCTGTTGTCCAGAGAGTTAGTCATTACATTATTACATAAAATGTCTGCATGGATATATGTATAAATACACCATAAGGCATGTCAAACAGGAAGCCTGATTTTGGTGACCATACATTTGTGTGCAATTGCATTTTCTTTGACTTCCTGAGGAGGGCAGCAAAACACCTGCATAGTTTAAAACAAGAGACCAGCTCTGCAGCTCTGTCTTGGTCTCCTGCAGGATCTGTGAGCCTTGTCGATAAACTCTAGCTTCTTAGCTCTTCAAACACGAATTCTGTGAAATGTTGGGGAAAAGGTCATGACATTTCTCATGTGTGGCACACAGTACAAAGTGTTACCATGAGTTGAGAGAAAATAGAAGCATTACTTCCTCAGGGGGGGACGATTTGAATACTTTTATTTAACAGAAAGTTGGGAGATTTTGAAGCTTTTTCTTTTAAATCTGATTTGAGTAGTGAAAAAATGTAAATGTATACATTGCTTTTGAATTGCTGCTTTTGGTTGCTCCCTTGTTCACAAGGGATCACCAGTAGGTAGTTCCACTTCCTGATGCCAAAGTCCAAAGTGATTCCCACCTCCTCCAGAGATCAAGTCAGGGGTCTTTTGATTATTAGGCACTAATAGGCCACTATATAACATTTTACAATAACTACTTTAAGTTACTACTGGAAATACTCCATGTGATTTAGGTGATGGAGCTGTCTCTGTAGAGTGTGTAGACACAGGATACTCACTAGCTCAGTTTAGCTGTTTATACAACAATATGTGATTTTTTTTTTTTTTTTTTAGTGTTGCAACTACACTTTTTTACGCAATCATATTTAGATCACGAATATTCATGCCTCAAGTTTGTTTCATTGAGTCATTTCCTGTGGTATTCTCACATTGGCACTAATTGTGCCATCAAAGAGGTGGCAGGTTAAAGATTATTTAAAGTCCGGTACAAATGTGTCATGCATTTCATTCACACAGAACAGTGGGTAATGTGAAAAATTAGGGGCTACAGTGCATGGCAATGGCTTGTGTGGCTTGTTATTGAACAAACAATTCAAAACCAGAAGATGTATTGTTTGTTGTACACAGTGTGTAATGGTCCCTGGTCTTTGACCCAGTTTTGAGTTTGTTATGGTTTTGCAGTTTATTTTATCAGTTTATTCTGTGATTGGTACCGTTTAGTTTTGGGTCCAGCTTTCTAGAAAACGTGCTCTGATTTTTATCTAAGTCACAAGTGCTGAAAACATAATGCGCCCCAATGCTAATGAAGCGCAATCACTTACAATCAATCATTACCACCGTTATGGAACAAGGATTCACGGTACTGGGGAAAAGAGAGTGGATCCATTGGGTTGATCAGCTGGCCAAACTCATTTGGTATCATTGCCTTAAAAAATGTCTTCATATTAAACCTTCTCAACGTTTTGGAGATTCTATTTAATATTATTCCTCATAAACCTGCTTTGTTTAAGCCCACTGCACAGGTCTCATACTGTTACTGGTCATGAACACCATGCTTCCATCCTTTAAAACTGAATTATTGAGCTTAGGAGGTAATTTCCCATGACTAACTCACACTATGGATGTTTGGATGATGTGTTTTATATGGGACAGAACAACACCGTGTTTGTGGTGTAAGATGGATTTGTTTTAAGACACATGCATCATTCAGTAGAAATACTATCAGTTTTCATTTGATCTTGCTTGCCTTGTACGATGATAAATTTCAGCTCATGTTTGTGAACCTCAAACCTGCAAAAATATTTTTGCTTAAACATATATTATACTTGAGTCACTGAATACAGTTTCCACTGTGTCTTTTTGTCATCATCGAATGAAGAATCCACTTTTGTATCCACATAATAATTTCAGTTATCATCCACCAGAGAGCATAGTTTGCTAAGGAAGCAAAAATTCTGCTGACCATCCTTCAAGATTTGAAGATTCAGTTTCTATTTTTTTTTTTTACATTTTCCCTCAAACCATACTAGAATAAATATACTAGACTTGTTTTGAATCTTTGCTTAATTGGATAGATGTCCTTGTTATTTGTGTGTGTGTTTTGGAAAGATTACACATTTAACTGACTATTATCCACAGTCCTGCCACCCTAAACAGGATAGTAGAGTCTAGAAATAAGTATTTTATTCCAAAGACCAGCTCAGTATGAGAAGATCTGCAATCTTAATAGGCAAGCTCACAAATTTATATTATATAACACATATTTTCTGTTCTTGAATTTTTTTTGTTGAACAAAATAATTTCGTGTTTCTGTGGTAAACGTAATGAAATCACGTACGATCTGCATGAAATTCAACGCAGCTTAGATTCATTGGTGATTCTAAATTACCTAGAAGTGTGAATGTGAGTGCAAATGGTCGACTGTCTCTCTGTTTTAGCCCTGCCATAGACTGGCGACCTGTCCAGGGTGTATGCTGCTTCTCTCACTATGACAGCTGGGATAGGCTCCAATTGGAATACAGTACCAGAATCGCATAAAGCTAAAATAAAGCAATTTAATCACATGGAAATCCTTTTCTTCTTTTTTTAAATTTCCATTCAAGTAGTTTTTTGAGTGTAGTTGTATCTCCCAGGTCCTGTGTCAAGTCTTTGCTGGAGTTCTTCCTTTTTTTAAGGGCATGCTGCTGTAGCTAGTTTTTTAAGCCTGTGTTTTTTCCTCCTCTTGCCCAGTTTCCTGTTTTGTTTTGTTTTTAGGATGCGCTGCATACCATGTCAAGACATCAAGTTTTGGATTAAGAGTAACTAATAGTTCTTTGGGAATCACTTCACAGTGCAAAAATACAATTTTATGCCTCTCTTGTTACCTTTTATGTAGATTGAGACATTGGAAATGGGACATATTCTTGTTCGAGCCTACTTATTTATTGTTTGAATGAATCCTCAGTGTTTTAGAAATAAGCAAACAAAATTAAAAAAGAAAAGATTCCTCTGAAAATGGTCAAATACAAGAATAAACAGAAAATGAGTGTGAAAGCAGCCAATGTCCAAAGAAAAACTTTGAAAGAGCTGCAGAAAGCCTTGAGAACTATTGCCCTGAAGAACTGCTCAACACTTTTGCCCAGTGATTAATTATCTATGGATTATCTATGGGTTCATACATGTTAACTCTAGTTGTAACCAAGTGGATTTTTTTTACACAAAGCACTTTGTCTTTGCCTCATGTGCAAATTATTATTTATATCTTCTGACCAAGACAGCAGATGAAGAAAAAGGCTTTTTAATTTTCTCATAACGTATCCTTATCTCATATATTACTGTTTTCTAAGTTGTGCTTTTCTGTACTATACTGAATGTAGAGCAGAGGCAGTAATGTTGCTGAGTGGTGGACCATCTTAGCTGTTGGTAAAGAGCTCAGCACTTTCCTAATGGGTGTTGTATTAAAGAGATTTGGGGCTTATGGATGTGTTCCTCTCACAAGCCTGTAATGGATTTAATGTTGCGAGGGTCACTCTCACTCAGTAGGATACTGTGGGACTCAGATGTGATACTTTATTTTTCTTTCCTGGTCTTTTTTTTGTTTGCTTTGATTTTGGGTAGCACATGAAAATGAAACTGTATGAACTTTGAAGTTACTATTACTACTTTAGTGTAAGTTTTGGCATCATAGTAATGCTCTATTATTTTCTCTCTCCAGTGTTTAGCAGTTGTTGCAGGAAACTATGTTGGAAAAAGAAAAAACTATGAAATAAAACGAAATCAGCATCCAGTATTTAATAAAGAGTCTAAAATTAATCATTCTGCAATGCCTATATTTGTCAATATTATTCAGGAATTTACTAGATGATGGAATTGAATTTGTAAATGGATGTGATTAATATAGAGAGATGCTATCCATTAGCAGCCCTATGCAAATTAATATTGAATGAAAGTTTAATATTTTGGCTAAACGTAAGCACCTTAAATTAACACAGTTAAAATAGATTTCTCCTAAAACTCACAGGAAAAGATGTCCATATTAGTGAAAATCCCCTAAAACTTCCAATTTAGAGCTTTATAACTTTGAGCCATGTGGAGGAGACTTGCAGAGATATTAAGAGACATCTGAACTGAACAGTTTCCCTCAGTTGTAGGTTTAAAGCTGACTGTGCACTAAAAGCTTATTTTCTCGCTAGACACGATGTTGTTAACATGCTTCAAAACATACAGTCACTGGATAGCGCCGTGTTAGACGTGAGCAGGTGTAACCTTAATATCTTGATGAGTGGTCATTAATGTTTGCAGTGGTGGCTGGATTAGTTATTAACTGTGGCCTAAATCAGTTTGTGCTGACAGATTGGGAAAGTGATAATCCAAGGTGTGCCTTTAAAAGCCAGACTGTAGCTACCTGGTTCCATTTGTAGCATTTGTACCATCACTCTCCCAAACAGCCAGAAGAAACACCTCTGAAGGGCTGATCGCAACCACAAGCCGCAACCATGAATGGCACAGAGGGACCCTTTTTCTATGTCCCTATGGTAAACACCACTGGTATTGTCCGGAGTCCTTATGAATACCCTCAGCACTACCTTGTCAGCCCAGCAGCTTATGCTGCTCTGGGTGCCTACATGTTCTTTCTCATCCTTGTTGGATTTCCCATCAACTTCCTTACTCTCTATGTCACCATTGAACACAAGAAGCTGCGAACCCCACTAAACTACATCCTTCTGAACCTTGCGGTGGCTGACCTCTTCATGGTGTTTGGAGGATTCACCACAACGGTTTACACCTCTATGCATGGCTACTTCGTCCTAGGTCGCCTTGGCTGCAATCTGGAAGGATTCTTTGCTACCCTCGGTGGTGAGATTGGTCTCTGGTCACTGGTTGTCCTTGCTGTTGAAAGGTGGTTAGTCGTCTGCAAGCCTATTAGCAACTTCCGCTTTGGGGAGAACCACGCTATTATGGGCTTGGCCTTCACCTGGGTAGCGGCCCTTGCTTGCGCTGCACCCCCTCTTGTCGGCTGGTCTCGTTACATCCCTGAGGGCATGCAGTGCTCATGTGGAGTCGACTACTACACACGTGCAGAAGGCTTCAACAACGAGTCGTTTGTTATCTACATGTTTATCTGCCACTTCACGATTCCACTGATTGTTGTGTTTTTCTGCTACGGCCGCCTGCTCTGTGCTGTCAAGGAGGCTGCTGCTGCCCAGCAGGAGTCTGAAACCACCCAGAGGGCTGAAAGGGAAGTCACCCGCATGGTTATTATGATGGTTATTTCCTTCCTGGTATGTTGGCTGCCCTATGCCGGAGTGGCCTGGTATATCTTCACACATCAGGGATCTGAATTTGGACCAGTCTTCATGACCCTCCCAGCCTTCTTTGCCAAGAGCTCTTCCATCTACAACCCTATCATTTACATCTGCATGAACAAGCAGTTCCGCCACTGCATGATCACCACCTTGTGCTGCGGGAAAAATCCCTTTGAAGAAGAGGAGGGAGCATCTTCTACTGCCTCCAAGACCGAGGCTTCCTCTGTGTCCTCCAGCTCTGTGTCTCCTGCATAAAAGGGGCGTCAAGCAACGGCTCCGTGATCCGCCATCCAAGACGAAGACTTCTGCTCCCCCAGGGAAACTACTGAAGGCTAATGTCTACAGAAATAATTTCCTTTTTGTATTTTTACAAACGAATTGATTCAACCTAAAGACAGTTGCAGTAAAGGTCAGCCCATTACAGAGTTGTTCCTGTATGTACAGAATATCCAACTTAACAATCGGTGAGATTTTTTTTTCCTGAGAGGAAAAGGAAAAATGCTAATCTTTCACAGTTGGATCCTAAATGATACTGGCTTATTTTTGAATGTAGAGGCATGTAATCAAGGCAACGTAAAATAAAACGCACTTTGCAAATGACACATCCTGTTTATGTTTTACTTACAGTTTGGGTGGCAAAGTTCTTATGATTGTAGTATATTTAATCAAATAAATAAATGTGAACGACCTATTCAGAATGCATTTATGTCTTGAGTCAGTTTAGACTTTAGAGCTGTTATTGCAGTTACTACTGCTCATCTACTGTTAAACTTGATGAAACAGTACACAAAAACTTAGTACTTAGTGTTTACAAGTGGCCTCTATAATCTCATTTCAGTCACAGGTCACCTTGGGCTTAGAACTTGGCCTAATAAAGAGATTACAACATTATAAGATCTTATTATCGGTGAGTATGCATGACACCAGACACAACTTTATCTGATAATAGATATTAATCACATTATGTAAAGGTTGACAAAGATTTATTAGATGACCAAATGAGTCTAACCAAGTGACACCTTCATGCAAATTCAATGGAAACATTACAGGTAGTGTGAAAGGACGAATCAATCAAGACTCTATTACACGTAAACCTAATTAGTATTAATAAGGAGTATTGATATTTAATGGTTTATAAAACTCTCTAATGTTTTAATAGCATAATAGTATATTACATAAACAATAGTATTACACACACACACACAGCGTGGTGCTTGTGCAGTGGAACTGCATGAGCACAATATGAGCACAGGTCTTTTTGCATCACAGATACGTTACTGAACAAGGTGAATTGTGATGCTTGTGCTCTTGGTAACTTGTAGTTGGAGTCCAGAGCAAATTTCCTTCCTCTTTGGGGAGAATGAAACATAAAATAAAGTAATATTAGTCATTATTATTATTATTATTAATAATAATAAAACTGAATTTACATTTTTAAAGCCAAATTTGAGCTGGCACACTGGACTTCTCTAAGAAATCAGAAATTACTCAAGCATTTAATTACCAACATTCAATCACTAAAAATATTTTTTCTGTTCAGGACTGCAAGTAATTAACTTTTTTTAAAAACATTGTAAATTCATTGATAACAGCAATGATATTTTAGTATTAAAAATAAAATTTAATTTTTTACAGAAACACTTAAAATATTATTTTGGTTATTTACTGTTACTGTTGTTAAGGGTAACTAAACTGTACACTACCTTGTGGTGTAATACATTTGCTAAACTGGTACACTCATTCCTATATGGCAATGAGTAATTATCCGTTTCACAGTTCCAAATTGTCCAAATGTATTAAAACAGCACCCATAACAGCATGTTAGCTCCTTGTATCCATGCTGCCATGTTATGTTTTTGTTTTGTTTTTTTCCAAGTTACCCATTTGAGTTACAAATTAAAACTAAGACATGAAACCTATGACTGTGGACCTGTTGGACAACTACTTGCCTTTTTCCTGCTTTTCTGCACAGTGTCCAGCATTTACATAAGTAGACAACCTTCAGACACTGACAATCTGTGTAAACTTCAGTTTTTTACCCCTCAGCCATAAAAGGCTCATGTGGTGTTGTTGTCACCCTCCCAGGCAGACAATGTGGACACCCGAGTTTGTTAATGCGATAACTCGAGAACGAAGTGACGTTTGAGATTCAGATTGATACCATCAGTGCCGCTTCTACGTTTGAATCACAGTGATCTTGATCTTAACGCTAGAGGTTAAGTTTTCTGAAAGTCTTGTGAATGGGATAAGTTGAAAAGGAAATCACCTATACTTTTCAAATTTATACTATAGGTGTTTGTACTAGGAGGCTGATGGGTACCACTGGGTACCCCCAGTATTTTTTTACACAGATAAAACTGATCAGAAATTACTAGTGTAGTTGATAAAGAAGAATGAACTCTATGAAGCAATATAACTAACGGCCCACATCGATGACTACTATCTTACATGTTTTTTTTTTTGTGTGTGGGAGTCAGTAGACACATTCTCCTCCTCTGAAGAAGGTATTTAAATTTTTTTTAGAGATGTGTGTGATCAACAGATAAGCAGTTTTTAAAACAGTTTGAACTTCAGCAGGTTGTTTTGACCATGTGTGCATTCCTAAACCCATTGAGTTGCTCTCGTGTGTTCACATAAGCGAGCAGTTGTGCAGCTGCACCTAAAGAAGTGGCCAGTGACTGTACAATCACCATTGTTCTTTCTTCCAGTTGCCAGTCTCTACACTTGCACATCAAAACCACGACCAGCTCACCAGCGACGTGATCAAAAACCTGAACAAACGTAAAAGCTTATCCTGAGATGTGCAGTCAGGCATAAAAAAAGAAATCCTTTTGAATTTGTATGGAAAACTTTATTTGATAATAAAAATAGCATTCACAGACTTCTTTTGATAGCTACATATACATTGTAATCCATCTCAAGGAAAGAAGCTGGATAAGTCCACATCTACTTGTACTTTGACTAATGTTATGTATAGCTTCATGGGTCAAATAAAGCTATGAACAATGTAGTATTTATATATGCATAGTTATATAAAAAAGATTGGCCCATATACATGTACTGCTTTTATCAACACAGAGACAGCATTATGTCTGGAGCACGTTGCAAGAAATAATGCTTGAAGAACACAGACTGCATACAAGTGCTTTATAATACAAAGGCAGGCTAACCATTGAGAGAGATTCAAACCATTAAACAGTTTCTGATTGACCACATACAGTCTTTCATTTTAAAATGTCTTTACATACCTGATCCAGAGTAAATCAACATATTTCCCCACAAATCATCAGGTCCACTTCAGAGATATAAACACAATGTCACATTCCTCACTACTGAGGGTTTTCATAAATTTCTCTTTTGTACAAGAAAAAGGCAACATTTTATTCCTCCACAGGTTCCTTGTAGTTACATTGGAGAAAAAAAAAAATCTTTACAGACGATGGCCAACACTTCTCAGATTCGCTTCTTTTTTGTTAAATACAGTACCATGGTGACAATGGTGATTAAACAATGCATTTGTTGTGGTTCTCCCCCCTCCTCCCAATATATTTTTAGTTTGTAAATGAAACATAAAACAGAGAATACACACAAAACAACAGTAAAAAGCAGCAGTCAGATTCCAGTGGCATGACAGCATGGCTCAGCATGGCAGATCAGTTGTCCCCTGTACCGGGAATCTCCATGTTACCGACACACGTAACCACATGGGCTCTGCGCCTCTGTACCCAGGAGGTGGTCGGTGCACAAACGTGCTTGTAATAAACATGAGGACAGGGCTTAAAGTTACTGTGGGATTACAGTGCATGTTCCTTTATCAATTATTCTCACTCAGACCCATCAAATAAAGTGATCACACTACATTTTAATTTACACATGCATCTTGCACAGGGATAATTTACATATTTACTTTTTTTGGCATATCTCAAAAATCATATTTCATGGCAGCTTCGGCTGGTATTATGGCATAATGCAGACTTGTGTAAGGTGAAATTACATTTTTCCACAACAGAGAACATTGTTGCCTGTAGCTGAAAGCGAGTCGAGCTCCTTTCCCATCGCATCAGTACACACAGTTTTTTCCTCAATCCTTCTCCAGGGGGAAATCTAATAATAGCACTGCCAATTTTCACATAATTCGTTAGAGTTTTGGAAGCGTGTATTTAGGCAAAAGAGGTTACACTGCCTCAGCATGCATTTCCAAGTCCGTTGTATACTTTTACCTTGGTCCTTAATAAAAGATCGAATGACTCTTACTGGAGATATGTGCCGAATCAAAAATAAATAGTGAGCAAATGCAAAAATGTCATATATTAATTATCTAATTATCATTCTAGTTTCACCATCAAATCTTAACATTTAGATTTTTGCAAAGTCCATTTTCACAGTTCTCGTGAACCACCAGTGTCTTGTGCTATAGTTTTTTTTTTTTTAAGCAATTCAGGAATGGATAAAGACATCTAAAAACAAGTTGAAAACAAGCTTAGTAGTTACCACAATTGGAAGCATGTTTCATACCTCTGAGGGAACAAATATTTAGAGTCAGCAATGCCTACAAAAAAGCAATATCACTGATTTCATATGCAGGCACATACAATACCTTTACTATAGTACAACAACCTTTGTTATGCTCAAAATAACCAAAACAATGACAAAAACAGTGTGAACTGATAGGATTGTACTCCTGCTGTTTTATGAATCTCTGGATGGGATCACAAGTAGTAAAGTTAATCAAATCAAACCATTCGACCAAATAAAGCACGAGAGTTAGTATCCTTAGAAGTCCAATTCCAGTGTATGGTACATAGTTTGCACAGATAGAGAGAGTGGTGAGGGGGATCTCTGCTCTGCTCTAGATGCTGAGGTCTTTCGGGCTTTCTTTGTACAGCCTTCTCTTGGGCTCAGGGAGCTGGTTCGGGCTGCGGCCTACTGCGTTATTGTTGTGGCCGGTGTTGTTGAAGGCAGCGTTACTGTGTGCAGCGTTGTTCTTCATCATGCTGTAGTAGTCTTTTAGTCTTGGTGCGGCTGCATAGTTCAGCTCATCCCGGCTGTAGGTGCTATCAGGGGAAGAGTCCCGCTCAACTCTGTACAGTCTCTCCATTTTCCCGTTTGTCCGATGTCTCTCCTCTCTCCTCTCCGATGAAGAGTCTCGCAGAAGGTTGCCGTTCTTTGTGGCTCTGTCGTATGTGCGGCCCCTAGCTTGAGAAAAGGAATCCCCTTTGTTGTTGGTGCGCTCCGGGGTGGTAAACTCCCTGACTTGCCCAGTCATCTGCGAGTCCTTGAGGAGCCTCCGCTCATTGTACTTCCGATCGGGGGTGACTGCGAGGAACCCTCCATCATCGTAATCCCTCTCAGGTGTACGGTCGCGATGTGCTCGCTCTGCCCTGCGGTCCATCGATTTGGCCCGCCGGTGATCAGGGGACGAGGCGCGCTTTCGGGTCGGTGAGCGGTCGAGGGAGCCGCGGCGCTGCGGACGAAATCTCCCGTCCAGAGTAGAACTGCTATTTGAGAGCTCTCGCTCCCTCAGTTTCTCGGCAGCTGCAGCTTTTTTCCCCGAGTTGTCCTTCCTCAGAGTCTTTAGGAGTTTAGAGATGCCGCTCTCCGACTCAGACTTCTTGACTTTGCGGCCCCGGCTCTTCTTGTTGCCATTGCTACTGCTGTTGCTGTTGTCAGGAGACTGCTGTCTGGGGGAACTTTGACTGTGATTGTTATTCCAGGTGTGATGATGATGGGGTTTAAATTGCCAGCCTTGGTAGTCCATCTGATTTGACCCATCCCTGTCCCTGTTCCTGTCCATGTCTCGGCCACGCACAGCCTCCTCCTGGCGTGATGGTTTGTGAAGGTCTGGTGGATAACTGGACTCCAATGAGGTGTGATATCGGCTTTTGGGTGGCAGCGTTCTCACTTCCGGAGTGTTTTGTGCCCCGGGTGCGGAAGGGTGCCCGTCATTGCTGCCGTCTGCAGGAGGGAAGAACGAACGGGAAATATCTTTTCAACAAGTATCGGAAAGAAACTTAAAAAAAAAAAGAAAAATCAAAAACGTGAAATTAATTGCGATCAGCAGACATGATTTTCCTTGTTGGCTGATTTGAGCTCTTGCATTGACATGATACAAAAAAAAAAAAAAAAATCAAAGCAGATACTGATGGAAATCATGCATACTGGTATACTTCCATTTGCTGCATTTATTCTTAGAATAAATCCGGCTAATGTAAGCTGATGTGTAACACTTTAACACATCTGCACACAAAAAATGCATTGAAGTTATACATGATTTCAATATGGTTTCGCTATAAGGGCTGCAGGTTAAAACACAAGGTGACTTCGGCAACAACAGCAGGTGCAACACATCAGCAAGTGTAGGGCAGGGGGTTATCGATAACACAGCAGGCACCTAGGAAATCATTCAAAAATAAAATGATGAGTTTAATGTACATTAATTGGAGGAACAAAGCAAAAAAAACTGTTTGGCTGAAAGTCTGCCAACCCCCCCCCCAAAACAGACAGGTTGCAGGTGGCAGCAGCGTGTGATGACGGGTTGAATTAAATTAGTCCCATTAATAAATGTCTGGTCTGAAGCTGGCACATGGGTAGGGATATCATATGCATACAGAAGTTGAATAACATGGGTTAAATGAGGCTGACAAAGCTTGTATACAATGTCAACAGGTCTTCACGCCAACACAATGGGATGCAGGGTGGTATGGGCTGAAAGAAGGGGTGAATATAACTGAAAGGAAAACGGTGACAGGGAGAGTGGAGTGGGACAGACTTTTGGCTACAAACCGTTGTCTGATTTTGGCCCATTAGGTAGAAACAGGGCTCTCCCATCTTGTCATTTCTCATTGTACCAACAGCGAGATGAGGAGCCATCATCGCTGGAGAGAGGAGGAAGAGCCCAGCAACGAGAGACAATCAGAGAGAGAAAGGAGGAGGAGCAGAGAGGAGAAAACAAATAAAACAGACAGGAGGCTGTTTTACAGTACATCTTATTAAGAGAGAGGAAGTTATTTTTTGTCAAAGACAAAAGAATATTGACACAAACTCTTTATAAAGCATCAAAAGAAAACAATCTGAGGGTAAAAGAAAGTGTCAGAAAATTAAAATCCCAGTTGAACCAGCAAATAACAGTAAATTGACAATGAGAAAAAGAATCCTACACAGGAAATCTGTGCAATAGCTCTTTAAGATCAAATATATATTTGAAAGATCAGTTTTGTGGATAAACAATAAATGACAGGTTGTTACATATTAATCACACTTTGAACATGTCTTCCTGTTAAACATTTATCAGTTAGGTTAGCAGTGCAGCTGAAGATCATTTTTAAGGAATATAAAGTTTTTCTGGTGCACTACAAAGATATGAAACTTTAGTCTGCGGTTCAGCAGTGACAGTGATGAGTTTCAGCGCCACACCATAATGCATTACCTACCATATTCAGGTACAGATCCATCTCCCCGTTTGAGGACGAGCCGTGCCCTCCGACCACCATTCTTGATCAGTTCGATGGCACGTGAGTGCTTCATGTTCTTTGTGCTCTCACCATTAATCTCCAAAATCTCATCTCCCACCTGAAAACAGAGAGGCCATGTTACTGTGGCAACTGGCTAAAGGTAGGGTTTCATCGACACTGCAAAAAAGAAATTTAGTACATGAAAATGTATTTTGACAGAGAATCAAAATAAAACAACCCAGATTCTTACCCTTATCTTGCCATTTCTTACAGCAGCCCCGTCCTCTGCTAGTCTTAACACATATAGGTCCATGTTGTACTCCCGGCCGCCTCTCAAGCTAAAGCCAAAACCTTTACTGTCTCGCTCGAGGTCCACAGAGTAGAACTCTGCATCCTAAAAGATAGAAAAGGGTTGACAAAGAGAAAGTCACAGAGACACCAGAGTGACTAAGTTCAAAGAGTCGAAAGGTGATTTCAAACTTAAGGGCTAATCAAGCCCTGTCCCAGAAAAAACTCAAAGTGTCAATGGCAGTGCAATACCTTCAAATGCATGAATAATTAATGATGCATGAGCCTGTGAGCTGGGTACAGATCACTGAGGGAAGGGCACCGCAAGGGCTGGACCCAAAACTTACCTTACTCATGAAAAAGTTAAGAGTTATGGAATCTTCCAGCGCATGGTAGTGTGTGTATGAGGGGGTATCTGTATGTAATAAGGATTATTTGAATATTTGACACAAAAATATTTATGCCATCCACATGTGGTACATATCTCCCCATGTTTACTTGCGCTTTTCTTCCTCCCTCTTCTGGCCTGAAATGGAATATTGCAGCACATGCTGGCATGTTACTGCCATCTATTGATCAGAAAATAGCGTGGTACCACTGCCTGCTTTTTGTAATGCATCACACATGTGTAGGGGCTCTTCTCATTTTCTTTCTCGTGCAACCTTAAAACCACTATCCACTAATTTTACAGTATGACCTACTTTTCAGCTGACAAGTAGTGGAAATACATTAAGGTGACATTCCACAGAGGAGTGGAAGATTCTATTGCGGCCATAATGATCCTTTTATTTCCCTTTGATAATAACTGTAGCATATCTGCATGTTACTGATAGATTGAAGTAAAATGGTGATGACCTTTAACTATGGATGAAAAATCCATTCTTACCTGTGTGATCAGAGATTGTGTGGGAGGAGGAGGTGGAGCTCCTTTTGACTTTGGGTTATTCCTTGGGTTATAAAAAAAACAACAACAACAACCTGTTAATACATGTAATGCATAGATATTGTGCTGTATTTATGGCTTCATCATTCGCCACAACAGTGAAACCACTGTCAGGTGAAGTGAAACATTATCTCATCACAGTGCAATATTCTGCCACCTACATACTGTTACTGCACGCGTGACCCAGTAGATAACTTTCTCTTTACTCAGGGTCTAGGCCCTCTTAAGTCTAATTTTTGCTTCTTTTTTTTCTTTGTTTGCTTTGAATTTCATGATTTGGCTGTTTGGCTGTGCAAATGATTGGCTCTCGTTCACAGTGGGCGATCGTGGCTCAAGAGTTGGGAGTTCGCCTTGTAATCGGAAGGTTGCCGGTTCGAGCCCCGGCTTGGACAGTCCCGGTCGTTGTGTCCTTGGGCAAGACACTTCACCCGTTGCCTACTGGTGGTGGTCAGAGGGCCCGGTGGCGCCAGTGTCCGGCAGCCTCGCCTCTGTCAGTGTGCCCCAGGGTGGCTGTGGCTACAATGTAGCTCGCCATCACCAGTGTGTGAATGTGTGTGTGAATGGGTGGATGACTGGATATGTAAAGCGCTTTGGGGTCCTTAGGGACTAGTAAAGCGCTATATAAATATTTACCATTTACAGTCTGCCTTTTGTCCCGTGTCTCTGGCAACCCGGGCCCGAGTCTGAATCTGTCAGAGGTTTCTTCCTGTTAAAAGGTTGTTTTGTTTTTTCCTTCCCACTGTCTCCAAGTGCTTGCTGTTTGATTGTTGGGGTTTCTCTCTAATATTTTAGAGTCTTTGCCTTAAGGCAACTGTTGTTGTGATTTGGTGCTATATAAATAAATTTAAATTGAATCAGTAATGAGTTGTTTGCAAAAGTCCGCTTATTGACAATGTCATTTTTGCAGTTTAATTGCCACTGTGCAGAAACTACGTCAATCTTTGTGGAAGAACTTCTATTTTTTTAGCCCCAAATCTACAAGGCTCTGGCTTGACTGTGAATCTAAGTAGTTAATGTGAATTTCTCTGTAATCAGAGCTGCAACAGATGGCAACAGATTTTAAATCTTCAATGATTTATCACAGCTAACTGCTGTATTATCACAAAAGGATTGCTTGTAATTGCCAACTTAACTCCTTTTAACTGCAAACCAGTAGCAGAGTGAGACACTGACTTGTCTTAATATTGCTGTCTTTATGCTCCTAAGTCTGAAGACAGCAAGTAGTTGCAGGCCCAGTCTTTCAATCAACCATTTCAAACAAAGTAGGATCACATTTTGCGCATGTTTACATAAACTTTGGACATGCCACAATCTCCATCCGCTTTTCTTTAGTTTAACAGTAACATTCTAATGATGTTTTGGTGACATAAGACAAGTCTGATTGGTGTGCACTCTTTAAAGATGATTTTTATTCGTGGAAATTAAAAAACAAAACAAAAACAAAAAACCCCCCAAAAAAAAACCACATCGTCACCTACCGGGAGTCTGCAGACTGAGGTGTGTGTGTGGTGGTGATAGTGGCGATCTTCTCAGCGTTTGTCAGCAGAGAAGCATTGGAAGATTCTGAAAAGAGAAAATACAATAAAGAGATAAACAATAGAAAACAAAGTGACTACTTTTGTTAAATGCATTTGCCTCTAGCTGCGTTTTAAAAAGATACTCTGGAGAACAAAATGTTAGTCTACAAGAGTCCCCTGAACCACCCACAGGCAGTTCTATTCAACCTGATGCTAACTGCCTGTGATGCTGTCATTTGCCATTTACTCATGTACAACACTGGCCCCACTGCACGAAAGAAAAATAGCATTAAAGGAAAAGAAAAAAAGTCAAAGTCAAAGTCAACTTTATTGTCAATTCTGCCACATGTACAGGACATGTATCATTTTGATTTAGTAGTTGTTCCAGGAGGGCAAAAAAAAAAATTAATAAGAGCAAGAATGACCGTCTTTTCTTGCTTTTCTGTTGTATCACAAACAAGCAGCACATGTATAAGTTACCCGCACCACTGATAGGAGTACAGCTCTGTCTGCAAGAACATCAGCCTGACTCATTTGTCTTAGACTCCTTACTCACTCATGCCTACTTCCCTCATTACTTAAAGAAATACGACTTCCTTGCAGCCACCTCTCACTTTCTCTGAGGCACAGGGTTTTCTAAAGCCACACTACCAAACTTTGCCTTGTGATTCTTCATGAGTGAGTTGCTGAACATGTGCGCGTGGGAGTTTGTTCCCACCTCTGTCACCTCCCATCTTCATTAAGCTTAATTTTATGTCTCTACGGAGTATGTAGCTGCGTGGCTCTTTGCGATGTCTGCATGAGCTGACCAATGGCTCAGTCTTTAACATGCACTTTGTGTCAGCGCTTGACATATTTTTGCCAAAACGTGGAGCTTTGAGTCACAAACTGCTTGTGCTGCAATATTGTGCAGTTCCGTTTCTTTTTCTAGGCTAAGCTAAAGAGCTTAACACCATCAGGAAGCACTTGATTAAATGTGAGCAGTGTTTTTAATCCGTTAAAAGTGACAACAAATCCAGAAAATAAAATAAACCAGAAACTCGGGGGGGTGGAACGAAACTCGGGAAGTGTTATGGCAATTTCTGGGGGCAACTTCACCTTACTCCTACTCAGTGACTCACTTTCAGGAGACGAGGGTTCACACCCTCGTGAAAAGTGCTCTCGCCTGTGAACAGAGTCAGTGCCCTTTGCTTCCCACCACAACCATGAATAAGTCACATCACAATGCATTATGAAACAGCCATCGTGAGGCCGGAAGCCATTGCACGCCTTACCATCACCGGGGATGATCCTGAGCGAGACTGTGTTCCCGGCTTCCTTGATCAGGTTGACGATGTCAGAGTGCGACTTGTTGGTGATGGAGCAGCCGTTAACGGCCAGTATTCGGTCCCCGACTTTCAGCTTCCCGCAGCGGTCCGCCGGGCTGCCCTCAATGATGCGTCCTATTTTGTGGGGCATGGCCACACAAGCATTTCCAGCTTTTGTGTTAATAAACATGTTTGTTTTGTGTGTACATTTTGCACATCATGATGATTTTTTCGATTGGTTGTATCGATTTATAGGTTTGGAAAAAAAAGAAGAGAGAAAGAAAACAGGGAGAAAGAACGAAGAAAGGTTAATTATGCAAATCATTGCGTCCCAGTTCCCCCACAGAAAACCAATAAAGCTGAGGACCTGTTGAAAAATACATATGCACTGTAAAGTATGAGGAGAACAATATAATTTACAGGCTCTTTGGGACAATGCGGGCGATGTGGTAATCAATGCGCAGTGAAGCAGGTGGAGCACCACTCCTGTTAGATATTCAACTAAGTGAGCTTGACCAGCTCCGAAATCAGATGAATTTGGATATGTAGATGTTCAGACTATACTGCAGTTGGAGTTTAGTCAGTGCAAATGCTGCAAGAAATACTTGCAGCAGCAGATTGACAGTTTTCAACACTGCACGCCTCGTTTACACAGAAGCTTTGAACAGACCCAGGGGATCTCCAGCTCTTCTCACCCTCCCTCCATGTTTTTCCCTTTATCTCCGCTGCTCACGACACTTTTCCCTCCAGTATTTTTTGCGGCATCCATATTTATTACATCACCTTAGTTTACCCTTCTTGTGTCTCGATTTAAAAAAATGCAGTTGTATTCTGTCAGTCTATTTAAAAAAGGAAATATGGGACAGGGTGTGTCAAGGATTTAATACCCAATCTGTTAAGCACAACACCAACCCCCAGGTCATGTGGGTAGGAAATGGGGGGGAGGGGGGGGGGCGCAAATGGACTTGTGCAAAGTGATTTATGCATCACTGATGTATGGAAGACAGAATCAGCTGAAATTGCTCTATTTTCTCCACCAGGGCTTTAAAAAAAACCCATCTAGCCTCCTGGAAGAATCCTTGCAGCAATGTCATGCCATGTTTTTATTTTTGTTTGGGCTTTTTTTTAGTAATACACATTCCTCTTTCATATTTCAGCTCGTGTCCCACATGGTTAGAATCCATTAGAGCAGTGAGTGCAGGATGCTACAGCGTGATCCTAGATCAGTGAGTGAAAGCACAAAGTCAATTCATCTCATTCTCCCGAGAGGAATAGTGACAGAGCAGAGAAGGGGGGAGCACAGCGAGGAAGCAGCAAAAACAGGCACCTGAAAAGTAGAAGTAGTCTAGACGTGGTTGTTGACTAGCACCGTCACAGGTGTCATTATAAATAACTCATTAATTCTTGCATCGCATTTTGCAGAGCGACGCCCTCAGCCTGTGGGATCAATGAAATATTCCCCAGGCACTCAGCATGGGTAACGTGTCATCCATTCTTGTGTTATGCCTATGACAGACCACAGTACATCATCATAATGGCTACTACACAGGGGACCTTGCTATGACATTCATGTTTGAAATTCATCACTCAGAGGTTAATACCAAATTTGTTCAAGGACGTCTACAATTCCTCATCAGTGCCTGCCTCACGTTAATACATGTGATTCTGCTCTTTTGCTGCGATACATAAATGGTACGGACAGCTATGGACTGTGCCGAGTATATTTCAATTACATGCTGAATGAATTGGTGAGGGCACCTCCGAGGCATCAATGTGTGATGATGGCGTTTGTGATAAAGCTGCAGCCGGTTCGATCCTGACAGAGTGCACTCGCACACGAAGGGTTCCTTTATCCTTAAGCTTATGATAGTCTGTGACCTCAGTCTGTGGCATTAAGCACCCTCCTGTTAAACACCTCCCCCCTGCTGCGTATAAGCAGGGGAAACTCAGTGATAAAAATATAAAAAAATATGTTAATTCTGCCAGGAGATAGCGTCAATCATTTAACTTTGTAGTGCTTTCATACTTTGTATGGATGTGTTTTGCTGGAGGCAGTTTCATGTACCACCTGTCAGTTTCTTTGGGATGAACTGTTTTGGCTTTAGTTGTAATAAAGAAAACACACACACACACACACACTCTAGAACGTACTAAAGTTTTTTAAAAGTGTTGATGTGTTTTTTTCTTGCCCTCAAAATGCAGTAATTCTGGGTATACACTGTTTTTGTCTCTGAAGCTGGTGATCAGGGGATAATCTATAAACTAAATTGAGCACAAGATGCTGTTCGGTGCTTTTTTTAATTACAGAAGTTTCCATTTATTCCGTCATTTACTCATTATAATCATTTCAGTACATTCTTAATAGTCACTGGCATACACACGTGTGCGTTTGTATATAATCATGACTGGAATTCTGCTTATTTTTGAATTTTTTGCCCATCCTGCTCACAGCCAGAAAGTGAATTAATGACAGAGACATGAGGATAGAAGAAGATGAAAACATCACTTGCACCAATTCAAATTACAAATGCCCGAACAATCAAACTGTTAAATCTGATTAATGTCTAAATTGAACTGTCTGTAGCTTTGAAGACAGAGCCAGGCTATAGTAAACAAAATAATTTCTCTTGTCAGACTGAATTAAAGTTGCTGTCAATCTCAACTAGCTTCAGCTCAGTCTGCCTCACTTACCAAAGGTGGTTCCAGCATCGGGCCTGGAAACTGATGACACGATGACAAAACCGAATCCTTCGTTCTCTCCTCGTTGGATCTCCACATCGTACGGTTGCAGGGAGGCCGGCACTACTGCGCTACCGCTGCCTCCTCCGCCACCACTGCCGATGCCGCTGGTAGATCCACTTCCAGAACTGACAGTGTTGAGTGAGTTCTGGCTCCCCTGGGGGGTCCGCTTGCCCTCTGTTAGACTCGGTGCCTGGGTGCTGCTGTGGTGGGAGGATGCTGGTGATGGAGGGACATCACCTTCCCCTTTTGAAACTTGGGATGAGGGGAGTGAGAATAGACTCTTTAGACTACATTTCAAGCAAGAAGCATGTGATATATTTGCATAAAATACATGTGACTGTGCGTGAGTCATGCATGAATGCACACGCTTAAGTTTTATCTAAAACTTTCCTCACCTCCGTATCCAGGGCTCTTGCGTCTGACAGTGAGATTGACATGACCCTGTTTGGCGGCCTGCTGCATCAGCTGCACCACCAGCTGGTGAGACTTGCCCACTACTGCTGTGCCGTCCACACAGATGAGCTCATCGCCCGACCGCAGGCGACCATCCTCATCTGCTGCCCCGTACTTTACTATATGCCCTATGTAGATCTGCCAAAGGGAAAGCACATTAAATGCATTGCTACAGAGTAATTGCATTAGCTTAGAAAACAAAAGATCATTCAAGACACACCGCACTGAATCCGTGTGATTTATACAGCAGCTTTTCAAAGTTTCCCGTTTCAGTACTTCAAAGTATTTGTGGCTGACACAGGAAAAACCAAAAAGGCCGGTGCAGCCTATTGGGGCGGTGGAGAAACTAGTGTGCTCTAGGCATTGTGTGGGAGAGTACACAGGCCTGCCAGAAACAAGTGCACAAATACCATGCAGCATGTTTGGCACAAACAACAAGTACTAACTCCTGTGGGGCAGACCTGAAACCTGCTGCCATTTTATTTCACTATCTGCCTTCCATTCGTCTTCTCGAAACCTTCTTTAAGACAAAATATATGGCACACAACCAGAAGGAATGGTGGATAAGGCCTTTGCTGTTCTTAACAAGCTATCTATACAAATCTCCAGAGAGCAACAGCTTCAGTTAAAGAGAGAGAGTGATGCATTAGGTCTTTCTGCTATTTGGTTTAAAGGCAGACTGAAAGAGGCACAGGAAATGTAAAACACAGCGGAAACTAATGAAGCAAAGAAACTGTTAGGGAACAGAGCATTTAGTAATGGTTGTTGTGGATGGATGTATATGTAAACATAGTATTCTCATTCACAAGCAATTATAATAAACTGATGAGACTTAAAGTGAAGGAAGACTTACAGGCTCCCCAGGCTCATTTCCTCCCAATATGCGAAAGCCAAAGCCTGTATCCTTCCGCCAAAGGAAAATGTCCTGCTCCTGGCAATCTGGCACTGAAACACAAGAGAAACAGTAAGGACTCCATGGACATCAACAACCAAACCCAAACCAAAGATTTGCAGGTTCTGCTCAATTTTTCCTGCTAGAATCTATTTAGACTGATCACTGGATCCTTTTTTCTCTGATCAAATGTTCGCTTGATTATGGCAAATCTGCTGATCAATAAGGCATTTGCATTTCTAACAGTGTCAGAATGAGAGCAGGCTGGATCAACAGCTGCTTGCTCCTGCCTCATGCTCATGTTCAGAGCGCAAACTAGGCTGCAAGGTCTCGGGCTGTCACCTCATCACACTTGCAGACCTGAAATCTAGAACTCAACGCAGAGCCCTATTATTAGCTCTCATTTACAGTCAAGTCTTTCTTGCATGCATTAATTCATAGCATCTGCCTCCCATGCACTATTTCTGTACACACACACACACACACACACCTCCCCTCACAGTTGCATGCACGGACAGGGCAGACTGTGGAGGAGGACACAGGCAATTTGGTGTCAGTCTGTTCAACCCACAGGGCCAGTATGTACAGAAGGCACAGGCCATTTCTTCCTGCTCTGCCTGCTGCCTACACGGCTGCCACGCAAGGCCAGCAGTGAACCCATTCGTTTCAGCTTTCTAGGTCCCTCGATAAATTGCCTGGTGTGAATTAAACTGCAGCTGTTGGACTTGTAATTAACCCTCTGCTGACCCGCAACTACAGAGTAGTGATCAAAGCTCGATGTAACTAACAGTGCTGCTTTGTGACGCTTCATCATGCAACAGGTAACATGAATTCCCAAAAGCTCACCTTTCAGCCACACTGCTCTGCCACTGAAACTGTGCTCTTCTGGTGGACGCATGAATGCACCTACTCAAAAATTCAAGTTGGGTTCACTCTTATGTGGCAGCATGCACATGAATAAACATGGAAACACACAGAATCTGGGCCTCTTTTTCATTCGGCGTCTCCCTCTCTTGTTTCATTGTGTCTCCTCTCCTCCCCCACTCAATGGAAAAAAAGGCTAGAGCTCCTTCAGTGGTTATCAAACAGATATACCAATCAGCTACAGCTTAAAGCAGACCTCTCCAGGCCCAGTTAATATTTAATCAGCAGCAGTCCTAGATTCTACAGGCAGCCATGATTGTTAATGCACTGCAATACACAGGATGTGGGCAGCTTGCACATCTGGCTGGGAACAGTCACAAATGTGTGACAAGCTAATGCAACAGACTTGCCAGAGACATCACTCTCTCTATTACAATGCAATCTCTGGCAATACTGAGGTTTATTTCACAGCCCATACAAATCCATCCTCCTCTTAAGTATCACCAGTGGTCCAAGTACAGGAGGCGTGAACGATGTAATTCAGCCAGAACGGGCGAGTGGAGTGCTTCTTTTTGAGGATATCCAACACTCCTCTATTTCTTGCAGACTCTTCCATTAGAAACACATAAGTGGTTTGACACCCTTACAGTGTTACCCAATGAATTATGCAAGAGTGGGCCGTGACTGCAAATGATATTGTGGAATTTTATGTGGAGACTGCCCACTTTCTAGTGTTCCAGTTTTGAATTTTCTGTTTTCCCTTCAGTAAACATGGCACAGCACATAACTGTTTGCCTACTAATAACATAAACACTTTCTTTTATAAACTTTAGGGAAAGACTATGGTAGTTGCACATCATCCTTTGGAAAACCAAACCGGGTGCACTCGCATTTCACATCCCAGAGTCTGGGGATAATATCGTGTGTGTGCGACTGACATGCACAAGCGTCACAGCAGCACTCGTCAGCTGCTTTTGTGCGTTTTCAAGGACACTTCTCTCTTGGAGGCACCTTTTGTCACAGGATCAGCTGTGACTGGTAAGCACACAATTGTTGAGCAAACAAACTAAAGGCATTAATGGACACAAATGCGCAGGTAAATGCATTTGCTGATCTACTTTAAACAATCAGAGCCTTGTCCAGGGCGTTTTTTTGCTTCATATGGGTCAGCGTAGTGGGAATCTTTTCTCCTACCTACCTTTACACAGTAGAGCTTTTTACATACCACTAAACTGACATTGCTTACTTACCTTCAATTAAATAATGTTAAATATCATACCATAGAATTTATGGAATAGAAGCCCGCACACAAAGGAAGGAAAACATAAAAAAAATATGTAGCGAAAAGCCTCAGATCTTTAAGAAGATTATTTTTTCCTTTTCGTTTTCATCTTGAATCTAAGCCATCGCATCTATACTGACAGGCTGGTACTCATTCTTACAGACGGTAAAAAAAGAATAAAGAATAAGTCCTCCTGAATTTTTAAACTCTAAAGTCTGCAAAATTTTCATATTCTTCAATTAAAAATTAAAAAAAAAATACTCACGTCGACTCTCATACATGCTCCTGGACTGTGCCCAGATCTTAAAGGGGTCTGGCTTCTTCTGGAGGGTGAGGGTGCCATCTGCGGGATCCTGAGGGGGCAGACCTGGCAGGGGCTGGGTGGGGGCAGCAGGAGTGGGAACCACCGCCTCACTGGGCATGACAGAGGGTGGGTGGCTGGGAGAATCAGTGTGGGTGCTGCGATGACTGCACACACTGTGCTGGGAGCTGCTCTGGCTATCTTTTCTTTCTAGCTGGTGCTGGGTGGACAGAACAGAGAGAGGGAGAGAGAGAGAGAGATTGAGGTGTGTGTATATAAGCGATGGGGGCGGATATAAACATACATGCAGAAGACGGAGATAGAGGGCAGAGAGACGAGAAGAAAGGAAGAGTAGAAAGTGAGTCAATGTTAAGGGTGACATAGAGGAAAAACAAGACGACTTAGAAAAAGAGTTGATGGAGGACAAAAAGAGAGAAAAGTATCCAAGGTCATCTTTTTTAGATGCAGCAGAACATCTCCCACTTTGACAAAAAAAAGAAAAATCTTGCCTTGGTTTCCATGGTTGCGAGACAAAGACAGACAGAAATATGAGGGAATTTTAATGAACAAAGATATTGCCTTTTATAAACCCTGTGATTCTTTGTTCATTGCAGAAGGTTCTCTGCATGAAAACAGAATCAAGGTTGGTCTGAGTTGAAACAGGAATGTGTGCCATCTGCTTTGAAAGCAAACTAAAATCTCAGCTGCAGAGAAAATAACCCACTGAAATTGGTGTACAGAGTCGGTCGTTTTAACGGAATTTTTTTTTTTTTTGTTTACTTCACGGTCATAATCACATGACAAAATAAGATGAAACACAGCCATAGTTAATTCTATCTGTTTAAGCATCAATGAAAATAACACCCATAGCACTGAATGCTTGGTTTGAGATAAAGAGAACTACGTTTTTAATGGTCTAATAATGCAGTTCTATACCTCAACCTTTTGTTCTGTTCCTGTAAACAGAAAACGTGCATAGATGTTATCATGTTATTATTTGCTGATGTTCTTTTTTAACAGGTTATAACTTTAAAAATGTTCCTACGGATAAAATTACTAATAATAATTCTAATACTGAAAAAGCACAAATGTGACTACTTAATCACTTTTTCTGATATGAATAACAAAAAAAGAAAAGATATAGAAGTCTCCCAGTCTCTCACTTATCACACTATATGAGATGAAGGGTCAAATTCCAGTAATGCACTGCATTACAGCCATGTGAAATTGACTTCTTGTTTGATCACTGCAGACTTGCTTAATGAGTTGAGACAGCACGGTCTCTCTTGCATATGGAAGTTTACTGTGAGTATCTATTTAGATGCTGAACTGGAGGCAAAGCGGTTGTTCTGGGCTGACATGAAATCGCATGCAGCGTGACATTTCACTGACATAACACAGAGGGAGGGAAAACTGGCTTTTCCTCAGTGGAAAGCTAATCCAAAGTGACAGTCAGGCTAGGCCACTATTGGTCCCACTCAACCCCCTTACAGTGCCCACCCCCTCCTCCATCCGCCACACCATGTGATCTGAGTAGGTGACACCCACAGCTCTGACGAATGCCATTTTGAAACTAATCCTAATCCCAATATCCAGCAAGCTGAGGTGAGGCTTTTAATGTTGATGAAGAGAAACTGCTGCAAGGGTGCAAGGGTTTCTGCTTCTCAAGTGGGAGGAATTGAACCTGCAACTCAACTTGGTGGCTCTCAGGGGGTAAAACAGGGTGACAGTAATTTGAGACTGTACTGATTTGTTATCAGGCTGATGAGTTGCAAAAACAAAGAAACATTTGCTTTTTGGACTCTTGAATACCTGCACTGGCCCACAAAAGACCCCTCACATTGCCCATCCAGTTTTTCTAGTTTCTTTTCTCTTATAAATAACATCTACAAGACACATTACAATCTATCAAAGTCCCCCATCCAGCTTCCCCAGCTCCCTAATTGTTTGATTCCAGTGCACTTTGGAGACATTGCCCCGTTTTCTCTCCGAGTTAGCCTCAGTGCTCCCTTTTTTATCTGTGGGCCATCACAGGCATTCACTGCTGTGGGCCAATCCATTTTTCTCGTTCTCCTCCTTTTTCTCTATCTTTTCTTCATGCTTCTTTCTCCCATTCTCCCTCGTCTGAGGCTGTGTGCCCTCCCCAACAGCTGGTCAATGTTACACTGCTCTGCCTAGGCTATGCTTAATCAGTCACAGGATGGCAGCATGGCAGGAGCGGAGGGATGTAAGGAGAAAGCGAGACAAAAAAACAGATGACAAAAAAGCAGAAAAAAAACCCTGAGAGAAGGATGTAGGGAGAGCCAAAGTGTCAGACTGGGAACGAAGTAGAGATATGATGGCAGTAGGAACAATGGGAAGAATTTCTGAAACTGTAAAAGCGGGAGTTAGCTATCATATGTCTGTCTTTTGTTCTTTAAATAGAACTCATTTCACTCAGTGGAAAGCGCAAGGAAATGCACAAACACGAAAGAGTTCATAGTACTCACCACCAGCTTTGGACTCCTCTTGGCTGGCACCACTCCTGCAAAACATCGGCAGAGAGACAGAGAGAGCATTAATGACCTGCGGTGCTCTTGACTTGTCCCCTCTTATTAAAAACTCCCCAGGACAAACGGATGAACCCTTGATTCCTGCTGCAGAGCAGAGCGCAACTGGCCCGGTTCTGTCTCCTCTTCCTCCTCCTCCTCTCTGTTGCTTTCTCTCTGAGCAACACACTGCGCTAGGCTGCTCGCTAATCTAAGTGATCTCCGCCCCCCTACGCTCCACTCCGCGCTCTCACCCGTGCTGCTAGAAGAAGAGCTACTGATCTATCCGCATTAGACAGGCTGACCGCCTGCCGCAGCCTTGTACTGCTGGTACAAGCTACAGGTCCTCATAAGCAGCCACAGTCCTGCCTCCACAGCCTGCACAGCAGCCGTCTCCGGCACGAGAGTAAGGGCTCAGCAGTTTACGAATCATGTCAAAGGAAAGCCCGAGTTTCTGCCTTACTATGCACATCCTCTTTGTAACTACAGAGCCGCTTTCTCTCTTCTCAACTCCACTGTTTAACTCAGTGCTTACAATGAGAAGGTTTCCCTCTCTGCCCTTCTTCTTGTTCCCTCCCCCGTCTCTTCATATGTGCACCATGACTTGTTGTGCCTCTATCCCTCTCTCTCCCTCTCTCTCTCATATATGTGCCAGTTAATACAGTGTTAAGAATCACCAAGACGATCAATCTCATTTGTGCTAATGAAATATTAATACATGGAGCCAGCTGTCAGGAGAGATGTTTCACAGCAGACTAATATACATTCCCACATAATAGCCTTTCCCCACATCCATCACAATCAAACAGTTATTCAGTGGGTATGTTCCTTTACCTCTAAGACCAACCTATCAGCTCAGACTCCACCTGACTGCTTTGACCTACACACAGCTTGTGAATCGCTTTCCAAGAACGCTATTTTCCTGTCTTAAATCACCTTTGCCCGTCTCTTACTACGGCACAGTGCGCCGAGACAAAAATAGACAAATGAATGCATGAACGACGTGAGGCGGGATCGGGACAAGGAGTTGCTGTTGCCACGGCAATCAAGTCCTTCCGTATACAACGATGGCAGTCCGTTTTGTTAAGCATAAGAATTGAGCAGCAGTGCAACATATCTATATTAATTGCAGACCTTTGATCTGTTGCAGACAACTCCTCCATCTATGCTGTCAAGACCAATACAAATATAAAGCAGCTAACGGACCGGCACATGCAGGGATTATTAATGGAAACTTCCAGTGACATGAAAACACGCAACAACATGCAAGCATCCATCTTAGGCTCTTTCTGCTGCATTGGCAAAAAAATCATTAAATGTTAAAACTCTGTTGCTGCAAAGCCCCTCTCTCTACGTGATTCATAATTTATCCCTATTTTCTCTCTCCCTCTCTCTCATATTATAGGGGGGCAGCTACTGGAGCAAGTAGAACATCTCACAACTGCTGACGTGCAGAGGGATGCTTGTTTTTTGGTTTTTTTCTTGAGCGAGAGAGAGCGTCAGAGTGAATGTGTGGGTGTGTCTAGCCCAGGATGGACATACACAACAAGGTCAGATGTCAATAATAATGGTTTCTTTTTACAGCACTGTGGAGCCAGTGTGGAAGGTTAGTGAAGATCCTTAACTTTTAAACAACCTCTGAAAATCTCCAAGCGGGCAACAACGTCACCATAATCAGCATTAAGGGTATAGAAATTGAACTCAACTATGGCCGTACGGTTGATAAATTTGAGCACGCAACTAAAGGGGAATAGAAATTAGAGGAACAAACTCATATTGACCCCTGCTCTAAATTCACCCACCGAAGTGTGTGCCAGCTAGAACGGTAGCTTTGCATCTTCATGCGTGATGCAGTCTTTAAATCTGCTTAACTTAATCTAGCATTGTGATGTTGATGTGTTGTATACATGGAATTCAAAGTTGATTGGATCTGTTCGAATGTAACATTTATGAGCAGCCGAGGCTCAGCGAAATAAGTATGCTGATTGCATGTTTGTGCACACACGCAGCTCACGAGAAGTATTAATAAATACGTAGAGCGATACACGCTATATGTGATGACGGCACACATTCAAGAAGGTGAGCGGTTATTTATGCAGAGAACACACACACACACACACACACACAATTTACATTAGGCACCTGTTCCATAATCCTGTTGTATTCCGGTAAAACCATGCTCAATATTCCATAAATAAACGTAGTTCTCTTTAAAAGACTCTGAAATGATGATTAAGAACAAAAGGCCAACTTAAAAGGTAAGCATTTATTAATACTGAGACGATCTTTAGACGGAAAGACTAAAATAGCATCCATTAGCATTCATATGGGAAAGGATGTAAACAATCTAGAAGTGGCTTTGAGTATCAGTGTCTAGAAGGCAGATTCCTCTCCTTTTACAGTAGAGAAGTATGCTTGTGACATCACACAGCATTACAGATAAAGACGTTAATGGCATAATTACTGAACGACTCTCAAGCTGCACACAAGTTTTTTTTACTCACTTGCTTTGGATTCCCAGACAGTTAGCTACTCTATTCTCACACTGGCGTAACTGGGCATCACATGCACGTTGTACTGGGAAGTCGACAGGTTAAAGACTGTTTAGTGTCCAATAGTACTTTTGTATTTTTCAATTTTATATTGTCTATGTATATGCGAGAAAATGTGAAAATGGCTTTTCACATTAGAAAGCTGCAATATTACAACAAACCAGTTGACATTTGTGTTCAGTAGACTGAAAGTATGCATGTGAAAGAAAATCCTCTGTATGATGGAGTAGGTTTGACCTGAGATAAGGTTTGCCCCCCCCCCCCCATTGTCATGTAGGTAGAAAGTATGCATGCAGGGGGGAGCGTTCTTTTATCTTGGAGTGACAAGCAGTGAAACAGCTTGAGGGTTTTTTTAAACTGAATCTGCAGCACTGTGAGTGGCCCACTATTTCAATGTGCAACTGATGCTGTGGCCTTGGTGGGTCTATGCAGAGCCCACACAGCGTGAAGAGTGCGAATGGTCCTTCCTCCAGGTTTTCTATATACATGGTCAGAGGGTGTACAGCATGAGACAAATCTGTAAATATTTGTCCCTTCACTACATATAAGAATTGTCCCATTATCCAATGGGGTTCTCTCCATTCATCTACCCTAAATGATATTGCCTTCACTTCCTCTTCATCTCTTATTGCATTTTCCTTCTAATGCCTTTATTTCCTCTCCATTTTTATTTCTCCTTTCTTCCGGGTTTTCATTTTCTCTCGTCTTTCTCTCTGTCTCTCAGGGGACAGGAGCTCTGTGCACGATTGTCATGGCAACAACGATGGGAAGACAAGATGGAGTCATAGTTGGCCTGGCCTCCTTTACATAGAAGAATCATGCAGTTGAGAACACCAGATGTTATCTTTAAAGTTTTCTAAGAAAAAAAAAAATTAAAATCTATTAAAATGCTAAAAGGTACATCTTGCAATCCACACTTCCTCATTGCACATTAGTCACATGAGAGTGGATTTATTTGTACAGTGGTTTTAGATCAGGGCAGGTAAAGTGATAAACTAGTAGAAATTAGACTCGATTTTAGAAAAATACCCGCCTGGCTCGAGAACACTATCCACAACTATGTTTTGGATTTTTAATATCTTCTGCTATGCAGGAGTTTAACATGTACTTCCTTCACCTGTACAGGGTACTTTTGCACGTCTAATTTTAATTGCACACACATTCTGCCTTCCTCTAGATCTAGACTCTTCAAAGTGTAGCCCGTAAGGCCAATAGTGCAGCAAGAGTGTAGTGAGGAAAGAACATTTTAATCATCCATAGTTCATGTCATGTTACTATCTAGCAGCACAGGTGGTGACTAAAGGAGGGTTTTTACTTCACATCTGTTTTAATCTTCACAGCAAAGTGAACCTTCCCATCTCAGAAATACAGCAGACGTTAAAACACTGCAACAACCACATCCCTAATGTTAAAAAAAAACAACAACCCTAAAACCTACAATGTCCAAAATAAACCACCATCCACCTACACCTAAAGTTTTTTTGTTTTACATGAAGCATTTTTATTCTGTGAAGCCATTCAGAATATGAAGGCTCTCTAAAAATCAGTCACCAGAACTTTGAAATCCTCTGCTCAAGATGTTCGATAACTACACATTTGGAGGAGCAGCGATTGCCAATGTGGCTCTGCTCATTTCACTGTTACGTCACTGCAGGGAGCATTACAGTTATTGCAAATGCACACCCAATGTGTTCTGTCACAGAGCTTCTGAACTCACTGTGCACATTATCTCACATTAACCACCACCAAACTGCCCTGACACAGTTCAGAGCAATGCTGCCTCAGAGCGACAGGGACAAACGAGTGTACGACTCCAGAAGATGTTTTCTCACTTTGTTGGGCATATGCGATAATAGAGACAACTCAATCTGACTCTTAGAAAAAAAACCCAAAAAACAACAAAAAAAAAAAACCTTAAACTACGTTCGGTTTTGTTTTGCACATTTTCTCAACCTATGAAGATCTATTTCTAGTTTTGCCACAGAATATTTTGTATTAAAAGAAAAGCAGACTAAAAATTGCAGCCGGCGTGGGAAACAGAAAAATAGCTGTCATATTTGAATGGAAAACAATCCTGGTGATAAATCACTGTGATGTTCTGACCTTGTGATTTGCGCCTTCTCCTAAAACCGGACTCTGCTGACTGAGTCAGACGACGCAGATTGATGAGTCACAGATGAACCGATTAAACTTCTCTTCTAGCTGAAGTCCACCTTGTTCCTCCTCCTCCTCCTCCTCTCCATCTCAAAAACCAATCCCCTCATATATGCTCCCCTTGCTGAACTTTCAGTGCTGTTCAGCAAATCTCACACTCTCTCCTCTAATCCTCCACCTCCAGTTTCTCAAAACATGATCCCCAGTTCTCATATTTCTCATCCTCTGCTTTTCCTCTTATCTCACTCTTTTTACCTCCTATAACTGTTGTTTGGGAACAATTATGTGCTAGCTACTAGCGATCCTTGAAAGGTCACAGCATAAGTCTTAGAAAACAGAACACAAATCTCGATCAGAACAACAGTTACAACCATAAACTATTTTTCATATTTATTGGTTAATCTGTCACGTACACCTACTCATAATTTACCATAATGGCATTTTAAAATCACCTAATCGACAGTTAACGTGATCTAGTTATCGAACGGACAGCTTTTTGATAAATGCCTTCAAAGTTAATTTTCTTTTGAGCAACTAAAGGTGGCTTTTTACACTCTTAAACACGTGCAAGCTATACCTGACAATACTGTACGATATCAACTTGGGCATCTCTCATGCTAGTACTAAGGAAAGACTCCTGCTATACTCTTGTCCAGCTTGGCATGGAGGGCAGAACCAGGACTGGTACTTGTTTGAGGCAGGTGTTTTTACATACAGTTCTGTGCAAAAGTCATCTCTCATTTTTATTTTTTTCATTTTGCTTCCAAATGTATCAGACTTTCTAATTTTTAAAGTGGTCTTGAGCAATAGCTCTCCAGGATTTCCCATCCTTGTACCTGACCATTTTCTGAGGAATTTCCTTTTTTTTGGGTAAGCCACTTAATACTGACCTATGAACTATTAAAATATAAAAAGGCACCTAATTGAGGATACTGGGATAAACCAGTATTCGTGTCAAACAACTTAGCAAAGAACCAATGTTAAATTGTGTCTTTAGGCGCGTTAACCTTTTTGCAAAAACACATCATTTGTTACCAATTTTGTATCTAAAATCAACAAACAATCCTGAAGTTAACAGGTCTGATTTTTTGCACAAGAAATTGAGTTATTCCCAAAGAGATATTAATGCAAAGCTTGGCACATGTCTTTAAAAAAAATTAAATACAATTTGAAAAAACAAACAAACACCTATCTACAGCAGATGAACACAATCAAGTATGTCTCTAAAAAACAGGGAAAAAAATTCAGCAAAGATGTGACTCATCATCTTTGCTGGATTTTTCGGCCCCTCACTTGATCCATCTACTGTTTACTCATCAAAAATGGTCTCGGGCTGTCAAGAAGCTTGACTTCTTTAGGAAGGGAAGTGCCAAACTACAAATATCTGGACTGAAAAATCAGTGGCAACAGGTATTAATGGCAGGTTTTTTTTCCCCACTTTGGTTCAAATCATTGTCAGTAATGGAAGGTCAGAAGCCATGTGTGACCATGTGTAGCCTTTATAGCCATCTGTAAAACATAAGGCAGATCGAACCATGGTTAGGGACTGGATTTCAGACAGTGGTGTCAGAATCTATGGAACTATGGATGCAGGAAAGTATCATCAGATCAGTGCTATCTATCTAAATGGCAACGGCTTAAGTTTCAAACATGATAATGATCCCAAACACACTGCTAATGCAGGAAAAGCATATCTGGGTAGAAGAAAAAACTGATAATGGAACACTATCAGTCATGGATTGGCCTCCTCAGAACCCAGACCTCATTATTTAAAGATTGTGGGATCATCTTGATAGAGAATGGAACAAAAGGCAGCCAACTAACTTCCTAAGAAGAGCTTTGAGTGTCCTTCAAGAAGCCTAGAGAACTATTCCTGAAGACTACTTGAAAGAAACATGCAAAGGCAGATTTATATAATGTGTGCTCAATAGTCACTTGAACAGCTACTCTGATAGTATCATAAGATGGTCTTTAGTGAAATTTGCATTAAACATACTTCAAAGATGTTGCATTGGTCAGCGCACACTGCATGCTTGCAGATGTAAGTCACATTGTAACAGTTTTGTCCTTCTCTCTGAATTTTGCTCGAGGTCATCTTTTGTCATCAAAGCTCTGAACTGGCAGTCTTTGTTTAGAGGCTTTTACGAGGTTTATCTCACAGTTATCAATGTTATTCTCAGACAGCAGCCCTGCGCTAGACTGGCAGCCTATTCAGGGTGTACCCCACCTTTCACCCTATGACAGCTGGGATAGGTTCCAGGTACCCCGTGACCTTGAACTGGATGTCAGCTGTTAATAAAAGGTATTATGCAGCAGCCTGTGGTTGTGTACTTTGTCCTTCATCACCTGGTCACTCACCTGATCCAACAGTAATGGCAGGTTGATATCAAACATAATGGAGATGATCTACGTTGCTGTCAGTCACCAGTGACTGCCTATGGCCTCCTCCTTCCTTTTGCACCTCTCCCTCTCTGCTCTGTCAGGGGGAAATACTGCTCTGCATCCATATTATTCTCTCTCCCACACTGGTCCATAATGATGCTGACATTTAACACAATACAGTGGTGTTATTCCAGCTGCAGTGCACAAGGTCAGCTCATTAGAGGACATAATTGATGTGGGGTGCAACCTGCCACTAATACAGATCTGGGTCAGCCAACATGAATGACAATTTAACAACAATAAGGACTCAACACAAACGAGGGACCTTGAATGTCATTCAGTAGCCACGTGAATACTCTAAACTCTGTCACGCAAAATGATTTGTTGACATTTCAGCGAGAGAAACGTTTAACTCCGGGTCGTTTCAGGTCAAAAGTGCAACATCTCGGAACAAGATTGGCTAGGGAGCAGATTGAGAAATGAAACGGCCACAATCACGTCAACACAACACCCCCCCCCCTCAAAAAAAACAACCATTATAGCTGAAGCCAGAATCGAAATTGTTCAACAATGACTTTTCAGGATGCTTTCAGGACCAAAGTAGTTTCCAGGGTAATTTGGAAATAAAACACATCAAAACAGAAGATGAGAAGTCACACCAATTGCTCAACATGTCAAATAACTAACATCAGGTAGTAAAAGTGAAGGCCGACTCTGATATACAAGTCCCTGACCTAACGTGCTCCTCCCCCCTCTCATTCATTCATCTCAGCTCTTACCCGTCCTCCCACTCCTTCCCACACTCATCTGCTCGTCCACAGTCATTCTAATTCATCCCATCGTCTCTTTACCTCTTCTCATTTCATCCGCTCTGGTCCGTCCAATTTTCATTCTGCCACCCACTCTCCTCCTCACTTGTCTCTGCTGCTTTTTTCCCCCCCTTATTACTCTTAGTGTGCCAACTGCTCAAGCTGTTGTCTGTTCAGCACTATATTCTTTTGTGTATTTGATCTCATAGCCTTTCATGTCAAAACTTGACTACCTGCATCTGTTTCTCCGCCCCTGTTGATATACATTTGTAAGACATGTAATACATACCTCTCTGCACCAGCATAGTGACCTCGCTGCCTCTGGGACATTTGCTCAGCAGGTCCACCACCTGGTTGTGACTCATATTTTGGACATTTCTTTTGTTGACCTCCATCAGAATATCTCCCTCCTTTAGGCCACGGCATCGCGGATAGTCCACTATTTGTTTGACCCGCTGACCCCCCCCTGTCAGGCTGTCAGCAATAGTGAAGCCAAAACCTTTGTCTCCCTTCTCCATGTGGATAGTGATGAGCTCGGGCTGGGTGGCTATGGACGAGGCCAAGGTGACCACATCGCTGGTGTAGCCGTGTGAGCCGTTAGACGCCACCTCGGCTGACGGGCTGTGCGGCCGTGGCTCACGCAAGCCGTTAATGGGTCCGGCCTGGTTGGAAGGTGGGTCAAACGTTTCCTGTCCATTGACGATGATAGGCTCTTTGTCCAATATTGCGACCGAGGTCACCAGGCTAGTGTTGGGGTCATCAGGGTCAAAGGGCAGCGGGTACCCACGACATAAAGACAGATCGACCATGGAGCCGATTGGGATGGATTGGAAGATCTTCACAACCTGAGCATGGGTGTAGCCCAGCACAATGGTGTCATTCACACTGACTATGACATCACCTGCACAAAGAAAGATCACAATATTGGTAATGTTGCCGTTTACAGTTAAAACCCCTACCAGGCCAGATTCACATTACACTGTTAGTGATATCTGGCATTAATCACAGCTGTGTGGCGGTTAGACTCAAAGAATAAAGAGATGCATTCAGAAAACGACAACACAACGTTTTTAAAAAGAAAACAGTGCCCTCTGTGGATGGTGGTCATGTACTGCACCTGTCTCCATCTTGCCATCCAAAGCTGCAGGCCCATCCAGCACTAGACTTTTGATCTGTAGAAACTCATCTGGCTCGTCTCCTCCAACCACAGTAAAACCGAAGCCGCGGCAGCTTTTCTTCAGCTTTGTGTTGATAAAGGTTCCTTTCAGCTCTGCTGGGTTTCTTGTAAAGAAAGGTTTCCCCCCTGCAGAGTGGGGCAGAAAAAAACTCTTGTATCAATCTGCATAACATACATTACAGAACACAAATAACTTTTAGGTGGCATGTTGGGAATTTTGTCCTTCAGATTCAGAAGTCACATGAATTTCTGCAGTTAAATATGTGATGACTATAAAAATGAAAGAAAAGGCACAGTTGTAATTTTTAGTGGAAATGAAAACAAAAATGAATGTTTTTGAAATGACTTTCCTGTTTTCACTCAAACAACACTACTGGTCAAACCACACCCACTTCTCCAGTTGGTATTTCTCGGTGTAAAATCATTTTACAACATGTATTCTGAATGAATATGCCCCTAATGTTACTGCAGAATTTTCCCAAAAGTGTTGCATTTATTAGGTTGCTTTGCTTTCACAGCTCTGTTCAGTTCATCCCAAACCAACTTGATGGGTTTTAAAACTGGACACTGTGTTCGTCTGGCATCCTTTGAATCCTACTTTCTTTACTTTATTATTTTCTTTGGTTTGTATTTGTTTGCAATATACAGTATGCCTTTTTGCAGTACTACTTCCCATCTCACAATAATGCATTGATGGTCGAGGTACACATTTTTCTTCAATGCTTTGTATAATAACAGAAGTTGGGAAATTGGCAAGATTTCTTAATCCCCGACAAAGGAGCTGTTTTCTCGGAAACTGACTGTTCTATGAAATGTACCATTTAAGGCTATTAGGTGGACTGCACAGTATTTTGTACAGGATGTAGTTTTGGGACTCTTAAGAACGCATAATGAAAAAAAAAAAAAAGTAGTAAAAGGCTATTTCTCAGCCAAAGCTAAAAATTCCCTAAACAAAGACACGAAATCAGTTCCAGAAAGCTTTCTGGATTGGTTTATGATCATATTTTTTCAGTTTGTTTTTCTGAAGATTGTGTGCAAAGTCCAATTTTGCTCTATTGTAAACTGTATAGAATCCTTCCAAAAATTCCTGGATTCACATCCAGATCCAAATGGACTCCAAAAATTACCTCCTGAGTAACGCCACCCACAAACAGACAAAGAAAAAGCAAGCTGAAACAACTCTTTTGAAAAAACAAAGAGTAATAATATATAAAGTCTATAAACATAATGATTTACGTTTGACTCCTGTAGGGACAGGAGGTAGAGCTGGTGGGACCTGTGGGTCCCTGTAGGTCTCCAGATGGTTTGGTGCGTAGTTTGCCAGTGGAGCTGCTGCAGAGGAGTGCTCCTCTATCCACTCTGCACAGACACATTTGTATCCAAACGTTAATCCACACACGCGCGACACAGAGGTGTATTTACATGCCACACATGCACACAGAAACACTTAACAGCAAAATACACACAAACACGGAGCTGAAAGGAAGTACTATTCATACTTATCTGTACTTCTACTAGTGTTTTTTTGTCGTGTATATCATACTGTTGATCTCAGCAAATGTTATGCAGCAAAATTATATCCGTTGTCGCAAAAGCGTCATATTACAAACACTTTACACAGTCTGAGTGTTAGTACTGTTAAAACAAATGAAAACAATTAATAGAAATGGATGTTGTTACTCTGTTATTCTTTGACTTACATCATGCAAACTGTGAAATGCAGTTATCACATTTTGTGGGTTGTGGAGCGTGTGAAGAGTAATGTTTTCATGCAGTCAGTGGCACTTTTAAAAATATGCTGAGTTACTTATGAGTGAGTCACTTCTGTTCTCCGATGTTCTTATGGACGTACAGGCAGCTTTTAAATCACAGCAGTTGTGTCTGTGTTGCGTTGCCATTAGACTAGACTGTCTGCCACTGTATTGAATTTTTTGCGTACCTTGAACAGCAGTGACTTAAACTGAGTTGATCATATCTGAGTTTGAATGAATAAATAATAGACAAAGTTTACTTCTGAGATGAAAAAAAAGAAGATACTGGAACCAATTGAATTTGCTCGTGGATTGGCACAGCTAAGAAATAAGAATAGAGCATATGGCTATAAAGGCAGAATACTGTTGCATTAGTATAGCAAGCAGGCCAGTTAATTTGCTGCTAATATACTGCGTTTCAATGCATTTTATTACTGTTAGTGCATCATCGTGAGCCCTTATCCTCATGCATGTATCTTTGCCTCACCTCTTTCAGTCTTTTCACCCTCGACTGCCAACTCAAAGTTTTTGAATCTCTAAAGCAAACATCATTCTTGCCTTTTCATGGTAATGCAGGATAAATGATCAAATACAAAATGGCACTTATGACTATAAATCACATAAATTAAAACCTAAACATCAAAGACAACCCCTGGCTTGGGCCAGTTCTACTTTTGTGAAACGTCCTTATGAGAATCCATTTTTAATCCTTTGGATTTCAGTAACAATAATATATATTTATATTGCCCCCCCCCCCGTTAAAGTCGAATTAATTCAGAGACAAGAAGTCTGGCCAAAGCCCTGGATAGCAGTGGACAAACTATAAGGACATGACACTGACAGACATGAAGAAAGAAAGAAATGGTGCCGTGCCAGGGCAGGAAACGAACCTCGAATATACCGCTCACCTTCTGGAGGCTGCGGCTGTTGCTGCTGCTCAAGGATTTTTCGACGCCGCGCCTCCCCCACCGGGTTCTCATATTGAGTCTTCCTGTTTATATGACTGAGACAGAGGGCGAGAGGGAGAGAGAACAAGATAATAACTTGGAGACTGATTAGTCTCAGATTCACTTAAGCAGAGAAGAGATTTGTAAAAGGGTGTTTCATCTGGAGAAACCCCGTTTGTCTTTGCAAGCTGCCAATAAGGAGATTCACTTACTCTACATAGTACACCCCATACACTGGGTCATCTATCCTCTCCCATCCTGGAGGCAGCTCTGAAATAGAGAAGGTACACAGCATTGAAGACAAAAATTACATTTTAGCAGAGCTCAGTGGGATAGTTTGGTTTGGGTAACACAGTCTTTCAGTCCCACAGTTATAGGAGAAAAACTATTTCACTAGAAAGGACATGCTGCCTTTATCCCAACAATGGATTTTAACATACATGCCAAAAGGGGATGAAATTGTAGTTTTGGTTTTGTCCTGCTGACCACTGAAAAACACTTTTCATCGTCCATGTTAAAACTTCAGCTTTATTACCAGGGGTGCACATAAGTGGTCGCAGGTGCACATTCGCTGTCAAAATAAAAGACACACACCAGATAAGAAGTTGCAACGCGCGTTTGCGTACATAAGATTTTCTGGAGGATGACAGACATTTGTTTCGAACTCTTAAAGATGTCGAAGAAGCAAGCTCCTTTAAGCAGTTACTTTGGTGTTCCTCCACCTCCAAAGAAATGTCAGAAGGAGTCCGAACAGCAAAAGAAGCGCGTATTCTTGGAAAAGTGGTTGCAGAAGGTGAGCTGGCTTCAAACAAATGATGAACGCACAGAGATGTGGTGCAGAATATGCTGTGAAAATCCGCAAACGCGCGTTGCAACTTCTTATCTGGTGCGCGTCTTTTATTTTGACAGCGAATGTGCAGCTGCGGACCACTTATGTGCACCCCTGGTTATTACTTTTTGTAAAACTGTGCTTGGAGCACAAACTCTTCTCTTTTCCCTTTACATCGTAAGGATTTCAATCCATGGGTACCAGTAATAAAGTATTATTAAATAATAAGCTGGATCTCTCTCCAGCTGCCTGTAACCAATTTTAACATCCTCATTATGGCCAAAACACAATAACTGAGAAAATAACACCAAACAGCTTCAAACAAGACCGCAAAGACATGTGGCTACAAATGTAGTCTGACCATTTAATAAATAACTGAAAAGCATGATGCAGTTATTTTGCTAAGTATTACCATACATTACATCACTACCTCTGTGAACACACCCCTACACATTGTACACAGACCTAACCACATTTCATGACCACGCGCCTATTAAACTGACATGTTCCCATTAAGATGTTGGCATCTCAGATCTCCTATCTCGCTGTATTTGATTTCAGACAAAGACATTACCTCCTTGTGTTCCTGTGGGCTTCTCTGAAGTCCAGTAAACACTTTTATAAGAGTCTAGATTTCACAATCAATAATCACAGACCGTCTGCATCTGAGCAGCCTGGAATAATAAAGGCTCGAAGCCAGACATTCAGAGTCTTGTTTAAGACCGAGCTTGCGTTCCATTGCATGGCTGTTTGTGTTACTTGCAAATGGGATGAGAATCAGCAGCTGAGCAATTTGCCTGCTTGCGAGAAAACTCTGAGTGCATATATGTACCTGTGTCCCCAGTGAAACCTCAGTATAACGGATTACAAATGGTACTAGTGCACTTAGGGCTAATAACTCTTCTTGTTCATGCAGTAAAATATCACGTTTTATTGCATCCGATGCAGATTACATGAGTCAGATCTCCTAAAACAAACAAGAATCTTGGAAAAAAATTCAGGTCCAACAATAGCATACAGTATATTTCACTGTAATGCATGTGATGGATAAATACTGGGATTTCATTACAAGCCTAAAGCCTATAGAGATATATCTAGATAGAAGAGCAAGAAATATAAAACCCAACAGCCAAAAATCGACATGTACTAAGATGCAAGTTATGATGGTACACTGGACGGATTTATTTGCTATCCTTGAACTGACGCCATCTTCACTGCACTATTCTCACGTGGGTGAAATCAGACATTACACAGGCTTTGTAGTTTGGAGCGGGCAGATTAAAGATTGAACATCCATTCTGATGTATTCTTACTAATAGTTCTGCTTGATAATGTTGTGAGATATTCGAGAAAAAAAAACATATTTTTTTCCACAAAATCCAGTAGAATATATTATGGTCATCATCCCTCGCCACCCATGAGATGAAAATATAACTTTGCATTAGAGCAGGGGTGTCCAACTCCAGTCCTCGAGAGCTAATGTCCTGCACTTTTAGATGCATCCTTGTTCCGACACACCTGTATCAAATGAATAGCTTGTTATCAGGCCGTTGCCAAACTTGATGGCATGCTGAAGAGGTAATCCAACCATTTGATTTAGCTGTGCTGGAGCAGGGATGCATCTAAAAGCTGCAGGACAGTAGCTCTTGAGGACTGGAGTTGGACACCCCTGCACTAGAGCATCATGCATGCTTGTTTTTGCTTTTTTTTTTTTTTTAAAAAACAACTCATTTAAACCCTTGCAGCTACCTTTGCTCTAAACTAAATTAATATATCTTCCTTACAGAATTCAGGGCCTTGCATTTGAGACCGATGCCCAATTAAATTTCCTCTTTGAGATGATCAGTTTTGAATGGCATCTTTGAAATAATATAATTTTAATATAGCAAAACATCCTCCATAAAACCTCCAAAAACCTTACCTAGATCACTCTCCAGGTCTTCTGTATGTATCCCTTCTTCTCCAAGGACAAAGCAGGATGAAACAAAGAAGAGAAAATAAAGAGGAAAAAAAAGGGATGATAGCAGATGGAAGGTGGATCATAGATGCAGGAATCCAAAGCAAATAAGGAATGACGTGACCAGTCAGAGAAAGACAAAGAAAAAGGGAAAACCCTTAGAAAAAGACTGACTTGGGCTATAACAACATCTCAAAATGCCCTGAGAAATCTAGTGAGACTTGGGGTGCCATTCTAGATTTCACCACTTGATGGGGTAATTATGCAATTTGTGTTTGGAGTGAGCTGTAAACAAAGTGTCATTTGGAATTAATCAAATGTTTTTTTCTGTTTATTTGAAAATTATGTCAGGTTTTGATGACAGTAGAGCTAACAACAAGACAAATGTAGCACATTCCAATTTCTAACAAATCTTTCAATCAAAACCAAATGAGTGTACTAAAAACAGCACCAGAAATTAACAACAGCATCACAACAATAAACAAGAGGAGCCTCACTTCTGAGACCCCGAGCATCCCCTGCTGTTCCTGAACCACTACACAGGAGTGTGGATGAACGCTTTGATTTAATAAATGAGGAATAGAAGCTTACCATCATCGTCACACTCTTCCAGCGGTCTGGAGGCTCTGTCTCTACACCGAGGATCCAGCCATGATGTGGTCTTTGTATTGTGGCTGAGAGGAAGCAAACAAGAGAACCGAATAATTCAACACAGGCCGTCAGACTGACACAGCAGGGGGACACGAATGCATCAATGAGAATTAGGAAAAACACGTCAGCAAGTTTACAGCGGACAGAAGGTGTGCTGCAAACACAAATGAAAAGAACAGAGAGGCACAGCAAGGAAATAAACAGTAAGCGACCTGACTTTTCCCTCAATTGTTAAACAAGAACATTCTGTAATTCAGTGATAGCAGAAATGAACATACAAGCTCTGAAAATACACAGCCATGTCCTGGTGTTGTGCCTTTGCCGTGCTGCAGAGAGGACAGAGAGGTGGAGGTAGTCAGGTGATCAGGATGTGATCTCCTTTTGAGATCGGGACATGCAGGGATTAACAGGAAAGCAGTAGCACCCAGGGGGCTGGGCAGGTTGGCTGGGAAGGCCTAAAAACCAAATCAAGTGGGAAGACAAGCAACTGGACGAACAAAAGGGATAATAGTGCAGGTAAAATGCAGAAAACACCGACTACAGCGTGAGCCATGGCCAAAAAAAAAAAAATGTATAAACAGGCGGCGTCGAGAGTCTGCTGATACATACTCTATGAAGTAAAGTTCCCCGTTCTCAGTATAAGCCATCTCCCAGTTTTCAGGCAGTGGTCCCAGCGGGTCTTCTGGAGAGACCTGTGGTTCTGCAAGGGTTTGCTGCCCGCTTTCTGCAGTAGAGGTGGCCGCATTGTTCAGAACACAGGATAGAGCATTGTCACGTGCAGGGTACGGCCGGAGAATGCCGCTGCGGCTCTCATCCTGGTCGTTAGGGTTACCTGTGCACAGCAAAGGAGAGGGAAAGAGACTACGTACTAAGGATCCTGGGTGACGTAACAACAACACAGCACAACAACAGAAAACAAACAAAATAATAATCACATTTCATGCATGCAGGAAAGGAAGAGATTAAAAAAAGCAAACATGCTCAGTCTTTATTCTCTTTAGACCACATCAGGCAACTCTAGCCACACTAAAGTGCTAGCACTTCTCCCTTCTTCTGCTTGGTTCCCGCCCATTTCTAGTGTATTGAAAAGGGTCACAGGAATATGCTAATTTCCTCAGCAACTGTCTCTCAAACTCACTTTGACCCCCACCCGTTTTACCTCTCTGCCCACAGGCCTTTTTCTCCTAAAGCTAGTCAATCCCAACCCCCATTCCCATTCCTTCCCCAGTTTTGGCCAAATATCCTCCACCACTTCCGTGGGCTTTTCAGGGTTGATCAAATGCAAATTCAACACTCTGGCAGCCTAGCAGGGGGACACAGAGAGGGCATAGTTTCACAGGATCAAGTTAAAAAAAACAAAAAAACAAGACACCATGTCTTGCACTCAAAACAGGATAAACCCCCTCAGAAGAAAGAAAATCGTGAAAAACTTTGGCTCATTCTTTAGTTTTTTTGTTTAGGAATTAGTTTATAACAGCAGCTAATCTCTTGACATATGCTGAGAATCAGCAGGCATAAACATGATTTCAATCAGCCACGGGACAAATATTCAGAATTGGTATGTGAGTAAATGTTAGGGGCAATTTAGTGAGAAAGCTTTAAAAAAAAATAGTGTAGTTATTGAAACCAGAGCAAGGTGGTGGCAAGGAGAAAATTCTGAACACTGAGTGCAGTTTGTAATCTAAACCTTCCCCCACTACACCCCTCCTCACAGGCAGATGGCAGTGTTTGGAGGCTCACAGAAAAGGAATCAGCATCACAAAGACATGATGTAACCGCCAGACACCCATCACCGTACAGCAGAGGAGAGGATAATAAACATACACACATTATCTCTTTCCTTCTGTGTTCCTAATCTTGGGCACATACATGTTTACCGAGACACGCTTAAACAAACGTCCAGTGGAGAAGAAGCAAAGCACACGCGGGGAATGCTACACATGCGGAAACCAAGGAAAGCTGGATTTCCAAACTTTGGGATCGGCAGCGTTGCCCTCACCTGTAAAACTGTTGTTCATTTCCGTGGCCTGGTCGTCATCGTCGTCGTCAGCAGGCACTACGCGGGCGTTTTGCATGTCATTGTAGGACTTCGTGCGTGTTGGGGTGGACTGATGGGAGCCTGCATCACTGAGAATCACTGTCCCAATGATGGGCTGCCTTGGCGGCTTGGGGGTCCCATAATAGTTACCTAGGCAACAAGGAGGACATTAGTATGCTTGAGAGAGACGCAGAAGGAGGGAGAGCGAGAAACAGAGAAAGGAAGACGGGGATAAAAATGAAAGAGTTGGGGACAGGAAGATAAGCAGGAAGAGCATCTATGAAACCTCCTAATCTTACGCTAGGAGGAAAAGACATAAAGCTGGATCACAATGTGACTAGAAATTGCAGAAATAAGAAGCTGGTTGGAAAGCTAAAAGATTTTAGTTTGGATTTGAGGCTTTAAAGCATAGCGATCAAAACTGTGGACCAGCTCAGCACACAGCTTGTTTTAGCCACTTTTTAGCTCCAAAAAATTGTTTTGGGGAAGTGGGAATCAATATTACATCCTTGAGTATGTTTTTAGTATCGTGTGACAAGCTACTTAGTGTTTGATTGTCAAAGATTAAGCAAAATCTAACACAAACAAAGAAACAGCTTGTTCAATATAACGCTGGTCTGATCACAAGGTCTGGGTTTTGTGGGAAACTGAGTCCTCAAAGTACTCTTCAAGTTAGTATATAATGTATATGCTGTATAGTGTTATGTACACCGCATAATGCCAGTGTGAACTCAATAGCCATACATTCAATCAATTAACTACTCTGCAGTTGAAACTGGCCAGGGGAACCAGTTAGCGCAGCTTTGCATTAGAAAAGAAAAACAACTAAACTAGCTCCGTCCATGGGTTACAAAAAAAAATAAAAATAAATCCCCCACCTACAAGCCTATCTGAGATGTAAAAGGAAAAAAAAAAGCAACTGACCGTAAACAAGAACCACTTCCAGCTATTACCAGAAGCAGTGAATTATTGCTTGCCTGCCTGATAAAAATATACTCATTGTCTTTCTTGCAAAACTCAATAAATCAATACAGTATGTTACACCCCGCAGCCAGTTTGATGAGCTTTGACTTAAGACTGGAAGCAGGGAGAAAAGGGTAACCTGCCCTATCCAGAGACAAACTGCAATTCTGAATTTATGCTCAGCTGAGCTACCCATGTGGATTCTATAGCTTTACATTTTCATGCATGTGACCCGTATGACTCTTCTATCTTTAAACTTAAAAGGAAGACAAGAACATTTGGCAGATGGTCAAGCCATCATTTAAATTTGGTTATATCCCCTCCCTTCATTTCAACTCTTCCACTAAAATCAAATTTTAAAAAAGTGGCATTTTCTAAAGTTATTTCTATAGTTATATTTAGAGACATTTGAACATCTCAAACAGATTTTGCTGAGAATCAATCATCCAATCTTCATCTACTAGCATGGATGGCCACAGCCTCCTGTGGATAGGTATTTGACATTGTCTGCGTGAAAGGAAGAAACGTGCCAACACAGAGCAGAGTCGGTGCCAAGCAGATTAATGTCGTAACATTCCCTCCCAACCAAGCCCATGCACACGCACACACAAATCTGTGTGCATAACACACTGCCTTGTGAACAGGCACGCACGCGCCCACAACAACGCACACAAACACACAGGTTTGTGTTAGTATGAGACTTAGCGCTGCACAGCACCGTCCTAATCAGAGTGAGAGGGCCAGATGTGGAGTGACCTGCTGTCTCCTGATGCATCTCCTCCCATCATGCACTGTATAATCAGAATCAACTGAATGCATGCTTTTGTAGCCTGCCTACATGTAGGAAACACTGATGGCTGCTACGCTCATTGTATCTGTGGAGAATGAGGACACCTGCGCAATCATGAGTCACATGAAGTGCCAGTTATGATCATTATCATCATCATCACCCTCCTCCTCCTCACCTTCATATGTTCCTATTTCCAGTAGCGTGCCACTCTCCTCAAGTTCTAGGAACTCCTCCACAGACAGGAAATTGTAATCCACCCCTGGGACCTCTCCGTCTCTAGGGGGGCGGGTTGTACCTAGGGGTAGGAAAAAAAACAAAATAAGCTGCTGAAGTCAACCCTTATCTTTAGGATAGAATGACAGCAAAATAAGACTTTTCCTCCTTGCGCAACATGTTCAATATACTTCTCTCTCTCAACTGAAAAATCTGTCATTAATGTTAGAAATGCAGCCAGCGCTGCAAGATTCATTCAGCTTTTTGAGATGATGACCAGCCACAGCAAAGTGTTCTGAAATGAAGAGGGTGTGATTGTAATTCAGAGCCATCACTGGCAGCGCAGTGTCTGTTGAGTGGCTGTGAATATTACGTCAGGAAATTAAATCAAGGCTTTGCATCTTGAGCCATCGCTTCGTCTCATGGGAAAGTGCTGCCCGCTAAGATGAAAAAAGGTCACCTTTAGCAATACACTAGTCCTGATAGTGTCATCAATCTCTCAATTTCTTCATGGTGAGTTTGAAATTGTAAAATGGACTGACATAATACTATTAGAGTCGTTTTGCCAAAGGGATCCTAACTAAATTATTATTGATTGTTAAAGCATGCATGCTCACTGCTTGGAAGCTACACTGCATTTTGAGGTGCCGTTCGGTTTAACCGTAGTACAACAAATGCCTTTTAATTTGAGACAAAATAAAGCTGGAGCTTATACCTGAAAGTCAGTATATTCAGAAAGAAATGCTCATTAGAAGTCTGATCATTGTCTTTCTTGCTGGCCCAACTGCCCTGAGCCTGATCTCCTGTTGGAGTTAATGATTAGCGGTTTGCTGTGTTTTGCTTTGTATTGAGAACACTTTATAGGAGGAAGCTGACACCAGACAATGGAGGCAGGGGCCATTGTGTCTTTGACTTTATTGAAGGGAGATGAGATGACGTGCCAGATGGTTGATGGAAGTTGCAACCCATCTGTGATCAGTACAGGAGCATTTACATACACACAGCAGGTACTGCAAAACCCGGCTTAAACAAGAGACTTGAATGTAACACGCAACCCTTGCACCAGTGTGAAGCACTGCAGGCCACATTCAGTTGAACCTCACTGAATTAAGCAGGAGTTCAAACCTGAAAAGAAATCGCTACCTTATAACACAACTGAAGCTATCAGTATAATCCTTCAGAACTGCTTGTTGGATGGTTGAATAGTTTCAGATTAATTAACATTAAAAACAAACTGAATATTCAATCTGATAATGCACTCACTACTAACATTACTACTTACATTTAATCAAGACTGGACATATAATATAGGTGTATGGGCAAAAATACAAATGTTAATCTCTGTCGTCAGGGGATCACTGAATTGCTTTTGAGTTGACGGGTGCAGCAATTGTGCTTCTCACATAGTTTAAAGTCACTGTTCTAGTCGAGCAAGGAGTACAAAAAGACTCTTTCATGTTTATTTTCCTCAGCCCATGCAGTATGCAAGCACGCATCCTATCCCTCAAGGTGCATCCAGCCCACAAACACCCTGTAATAAACAAGTCTTTACCAAGCACTGTTCAGTCCCACACCTGCCCCGCAAAGGAAACGCCGATTCTTTTTTGCTTTCCTTTCTGCCATTTTGAAAATGATACTCGAGATAAATAGATAAGGGAGGAGGAAATTTTATTACACAAGGCTGTCTAAGATTTAAACCATGAGTAAAAATACTCACACGAAGAAAACATGATAAATCATCAGCAGCAATGCACGAGCAAAGTGATGCTTTTTATTCCTCTTAGTGGATCACGATAAGATGAAAGTAACCGTCTCTGGGAGTTTGAGTCATACCACTGGGTGGTCCCATGGTGGAAGATGATGTTTCTGAGGCTCGGTGTGCTCTAATGACACTGTCTGCTGAGCTGGGAATGGAGCTGTTATTCAGGGCTATTCCCCACAGTAGAGAGAGCTCTGATAGGCTGACTAATTCTGATGTGCCCGCAGTATAAAATATTAAAGCTTTTGTTACATCAGCACACCATCATATATAAAACAACATTCTCTTAAAATATTTTTGTCTTTTAAACCCCATGAGTGGAACTGCATCAGTAAAGTAAGGACCACTCTTATTGCTTGCGAGCAATCCATTCCCAAAATGCCATCATATTTGGGTGCATTTAATAAAATCGCAAACATAAATCCCCATGCACCGGATCTCAATCCAAACAAAGTCACCGTGGCTCACTGTTTACTTACACTGTAGTCAATTAAAGCAGAAACTATAAGAAGAATTTTACTGGAAATTTATAGTTTACATTTTTCACACCTAAACTAATTCTGGAATGAAATAAATCAATTAAATAAACAACATCTAACATTTAAAGGATCTTTTTATGACCAGCATCATCACGCTTGGATCTTTTAGTAGCTGAATCACTGGTCAGTGTTATCAGCATTATAAATGAGCAGAATTAACAAGTGGAACGATCTGAGACGGCCGTGTCACAACCAATGTTGCTCCAGGACCATCACTGCAACTGAGGAATCGCAATGATGTGATGTCTTGTTTATAATGGCTCAGGATAAAAAGACTAGTCAAACACTACAGTACGGATGAAAAGCCTCATCCTTAAACTAGTTGAGTACTATCCCAAATTTTGGGATAAATAAAGTACTTATTACCTTAAAAATAATGTAAAAGTGTCATGTAGAACGCAATCATTTATATCATGTAGTAGGTGCACTGTAAAGGAATAGGTGTATGCAGATAAACCTATTTTTTGCAGAGAAGAAGGTTGTCTTTAAATGGTTAAAATAGCTTTTTAACATCAGATTTAACACGTGGTTAACATTGTGAAGAGGGTCCATTTTAATCCAAGCCACGATCTTTTTCTTTTGCAGTAAACGTCTCACACTACTGTATCTTCTTGTTCCCAAGAGTGAGCCCAACTTGATACTCTTGTAGTGGCTGTAGTTGATTTCTCTACACTACTGTGTACTGGACAGTGCACTACAGAGGGCAGCACAGTGGTTAGCACTGTTGCCACACAGCAAGAAGGTCCTGAGTTCAATTCCACCATCAGGCGGGGGTCTTTCTGAGTGGAGTTTGCATGTCTTCCCCGTGCTTGCGTGGGTTCTCCCCGGGTACTTCCTCCCACCGTCCAAAGACATGCAGTTAAGGATAGGTTAATTGATTAATCTAAATTGCCCATAGGTGTGAATCTGTGAGTACGAATGGTTGTCTGTGTCTTTATGTGTTAGCCCTGCGACAGACTGGCGAGCTGTCCAGGGCGTACCCCGCCTCTCGCACTATGACAGCTGGGATAGGCTCCAGCACGCCCTGCGACCCTGGAAAGGATAAGCGGAAGCGAATGGATGGATGGATTATTAATCTAGTGACCAGGGAATGGGAGTCAAGTTAACAATTATCTAATGACACAGCTCCACAGTTATGCCTTACAAACTTACACCAGCTTAAGTTACCAGAAAAACAGTCACTTTGCCATTGTCCTTTAATCCTCTGCTCTGAAATTTATGATGATGATGTATTTTTTTATTATTTCCACAGCCATGTGAAAGTCTGTGTCCCTCTCAGTGAATAATAATCAACAAGAAGCAGTCAGTGCTTTGCATGTTTTAATAAAATAAACAAAGGTCGCATTGTTAACGAATACAGTGATGTTTGTTTTGTCAAAATCCAGCAATGAAAAACCTTACAGTACTGTAGTCTACTGTAAAAGTCATATTACAAAGGAAACATTTTATTAATTCCTAAAGGAAAAATGCCAAACATTTCCTGTTCCTGTAAATCCCGTTTCACTATAAAGGAGCTTTACTTATTAATTTCAGTGCCTAATACCTTGATACATTCAGAGATATCTAAATATGACAGTGAAATCCAGTTGACAGTTGACAAATTAATATTGTGTGTTCGTTTACATCGCCATGTTTCCCCTTTGCTATTCCACAGAACAAATTACTTTGCAAAGCTAAGATTTAAAAACTGAGCGTCTGACAGTCTACTTGATGAGGAGATTTGTGCTCTTAAGAATCACTGATGTCTTTCTAGAAAAGTCTATTCCGCCAGATCCATAAACAAAACTAAAGGCATTTTATCAAGTGTAGGAAATAATCCCTGTTGAATAAACAGCAGCACAGACAGCTTCAATGCTTTCACTGTAGGACAGTAGCAGTGATGTCAGACTCAACTCTGAATTATCAGTGTGGTCAGTGTCTATTTTCTCTGTCCAGTTAAACAATGACAGTGCCATGGTGAGTCCTGACCCCAACTCTGATTAACTAACTCTGTCGGCCATCAATGGACTTTGTTGTTTTACTGTGAGAAAACAGCCTGTACAAGCACGGATGGCAAATAAGAAACAAGCACATTTGGAAACGCCTTCACTTTTAACACTAACCTATACAAGTTGAGCCACTATTTGCTCAGAGAACATATGAAAAAGTGTAAATACTCTGTCTTCACCAAGTCTGGTACAGAGGGTGGACATAAACACTAACCCCTTATAAAAAATAAATAAATCAAGGCAGTACAGCAGCACAATCCAAAGCTTAAAACTAAACAAATGGATGGATGAGCTCTCTCGACAAACATTATAAGCTTCACAAACTCATTGCACTATTGCAAGACTATACAGTGGATTAAATTTTTGACTTCACTACTTTTTCCCGTTATCATCATTATTTGTTAATAGTGATACCATACTGGCAGTGCTTATATACATTTTCTAAGCTTTGCTTTTTGTGCTACATAATTATTGTAATTTGCAGCAATAAGCATTAAAAATGGCTTATGTAAAACCTAAATCTAGCACAATGCGTTTTGTGCTACTCATAAACAACACAGTCGTAGCATTATATAACAGTGACGGGCTGAGACTGTTTTTTAGACAGCTTGTTCCCGATAGAGAGGCTTCATGTCAGGCTACACAGGAGCTCCTTCAACAGTAACTCAAACATACTAATCTCACCCAGACTGAAGCTACCACAGGGACTTGCTGCTGACTGTGTGTTCACTACTGTTTGAACATTTGTCTTAAATCCACTCAATGTTAAAAAATATATATGATGACATAGGGTTGGTTTAGTAAATTGCTAACATTGTTAATTCAGTTTTCTTTACATAGCCAATTCACAATAACATTTAAGTCAAGGTGGTTTCTATTGTAAGGTAAAGATCTTACAATATTAGAAAGAAACTCCATCAATCAGTTCTCACTCTTAGTGTAACACAGGCTGCTATTCAGTAGCGAATATTAACTGACTAACAAAGTAAGGATATGCAACAATATTTTTTTTTTTTCCTTGCTCAGGTCAGACACACACACACAGACACGGGAGTTTTCTGCTGAACACACATTATTTCCCAGTATATAATATTATTTTGAGCTAATGTTGAGGGTTTTATGGGTTATGAGACTGTAAATACCTTTGGAATTATGATATATAACATATTTGCATTTCCTCTAATGTCAGTTTTTAATTACAACATTTAACAAAGAAAAAAAAACCTTGATATTTCTACTTTTGCAGGCTGGAGCGTGATAAGCAAGGGATTTTTACCCACTTTGAAATTTTTCACAATTCCTTGATTTTTTTTTTAAAGAGCAATTCAATGTTAGATTTTTTTTTTTTTTTTTTAAATAAAACAAAAAGCTTATAATTAATGAGAATATTTTTGATATGTTATTTAGAGCATATATGTATGAAAATCTCCAACATTATGTGTGGCGTTGTCGACTTTTTCAGAACTGTAATGTCTGTAACAGCGCATATCTTGAGTGATGCAACAGCAAATACAAATATTACTTTACCATACTTAATTATTCATAACTTCTGTATATCCCATGCATATGATATTACTGCAGGTACAACGTTAAATTATAGTACAGGCTCGTGGGACGAGTTGAGTAGCATGGTGCAGGCTGCAGTGTCTGTAACAGTAAATGATACACCTCATAGGGCTTATATGCAACACATATGTATAAATGAGATATAATTGGTTAAAACGTATCAAAATGTCTTTTCTATTATCCCCAATTATTGCTGGGTTACTTAATATTCATTCATGTATAAAAACAGAGACATTTTCAAAAACAAAAGAATTTTACATGGGTGAAACGCAACAGTCGTTAATCTTAACCATTCTGTGATTCTTTATTCATCATGAATACTACTTCACAAAATTTTACCGCCTCCTCCCAAAAGGTTTAAATGTCTACCTTGGTCACATATTAGCTGAAGGTGTCTTTGGCTATATCCTAAAGGTACAAAATAGTGAACTGAAGTACTTCAGTTTCAGTTCAGCTCACGGGACAAACCCAAGATTTTAGCGGGAATAACAAACCTTTATCTAAAGCTGCACAGTGAGGGCTGAAATAACAATTATTGGAGGCGTATCCTGTGCAAATAAGCTGGGTATGCCTCGTACAACAAACAGGAACTCCATCAATTGTATTCCGTCACAGATCAGCTTTGTGTAATTTCATCTGCGTTTGAGTTCACAACTTCTGCAGCCTCCTAGCCACTGTTAATGACTTCTTTGAGGAGAGTTTTTCTATCAACACATATATGGGTTTAAATATGCAAATCTCAGCATGGTAGTAGATGCGAGAATATTGAGGTGTTTGAAAATAAATCAAGAGCGGGATACAGAGAAGTAGAAATTCATTGTGGATAAAATTTTTAAAAAAACTTCCAGGATGCTTTCCAGATAAGTATTTGCTTGGCTGGCATGTTTGCTCTGCAGTGAGCAGGAAATTGAGAATGTTGTCAATGTACTCAAACCATTGTAATTTTGCATCATCATTGTCTGCGGTTGAGTCATTGTCATTTTAACACCATTGCACTGTGGGGCTCTAGCAAAAATAGTCGTACTTACTTGCTGTGGGCACCCTTTTTTGGTTCTATTGTGCACTCATGGATAAATTTACACATTCAGAATTCAGGCTGCTAAATATAATAGTGCACATTAAATGAAGCAGACTATACATTCAGTAGGAAGTGATTTTGGACAGAGCACTAAGAGACTACTGCCAAGCAAGCAGCTGATGGTTTTAATGGTTTTTATGTTAACCATTATAGTAGATAAGCACAAAAGACAGCCAATGGGAATTAGAAATCAATGTTGCCACTATCTGGTCAAAAACCAAAACAACTAAATCAGCTGGAGATTTGATTTGATGCTGAAGCTGGATAAGAAGTGACAAGATTACCAAGATTCCAGTTCACGCTGATGGAGACTTGTATTTGTCATAAAAATTAATGCAACAGTTGTTGAAATATTTCACTAAAACCAGACATTTCATTATCATATCGGTGTCAAAGTAGTAGACCGTGCTATGCTACCATGCAGGCCTGACTGCTGCTTTCTAAAGAAGATTCTGCACAAAATACAAAAGATCAGCCAGTTCACCAAGAGTCATGTGATGCAATGTGTTGTGGTTAACAAATCACTGTTTGACTTGCTAGAACAAAACCTTTAAAAAAAATAAAAAATAAAAGTAAAAAAATCCACCACTAGATGTGGGTGGATTACAGATTGCAGTCAACTGAAGTCTGCTTCGCCATCCCTCCCAGTTCAAGTGCATAATCTTAGCTATGGTGGCCACTGTAGAACAAGCAAGTATTCATCTGCAGCAACTGTAGGCTGTCAGTCTGCTATTTACCTGATGTATTTACTCTGGAGGAGGCTGTAAAACTTTGAAAAAATTCTAATATAAGCGGATGAGTCAGTAAAGGTAATTTCTGTCTGATGATAGTGATACTGAGGCTTGTTGAGGATACTGTGAACTTTTCTATCTGTTATTTTCCACCGTTAGTCAGTGTTAGTTATTTTACTTTAGTATACACTGAAATAAGGTATAGAGCAGAACATTTAAAGCATTAGGTTTCTGTACTGTTTAAAGTGAGGTTTGGATCTTTTTACATCTTTTTTTACATCATATCCATTAGTGATATGGAATAGAATCAAGAAAAATTTGTACCCATGTCACTCACCTATCCACTTCAGTGCACTTTACATTAGTTTGAAATGAATAATTGTAAATGTCACTCTCAGTTTGGAACTGTTTTTAAGAATCTTAGTATCTCACACATTTTCCTAATTCCTTATTTGTTAAACGTTTTTTGTTGCTGTGAATGGTCTGTGCCTAAAGATCAACTCCTCCACTCTTTTTTTATCTTGGTTTTTCACTTCACGTAAGGTTAATTTGTCTATTTCCCTTGATACTTTTGAAAACGTTTCTGGGTTTTAGTGGGCAGGCAATGGCAAATCACTTCTAGCTGAGGTGTCCACCACAAAAAGTGTATCTTTGCTAGCTCTTTGCAGAGTTTACAAACCAAACACATAACATCCAATCAGTACCTAGCTCTCGCTTAATGTCAATCAGCCGCTCCGGTCTGTTCCCAGAGGGAGAGGACGTACAAGGCTGTTATGACAGAGAGCATCTGCCAAATGGTGGAACAGCACAGAAGAGAATGAGAGAGTGAAGGAGGATGAAGGCAGCACAGATACACAGCACACACACACACACACACAACAAAAATAATCACCTAATGGCCACGTGACATCTCTTGCAGAACAAACAACTCACACTTTCTCACTCAAACATACAACCACGCCTCTGGTTTTCCTCACATCTCCACTGTCATGTTGTTTTGGTGTTGTGATGTTGAGTGAATTGCATCTCACTCTCTAAGAAGCTGGATGTGTGCATGTTTGAGTGTGTGACACGCAGAGCATTGCTAAAAGGATAAAAGAGTCCAGGCAAGCCTGTCCTCGCCTCTCCCACATCATTAACATTATCTCTGTGACTGTGCCACTGTAGTGCTGCAACACCTTTCTGTGCAATATCAATGAACTGATTAGATGACTGGCAAAAATGAATTGGTCAGTTCGGATAATCAGTTACAGGTCCTTTAACAAGCAAAATCACTTAATGCTCAGTCGTTTCTGCCTTTTTGAAGGGAAAAAAAATGCTTTATTTACATGTTGCTAAATAATATTTAATATGCTGTTATATGATGTATTTTTATTAACACAGCTGTCAGTTTTCCAGAGCCAAAGGTGATTTCTTTAATCCCAAACAATTAATTAACATTCATAAATCGACTGATAGATTTAATTTACAAATACACAAAACGAAAAGTTGCAAACCCACATTTGAGAGACTTAAGCCGGTAGATTGTTTTGACATTTTCACTTGATTAAATAACATTCTTGTATTTCATTAAAAAATAATTTTAAAAGTAATTTAAATAAATTATCTTAGACTTCAGTTTTGTTTTGTTTTTAATTTTGTAGATAAAGCACAACAAATTGTTCAGTAACACAAAAGTGGTCAGTTGCAGCACTTGAGCATTTAGGAAAGAGACCCACTGCTCACTTAACTCGAAGCAATCTAATGCAGTAATGCTGGATTTGTAAAGCAGATTTTTCCAGTTTGCAGAGTGATTAAATTATTGTGCAATAGACTGGATGGTATTGTTATGCGTTTGTGTTTTAATGACCTTCCTAAATAGGAAGTGAAGTACAACCATAAGAGTGTTGCGTGTCTGCCTACGTTTATCACTGCTGCACTTTGATCTAAATTTAGCTCCGATCTGTATAGGACACCAAATTAACAACAAGAACGCACATGCAGTTTTGAGCACCCACACTGACATATGCACAGAAGAAGCTGTTCTCACACATGCGCTGCAGCTATGAACTTTTCTTGACATTACCCAAGAGGGGAGCTTGGGAGAACTCAAATCAGTATGAAATGCAATCAGTAAGGACATTAAACAGTCTTTAGCTCCCTACTACAAAGTCTCTGTGAAGTCTGAGTGTGCTGATCTGTGCTGATGTGAGAATAAAGCAGGTAATACTCCAATGTATTAACAGCTAGAGTTGTCATCCGGTGCCCATTTTCTGCATGCTGAATCCAGTAGTGACAACCTGGCTGAACAAGTTATCACTTGCTATGAGCAGCTGTGAGCTGTATGTGGCCAGTGTCCCAACCTTTTTCAGCTACATAAGACAAAGATAGAGGGCAGAAGTAGCATGTAAATACATATATATAGTGTATTCAGAATATGGACTATAAATATCAAGCTAGCAAAGCCAGCTTCTGTCCTCACTGGCAGTTCATAAAAAGCTCTGGAGCAAGGGACATGTGTCCCTGAAGTGGCCTGTTTGAGTGCATGCTCTGACCCACATCCTCACTCCTAATACTGGGCCACTCACTCACTGCTACTGAACATGCACCATAAACTGCAGGAGCATCTGAGCTGTGCTATGAAATTAATTACAGACCTTGAAGTTGCACACCTTAGAGGAATGTCCTCACCCTAGAGTAGATGCTCTGAGTACTGGAATAGTTATGTTAAATGGACATCCTCGTGGAGATTCATTCACACGTATAGCAACTGTCTTTGTCTCGGAGCGTATGGTGGTTAAGAGGATGTATGCGATGAAGGCTCACAGCTCAGAAAGACTCAAAATTGTTCAAAAGAGAAACCTCTTCTCTCAGCTAGGTGCCACAAATAGAAGGAAATCGTATTATCAGCAACTATTGGAGTGACTGTGCTGGTCTTAGCATCTCTAGGCCTCTTCCTTGACATGTCTTGGCCACAAATATGATGACTGATTTATTTATATTCCATGACTTCAAGGATTACATTGGCCAAGATTATTATATTTAAGCTTTCTCATGAAGTCATACAGAGAATTGCTTTAGAGAACTTTATTTCTACATTTCACATCAACTTCCACTTCCATTTATCTTAAGTTTGACTTGGATATAATTCAGAGTTTACAGTCTCCAGATTTATTTGAACACTTCTGCACGCTGTAAATGAGCTCCCACCCGAGTGATGAGCGGCAAAACATTTAGAGGCCATTTTATCTAGCTTCAGAGAAAAGCAGATTCTAAGGCCATCTGGCTTCTGAATCTTTTACAATGCACAAGGCTTAACTTTCACCGTTTTGGCAGTGAAAAATCCATATTTTTCATCTTATATCGCTCTACATCATCAACACAAATACTGAGCTACCACCAAACCAGTGAGTGTTTGCACAAAGGTCACAGATAAACATAAAAAAGGTTTGACCAGTGTAAACAGTCTTTTTACGTTACACTGTTAAAAAAAAAAAGAGAAAAAAAAAAAGAAGAAGAAACATTTTTTTTGCATGCAATTAAGTTGCACAGCAGCCTTTTCTGCTGGCCTGATGAAAGCTATGAGAGTTTGTGCTGCGGGAGAAGCTGTTGTCTGTGGAGGCTGACTAAATATTTCATTCATGTAGCTGAGTGAATGTTTGTATTGTATAAAAGTGGTTCAGGCCTACCAGGGATATCCACATTTAACATAATGCACTATACATGAGTAAAAGGAATAAAGGGGAGATCTGGTTCTAATGTTGCACTTACAAGCTAAAAATAAGGGGGAAAGGAAGTAGAGAATATCTGAAATGGACATTTTTCAAATATTTGATTTAAATTACATATTATAATTATAGTGTTTTATGGGTAGACTATGTCAGCAGCATGGTAAGGTTCTTGTGACCTGATCATCTTCCTTTGTCCAACCTGAAATATTACAAATATTGGATTTCTGACGATAAAAACTCCAAAATGATGATCTGCGATTTTTCCATTAGCATCACCATCTACTGCATAAAGAAATAAAGTATGTTCAGGTTTTCAATTAACTCACCTCAGTAATTGTTGAATGGATTTCTATGGCAACTCACTAATTAGCAAATATTAGCATGGAAGGCTAGTGTTTTAAATCAGTAGTTAACCTAGCAAGCATGTCTTTGGACTAAGGAAGGAATCAAGAGTATCCATGTGCTCACAGGGAGAACATGCTAACCATGCTAACCATTGGATTTAAACCTAGGACAAAAATCTTTTTTTCAGAGGTGACGAAAACGACTTGATGATGAACACTGTAAACACGATCTTGCTTTCACATTAGCATTTTACTCAAAAAACAGAAACAACCACTTGCATGAACTCTTGCTTATGGTGAATATATATGCCTTGGGAGGGGCAAGTTTGTGAAAGGCTATCCATCTCATGGACTGAAGAAAGACAGTTACTAAGATCTGCCTAATGAGGCCGAAGGATCGCATCATCACTGTGCTATTTTTTCAGACAACCCAGCTGGAGTCCGAACAAACAACTGAAGAAAGCCACTGGGGAGGTAATCACAGCAGCCAACATCAGCTCGAGATGGTTCTGGATGGTCGTAGCTAACCTCGTCAGGTATAGGGGTGAAATCCTGCTTACCCCAAGATACCAGGTGAAGATATGGGTGGGTTCCCAATAAAGAGAATAATCTAGTTGCTTCAGCAATTTGTAGGTATAGCAAATAAAATTTGAGGTTTACTTCACCTGTATTTTATATATGAACACAAATGCGTAGAAAAACAAAACAAAACACCAGCACAGTTTATAGATTACTGTAAATCTGCACTAAGTCTAGTAATCAATCAGTAGAAGACCCACCCAAACCCTGAATTTGTAGAATATTTTAGCTGTTTCACCTGAGACTTGGTTTGTGGTACATTACTGAAAGGGCTCCTGTGGGCCATTTGAAGAATTTTTCAAAAGCCGAAAAACAACAACATGTTTATTATTATAACAGTTTAGGATGGGCTGAGGCTGCCAAGCAAAAAAGTGCAGTTTGAAGAGTTTGTCTTCTACTCATGTGAAGCCATCTGATAAGATTCTGCTTCTCACTGCAAAATCGTTCCTCTTTTGATGTTGTTATTTACATTGGAAGGTGAAATGCAGGATGTCAAGCAAAGTGCGAGAAGCCGACTACGTCCCGTGCTCACGTTGTCCTCTTCTGACCTTTGGGTCAGTATGGTTCAGTTACCTGGGGCCAAGATGACCTCTCTGACTGCAATTACATGACCTCAAACTCTGTTGACTTGCTGAGATCTTTTCTCCCATATATAAAATGTATATATCAGATATCAAAGACAAATGGCCAGTGACAGCGAAATCTTAATGAGTTTGTAAAATGACGCAAAAAAAAAAAAAACATTCCTTGTGTGCGCACGCCACTGCCACCACAACAACAATCGCATCCGAACGCACACAAACACACAAATCCAGGTGAAAACCGTCCTGAGTATTAACAATAGGCCAACGGCACTTTGGTGACATCTGATACCCTCAATCGCCTTCCTGCTGTTGATGGTCTGAGGAGCTTCCACTCATTGTCTAGCAGACATAGGCAAACTTGTAGACACACACGGGGACACACGCACACCGTTTCAGCCAAACATCTGCTGTTTTTAACCCCTGCTGGTTGTGAGCGTGAGCATAGCAGGAGGGAGAACACAAAAGAACAGGCACTGACCTGAGAGCGAGATTAACCTGATGGCTGGATTTTAGCAAATTAATGTCAGACCATGCTCTGAGTGTTTCAGTAATGAAAACAGCAGCTGGATTATTTATTTAATTAGAGTCATAATAAAATAAAAGAACAAACTTTATATTCTTAAGAAACCCAATCTTATCATACGTGCTCGTAACAGTCCTGTGTACAGCATCTAAACCACAGCGAGAGCATATTTTGGGGCATTGTTTCCAGAATAAACACACATCTTTGTGTTGATGGGCAAGGTGTGTGTTATGAAAACAGAGGCTGAGAGGTGACGTTAGAAGAAATTACATGAACATCTCAGAGCAGACCGAGCAGAGGCGGGGCAGAGAAAGCAAACAGTCGCGCAGGGAGTTAGCATGGAACTGTCTTGGGCCTCTAAGCCAATTACTGGAGCTGCATTGATTGAGGGAGCACTTTAAGGCCTCATCCACACAAGTAGTCCCTTAATACACTGGTCAGATGATGGAAGCTTCTCAACCGCAAACTATGGTTAGGTGGCCATTTGCATCCATTATGGTGTGAGCTGGACAAGTCTTTAGCAAAGATAATAGGACAAATACATCATATTATAAGATATTTTTCTATTTTACGTTTTAGGAACATAATTTGAACATAAAATTAATTAAAGGATCCAGCCTCATTCTGATGCTTGAAGGCTAGAAGTCTGCTGCTGTTGCTGAGTTGGACAGGTTCTGGACCTGTTTTTTGTAGCCCTGATCAGGACCAAGATGATTTTTATGTCCCCAGTACCATGGCTGCGTTCAATCAGCACTTCTATCCCCCATTAAAGGAAATGCTGGCCCATAATGATTGATGAAGGGGAACAGGGAGAGAATCAATGTAGTGGAGGCCCTCAGATTAATGATTAAGCAAATAGCAATCCCACTCCAGATCCTATCAGCTGCTGGGAGCATGCCATGCTGTAGCAGGTTCGGTTAACTACCAGTGTGCTGGGGATGGTTCAGCAAGGTGCTGCAATGCCTCCTCCTGTCTTATACAAGAAAATAGAGGCAAAAAAGGCAAATTTGAAAAACTATCAAAAACAAATGCGTAGAGTATCTGTGTCACCATGTATGTCAGTACTATTTTTGTAGTAAAACTGTGTGAGTGTATGGATGGCTGTCAGCTAATGGGTCTATGAAATGCCAAAAAAACAAAACGCCCTCAGTAATAATGCAAAAGATTCTTCAGTCTCAGCTTCTCAAATCTGAATATTTCACTCTTCTCTGTTTTACACAACTAAATATGTTTGTGTTCTGGACTGTTTGTCAGACAGAATGCTTACTACAGGGCCTGGAGGACTTGGAAATGACATTTGTCATCTCTAGTTTTTAATATTTTATAAGCTAATATTTATTATGAAAATGGTATTAGGAAAATAACTTGGATAGCCCTGCTATTCAACCTGAACAGTTTCCGATTTATACCTTTGCTTATTTGATTTTTGATCAGATGGTAACATTTTAAATAAAATATGAAACCATCTTCACAACCGATGTGTTTTTCCTTACAACTATTAATGTTTAGATGAGATTGAACATTTAAGACGTCAAAGACCTTAATGCTGCTTTCATGAAATATGGAAAAATCATGCTCTCACAAGAAAGTATTTTACCAGCACAGTGTGTAGCGCTTTTATTTTATTGGGGCTACAATAGAAAGTTTTCAAACAATACCCGGCCCTTTACTTATGAAGAGGCCAGGTTGTGTATCAAAGAGCCTATTTATTTAATTATTATTAAACATAGAAAAGGTTTCTCGCTGTGATTGTTTCAATAAAGGAATGACGGAGTTGCCCATTAAAGAGAAGGAGGCCAGACACACAATGCTGCTGCTGCCCAGCACAACAGGGCATTCTTTCAGCTCGCGCCACAACAGTCCTCACTGCCGAGTCCAGCCACTGCTCTCCTGCTGCTTCCACAGCTCCCTCCTTTTCAATGTGGGGACGAAGAATAAGGACTGAAAATGAATAGTGGGCAAGCATATAAAATCTGAAGCGTTATTAGCTATAAATCTAATGAAATAACATTAAGATTTCAGTTTGGGTTTTTGTGGGGTTTTTCGCCTTCTACTAGAAACCGGTGCAGAAATAAAACCCAAAATTGGAAAGGAAGAAAGGAGCTTTCATTTAAAAGGCAAAGCTGAGAGGAGAACAGATTAGCTAGTGCACAAGAAAGGGTGACTCAAAGAAGGGGAGAAATGGAAAGGTGGATGACAGAAAGAAAAAGATGTAGCTGCAGGAGCCAGGGGCAGGGCAAAATGTCCTCCTATGGTAGTGTGTCAACAGATCAGCGTTTAAAGTGAGCCGCTAATCAAACATCAGCTCAGACTGACAATAATGCATGTGTGTGCGATTAAGAGAGCCGCCGTCATCAAAGACGCACAGCACAACACATCACAGCTTATCAATATCACACCACAAATCTGCATAAGCACCGGTTCCCACAGTCTGTTAAAAATCCACCTGCCTGCATTTCTGCCTCTGTGTATCCATCTATTCTCCCCACCCACATCTCTTTCAACGTAATCCCGGAAGACACGGCATCATTCCCAGGAGAAGTAGTAAATGTCACAGATTACCTCTACGCCGCTGCTTCTGTGCCCGTTCTCTCTGGTTATTCCACAGAAATATTCAAAAAGATAAATCCAAGCAGGATGACTTTGACTAGGATGAATTCTGCTTTTCTTGCTCCATCCAAACCATCCATGGATCATCCAGCTGTCTGTGAGCAAGTGCTAGCTCCCAGCTTGCAAACTCATTCAGGCAGGCAGCTAGTAGGCAGCTGCCGTTTTTCTTCAAAGCTCCACAAGCAGAGCAAATTAGAGGTCCAGCCCAGCTTAGAGGCTAAGCCAATGTGAGCTATTCACACTCCAGTTCCTGTCTGAGGCCAATGGCTGCAGCCCCACAGCCCCTTGCATACTCCCGCCCACTATAAAAATAGTTCTAAAAACACAACCAATTTGCCATATAAAACTGTGCTCATCACTTACATGATGGACAAAATAGACAAATGCACTACTCAATTAACCAGTTACGATATAAAAAAGAAAAGCCCTCAAGGACATTATGAGGTTTGGTCCATTTTTAATATGTCATGTAGTTAATGCACCAGTCGGGCAATAATCTGGGTGCAATTTGACAACAACTATGGCTTTATCATGAGTAAGGGAGTGTTGATCCAAACTCTGATACCGTAATCTGAAGATTGATTTTATCTGATTGTAGAGATTTTGAGCCACAGTCATGGTCACTGCTTGCAGGAACTGGCTAGCTAGAATGTAGACTAGCTGGCCACCACAGCAGATCCAAATCATCACGAGACAGACAGACACAGACTAGTCTTCATGATCACAACAAAGAATCCTTGTTCAGCCAGTTTATTTACACAATTTAGTTCATTGAACTCAAAAAGTTCAAAAGAGGTGTCATTGTCACACACAACACTAACAGCTAACCAGCTAGCTTGACTGCCAGCTAGTCAAAAATATTCTCTAAACACACAAGCTTTTTTTTCCTTCATGTGAGGCAAAGGGCTCTACTTTTGCTGAAGTACGAGTCTAGTCTGAGCATGCAGGGAGTGCAATCACCCCGAGCTAAACTGAGAGAACTACAGTACATGAATACTTCTACAGTTAAAGAACAAGCTAGTGGTTCAATAATCAGGGCCTGATCACCTTAACTTGACCCGAGTGACTGAGACTAGCCTCTCAACGGTTTTCACATCCTTACTTGAGTATTCACACGATCAAAGCATGGCCGTCTTACATGGATGAGCTTGATGAGGAAAGCAGAATGAGGATTTTAAATAACAATAACATTACTGTGAGCCTCACTTTATATTCATGATCACAGTGGTTCTTCAGCAGTATTGATTAAGTTGATGTAAGACCAGGCTCAGAGTACAGTTTGTTCTTACCTCCAAGTGCAGAAATAAAAAGAGAAACAGAGGTTGTGCTTTGACAATGGTAATTCTGAATAGTGTGCCATAAGAAAAGGGCCTGAAGGAAATTGTCAGTAACAAAACAACATAGGACCATAGCCTCCAGGGCTGACTTTCACCCACTTGCCAATCACAGTGACAAACAAGGAAGAAGATCTGCAGTTCTTTTGTAGATTTGAAAATTGGTTCTGTTATTTACTCTAATAGTAGGAAATGATAGTCTTTTGTGACTGTATCTGCAAAATGTACTAAAAACAAACACCACATGCATTAAACATAAACCTCACAAAGTCCTTGAACACAGAGGCTGCACCTGTCCTCATGCATCATTACTATGCAAAAACACATATTTGCCCAGCTTCCTCAGTGAGCTTAGAAGCCATCATTTTTCCTTCCTCTGCCTTTTCTAGAGAGAATTGTGTGTTAACGCAGCTGATATTTGGTCACGAAAGAAATATGAACCGTGTGTATGTGAAAAGAAGGCAAACAGAAGCTGGGGCCCACTCATCCGTTACAAGAATGAATGGCCATCATTAGCATGAGGCTCCCCAGCAGCACCCTGCAATGCAGCGACACACACAATGGCGAGTGCCACGCTTCCCCCTGCCGTTCCCCCAGAGAAGCCCTTTTGTTTGAGCAGCATCTGGACCTGACCTCCATGTATTCAAGGCTGATGACCCCCCTCTCCATTCCCTCTCAGCTCCTCATATCTTCTCTTCTCTCCTGTAGTAACCCCTTCTTAAAAACCTGCTCTGCCTCTAGAGCAGCCCCCTCCTCCTTCCTCTCGTATACCTTGTCCGTTCATCACATACAGATGCCCCCCCTCCTTCTTCTAGCTAAAGAGAGCAGCCATCTCTTGCTTCTTGAAGAGAAGGTCTGTGTATTAGTGGGCCTTATACAAAGCCTGCAGGGTGAATTAGAAAACCAAAGAGGAAAAAGCACCAGGGCTACTGGCCATCTGTCCCTCTGGGTTGGACGTGCCTGCTCCAAGTGTGCCTGCCCCCCCTCTTTCCCTCACATAATTCCCACCCCTACCCCCACCTTCCCTGATTCCCTTAGCCTATATACACAGCATCAACCACACACACACTACCATGCATACATCACAGGCTTTGGATTGTGGATGATGGTGAGAGCGAAAAAAAAGAAGGAGCGAATAAGGATAGAATAAGGAGCTGCCACTTGCCTGGATGCAGAGAGAGCCCGGAGCCAACAAATCAACCCGTAATCCCTTTCTTTGTGTGAACGGCAAACAGAGAAATTTGTCTCCCACAATGACTTCCCCAAGATCGGCAGTGGAGTGGAAAACAAGGAAGCGAGGGAGTGAAAGATAGCAAGGAGGGGAGGGAGAAAGAGAGAGAGAGAGCAGGAGATGGTGGGTGAGAGCAGTAGAGGCAGGGACACGGTGGGAGCAGCTAGAGTGTGACAGAGAGAGACTGAGGAAGGCAGCAGCCACCGCCGAGCCACAGGAACGCTGACACTCACAGGAGGATTTGATGTGAAGAGAGGAGAATGACAGAGTGAGGGAGCAGAGAGAGAGAGCAACGGAGGGAGGGAGAGATCAGGTGGGGGAGGGAAGATTGGTTCACTCTGTTGCTCAAAACGCTGAGATAACCCTCATCCGCAAGCAGCAGCTGTAGATGTGAGAGAGAAATGAATCCCACGAGAGAGCAACTTGTCTATCAATTGTGACATTTGCTGCACATGATAACAATGGCCATCTGTATCAGCGGGGATATGCGGGAGAAGAGGGTGGGTTGAGGCAGAGGTGCTCTTACTATAAACACACAAACACACACACACAAGCCCAAAAGCAAAAAGAAATACCTCAGATAGTGTCAGCGCTAAAGGCACCTGTTCGAGTCAACCAAGTGGAGTGGGAGCAACACATGTACCCAGGAAAGGGGGAGGAGACACGAGAGACACAGACAAAGGAAGCACAGGGCTGAGAAGTGTGTCCTTTATTTGACTGCTTTTGTTATTCTGCCTTGTCATGCTAAGACTATATTTGCATGTGTGCGTCTGTTTGTGGTAGAGACACTATAAAGGAGGTGGCAGGGATAGTAAGTCACTAAAGAGTGAGCAGACGGAACAGGAAAAGGGAGAAAGGGGGTAAACAATATAAACGTTTCAATGTTATATACACACACACACACACACACACACACACACACACACACACACACACACACACACACACAGTGTTGTGCCCCAAAAAGGGCCACAAGACAATATGTCTGTGTGTCTTTGTGTGTCTTTCCAGCTGCTTACTATATAGCAGCGGGATAGTCTTTGGAACAATAGGTTGGGGTTCGAATCCTGGTCAAACCATGCATCCAGTAAGGAGCTTGAGGCTAAAACCCCAACCCTACCTTGGAAGATGATCAAGAGATGCAACTAAAGTCATACTGGTTCAGTTGTTACCCAGCTTAGCAAGGTATTGGAGAACCATCAAATACTGATGAGAGGTGGGCTAGTGGAACAAGTCACGGACAAGGAGTTAATGGAATGCTACTATCCAAGTCGAGCCAAGCCATATCATGTTACAATGCATGTACTATGGATAAGTGGAAGGCAAACATCCACATTGACCTGGTAGCTCAATGCTATAACGTCAGTGTAAGAAAGCTACTATTGAAGCTGAAGATCCAAAGTACAGAACAATATGAACAGTAGTGAGCAGTGTGGACATAATGAGCTGACCCTGATAGACTGGAGTAGTCTAGTTGAGCTACGTAATGCCCACCTAACTGCTGTAGCAGTAGCATCTGCTGAGCTGAGAATGAACGATGTGGCCAAGGTTGTCATGGTCCTGGGTCGAGCGACCCAGTGTTTGAGTTTTATGTATCTTTTGTATTTATTTGTGCCTTAGCTTAGTTCACCTAGTTAATTTCTAGATTGCTGTTTAGTCTTGTTCCTTAGTTGTTTATGTAATCTCCCCCTGTACTAAGTCTCCCTGGTTCATGCGTCATGTCTGCGTGGTTATGTTTAGTTCATGTCATGTCTAATCTCCATGTTTCCTGTTTTACTTTGAAAGTCTGTATTCAATGTCAGTGTTGTATTCATAGTTATGGTTTCCTGTGTCTTCATAGTTTTTTCCTAGTTTTACTTTCCCAGTTTAGTCATAGTTTAGTTTGTCACTGCATTTCTGCCTTGTCTGCACTCCTTGTCACCAGTCACAATAAAGGCTCGCTTTCAGTTAAGTTTACTCCAGTCTACTCTCGTGTGTTCGCACCTGGGTCCACCGCATGGTCTGCCTCCTCAGACCGTGACAAAGGTAGCCACAAAACCAAGGACAAGACTCCCTGAGCTCACTGACAAAGTCCCAACAGACAAGAATGCGTTCAGATGTGAAACCACCTCCAGCCCTACTATCAGAATCACTGAAACCAATGAGCTCATACACAGTACTATCACAGTAGTCCTACAAACACTGGGGTATAAAATCAATGCATGTAGAGAAAGCCACCATCCCCATCTGTGGAGAAGGTGGTTGGAAATAAAATAAAAAAATAGCTGGTTAACAAGGGAGCAGACGTCACAAGAAAAAGGTCCTGGATGGATAATATATACAAAACTATATACATATCTAAGGATACCAGCCAAAAACTACCAGCCAAAGGCTAACAGGTCTGGACACCGTTTCAATATTTTCTTCAAACCAAATAAAGGAATTGAAAGAACATCCAATATAAGCAGCGACTGATTAGTAGTGGAAAATATTTTTGAGTGTAAGTGTCACATTATAGTATTGTTTTAAAATGACAAATTAATGATATGCCCAGTGAACGAGCAGTAGGGGATTTTAATCTATAGTAAATGTGTGAAGATATTGACGTCATGTGTCAAAAATTAGTCTGTAACATACTCTGTAATACTCAAAAAATTCAGATAAATGACAGATGTTTATGTCCCCTCAACAACGTACCCAGACAATTCATGAGATATACCTTACCAGTTCTGGGTTTAACCCCCTTTGCTTTCCAAAGTGCCTTCTTTGTGGTATATAACTTGTTGAATATATGTATATTCAACAATTTGCTAGAAACATTCCTTAGAGATTTTAGTCCATATTGACATGACAGCATCAAGTAGTTGCTGCAAACATGTTGGCTGCTCACCCATGATGCAAATTTCCTGTGCAAGATATCTGGTGACAGTGGAGGTCATTTGAGTACAGTGAAATCATTTTCATGTTGAAGAAACCAGTTTGATCTGTCTTGAGCTTTGTGACATTTTCTGCTGGAAGCAACCATTAGAAAATTGGCACACTGTGGCCATAAAGGGTTGGACGGGGTCAGTGACAATCGTCATCCAGGATGTGGTGTTTAAACAATGCTCAGCTGGTACTATGGGGCCCAAAATGTGCCAAGAAAATATCCCAAAACCATTACACCACTATCATCAGCCTGAATTTTTAATACAAGGCAGGTTGGATCCATACTTTCATGGTTAAATTCTGATCCTACCAGCTAGATGCAGAAGTAGAAGTAGACTCATACCAAGCAACATTTTCCAATTTTACATTTTCTTCTGCATACAGAAAGTGCAACAAGTGATTGTGCTACTGTTTGTTTTCCATCAGCTTAAAGCAGTCTGGCCATTCTCTTCTGAGGACAATACAAAATACTGTCGCCTTCTGGATATTTTTATGTTTTTCCAGTGTTTCTCTGCAAGCTCTATGGATGGTCCTGTGGGAAAATTCCAGTGGAGCGAAATATTCAGTCAAGCCCATCTGGCACCAACAATCTTTCAGAACTTAAAATCACCTTTCTTCCTCATTCAGATCTTTGCTTTGAACTACAACAGGTCATCTTGACCACGTCAAAATGCATTAGCTTGCTGCCATGTAATTGGCCGATTACATTATATTCAGCAAAGTGCCATGTCAGTATATATTATATTCGACTGCTATTATGACCGTTTCTCATATTTTTATCGGTCGTTTCAACAACCTTGACGCCAAACCAGCAAAACCAATAGCTTGGTTGATCAGTCTGTGTGTTTAGTAGAGGTGGGAATCACCATACATCCCACGATACGATATTATCACAATACTTAACGCACGATACGATATTATTGCAATTTTTAAAAATATTTTGCAATATTCAGATTCTGTACATAAAGGTAAACTTTATCAATATTCATTTTATCTAATATCAAAGTTTCACACTCAGTCTTTCTCTCATTTCAGTCAGTTTTATTGTTGACAAACTTGAACGGTTTGTATTACAGTCTAGTCCAACTTAACTGAATGCAACCATCTGGTACAATTATAGCTATTGTGAACTATGCAATTTATGAAAACTATGCAGCCCCTTCAGCAACTGAAGAATTTGAAAGTAAATTAAAACAAAATATAATTTTACATTAAATAAAAAAGTTTTAAACTTAATTAAAATAAAACATGTCTTAAATTAAAATAAGTAAACTGTCATGTTTATTGCTGCCAAAAAAAGAGTTAAACACATTTGGACAGTGAAGGAATGTCAGGATTCTTGCTCAGAAAAAGGAGCTGAACAACATGCTCTGAAGTCAGAGCATGTTCCATTCCACAAAAACTTTTTTTGTAACAAAATATCGATTTCTGCTGTCCCTGTATCGATACATTATTAGCAAACAAAATATCACGATACTACACAGTATCGATTTTTTTCCCCACCCCTAGTGTTTAGTGCTAATCACATGCTAAATTATTGTTGCAAATCTGGTAGATTACACCAGCTACATATCAGCATTACCAATGTGAACATGTTACTGGCTGTAGTGGCTCCACCAGGCACCCTTCAGTGTTCTTTTTTTTTTATTTATCTTTCACACAAACATAATTAAATAAAAAAATTGGCACATAATCTTGCTTTGATAATACCTTTATTCAAAGCATTTGTTTTCTAATCTGAGTACATAGTGACCAGTTCTGTCTTAGGCTTTTTTATTTATTTGCTAGTAACATTTACCCTAAGTGTTTCCACCATGCTCCAAAAAACTGACCAGCTGGGTTAGAGAGATTTTTATACAATATGAGCAGGAAATGGAAGAGTCCAACAGTGGACTGAAAACAGGGGATATGAAATTGGGAGGGAGACTTGAAAAAATCTATATAGATATATATTAGAAATATGATTATATCTGATATAAGTTAATCTTGATTTGTAAGAAATATTAGTTGACTGATGTTATTTTAAAGTTTTCTAAGTTTGTTCGTTGTTATTGTTTGGCTAAGTGCCCCACCCTTTTCTGTCTAACCTGTGTCTACATTAAATCCGTGTGCCTGAATTGTTAGGTGAAGTTAGATATATAAACCTAATCTCAGCTTGGGTTTTCTTTTGTTGAATTTATTTTGAGTTTTTGGATGTCTTTACACCATTTGGGATTTTGTGGACAGTGTTACAATTTTTCATTTAATTAAAAATGATTAAAAAAAAAATGCTTCTTACATATTTGCCCCATGTGCCTTACTGTTTGGTCCCTGACACTGATATTTAGTCCTGTTAACAGCTAAGTTTAGCTATGTAGAGGTTTGTTCTGTACACATTTGTTAGGAGAGTCTTTAAGGTCAATGACGGATCAGTTAAACACTGTATCACAAGTCATAAAAGCACAATATAAGAGCTCTAAAAACATTGAGAGTCTTTGAGAGAGAGCATACAAGGCACAGTCCTGCCTACATCTCACTCCTCACTGACCTTAGAGACTTAAACCAACCTTCATGATGACAATTCAGTTGCACTGGTACATTTCCTCTCTTGTGGATTTCATCAGTCAGCTATGATAAAAGTGCAGCCTCTTAATAAAAGCGCTCTTGTAAAAATAAAAACCAGTGTGCAATGACCCAAAGATTAATTTCTTGCAGTTAAAGACATCTTAAAAAGTTTTACTAAATCTGCCGACAGTTATCTCTAAAAAGGAAGTGATCTTTGTATCTCTATTTGTATCCACAATTTCTTAGGGAAAAAAAGTTAAAAAAAATAGAAACAAATCCTTGCAATCATTTGGGTCTCTCTTACACCACCTTACAGTAGCATTCTTTTGAAAATCTCTTGTTGTTTAGTTTTCGTTTTGATGTTTATGTCAGCACTGTCCTAGCACACAGGGGCCTCTCCATCATACAATGAACTTCGTAAGAGTCCAACATGCTCATCACATAATCGGACAGGAATCTATTTTCAATATATCAGAACATCATAATCCCAGGGAGGGCACCGGGTGAGGCTCAGAGAGGCAGATTTACCAGTCACATGGCTGAGAGTAAGAGAAAGACACCCAGAGATGGGGAGCAAAGAGCGAAAAGGCAAAGAACAAGAGAGTGACCCAGGGAGAGAAAAAAATCCATTAGACTAGAAGCCACATTTTATTAGGAAGCACTGCAATGCAAACACATGCAAACCAACACCAAGTCCCATTTCAGAGAAACAGGAGCGAGTGGTCATGGTGATGCTGATCTCTGTTGTGCCTGTTTAATTAATGTCTGTACATATCATAATCAGATAAAGTTCTCAGGGGGAAACATTAACATACACTTGCAAGCTGAAAACATCTACTGTGCTGCTTTGCTGAAACACTTAAGGCCTCAAGCCTCGTGGCCGACACAATTCAAGCTAAATGCTTTGGAAACACAAACGTGACATGAGTACAGTAGGAAAATGAACTGAGTAAAGCTGGGCTGTGTTACCCAGCCGCACATCCAACTGTTTGTGACGTAAGTGAGCCCAGCTGTGGAGTCTGGCACAGCGCGGAGTGTTTGGCTTGAGCCATGTTTTTTGTATCTTTCACAGTGATGTGAGACAGCTGCAAAAATGGTACTCTGGCGTGGTCAACACAAGTGGCTTTAATGGGCAGTAATGAGAAAAATGACAGCGAGTGTGTTTGAAAAATACATGTTTCCCCTTTCGCTGATTAGAAGCAAAGCTTGTGCGAATTTTAAATGATGACAAGAACATAAAGACTAACAGAATAATTTATATAAAAAAGGAAAGGATTAAATAAAAAAAGATGGTAAACAAGCCATAAAATAAGCCAGTGATGAAGAAATTATGTAAAAAACAAAAACAAAACCCAAACAACAAAAAGTAATACTCACAAGGCACAGCATGACGATACAGGTTGGCTCGGATTGTCTTCTGCAGTTCGTGGTCAGGAGAAGACTTCTGAAACCTCAAGCTCAGATAGTGCTTCAGATCCTTGTTGAGCTTGTGACCTGGAAAACATGGCCAGACAAAAACAGCTCAAATAAATAAACCTAAAAAAAGGACATCTTTTCACCGCTGACATGCTTTCATTCACCCTCAAGTAATGTCATGAAAGGCCACGACATTTCCATTGTTCAAATAGTGACAGAGGACCAGACCTTTCTCAGACAGTAAATAAACAATAACTTGTTACACATACATCTGATTCATAGTGAAGAATACAGTAAATATGTGATAATATTATCACATATTATCACAAGAGAATTAGTGGTGCTTACTATGGGGCTAATGTAAAAAAAGAGTTGGGGCCTTATAAACAGTTTGACTACAGCAGGGAAACACACACATTATGTACTAGGATGGTCCGTTTATTTGGGAAAGGTAGAGACTGAGGGAGGTTTGGGTAATTGTTTATAAGGCTGTCTGATTGGCTGGAATATTCATGCACACTCATCAACCATCCAATCAGGCGTGAGGATGCTGCTGGCTGAGTTTGAACAGAGCTCCGGCGCTCACAATGGGGCCAGATGGTCAGAGCTCGCTCTCACGCCAGGGTCTCATTTAGGACCATTTAATGATCTCCAAATATATCATCCATGTCTGGGAGAGCTGGCACGCAGTTCTTGGGGGAGGTGCCATGGCCTCCTGTCGGGATCAGTTCATAGTAGAGGAGTCTCTCCTTGATCTGTGCTTCCTGATGCCAGGGTCAGTGCCCTTACTGAGGATGTATTGTTTACTTTACAACTGATGGGACTTGGAGGGAATTTAACATTACAGTAACATAAAAAGGGCCAATTGTTCTGTCAACTGGGATCCAGCTGATCCATGAAGTGACTAACTACTGCTGACCTAAGCGATCAGTGTCAGTAGGGTATCTCTAATCTATGAATAAGATCAGTATGATTGTTTCCTGAATTAGTACACCTCCAAGGAGCAGGTCATACAGCACATATTTTTAACCTTCGTTTGACAACGACTAAGCAAAATTTAAAAGATAAAAGTTTGTTCAAGTTAATAGAATGGTTAATGGTTTGAGTTCAAATAAGAACTTCATAATGGTAGAGAGCAGTTAGACCTGGAAATGCCATAGCCGTAGAGTTTCAGTGAAGTACTTTTACTAAAACCCTTTAGTTTCAGTAAAGGCTTTTCAGGGTGGAGAAGTCTAAGCCAGGAAGGAGGCAGGAAGGTTTTCCAGTTTTGGAAAAAATTCTATTCAGAAGTAGGAAAAACATTACAAAAAAAGAGACAAAGCAGAATCATCAGAAGGAAAAAAAAACCCAAAACTACTGGTCATCTATCCTGAGGTTTCGTGTAACGTGACATCATCATCTGCCCCTCGTCACATCCACCCGACCACCCTCTACTTGGACACGACCATAAACACTTGAACACTGAAGTAAAACCAATAATGCAAGGCGCAGAGAATTAACAAAAAACATCTAAATCAAACATGAATAAAGAATGAGATTACAGTTGCAAAACAGTTTGTTTACACACAAATTTGAAGCTCTGTGAAAACAATATTAAAATAGAAGTTGAGAATAAGTTTACAGCGAAGATTCAGAAAGAGTGCTGGGCTAATAATACCACAGTGATTCTGCTCCTGGGTGTTTTCTGCCCTAAAACTGGAGACAGTGGCTAAGATTCTATGTTGTTGTATATTTCAGTTTCTGTGCACACACGTACACACACACACATGCACACACATAGCCCACCGTGTAATTCAGTGCAAGCAAAGCACAGTCAGGTAATTGTTACCTAGCAACCAGCCAGTGCTGACGACCATCATTACGGTCCCTGCTAGGCAAGCAGAAGTCAGATTGTAAGAGGAAAAACAGATACAACAGCATACTCTCTCAGACATGCAAGCACACACACACACACACACACACACATGCACACATCTTTTTGAATCACTGCATCCTTTGCTGTTTTCATGTCTGTAGCGATTTGATTTATACAAACAATGCTTCATCTAAAATAAGATGTGTTACACATACATTAGCGGGCGCCTTTACTGTCTTGTCAGTTTTGCTGGCTCAGATGCTTTCCCTGAGATTAGACCGCTGTCGGGAACAACCCCCCCTCCCACGGGTGTTACAGTTAGCAGAGGGTGGGCCGCCTAGGTGTCATGCTCCATCAATGAGAAAGTCATCAAATATTCAATATTTATGAGGATTATAGGCATGTGGATCACAGATTACCACTGCACCACTGTGGCATGCGTATGTGTGTGTGTGTGTGCATGCACTTTATATGCCGTTTATTTATATTCTACCTGAATTTTGAATTACAAATGCTGTTGTGCAAAGCAAATGAGCAAATGGTTTGGTGGTGAAGATGCAGCCTTCTGCAAGTTAAACTGTAAAATTAAAAAATATTTCTATAAAGATGTTGAACAAATAAGCACTCCTCTCATGGAAAATTCATGGTTTGATTTGATACATATTAGCCGTGTCACAATTTCTGATATATTTTTATTACAGCAAGAAAAAGGGGCCTTGGATTTTTTTTTTCAATTTCTTACCATGTTCAAGGACTTTAACTAAAACACAATTTTTTTTCTTGACCTATTTAAAGCGGTTTTCCAGCAGCATGTGACACAAAGCTTTAAAATGCAACAAAAACAACCAGATGTGGTGTAAAAAGTGGAGATAATATCTCAGCGACGACGGCGCTGCAGTGTTCCACAGATTTTTTGAACAATGGACATGGTGAATTGTTCAATTCACCATGAGCTGAATGGAGATCCCTGTATTGTGTACGCTAAGAGCGCTGTATTGTTACTGGGAATGTACTGGACATTCTCATACAGCTACTGCTAATCCACAACTAATCTCTCCTAAACACAGTCTTTATAATGCTGTTGTTCTTTTTTTGTTTTGTTTTTTAAAAAGGCACATACTACTACTGCACTGAACATATACATTTTTGATTTGATACCTTATAACATGGGAAAATGTTAATATCTGTGATGTAATGTGAAAAATACATTTATAGTGTAAAGTCTACAGAGTCATTGAATTCTGCACAGTAATCTGTCATATCCACTTGCACAAGTTCTACTTTGGTGTTGTTTTGGCTGGTTGTGTACCTCTCAATGATTCATAGATAATACAGAGAGAGATCCTGCAGCAGATTGAACTTTCTGGAAGAAAATTATGTGATTAAAAAAATGTGCAGCTTCCTTGAATCTGTGTTTGGTTTCTTCTCCTCCTGTAATAGTGCTGTTATTGAGGTTTTGTCAAAGTGGTGACACCTATTGTTCAGGAGAATACTGCAGCAAGTACCAACACTCTCAGTACTGATGTAACTGGTACAGAGCTGGTTGTGTTGGTGTTTGTGCATAATGCATCCAGTGTGGTGGGTATGAATGGCCCATAAGGAATGGGTGTCTCTTAATCAGGTTAAGAAAAGAAGATATGTAAGCAAGTAAAAACTGCTCTGGTAAAAGAAGAAGTCTAAAAACAAGAACCAAGGGCTTATGGAAGTGGAAAGTCAGAAATCTCGAGTTGCAATTGGAATTTTCAAATGGAACTTCCCAGTCAGAAAGTTGGAGAAACCCTTCCAACCCTGATTTGTCCACAGATCCAGGATGGCAGCAGTGCTAATAAACAGTAGCAAAACTGGGATGCTTGTACTCTTTACTAGGCCTGGTGTGCATTTTTTAAATCTATACATAAGCCACACACAGAGCAGTGACACAGGCTCCATCCATGAATGTGTTGCAGCTGCTACAGGAAAAAAAAAAAATAGAGGATCACAAGAAATAGTGCGTTCATCCTCTAAATGTTTGTACCAAAGGACATATTTACTTTGTAGTAGTTAATGACTGACTGACTAACATTGCTATCCTTACAGCAAAACTGCTTGGATAGTTAGGAATTTGAGGCGAGACAATGAATTAGTTAAAAGACAATGGTTAAATGCTTTTCCTCAAAGATCATATTTACAATAGTCACAGTTTTATTATGTAAAATATGAATATTTTCTGATCTTATCTTCTGTAATATAAAGTTATTATGGCATATTATCAAATTAATTACATATTATGATGCCTGTCTTACTTTAATAATGAATATCAGACCTTAGTTTTGGTAAACACGGGCAATATAGTAAGTATAAATGTCTTTCACGAACACATGCAGCCCAAAAAATGCCATACCATTTTGTCAGTGAAAATGACAGAGAATCTGTGTCTAAATGATAAGATAGATCCTTTAAGAAGTTGAAGAAGATATTCTTGATTTTCATAACAATCAAATCACTCCATCAGGGAAAAATCTGAGACACCAGAGACATTAGCGCTTTGAGAGATGGTTCTTGGGAGTTAGGATGTTTGTGAAGCTGGCTGGTAAAAGACTGTGTGTGACAGAGATTGGTGCTTTTCAAGTCTGATGAGGCAGAAGAGAGATGTGTGAATATGTAAGGGCCCCTGTCCTTTTCCAGATTGACAGAGAGCGCCGGAGAGAGATGGATTTAACCCAAATAAGAGTGGATTATACACATCCTCCATGCCTCCAGTCAGCATTACATAACCTTAAATCTAGTTATGCATCCCTGTCTCAATTTGGAAATGGAGGTGGAGGCTGGGGGACGCAGCATGTGCACTTAAACATCTAAAGAGATAGAGATTTACACATTCTCACATTTATTGACTTGACTGCGAAAGCAGAGATAAATACACACAAAATGCATCCACGTCGTGATCATGTGATGTTAATTGGAGAGGCTATCATAAGAGCTTGTCTTTAGAAGAGACATTTGAAGAGGATAAAAAGAAAATCTCATGCATTAAAACATGCTGGCCAGATGACAAGAGCACACAAACATATGGCCGTGACTGGCTAAAACATCAGCAGAAGACTGTGCAAAGCAGCTGCAGACTATAGTACCACAGAGCAGCTGTCGTCACTATGAGTCACTGCTACTGCGTGTCAATCAAGCGTGTGGAAATAAACATGCCATTCAAACCACAGGCTTAGGCATCCAAACACCAGCGGTGTTGTGGAGGTGTTTGTGATTGTTTTTTATGTAAAAGTAGTTAGCAGCTTTTGCCATCAGTTTTTAGGAAATATCCACCATATCAGTGTGTTTGCTGTCTGCCTGTGAAGCTCTGCTCAGCTGCTGATTGGGATTCATCTCCCATCCTAAAGCTCAACACTGCCCTCTGTGTCTCCAATCCTCATAGCCTGCAAGCCTGATTCCAGCAGATCCGTTACCATGGCAACACAGAGCCAACCTGCAAATGACATGAGCCATGTGTGGTCATTAGAGGATGCTGCCCTCCAGTGGTGGATCTCAATTATGTGAGTTCTAATAAGAAAACATAAACAAAAAGAAACAAAAAGATGTGGAGATTTTAGACCAGAGTGCTTTCACTTCATTTGTAACTTTGTAATTTTGCTTTACCACATTTCACAGGAAAATGTAATAAAAAAAAAATCCTTTAAAAATACTGTACTACTACTGCTGCTTTTACTTAGTGACCTTAGTTTTGCTTCCACCTCTGCCACAAAGGTGTTTGTAGTAGTAAAAAAAGAGTTGGACAGCACATAAAAACTGTCTGCAACCAAGGTCTGACAAATCATGTGTAACGAAAAAAAAAATCAACACAACTGTTTAATCCCAAGATAAAGACCACACAAGCAGGCGTAGTTTCATGCTGGCCATAGCAGAAAGAATCCCTAAATTACAGCTGCTCTCTGGGAGAATGCTGCACAGTTTATACTCTGCAAGTGGTAATTACCATAAGAAAAGTGTGTATTGTATGATAAGATGGTAATAATGGAAACTTTAAACACTTGTTTTCCACTTTATTTACATTAAAGTAGACTCAAAACAAACATAAACATCCCCAAAGATAACTCTGTAACACCAGCAAGCCTCTGGAGAAACCTCCCTTCTCCAGAGGAAGTTGCAGCTGGCACCGATTAGATGTTAAACGGTAGGCAAGTTGCCCTTATGTGTAAAGCAGGACAGTCAATCATGCAGACGGACACACACACACACACACACACACACACACACACACACACACACACACACACACACACACACACACACACACACACACTTCTGCCTATTATAAAATGGCACCTGTGGTGATGACAGACGGATTATTGCTTAAGAAAAGGTTTACTTCCAAGCAGAGGGTGTTAGGCAAAGGTGACCGTGTTAAGATATTTGGGTATAAAAATTCCAGGTGCCACCAGTCATTCTTTCAAATTACCTAATATGTTGTCTTTTAAAGAAAGTTTTAATTCCTGTTAATTTCCTTGCTGATAGTTGAATGGCTTTGTTGGCTGGCTGAGCTGCTGAGCATAGTGATTGGAAACAGAGGGAGGCTGGTATGAAACGCAGAGAGCTGCAGAACTGCTAGTGCAAACTTCTGTTGTGTTCAGTCAAAGCCGGCCTAACTGTTTCTAGTCCTAATGGTGCGCTAAGGGCCTGCTGCTGCAGGTTAGCAGTGACAGCACAGAGTAGCACTAACCTTCTCATCTCAGCTATAGTACTAACCAACTGTTTAAACAGTAACTTACAGAAGCTAGCAGACAGTTCATCTAGAGCTCTTCCCCATCATAACACCGTCTACATCAGGATGAGATGAACAAAGAGAAACGTCCTGCAAAACTGCGAAGGCCTCAATAGCTTTTTCGATCACAGCTTAACTGAGAAGGCTCCACTCTGGCTGCGTCCTTCTATCTGTGGCACAAAGTCACGCATGGACCGAAATGCTTTCTGTGAATGTTTCAAGCAATCTCAGGTTGATAACCCTGAGCTTAAACAAAGAAATGGTATTTCCTCCAGGTGACAAATAATATTGTATTTCCTCTGCTGATTCCAAATAATAGCCACAGAGAAGGAACTGGAAATGTTGGTTCTTAAACAGTAAATTCCATTGTTTAAGCAGCTTCCTGTGGGTCTCAGCACATCCCGTCAGTCAACATTAGACTCTCCAGTTACAGATGAGAGCATTTAACTCTACATTATCCAGTAATACAAGGAGGGGCTGTCTGAGAGAGGTTAACATCGGGTGGGATGCAAGAGACAAAACTAATCAAATACTCCTGCTCTCAGTGATGTGCTTCACTTGACTCTCTCGGTGTGATAAAGTAGCTGCAATCTCCAGCTATTACACATCCATTACCCTGCCCAGTTAATGACAGCTGATACAGAAGACTTGATAGTAGTGATATTAAACATGGATCTCACATTTTTGTTCTCATGGGAACTGAATGCATACACACGATTTCTGTCGCTCCTTTATAGCCATATGAACATACAGAGACAGAAAGGAAGTGCTTTTAGGGTCATCTGCACATGTTCACCACTAGCAGCCCTGCAATCAGAGTGCCAGGGATGGAGAGGAAAAAACAACAATCACAGATAGGTCTGCCATACAGCTATGGACTGGTCCTCTGCCATCTCCTCCTATAATTACCTCCATAACCAGCCACACCCAGAACTCCTTTTATGTTACTCCCACTGTAACATCCTGCTTTCAATGGGACCATGGAGAACCCGAGTGTCAGCATCATATTCAGCAAAATAACACCATCTGGGCAGTGACACAATGTTAAAGTGAGAAAACTCAGTCTGTCTTCCTTATATCTGTTTTCATATATATATATTTTGTTGGCCAATTAAAAAGCAAGAGTCACGACTGCACAAAAGTTAAAAGTTACACTAACTTTGCTAACAACAATAAGCAAAAACTGTGTTTGTGTTTTGCTGCATATTTTTTGAATAACACATTTTTTAAATGCAAAAAAAAAAGGGGGGGGGGGGGGAGGACAGAGCGGCTTGAATGGCAATGAAATCATTGTATTTATTAATCTGACAATTATTTTGTCAAACATGAAAAATGACAAACATTAAAAAATGCCTCTCAGAGGGGACTTGGTGCCTCCACAGTGTAGCGTTTACACATTGTTCAGTTCTGGGAGGAGACACGCAAGGATTGCATCAAGAAGGGCACCCAGCATGAAAATATGCCATAACATGTGGCAGCTCCTCGTGAATAAAGAAGCAGCCGAAAGTATTTATGACCTTTTTTCCCCTTTCTCTGCAAAATTTAAAAAAACATAACAAAAAAACCTTCTTATGAAAAGAACAATCAATCGGTACGGTCATCGCAAACAAACTCAACTCTCCTTAACCAAGGAAACACTGTCGCATAACTTGGTCACCTTACTTTGGTGTGGTATGGCAGGTCGTCACAGTTTAGTTAGCCACTCTTTACATGATTCATTTTCACAACTTGATGCCTTCTAACTGTATGCTGTCCTTCTCTGTAGTTCCTAAATGCTAGATTGGAGCATTTCAGGAAGCCAGTCAGACCCATCTGGGCTAAATGTTTGACACTTCTCCTCTATGCAGTATTATTTTGTATTTGTATTATATGAAAAAGTCATTTTTTAAAAAGTTAGCAGCACATAGTTAATAGTAAGCTTTGTTTTTTGTCAAGGTAGTTTAATATGCAGAACCCAGTCCTGACCCAGTTGTCCTGCGTTGTGCTGCTGAGTCAGAGTCAGCAGAGCATGATAGGAGAATGGGTTTGAAGGAAGAGTCACAGTCAAAGACACGCAAAAACACACAAGCGCACACAGCAAAGCGAACAGAGGCAGTATGTTCCACTCCAGTGCGCTGCATCTGTTCATTGCTAAATATAACCAGAGGAACCCAGGCCTACTCTTCCCTTTGCTCTGTGTTACAGGCTGAGCAGGACAAAGGATGAAGAAAGAATGAAAAAAAAACATGCACAAGGAGGCGAATCAAAGGTTTATTCAGCTATGAAAACTAAAAGAAAGACTAGAAACCTGAGGTTTGAGACAAGGGTCGATCTTAAATGATGTGGGCACGATCCAAGATAAACAGCCAAAAATATTTTAACACAGACTAAACACGGACAGATTTTCCTGTCAAATACTGGAACACCAAACTCAACACACTCCAGATGGCAGGATCTCTATTCTTATCCCTCGAGTTCATTTGTAATGTGAAGGAAAAACATTTCTTTGTGCCACGTTTCTACAAAAAAAAAAAAAAAAAAAAAAAAAATGCACACAAAGCAACTATTTTAATACACCATTGTATCTGTTTTCCTCCCATGGGCAACATATGTTAAAAAAAAGATGCTTTGGGCCAGTTGAATCCTCCCTGATGCTGATAGAGAGCATCAGGCTACAGCTGTCGGTATGCAAGCGTGCCATCAGTTCTAACTGGCTGCTTCTGTTAAATGTCATTGCCTGCCTGGTCATGACACACACAAAGGGCCCCTCTGTCATTAATGTCCCCTCTTTCACAGGAGCCAATGACCACGGGCAATGAGACAGGGAAGAGATACGTGTCCCACCTCCTCTTTTAATTCCCCCGCCTGTCGACTGCTGCAGCAGTCTGGAGCACATCACACCAGAGGGATGAACATTTCATCACCAGCCAGTATATGATGAAACACAATAAAACACAAGACAAGAAATTACCACATTAGGCTTGAATTATGGTTTATATGTATTTAGATGAAGGAGTGGAAAATGGGAAGCTTCTCCGCCCAGTGTAATAACCACTAATTTGTACCTTGAGGGCTGTAATTGAAGGGACTGCTTGTGCTGTTGATCCAGCACACAAACAAACCAGTGAAGTTCGCTCGAAGGGGAGAAGAGGAGACGGGACATCCAAAAAACTCTCTGCTATGTTAAACTAAGTAATAATGAATTTACCATATATGAAGCCCTACTTTTACAAAGATACCCTTCCTAACTTAGGGGTTATCCATCAAATATACAGGGCTCTGTATAGCTGAAAAACATGAGGACCCACAGGGAGATTCATTAAATTATAACCGTCATGTGAATTTCCTCACTTTGTAATGCAATGGCTACCAGGATTTTGTGCTGAGAGGTGGCAGTATCTCAGAAATGCCAGCTGTGCAAGTTTGTCAGAGGATTTAGCTAATATACTGAAAAAACAGTACTCCCAACCAGAAAGTGAGCAGGAATTACAGGATATAAAGTGGGTTCAATAAACCTTCTTGCAGACCGATAAGGGACAACAAAAAAAAGCAAGAATGTTTCACTTACAGATGAACACACAAACACACATAACACACATCAGACTGATACCTGGGGATCAGCAGCTGAGATAAGATTAAAGCCTGAGTCAGATCTAAAGTCCTTAGATCTGAGCAGCCAGTGTGGTTATTATGATGCTGAAAACCTTCACAGGTGCATTTCAGTCCTGGCTATTCAAAGAGAATCATCCTCAACACACAACACAAGCTCTCTTTCCTTAAAAAGAAGACACAAGAAAACAACGGGAAGACAGACGAGACAGTATGAAAACATTATGTTTAGAGAAAAGAACTCGAAGAGACAATCAGTCAATCAAACGGTGCAGCAGAGCGTGAACAGAAAAAAAATCGGATGATCTGTTGTAGGATGCTGCCTCCCAAACTCATGCACCGCTTCTGGCTTTTGGTGATGCAATGTGATTTATTGGTTGGTTAAATCTAAGCATCCCCATGGGTGACAATTTAACAGATGGTCCAGAGAACAGAAGAGCTTGTCCCGTTTTGTAAGCGCAGTGTAGAAAACATGCAAAAATGGACAGACTTCAACCCAAAAAGATAAAAAAGACTCTTACAAACAAGAGACAAAATAATGAAGACAAAAAAATTGGAAGATTTACCACATGATGCACAAAAAGATGGCATTTTAAGCAACACAAGAACCTATGTCAAGTAAGGTTTTCTCTGCACATAAACCATCGGTGCTGAACTGCTTCAGACTAAAAGTGAATATATGTCTGTGTATAATGGTAGACTGCAGTCCTTCATACATCACTGACCATCAAACCATCAATTCCCCGACCTTCAGACTATAAGAAATCACAGATTCTCCTTCACAGCTGGACAGCACAAAAAAGGCTGGATCAGAGGGCCTTTAAAGACATGAAGAGGCAGTGTTTGCGGGGTTCATCATGCTGCCGTACCAAGCGAGTGGCGATGTGGACCCGTGAGCCTAAAGATGGGAAGTCTTCTGCAATGGAAATTATTAATATAAAACTTAATATTTCAGCTATTTTTAAAGCTATTTGTTGCTTTTTTCAGTCATATAAGAGAGCAAATCAGTTTTGGACTCACATTAAATAAAACAAGATCTTAACAACATGTGAAAGCGATTAAAGTTGACTTAAAAGTAAGAAAGGGGGGGTCAAAAAACACAATAAAATCATAAGTTTTTCATTTAGAAATTTAACCACATATTACATCAGTCTGTTGAGATCACTACAATGAGATTAAGCACTGCTTCCCAATCACTTCTGCTTCTGTTAAGTTTAACTGCGAATGCTTTAAGTGCTTTAATACGACGTAGTGTTTGATGTGATATAATGTGTCAAGTACTTGTGCTATTGAGCTCTCTTTTAATGAGGCTGCTGGTAATGGGTGACTGCATATCAACACTTATAATATCAACCAAAAGTAGGAGCAGTATTCATGAAGGAATCTGTTTTTTTTTTAAAAATAGGTTTTCAGATGTTTTCAGATTATAGTGAAGAACATTCTTGGGTGTCTTTTGTCATTACTTCCATTGTGGGTGTATTGTAGTCAAGGCTATTGTCACATGAATGTTTAAACCTAATTTGTAATCCCTTCCTTCCCACATACTTTACGTTAATATGACAAGAAGGGCCATGACAATAAGACTGGACCATTTCCAGTGCTTACTCAGGCATATTCAAGTCAGTGGTGTGTTCAAGATATAATACAAGGAAGGATGTGTTTTAATTGTCGCCAAACATAGTTAAGACCTTGTGGCTTTTTAACAGCTTTTCCTGTTGAAAACATGCACGACAAGCTACATATGGATAATGAAGCTGTCATTTTGTGTGGCGTGTGATTGCACTGTGCGGTTATTGCTGACCAGTTTGTTCAGTGTTTCATTTTGAGTGCTGCTTTCATCATTTGCAATGTTTCCAGTTGCATCTTTGATTGTGCAACTCTTTCCTCTTTTCCATGCTTCTCCAAAGACTTTGAGGTTTCTTTTTATAGACAAAAGTTACAACTATTAACTTTGCTAATGTATCTTATGAAACTATGTTCCCAATTAAATCAAAAGATGAAAAAGACTTAAAAGGGAATTAAAGAAAGAACCCTCAGAGTTGAACAACCTGTCTGGTGGAAATCCTCTATGTAAATTGTTACATTTTATATATGTATTCTTATTTCACCATGACAGCTGTGCAAACTTCATCTGCCGCAAAGTCACGCTAGAGACATAGCCTTTGAGTTTGTCGAATTAAAATAAGAAATGTATATATTAACGTGTCAGACATCTTCAACTTACCTAAGAAAGTCTGTTTGTGTTCAGTTTGATAGCAAAGTTATTTTCTGTTTGAATGTCAGGCGACAGCTTTATCTGAGAAAGTCCAGGTTTCATTTTTGTCATAACTGCAGACAGAGAAGGATCTTTAATCACCGAAATCATAACTGTGACACACCCAAGTGCTTCTATTTTTATCGTAGGAATTAAACTCTTCAGTTCAGCTTTGCTATTCTTCACTAAAACTGTTACATGGCATTAAAACAATTGTTAAAGGTAGGGCAAAGCTCGATTTAAACAAAAGTAACTTAAAAATCCATTTTAAATCCACCTGTACGACAAACACTTGATCATTTTTTTAAAAGGGTTGCAAAAAAACATCTGTACTAGCAGAAATAGAAAGGTTGAAACCCTGTATTCATTTAGTCATGCATGCAAACTTTAATAATCAGCACAGAAAATCCTTTGCTTACACCTTACACTACTGAGAGCCACAGTATTATACACTTATTAAACCATACATCTACAGGCCAGTGGACACTCTTTCAAGGATGAGGATGTACACATCCTGGACAGAGAGCAACGAGTGTGAGCAGCGAGTCAGGGAGGCCATTTACGTGAAAAGGGAAAGACCACGTCTGAATCGTGGAGGGGGCTTAAGGGTACATCTTTCGCCATCTTACAATGCTGCGATTGCAGCCATTCCCCAAGTCTCTGTGAATGGTACTCGTGTCCACTGATCAGTGGTCTTTGATCAATGGTCATGAGAATTTCCATGTTAATGATCAAGGAACTGACCTCCCAGCCCATTGTTCATTCAGTGGTGCTAGTTTCATTTATTGTGCAAATGTAATGTTTATAAGATTGGGGAAACCTGCAGTCAGCTGAAGAAGTCACGTGGATGAGTGACGAAATGTTTCCCCCACTGAAAACGCTACGTCTAGATGAACACAATCAACCTTTTGGGATTTAATCATGCAGTATTATATTATATTATACCATATTATATTATATTGTACTTAATTTAAAGACGTGCCAAACTTCTTTTTCTTCCGCCATTCTGCAAATGTACAAGAATTGCTAACTTTAGGACTGAAGAACTAAATGTTCAGTGTATTAAATGTACAATTGGAGGACAGAAATAGATCTTTCTAATCTAGAAAGCTATATGGATTATGCTTTAATTAGTCCTATCCTCTATGCAACCAGCTCAGAACAAAGTATTTCTACTCTCTGTATGCCCAGCTCCCCCATGGGCACACCTCACCCCTGAGCACAGCCAGATGCTGCCAAATTGTGATGAACAGCTGCAGCCCAAGGTCAGTCCTTCCCTTGTACAGGCAGAAGCATGCAAACAGTCCCAGAAGGTGTCATGGATCTGTTTTATCTTAAAAGAACAGCAGGAACCGATATTTAGCTTTTATCATCGTATAATGTCTTCTGCTGAGAGTTTTAAAAATATCCCCCCTCCGTGTCTGCTCCTTATTTTAAAACAGTTATCTGAGGATATTTTGGTCAGACTGTGGCATTTGCAGTGATGTTCAACTGATTAAACGGACTAAGCTACCATATATAACCTCACACAGAAGCTCTATATTGAGAACAGAAGTAAACATAAAAGAGTACAACATTATTTTTCTTCTGCAAACTTAATAAGATTCGAGCCAGCTTCAGGTCAGGTTTATAAAGGCAGTGTAACAAAAGAAGAGACACAGAGTGAGTTACACAAGCTGATGTTCAAAGTAAGTTTAGCTGACAATGACAGCTGGTAAAAGTGCTTCCATCAATTAACTCACTTTGACAAGGAGTCTAAATTTACAATACAGTGCTTCAGAACAGCTGTAAGAAAAACAGCACGTGGTCTGATATCTGGACGCATGCGTCAGATTGTAGTAAATTTGTACAATATTCTCCCTCAGTCCTCTCAGGCCAGAGGACTGAGGGAGAATATTGTAGTGATCATGACCCAAAACATGGACCAATGAAACACTGTGCAAACAGAAACAAATAAAGACAGATAAGAAGCAGACTGACTTTGACCACGATGATTGCACATAAAACGTGTCACAAAGCAGAATGTCTGGTTAATATTTTGAAACCAAACAGTAATACCTGGAATTGACTGACCATTAGCAACTCTGAAGCATGGCTATGTCAAGAAAAACACTTGCCTAACTAATGCAGTCGGCCATATGTTTTTCTTTCATTATTTCTCTGTCACTCTTTCGTGAAGCTACCAAAGATGTGTCCCTGCAGCACAAATCAGATTTATTGTTGTGGCCTTCCTTTCCTTCCTACTGTGACTAACTCAGACCACCACAGACGGAACTGTCTTCAAGCATCACAACAGTAATGAGAATATCAGATGGAGGAAGCCAGTTCCTGCAAAGCTTTGATGTAGATAAGGTGTCCTTCCACCCGTTACAAGTCACAAATATATGACTGGGAATAGAGTGGAAAATGTGAACACTGGGACCCACACACAGATGCACAGAGTTCATAAAGGTGTTTGAACCTTCTTCTCCACCTGTTCAAAGCTGTCAGGGCAATGGTCTGACAGGGCAAAAAGTCAGGGAACAAGATCATGGGAAAAGCAGGCTGGGTCTTCTGCACTTCCAAGATCAAAGTCAGCTCTGCTTACTGACTCCAGTCATTGTGTATTAGGTTGGGTTTAGGTGTAACATCGAGAAGAGAAACCTTTCCTTTGAGTTTACACGCCTGTAAGCCACAACACCCGCGTGACTAAAAACAATGATTACACTTCTGTCTTGTGCTCCAGTGTGCGCTGTAAGCTTCAAATAATGATTAAAACTCAACTGTGTAACACAAAGCAGTATTACAGAGAAAATATTTTTTTTTAATTGAGTTTTGCAGCTGACATTTAATTCGAATTAGCAGCCCTAGGAATGTAAAAATAAGCACTACTATGTCCCTACTATGCCAATATGTATATGTATATGCCATGCATATATGCATTATTTTATTGCAATGTTTTGGATTCAGCGTTATCATAGATGAATTTAGCACTAAGGTGCCCTACTTGTGTCAATTTTATTTCTATAGCACATTTAAACGCAACAAATTTGAGAGAAAACCATAGAAACCAGTTGTTTTGTTTATATAAATATGTGTTATTTGAAATGATGCTGTTCAGAAATTATGCAAAAACAACAGTGAATAAGAAAATTCTCCAGAATAAATCCACATGGTGCCAGCGTGCTCACAAAGTCTTTATTTATGATCCAAATAAGGTAATGTCATTAAAAAAAAGATAATGCAATTTTGATTGTCACTTTAAGAGACTGAGGTTAGCACAAATGTTTGCTAAGCCAAACAAAAGCCTGGACTCTGTGTACCAAAGCAGAATTAACAAGCTCAGCTTGCTGATGATGTTCCAGGAAAAGTATTTCATGTCAAAATTACTCACATGTTACCCAGAAATGATATATCATTGTAATAAAAGTTTGTGCACTGGTGTCAATTAACACAAACTTTCTGTTTTAATTTGTTTCAATAAAACAGGTGTTGATTCTGTGATAGAGAAACAGACATTAGAGGGAATTTCCAAATCGGTTTCCAAGGCAAGTTAACCTCTTACAGCATGAACTCACCAACCCTGTAAATCATTACATTTCAACAAGCAGGGCGGCCAGAGGATGAGTTGTAGAACAACAGCTTAATGTGTGTTACATACAGGAACATGTGCCCTTTCAGATTAAATGTGAACATTAAAGCCAGGATATGAGATGATGGTATAACTTGTTTTATATGCTGCAAAAACCTTAAAAGGTTGGGTTAGCCTCTCAAGCACTCACAAGCAATCCGAGTCCCTGGTGACTGACACACTAGAAGTACTGAAAGGATAAGGAGCAGAACAAAAAGCCTCTCCCTCAGTTCACATAATAAAAATAATGGTACATTTGTAGCAGTGTCTTATTTTACAAACAATCAAATGAGCGCTTTACTGAAATATTTTCATCTCAGCATGATGTTCTGCCCAGCTGATATAGAAACCTAGCTGATGACAGAGGAGCTTGAAGAAAATTAGAATGCTTCACACAGTATATGCAATTTGTTTCTTATATAAGGTGTAATTACTGTGCCTGAAAAACCACAACAAAACCAAAGAAACTTGCTAAAAGTAGAACTGTGATTCACGTGTATAAAAAAAGAGCTCTAATCGTACTTGATTCACTCCAGATGTATGATTGAGGAGCGAAGCTTAAATGTCAATTAATATCCAGTGTATGAGACTCTTGCGGTGAACATGCAGATGTGTGCTTGATTGACTGTAGAGGATCGTGTATGAGCGCCACTGCATGTGCAGGGACTGCCTGAAAGGGAAAATCTAGTGGAAAGACCTTAAAACTTCATCAGTGTGTTTATTTCCCTGGATCACCTGCTTTCAAGCAGCCAATCAGAGCAAAGATAGACTACGTCAGTAGCATTGAGAGGAAAAACCTTTCAGCAGTAATGTAAAATAGGTTGTTCTGACTGGCTACTGCACCAGTTTACTTAAAACACACAGTACATAAATCTAAGCACCTCCACTGAAACTGAATCCATCCTGCTCACAGCTTCAGAGCCGTTTGCTGAGTTTGCTGAGTCATAGTCACGTTCTTAACTCAATGAAGTGATGCCTAACAAGGGACTATTTCATACACATGTGCAGCACATAGTTTATTTACCAGTTGATCAGCACTTTTCGCTCTAAATGAGTATTTTCTTGTGATACTATTTAAAATCTAAAAACCTCTTATTTTGCTACTTGTGTCACCAGGCTGAAAAAGTGAATATTTGTGTGCACTATAATGTTTGCAGGCTATGGCAGGACAAATCAAAGACATTCGTGTGCTGAGTATATTCTTCGGACAGCTCTTCTTCACGAAATTCCCAGAAGACGCACAGCCCTACAGGCAAACGTCAAGGAACAAAAGTTTCTGTAGAAACCAAAAACAATAGATTACTTAAAAGAGCGTATCCATATTACCAAATACCTGCACCACTTCCCTGTTTCAACCCAACTGTACTCAGGAAGAAAAAAGCAATATAAATCCAATCTATCTAAACAGGTCTTATAACACCCACTCTATTTATCAGTGATGATTCAAATTGCAAAATGTCCAGTGCAAACAAGGCTTATTTGGCTTTTTTACACATTTAGTGCATCTGGTATCATGTTTAGTGTATATAATACATTGCTTACACCTGAAGGCCTTTCAACCTTACACCGAATCATACTCTGCTTCCATGGAGCTCAAAAAAAATGACTAAGCACTCCAAGATGTTTATGTGTATCATAAAGAATTGCTGACACTGAAAACACTATTTAAATATTGTAGCTGAACACTACATGTTGATGTTTGCAGGTGCTTATTTAGCCACATGACCAAAAAGGGCCCGTATTTGCCATTTAGCTCTGTTTTTTGATGGTTTCACATACTAGTTATTGTGAAATAAGATTTTATATATATTCAGATAGATAATAGCATATGAGAGGTACTCCAGAAAACAGCACAGTAACAAAGGAGAAAAAAGACAGCAACACAGAGAGAAATAAATAACCTCAGCTGAGTTCAAACTCCTATACTGATCAAGTATTACTGGTAATGTGCATGTCTGTATGCAGATGAAGGTGAAATAATGATCTCAAAAAAGATAATGTCAGTTTTAGATTAAGTAAAACTATCAGAAGCACAGGCGTGGCCTCTAAATGGGGACAAACCACAAACATAGAGTCTGCAGTTGGTCCTGAAATATAAACCATTTGAAATTATGAAGAAATATGTCATTTCTAAGTAACAATAATAGATAAACCAATTTAAAAATAGATATTCAAAATTTGATTTATTTTTTCTGATTCCAAATTTACTTGCACATTTACATGTGTTCACCCTGGTGTTATCATTCGTGTTCTTTATTTTACGACTGGGTTTCATTTTTTCTTGTCTCGAAACTACTAAGACATTATATGTAAACATTTCTGCAACAAAAAACATTTTTCCTTTTAGTTTGGGCTGAAATTTGTCTCTCTTTTTTTTTTTTTTTCATAATTGTGACTAAAAAGCCTGTAAAAGATTTGCTTAGAGATCGTGGAGTAACACACTGGTGCAGAGAATTTCCATGTTGAAGCTTCAAGTTCACCATCTTGTTTTCTGAGGTCTGAAAAGACCACATTTTTGAGAAAATGAATTGTTAAGCTATCAGCCAGTGTGCTTGGTTCATGATCTATGGATGTATTGTCTGCTAATCAGTTCTAAGCAGCAAATAAAATAAAATGACCAACACTGGAGACGTTTGCTCTTTGTGCATTTGTTCACACTGCAAACCATTTTTCTTTAAACTTTTTTTGATCAGATGGATAAATTAAATTAAAAATCCTCCAAAAGTTGCCGATTTCTTCTTTAGAGTTAACCAACCTAACATGTGGTACTACATCTGACTCACTTTTTATAGCCAACCTCAATCGGCCATTTAATTTATTTATTTTATTGGCTTCATTTCTCAGTCTTTGAAGTTGCTGTTTGAAGAAACAGGAAAGTGATGAGTTTTGTTTTTTTTTTGTTAGACATTTAGCTGAATGCATTTTGCAAATCTACATACAGTAACACACTGCCCGCAATGCTTTTTCTGTGTGCAATGATAAGCAAGAGTAAATCAGTGAGCACTTTTTACACCCAGAAGGCTCTTCATGCTTGTTACAGCTTTGCTGTGGAGGAGTATCTCTTCATGAACCTAATGACATGAATTTACCCTTCTTTATCACCACGGCATTCCTTTCAAGCTGAGGTCATTGGAAACAAATGAAGCACATTTTTTATGATGAGAACTGCACAGTCTGAAAAGCTGTCACTTTATCAACCATACACTTGGATATGTTTTTTTCTACACAGCATTTTCTTATGAAAGCTGGTTGTAGATGTCAAAAAGCTCCTGTTATTCCAAGCACTGAAAATAAATTCAGTGATCACAGAAATCACCGAATGGATCTTCACTCAAATTACACTCAAGGTCATATTTGTCATTTTACAAGCACTTTTCAATTTTCAAAGCATAACCTTCATTCACACTACATAATTGTTGCTAATGATTAGCTGAATAGTATTCCCCTCAAACTTGGAAAGTCATTAACATATAATTCTTGATGCTGATAAATTTTGCATGCTCAAAATGTACCATGCGAGCTTACCAAGCAGGACTGTCAAAATAACTGATACTCAGACACTAGTTTACATTTTACCACTGAGAAGGTTCACCTTCAAACACAAAAAATTTACTGATATGGTCCTGAGACTTATGAAGTGAAACAACATGGCCATACTTTAATATACTGACAGCAGTTCAGCTTAAAATACATTAAATGATTTTTTAAGAAAATATCTGGTTGATTCATTGATAGTGCGATAAGTATTACTCCTCATGCCAAAATATAACACTAACATCAGTAAATTGCCTTCTGTAAAGTTAAATATCAAAACACAAGCAAAGAATAAGCAAAGCACGAATTATACATCTGACACTGTATGTCAGGTTTTGTATGGTTTGATATATGCAAAAATAATGTACACCCGACAAGCCACTTTTGCAAGGCTAAAGAGTACAAAGAATGAATGTCTTTGCCTGAGAGAGCATCACATCCACAGCACTGGTTTTTTCTTGTAACCCTTCTGGCCTGCACTCCATCCTAACCTCATTGTTACGACACCTGAGGCAAAGTCTGTGAATTGCACAGCCATTTGTTCAAGCTTGAATGACACAAGCTGCTTATGTGCTCCTTGTATAGTTCCTTCACTGGTGCGCTGCCTTTATTAACATTCATCAAGTAAAACTGCAGCATATAAACCATAAAAAAGCATACAGTATGAGTCACAAGAAAGTACGGCTATATTTACACTTATTTTGAAGACATCCACAGTAACATTTCTTATAATGTCAAAATCTTATTCTGTGCACACAAAAAAAGCATAAGTGTGAAAAGACAGGAACACACAAAACATCTTAGAGGCCTCACTGCTGTCTAAAACAGCTGTCTAAAACAGAGCTCTTAAAGAGAAGGCGATTAAGGAAAGGAAAGGAAAAAGCAGAAGGAACAGAGCCCCTGACAAGCCTTTCAAGGATATACTTACATGTAGTCGGTTGCTTTTAATCAAGACTGACAAAGTCTTCGTCCTTAAAAAATGCAAGGAACTTGCATTCTGGAATAAGCCTGTAAGGGAAGAGCTCTGCGTCTGCAAACACTGTCATGATGCCTGTAAGCCTTTTTAACCACACATAAAAGATAGTGTAACCTTTAAATCACAGTCAGTTTTAAACATAGAATTTAAAGGCAAGCTACAATTAAATCCAGTTTTGCTAAGTATACTTTCTATTTGTTTCCCCATATAATCTATTTATAACAGATGGATGCAGCCATATCACACATTTATTTGTGAATACAGTTTTGAAGCCAGTCTTCATTTTTAGAGCTAGAAGTAATTATTTGGATAAGAGGCGGGTTGATCCATCATAAGCTAATACTAGTGAGGTAAGTTGAATCCATAAACTGTATGGACTGCACAGACACATACATTTGCTTATTAATTAATTATAAATAGAATATTACACTTATTGTACCAGGTAAACCTAGAAACACACTATTGGTCTGTCTATGTGAGGACCATCAACAACACATCAAATGGCACCAACCGCTCTGAAATCATCACATACAAAAGGCAGGACCCATAGGCTTCACGCTGTACTACTTTACTGACATTTATCAGCATGCGCCTCAGTATGAGGTCCAGTAAAGGTCAATGGTTGTCCCTCAACATCTGAAATAGAAACGGCAAAAACAGCAAAAATGCTTTTTTTGGGACCGTCACAATCGGTCAATGTCAGAAAAGCTTGTTGCAAATGGGAGTTTTAATGCAGTGTTTGTTTAACATAGTGAAGACTAAATCTGACAAGGTAGGTTAGGTTTAGATCGGCAAAGGTATAGTCAAAAATGTAAGTAAGTGACTAAAGAAAACTGTCCCAGCAAGGAGTCAAATTCTTATCTTCTGTTTGAAGGTCATATGATCGCCTCTCGATGTTGACTTGTAGGTTATTCTTCTTCCCCGTGTTGAAAGGAGGTAACTTAACCGTGGTGAGAAAGGGTTCCTGACTATGCATCAGTTTAAAACTAGTCTGGAGAGAGAATGCGTTGTAACAACACAGTCAAGAGGTCGAGTCCAGTGACTCAACATAGCTGACGTGACATCCAGCAGAACCACGAATCATCCAAAGTGGTCACGCCCATCATCAGGCGACTTTTAACCCTTAGTACAAAAAGTTGTGAATTTTATAGAAACTCACAAACTTATGCACTTGAACAGGGGTCTATTTCTGTACTATTGTGTGGACCCAAACTAAAGTTTGCATTTGAATAACTGCAATTTTCTTTTGAGCATCAAAAATCTGAGTGGAAGTAACAGAAATCTGACCAAAAAAGAATGAACTATATCAAATAAGTTTTCATCACTGTCTGAGTATATAATGTTATGAATAAATAAAGTGAATGTCCTCAACCATGTGATGTTTGACTGGCTTTTATCATTTGGTTGTGCCCACTTCTGCTGCAATGGTTTGAAAAGCACCCAGCTAGAAAAGTTGTGCCTGAAGCTATTTATCTAGATGTGCACAACTTCTAAAATTTGCATAACGCAACACTGGATTGGCTCATATTTCATTATAAGAACATTTAAATAAAGAACTGAACAACATATATCTTTAATAGTGTTTTATTGCCACTGAAGAAAATATGAAAATGGAAACATTATGTGTTTAGCATATAGAAATGAGTAAACTCAATCAAAGCAGCCAGGTGTGCTCCCAAATGGGAATTATGATTAACTGGTGAGTCTGGTGATACTAAATGTACACACAGGTAGCTGTTAGTGACTGTTTGTAAGGACAGATGCTTACTATCACAATCGTTTAAGGACTACACAGATAATCTTGTTAATAACTATACCACACTGCATCCAAGGACTGAGCAGGGTGATGACAGAAAGCAAGAGAAGGTCTAAAGGACTAACTAAAAAGGTAAAAAACTTAAAATTTTATGTGTAAAAGTCTAGCCAGTGTCATCAGAATGTTCCATTAAGAGCTCATCTCCACCTCCCAGGAATGCCTGGCATCTAGCAGACTGGCCTGATTCCCCTCTGTCTGGCTAAGGTTCAACACAAGATCTAAGGGGAGTAAGGGCTACTTGAGATCAGACAGCCTGACACCTGGCCCAGACCCTCTCATGATCATAAACCCCCAGACTCTTGGCTGCTGGAGGGCATCGTGGTTCTCTTAAAAGACAAATAATTCAACTGTTGAGAAGACTGTTCACACCCAAACAGTTTCATTCACTATCACTCTTGTTAGTCTAGTATTACTAAATGACCTGATATAGAACTGTTGCGCTTTTACAGACACTAAAAGATGTCAGGCTATTATAATTGCCTCTATTTAACCAGGAAGTCCCATTGAGAGCAAATCTCCTTTACAAGGGAGACCTGGCCAAGGTAGCAGCCATTCAAGCTCAAAACACAGTGACAACAAAACCTTTCATCACTGAGCTGGATTCAACCGATGATAACAGAGAAGAGCTGCGTAAGTAGGTCACAGTCATAAGATGTCTCAAAGAACTCCTTCTTTGGACTTTAACCTGAAAGTTATGCCACATCAGAAAACTATTTTATTCGCCTGACCTTTGTAAGTATCACTGTTGTTAAAACATCTGAAGTAACCACAGCCCTCTGGAAGGGCTAAAAAGGAAAGTATGGGCCAATTGCCTCGGAGTGTTTTCCTTTATGGTTTACTTTGTTTTTATTTCGGGTTGAATGAGCTGGAGGTTTTCAGAGGGGAGAGGTGCGGAGCAAACATTCAACATGAGGTGAAAGAGGCAGATGGATACAGTTGTTGTAAATACCAAAGGAGTAAAGTTATTGTGATCTGGCAGAGTTAGCAGCTGTAGCTGTGATACTAGACGCTTTGCAGTTTGGTTACTTTGAAGCCTGTTGTACTTATAAGCCACAATTTACATTTACTGGGCACACCCTCTCTGCCTTATAACCATAAAAAGAATTATCAATCCAAAGATAAAGTTTACAGTTATTTACTGTCAATAGTCATTAGACACATATGATAACTATCTTATTTTCCTTTTTAAAATTTTTTTTTTTACCACTTTGTTCTGGGTAAATAAAGTAAGTAAAAAACAAACTAACTAAAGAAAACCAAAACAAATCACCCTTTTTAAAAATCTTTCTGACCTCTATTGAACAGGTTTTTTAACATGTTATTTGCTGAGTATTCTACAGCTTTTTTTTTAAAGCGTCAGGCATCAAGATCTCACAAGTTTAATATTCCACACTCTCTGCAGGAATGCTCAGGTTTATTTCAGGTGTTTTTTTTGTGCATTCCTCTGAGGGAGCGACACACCTGTGGGCACCGTCTACTTGCACATGCTGATTGTGTTTCCACCTACAGTACCGAGGTGATGTGGTCTCGTGTAATACGACCCACAGCTTTCTGGAATGAAAAGCAGAGAGATCTGATCTGTCTCAACGGCCTGTCATCTGGTCTGGGACAACTTGGATCGCTATCCCTTACCGGTTCTGCATGGGAGCCCAGTGGACTGCCAGGCACAATGAAAGCCTTGTGAGCTACTCGGATAATCAAAGACTATCCCCCTCCTTTAATTAAGAGACAAGGAGAATCTGCTGACTAATGCAAGAAACTAATGACAGATGGGCCAAGATATCCTTTATGTCTATGCGTTGAGTGTTTCCATAGGAGTTAAGAATAATTAGAAAACTATTGGATCACTGTGGATATTAAAAATGTCCCATGATGCAAACATGCTCTGATTATGTGTCAAACAAATGCCAGTTCTGCAAACACAGAGCGGCATTAGTGCTGAGCTCTTGTCCCTGAGGTCGAGACTTCAGTTTCAGAGGTGAAACATTCACTGTGGAGCCACTAATGGACATACAGTACAAAGATGCTACACTGACACTACCCACAGTTATATAACACAGTTAATGATTTCCCCAGAGAGGAGGCACTGCAAGCTTTGTTAAACAGTGAATGTTTGGAAAGAGACGCTCGGAATAAAAATATCACAATAAAATCTGATTTTTAAATAGTTTTGGGGGGTGGGGGGGGGGGGGGGTGTTCCGAATATTGCAGCTTCCAAAATAACCTTATCCAATAACAAACAAAGAAACAAGTTCAAGTTTAACTTTGAGGCCTCAGGACTGTCTCACATGTTCTACTCCTTAGAAAATCTAAAATAAATAAACAAATAAAGAGACAAGATTTAGAATTAGTGGCAGCCCTAGAAACAGGAACATTTTAAAGTGTTGGAGTATTATAGGTGGTCTAATCTGTGACGCTCCAAGTCTGACCCAGAGTGGCTTTAGCAATATTAGACAAATGGGGGCAGGATGACTGTCAGGGCAGCTTCATGTCAAATCCAGTGAAGACTCCAGGCTGCTGAGGAGGGATGAGCAGCAGAAGCAGCAGCAGCATCAGCAGCTCTCCTCTGCCCTAATTCACTCACATCCCCATTTTGTTACTGTATATGAGCTTTTTGCACCACAGCTGTACAACAGCCACCACTGGCTTTCATCAGCTGCTTTGTATGTGTACATTAGTCACTCTCCCACACACCTGTCATACGCACGCGCGTGCATGCATGTATGCAAACATGCATCACTTTTTTTAAATGGCTGACTTACCTTGGCGCACAGTTTTCAATCTTACGGGACCTTTGCAGCAACTGATCACAGTAAAAATGTCATACAGAGGTAATCCAGACACAGACAGCCCCTCGACTTCCAAGAGCAGTTCTCCTTCGCTAAGTTTGCCGTCCTGATAAAGCACAGCATCCTCTTTAACTTGCCCGATGTATGGAAACTCTCCATTCTCAGCTCCGCCGCGCAGCTCTACATTCAGCTCCCCGTACGCGTCCCGGATGACCGCGCACTCGTTTACTTTGGTGATCCAGTGGTTCTTCCTCTGAATGACTTTTGACATGGTGATTCAGGTCCAAACCAAACCCGTTAGATCCGAGGAACGGTGCAAAAATCATCCGATTCACAGCCCTGAAACTGTCCCAGAAAGAAAACTTTAGTGTGTTTGCGTCCAATCTGGAGAATTTTCACTCTTCTCCTGAGCCAAGACATCCTCCTGCCAGTGCATGTAAATATCACAGTGTCTCAAAATCCAGATGGTTGTTGCTTCTGATGTTGTTTCCGCATCTTTCACAACAGCACACGCTCTGATTCCTCGCAGTGGGATCTAATCCGCTCTCAGATTGTCAGCTTTACATTCAAAGACTCTTCTCCTCATTCATCGTTTAATTCTGCCCCCTTCCTTTAACTATTTGGCACTTTTTAAACTTTCTACTAAGAATAAAAATGTTTATGTTCACCTATCCCGTGAGCAGGTTGAGCTTTTCACACAAACCAGCGGCGCCTTTAAGCAGGTATAACACGACAATTCATCTCATTTGCTCCTGGGGCTGGGGATCGACAACTAGTGGAAGGGGGCGCATGCGTCCAGCTGCTACTCCACGAGGAAAAATCCTACCCGGCCCACACCTACCGGGTCCTAAGCTCCTCCCCGCCTGCCGGCCCGCAAACGGATTACAACGATCTCTGCGTCTAATCCCCCGCGAGATCCAGCCTGTTGTCTTTATTCACAAATAAAGGAAACACACAGTGGGGGCCGATTCTCTCTGAACACGAAAGTGCTGCATGTTTATTAGCGCTCTTGGTTCAAAGTCCAAAACCGGAAGTTATGTAACACATCATGAACCATAAACGGGTAAATTCAGTCACACCTTGGCTGTTAACTGGTGTTTCAATGCAGTACAAACTCAAGTTAAAACTGTACTTTACATTCAGTGGTGTCGCCTTAAGTTGTTAAAGAGTTCTGAAACACGAAAGATCCGCGTATAGTTAAATAAAATCGCCGCAGGAAACCACAAACAAACAACAAAAAGATTAATAAACGGTAAGTAAATGCCTTGACTTAAGAAAAAAAACTACTTGAGTATAATGTTATAGAACAATTATAGTTGGCATAGACTGACATTAACGAGTCACAGAAAAGAAAACTGGAAAAATGTATGATCAGCACAATTCAGTAAAACTTTATACATAGTAAAGAATTTAATGTGTTTTAGCATGTAATATTTAATGTGTTAACCAAACATATAAATCACAATCTGTAAAGTTAAACTAGATTATTAGTGGAGAAAACCAAATCCAGTGTTATTCTACATTTTTTACTCTACTAAAAAAATACATACAAAATATATAATTTTCAGCACTTATGATCTCAGAGGTAGATACATGTATTACTTTATGTCCCAGACAGCAAGCAGTTGCTGCTTATTAAGAATGTTACCCTTTTGTTGAGTTGGTGGTATAAACACTGTGGCTTGCAGGAATGTGCGAACCTGTGGAGGATGCTGCTTGGTCACCAGTTCCAAGAACAATTCATAACATGCATTTTGGAAGTAAAAACCTAAAGTAGCAGTTTCATGAAAATCCTTGAAACAGATTCACAAGAGAGTACCAGAGCAACTTCCACCATGTTCCTGTCAACTTCAAAGAGAGGAAGTCACTCAAAAGAATCAAAGAGAGTTTGGATCTCGCCACCAAACTCAGGCAGACTTAACTGTCTCACAAGCTTGTTGCCTAATCTTTGCAAGTGAAACAAGATATTTAAGTTAATGAGTCTTTTTTTTTTTATTAACCTCACAAATAATTTTGTCTTTACTGTTGGGGGGAAAGTTTTTTTTTTTCATTTTCTGCTTCCTTTGACCAAACAAAATGTGATTTTTGACATTTAAACAGAGTCCCAGTCAATGGACTGCAGTGTCCACATTCACATTACCTAGAGCAATGCTGTGGTTTCTGCAGTTTGGAAAAAAAGAGGAGGGATCAGGTGAGAAACACATGGCACAGCAAGGGAAAAACAGGCTCTCTGTGTTTCCTGCCTCTTCAGATAAAGTACAGTAACTGGCACTCTACCACTGTGAGGGCAGTGGCCTGGATAGCAGTGCATGAAAGGCAGCTTTCCATCCCATTTCATCTTACTGGTGAGTGCTGGGAGACTTCATGGTGAGGCAACAGTGACACTTTTTACCTCTCCTGTTTATCTCATAAAGTGTTCGTTTCAAATGACCAGGAAATGGCATCAATCCTTTTCTTTTAAGATCTAAATTTACTTGATTTATAAATGTTTTTACGTGTTTTACTATCATTTCCTCTGTGTGTTGCAAAGTGGGCTCATTTGTGATGGTCACACATCACATGACGTCAGGGCCGGCCCGTGGCATAGGCCGTATCCGGTTGTTCAGTGATGACGCGACGAATCCTACTTCCGGGTCTAAAGTAGTCTGCGTTTAATATGGCTTTTGTGTTGTTAACATGTTTAATGTCATGTATTTTCTTCTATTTGATCTCAAAAAGCTCCTAAAACAGTCAGTGATCCCTGTTGACCTCCCTCGGCTTTTATTACCGCTAATCATTTATTGAAGCTCAGTTTTTAAAACCTTAGGAAGTAACTACAGCACAGCCCATGCAGCAGTATATGAATGACTAACCTCGTATTGTGGATGGATTATCTCAGTTGTTCTCCTGGCTGAAGTTTGGTCCTTTTACAGCATCCTGCCATGCGATTACATTTGTTCCTGACCACCGAGAACACTCACGATAACTTTTATCGAGTGGAAAAAAAGTTAGCTTGTTTATATTATGCTAACATAGCTGTGTCGCTAGCGGTCACGTAGCACATCATTATATACCAGCTAGCCCAACTTCAGTAACCCTACAAACGTCACTGCTGTTTAGTTTTCTGTCTTCATTTATGCTGGAAGTGATAACAGAGCTGTACGTTTTAATTTGTTTCCAAAACCCCGCAGTCAGGACACGCTATATTGTATTTAGATAGAAGCTAGCGAGCTAACTTCCTGCTAACTTCTAACTCCGTTAAATGTCATAAATTCCGTTTTCATGGATGCCTGGATGTTAAACTCAATTGTTACACCTGGTAGAGCAGAACGCTGATCATTTTATTAAAGATGAAAGACTTTAGACAGTTTTTCAAGTCTCAGTAATGCCATAGTGATCGTTTGATATATGGAGCTGCAGCGGAGTTTAGACCCAGACACAGCTAGTGACGTCAGACTGAACAACCGGATAGGCAAATGCTAAGGGCGCCGTCCATCAGGGGGCGCCACGCCAGTGCCATAAATGTTGGAAAAAAAAAAAGTTGGTACTATTAATTCTAAATACAAAAAATAATCCCACGTTAATTAAAATGCAAAGTAAAGCTTATTTAATAGAAACATTATTTGTTACAACATTACGCCCCCCCTCCCCGTACGATGCGCCCCCTCCCTTCCCGTATCATGGTTCCTTTTGGACGTCACCACATCAAAAAATCAACACAAGATGTCAAAACGGCCAAAACTGTCAGGTGGCCAGGGAAGAAAAAAGAGAAAAGAAGAGGAGGAGAAACGAGAAAAAGACAGAGGTAGGTAACGTTAGCCTACATGAAATTATTTGTCTGAATGTGATAGTAACCTAAATTTTTAGCATTAAGCTAATGTTACATGATTCGCTAATTGCTAATCAATAAATAGCTAGTTAACTGTTTTAACGTCAGTTAATATTGTGGAGAGGGCTAAATTGTTATGGAAAATAATAATGTAACGTTAGGTAATTACAGTACTCCCACCTTTCCCACCATTCCTCATTTGTGTTCATCTTTTAAGCAGGTGTTTTTTGTTTACATTGTTATTGCCTTCTGGTTAGCTAACGTTTACCCTGCAGGTAATAGTCACTTTTCCACCCCTGTATATATTATAGTTGTAAGCCTAGTTGTTAAAGTGCACATCATTAATGTTAATTAAGCAATATCACATGAGAGGGAATGCTGTTTTTTAATATGAGCACTGCTGTGATTCGGTCAAAGATAATCATAACATAACATTCTCATATGATATTATACTGTTACTTTGCATTCTGCTATTCAGCATTTCACTGTAATGATGACAATAAATTGAATCTAATCTAATTTGCATAAGAGTTAACATCGTACATATATCTCTTTGGTTTTTCATTTATATTATATCATTTCATTTTATTCCTGGAATCATATGTTTTTATTATTAGACTTTAATACTCAGTGGTGTCACATACTCCTCTCTTCAGACGCACTGTTGAAGTTTCTAAATCCCACCCCTGGGCCATCTACCACATCTACCGCTGCTGCCTCCACTTCAGCAGCACAACCCACCAGTGATGCAGCATCAGCAGCACAACCCAGCCATGATACAGCAGCATCAAGCGGTCTTCCTGTTGCCTTATTTATATTGTATTTTTAATTTATTTTATCCAACTTGTTGACACGTTTTATTGTGTTTATGTATGTAAAATTTATTGTATTTCATATATTCATTTTTTATTTTTTGTATTCATTTATTTATTCATATCTTTTTTTATCTTGTTAATTATTCTGATTGTGAATTTGCTTTCTTTAAGTAAAAAAAAAAAGGTCAAAGACAAAGCTATTCGGTTTCTTGTGAGTACATACACTACACTGCCGATGTAGGGGGGCGCCACCTAAAATCTTGCCTAGGGCGCCAGATTGGTTAGGGCCGGGCCTGCATGACGTTCTCAAAACAGGTGGGCGTGTGGTGGTGAAGTCAGCATAAATAGCTGCAAGTCATGGTGCATGGCACACATCCCTGGCACTGCTGTATTCTGAGTGGAGAGGTGAACTATTTCCTAGATGAAGAACTTCAGTTACATCACCATCTGAAACCTCCACTGCATATATATGTTTGTGGGCCTTGTCTGGAATGAAACAATGTACTGTACATGGTTCATTTGCTGTTTGATCACTTACAAGGTGAAAGAAAAATCAAAGAAATGCTGATTCAAGTTGCCAGTTTTCAAAAAATAAAATAAAGCTTAATGTTTCAGACACTTTTCATACACCCTCAAACCAGCAATCAAACCACATTTTACTGCATTTGTAAAATTTAAATGCCCTGAACACACACACGCAGATATTTTGAGTTATTTTAACTATTTCAACCTGTTCTGGGGGTAAAGTGGAGATTAGATTTAATGAGAGGTGTCAATAATTCATTTTCACACCAGACAATTTGACAGGCCAAAGATAATCAATTAAAAAAAAAATGTAAAGGGATTTTTTGGGACCATACCATTTTTTGTGTATACCATGATATACATATGACAGTCAAGTAAGTCAAATGGGAAACTCAATAAAATATATTGAGGTAGAATATGAAGTCAGGTGACAATGCCAAACCACTCCTGTCTTCCATGTAATGGCAGCTGTGGACATTAACCTTTTTGTTAAATGAAATATGCCAACATTTCAATTCTGGAGTTTTATTAAGGATATTACAAAACTTTATTTACTCTGTTGATTTTTCCCCACACAATTTATTGTTTATGTTGCAGATAAAGTTACCACATATCGTTCCTCACTCAATAAGTTTGTGACTGCATGTTGCAATATTATGCTGATTTATGTCCAACAAATGCATCTGATCCCCTTTCATAATGTTCTTTAATAAGGAGCATTTCTTGTGTAAAGTTCTTGCTTATGAAGTTCTTGCTTATGAAGGAGCATTATAGTAAGAAGACTTTTAGATTTACTATCTGTAATATTTTTCCAGTGTGACTGCATCTGCCTCTGTCACTCCAATCCTCTGCGTGTTCTCCTTCACTACATCCATGAACTCCATCTCTGTGCTCTTTCTCTTTTCTTTTTTTTCTTCTGTTCAAGATCCTCTGTCCAGTGTATCTTCTATTCTTCTATCCTCTCAAACTTTGCCTTAAAAATGCAAAACATGAGCTGTTCCTGTTCTATACTCATTTCTAACTCTGTCCATCCTGGTCATTCCAAATGAAACTCTGCCACCTCCAGCTCGTCCTCCTGTCTATTGAACAGTGTCACTGTCTCTCAACCATAAATCGCACTGCAGCAGGTCTCACTACCTTCTTGTAAACATTTGCTTTCACTATTGCTGCTGTATGCTTCTGTCACAAATCACCCCAGCCACTGTGCCCTGAATGCACTTGCTTCTTCACCTCTCTTGTGCACTATCTGCTATTTGGATGTTTAAGTCCAGGTATTTAAACATGTCCATCTTCACTGCCTCTACTCCTCACATCTTTCCTGTTATACCCACCAACAGAACACGCTAACACTTACACAGTTTACATCTCCAACTGCGTAAGTATTTTGCTTTGAATCCTTAGTAGAGGGTAGCTTCAGGTCTCTGAATAACATAATCTGGTTACAAAGTACACAATACATTATTAAAGTCTGACTGATTGCTAACATAACAGGGTGCTTTTGAGGCAAACAGACTTTCAAATTCTGAAGAGGATCAAGTGTGTGCATGTGTGTGTGCATGTGTGCGTGCATGTGTGTGTGCATGTGTGCGTGCATGTGTGTGTGTGCATGTGTGTGTGTGTGTGCGTGCATGCGTGTGTGTGTGTTTGTGTCTGTATGCATGTGTGTGTGTGTGTGTGTGTGTGTGTGTGAGCATACTTTGAATTTGATTAAACTCTATAAAATCTTTGAACCCAAATTAAATAATGTACTTTTTGTAAGGCTTAAATCTGAAATAATGAGCAGTGTTACATAACTTTGCTGGGTTAAAGAATTCCAGCGCTACTGACAGAGAACATTTATCTTTCTTTTTACTGGTGTACTTATTTTATATAATTGTCAGAGACCAAAACATAAAACAAAGGAGAGGTAAGAAACCCTTGACATGTGTGCTTTTTTTTTTTTTTTTTTACCAGTTGTACTCGTGAACATTATATGACATGTTAAAAGATGTTAATGTCAAATGAAAGCAAAAGGAAGAAGTATGCATGCCCTAAAGACAGCAATGCATAAAACAAACTCTTCCACACACTCTTGGCAGATAATGGTAAATGGCCTGTATTTATATAGCGCTTTACTAGTCCCTAAGGACCCCAAAGCGCTTTACATATCCAGTCATCCACCCATTCACACACACACATTCACATTCACACACTGGTGATGGCAAGCTACATTGTAGCCACAGCCACCCTGGGGCGCACTGACAGAGGCGAGGCTGCCGGACACTGGCGCCACCGGGCCCTTTGACCATCACCAGTAGGCAACGGGTGAAGTGTCTTGCCCAAGGACACAACGACCAAGACTGTCCAAGCCGGGGCTCGAACCGGCAACCTTCCGATTACAAGGCGAACTCCCAACTCTTGAGGCACGATCGCCCCTAATAATAATAATTAGATAACTCAACTCACAACATTAAAAATTTGAACAAACAGTTTCTTTTATATGAAAAGAAAGTAAAGTAAATCTCTTTGTTAATGACAAAGGCTTGACTGTGAGTGGTACATAAAGTTCACAATCAATACACAGCTGCTAAATGTTAACCAGCAAGTCAAAGATTGTACAGATTTCTTGTGGCCGCCAGGGCGAAAAATCTATCGTATCAAGGAGAGCGCGGCGTGCTAATACGAGGTGTTTCATTGAACCCCCCCATTGTTCGCTTTGTAAAGAATTCTCTTTCTTTAGGTGATCTGTTCAAAGTGCTTTTATGCATTGCACCATAAACACAAGTCCTTCTGCAAGTACATCCTTATTGTGCGAGTGCATTCTTTTACACATTGAATTAAATGTCATTACTTTGAAACTTTACCAATAAAAATATAATATATGACAGGTAAAAAACTTTTATAGCCAGAAAACATGAGACAAAAGTTTATCTTTAAGTCTTTGTGCAACTTTGCAGGGGGTTATAGCCTACACCAGGAAAGAGGTGGCATACACTGATCCATCACAGAGACAAAGACAATCATTCACACCTACACCCAAGGTCAACTCAGATTTAGCTCTTAACCCTTTCACACATGTGGACAGCTATTCAAAGGCTGTTTGCTTGTATTTGTCTCAGTGTTGATGGTATACTTGCACATAAACCACTACACTGGACACTGATGTGTCCCTCCATACCCTGCCACCCATTTAATGTTACTATAGATGCATGATGTGTTTCATTGAAATTATTGTTATTTAACCCTGTCACGCATGAATTATGACTACCTCAATCAGGATTTTTTAGTATTTTTAAAAAAGTATTTTATTTTATTCATCTTTTCATGCCTAAAGATGAATAAAATACTCAAGAAAAAAATCCTGATTGAGGTAGTCATAATGCATGAAAGTGTTAAGATAAAAGGCATGTCTTTGGTGTGTGTGGGAGGCAGCATTGTTACGGTTTTTTAAATTTGAGTTTATCGGTTTTATTTGAGTTCACTTAGTTTTCAAAGTGGACTTTCTGCTTTCAATGTAGTTTTTGTTATTATTATGAAATGTGTGGTATGGTAAGCCAAAATTTAATAAGATCAGAACAATTATTACAAAACAAAGACCTTAAATTATGTAGAAATCTCACTCTCAATAAAGAATCGTGGTAGCATAAGCCCTTCACAAGGTACTGCTGTCTAAACACAGATGAGAAAAAATCCCATCGACATAGATTTTACAAGTTGGGAGAGAGAAAGAGAGGAAAAAAATCAAATAGGCAGTGGAACTTTTCAAACATTTATATTTTAATCCTATCAGAATATTTTTTCTGTGTTAATTTTTAATTTTAGTTTAATTTGAGCTAACCTTGGTAGATCGAAATTGACATAGACACTAGCTAAACTGAGCAAGTGAAGGTTTAGGTGTTTAAATATCTACTGAAAAATGCTGAAAAACACTGACATACAGTACACTATGTAATAAAATTTTAGCTGATAGCATGCAGTTATCAATGAGTTGCCATTAAACAGTTTGGTTACTTTGCTTATAAGGTTGTTTTTGGTAAAATAAGCAACAAATCTTGTTTTACTCTTTTACTAACTGTCTTTTGTTGCGTAGTGATCTGGAACTCTTCCTAGGTGTCCAAACAATGACCCTTGGGTTTTCATTTCTCTTTGAAAAGGAGGGCAAAGCTTTTGATGTAGCTCTTGGAGCTGAATCTGGTAAGTGTGGTAGGTGTGTAGTTGTAATTATACTGCAGTTTAAAAATGTAACATTTTCAAATTATAGTAAGCAAGCAGAGTATTAAACCAACACCACAACATCCTTTGTGCTAAAAGTTCATAACAGAATAAGCTCATCTCTTGAAACTTACTTGACATGGTTTGTTTCTCCCAGAGGACAGTGAACTCTTTCAGAATGAAAACTGCTCATTCTGAACCTGTTAACAAAAATCCTTGCAAGCTTCAACATGGTGTTTTCTCTGCTCCATGAGCAAAAAAGGTCACAAAAAGGTCACTGCCGTTATCATCTGCATGTGCGTGACAGTGCAGTGCCATTGAAGTGGAACAGGATTAGTCTTGGAACTTTTTAACAGCAACATCCAGCAATTTGAAACACAGGAAAACTGGTGATTGGTCAAATATTCACTTTTTTCTTTTTAAACAAGGGAAATATCTGTCATGTTAGTTGCAAAACAAAAATCCAACTGATTCAAATCTAGTCTCCAACTGTTTGCTGCGGTTACTAGGCAGTGTTAACTTTTCTTCCCTTGCTTTTTTAAAGTAATAATTTCCTCTATGTAAATATACAGAGTTGTATTCATGTGTGTTATAAAGACACCAATTATAGCTGCTTTACATGTTACTGTGGAGGACAACAGTGGGAAATGTGGGCAAGCTGATGCCTTCTTGTGCATGTGAAAGAGATTAGAGCACAGATGAACAGCTGGTCATTGGACTTTGGTGAGATTTATTTCTGCTGCTCATGAAAAAAATGCCCACATGCCCTGGCTGTGCAATGCACACACTGTGCTTCATTTGTGTTGAGCTATATTGCTCTACATTTATGAGTATCTGAGAGCAAATGCATTTAAAAGCTGTATTTTAATGTTGTGAAAGTATTTTAAACAGACAACCTCTGAAAAAAAACTTGAAGTTTGAGCAAAGTCTTTGCTGAAAAGATGAAGTCTATGGTTATTTGAATTTCAAGGTTATATTTGAGGGGCATACTATTTGTGAAGTGGGAGATCATGGGAAACAGACTCAGGTATACCTGCAAAAGATCAGAGGACCAGAGGGTTTGTTAAATAATGCAAATACCAATTGAATTCTCACATCACAGATGTCTCAGAGGAGACAAGGTTCAAGGTTCTTCCCTTTTAGAGAAGTTGGAGAAGTATATTCAATGTGTCACAGTTACATTTAAAACAAAAGTCTATATCTTATTTTAACATAGCAAAATTGCATGATCAGAACATAGAACACTGTTATTAAAATGCAATTTTCCTCGAGAAGTCTAAAATGGTTTTCATGTCCTTTCAGAACTCCTGCCTGTTTCACTCACTACAAGGTGGGTGTGGGGCCAGCGATGAAAGATGAAGAACTGAGGGCAGAACAACTTAGAATTTGTGATGAAAATGTTGACCTAACATTAAAAAGGTAGAGCATTACTAGGGTTGTACTATAGAAAGTGAGAGTAGGGCTGGAAAAAGACATGATGGCAAAGCGACATGAATTTTTATGCTGTGGATGTTGTACTTTGGCCATCCAACCCCCTCCCTTACATAAGATGCACGCTTGGCTGCGGGCGTAGAAAACAAGGCCTGTCCCCATGCATTGAGCCTTCCCCTTCACTGGCTCTTAACCATGCAGTACACAACAGCAGCAGACAGTGAGCAATATTGAATTATTCAGGCACAGAGAACATTGCAGCAGCGGAGGGAAGAAGCTCGTGTTGCCTTTAGTCTGGGAAACAGAGCAAAGAGATTTTAAAAAGACAAAGTTGGTTATTTATGCAAATTCTAATCTAGTGCACTGTTTGTTGTGAAATTGTTTATTCTGCACGTGTGGACACCTGTGACACAAGGTAAATGAATGTTGAATGTTAGAAAGCACTTAGGCATAGAAAAAAGCGCATGTATGAAAGTGTGTGTTTATTGGTGAATGAGTATAAAGCATTTTGAGTCCTCAAGCAGAGTAGAAAACCTCTATGTAGGAATCAGTTCAGTCCTTTTGTCCTGTAGCAGGCTGTCTTCAAGGGTCTTTCATGTCATGAAATACAGTATATACCAGTTTGACTGTAAGGATAAAATGTTAGCTTCCAGGCAAAACAAATGTTTAAATCTAATATTTCCCAATCTCTTCATCTTGTTCCCTAGAAAGTACGGTATGTGGAAAGTAAGTCCACTGTGGAGTGCAGCAGTCAGTGGAAATATTAGATTTAAACTGGAGTTTCTCTCAGCAAAACACGTTATCCTTGTAGGAAAAGAGCAGACATCTGTGTGATCACAGAAAATATCTTTAATTGTAGAATCTGCTGCAGGATAAAAGATTGAAAAGTGAACTTTCAAATGTTGAAAGAAAAACTGTCACGGTTTGCCAAGGCAGGCCGTGTGGATTAATAACGGACCCAAGATGCAGACTGCTTAAGTGGAGGGTGAGCTTTATTTACAACCGGAGAAGTACAACAAAAAGGGGTGGCGAGAAACAGAACGGTAAAAACTCTAAACTGGGAAAACTAAACTAAACACAAAACCAGAGCACGAACGAGGGTACCTTGCAGGGAGAATGACCAGGAAGCCAGAGGAATAAACACAGAATGGCGGAGGGGAAATAATGCAGACGAACCAGCAACTACTAAGACAGAAAACACAACTTAAATACACTCAGAGAACACAGGGAGATTACACACTGGTGGGAAACACAGCTGGGAGTGATTAACATGACGAGACTAGGGAGGCAAACTGAAACACTCACATAAGACGCAGACCTTCACAATAAAACAGGAACTTACACATGAAAGGACACAAACTAAGAAACGCGGACTAGATACAGGAACACACGGGCAGAACAGAGTAAACACTAACCAGAGGAAGAACAGAACCAAAATCATGAAGAGAAAACACAAAACGCTGGGTCAAAAGGACCCAGGATCATGACAAAAACAGAGAATGCAGAAGTCACAAAATATTATAGTAAACACTGAAACTGGACTGATGGATTGACAAAATTATATGAATATTTTGTATTGTTTCTGCCCACATTGGTCTGAAAAAGTATCTTTTAATAATGCAAATGTTAATGCATCAATTTTAATAATGACTTTTTTTTATGTGATTTTAACTGTAGTAACATGTCAAATGCAGGTGTTTTAGCTTGTTTATGCACATAAAACATGACTTCACAAAAATAGCAAATCCACATAAGACAGGCAATCATTTTATTGAATCTAATTCTAACATTTTATAACAACGTCAGATACTGGATAAGTAAATATTGGATTTTTTTTGCTTGACCCACATACAGTTTTCATAGAGCTGTTAACTCTTTTTCCCCACTTTATTCCTTTTTCTATTCTTACCAGCCTCTAAATACTGTAGAGCCATGCTACGTCCATTTGCAGCTTCGGTGTCGTCGCTTATTTTTGTGATTTGCACTTCATGTCAAACAAACAAATGATGGATGCGTAACATGAAGGGGGATTTTTATGTGCACAGAAAGGTTAGATCCTGGTTTATTATTTATTTTATTTTTTCAAAACAACAGCTAAACATTTTACCTTTCTTGGAAAAGTTAATACATCTGAGTAATCATTAAAATATAGCTATTGGCAAAATCTGATGCAGGATAAAAAAAATATGTATTTTGCACATTACCATAAAAACTGTGTAAGGACCATCAGTGTGTATGTGAGCAAACCATGGAGCTACATACAGCCTGCAAAGGTTACTCAATACAACATGTCAAAGCTGAGCAAATTCAGTAAATAGTGACCCTATTGTAGAAATAATATTTGCTAATAAGGTTGTCATAAAAGAAAACATACAGTTTCTGCTGCAGTCAAAGGAAAAAAACAAACTCCACACTTTTTAAGATCTTTTAAGGCTGTTTATCTGCCAGTGCGTCATTGTGTAATGATAATCTACTTTTATTGTTAACTTCAGCAAGATTCTGAATACAGGCCATGAGGTTTCCAAAGATAAGTTAACTTACATCACTGGCATGCTCACAGACACATTTCCTGCCTCCAGACTAACACGTAACCACATATCCCAGTCTAATGCACTTTATTACCAACCACGAGATTCTCATCCCCCTCAGATCTCATGCTTGACTTAAAAATATTTCACCAAACAAGATAATATGACTTTCTTCCACCTCTACTCACAGATCAAAATAGGCAGCAGACAATCCGACTCAGCTGCTGGCACAGACCACAAATTATGATGTATTTTTCAAGAACAGTGAGCAGTTTAGACCTGATATTCTTTCATAGAAGAATTCCAGTGTTTCACTTTGTCGGCTATTTTTATGGTGGCTAAGCTAATCGGGTATTAACTTGAGGTTGTTCTCCTTTGAAAAGAAAAGCAAGCTCTGGAGTTCTGGAAGGAGGAAGTTAGTGAAGCTGTTTAGGCAAAATCAGATTTACTGTTTGATCAGCTGTGTGACTGCCTGTCTCAAAGGAGTGTGACACAATCTTTGAAAGAGAGGAGGCCATGTTCAGCTCATGGCATACAATGAAGAATCAGTTGGTATGGATGTGTCTTTTTTATGTTAAATAACATTAGCTGTCTAGCTTGCTCTGTTTATGATGCATCTGTTAATCCTCCAAAGAATTTAAGCATCAGCTTTGTTTTAGGTATCGTAATCAAAGTTATGATTAAACAACAGTTTGTCTGATTTAAATAATATGGTAAGCTTCAGAGAAACCATAACATTTCATACTATGTTTTAATTTCCTGTGATTAATTATGTTGTGTGAAATATAAGTTAACAGTATTTTTTACTTTTATGGCACTGATAATCTACGTAATGAGAACTGATAGCATTTTTTAAAGTAAAAGTCTTCCCAGGAGTTAACATCCAAGCAAATTCACTCCAAAGTCAGACTGTGCAGAGAAACTGCAAAAACTCAAGAGCAATAGACACCACAGGTGTTAGTTAGAGTGTTAAATTTAAAGGTTCACTGCAGTACAGTTAGAAAAAGACTGAACAAGCATGTCTTGTTTGGAAGAGGTGCCAGGAGAAAGCCTCTTCTCAATAAAAAGAACATGGCAGCACAGCTTGGATTTGCAAAGTTGCATCTGAATAAACTGCAAAACATCCGGAACAATGTCCCTGGGACAGACAGGACCAAAGTGGAGATATCTGGAAAAACCACACACTGTCATGATTTCTTCTCCCTTCTCCCTGCGTCTCTTTCTCTCTCACTCACTCATTTTTTCTCCATAGCTTCTCTCTCTAGCCCCCTTTCTTTCGCTGCTTCTCTTTTTTTTTACACTGAGGTTGTGGGCTGGCTCTCCTCGATGGACAGCCTACAGGGAGAAGATCCTTTCTTCCTGGGCTCTCACCTTCACACCTGTTCTGTAGTCGTTCATCATGGTATTTAGGACCGGCTTATGCAGGTACTCCCCACCGGATCGTTAGCACCTTTGTGGATGGTAATTGTGTTTCACTGTGTCTTCATCTACAGTAGCCCTTGTGTTATGGACTTTTCAACCCTGTTTTCTTGTCTGTTCCATAGTAACCTGTCTGAAGTCCAAATTACTGCAGAGGTTCCATGAATTCCATGAAAACCCACTCATCAAAATAAAAACATAATAAATAATAAAATATAATACAATTGGAGCACCAGATAGAAATTTGAAAAAAAAGAAAAGAGAGAAAGTACAGAGATGAGCCACAATTTATGGACTGATTATATGAAAATTAATTTAAATCCACTCATCTGAACTTTCCAGTTTGCCTCCTTACCTGTAAGGAAAAATACTTACCTGTAACTCATCTGCATGCCTACCCTTGAATCCCTCTTCATCTTCATGGATTCCCGTCAGCCTGCCAGCTGCTCTTCTGAGTCACCTACTTTCCAACTTAGTCTTTATAGAACTGTAGTCTTTTAAGCCAATATATTCTATAAAATCATAAAAACCAAAAGTTGTTTCTGCATATAAAGAAATGTAATGTGAGCATTCTATAGTGAGTGTTGGTAGGCTGGGTTTATTACATTTGGGCAGAGCTAGGCCCTTGTCTTTGCTCCCAGTCTCTTTGCAAAGCTGAGCTGGCAGCTAGCTCCTAAGCCACCCCTCCCTTCTTTTTATTTTGCTCCCAAGAAGCCAGACTTTCTTCTAATACAATGAAGTGGCCTTGAGCAATAGTTCTCCTGTTTCTCCAGTTTTCTGAAGTTCTTTCAAAGTTTTTATTTGGATATTGGCTGCTTTTTCACTGATTTTCAGTCCAGTCTTTGTGTCTATAAAGTTTCATAAATGAGAGTAGCTACAATAATGGGTACAAAGCATTTGTTCCAACAAAGTGATTCCCTAATAGATAATTAGCTTAGGTTAGCTTAACTTATATCATATATCAGGATGCCGTGCCTAACTTCCATGTATTTTACAGAAAAAGAGACGCTACTTTTATGTAGACTCGCTACTTACAATGTAATTGTTTCTTCTTTTCTCTAAAATATATTAACTTATGCAGTACTAAAAATTATTTACAGAATAAATTTACTTACAGTATAAGTATTTATTTGCTTCCTGTAAAAACCAATGTAATTATATTTAATTAAAGGGAATTATGCCCTCAGTCACGGGCTGTATTAAAGGGAGTTACCAAATAAACTCTTGAACATAGTTGAAGGCATGTCAAAATGAACATATTAGTTTAGCCCAACTGATTGTTAAAAATGGAGCAAAGACTTAAGGCAGTCTGAGAGTGCTTTACTCTGGTCTGATGTCACAGTTTTATCTATCCAGCACTGTGTTTCTGGATGAGTAATGACAGTCACAGTAGCAGCAGAGGAAAAAAACAAAAAACAGGCACACAAGACAGATAACAACAATCAGACTGATACAATAAGAGATTTCCATTGTTCTCCTTCAGAGATGAGTCAGCCCATTATTGTTAACGCCACACAGAGGATGTTTGGTGAGTGCAAGGATATGTGTGCTTGTTGTCCAGGAAGTCACAAAGCTAAGCAATTAGAGGAGGATGTCTTTTTTAAATGAGGATATCCTGTACACACAATCCTGCTGTGATTGCAGTAACCACAACATCTTTCAGCTTGCTATTCTGTAAAAATGTAATGGATTTGACAGATACTGCATTTAATGCTTGTTATTATATTAAGAATTAAAAATGGCACTTATTTAAAAAGAGTGAAAGAGCATAAGAATTGGGGAACTTGTTAAACGTTTGTTTATGAGGTTTGTGCTCTGTCATTTACGATTTTGTTTTGAGTCTTTCAAGATTGTCTTTGTGTGGTCTGTATACTTTTACCTTTACATTTTTTGTATCCATGTTGCCATTTGTGAGTTTGTTTTCTACTTGATTACATGTTACTACTACTGATTGATGTAGAATGTAAGCCATACTATACAACCTATTAGTCAATCAGTGTATTTCCGGTGTGGTGGTTTAATAAAATATGTTTATCTGTTATGCCTCTATTTTACATCAAGCATATGATGTCTAAATGAAAACCTTTTGTATGGTGTTGAATGAGGATTTATTTGTTGAACTAGTTTTAGCATCCAGGCCTGCAGAGGGCCCTAACAATACAAAATGTGACATCATAAAGCATCACCGTGTGAAATCACACGTAGAAGACCAGTGAATTAAACATGTTGGATGAGTAACTTCTCACTAGTAGTAAGAGTTTCATTAGGAGATGTATTAGCAGTAGCTGTAGTGGTAGGAGTAGAGTGGTAGCAGTGGTGAGGAAGTATCTATCTATGCACTCCACTACCACCAATTAACATACGTTGGAGTAATTCAGATGTACAGTATGAGCCAAGCAAGTACCAACCAGAGCTGTTTAACTATAATTAAGGTACTGTGTGACTGCTGTTATTAAATATTCATTGATCCAGGTGGATGGGCACACTGTGTTGAGTCGCAAACGCTGAGCAGCAAAACAAGTGCAGTTGCCATGGTTTCTGGTGTGTTCTCCAGCTGTTTTATCCTAACAGTGCACCTGCTTCCTAATAGAGCTCTCTGGGAATTGCAGTTAATGTTGATAGAGCGCAAAACTTTTTTTTTTCCACAATATCTTTTCATATCTCGTCATCTAACTCCAGTGAGCTTGAAAATAACCTTTTTAGACAAGCCTTCTTTTAATTTATTTAAGTAGTTTTTGGGATTATTTTTCCCATTTACTGATGTACATTGTTAAGTTTGTTATGTTCTTCTCTTTGGGTTTCAGTTGTGATGATTTTCATTTCCTGCTTTACTTTGATAGTCATTTGTCTCTAGTCTCATGTTTAGTTTTGCTTCTCCCCTCCTGTCTTGATTGTCATCACCAGCTGTTTCCAGCTGTTTCCAGCTGTTTCCGCTTCCCTTGTTAGTGGGCACTGTCTTCCTGTGTATATATTGTCCTCTACTTCTCCCTTGTTGTGTTGTACTTTTCCTCTGTGTTTTCCCTGGGCTCCTTGTACTTTGGATGTTATACCTCAGTTTTGTTTTTGTTTTTGTCTTTTGGGTGTTTTGTTTCTTTGTTTGTTTGTTTGTTTTACTTTTCCAGACAAATAAATGTCTCACTTGTTGTTTTTTAACCTTGTTTTGCTGTATCTTGCATTCAAGTCCAAGCATTCTGCACTCCACATTTGTTTCTTGGGACAGGCTGCTAGTAATACTAGTTGTTTTTTTTCTAATAAGTCGTCTGTTAACACTGTGCATCCCTTGAGTTATACCATTCTATGCTTAAATTATAAATGTATTATAAATATTTTAGAATGGAAAAGCTTGAATATAAAGAACAGGGATTTTCAGACATCATGTCAATTCTTTTGGAGGTAGCTTGTCCCAGTGCAGCTTAAAGATGAGTCTGGACAGTCTTTATCTTGAAGTGTAAGGATGAAGACACACGTGCATATCCTACAAACAGTCTCACGGAGATTAATAAGTAATGTTTTTCTTCTGAGTTGCATGTGATCAAAGAACAGGAAGAACTCCTGAGAGTTGTCCTAGTGGATTTTTCAGTCAATTGCTGCCCTCTGCTGGTCGGAAAAAACCCCCTGCTCCTTAGTGAAAATTCAAGCACCAATTCAGGACGATAACTCCAACTATCAATATATAAAATAAAAACAAAATGTGTAAGATCAAATAACACAGTCCCTACGCAACCCTGCTATAGCTTCTCGCACGAATTCTGCCTCTGATATGCATCTGTCAGCAGGAACACATTTGAGGTTTGCTCAGTTGCACCTTTTTCAACAGCTTTTATTATACGGTTCTGAGTAGTTCTGCATGACCAAAGTCTAAATTTTGGCTTGAAGTGAAGGCCTACAAGGAAATATTAATGACATACAAAAAACAAATATAAAACTGATATAAATTGTTATGCAGGAGATAATCTTACATTTCCCATGTGCACCAGTGGAGTAGCCTAAGTGAAGAGGTGGGAGGCCATGCAGCAGTGACGCATGGGTCTCCCTAGGCAGTGTGGGAAAGAAACTTATGGGTATCCATTTAACCTAGCAGGTCAAGAGTCAGGTGTCTGTGAGATTGCCAAAGTGCACTATCAAAACCTGCTTGTAAGGCCTAATGGTATTAAAGAATAAACAGGCATGGGCCTCCTAAGTAATATGTGTCTTAAAAATGTAAAAACTGATGGTAATACTTGTCCATATCCTCCTCTTTATTCATTTTTATTTTTTTAAAACAAGCCTCTGGTAAAACTGGTAAATGGATAATAGTTTGGTAATACTTTCACCACAGCAGCTCTATTAGACAATAATAATGTGTTTATGGCTTTTTGTGCCAAGAAGCCAAAAAAATCAATCATTAAAGCTTTGAACCTGCAATAACTTATTTTATTGGCCACTTGAAACAGTTGTAAACACAACAAGATGCATATAAGCCTGACACACTCCCCTTTCTCTTGCTTCTATTTGCTCTGATTTTGATCTCTATAGCAGCTGAATGCTGCTTTGTGTGGAATTGCTGGTGTCTAAATGTATCTGCATTTGCAGTAAGAGTGAACCAAAGCAGTAATGCTCGGCCGGATGTATAAACGATGGGCTTAAACTCCCCATAAAGCCCCGTAAAGCTGAGGAGAGCTGCAGATTCAGCTGAAAAGTCTTTTTATGTTTTTATTATTGTAAATCATCCCTTTGTCACTTGTCATCACTATGAAAAAAAGCATTTATTTAGAAAGTATGCTGGTAATAGTGGCGGTAGAATCTTCCAGTGTTTATTAAGCGAACATAGTGCAATATAACTCTGCTGTAAATCATCTCTGCCTCTATAATCTGTATGAAAACATGGCATCATTCCCTGGAAGATCTGTCAACAGGGAGTATCTCAGCTGCTGACCTCTGGCCTCTGTTACGGTTGTCTGAGCTTGCGCCAGACATGGACCTCCACATATCTCCTGGCTTGACTTGGTGGTCAGCACAGTACCAACTCACCACACAGCTGTGACAGGCAAGATACCATGGGAATCCTCCCTGTGGTAAAACCCAGTAAACACTTGTGGAGCAGGGAAATTATTTTACTGCTATTGGTAAATAATCATCATCATTACCATTGCATTATTAATAATATAATCTGCAGCATTGATATTGTATTCAGAGGTTTAAACAGTGTGTGTGTCTTTCAGAAAGACTAACTGACTGTTTCACATAGAAGAAATTCAAAGGTGTGTTAAATGCAGACAAGCATCTTGTTTCTTTTATCATTATTCTTATCATTGTTTTTGTTATTTTCAAGAACAAAACCCCATCTAATGTTGACACAGCTGGCTTCCCAAAGGGTCATTCATCACTTGCCAGAAAATTAATATTAATATTATTTAATATTATTTTTTTAGCATTTGCCTTTATTAGATAGTGAGAGAGGAAGACATGCAGCAAAAAGCCACGGGTCAGACTCGAACCCAGGCCACTACTTTTGGGCCACGTGGCATATCAGTACCTGCTCACTCACTGAGTTACACAGGTGCTCAATTTCTCAATTTTGTCTTGACTGTCATGTGTTTTGACAAAAACATCACCTATGACCTATGTAAATGGTTGGTTCAATAAATGTGAACATTTTTCAAAAATGCACTTCTTTAATCCAAAGCGAAAGGGAACCATTTGTAGGTGTTTATGAGGGTTATTACGGATTAGATTTTCTGGTCTGGCCTGCTTCAGATCACACTGGGCCGGCTACCCATGATCAAAAACTAATTTTACACCCCTGATCTAATTAAATGAAATCATCAGCAGGTTAGAGAAATAATGTAAAAGTGCACAGCGAGATCTGGATTTAACGTGACTTTAGTAAACAAGCTAATCTGTCCTGACAACTCAAAGCATCATTTGGTTGCTTCGAATTTTCTCACAGCCCTTCACACAGGGTCTCCAGGTTACCTACGTCACTAATATGCAGACCTCTTCACCCCTGCTTTCTGTCATCAGTGTTTCTTAAGGGGTCAGAGTTCACATCTTTCACTGGGACCTGTTTATCACAGAAGAGGTTGTGTGATCAAGGCAGAGGGGTAGAGTGCAAGGTGGGGGGAGGGAAGAAGGACTTGTTTTCCAGTGGTCACCTCCAGGAAAGCTCCCAACCAGAGCCAGGCCCATGGGTGAGAGCACTTAAAAGAGGGCATGGTATAAAAAGAGTTGAGGTGCACGACATCGGAGAGAGCGAGAGAGAAGAAGAGCCAGGAAAACCAACTTTTATATACAGAACCGACATCAGTGAAGTCCGAGAAGTCGCCATGGCACTACTGATGAATCAGTGGATATATTTGGTTGCTCTATCACTGACAGTGACCACGAGCCATGCTTTGAGAAGGTAAAAAAAAAAAAAGAATCATTTACATGCCTACCTGATTTGCTTAAAGGATCTAACTCGCTGGATTTCTGCACCAGCATTATAGATAACATTCTGGAGAAACGTAATGACAGTAAACCATAAATTATATAAGGACATGAAAACAAATGTGTTTTATTGATTCATTACAAAAGCTAATGATTTCAGCATTTGGGTTCACATGTGTTTTTGTTCATCTGATTGGCTGGGTGCTGAGAGCATACTGAGATTATCCCCAGACATATGTAATAGATACATAGCACAGAAAATAAACTCCATGTACCTCTTTAACATGACCTTAGCTATCGAGTTTGCTCTTTGCATTCATTCAGAATGTTTCCTCTTTCCTGCTCTGGTTCCAGAATTGCCCTGAAAAAGATGCCATCTATCAGAGAGACTCTGCAGGAGCTGGGAGTTTCTGTAGAGCAGGTGATGACTGAGCTGGCCCAGAAGAGCATAGCTGACACCAACAACGGAACTGTTCCCACGCCGCTAACCAACTATTTGGATGTGAGAAACCTTAATGTGATCCATTGATTAGAGCTACAGATGATACATGTGATAGAAAATGTAGCACTGAAACCACCTGCGTTTTCTATTTCAGTTCTGAAGATAGATACAGACTTTAACCTCTATGATTAAAGGTTTCATCTCTGCTCTTGGATGAGCATTGAGATGTCTTCACGACAACAGCAGATGAACTTGCTTTTGAATTAGCCTCTTGAAATATTCTCTTTTTATGAGTCAGACTTTCCACGTTTCTCTGTCATTGGCCTTAAAAGTGACATTTAACATGTGGGAAAACCTTTGAAAAACTATTCTTTTTTTTCTTTTTTTTTTCTTTTTTTTTGTTTTGTTTTTTTGGGGGGTTTTGTGGTTTTTTTTGCTTTTTTAAAAATTATAAAACACTGGAATGAAAAACTATTCAAACAACAATGACGTGGGACATTTTTCCACTTCCAATAGACGCAGTACTTTGGAGAAATCAGTATTGGCTCTCCGGCCCAGATGTTCAATGTGGTGTTTGACACAGGCTCAGCCAACCTGTGGGTGCCTTCGCAAAGCTGCTCACCGTTCTCCACTGCCTGTTGTAAGTGTACATATTCAAACATTTTTTTCTGAACTTAGTGAACTTAATGAACTGACAATATGCCAACATTAGTTTATGCTCACTGGCCAAAAAAAAAAAAAAAAATAGATGCAATATTTTAGGGAACATTGTTCATTAAAACTTCCCAGGTAAACATTCGCTGTTGGACTTAAATGCTTAAATACTTTCAGTTACTCACAACAGGTATGATGCTTCCAAATCCCGGACTTACATTGAGAATGGAACAGGATTTTCCATCCAGTATGCCTCTGGAAATGTCAGGGGATTCCTGAGCGAGGATGTGGTTGTGGTGAGTTTCAAGTCTGAAACCTACAAATTAAATGGGTTTTGTTTCTTTTTTAAACTTCCTCTTGCACACTACACTTTAAACTTTTGATTAGCAGTGTTTTATTGCTGCAGGTTGGTGGCATCCCAGTAGTGCAAGTGTTTGCTGAAGCCACGGCTCTGTCTGCCATGCCCTTCATCTTTGCCAAGTTTGATGGAGTGCTGGGGATGGGATACCCCAACGCGGCCATTGATGGCATAACCCCAGTGTTCGATCATATCATGTCTCAACACGTCCTCAAAGAAGAAGTTTTCTCCATCTACTACAGCAGGTGGGTATAAGTAAATCAACTGAACTGACATTTTATATGAAAGGCTTTTGCACGAGGAAAAAATAATAATGACAATAATTTAGATGCTGAAGAAAATGTATCAAGCTGTCAATGATATTTATGCTGCAGTGAAAAAATGAACTTGCTGCCAAGTGTTGAATTGATCAATCAGAGAGAAAAACACTATAACTATAAATAATGTCTCGTCAGGACATCTGTTAGATTTTAGGATCACGTTTTTTCAATTTCTGCTTGTTGAGCTGAAAAAGTTAGAATTAGAAGAAAAACCCAAACTTGAAGAAGATCATACGAAATGGATTTGGATCTGTGTGAGACACAAGGGTGTTGTGAGAAAATAGAGAAAAAAATTTATGTGTATTTTCTCATAGTTCTTTGTCATTTATTATACTTGGTTATATCCAGAATAAACCAGCTGAAAAAATATTATGATGTTTTCTTTTACTGTGGGAAGCGCCATACGAAAGAATCAATTTAAGCTAAAAGAACGTCCCATATGAAATGAAATAGTGAAAATATATAATAAATGTTTTGTGTTTTATATGTGTTGGATGTCTCATGAAACATGCATCAACCCATGTTTTACTCATGAAATTTGCCTCTTGCATTTTTATGTAAGATTTAAGAAGTAGGTATAACTCAAATAAACATATTAAAAATTGAGGTGCCTTCATGATTAAGTTGTAAACGATCTTTATTTACTGTCAGAGGGAATGGGATTTTTTGTTATTATTTACAGAAGTTTGCAAAAATCTTGAGCCACTCCTCATCACTCTACATTTTGCCAGGAAAGTGGTAAATATTTGCAGCGTTTGATTGTAATGTAAGACATGTGAAAACCAGTGAGTTTGAAAGTTAATACTGGTATCACCTGTCTTCGTTAAAACAGCCTAAACTCTCTTAGGCAGGATTTTTCTAAGTAGTCTTCAGAAATAGTTCTTCCGGCTTCTTGAAGGATATTTAACGCTCTTTGTAATGGGGCATGGCCTGTGATGCTGTGCAGGTGAGTTCATCTCACCTGCACGGCATCTACAATCACGCCTCGCCGGCATAAAAAGCGGTGCTTGTTGTTGGTAGTTATTGTTGTTATGTACATGTGGCTGGCAGCTGGGAAGCTGCAGCCAGGAAGTGTTAGAACAGCAACCGTGTAATAAGTAATAAAGTAAAGTATGCTGAGAAGCATGGAAATGTCATCAGGTCTGCTGTGGTTTGTTACACTCTTCTTTGGATGTTGGCTACCTTGGCTCCATTTTTGGTCAAAATGTGATTTTTCTGCAATAGCAGTGTGCTTGGGATCAGTGTGATGCTGAAAAATAAAGCCATTGCTAATTAATTTCCAGATGTTAGTGCAACATACCTCAGTCTTTTCTCTGTGTTCCCCTTCTTGACAGCTGTGCAATGACACCATTTCTGATGAGGTTTCCGGGAACGTTAGATGGATCAGATGAAGGTTCAGATCCATCTGTCAGATCCTGTGACAGGTCCTTGGTGTATTTTTTCTTAACGACATGACTTTCAGATCCTGCTTATCTGCTATAGATGTTTTCTTCTTTATGCTTGTTTTTGTTTATGGTTTTGTTTTGTTTTTTAGGTGTGACACTTTTTCTTCTGTCCTCTACTTGTTCAGTTTTCTCACATTTTTTATGGACACACAACACAATACGCTGAGATATTCCAAGTTTTTGGCTACTAGCTCTTTGAGAATCACCTTGTTGCTGAAAAAAAAAAATACTACTTTATGCCTGTCAGACCATTCTGTCTCTGAAATTTTTCACAGATAATGAAATGGGAACAAACTGTGCTTTTGCAAGACGCTTAATAACACGCCCAAAGCTTTGATTGTGATTTGGGTGTGTTCTTTGTTCTGAGTTGTCGGTTATGTGTGTTCATCCCTTGAGTTAGATGCCATTTGTGTGCTTGAATGATTTATAGGTCAGTGTTAAATGGCTTAAAAAACAAACAAATAAAAAAGCAACACAAAAAAACATTCACCTGGACTGAAGCACTGGACTGAAAGTGAGTGAGAAAGAAGCACATGTCCAAAGAAAATTTTTGAAAGATCTTCAGAAATCCTGGAACAATATTGCTCAATACCAATTTCAAAAGCTACAAGAAAGTCTGACTCCTTGGAAACAAAATATAAAGAAATGTGGGGTGGCTCAAGTCTTTTGCACAGTACTGTATTTTTAATATGTGATATAGCTCAGCAACCTGTGTGAACCAGCAAAATTACAATTTCTACTGTCAAAGAGAAAATGCACAACTTTAAGGGTATTTTGTTTATCATTTTCAGGGACCCAAAACGCTCCCCAGGCGGAGAGCTTGTCCTCGGTGGAACAGATCCAAATTACTACACTGGAAGTTTTAATTATATTAACACCAGACAGACAGGCAAATGGGAACTTACCATGAAAGGGTATGATCTTTATTTGCTATCATGTAATGTGTTTTCATGAGTACAAAGGTGCAGCCATTCAGAAAGTACATGTGTTTTCATTTCTACCTCCTCTTTCATTCTTTTAGTGTTTCTGTGGGGAGGGAGATGATGTTTTGCGCAGAGGGCTGCACAGCTGTGATCGACACGGGCTCCTCCTACATCACAGGCCCGGCCTCCTCTGTGTCCGTGCTGATGAAAACCATCGGAGCACAGCTGGATGAAAGTGGCGTAAGCTTTTACACACGCAACACAGTTTCCCACAAAAAAGCATGTTTGCAGAAATTCATGAGTTGTCACCAATTATTACTCTGTTGTTCGCCAGTACAAAGTCAACTGTGATACTGTGAAGACGCTACCCAGTGTCACGTTCCTCCTCGGTGGCCAGGAATACTCGCTCACACAGGAGGATTATATATTATGGGTGAGAGTGTTGATGGATGCTGAACTGTATTAACATAGGCATGCATTGTTCAAACGTAAATCAGTTCATTTACCCAAGTACTACAGCCAAGTACAATGTTGTGGTACTTGCACTTTAGTGACGTATTTCTATTTTTTTAAATAAATTTTTGCAGCACTACGTGTATTTTAATTCTGCTGTTGTGAATTGTAATATTAGGCTTATAAAATATGAAAATTAAGGACCACAACAGTAATCCCTTTATGCAGATAATACTTTTGAGTACAATTTTAATAGTAGACATTTACTTCTAGCACTTTGTTTGGTGTGTTATTGTGTTATAATACATCTGTTCTTTGTGGCTCCAGCAATCACAGATCGAAGGGGAAGTCTGCACCGTTACCTTCAGGGGCTTGGATGTGCCGCCTCCTACAGGTCCCATATGGATTTTGGGAGCCAACTTCATTGCACGCTACTACACAGAGTTTGATCGCCGCAATAATCGGATAGGGTTTGCCACAGCAGTCTGACAGGAATTTAAATATTCACCACATTCTTCTGTTTTCTTGTTGTTTTCGTTGCTGTCTCCCGATGTTTTTAATTTTAGTCCGGGTCTTCCCTTGCTTGTTTTTTACGTGAACACATGACCTGAATAAGTCGTATTAAAGAAATTGTAAGGAATGTCATCCTCACATTTCTTGCATGCATGCATGCATTTCTATTCTATATTTGGGAATCAGTTGCACTAAACCCCTTCTGAAATGCATTCACCAACAAATACAATGTTTCTTTCTGTGTGACTTGCTTCTTGTATTTGTCATACAGCCACAACCAAATTATATATATATTGTTCTGACGAAATAATAAAATTGAAGTTTCAACTTGAGTCTAAATTTGCTGCATTTTTTCCTTCTAGGTCTGGCTAATGCATTATATGACCATGTGGAAGTCAAGGCTGAACTTGGAAACAGATTGCTGTAGCAGATTTAATCAACCACACCGCATTCTTCACAGAAATATTTGTCATTGTCGCTTAATAATATAAGGATGCCTATTTTTAGGTGACTATTAGGTATACAATTAAATGTCAGCCATAGAGTATGCGCTAGAAAGTGTAATGTGAAACCTTGCTCTGTTTCATTCCAGTTATGTCGGCAAAGTGGGACTTTCATTTACGCAACTAAAAGTTACAATAGGAGTGAAACCCGGCTGGCGTCATGTCAGTTAGTTTTCAAACTCAAATCATGCTTTTTCAAGTTTTTCAGCAGTGTACGATCCCTGTCTTTGGGAGTTGCCTTTTTCTGCAGCAAAACAAGTTACTCTGCTTCAGCTGTTTTTACCAGAGTAAATCTCATTTATAAAACGCTCTGAATGACAAAACCTTTGGAGAAAAAAACAAAACAAAATGCCGACCTTTAAGGTCGTTCAACGAGTGAATAAAAAAGGAAGGCATTTCTGCTTGCTTAGCAGACAGAGGACACGCAGATTAAAAAAAAAACATAGATAACAATCTAAAAATGTAGATTTGTCATGTTCTCGGGTCAGATCTTTTTGTTCCACTTTCTCTGAACTGGTTAAGGAAGTCCTCTCATACTACAGCAGAGCGACAGTGGAGTTGTCATGCTTCCTCGCCCCTCACATCCATGAATTGTCTGCTTTGGATTTTATCTATTGATAGAGTGCAGAGAGGCGAGGGTTGATACTGGCACTCGATCAAGAGTCAAAAAACTGCAAAAATGTATCTTTTAGTGTGAGTCAACAACTATCTGAGCTGCAAACCTACTTAAACAACCAATGTTTTGTAAGATGCAATCTATGTTAATCCTACCAAATATTTTTCTAACCGTAAACTGTATAAAACTAAAAACTTAAAATTAACATGCAGGCAGCAATGTTGCTCAAAGAGATCCCATGCTATGGCCATTTACTGTTACGCAATGTTTTTTTGAACTTTCAAAATGAAGACAGGTCTTTGGTATTAGTAACATTAATAGTTTTGTCTAATGTGATACAATAAACATTTGAAAAACAGTTTATCACAAATTAAAATGTACACATTAAACTAAAAGACAGTAGTTTATACATCTGTACTTTTAAGCTAATTCAAGCTCTTTTAAGACACATTTTCTTTCAAGAACTAACCAAGTCTCCCTCGCACGACTTTTAAAGCACATTAGTTGGGACATTAGTATTTAGTGCCATCTTATTATCTGCAGAAAAGCAAAACCATGAAATGTTAGACTCCGGTGGTTATGTGCAGAATTTGTAACCAACAGAGCTGGGATAGCTGCTTCCCTTCATCTAATTGTGTACAATTAACCAATAAGCATTTTCAAAAGGTCAGAGATTCCTGTTATAGCTTAAATTAAGTGATGGGTGATTACCCTTACACACTGGAATTTGTTTAAGACATCATCTTTTCCTTTCAGCAGTGGGAGTTTGTGTTCCAAAAGGGAATATCAGTTCAAAGTGAGCCTTTTAAATTTAAGAAATGTCTGCAGCTGGTGCAGTAATTATTGATGTAATTTTAGAATTGACAATAACCCAACCCACCCTTGAAGTTTCATCCTGGTGTGCATTTAAGAAAAGGAAAAAAATTAAATAAATTACATATGGTATAACCTTCGTAATTCTACTGTTGTATTTTTTCATGCAGGATCCTCCATATTTTATATTTACCATACACCAAACAACTCTCATAAAAAAAAACCTATTGATGTTGACAATATGGATAGTGTTGTGCAATGTCTTGCTCCTTCCCAGCTAATGAAATGTTATTGCTGACCAGACCTGCCCTTTTCAGCCTCCTCCCTAGCAGAATGCAGCCACACTGGAAAAAAAAGATGCTTCTCACGAGCTGGGCAAAGAGGTTAGACGCTATGGCCAAGCTCCCCAGATCTGAGCTACTGCTATGTGCACCAGAACAAGCCAGATGCACTAAGCTCATATCTGCAAGCATCTGCTACCACCTCCCAGTATCTGGACACTACTACCCACAGGACAACACTATAGAGAACCAGCGTCCACGTTCCAACAGGTGAGACTTCCCTTAAGTCTTGGTTTTAGCATTGTGGGTAATCAGTGTTTGGTGTTTACATGGTTAGTCCCAGTTTGCTTAGCAACAAAAGTTTCCCGGTGCTGCAAAAAGCAATGTACCCTTTAACACAAAGTGATTCAAGATAAGCACAAGAGGAAAGTCACTGAAATAGATTAAATAGAATTTTATGAAAATAAATTAACAAAAACATTTGGTGGGTGGAAGAGTGGAAGAGGGAGGCCAAGTGAACATATGGTACAGCTTTTATAGGCTGGAAAGGAGTTCAATCTCTGACATCCGCCCACCACTACAACAAATCAAAAAGTTGTTTCTTCATTACAACTCAAAAAACACACTGCCTGCAGTTGGAAAACAAACCACAGTCTGTTTTGCCAAAATTCCAGCAACCAAAACAAACTGGAGTTAATACATGAGCACTAAACTGAAATAACATACCCAAAGGTTTCGCTAAAACAAGCCTCACTAGCCAACCAAAAAGAAAACCAATGGAAAATCTTGCATAAAAATCTAAACCATGGGACTAACTGAAGTTCTTGAGACCCATTTTTGGTCAGAACTACAGGCCAACCAAAAACTGGCAACCTTCTGGAAATGCTCTCTAGACAGTAGGGTTGCCAGAAAAAGAAAAGATACTCATACAGACCATCAGATTAGACACTCATTTGCAACAGTATCAATACCAGTTGTGCTGTGTTCACCTCCTTTGGTTGAAAATCAAATTATTTTGAAATGTTTTTAGTGGTCTTTAATGGTCTTAAAACTGATGATGATTTACGTCATAAATAATGACACACTGCTATTTCATGTATAAACTGCCTTTATACTTTAAAAGTATCATTACTGGTATAAGCAGTTTGCAGTTTGTAGCATTGCACAGCTCGACTTCACACAGTACTACTTCAGATAGGCAAGTGCAAAGCCCCTCCCCCCACTAGCAGCCAAACACAGGAACAGTAGTGCAACAACACTAGCCAAGAATCTTAAAGAACCCCTGGGTTTTATGAAGAATTTCAAGAGGCCAATAAGGCTTCTTTTTCAACATTGAGCATTAAGCATTTATCATAAACATTAACCTGGCCAGTGCACATTAAAAATAGCCGTTAAACTCTTAGCAATTACCTTATGGCAGTTTTGGCCACATTAGCTGTCTGTTAAGATATCATAAACAAAGCAGCTAGATAACAATAATAAAACTGTAGGAGCTATTAATTTAACAGGATAACATAATTATTTATGTCTAAAAAAATTTTATTAAGCACCAGCATTATGGACAAGTCTTGGGGGTTCAGGCACATCATAAAAACACAACTAACTTATGTTACATTAAGTTAGGAGAAAAGATTTAAAAAAAACCCAATGCTAATTAGTTACTGTAGCCCAAGCAAGAAATAATTATTGAGATATTCCACAATCAATTCTTTGTGGCAGAGAGGAAGCATTTAGGAACAATAACAACTCAGCTAAGAAGTGGTTGATCAAGCAAAGTGACAGAGCAGCAGAGACTGCTGAGGTGCACGTTGATTAAAAGTCGCCAGCCCTCTTCTAACTCGGTAACTTCTAAGGCTCAAATGTCCTCTGGCATTAACATCAGCTCAAAAACTGTGTGCTGGGAGCTTCATGGTGAAGCCACTCCAGTAGGTGTAATGTGAAGATACTCTAATCCATGTGGTGTAGTTTTAAAGCATGGACTTTCTTAAAAATTGCAAATGACAGCATGGATGCACTCTTTTTTTTACTTTTGTTTGTATTTTTTATTTTATTTTTTGCAGAATAGTAAAGTGACTTGACCCAAATGCCCAACCCATCAAAGTTGTTTGCCTGTCAAGTTCAAATACTCTGTGCCAACAGTGGTGTTGTGTTCCTCTTGAACTCCCAGACTGAATCTGAGAAAGAAACCTACCCTTTCAACTCCATTTGCTAAGCAATGCAATATGGTCCGAATTTGCTGAAAGCATAGAAAGTAAATAGGGCTGTAGTGGTATACATTTGCACATAGCAGTGTTATTATGTTCTTTTTTTCTTTTTCTTTTTTTAAATATGCACATCTTAATTTACTCATTTTTCCTCCTGTGATATTGAACATAGCATTAAGTATTGAGGATTTCCTGGAGATTGGTATCACCTTTGAAATTCTAGTATCATGAAAGCCCTACTCTAGAGACAATGCCATGTTTTGAAATGAAAAACATCTTGTTTGGCCTCCTGTATATCAGCCACTTCAGCCTACAAAGAGTAGCTCATGTAAAGCATAATGTAGCCATAATCATTCAAAAAACCATACCAAAGAAAACTGGGACTTATACTGCATTCTTCCAAGATCAACCATAACTAAGTCAATAAAGATTAAAGTATCCACCCCCAGCGCCCAACAGTTCTGGGAACTGGCCCAATTTTTCTTTTTTTTCAAACCCTTGACTTAAAATCTGTAGATCGCTCCACAGAGGTCCTGTTTTGTCCCCTTGTACTCGTGCCTTGGCAATGCATGCTGGATCTTTTCCAGTAAGTCAAAACAGCTTCAACCTTCCAGTTGATTTTAATGTTCGGGAAGCAGATTAAATTTGAGTGAGGAAAATATAGCAAGTTGGCTGGTGATGAGTGAAGACTGTCTGGCCTGCTGTGTTTTAACACACCACAGTTTAGATTATTACAGAAGAGGGCTGACAACATAACCATGGGGTGTGAATTCACAATTGGCAAACTTGATTGGTCTGAGGACAGTGAATGAACCTTTATTGGGTAGCTCAAGCTATCTCAGTTTTAATATTTGTTAATTTGGTAAAAAGGATTTTACTACTTGCCTGCTGAGGCTTTGGTGGACGTTTCTGCTGAGACTCTGGTTGTCTATAAGTGAGTGGCTTCCTCACTTCCAATACATGTACTGTTTTTCCAGAATTTTGCCTCTGGCATATGCTCTCCGTACATAATAATTATAAAACACTAAAACTGAAGCTAACATGATTTAGACTAAACATTTTTAAACAATAAAAATTAAACTGAAACAAGAAAATCTGGAAACTAACTGAAACTAATCTGAAAAGCTGAAAGTCAAAATTTAATAAAAAAAAATAAAAACTATTGAAAAAATACAAAACTATAATAACTCTGGCTAGGGCCACCTCCAAGACGATGGGGAGGGCGTCTCTTAATCTAAATGGTTTCTTTCCAATGCTGATTGAATTGTATAAAGTGACAGTACATTTCTCAGGCTGATAGCAGGAAGAGGAAGGCGTTTATGACATTAGATGTAAGCATGTGAGAAAAATGTAAAATCTTCCCGTGGCATTGAATTTCGAACCACTCTTTTTTCTTCTCCCTTTCTTCCTCGTTTTCCCTTCAAAATAGAGCTCATAAAAGCATTTATGTGAATGTGCTTCTCCCTTGGTTTAGGTTCGGGCTTGGAAAAATGTGACGTTATTTTAAAAAGGAGTTTTGGATTCCTCAAGCATCATGAAACATCACCTGCTTCTGACAACCTCTGCCCCAAATGATCGTCAGAAAAATTCTCCTTGAGTGCTCAGAACATCTTGTTTTTCTTTGCTCGCATTTGCTCAGTTGGGTCCACTCACTCACAGCCTGTATTTCCCGAGGAAAAACTATGATCACTTTTCAACCCGCTTCAAGCATTTCGACAAGAACAGATGTTAGTATGCACCTCAAGCTCACAGAATTTTCTTTGCCCGTTTAGTTTTAATATTTACATGTAATGTTTTAGTCAGATATGTTAAAATACAAAAAAATGAAATTGTTAAGAAACGTCAATTGATCTGTAGTCCCCAAAACATTGGTCTTCAGACTCAGGAATGTGTATCTTGTCCCACATAGTGAGGTGGGAGGTCTTTAAAAGGGCTGTCCATCAGCTGAAACAGTCTCAGTTTGAACTCACACTGTAGAGGGGGAACACATCAAGCAATGCTTTGAAGAACAGCGCCACATGACGAAGTGTCAAATTTACTTAATAACAGATTCCTTTCGGTGGAGTGGAGGTGAATTTTTGAAAAGGATCTCTTTGCTTCAATGTGTCTGACAGAGGAGTCTGGTGTTTTCCATTGTCAAACACGTACCAGATGACCATCCTTGTGTCCACGCTGATTCAGAGCAAAGCTAAGGTAGGTGAGAACATTTCTCTAATCAGAATTTTTTCAAAAACACCGCTACTACACTGAGCGCAATGCTTGCGTTAGTCTCTATATGAAGTTATCTGCTTGATCATTCTTTGCTGACCTACATAGAGATATCTTGGACACCATGGAGAAAATTAATCATGTGATAGATGACATTTACATCATGTGCTCCTGCATTTGCCAAGTACCAGTCCCATTAATAGTTTTATTTAATATCATTAATTTAATCATTAAGTATTTATGCTGGTTACTATTATTAGTATGGCATGTTAGTCTTTAACGTACCATCCCACTTTACTGTAAAAGTAACTCTGTTATTATTATTCAGCATGTTGCTTTAAATCTACATCAAAGCATCAAACTTAAAACTTTGATGGCACGGAACTTATTTTTCCTCCTGGTCCTGGCAATAATTCTTTCCTGCCATGTGCACTGATTTAGTGCTTTGTAGTCCAGAAAACCAAGTAAGAGTTAAACTCAACAGCTCAAAATTGTATTAGGAACAGAAAACCAAATATAAAAAGATTATTTCTTGTCTCTGCGGCTTTCAAAGAATTGTCTTTTGTGTGTGAATGTGTGCGTGAATGGGTGGATGACTGGATATGTAAAGCGCTTTGGGGTCCTTAGGGACTAGAAAAGTGCTATATAAATACAGGCCATTTACCATTTACCTTAATTCATCTCAGAAGTTGACTGGAGACAAATAAATCTTGTTTTATTGTTTCATTCACTTCCCTCTATCTTGACTATTTATTGCAAAAGCTGCATCAAACTTTAGGAGCCAAGTGAGTCAAAGAGGTACCTATGAAATGCCTTTCTGTGTAATCATTTAGCTTTTAGTGTGAAGAACATGTGCTTATCACCATGTTTTAATCCTTAGTGGAAGCATTAATTCCATCTGGAGCCCATTTGACTGTTACTGTTGCCAAAAGGTGCTTGGTAGCAGACATACATCAGCTACAGTTGGATCCTGTGCACATTGTTCTCCCTGCTTAGGCTTCCATGGTAGAGGGCAGTATTTGACCAAAAATTGAGGTTATCCACCCCCACGCCACAGTCCTCCACACTTACTTAAACATCAGTCACTAGTAGTGTTGCAGCAAGGAATCACTATGCATTCCTCTCAAACTCAATCTGAAACCTGATATTTTATCTGAGCTGAGATCCAGATGACGGCGTAGAGCAGTTAAACACAAACACTGTGTTTTCTGGAAAGAAAGTATTGCTGTTACGTTTCGAATGTAGATATTTTGGATGGAAAGAATTACTACTGTTAAATTTTTATAGCTCAATTAGGTGGAAATTCAACTTAGGTTTGCTTTGAACTTATTCTTTTCTTGGAAATAATTTTAGATTAGCACAACTTGGGAGGGGTCACTGAATTGGACTGCTACAGGGTGAGGAGTACATGCATGTTGAAATGTTAAGGAAAGGCTGCCCAGAATGTTGTTGTGGTTTAGTTGTTTTTTTCGAGTGTATTATTCAGTTTAGGTTTTTTTTTCACACTGTCTACAAGGACTGTCTGCTTGAGTGGGTTTTTTTAGTCTACAGATAGTACTTCTAATGGGTTTTTGTAGTTCTCATGAATACACTATGTGGTTGTGTTAGTTGCAGGTAAAGTGTCTGTGTATGATAATGTTCCTGAGCTTCCCTCTGACTATGGCTGAGGTCCCTGGCCCATGCAGACACTCCATCACTAGGGAACACCTGCTGACAGTTAGGCAACTGGTAGGTGTTGAAACAACATTAAAGCAATCACCCTGCACGTCCCAGGCTGAGATGTTGCAATTGTTGTTTCCGCAGATGGATAACCAGTTAAGAAGTGGGTGTTCAATAAACTACACATTCATAGAACGGAGGAGTTTGGTGGGTAATATAACCTTATGCAACTGTTTTTCCCCAAACACCTTTGATTTAGGTTTTCCATTAACTGGTTTGTGCTTTTCGTGTTTATTACCTTGTGTTCTGATTTCCAACAGAGCAAATGTTGCTTTGTAAAAGCTGCATTACCTTGGATACTGGAGCTCCTTACGACCCACTTCAAATACATTCGGGGTTCAGTAAATGATGGCTATGTTCAGTCCCTGAGGGCGCTCATCCTCAACATCTATTCTCAGAAATGTGTGCCTTGGATTAATGAAGAGATTGAGGTCAGCGTGAGTTTCCGAATGCTGAACTTGCAGCCTGTTTCTTTTATAATGTCATATGAAGATGACAAATCATATGAATAGTGTGAGCACATGAATCTGCAGTACCTTAAAGACATATGAAATACTTGTTTCTTCGAATCTGCTTCAGGATAAACCAGAGAGTTTTGAAGTGCTCTACAGAGGGTCTCCTTCGGATGCATTACAGAAGGTCTTAGAAGTCTTAATGGTTTACTGGGAGCTGGTAACGACGAGCGATGCACCGGTTGACTGGAGGTGCCAGCATGAATACACAGAAACCTTTGGCTCTACCACAGAGTTATACACAGAGTTATACACAGAGTCAATCACACAACACTTTACAGGTGAGAATCTCAATTTTTTGGGTAGTTTGTGATGAAACACTCAGATGTCTGCGGCAACTGCAGAGATCACAAATCGTGTGTCCTTTCCTACAGACAGTTATGACAGAGATTCTGTGCAGGGCTCTCAGAGAGAACCAGTCAGTGACCTGTACAAGCTGGGTTTCATCATCGCATCTATCTGTGGAGGACTGCTGTTCATTCTTACTCTCTACTGCCTCATCACACACAAGGTATCCGAGCTTCTGTTTTTGTTTTAATTTACAAGATCGCATGTGCCCTTGTCAAGTTAGCCAGGCATTCAAGTCATATTGCAAATGAGTAGACTTTGGCAGTCAGCTCTGTTCTCCGGGGCACTCCTTTTTTGCAGAAGCACCGGCCCTCTCTCACTAATAAATACCGTGTAGGCTGGCACCTACTTTGCAGCAGCACATGCACAAAAATACACAAATGCAAGCATTGCATTTATGGATTTGAGGGTATTTAGTGCAGTCAGCTATAGCTTGAGAAGCTGAATGATTTAGAGTACACTGATTTTTAGCTGGCTGAGGCTTACAATCTATAGTGACTTTATTCACAGACTCTAAGTCATGACTTTAACATAATGCTGGTTTTAACCTTCACTCATTCCTTCAAAATGCAACAAATGCATTTTGGAAAAGGCTGAATAGCTTATTAAAAACTCTCACACACACACAAAGTTTAATAAGAAATCCTATAAAGCAAAGCAATGAAATGGCATGCTAAGAACACTGAAAACAATAATATGCTAATAAGACCTCTAACAGAACAGCGTTTAAGTCAAAAGAGATAAAATACTTTACAGTGAAGGTTTATTGTCTCTCAAGTTACAAAAGCACAAAAGTGTGAAATACATAGGCTTTTCCCCCCCTAAGACTCGACATATTTTTCTGCATTTGGCCCAGAACTATAAATGTTTGGCCACCCATGCTCTATAGCTTTCTTGCAGTCGACATGCGTTTTGTTTTTACATTGATTCTGTGTGGAAATCAAACATGGTCACAAAGCACTCTGCTTCTTACAGGCAGCAGCTGTCAAGAATGTATACTCAAGGGAAAACCGTGAATGGTTTAGCTCTTGAGGAGAGTCTAAAACTGGAATGATAGTTGACAAAGATGTTTTTGCTTAGCGTCATGTGTCATGTTAGACAGACTCAATTTTATTAATCCTTGCAGAGAATTTTACAGTCACATTAGACCTCCACAGTGATAGGATAAAGGCAAACAAATGGTATTAATTTAAGTAGCTCTTTCAAGTCCATATGTAATTCTTATCAGTATTTTGATTTGACAATTATTACTAAGAAGCTGATTCAGAATCAGATTGATTAATCCAACTTCAGATTTGATGTTTGATGTCCGATATCAAATCCAACATCAGACAGACACTGAGGTTTTTAGGCAGTGACACTCACCAGTAATTGCTAAACAAATAAGGAATGTGTACCAGAAATTACACTGAATGCTGCAGCTAATGCATTTAAAAGGAAAAAAAAAAGACAAATAGATGAAAAGAGACCAGACAGCATGAGAAAGTGGAACTGACTTCTGACTTCTCTTCCAGGAATTAATGATTTTGCATGGTTGTTTAGCTAATTACATGTGGTGACATGAGTACATGCAGCAGACTATTAGGGATCTTGCATGGCTGGCGGTGAGTGCAGAAACATTGACATTGACAACTGGTAACCTCAGTGAAGTGCTGTATGTGTTGGACAGTTGTGGAACGCTATTTTTAACCAACTAACCGCATTTTGGAGCTTGGACCTTGTTCAGCTTTTTTTTTTCTTTTTTGAACCTCTTTGATACATGGATGCAAAGTTATTTCACCTTGAATTGTAGATTAGTGAATATAAATCACCATGCCTCATTTTAAAGGTGCTTATACTGTTTGTAGTGTAGGCTGTTTAATTACAGTATGCAGCTTTTCTATAATGTTTTACTGGGGAAAAAACTGTCAAGGCAAATAAAGTGAAAATAAAGTCAGATGTTCAAGGATTTTATAGGCTGTCATAGCTTGCTGAGCCACATGGCTTAAACTATAGCTTTGTTGTAAACAGTAATATAAGCATGCTCTGTCCACTTTTTAGAAAGTATGGTAGTTCTGATGTAAAGCTTTGCTTGATTCAAACCTCCAACTGCATAAATAAAGATCCAAACAGGAGACAAACATACAGCTGTTTTTAGCAACCAAAGCTAAACAAAATGTCTCTCAAAAACAGTCTTCCTCAAGTTGATCAAAATCCAATGAAAATATGTTTGACTTCAAAAGATCATTTTGGCTACAATTCTGGTAAATATGATTTGTGACCTACCTTGGGCCACCACTCACCACTTGAGAACTAAGATCTACTGTAGCTTTGCTTTGTCTACAGGGATGAGATAGACAGTAACATAAACATTACATTCCCAAAGCCTTAAACCTAATAAATCGCTGTAAAAAGACTATAAGTTACTCAGCTGAGGAGCATGGAGGCTGCAGTGGCGTTTTTTAATTTATAGCAGTAAGATTGGATTTGAAAATGTAATAGTGGAAGTTTGGAAGGTGGAAAAGATATTGTATCACACATAGAAGCTTTGTGTAGCACTTGTATACTCAAATTTTTCTGCACAGTATCGTTCAACTTTATCAATTTAATGTAAAATACGTGAAAATACAGCTGTTGTATCTTTATGTGTATACAATCCTGTCCTGCATTATTGTTTGGGAGTCTCCTGTAGCCAATTTGCATAGAAAGTTTTTTGTAATAACATTTGCTGATAAATAGCCGTTTTTGCATAAGCCACTTCAATAATATAACCTGGAAGTATACATCTGTTTTCCAGCAATGTGGTGCTAGTAACCTAACAAGGATTTGTTTTACACACTTTTAGAAGCTAATGATAAAAGTATAGAGGGTGTCTCTCTCCAAGTGTTTGTGCTGTTTGCACTGGAGTGGAGACTGACAGGTTACAGCTCTGTCTTCCATTATACTTTTGGGAACCTCAAGTAAGACTGCATTCGGAGAACAATGTGCTCTCTTAGGATAATAGGGTACAAGAAGTTGTTAAGATGTGATGGCGCATGATCAAAGATTTAAATAGCATTTCTGGATTTTAAAAAGGGGTGGCAAGAGGGTTCCTGATTTGAACCCTTAGTCAGCTGTGGCCTTTGTGGCTTTTCCATGTTCTCTTTGTACCTTTGTGTGGGCTTCATCAATAGTTTGGTTTCCACCCACATTGCAATAACTGGTATCTAATAAAGATAAGTTAATATTAGGGAAAAATATCAGCTAGTTTTAAGTAAGAATTTTGGATTAGCTGAAGGCTTGTGAGAGAACTTTGAGGACATTTGATTGATGATTAGAACAACCCAGCCTATAGGTAAAATGTGATGTTTTCAGCTCTATTACTTAGTTTTCTCTAACACAGGATTTTCTTAATTTTTATATGATATAAATGAAAGAAGTGATTTATTTAATGGGTCTGTTTAGACACATTTTTAATCTGGTCTGGCTTTTCTGATTAAGCTAACTGGGTAACAATTAGGCAGCAATTGATATGAATGCAGTGTTTTCTAATAGTGTTGCCTAACCCACATAGCGGAAATTGCAATGGCCCAGATCTGGGCCATTCATGTGCTTGAATGACGGCCCTTTGGTGGCCCAGATCTGGTTTGCCAGAGGTGGCCCACACATGGGCCAGCGCAAGGCCAGTTACAGACACACTGCTGGTCCTGTACTGGCCCAGAACAGTTTCAGCTCTGGTCCCAGATGTCAGCCTAATGTGTACCTTAATCAAGCCATGTAACAACAACATGTGCCAGAACATAATAGTGCAAAAGTAAGAAGCCGGAACTCTGTTGAGACAGTGAATGGATTGATTCTTATATAGCGTATTTGTACTTGCTCTATACAAGATGCCACATTCACCCAATCAAACACTTTCTGTAAAGCGAGTGTTTCCTAACTACATTCATACACATTCACATTTTCGACATGCAGACTGGCGAAACCAGGGATCAAACCGCTAACCTTCCGATTAGTAGGGTTACGTCCTGAGCTACAGCCACCTAGTGGTAAGCATGAGTAAACCCTCACTAGGTTTTGGATAAAGTGTACACTCACAAACCTGTCAAAACTGCATTTGAAACGTTGGCTACCATAGCAGTATAGTATTGCAACATTTGGGATTTGGGTCTTCTAACTAAAATAATAAAATAGGAACATAAATAGTGCCATCATTGCCAGACCTGGGCCACATCTGGTTGACATACACCCTGCCATGAGTCACCAGTCAGTCAGAAGTGCCAGGTCTATGACCCTGGGCCACATAAACCAAACCACAATTGGGCCAGATGTGGCATGCCATCACATAAACAGTGCCATCTAACCCAGGCCTGGCCCATAAGTGGATGACATAGCACTTAACATGCCAGAAGTCAGCCAGCAGTGCCGCCTTGACACCCGAACCGGGGCAGACATATCTGCTATGTGGGAAGAATCCTGTAGAACTTCACGACTCTCCATTTGTATATACAAACTGTAATCTATCAGACAAATATGATCGCAACCAACACAGCACATTCAGTATCTTCTAGTATTTGTAGGAAAAAGTTTGTTCAACCATATTAAATGATGCACTGAAGTTAGGAAAGAGCCCAGACTTTTCCATTGTCTCAGCCCATCAGAATATCATTAGTAACCTTCGCTAGCATTTTTCCTGTGTTTTATAGACACATATCTTTGGGTTTGCATAAGGAAGAATGTATTTGTATAGTGCTTTACTAGTCCCTAAGGACACCAAAGCACTTTATACAACCAGTCATCCACCCATTCACACACTGGTGATGGCAAGCTACGTTGTAGCCCCAGCCACCCAGGGGCGCAACGAGGCTGCTGGACACTGCCGCCATCGGGCCCTCTTACCACCAACGGGTGAAGTGTCTTGCTGAAGAACACAACGACCGAGACTGTCCAAGCCGGGGCTTGAACCGGCAACCTTGCGATTACAAGGCGAACTCCCAACTCTTGAGCCACGATCGCATTTTATTCAGTGTAAAATGCAGTGCCGCCTGTTGCGGTAACCACATATGAAAAAGGGAGCAGCCAATAGTAGCTTCTTAATCAATGGTGTTGGGTCTAAGGGGACTGAAGTAAATATTTAGGTTATCTCACAGATATATACAGCAATTCATGAAAACATTATTTCTCAAAGTTTAAGGAGGTTTATGCCAAATTATGCCAGCAACACCACAAAAAATGGGCACAATCAGTCACACTAAAAGCAAAGAAGTTCAGTTGTAGACACAAAAAAGTTAGATGAATTCAGTAAAGGAAAGTTCAAAGACAGGTGCTTCAGTGCTTCCTTACTTGCCTTTTTTGCATAGGAGCTTCTGGGCTTTCCTTTACAAAATGAAAGAGCAGAAAAGCTGCCACAATTCAAAGCATTTGGGGCACTAAATGACACCTATCCCAGATGTCATTTGGTTGAGTTAAACCTTGGATCAACCAGTCCAGGACAGAAAAACAGATACAGCCAAGAATCACCTATTAACTGAGCAAGTCTTTGAACTGTGGGAAAAAGCTGGAGTACCTAATAAGGCACAGAGAGAGAATGCACACAGTAGTGTCAACCACTGCACCATGGTGCCACATATAATACCAAGTTTCAGAAAGGGAAGCATGAAATGTGGTATTTAACCATTAGGGAGCAAAATAACATTTTGGCTGTTTTCTTTTTGCTTTGAACAAATATTTGTTGTCTGTTGAAAAGTGGGAGGCTGAACTTCTAATGTTCTTCTAATTACCAAATTTGACTGTCACAGTGGATCACGATGAAATATCTAAAAATATTCCCAGGACAGTCATCTTGGAATGTGCTCCACAACTGGAACAGAACTTCTGGCCATACTTAGAAGGATGCCAAAAAGGAAGTGAGAGCTAATCTTCGCAACTGTTTTGCATACTGACAGGAACCTTGGTGTGTTTCATTACTTGGGGTTGTTAATCAAAAACGTATCTTTTTCTGTTAGTCTTTATTCTCCTCCTTCTAACAAGACCACTTCAAGCAGTGGAACTGATTTTATCTCTTATGACTTGACATTGTAGTTCCCAGAAAAAGCTCTGAACCCTTTGGAATTAGGAGAATTTCTGTGTTGACTACACACAAAAATGTGGTCTGATATTAGTTCATCTTAAAGGTAAACTAATAATGAACAAAGAGTTGTACTTTTCATGTCTTTATTGAACATAATGAGCAATCAAGCACAGTGAAGACTGAAAATACTCTGCTACAAACTGTTGAGCTTCAGTAACTTATATAAACTTCTTTTCTCCGTTACATGGTGCTCAAAGTGGTTTAAAAGACTTAAGACAACAGTGAATACATGTTGTTCTATTTCTCCTAAAAAAAGCTGTTTAAATGTTCCCACATGGAATTGTTCCCTCAATGGACGCAATGCCCTAAGGGAGCAAAGCAGCCCAAAACTACAACGGTGCCTCCACCATGTCTAACATCTGGGAGACATGGTGGAGGCCTTGTTGTGTGCTGTAGTGCCTTTTAAAATAAAAATAAAAAATAGCACTGTGTAAGTCCTATATTTGCTCACATAAGACATTTTTTCTCTTATTGTGAATTGATGAACATCAAGCTTTTCAGACACACTTCTGTAGCCTTACTAAGTGCATCTTCACAATATTTCTTCTAAAGTTCTGTGAAAGTTTCTACAATTGCGGCATGATTCACAATGCAATCCTTCTTGAAAAAAGTAGTGAACCATGAACAAGACTTTGCATGCCTCAAACAACCCACGCATCTCATCTTCTTGAAGAAGTTTTTGAATAAGTCACATTTTACAAGCTGGCAATGTGAGTGATTATGCAGTGTTTTCAATAAAGACAGGTCCAACTGTTTGTATTATGTGTTCAGATATGTTGATGTGTAAAAAATGTGCTTTTTTTTTCCCAATACAGAAAACTTACAACCCTTATGGATCAAGATTACAAACAAACGCAAGGTGAGAATATACGGATTAATTAAGCAAAAAGACTGACGTTGCGTTTTTTTACTGAAATGACGCTAAAGCATGCTTCTGTGGTCTTATTAAAGCACAGACCTGCAGGACATAGAAATTGAGGGACAGTAATGTGAGTATCCTACTGGCCTATAAAGCATTGCTAACAGTTAAGCATCTGGAGCTGTTTAAATGCGTTAAACAAATGCATTGTGTGCAGCAGTATAACTGCACATATGTCTTTATGTATTTTCAGTATTGTTTTCTCTCTCCAGGTAGTCACTGCAGCAGCAGACAGAGCACTTGTGAACCTGAGTTTTTGTGTCAGTATGTGTGTAATGTATCATGCACACCTTTTGGATAAGAAGCTTTGCTTGATCTGAGACCAAAGATGGAGCTTATTGTTAATAATGTGGTATGTATATTATGTTTATGCATTTTCTATTGCAGATAACTTTTTAAGTTCACAAAAAAAGTGTTTTTTAAAGCAGTTATGTATGTTGAATTATGTGTTTCTATTTGCTACAAGTTAACATCATGTTTTTAATGTTATTTGCCAAACATTTCCAAGAATTATTTATTATCGTCACTTTATTCAATCACTGTATTGGTAATAAAAGTTAACCATCGATAACCAGCTGAAACTTTATTTAGCTAACCAGCTGTCCAGTTCATAACTGAACACAGTACATTCACATCTAAAGAGCGGGTCATGTTCTCATTAAAGGATTTATAGCCACTTCATAGTGTCCACTGTTGTACATTTTGTGTTGGAATTTTTTTTCTCTTGCAAAAACTTGCAAAGTTTATCAATCTAAAAAGTCTTTACATAGTTGCTCTTTTGTTAAGAGAATTCGATTTTTTATGTGATTGTTTTTTTTAAGTATTTCAAAACTGTACAAACAGTTTCAATATGACTTCTGTACAATAATGTGTTGTTGGTTACGAGAATAGTTAGGAAATTATTACAATAGATGCATATCACTGCTGCAGCTTCAAAGGAAATGTGTTTTATTACATATGGAGGTGACAGATTTTAGTGGGAATAATAACACAATTTATTCATACGCACGCATTACAATCATTACTGCATGGTAATGACAAATAACTGGTTATAATACTGAGAAAACAGAAAGGCTTTGTGCACGTGGGTTTCTCTAATGCTGTCAGTTGCTTGTATTCACTTGTATTTACTCCATGATGGTCAGGCCAAATGTTTTATTTGTGTTAATAAATACTTTAATGGTTTTCAGAAGAACTGGACAATTCCCCAAAAAGTGAAACATTTGCATGTGGCTTTGAGAGGACCAAATCAGTAAATCACGTCGAAGGATGTGCATATGCATGTGAGCTGGCCTCTGTTTTGTTTTCAATGAATTTTTGAAGAAAACAGAGACGGAAAACACAGCTCTTCGACCCATCGTCTGCAGTAACAACTGCAACCTGCAATACAGCATAATCTATAACACACTTAATTTCACATGCTACCGCTTATCAGAGTGCAAACCACCATTGCATGGCAGTGATCCATTCTTTATCCCAAGACACTGCACCATTACAAAACAAGTAAAGCATTTCTCTAATTCAATTTAGTGCCTTTCTGCAAGGGATTAAAGGCAGCTGTTGAAGATGAAAAGGCAAGTTGTCTTCAACAATAAATATGTGGGAACTGCTTAAGATCAGTTAGAAGAAGTGGAGATACCTTTTGACAGTCCTCTTTCCCAGCTCATCTGCTTCTTACCTTCAAATTAGAGGAAACCAAATTAACTTGTTGTCAAAAACTCTGACGGGTCACGTGGCCCAATAGGGTCTTGAAAAGTCACTGTGTGAACTGAAGTAAACAATTAGATAACAGTGAGACATAACAGTCACGGCTCATTTGAAGTAGAATACATATTTAATTAGAGACACACTTAACCAGACAATTTCACATGTTAAATGTGAACAGGGAGAAAATCAAAATTGTCCTATGGACTGAATAACCAGAAGACAAAGTGTAAATGCTTTACTCAGTGTGCATCACTGATTATAATTTTAAAATGTTCACAAAAACATATTGATGATAATTACTGCTCCTTTCTACCAGGTGCCACATGATGGAGGCAAAAATCCAATGGCTGGCAGTTTCATATTATATTTTATATTATATTATATTATATTCCTATTATACTTGACCACTATTATTACTAACCATTTTACCAGACAACTGGAACCAATTAATTAGTTGAGCGGATGTAACTCGTTAGACCAGATCTCTTCACTCTTTGTCATCCACATGTCTGCCACCTGGATATGTGATTGTAAAACTATGGTATTTCCTTTTGGTTAGTTTTATAATTTCAATAATGCTAACAGCTTTCATAACAGCTTAAACAAACATTATGCAATCATGTTTTAATGAAGAGGAGAGTGAGTAATATAAGGAAAATGCAATGAAGCATAATAGCATGGCATGTGTTACAGATAGAGACATTTCGGAAACCTCTACACATCAATGAAAGCAACATGTCGCAAACAGTAGGCGGCTTCAGCAGGAATGTCTTTGGCACTGATCTCATTAGCATCGAGACGGAGCATCTTCAGCCTGGAGAAGTTTGACATGTCAACAGCACTGCAGAAACTGCTCAGGGAGAACTCTGAAAGAGGAAAGGGGCGAGAAAATAGGTTACTCTCATCTTTTGAGATGTGAAGCAAAAAATGATGTCTTGATGATGTCTGTTCACCACAAGTGTTACCAAACCAAGCTCATTGCTACATATACCTATGCATATTAGTCCGTGCAAACTCCAAAATGTATGACTGTGTCAGAAGGGGCAGATCTTCTCTAAACCTTTCTTTAAATGGAGTCAGTAAAGAGTTATTTTCTGGAGTTTGTCAAAAAAAAAAAAACCTGCATTGTTTTCTGTTGAGAGCTCTAGTGTGAGGATATCTGGTGTTTCGTAAAGTTTCTACCATGACTGAGAGACAGTTCGTGGAAAATTCCTGCTTCAACGGAATAATTTAAATAACTGGTAAACAGTTTGAAAATCTTGCTTTTGCTGTCATCTAGTGGTTGAAATGTTCTCTTTGCTGCATGTGCAGCTCCGATCCCGAACATCACATGCAGGCATTAAATGATTCTTATTTAAAGATTGGGGGAAAAAAATTAAATTTTAGGAAGTTGATAAGCCAAATAAACACATTTGTGGATATATACATACAAGCTGGATGACCGTTTGAATGAAGTTGAGTAATATAGCTAAGAAGCATACAGGATAACTAGCATGAGTCTTTATCAACCAAGCAATGGGAGAGGATTACACCACTGGAGGCATCCTGGAGCATAACAAATTGACTAACAAACCATATTTGGACAAAGCACAGTCCTTTTAAACATTACATCTAAAGTCTTCAAGATTTCTGTATTATCACTCGCTTTATATGCATGAGTGGCATCGTGTGTGTCTCGCTGAGTAAAATCACTAAACTACTGGAGAGCTTACATAAAGTCTTACATAAAGACAGCCTGCAACATTCAGGAAATCAGTTCTGCACTGAGGGTGTATGTAATCACATTACTCTTCTTTGCTTATTTTTAACCTTTTTGTCTTTCTGTGCCCATAAAATATTTCAAGGCATTATCTAATTTAAAGTAATAGAAGTCCTCATACCTTTAATCTTATTGCCTTGCAAGTAAAGGTTCTCCAGGTTCATGCTGACAACAGGAATCTTTTCCAGTTTATTGAAGGACAGGTCAAGCTCGACCAACGTGCTGATATTGAAGACATTGGAAGGAAGTCCTTTATTAGTCAGCTTGTTATGAGCTAAGCGGACAAACTGCAGTTTGGGATACATGGTGAGAAAATCTGCTGGAATGCTTTCTATATTATTAAATTCCAGGTATAGCTGCTGTACCCTCACAGGGAGGTTGTCAGGGATTTTCCTTAGCTTGTTTTTCCTGATATCCAGCATTGTCAGAGACTTGAACCCCTTGAACACACCTCCAACGTCTTCTATGGCATTTGCTTGGAGATGAAGGGTGGTGAGGTTGGTCATCCCCTTGAATGAACTGGCAAGGACTTTTGATATCTTGTTGTGCCCAAGTCGCAGGTCTGTGATTGAAGTGGGCAAGTTAGGAGGCACGTGTGTTAGGTCATTGTGATCCAAGAGGAGCCGATCCAAGTTCTTGAGCTTGCTGAAGACGTTCTTGCCGATTTTGTCTGAGCTGAGCTTGTTGTGAAATAACACAATCCAGACCAAGTCGGTAGCGTTGTCAAACACCCCATCCTGGATGCCTGTGATCTGGTTATGCTGCAGGTAGACATATTTTATATGCGAGGGGACATAGGGAACATGCTGAAGGTTGCGGCTATGACAGTACATGGCTGTGGGGTAGACTGAGGGGCAATTACACTCCAGGGGGCAATTTGCATCCTCAGCCTGCAAACCAGCGTGCCATTGTCGCCTGCGCAGGTGGGACAGCCACTGGATCTGGCTGTAGTGTTGGCCAATACCCAAATCCACTATTCCTATTGTGAGGAGCACCAATGTCCACATGATCATTCTGAAAAACCCAGGAAAAACGGGGAGAAATTATGTAGTTGAAAAGGTAATAATAAGTCTTAACAACACTGATCGTTGTGGAAATGATTGGCAACTAACACTGACTTACGCTGCTGTATTAACTTCAGACAGATCTCATTCTTCCTGCTCCACTTTTTAAATGTAAGGTAGGTGCAGTATACCTACCAGTTGGCCGATCTGAGACGATGCTTCCTCCCTTGCTCACGCTGCCCGTGTGTTTCTCAGAATAAGTGGAAAATGTTGTCGGTATAGAGTAAATCCCCTCTCTCTGAGGCTGTAGCCCCTGTGGCCCCAGCCACTCTGTCTCATTAGTGCACATATATTTTCCACTATCTACACATCAACATATCACCTCCAGCTATGCAAATATCAATACCATGTGTGAACTAGTATGGACATCTGCTTTTTAACAGCCTTGTTTTCCTTTACTGCGTCACGCCTTATCATTAGTACAGCCATGCAGTCTGGCTTGATGTTTACTATTGTGGTGTGGTGGTCATGGAAAAATTGGGGTGGAGGTTATGGTATGGAATTGCACTGTTGCCTTGATAATTAAATTAGCGCCATTATTTCTTGGAAATACTGGAAGAGTTAAGTATAATTTCAAGTACAGTTTTTAAATGGCAGTATGTTTTTGTCTAGTATATACTATGCAGTATGTTTCAACAAAGTATGTCAAACCCTGTCATTTTTTTACTATCTTTGCCTACAAGCACTACTTTTCTCAATTACTGTATTCAAGTGGTGAAGAAAGATAACATGTGTTTTTGCTGGCATCTGCAGACAGAAGTGCATCATTATCAGGCAGCGGATAGATTTCAGAATAGGCCTTTTCATTCATGTCCTCCTCCAAATTGGATGCAGAGTTTCAGGGATTATGTGTGTGTGTGTGTGTGTCTTTCCAGTCTTCTTTCTGCGCCTCTCTGAGACAGTGAGAGGCAATGTGCTGATTTAAGATGGAAGTGGTTCAAGACGTAACATACCTTAACCAAACTCTTAGAAAATAATTTCCCCCAGGGATCAATAAAGTATTCTGATTCTGATTCTGATAGATCTTAGATGAAAGATGAGGGAACCTGAGGATAACAGATGGGAAGCGTTCCAGGAAAGACTTGGAAGATTTTCCCCTTTTTTCTGAAACAACAAGACGCTCTATCCCTAAAGAACTCGTTTTCTAAACTATCAAACTAAGTAGCTACATTTTCTAAGACCCGATGATCAAATATCATTCTGCTAAATCAATTAAAAATGGCTATGCTTCATCACAAAGTACCTCCAAAGTAGAAATATTGGTGAAAGAAATTAAAATCTTTCCAGTAGAACCATGTCCGTGTGAAAACTTTGGCCTTGATCAATCATTGTCACATAAAATCCAGATTTCACTTTAATCTTCTTTATACAACCCAGATTTTTAGATAGTATGAGATAAACAGCTTTGTTTTTTCTCTGTGTATCTTTGAGTACAAAACAAAGACAGTTTGAATTAAAACAGGATTTGAATAAAACCGAAGGTATTTTCTTATAATGTGAACGTCGTGTTTAATCCAAAACATCTGACTCAATGTTAACCGTGGCTTACACTCATGAGTACGTCACACCACACAATAAATGTTCAGCAGACCCATTCTCTGCTTCGTGACCTGACAACAACAGGTAAATATGATACTTCTTATTGTAAATGAATTTCAGTACTGAATACAAATAGTAGGAAGTAAGCATGCTAATTTGAAAATTTCTGAATAAGAATTCTTAAAAGAGTTAGAGGAAGAAAGAGTAGGCAAAGACCGCAGAACAGTTTTTAATTTTCATGTATATATGGACACACTAGTTTTTATACTGAGGGCAGTAAACTGTTGGATGTGGGGGAAGTTCATGTCATTAAGTTTAATCCTAACATAAAATGCTATGGTTCTAACATGGGCATGCTACCATTCCAAACAGTTTAGAGATGCAAGCTGGTTAGCGACCATAACAGTGACTTTGCAGCTATTTTGTTAAATCATGACCAGTGGCGCTGTGGTTGGCATTGTTGCCTACAGCAAGATAGTTCTAGGTCTGCCTGGCTGGGGCCTTTTGCACCCACAAACTCCAAACTCCACACATCTCCATAATAATAGTACAAACTCCAAAAATGTGTGTTAGGTTAATTAGTTATTCTAAATTAGCTGCTGGTGTGAATTCCTGCTCATAGTCCCTTTCGTTGAATGAATATCTGCCAGTTCCTCCGATTGAGCTCTATCACAGATATGACATTTGCGTGAAATCACAAAGCTCATCTAGACTTTTCCATCCCTGGATGTGTGGAGCCCGGAAAGCTTGCTAGCAAAGGTTCCACTCTACATCAGTGAAGTTCTGGTATTTCTCTGCAAGTTTAATCTTATAATGGTGATTAAAACAATCCTTAAACTAAGGTTTGCAAAACACAAACTATGAATAGGGCTTTACATCTGACTTTAATAAATAAATACTTTTAAGTGTTATGTCTAATTTAAAAACTCTTTTTTAATCTTTCAGGTCTTTCAGTTTCAATGCATTTACAGTAAAACTCCATTCACAGTGCTTATATAAATTCAAAAAATAAATGTTAAAAATCTGCATTTGGCTTCAAAATATAAATTTTTTTGTGATTTCCCACAAAACTGCAAAAATAAAACAGTAAACTATTCTCTGATAGGGAGTGTATCAAACTGGCTGAAAATTTGAACCTTATTTCTCAATGACATAACAGGGGTAATCAGAGGCAACCAACAGGCATGAAGTGGCCCAGGGGCCATTCAGTGCTGTGTCTAATTTAAGTCCTACCTTCAATATAAAGAAAACAGAAACAGAACATAGCATGGACATCCCTAAGAAAAGCTGGGGCAGAGCAAAGTTATAATTGCTTTGTCGTTTTATTGGCTCCAGTATTAGTTTTACTTTCTTTTTTTTATAATTTTAATGTGAATAATCTTTTTGTAAAGAGCTAAATATAAGAAGTTCTGTATAGATATTAATGTTGTCTGAGGTTAATTGGGTTGGTACATTTGGCCAAATTAATGAGAACTAAAGCACTTTTTCTCTATATTATTTTTGTTAGTGCACAATATTGTTTAAGTTGTCTTTTTAAAAAAATTTTTTTAGTTACCCATGGTTTAATTATTTTACAAGTTGCTTTACTTTAGTTTTTGTTAAATGCAATAACCTGGGGCGCGGGCATGTTTCCCACTGTGTTGCATTTCCTCTTCTTTTAACAACACTCTTAACAACGCTGTTGGGAACTGAGGAGAGCAACTGCTGTAGTTTCAAAAACATTCTTTGCTTGATATGAGATTCAGCTCCTCAAAGGTTTAAGGCCTACTATGTTATATTACTCATTTCGTCATGCACCGAGTGTTTTCAGTGAGTGAGAAGTCTGGGTTGCAGGCATGTAAGCTAAGCACCTGGAGTCTTTTACAATGGAGCCATGCTGTTGTAGTACGTGCAGAATCTGGTTTGGCATCGTGTTCCTGAAATAAGCACAATCTTCGTTGAAAAATATGTCAGAATACCATCACAGATGTTTGCTTTTGAACTATCCAATATAACAATCATTCCCTCTCATCTTTACCCTGCATAGTGCTGTGTCCATGATTAAAAAAAAAAAACAAAAATTCAAATTTTAATTGGCCAAACCACAGGACCGTTTTCTACTTTGCCTCATTCCATCATAAATGAGCTTGGGCCCAGAGAAGGCGCCAGCATTTCTGGATCTTGTTTATATATATTTTTTTCTTTGCTTGGTACAATTTTAACTTGCATTTGTGGATACTGCCACAAACTATATTTACTGGCAAAGCTTTTCAGAAGTTTATTGTGTCTGTTTTTAATGCAGAGTTCTTTCTCCCGAGGGCCTGTAGATCACGTCCATTCACAACTGGGTTTTGGCCAGGCCATATTTTGTAACTAAGTTAGTTTAAAAAGTAAAGAATTCCTGGAATTCACTAAGAGAAATGCTATTTTAAAATTGCCTAATTATTGGCCTTTCACAAATCTGGGAAACCCTCCCATGTTGACATTTGAAATGCTCAAAAACACTTTCTTCTCTGACTTGTTTCAATTAACCTAATTAGTTCCACAAGGTGTGACCTTTGAGTAATGTATTTACTGCACATTAGTGCAGTAAATACATTTACATTATGGGAAAAATCATTCACAAGTGGATACAATTACGAAAAATCATCTTTTGAATTTACTCAGAAGTTTTTTTTGTTTGTTAATATATAATTTGGTAACTGGGTATGTGGTACAATATTAAGTAATACTATTTCATTTTTACATTCCTCACTGTTTACCAAATCTTCACGTATGCCATGCCCCCCCTTCCCAAGAAATTCTTGTTGTTTGTGGTGGCTCAGGATTTATAGCAGGATGTCAACTATTCATTGGGTCAGTGGCAAAATCCCCCAGCTCCTGCATCCCAGTGTCCTTGTGCAAGACACACCTCAAATATCCATCTGGGTTTATGTGTGTGCAAGACTTTAAAATATGTCTGTGGATGCAATTTGCAGTGTAAAAGCGCAGTCGAGTAAAAAAGGACTAAATACATCGCAGACTATTTATGGACCGCGCAGAACACAGAACATCTGGATAGAAAATTTAATTTACAAGTTCCCACAGTAGATCAGCTGACACTAGTGACATCACAGGTGGGAGTCTTCTTAGGGTTTAGAGTTAGATAACTAACCTCATTAACTTGATTCACCAATATAATGTCTCTTACCCAATAACATATATGTCAATGCAATTACCTTGATTTACTTTACTACAGTTTAAAGCATTAAAAATCAAAATTCAAAAGGAAAGTATTTTTCCCTGCAAATTCTGGTGTTTTTATCCACTTTTGGATATTTTTTTAAGTTCTCTGTTGCGCTAACAACTTTTCGATTTACCAAATTTTTTCAATTGTGTTCTGGCATCAAATTAAAATTGAGAATTTTTACTTTCAATAGTTAAAAATTGTAAATTTAAATAGGCCTTAGTCTCATTATTTGACAGAAATAATGTTTTTATTTACATTTTACAAGACAAAAAAATTTATATAAAATACTACAAGTAAGCTGGAAGCCACTGATTTTAATACACAACATAAAAAAAACCTCAGAGGAAAACAAAGAAATTTCATAGCAAAAGATTGAGTGTATAATAGCGATGTCAAGCATTTCCTACCATATTCCAGCACTATTATCTTTATCTAAAGGTTTACTGTTGTTTTCCTTCATCTACTGCTTCCAATTTCTGCTATGGAGAAAAATTATCTAGAAACTTGAACAGCTTAGTTAGTACCGAATCATTAGCAGTTATTATTTTCCCATAATCAGAGAAAGCGAGCGTGATTAAAGCTATATACTGTACCACCGCTAGGAAACAAAAAAAATCCTTAAAGTAAGAAACATTTTTTCTGGAACAGCTAATAATTTCATATTTAAAGAACATACAGTAATGTTACATAGTAAAAAGATGAATAATAATAAAGCTTAATGGATTTTTACCACAAAGTTTGATCATTTCAAAGACACAATAATAATGTTGTTACAAAAGAACGAAGGTTTATATTAAACTATCAGACTAAAGACTGATACTATAATTTACCTTCCTTAGAGTTAATGAAAACATTTGTTTCTAATACATGTTATTTAGGTAACGGTTGAAAAAATTATTCAGCCTGGATGCTACATGGTTGTGTATTTAGTTTTTATCCTTATTAGGACTGGTTGAGTCTTAATTCGTTGTAATCTTTCACTTACTTCTTGCTGGAGTATCATCATTCACTTTCAAATGCAACCAGTTAAAATACTACACACCATACATGAATTCAGATTTCATTGTTTGGAAATGATTTTCCTAAATAAAAAGCAATAAATGTACTGGAAAAAAATCAGCATTAAAGATGTAGTACTAAATATATACACATGAGTGCCAACACTTACCTTTACCTTCACCCAGGCATCCTGCTCCTAGAACTAGTTTGAACATGCGTTTGAGGGACCTCCACTGACTCCTGCAGGAAACAAAATATTGAATAACTGTTCTCCAGATCTCAAAGACATCTTTTTAAAGCAGCAGTAACATAAACAGATTCAGGCTTACATTAATCCAGGGATGGTTTATGGACTCATTGATGCTAATTGTCTGGGTGGGCTCAGTTTTCATATGGCTGCAATAAGAAATAATCATCATTCAGTGTCCACATGTGTCTCCAACGTCATGCGCCATGTCTGTTTAAGACACAGAGCAACTGCAAATGTGTGTCAGTTTAAGCTTGTACATATTATCAATCGAGGTGAACATCAATATTGTCATATGAGTATGATCTGCATTGCTTTACTTGTTTTGTTTTTTTTGTTGTTTTTTTAAACTGAGGCTACAGAACGGATCATGTGTTTGCACTGCCCATATGGAAAAGAAATAGTAAAAACTTATATGATTTACTCATGAAAGTGGCCACTTCCTTATTACTTTCACATATTGTTTTAGTAAGCATCCAAAACATACAAGTTTCATTATATAATTTTTCAAGGGATCTTATATCTGTTTTCACTCTTGTATGCTTTTCATACAAGTTTCACACAAGACAGATACAAACTTTATAAGATTTATATATATCTTTTCCATATGGGTGGAAAAAGGAAGAATAAAAAAAAGTAAATCAAGTAAGTAATTCACTGAAGTATGAACTAGAGATGGACCGATCCGATATTACGTATGGGTATCGGTCCGATACTGACCTAAATGACTGGATCGGATATCGGAGAAAAATAAAAAATGTAATCCGATCCATTAAATATCACGAAAGCACCTCACAAAACTTGCAACACCCGTAACTCACCTCAGAACGTTAGCACGTGGAGCAGTATGCATCACGTGATAGAGCGGCTGTGGCATGCGGGACCTGTGGTGGTCTGGATAGCATTTGGAGCTTCGCTAGCAACCCGGCATTTCATCTCCGACAAAGTTATCCCCGAGAGAAGTAAAGCAAGTGTGTAAGTCCATCTCTGAATGTTTGTAAAGCATTCCTGCGTTAAGCTTAACGAGCGACTGCCTCTCGCTCTCCGGCTGCTACTTCAATCGTGAAACTGCTTAAATGATCAGCTGATCGGCTTTTCTGTCGCGAGTCCGTCTTTGTTTTTGGCCCACTTTGCACCAGAAAGAGGAAACCAGCGGCTGAACAACAGCAGCACGTTTAAGCTTGATAAGCTGTTGTTAGAATTTATTTAATATTACTTTCTACTCCAGGATCTTTTTCTACGTAGCTGACGCTGGTAACTGTGCAGGGGCGGATCTAGCAAAGTTTAGCCAGGGGGGCCGATAGGGCATTAACTGGGAAAAGGGGGCACAAAGACATACTTTTCTTTCTTATTCTCATTTAAAATGTCTAGCTTTTAATAAATAATTATCTGACACACAAAGTTTTAATTTGATGTAAAATGAATAGATGTCAATTACTGTATATAGTGACTATTAAGTCTAATATATATACCCTAGTAAGCTATAGTACTTTTTCCTTTGGGAAGGTACCATCTGTGCAGTCTGCAATTTTGTTGAAGAAAGATGTTGAATCTATTTAATATTTCTTGAAAAATAATTGATTTCTGTGCATTTTTTTTCACACTGCATCAAATTAAGGTTGATTACGTCGATTAAGCATCATGAGGTGGCGCGTGAGGGGTGGTTCCCTATTTTTTATTTATTTATTTTTGTTGTTGCTGGGAGTTGGAACCCTATTAGTTAGGTTGCTTAATATTTACGCTAAGTACTCTTTAAAATACCAGAATAGGGAGGATGGTGTAGGTTTAAGTTTATTAGATTGATCAGTATTGCTGAACTATGAAATATTTTTTTTGTATACAGGTATAACAGAATAGCTTAAGTTTAAAACAACAACTACACTAGAGTATGAACTTGCAGACTTGCAAAATGCAGCAAGATATTTTAAAAAACAGTTTTGTTGATTAAAAAACACTATATCGGATTCATATCGGTATCGGCAGATATCCAAATTTATGATATCGGTATCGGTATCGGACATAAAAAAGTGGTATCGTGCCATCTCTAGTATGAACTACTTGTTTAAATTTCCAGTCTGCCTTCTTCTCACATTGCTCAGGCACATCAGAGTACTCATATTGTTTATTACAGACCCATCTTTGCATTCCTGTGGCAAAAAAGGGAAACGCGTGTCTGTGAGAAGACAGAGAAAAAAAATCCCTCATGACAAGATGGATCTTATTAGAAGCAACCAGAAAGCTGCAATGCAAAGGCACGTTACTCCATAATAGCAACAATAAAATCACTAAAAATACACAAAGTGACACCCAGACACCATATTTCACAGGAAATGTTGTACTCCACTGTACCAAGAAGGTCTGTAGCCAGCACACACAGTTTTAATTGGACTTATTACTTGGCTGGTGCTTGACATTTACAGTTTTTTCTGATTGCTTAAGCACATTTTTTGTAACTATTGGCTAATTTTGCAAAACTCTACACACAAATAAGAAAACCTGTCACCCAATCATCAAAACATTGTAGTTCTCTTGCAAAAGCAAACACAGCTAGATTAACTCTTCACACCTTCATAAAAATGGTGTTTCCGTATCAAACAGTACACACAAGCCATCATCTCCTAAGCACACAATGCGCCAACTGCACACTGATGGTATGAATACAAAACACATCTGGCTTTTGCTTTCTCTGTGCACAAGATAGGCTATGTCAGTTTGGGCTCATACTTCTGTCATAGATCCATAAGCATAGAGGGATCCAAACTTCAAGTACTGGTGTTTATTCAAACACATCAAAACAAACACAAGTGTTTATTTCCAAGTATAGGATTATTTGCAATCGCCATAATGACTATATGGGTTACTTGGTCTGCAGTGAACATGCTTCCTCTGCCCCCAGCATCTGGTCATCTAGCAATTCTGTAAAGTAACAATTTCAGTATTTTTACATCAATGGTATTGGTGTGTTTCTCATTGGCATATGGCAGTGCTACAAATCTTTGTGCGAAGTGACTGTACTAACCGATTCTCATTTCAAGATGTCCTTATGGTACTTGCTACAGTGTAGCGGCTCGAGTTAGGCTGAACCCGTTGGCCAGCTACCCTCAGGGTCATTCCACGGTTGATTACATGGTCCACTATTGTAGCTCTGATGTCATCAGCAATTCTATTTCTTACTCTTCCTACCCTTCCTCTCCCCCCCTCCTCATCTTCCTCTCCCCCCTCCTCATCTTCCTCTCCCCCCTCCTCATCTTCCTCTTGCTCCTCCTTGTCCTTGTCGTCCTCTTCATCCTACTTCTTCACCTCCACGTCCTCTTCCTCGGCCTCCTCTACTTCTCACTCTTTCTGCTCCCTCCATTGTACTCTGCACACACAGCTTACCTGTATTATAGTGCTTAGGCTGATTGCAAAGTGAACTAATTATCTAAAAAAGTTTAAGCATTCAGAAAAAACTGTAATGACTGCAGCAGGAGGTCATTAAAGCAATATATGAGGGATTTGAAGAAGTTACCAAATGTAATCTCTCATAACCACAGCAAACCCTCTACAGACTGTTAAAGTCTTGAAGCCATTCAGCAAAAACAGTTGACTAGAAGTCCGGCTCAAGTTTTGGGGTTTCGTTAAAAAACAAATTCAAAGTGGGGATTATTTACAAGTCATGCTGTGTCAAGAAAATAGAAGCAGCTTGTTTAATGTCCTTTCACAAAACAATGCCTTGCAGCCACAAATATGTGTATAAGTGAGAATATCCTGGCTGTTTTTGCTTACACGTTACTATGACTAATATCAAAAAGTCTAATCTCTGAGGCAGTCATTCGATTGATTGTGACATTTATCAAAACAGAAGTACATGTTCACAGCTGTAATCAGCCCACAGAGATTACTCAGGAGTGCCGACTAGATGCGTCACGGTTGGTAAAAAAATGTTTGATATAAGCCACACATTTGACGCTGAATCTAAATCCATTTGTCCGAATGGAAAGATCCTCCAGCTCTTGTAATCATTTTCAAAATTACATGTACTTTAGTCTTACTCTCAATACGAGGGGTAAAAGATGACGCTGCCTGTAAAACCAAAAACAGCTTGACAAGGACATCTGGTCTTTTGGAGGCCTACAGCAGGTTTTTTTGGTGGTTGAAAGAGGAAGGAACCGCAATCCCGCATCTGGGTGACAGAATTCAGATAATGAGAAATAATTTAAACATACACTGCTCAATTTTTCCTAAACAAGATGCCTTTTATAAAATCATACTTTTGATGTGCTTCCATACAACAGCGGGAAATAAAGAATTGGCACACAAAAAAAAAAAATCATACAAGCATTCGGCGAAAAACTTTTGTTTGTTTGACAGTAAAGCGTCTGCAATCAGTCTTCTTCAGCGACCATTCACTGCATGTAAACGTACGCTGAGGCTACATATGTAAACAATTGAGCGTTCATTAAATGCAGACGTCTGGAAGAGTTTATTTTCATAACCCACTTCTATGTTTTTTGATTATATTACCTAACCTTAACTGAGTCTTTGACATGCACACTATAATAAATTATAATTTAAACAGCACAGCAATTCAATTAATTGTTTTTTTATTTAATAAAAATGATTTAATATTGAAAGTTTTTCTCAACAGAAAAAAAGAAGTGTAGTTAGAGACCATTCATAACAAAGGTCCTTACATATACAGCCCCATTCTGGGCCCTTGCACATCAGTGATTTCACTAAGGACATCAAACAGAGAGAAAATACTGTATTAAATTTCTGTGACAAATTGATCAGACAGTGTTGATGACGATCAGTAGTGAAGAGAGACATGTTTCCAGCTTTCTGTCTCTAGCAGAAGATCCATTGCTGGATCTTCTGCTAATAGCTTCCGTCTAATAGCTCACTAGTATAAAATAGGAGGGGAGCTATCAACAGTTCCCTGGTTATTGCACTGATTTTGTTTTTCACATTTGTTGACTGCAGTAATTACAGTGACTAGCTGGTTGCCCAGAGGTTGAGTACTTTTTTGGTGATTTCACAGATGTCCTGGTGGGACACAGCAATGACGGTCTGGCTCACACTGATCAGTGATCCTCAAATTTACATCTAATTTTTAAATGCAAACAGATTGCCAAGACATTGCAATCAGTCTGCGATGTCGACATCTCGGGCCTCACTGAGAGAAATGAAAGGAACATGGATTATTACAGAAATATTAAAATGAAACATCAGATTCAGGAGACATTAATGAAAAAAACTAATGTAACTCACTTCACGGTGCCCTGTTGAGTTGAAAACCTTTTACACAGTGAGAATTGCAAACTAGACAAAAAAGGATGGTTGTTTTTTAACCACACAAGTGGCTATTACATTACAACCACAGGGAGGACATACAAACTGAACACAGCTAGGCCCCAAACAAGATTCAAAGCCTTGACCTTCTTGCTGTGCGGCAATGGTGCTAACCACAACACAACCATGGTATCTTTGGGGTGATTAAGAAGATTCAGATTTCAGCTATGATGATCTTTTACTTTAGTATCTGTGTGTCAGAATATGCTGCAATTTACTGATACACTTCCTATAATAAAGGTCACCCAGGTCTTGGGTGTTTGCATAGAAGAAGCACCTGAAAGGGGGTTTCCAGTGCACCACCAGCTCTTTGCAACCACCAAAGGTTTTCTCTAGCAACTACTGATTACCAGAGGATTACTGACCGCACTCTAGACCTGTGCAACTGGGAAAAATTAGTCTCAAGTGTGAATGGGATGGCTGTGTACCGTGGGCATAAGCTTTAAATTATGCTTCCTTCTGGCAAGTCTTCCTAAGCTAACAGGGAGGGGGCAGAGGATCGTGTTACCTGCTCTTGGGTCCGGGGAAACTAGTGCATTAAGTGAAATAAAATAAATTAAAAAGCAGTAAAAGCAGGGTATATTTTTACGTGTTTGTTTTCTCTTTGGCTGGCTGGGTGATGATAAGATTATGGCTGATAATATAAGCAGAGGGACATTTTTCTGGCTGATTCAATCTCAAATCAAACTAATGAAACCGAGCTGTTATCGATTCCACCTGTGTTCTCCGTACTTTTAAAGTAGGGAATTTATAGTCAAAATGTCTATAAATCAAAAACTACAATAGCCGGAAAACATTCCACATTTCCAACACAGTCAGGATCATTAAATGACATCACAACATCAATCTTTTCACGTTCAGCTTTCTTTTAAAACATGAGGTGACCACAGATATTAGGTATTCACCATTCCTATTATATTTTACAAAGCTCTCTTTCTCTTCTTTTTATTATTTTCTGCCCCAAAGTGTGCTGGAAAGTTCAGTATTTATCTCCACTTGTGTGAACAGAGAACATCTGGGTTCAGCACCACATGGACAATTAAATTCATTTTGTAAATTTTCTTTTTGAACACCACCACAGTAGGGCTGCCACGATTAGTCGACTAGTCACGATTACGTCGACTATTAAAATCGTCGATGACTAATTTAATAGTTGACGCGTCGTAAGATCCCAAAAGACGCAGGAATAAGTTGTAGGATTTAAGAGTGTAATAACGCACTGAAACAGAAGATGGCAGCACTGTATGTACAAGGATGCTAGCTGCCCTTAAACCCTGAAGAAGAAGAAACTGTGTCCCAGAATTCATAGCGCGGCCCAGCTCAGTTGTCAACAATGGCGGCAGCTAGTTAGTTTTAATATTACTCTTATTATTCTTTCTGGGTCACAAAATAAACGATTAACATATTTTCAGGCGAGAATGTAGCTGTGTAAACCTCAAATATCTGCTCAGTTTATCAAGACACCACATATTTTCAAAAGCGCTCCGACGTTTTCGGAGATGTCTGATACCCACCGCTAGCTCGATAGCTAGCTGTGGGCAAGGCTCACAAGAGCCCGTGAGAACACCGGACTCCCGGCAAATTGTTTTCAAACCCACCGCCGTCTTCCGCTACTCAGGTTAAACATGATATATAAATACAAGTCACTTAGATAACTTAAAAATTTTATTGTTTGCCTTTTTTTTAGTATTTTATTGGTTCCTGATTAAATCGGTTTGGCTGAGATTAAAGTTAGTTTTTACACAGCTGAATAAACGTCAAGCAGATTAAACTCCATCGAGAACGGATGACAACAGGGCAACTTGCAATACTTGCAAAGTAGATATTTCATTTAAGGGAGGAAACACTACGAATATGCAAAAGCATTTGCTCACAAAACACACGATAACCTTAAATGTCGTGTTTTTAATTCCGCTCCGGACTCGTGAATCTCAACCCAACAGCAGCGGTAACGTTTGCGCGTCCTCTCCCGTTAATGCGGCAGGTAAATAATAAACTAACAGTGCATATTATGTTAGCGCATTCTGCCTTATTACAAAACATGCCATTACTGTGCGTTTAGTGACCATGATGAGAGAGACAGACAGAGTCTAGCTCAGATGCTGGCAGTTCTCGCTGCAGTCTACCGGTAGCATCTCCTTTCAGGCCAGGATAGACGAATGTCACCGAGCAGTGACCAAGTTTGTGGTAAAAGGCTGCCGCAGCAGATGCCCCCGATTTTCGGTAAGTGAATGTGTTTAATTGTAGGAAGGGACATTACTGGATATTCTTGTGTAATTGCCACAGAACAATTTATGTTATACTTTGTTATTGCTACAGAAGAATATTAATTTTATTATTTTACATTTACAATTTTTTTTTCCTGGGGACCCTGTGACACCCCATTGAAGAGCCGTAGGCTGTGGATCTCTTAAGATCTCACTGTTGGGTTTGTAAGGCCATGTTACTCCAAAATTTCTACCTTGTTCAAAGAGAAGATATAAAACAAAGTTCTAAGCTAATCGACCTTAGCGTTCTCCTTTTTTAAAAAAAAAGAATTGATAAGAGAATCGAATCGTTAAACAGAATCGAAAATGGAATCGGAATCGTGAAACTCTTATCAATACCCATCCCTAGCCATCAGAGAAAAAACAAAAACTTTAGGTTTGCCCAAATCAACAGTCTTTTGTGCAGAGGCCAGCTCAGCAACACCAAAGAGCCTGGAAAACCATAGAAGACACTTAAACAGGATAATCACAGAAATTATGTCACCTGATCTCAACTCAGTATAGCATGTTTTCAGTTACTTGAGCTAAAACTGAAGACAGAAACACCCACAAACAGACAGGAGCTGAAACTTGCTACAATAAAAGCTTTAACCCTCTCAGGCTCAAATTAAACTTTTTGTTGCTAATGCACAACCAAGTCCTGCAGTTGTACTTCTGAGTAAAAAAAACCTCATAAAATATGTATGTGGGGTAATCAGGTTGTTAGTTTTTAACTGTTGCAAATCGGCAACGCCTGCCTTGAGAGGATTAAATCACCTTAAATTGTGTTAGTTTTTGTAATTACTTTACTTATCATCTGCTAGTATATGATGGCAAAATTAAAAAAAAAACTCTATAACTGTCCAAATGTCCAAATACTTGTTTACAACAAAACATCATCTTTAGCTCCAATTTAAAAAAAAAAAAAAAAAAAAAGGTAAAATCTTTGCTACATTTCTGTGCAATTTATTGCTCACGGAAGCATTGCATGTGTCTGGCTGTATGCATCAGGTTTTTGAGGAAAACTATTACACTGATGATGTAGAGGTCTCTAAAGCTCATGTATCTAATATCAAATCGCTTGGTGTTACAAGGTTAAACACTGTTTTAAGATGAGGAAGCACATAAAACATAAGACAACCTAGTGAATAAGATGGGTCAGTGCTCTTCTTTCAAAACAAACCCTTGAACATGATACAACAGAGGCTGGACCTCCTGGATAACAGAACTGAGTCTGAGACTTTGAGAAAGCAGTGTAGTGAGTATAAGCTCCCAGAAACCAGAAAATCACAAGTTACAAAAATATATAAATCTCTTCTGATGTCAACAGTTGGCCAACTTTTTGAACTCTGGCCTTTCTCACCTCTAACATGAAATGCTACCTGTCATCCTAAGACTACAGATTACAACAGATACTCTGTAGTTAAGTGCCTTATGAGTGACTAATCAGTTCCAGAAGAATGTGGTAAAGGAACACATGGAGGCGATACCGGTGTTATTGAGATCTTACAGAGGTGTTGGTTTTTCTATGGCCACAATGAATAAAACACAGCTGTTGCCTCATTACCCTAGCATCTACTGTTACAACAGATAAGAATAGCAATGCATACAAGATATTATAATCAAAATCTTTTGCTTAACTAGAAGCTTCTCTTTTATTGAACGTCACTGTGGAAAATTTCTAGCACTTTGCCATTTATTTCCATGGTGAACACCTGAGTTTTTACACTATAATGGTCTATTATTGTGGTGGTATACAGCAGCTAAATTTAAAAAATGTTTTTAAAAAAACTGTACTCAGACATTATTCACTTTGATTTACTTACTTTACTGTATCAAGGTTCAAGGTTCCTTTATTGCCTTTGATGTGTTTAAAAGTCTAGCGGCTCTAGTTTTTTTTTTAACATCTATAACCCCTAAAATCATCTGAAATCAGCACAAAATTTAATCTGTTCAATTTTAAAACCATAACCTGACAATTTTAGTTTTTGATTTTGTGTGTACTTTTCTGTGTTGTTAAAAAATGGTTCATTTTATGTTATTCTGCTTTTGAATGACATTTATTTTATCCAGCCTGAAGTATTTTCAACCACACTAACATCCATGAAAAGCGCTACCCAAAACGATTTACTCTGATTTACTCTTACTACTTACTAGCTACTATCAATAAAAACATTTGTAACAGAAGCCCCGTTATTTGGTCAAAATTAAAGATAATAGAGATTTTTGGACTCTCTAAAAATTGGAGAAAACTAGTTAACTTCTTATCTAAATCTAAGTAAAAACAGCAGACTGTAAAGAACCTTTGGGCACATTTTTGCTGATGAGCTCTGGAAAGAAATTGAGGTAAGATCTAGAATAACAATTGGGATTTATTAAATATATTAATGTCATTTATGTAAATATTAGCAAAGACCCTATATGTTGCTTTAATAATAATAATAATAATGCATTTTATTTGAGGGCACCTTTCAGAAACCCAAGGTCACCTTACAAAAAACAAAATTAATAAAAGGAACAGTAGTCATAACATACACAAAATAAGTTAAACTTACAAAACAGAGCTTGACAACAGATAAAATCAGCATTAAAGCGAATACACCAGTTTAAACAGATGTGTTTTGAGCTGTGTCTTAAATACGGAAAGGGAGTCAATATTTCTTAGTGCAGGAGGAAGAGAGTTCCAGAGCTGAGGAGCAGAGCGACTGAAAGCTCTGTTCCCTATAGTAATAAGGTGTGAGGACGGAACAGTAAGATGAATAGCAGATGATGATCTGAGAAGGCGGGAAACAGTGGTGATATGGAGCAGGTCACACAAATATGAAGGAGCAGATTTATGGATACACTTGTATGTAAGAAGTAAGCTTTTAAAATTTATCCTGGCTTCTACGGGCAACCAGTGAAGCTGCTGAAGAACTGGGGTAATATGAGCTCTTGATGGAGTGCAAGTTATGACCCGAGCTGCAGAATTTTGAAGAAGTTGGAGTTTATGAAGGGACCTTTTAGGGAGACCAAATAGGAGGGAATTGCAGTAATCAATACGGGACGTAATAAGACTATGGACAAGGATGGCAGAAGCATGGGGAGTAAGGAAGGGACGGAGTCGGTTAATATTACGTAAGTGGAAGTAAGCGGACCGGGTTATGTAATTAATGTGAGACTGGAATGAAAGAGTATTATCAAGTATGACACCCAAGCTCTTAACCTGAGGGGAGGGAAGGGTGGGAGAATTTTCAATGTTAATGGAAAAACCGTGGGATTTGGTTATAATAGATGGTGTACCAACAAGTAAAACTTCAGCTTTATTACTGTTAAGTTTGAGAAAATTGGAGGAGAACCAGGATCTAATCTCAATAAGACAGTTTGAGAGGGAGGTAGGTGGGAGGGATGAATTGGGTTTAGAAGAAATGCAGAGCTGGGTGTCATCGGCATAACAGTGAAAATTGATATTATATTTTCAGAATATATGACCAAGAGTGAGCATGTAAGTAATGAATAAAAGAGGCCCTAATACTGAACCTTGGGGCACACCAGCAGAAACAGGATATGAAGAATGGGATTTAAATTGGATAAACTGAGTGCGGTCTGAGAGATAGGAGGTAAACCAGGTAAGTGGGGTATGATTAATACCAATGGAAGCTAACCGGTTCAGGAGAATATTGTGAGAAATGGTATCAAACGCCGCACTAAGATCAAGAAGGATGAGGATGGATAGGAGACAAGAATAAGCTGCCATCAGAAGGTCAGTGGTAATCCTTAACAGAGCAGTTTCTGTTTTATGATTGGGGCGGAAACCAGATTGAAATTGTTCATAGAGATTATGGTCATTGAGATGTAAATGAAGCTGGGCGGCGACAACTTAAGCCATTCACGTGTCTGGGTTTCATACATAAATTTTTCTGCACCCTACATACATCTGGAAACCATAAGAGAGGCCCACGTGTCATGTTGCCATATCAACATCTTTGCATTTGTCTGAACTTGACATTATACTCCACTGCAGACAGAGACACAGCCAGCTGGAGACCTGAAAACCGAGTAGTCGTTCCCACTCTACTTCTTTGGAATCTGCGTTGTAGGGCACATGGACAGTTGGTGCTACGAGTGTAACAACTCTGTGATAAGCCCTGGGTCAGACACAGTTTTAGACGCTTACTGCCACATTTTACCGGACCAAGCACACCATCTCACATTCTCTCTGTCTATAAGCATGGAGCAAAGAAGATAAGCCATTAACTACAGGTCCTCACAGACTGACTGGATGAATCACTGTATAGCATCCAACTCACTTATGGAATTCCTCATTCAACAATCCTTACCAATTGAGCACTTTCTGGATGTATTGTACACGGTAGGAGTCCATACGTGGATTCAATCCTTTACAAAAACACAAACAGTTCTCTTCCTCACTTGCCTAAAAACTGATTATTGCATAGCTGACGTCAACAGCTTCATGAGCATTTTGAATAAAACTACAAGAGACAAGGTCAGGAAGTTCAAGTCATATATCTCCCAGCATGCCCCTCTACCTATCAAAGCTTTCCAGAAAAGGTACCTATTTTAATCAGTGGAGAGTAAAATGCCTGAGTAAATATTTTCAGAGCTAAAATTTACTTTATAAAGGAAATGTATAGTTTTTTTTATTAGTTTCATTGTTTGTTTCAGAAGTATTATTATTATTATTATTATTACACAGCAAAGACAGAATAAAACTGTCTTTCTTTGCAACGACAATAAATTTTTCTCACTAGTTGAAATGCTTAATTGTCGACACTTTTAACAAGTCATTATTTTACATGGAGCACTGTTCATGTGAGTCAACATTAAACAGTTGCTTGGTTTAGCCTACAAGAAGTTTTACAATTACTGCCTATTCTGTCGATGGTAACGGAGATTCGATATACACACACTTTGGACTCCGCAGAAAAAATATTACCGTACTGACACCTACGTGCTTAGTATATCATGCGGAACAAAAGTTGCCTGTGCAGTTTCACATCGGTCATAAATATGTGTCGGACCATCCCACCAAACGAGGAGCAGCTGACTACTGAAAAGCATTGTAGAATCAGTTTATGTGTTGTAGATGAGTCGTTTTAGATGCTCTGTGCTGATGTACTGAAAAGGCGTACAATCAGAAGTGGTCATGCTGAATTCTTCTGACTAACGTTTTATGAAAATATGTTTGCCAAACCATTTCGTGTCAAATCCAACACCGCAATCAAAGGATCAGACAGGTGAGTCACTGCTGCTCACATCTTTAGCTGACGCTTGCTTCTTCTACATATTCACATTTATTATATGTGGTGGAGGACTCTAAACATTTTTTTAAACTGTCCAAGTATCAGACGCTGTCCTCCTCATATAACTGGAATAAATCAAAACGGAGTAGTTCTTCTCTTCAGCTTACAGTGAAGCTTCTGGTCAGTGAATGAATAGATTTAAATAGCGGCGATATATCAGTTTTTCCGTATATCTTCGTATTTGAGCTGAAAGCTCATTATTAGCTGGCACTGTCAATATCGATCAATATTTAACAAGGACAAATAATGACCATATTATTTTACTCTTATAATAATAACAATAATAATAACGCTTATTTGTATATCATTTATCACGTTTATCAAAACCAGTGTTACGAGGTGCTTCGCATAGGAACAGAATAAACGGACATACTGGGTGGAAATTATAATTTAAAAAAAAAATCAATCAAAATGTGCCGGTGTCAAAATGTAAATCCAATACAATGTGATTCCAGTAAAATTAACATTAAAATCAAAAAGTTGAAAGAATAAGGTGAAGCTAATCTATGAATGTAAAAAATATATATATCTAAAATGTATGCTAAATGTTTTTTTAAAGGTTTTCAACGTAAATAAATATTTAGCAGTGATTTTAAAGTAAACACCAGCTGGATTTCCTCAGGCAGGTCATTTCCCTCCCACTGTCAGAAAAAGTCCTGATATTAATAATTGGCACGTGTGGGAGGATCGTCAGCCAATCAGATCGTCTGTCTCTTCAAGACTATAAAAGCAGGCCTGGACGAACTGCTCAGCCTCTCTCTTCCACTCCAACTGTTGATGTTTGTCTCTTAGTTAGGTTATGTTTATATATATATTCTTGGGCTGGGCTTTAAATATACTGTCAGTTCTAAAAGAAATGGGGAGCCTGTGTAGAGGCATTAAGACTCGTGGAATATGTTCAGTTTTCTTGGTTCTTTTAAAAGGTCTACCTGTTGTATTTTGTGATTTAGTGCTTTCTGATACCTGTGTAATTATTATTAAAATAATCCAACCCAGTGGAAATTAAAGTATGAATGATAGTCTGACACTGAATCATTTTTGTAAAGTACTGATCGTATCTTTACAAAATTCCTTAGGTGATAGTAGCAGGACTGGGAAATCTTGTTTATGTTTCTCACAACTGTGATTAGATTTGAATATCACACTCAGGTCTCGGACAGCAGATGTTACATGAATGGATAAAGAACCAAGGAGAGAACTTGATGCTTGGATGCAGCTTTTCTGAACCAATGATGACATTTTTTTATTTCATCAGTTACAGAATTAGACAGTTGAAGAGGTTGGCTAAAACGTGGATTTTTCTCTGACCCAGAGCTGTATGTCATCTCTTTTATAAGATTGCTGTTATGAGATGAATAGTACCTTTGGGACATTTTGGAGTTTGGAGCTCTTGAATCATATTTCCCTCCTGCATGCAGGTTGTAACTTGGGCCCTAGGAAAAACTGAGTTTCTTAATCCTGAGTTGAGGGTACTCTGAGGTTTCTGTTACAGAAAGAATGCTAACATAAACTCTGAATCTGTGTACCTATCATGCTTGCTGTCTGGTTTTCTTCTTCAATGAACTCCTAGTTTCTCTCGGACTCCTTCTGCTGCTCCTGAATCAACTGACAAGCATTTAGATTAATTTCCTCCCTCATGAGGTCCCTATCAAATCATGCAGTGGAGTGATTTAATATGAAGTTTATGTTTTTCCAAACACCAGAATTCAAGGTCAGTCTTTATTTTTTGTACTTAGCAGAGTCCTCAGTCATCAATGTGAGGACAGACGCAGCGATTACACTGCCGATTTATTTCCAGCTCAGAATAAAATCTGTACACTACATCTTTCACAATGACTCTGTGGAGGGTAATGCAGCTGTCACACCATCAGCCAACAATAACTGTTTAAATAAAGCTTTGCACACGTAAACACACAATCATTTATGAGGTTGTAGTCGGAAAAAATGTCTGACACTGTTAAGATCTTGAACTTTATGTGAATATTTGAATAAAGATGAGACAGAGATAACTTTGAGATGATAAAACAGAGCCAAATGTAGTTTAAAGTGGGCTTTTAAAAGCAGGCTGCAGACAGTCTGACTGAATTTCATGTTGAAATAAATCCATATGTTGAAATATAGCCATTAAATTATGTTGAGCAATATTTTAAAAAGTATAATGTTTGAAAGTTCACATTCTGAATCTGTTGGGCTCTCAGACAACACTTCTGATGACGGGACAGGTAAAAAAATAAATAAAGTTCAAATTCTGCACCATGACACATTTTCTAGAGAATTTAGGCTAAAGCAGTTACCTACCTTTTGTATTCAGTTTCTGTTCCCTGCGTTTTCTCAGTGTCACTTTAATCAGAATACTTTATTAATCCCGAAGGAAATTAGGGAAGATATCAAATGTAGATGTCGCAGTCGCATGCATCCCATCCTTATTGAATTAACTTCATCAGACACATCGTAACCATAGCCAGTATAAAAGATTTATATATTTTATGCATGCATTTGATGGCCAATTAGACCAAGCTGGTTAAAATAACTCCCCCATCCCCTTTTCTCTATCATCATGGTGCGCACTGACACTCATCCTCTCCTGATGATGACTTTCATTTACTAATCACACATGATTATCTCAGAGAGAACATGTATCTGAGATAACATTTATTTCCATTTATGAGCCAAGCGAAGAGGACCTTAATCCACTCAGAGTTTATTGAACTTGGCTCCTAAGTGGCGGTAAATAATAACCCGCTGAAAGGAGCAGATGACTATTTTTTGGCAAGGTGACAAATGAAACTAATGTTTTAGAGGAAAAGTATAGTTTTGACAAGCTATTATAGCTGATAGCTGAAAAAAAACAAATAAAATATAAATTTGGATTCTAAAAAAAAAAATCTTTTAACAAATAAATGGATCAATTTCCTTGAGTTGAGCATAAAAATAGTGTGGGTCATGGTGCAGTTAAGCCAAGCATAAACAGGGTAATCTGTTAAGATATTATCAGATAAATTGAAATGGTATATTTTTAAAACATCTGTTCGTGTGTATTTTATCTATTTCTGTGTTGTTGCCTTTAGGAGAAAGCTCAAAGCTGACTTATCCGCGGCCTTTCCTTTGCTGTCTGCTGATGAACTGTCTGAACTGGTCCCCAATAAAGAGGAACTAATTGTTCTCAAGAGTTATGCACACAAGGGAGATGCTGTGACAGTTTATGTTCTTCATAAAAATCCAGTGTTCTTTGAAGTGGATAAAAAACTTTTTCCTACCGGTAATTAAACTGCAATGAACGCACTAATATGGGATACAATGGGATGACTGATCTGCTCTTAAGTAACTTTTTTTTTTGGTCATATTTATTAGTGTATGTTCTTTGGCGATACCCCGCTCTCCTCCCAGCCTTCAAGACATGGCCTCCTGTTCTTCAGAAATTGACTGGAGGGGCAGGTATGCTTTTTTTTTTTTGAGGTGGGGGATCAGTGAATCGTGTGCAAATGTTTTGTGCAAAGTTATGAGAGAATATTGTGCTTTTCCAAAGATCTCATGCTCCCAGGTGTGGTGGTGCCTTCATGTGGTCTCCCAGATGTGAAACAGGGAGACAGCTGTGCTGTTACATTAGTGAACAACAGGTATGTTATATTAAACACTTTTGGAAGACCTTTCCTAAAAAATGTAAGTGTGACTGTGTCCTTCGGGTTGTTCCTAGAGCACCTGTTGCAGTTGGGACAGCTGCTGTGTCCACTGAACAGATGCACTGTTTGGGTATGAAAGGAAGAGGAGTCTGCATTCTTCACACGTACATGGATTATCTCTGGTGAGTCGCTTTCACCTTAAAGCATTGAATTGTTTTGAATTTAAGTTTAGTGGCATTATTGATTAGTGTCGTTTCACTCCATTAAATTGAAGGCTACAGTTGGCAGCTCCTTAGCTTAGCATGAAGACTCTAGCAGGTGGAGAATTTTTGGTGTGTTTTTTCTCAATAACTAGGGCAGTGAATGTTTGAAGTTGCGTGTCTCTCAGTGTTGGCCAAATTGGTGACCTGTGCTGGGTGTATCCTGGCTTGCACCTCTGACAGCTGGGTGTTGGTTCAAACCTGCTTCTCAGGCTTTCTCCAGGCATGTTCTCCCTCTGCCCATGTAGGCTACTTCCCACAGTTCACAGCTTGGTTATTTAGTTTATTGGTGATTCTAAATTTGCCATTGGTTTGACAGATGATGCAAAAAGTGATGCAAAAATGGAAAAAAAAAAAAGTGATGAAAAAAAAAATGAAGCACTTACACAACAAGGACCACCTGTCTTCTTTTCCTTATGAGGATATTCCAAAAACAGTGAAGATGAAACTGATAACATTTGATCATTGTTTGTTAGTGATGCACATTATGTTTTTGCACATCATGTCTGCCCGTCCCACTCTCCTAAACGCAGTGGCTTTGAAATTTATCAAGGCTTTTTCGGAAATGAACTCATGACATTTTGGCTATAAAAGGTCCTTTTGACCTCATGTCCATCCCATTCCTGTGACTATATCAGGAACGCTTGGTGAACTTCAGATTTGGCATGAATATTTATTTGGACTCAAACATCAACAAATTAGAGTTTGGTAAATTGGGAAAAAATTCCCGCAAATAAAATGACATTCTGAAATAATGACATTTCACATTTGATTAGATATTGCATTAGTGATGCTTATATTTAGTGCCCATCTATTAGTTTAATTTAATCTTCATTACACACAGTGCACTCACGGGACACTTCATTAGGTACACCTTGCTAGTACTGATTTGAACCCCCTGTTTTGCCTTCAGAACTGCCTCAATTCTTTATAGCAAGGACTCAACCAGGTTGTGGAAACATTCCTCAGAGATTTTGGTCCATATTAATTTGTTGGCAGCACATCCATGATACAAATCTACTGTTCCAGCACATTCCAGAGGTGCTTTATTGGATTGAGATCTGGTGACTGGAGGCCAACTGAGTACAGTAAACTGTTCAAGAGCACAGTTTGAGATGATTTGAGCTTTTTGACATTTATTTTCCTGGCAGCAGACGTAAAAAGGTGGATACCCTGTGGTGATAAATAGGCAGGCATGGTCACCATCAATAGCCAGATAAGCTGTGGCATTTCCATCACCAGCAGCCTGAACCAAGGCAAAAGTTATCCATGCTTTCATGTTGTTTATGCCAAACTCTGACCTTACATTTGAATGTTGCAGCAGAAATGGAGAGTCTCCAGACCAGGTGACACTTTTCCGTCCAATCTGGGCGAGCCCATGTGAATTCAGTTTCCTGTTCTTAGCTGACATGAGTCTCACTTTTTGTGGTCTCCTGCTGCTGTAGCACATCTGCTTCAAGGTTTGACGTGTTGTGCATTTAGAGATGCTCTTCTGCATTATAAGTGATTATTTGATTTGAAGTGTTCTCTTCATCAAAGGAGTCTGGCCTTTCTCCTCTGACCTCTGTAATAAAGAAGGCATTTTGTGTTACTGAATAGCTGAATAACTGTATCCAGTAAAGTGGCTACTCATTAGGACTGTTTAAAATAAAAGTACTGATGCAGGTAAAAAGGACTGTATTTTGTTTGTGGTGAGTTTGTCCGATTTGAGTTTGAACAAGCATTCGTTTAAACTGCAAGTTGATTGGCTGGTGGAGGCAAAAAGTCAAAATGCTCTAATGCCAGTTTCATATCCTTTTCAGGGCTTTTGGAGATAAGTCAGGTCCTCCTTCTTTACCAGATGCAGAAAGTGAAGCACATGGGGAGAACGGTGAGGAATGTGAAATCAGTGACAAAGAGGAGGAGGAAGTTGATAAGTGTGTGGAGGAGCAGCACAGTCCAGAGGAAACGGTCACAGATCAAGCCCAGTCTTGTTTTGAGGAGCTGAGCTTAGTTGAACAGGATGAAGAGAAGGGCGAAAAGAACAATGAGGAGGAGGAGGAGACCCAGGATGAGCAGAAAACACCACAAGGTACCAGATGTACAACAAAAGTCGCCTTGAGGCTTGAGGTGACTTTTGAATAGATGTAATCAAATTCTCTCACATATTTTCCTTGATGTAACAGGATGATGGTAAGTGCAAGGATCAGAAGTGTTATTAATAAAAATGAAGTTATAGATTTACCATTAAATTACTTCCCACCAAAGTTGTTCTGAATCTGCTTTTAATAATACTTCGCCAAAACCTCATAAATACTTTAATCCCCGATTTAAATCTGATTGACGTAATGACTACTAAATGGTTGCAGGGCAGGCTTGATGACTTTGTTGGGTTTTTTTTGTGAACATGTGGTTTTGTTATGTTAATTCAGCTGTGGAATACTTTTTTTTTTTTTTTTTTTTTGCATGCTCAGAGAAAAGTATGTAATACAGGTCATGCCTTGTTTTCACAGAGGTAATGGACGCCATGCTGTTGCAGTGCTTTCTTCATGCCTTAAAGAGCAAGGTGAAGAAGTCAGAGCTCCCCCTACTGACGAGTACATTTCTCCGCAACCATATGTTTTCTTGCTGGTAATGTATAAATCACCTTTGTAGAAGTTTTAAGGGGAAAGAAAAATTATTGCTGAAAACACCTTGTATTTTTCAGCCCAAGTGGAAAGCAACTTGATATCAAGAAGTCGAGCTATAAGAAGGTATCATGTGTCCAGCTTGTGACATTGAACACATTTTAGTATGAAATGCATAACCTCATCAGTATGTGTGTCTTTTCTAACAGCTCTCCAAGTTTCTACAGACAATGGAGCAACGGTATAACATCGTGCGAGTAAAGGAACTCACCAAGGGTGTGGAGAGTATTGTGGAGGTGGACTGGAAGAATCCAGAGTGAGTCGAGGGCTTTTTCAAAATAAAGAAATTCTTCATAGGGATTGAAACTTGCAACCCACCCACATTCAGCAAGGCTAGCTCTGTGTTTGTACTTTGTATTACTGTTGCCTTGTTTTTTTGTAGACTGCGTTCCTTCAGCTTTCCCGAGGACACAGATGTTGAATCGACTCCACTGCCGGATGGAGAGGAAGGAGAAATTCCGTATCATCCTCCAGAGATCACAACTCTATACTCTGTGTCTGCTCGGCTGGAGCCTCTCTTTCTGAATGCAAACAAGAGGTCTGTATATTTTCCTAACCCTGCCTCTTCATACTTCCTCCTGTTCGCATGGGTCGGACAGCAGGGGGACATAGCAGGGAGAGTTGGAGCTTGTGTTTCTTTAAAAGAGACACTGAATCCCAAGCAACTCCGGGAGAGCTGCTGATAATTGGCCTCACCCTCTGACCAACCTGTGAACTGATAGGGCAATATTTGTCTTACACAAGCTGAAGAATTCCTGGTCTTTAGCTGCGTCTGAAATCACACGTTTGATTGCTAATTTATTGCTCCATCTATAGTTTTCAAGTAGTTTTCCCCATAGGGACCCATAAATTCTGGAATGGAAAAATGGTTTCCATTGTAAATTGGGGTTTTTGACAGAAGGTTTTTCATTTGCTTTTTTCCCATCTATGAAAAGCCATGTGTTACTAATAGTACATCATCAGTACTGTAGAGTTTTCTTAGATCAAACGTAGCAAATTGCGCTAAAACAGAAATAGTAGTTTTCTTGGAAGATTCAGTGAACTGCCAGTTGTCATGTTCTTTCTAAGAACTACAAGCAGCCTTTCTGTCATGCAATATATTATTTTCATAATAAAATTAATTTGTTAAACTTTACAATTTCCCTTCAAACTGCTATAAGTTCAAGGATCTTCTCTCACTGAAACAACTCTGAAAATAAAGCCAAACAATAGCAGGTGCAGCATCATTTTTATATGTGTAACATCATTTTTTTAGCATGTTTATCAAATCAACAAATACCAGGACATTGACCCTTTTCTCTTTTTCACTCATCTAAATGATTTTCCTCAGTTCTTTGTTCCTCCATACCGAGGTTTTTGTCAAAGCTGCTGGCTTGTGGCTCTGGATAGCTTTAGCTTTTAGCCACTTTGTCTGTGTTAGGTTCTTTAAAATGTCCGTGCAGCTGGGTGAGGGTGATTGAAGGGTCGCGTTAGGTTTACTTTGTGTCTTCATCACGCTATGGGCCACAGCCTCACACTAATAACATGTGGCTGTAAGATTGTGAGCAACTATTAGCCTGCGACGCCATGTGCATGTTGCACATGTTGTTGCACATGCATGAAATAGAGAGGCTCATAATCGAACATACATCAGGCTGACCAGCTGGTCACCAGTCCAGGTCAAGAACACAGAAAATTGTCCTGACTCTGCTCCCTAGCTCAGTGGATGGGTGCATCTCTGTAATTGTTGCCCAGCTGCCACATTGTAAAAAAATTGCAACTCATTCAGCCTCTTACCACACATCTGTCTTCTAAAGTGGAGATGGCAAGTTAACACGAATAAAGCAAAACGCATGACAATGCTTTCTAAAAAGAACTGCCCCCTGCTGAATAACTTGGTTTGATCTTCCTCCTAGTGTGCTTTGTATGGTGACCACTCATCGTGGGAATTGTAGGCGTTCCCAGCTTAGGTTTTAATATCCAGGAGCTTCTAGTACGGTGCGTGACCTGTTGTGACAGGTGAAATGTTTATACTGATTCTGAAAAGGGTTATTGTCTGAATTCTTGGAGGGCAGTGTAATTCATATAAAACAATCCCTTGAAATATCCAATGAAATGACTATATACTGAAACAATCTTGGACTGAGATTTTTTTAAATAAATTTAAATTAGCTTCAGAAGCTTCTGTGGAGAACCCACACTATTACTCCAAGGACTGTTTGTTTATATACTAATTAGCCAGAACATTAAAACCACCAGTGTAGGTCTACCAAAACAGCTCAGTTAGCCACAGGCGGTCAGGAGCATTTGTTTGGGTAAAATGCTCAAGTACCTCAAATAATCAACAACCCTGCATCTGTTTTCCTGAGCTTTAAATCTCTTAGCCTTAATTTAAATACTTTGAGTAAAACTGTCTTGGCAGCCGGGGATCGGTCCGCCAGGGCCCTCCGCTCCTGGCTGTCGCCTGGCACACAATGCACCCGACCCCTATGGCGCCTCCTGCGGGTGGTGGGCCCATGTCTCCTCTTCGGGCTGTGCTCGACCTCGGGCACCCTCCCCGGGCTTGGCTCCAGGGCGGGGCCCCGGTAACCCTATCCCGGGCAGGGTAAACTGTTCCCCTGATGTTTTCTTCATAAGGGTCTTCTGATTCGCTCTTTGTCTGGTCCCTCACCCAGGACCAATTTGCCATGGGAGACCCTACCAGGGGGCAAAAGCCCCCAGACAACATAGCCCCTGGGATCCCTGGGACACACAAACCCCTCCACCACGATAAGGTAGCGATTCACGGAGAGGACGAGTTCCTGCCCCAAGTGGAGGAGCTCAAGTATCTCGGGGTCTTAATAATAATAATAATGGATTGCATCTATATAGCGCTTTTCAGGATCCTTCAAAGCGCTTTACAATGCCACTATTCATTCACTCTCACATTCATACACTGGTGAAAGCAGCTACAGTTGTAGCCACAGCTGCCCTGGGGCAGACTGACAGAAGCGAGGCTGCCATATCGCACCATCGGCCCCTCTGGCCATCACCAGTAGGCGGTAGGTGAAGTGTATTGCCCAAGGACACAATGACCGAGACTGTCCGAGCCGGGGCTCGAACCAGCAACCTTCCGATTACAAGACGAACACCCAACTCTTGAGCCACGATCGCCCTTGTTCGTCTTGTTCGCGAGTGATGGGAGAAGGGAGCCGGAGATTGACAGACGGGTTGGTGCTGCGGCCGCAGTGATGCGGACGCTGCACCTGTCCGTCGTGGTGAAGAGAGAGCTGAGTGTAAAAGCGAAGCTCTCTATTTACCAGTCGATCTACGTCCCTACCCTCACCTATGGCCACGAACTGTGGGTAGTGACCGAAAGAACGAGATCGCGGATACAAGCAGCAGAAATGAGCTTCCTCCGAAGGGTGGCTGGCCTCTCCCTTAGAGATAGGGTGAGAAGTTCGGCCATCCGGGAGGGGCTCAGAGTAGAGCCGCTGCTCCTCCGCATCGGAAGGAGCCAGCTGAGGTGGTTCGGGCATCTGACAAGGATGCCTCCTGGGCGAGGTGTTCCGGGCATGTCCCACTGGGAGGAGGCCCCGGGGCAGACCCAGGACACACTGGAGAGATTATATCTCTCGGCTGGCCTGGGAACGCCTTGGTGTTCCCCCGGATAAGCTGGAGGAGGTGGCTGGGGAGAGGGAGGTCTGGGCTTCTCTGCTTAGGCTGCTGCCCCCGCGACCCGGCCCCGGATAAAGCGGATGAAGATGGATGGATGGATGGATGGATGAGTAAAACTGCTGATTCAAGTTTAAATCTGCAGTTTTTTTCTAGCTGTGTTGCTTTATATAGATTAGTCTATTAGGAAATAAACTCATCAAAAGAAAGTAGATATTTTTATTAAAGCTTAGGTAGCCTTTATAAGTTTTTCTCATTTGTATTGATCGGTGATACTAATGTGTGCTTTGTTGCCTCTTTAGGAAAGGAGCTACACTGCATCCTGCTGAAGTAAGAAGTATTGTCACGGAGTATGTGAAGGACAATGAGCTGGTGGATGAAAATAATAAGAAGTAAGAGGCTGTTCAAAACTCTACTGTGATTCAGAGTGGATATTTGAAAAACCACAGACAGAAGAACACAGAACAACTAAACATTGAAAACCTGGAGACCACGCTGCTGAGTTGAACCGGGCGTGGTGGTGAACAGCAGACTCACTGACTATTAAATACAGAACTGACCTTAATAACATTATAATGAGCTAAAATGTTTAAATGTGACTCTGAGACTCCAAAAAACATCTCATGTTTCCTTTTCTAATAATTTGTTCCTCATCTGATGTGAAACAAACTAGCAGTGATTTATGGGAGAAAATAAACTATCTGCCACAAAGCTGGCATGGCTTAACAGTGCAGCATGCTCCCTGTTTAGTGCCATCCCTCAAGCCTCACTATTTTTGTCCTCCTTACTAGTTACGTGACCATCAACCCAACTCTGTGTGACTGCTTACTGGAGAAATCAGAGTATCAGGAGGTAGTCTCTCTCAAATGGGATGACCTCTTTAGCAGGTAAAGACAAACTTTTTTTAAAGCGCTGTGTACAACATTGAACATGTTGCTTTTTGAAGTACTGTACACCACCCACACTTAAAAACAGCTGTACTAGAAATAGACAAAAATAGTTTGCATTTCTGTATAGGGCTGTGTGATGTGACCAAATTTCATATCCCGATATAAGACATCTATCCTCCCAACAACCCAACAACGGTATATATCACAAAAATGTTACAATTTCTGTAAATTCCGCGAATGTCAGGCAACTCGATTTGGGTAAAGGGTTGGGTTTTTTTTGGGGGGGGGGTTCTTCTTCTTAGCCGGTCGTGTACCTGGAGTCAAGTGTTTTAACCGATGCATGAAACTATACATTTTTAGACATTTTCTGTGTTAGTATTTATTACACAGCGTGCTGCGGGGAAAAGCTGATTCTAATGTTTGATTCTAAGGTTTATTTTTTTGGCACCTGACAGTAGGGCTGCACGATTAATCGTTAGAAAATCGCGATCTCGATTCATACTTATGTGCGATCTCATTTCCAAATGACAACGATTTAAAAAAAAAAAAATAAATAAAAAAAAATAAAAAAAGACAACGACGATTGTACCGCATTTTGATCCGGGACATAATCTGCATGAAAACAAGCGCTCACTCTTCCTGCTCAACAAATGACAAGGGCGGAGCCTTATACCACGTGATACAGAAGCTGTGCCATGTGATGCTAAAATTAGCAGGGAAAAAACTAGGGCTGAACGATATATCGCATTTGCGATAATATCGCGACACGATCAAGTGCAATTTTCTAACTGCAAAGGCTGCGATTATACTCTGGACATGTCCAAATTCATGGGCTGCATCCTCCTGAGGCCGCATTTGTAGACCGATTACGTCACAGCGACGCGCCGAAGGCTGTCCAAATTACTACCATATCCCAGAATTCATAGCGCGGCCCAGCCGAACTCCAGTTTCCAGCAATGGCGGCCGCTACTAAGTTTTAAAATTACTCATACTAATCTTTCTGGGTCACAAAATAAACTTTTAACATATTTTCAGGCGAGAAAGTAGCTGTGTAAACATCAAATATCTGCTCGGTTTATCAAGATATCCCATATTTGCAAAAGTGCTTCGACGTTTTCAGAGGCGTCTGCTACCCACCAGCTCGACAGCTAGCCGGGAGCTCGAGGGTTACTGATGCGGCCGAGAACGGCACAACTCCCGGCACATCATTTTCAGATCACCGCGGAGTTTCGCTGCTCGGGTTAAACGTAATATATAAGTCACTTAGACAACCTAAAAATGTTATTTTTGGGCTTTTTTCAGTGTTTTGTTTGTTCGTGAGTAAATCGGTTTGGCTGAGATTAAAGTTATTAGATTAGATAAAATAAAACTTTATTAATCCCCCGGGTGGGTTCCTCCTTGGTTTTCACACAGCTGACTAAACGTCAAACAGAAAACTTATTAAACAGAAGTATGAGACAGTCGAGAATTTACACCAGTGTCTGGTTATATTTTAGATAGCAAGAAGCAGACGGCCGAGTTTATTAAACTCCACCGAGACAGCGGTGACGCTAATCAGAACTAGACCGTCCAATTTCACGCCTTTAAATTTTAAAGGCGTGTTTGTGTGTGTGTTTATACAATTGCTATTATGTTTGCACTTTATGTGTAATGTTACTGACTGCAGAGATCAGTAAGATGTGTGTATTTTTTATTTATTAGTTTTATTTATTTAATATTATTTTTTAATTGAATGACTGTCTAGTAGTTCACAGATGTCGAAAAACTGAGTGTGGTAAAGCCACTGATTTTTTTTATATATATTTCTGCAATCTGCACATTGTACTGACTTTCATTTTAATGTTTACACCAGGGTTCCTTGTCAGCACTTTATGCTCAGATGTTTGTAAGCTAAAAATAAACTATTGTGTATGTTCAAATATACTGTTGTGATTGAAGAAGTTAAATAAAAATGTCAGTCATCAATTCATGCATCACCTCATGTCATCATAACAGAGGTCTGTCTTCCAGGAAAGAACAGTTTAAAATTAATGTAATATAGTATTGGCCATACTATATGATGTATTGCTTGTCTTTGTTTAATAATACAGAAGACAAAGACCTTAAAAAATAATCGCATATCGCATCGCAATCGCAATATTGGGGCAAAAAAATCGCAATTAGATTATTTTCCATAATCGTTCAGCCCTAGAAAAAACAACGAAGAGCACGTCAGGGATGACGAGAAAGTGACAGGAGAAAATCCGTCCCGGACAACCACCCAAACATCAATAACGGGAACCTTATACAGCGCTTCCCTATACCCGTCGAACTTCCGCAGGCACAAAGAAATTACGGAGGCCATCACTTATCACCCGACCAATGATATGGCTCCCATCAACACTGTGCAAAACGAGGGATTTAGGAAAATGATCAACACCCTAGACAAACGCTACACAGTGCTGTCCCGCAACTATTTTTCTATTGTAGCACTACCTGCTCTATACACGCAGTGTCGAGCAACGGTGGAGACGGAATTTCAAGCAGTACAACATTTTGCGGCAACAACAAAACGTGAGACATTTGTTGTTTTTATGTTTATTTATTGTTTTTATGTTCAGTCTCAACTGTTACGAAGTTGATGTGCAGTATAAGTGCAATAAATATTTATACTGGAAAAGAAAATCGTGAGAGAATCGTGATCTCAATTCTAAGCCAAAAAAATCGTGATTCTCATTTTATGCAAAATCGTGCAGCCCTACCTGACAGCACTTTTTTGCTTCTCATCTGTAAACGCTCTGCGTACTCTTTCATGTGATTCAGTTTATTTTGAAAAGTCTCAACAGGATCTTTAGCTTTATTGTGAAAGGTTTATGTGGAAAATAAACAAGCGGACACGGGATGGTTTTACCGTGGTTGTTGCTAACATAAACGCATAAAAACAGTCGCTTGTCCGTCTGTAGTGTGGTTCTATTAAATATAAGAGAAACATAAGAAATTCTACAGTGACCATCAAAACGATGAAAAAATATCGCCATAAAAAATTTATTCTGTGACATCACGAAACAAACTATAGAACAATTGACTTTTTCATATCGGCATCCGTTATATATCGTTATATCGAACAGCCCTATTTCTGTAGTATTCAATAACGGAAACTGCATATAAATTGTATATAATACATCAGTATTTTAGTAAATTAGACAGATTAACTGGTTAAAGTAGCCAATGCAAATCCACATTTAAATTGCCTCTAATTACTAAAGTGGGCCAACCTTGCCCATCAGAAAGATTAAATAATCGTACTAATGCATCATTTAATCCTGGTCTGATCTGTAAATCTTTAACGCATCACTGCTGCTGACATAGTTTGCAATGCAGTTAAAGTAATTTGGGGGTTGTTTGTTTGTTTTTTGCTAGGTTATGATTGGCTTAGATCTCAGGTATTTGATTTAAGAAAAGGTTAATTGAATGGATAGGGCAATGTTTTCCTCATTTTAAAGGTGACTTTTTATGTTTTTAAAATTTCAAAACATTAGACGAAAAGGCAAAACCAAAAAAGCAAGATTTTGTTCATCTATCCACATTTGTAGAACTGCTTGAAATAATTAAAGTTATCAAATTTCTCATAAAAGCTCCACTAGGTTTACAAGAGATCAGCAATTGATTCAAATCCACGAAACAATGTTGCCACAGACCAAAGATTGGACAAGTCACCAGCATCATTAAGAGGGGCGGATTGTGATGGGTGGCTGCCCAGTCTGCTCTCAGTGGGGTTTTTCCTGTCATAGCCTGAAAGGTTTGCACAAATAGTGCATTGTGTGCAGTGAAATTAAAAGAACAACTACTGGGAATTTTGGAAAGTAAATTCTTCATTGCAATCTTTGCAGATTGTACTTTTATAGTATCCACACTATGTTTTGTTTTGTCCATTTTGCTAATGCTAAAAGTTAACCTTGTTTTCCACAGAACACTGGGAAGAATGCAGGAGTGCTATCAAGCTGTGTTTCCAGGGCAACCACCTATAGTAAAGAAAGGCCATATTGAACCCATTGACATTACTGTGGCTTCTCGAGGGTCGAATAAGAAGGTGCCAATTTCTTTCTCCAGTTTGGCTATTTCTGGATGAATTTGTTTGTTTGTTCGTACTGATATAGATTAATGACCTTGGTGCTTTTTATGAATTCTTAAGCATATCCCATACACTAAAATATTTAACACTTATCATACAGATAGTGTGGTAAAAAGCTTACATGCGCTCATTATGGGCATGAGTTTCATGGTACAGTCATCCACACATGGGAAAAAAAAAAAAAAGCAAAAAAAAACAACATAATACACACTGACAATATTAGTATAGTATTAATAATAGTATTTCCAGTCTCTTTTATGAGCTGCCTTCTATAAAAAACAGTGACCACATCCTTAGCAGGCCTTCCTTCTTCCAGTAGTTGTGTGAAAATATTTAGTTAAGCTCTGGTTATATAACCCACCACCCATCATCCCACAGTAGTAATATACCTGTACTTATTTTGCCGCCACCCCCCCTCCCCTATCCCCCTCCGCGTCCATGTGCGTGTGCACGTGCACGAGAACGGACTTTTTGCACGTGCATGTGGGTTTGGGGGTCATATGAGTTTACATGTGTTTAATAGCGTATTATTTAATGAAACCATTATGTGTTTTAATTAAACTTTTTAAAGGATTGTATAGGTCTCAGAGTTCTGTTATTTAGACATAGATGATTTAATTTAACTACTTTAGGGGTATTTTAACTAGTTAGGAGCATTTTGCTTTTTCTTTAGTGCTATTTAGGAGCAAATAGTTTTCAAACAGAGGGCCGCAAATAACAGCTATCCCTTTAGAAATAAATAGGGTAGTCTTAGAAATAAAGACTACCCTATTTATTTCTTAGAAATAAACAGTGATACTTCTAAAAACCGTGTATTCCCACACAGCATTTAATTTAGCTAGTTTAGGAAGATTTCACTTTTCTAATAGTTTCACAGGCTAATAGTTTTAAAATAGAGCACCACAAACAACATGTATCCCTTTAGAAATAAACTGTGATACTTCTAAAAGTACATATTCACACTAGCGCTGTATCAACCCCAATGTGGCTTTAATGCAACTAGTCTTATAATTATCTACTAGTCTGCAACAGTTAGACTCGATGATTACACATAGATGATTTAACTACTTTAGGGGCATTTCACTTTTCTAAAAGTTTCACAGGCCAATAGTTTTAAATAGAGGGGGGTAATGACACCTCCTACTGGGCTAGTCTAAGACATGTACATATAAAACGGACTCCTTCACCATTTGGAGCATCAACAGAGCGACCTAAGGAACGCAGACACCTCTAACTAAGGAGTGCAGGATGACATCTGTATCAACCATGACGAGCAGTCAGGACATCGCCCAAGCCACAGCCATACTAGGTACGTCTACAGGCGCATGCCCCAGGGGCCCTCATCGCAAAAAGCAGCGCTGTGAAAACGCCGTAGATGGGACTGAATTTAAGCTAGAATATAGAGGCAGTAATGGGTATACCGTTAAATATACCAACGGAGCAGTTATACTTCGTGTAGATTGTGGTGAGGGAGTGTTTTGGGGGGAGACACAACGCATGTCTACTAGAAACTGGAAAGTCTTTCGCACAGTTGTTTGTGCGGACTTGGACAGTGTGGGATTCCCAGAGATGCTGTATGTTTCCCAGTGGAACAGTCCAACAGGCCCTGAACTTTACAGGGTCGAGGCTGATCGCTTCAACCGTAGCCCCGATGACTTTATTTTTCTCAGTGTATGTGATGACAGGGAAAGTCTTATTGCTGTCAGAGGGGTTGAAAACTGGAGGTTAAATCCTTACCCTCTGAGCATAGAAGAGCGCGCTACATGGTTTAAGGACATGTTTTTTTTATACAGTGGTGCGACTGGAGACCTATGCTGAGTCTGTTTAGCCAGATTGACGACACCATCAAGAGGGTAGTCTCAACACTGCGTACGAGGGTATTAGAAAACGCCTTGTTTTTGATGATTTTGCGACTTGTCCGAAGACTGGTTTGCCTTCTACCCTGTGCAAACCTAAAATCATAAGGCCGTCTGACAACTAAATAAACAAAATGGTAGTTTTAGTTTGTGTGTGTGTGTGTGTGTGTGTGTGTGTGTGTGTGTGTATCTATGCAACAAAATATAACATCTTTTTATCGTTCTCATTTTTCAGAGGGAGACATGCAAGCATGGGACCTCACAGACTCCCCACCTCCACCAGCATTGCTAATCCAGACCCCACCAACTCCACCCCCCTCTCCACAATTGCTGCCGCAGGACCCTACAGGATCGGGTCTGTGTCAGGAAACCATTATCGACATCAAGCTTGCAACCCACCACTTGCTGATGTTGGCGCTAAATGACTTTCTACAGGATACATGCTACAGATGTCAAACAGCTCATCCCAGTCAGGTGCAACACAGCTGCTTGCACGAATTGTCCGAGTATTTCTTTGACACCTACTATGACGATGTGATGATAAGGCTTATGACAGACCGATTCATCCCTGCCATTCGACTGTTTGTACGCGCATACACAGTCGTTGGGACTGGAACACAATTCAGCAGGATTGCAGAACACACTGTTACGTCTCCCCGAGGGCAGGAGGGGGATAACACAACAACTCCGGAAACTCAGTACAGGTGTTATGAAAAGAAGGTTTAATGGCAGCGCTCTCACAAAATAAACAACCCAGACTCAAACAACAAATGTGGGGGAAAAAGGGACAGTTAGGTTGTGCCAAAAAAAACACCAAAAAGACAAAACCAAAACTTAGCTGAGCTGAGCTACTATCCTAGAAAAGCAACAAACAGGAGAGATAGACCCAAACCTCAACTTAAAACAAGCTCAAAATTACATGGGTGGCACCAACCTACTTACCTAGTGTTTCTAACACAAAGACTCTACGTGAGTAAGTGTATGGGGTCCCCAAACTTACCTAGTCCACTTTACTCCCACCACAATCATCAAACAAAAGAAAGACAGCAGGAAAACGTCGCACATGTGTCAAACAATTCAAGGAGGGAAGAGAGCCGCGCCCAGCCACAGGTGAGTCTCCTTATCAAGGGTTTCACTCCTGGGTTGTCCAATCAGGGCCTCCCTCCTCTAATTAGTTGGACGTCACACAGATTGACATCAGCCTGCAGTCTGCGACCTAAGGGAATGGCAAACAAAAGGGGAGGGAAAGAAAACATGCAGCCTGCAGACACGTAACACCCCCACCCTTACAAGTCCAAACAAACAGTTTGGATCCTTCAAACAAAAACAAAAACCCTAAACAGACTACAGGGCACGGGATAGTGCATCAGCCAGGACATTTTCTGTCCCCTTTTTATGGCAGATTTGAAGGTTGTACTCTTGAATGATTAAAGACCACCTCATAAGCCGACGATTGTTATTGTACATCCTTGAAAGGAAAACAAGCGGATTGTGGTCTGTAAAGACTTTTATGGGATCCCTGCTTAATCAGAGATAAACCTCAAAATGCTGCAGAGCCAGCAGAACGGCAAGGGTTTCTTGTTCGATGGTGGAATACCTTCTCTGGGGAAGAGTGAACTTCTTTGAGAAGTAGCACACAGGGTGGTCGAGTCCATCCTGATCTTCCTGTAGAATGACAGCACCTGGACTGAGATCTAGTCACCCCACAAGCAGTGTTTTCTTGCTGGCTAACTTTCAAGCCTGGGGGGCTTATCCAGCATCTCAGGGACAGGCATCACTTTTCCACCTGCTAAATCATTCCCTAGGATGAAATCAACCCCTTTTATTGGCAGCGAGGGGAGGACAGCGACCTTACCGACTCCACTGAACACAGAGGAAGTGACATGAACATGGTGCAAAGGCGCAGACACAAAAGTCATTCCAATACCCTGGGCCACAACACTTGACTGACAGGATGACTCAACAGAAAAAGGCAAAATACCCTCCCGAATGATGGACTGTGAACCACCCGTGTCTCGCAGCATTGTTACAGACTGGTCATTACCAGCACCACCCGTCAAAGAAACACATCCCTGTGTGATAAATGGTTTGAAACAAGGGTCTATTTCACTCTGAGATGTTTGGTTTCTGGGAGGCGACATGTTTTTAATCAAACCCACTCCCTTGGGTTGTGGCAGCGTGGTCTTATTTTTTAGTGCAAGGCAATCAGCAATGACATGACCTTTTTTGTGGCAATAGAAGCATTCACGTACCTCACGAGAGAGAAATGGTTGCTTAGCTCTGGCTTCAGGCTGACCCCGATCAGGCTTCAGTGAGCGTGTGATCAACACTTTATCTGAACGAGGGGGTGATGCAAACACATTTCTGTGAGTCAAAGTGAACTCATCAGCCAGAACGGCGGCTTTTGACAGTGAGGCAACCTTTTGCTCATTTAAAAACATTACAAGCTTCTCTGGTAATAGATTTTTAAAATCTTCCAACAGGACTAACTGACGAAGCGCTTCAAACTCTTTCTTCACCTCACTTGCCGTGCACCACTTGTCAAAAAGAACTGCTTTCTCACGCACGAACTCTACATATGTGTGACCATCTGACTTCTTGTGATTCCTGAACTTTTGCTGGTAGGCCTCAGGCACAAGCTCATAAGCACGAAGGATGGACTCCTTCAGTACATCATATTTCATGCTGTTTTCGATAGAGAGAGTTGATACAACCTCCTGTGCTTTGCCCATTAGCTTGCATTGCAACAGCACAGCCCACATTTCTTTTGGCCATTCTAATGCTGTTGCAATCCTTTCAAAAGCATTAAAGTAGGAATCGACTTCAGTCTCTCTAAATGTTGGCACCAAAGCAATATTTTTGCGCACATCAAACCTATAGGTGCTGCCAGATGAAGGCAAGGGTTCTGAAGTAACTGGTGAGCTGGGAGAAGACAGGCTTTGTGTAAGTCTCATAGCTTCCACCTCTAGCTGTTTCAACTTTACCTCCTTCTCAGCTTCAATTTCCAGCTGACGTATCCGAAGTTTGAAGTCAAGCTCGGCCTTACGTGTTTGCTCCCTTTCCTGCGCCTCCAGCCGAAGGCGAGCTAGACGCACCTTAAGTCTAGCATGTCCATTTGACCCACTGAAGTCTGGGGACAGAGGATCAAAGCGAGGTAGAGTGGGAGGAACCGTAGGCTCCACCTGGACTTTGGGGGGAGTAGCTATAGCACCATCCTCCGCCTTCAGAGGTGCGACACCTTGCCCGACAGAGAGAACGTTACTATCACACACATCAGAACCGGGCAAGATCTTCAACTCAACCAGACGTAAGATAATGCCCTTGATTTCCTTCTTCGCACTATATTTCTTTACTGGAATATCAAAGTGTGCCGCAATACTCAATAAGTCGTCTTTGCGACATAACTCAAACCTCTCAGGACTCGGAGCACGAATAAAATCTTCTAAGTCAAAAGCCATACTTAATTACAAGGCAGTAACACTGTACCAAGCACCAGCGCTGTCTATAGCTCTGGGAAATATATCCCGGACGAGCCCCCACTTGTGTTACGTCTCCCCGAGGGCAGGAGGGGATAACACAACAACTCCGGAAACTCAGTACAGGTGTTATGAAAAGAAGGTTTAATGGCAGCGCTCTCACAAAATAAACAACCCAGACTCAAACAACAAATGTGGGGGAAAAAGGGACAGTTAGGTTGTGCCAAAAAAAACACCAAAAAGACAAAACCAAAACTTAGCTGCGCTGAGCTACTATCCTAGAAAAGCAACAAACAGGAGAGATAGACCCAAACCTCAACTTAAAACAAGCTCAAAATTACATGGGTGGCACCAACCTACTTACCTAGTGTTTCTAACACAAAGACTCTACGTGAGTAAGTGTATGGGGTCCCCAAACTTACCTAGTCCACTTTACTCCCACCACAATCATCAAACAAAAGAAAGACAGCAGGAAAACGTCACACATATGTCAAACAATTCAAGGAGGGAAGAGAGCCGCGCCCAGCCACAGGTCAGTCTCCTTATCAAGGGTTTCACTCCTGGGTTGTCCAATCAGGGCCTCCCTCCTCTAATTAGTTGGACGTCACACAGATTGACATCAGCCTGCAGTCTGCGACCTAAGGGAATGGCAAACAAAAGGGGAGGGAAAGAAAACATGCAGCCTGCAGACACGTAACACACACCATGACTGAACTGAGATCATCACAACATATAGCATGCGCAATTAACGACAACATTGGGCTGCTGTTAGAATCAAGTCGTTATGCCCAGCTTGTTAAACCAGCCATGCTTTGCATGATTGGTAACTACTGGGCTGGGAGACACCTGGTTTAATGTATACTGTTCAGTATTCCTTGTCTGTGTGAATGAAATAAAAAGACGTGTTAACACCAACATTTTAGTCATTTGTGTCTTGCATACATCATGGAAAACACCTTGTATAAAATTTATCATGATCCGGCCCATCCTGCTGGCTTGGCCAGTTTAAATAAGCTCCGTTTAGCTACCGCCGAGGCAACAGGGGTAAAACCCTCATTATCACAGGTCAAACATTATTTAGAACAAGATGACACTTACACACTCCATAAACCAGCTAGGATCCACTTTCCCAGAAACAGAGTATTGGTTAATGGAATCGACAAACAGTTTCAAGCCGATCTGGTTGATATGTCTGAATACATGGCAGATAATGACAGTGTTAGATACCTGCTAACATGTATAGATGTATTCTCAAAATATGCATGGGTTAGATGTCTCACAACCAAGACGGGCCCGGCCATAACAGCCGCATTTGAGGATATACTTACCGAGGGCAGGATCCCCATGAAACTACAAACAGATGAAGGCAAAGAATTTTATAATACACCCTTTAAACAGCTAATGAAGCGATATAACATCAAACATTTCTCAACAGCTAGTGAGGTTAAATCTAGTATTGTTGAAAGATTCAACCGCAGCTTCAAGGGTAGAATGTGGAAGTATTTAACATCCGTCAACTCAAGGAGATATGTACAAGTCATCCCTGAGCTCACACAGGCATGTAACAATGCTTATCACAGGTCTATCCAAATGGCTCTGGCAGAGGTAAATAAGGATAATGAGAAGCTGGTCCTTAACACCCTGTACAAAACCAAGCCTCAGAAGAAAGTGCATTTTAAATTTAATGTTGGCGACACCGTACGAATATCAAAACTGAGAGGAGTGTTTCGAAAAGGATACGAACAAACCTACACCGATGAGATTTTCACAATCAGTGAGTGTATAGGGAGACAACCTCCAGTCTACAGACTAGCCGATCTAGCAGGAGAGGTGTTGAAAGGAACATTTTATGAGCCTGAAATACAACGTGTGATTGTTGATTAAACACAAAACATTTAAAATTGAAAGCATATTGGCTAGAAAAAAAGTGGGCCGGAAAAAGATGGCTCTAGTAAAATGGTTAGGATGGCCAGCAAGTTTTAATTCATGGATTCCAGAAAAAGACATTGATGCGTGATTAACCCGGATGACACAGCTCTGCAGTCATTCATTCATCACAGTGCAGAGACGGAGTAAAGAAGGATGGATAAAAAGAACAACAAAGCAGGCTTTTTCTGTGAGTCTCTTCTCGAATGCATCGGCTCATGTTTACCCAGGCAATAAGATATCTAATTTTAGAACAAAACTAGCAAAACCTATTGTTTTGAATAATCAGTATGAGGTAGCTGTTATAGAGATACAGTACCCACGCACTTGGTTGTCTTTTCCACAACCAGACTCGCAAGTAGAAATTTATAACCCTGTCAAAGATGATGCCCTAGCCGTAACTACGATCGAGCTGTCTGTGGGTCATTATACCTCTGTGGAGCAAATAATAAAAGAATTTAATTTGAAATGCCAACAGCACCAGGGCACAACGGACATTAAAACACAATACAACACAGTTAGTAACTATGTCAGTGTTATGGGGCCTAGAGGCAGCATGCTCACATTTAGAGGGAGACTGGCAGAAATCCTAGGATTTGAAACAGAAGAACCGTTTGTACTTCATTATAAAAACACATACGCGCCACATCCTGCTGACATATACGGCGGAAAATACAACATGTTTATTTATGCAGATATTGCCGACTACCAAGTTGTGGGTGATGCCCATGCGCGGCTATTAAGGGCTATAAATATCACAGACGATGTGCGGCGTGTAACCATTTTGCAATTTGACAGCCCACACTACACACCTGTGTCAAAGACATTAATCGACGACATAGAAATTGATTTGAAAGATGACCAGAATCAACACATACCCTTTTTATACAGTAAGGTGTTTGTCAAGCTACACTTCCGACCGATAAGACAGCATTTTTAAAAAGAAAGGATGGGTGTCTACAACACAGATGAAGCAAAATATCTAAAATATTACCTCGCGCAAGACGGGGGGGAGTTGGGAGGGTATATAGGGACCAGCACACAATATGGCGCAGGTCTAGGGGGGTTGTTCCGCAGCTTATTTAGATTTGCAGTACCGCTGTTTAAAAAAGGAGTCAGTATAGTCAAACCCCACCTAAAAACAGCCGCATCAGGCATAGTGTCTGATGTCATATCCAACATAACCAAGCCCACAGCCACTAAGCAGGACGGTAATGGGGTGTATGTGTATACGCCCTATACTTCAAAGACCCCACCCACAGCGCGCACTATGTCTAAAAAGCGTAAAACCACAAAACCAGGCAGAACATCCAACAAACGGACACCGTCACGCGGAGTGAAAAGACCCCAAACTAGGCGTTCAAAAACTACAGCGTTTGACATATTCTAAATGGCGCTGTTACACAGTCAATCTGGAGAATGTGTAAAAACAGAGTTGGATCTGTTTACCGTTCCCTACACACAGACTAGCATTGAGAAAAGTATGTTTATTGAAATACCGCCTGTTTCGGCAATCACTGACGGAGGCCCGATCGAGTTTTACATCTCATCGTCTGGAGAAGATTACCTGGATCTAAATGACACATATATCTACACGCGTGTGAGAATCACAAACGCTGATGGCTCAAACCTGGCTAGGGACGCTAACGTGGGATTTATTAATTATCCCGGATGTACCTTGTTCTCGCAGGTTGACGTTAATTTGGGAGACCGTCTAATTAGTCAATCATCCAACACATATCCATATAGAGCCGTGATAGAATGTCTTATCAATTATAATAAGGACACTTTAGATACACAGTTCAGCACCGGGTTATTCTGTAAGGATACAGCATCACACATGAATGACACATCCATAGAAGGGGACAACCAAGGCCTTGTGACCAGAGGCAAATATACAGCAAATAGCAGCATTGTTGAATTGATAGCGCCTATACATGCAGACCTGTTTTTTCAAGAAAAACTGATACTTAATGGAATTGATCTGTCACTGAAATTTGTGCGCTCTAAAGATGAATTTGCTCTCATGACGGCGGATGCCAATGCATACAAAGTTCAAATTGTCTCAGCCAGTCTCTTTGTCAAGAAAGTGAGTGTATCACCGAGCGTCAGACTTGCACACAACAAGGCATTGCACCATGCAAACGCAAAATATGCTATAGGCAGAGTATCTTTAAAGACCTTCTCCATACCGGCTGGTGCTCGAGTATCAACTAATGACAATTTATTTATGGGCAGGATACCTAAATTTGTCATCATTGCATTCATTGATAATGAAGCTTTTACAGGAAGTCCAACCCGTAACCCATTTCATTTCGAAACCTGTGATATAGAATTCATTTCTTTATACGCTGGGGGTCAGGCTTATCCTGCTAAACCGTTCCAGCCAAATTTCCAGAGAAAACAGTATACCAGAGAATTCTATCAGCTGATACAAACCACTGGAAGACATTTAAAGGACAGGTCGCTAGCCATTTCACGTGACGACTTTGGTAACGGGTATACTTTATTCTGTTTCAATCTGGAAGCTGACGAAGGACATTCAGGCAATGACGGCGAGTTTTAATTAACGATACGTTAATTAAAACTGGGAACGTTAGGCTTGAAACCCGTTTCAGAAACCCACTACCCCGCACAATGAACATCTTGTGTTATTCCGTGTTTGATTCAGTCATTGAAATATCTAACATGAGACAGGTGCTCTTGGATTACTACTGAGGCAACAAAGACGGTCATGAACACTATAGAACTAACATCTATGATGGGCAGGATTATTATCCTTGTCCAAGTCATTCTGAGCCTGTTGTCTAATGTTGCCTGTGTACTGTTGCGGTTGTTTCAATAAGTCCAGCTGATGTTGAGGCACCAAAAACATCTTTTGCACATGCTCCATTTTCACCTGTTTGCTATCAGACTGGTTATGAAAGGGATTGCAGCCCCTAATAAGGGTAGTAAAAACCCTCCAGATTGGTTGATTGTCTTTCTCTTTTTCAAAGTGTTTATCTTTTTGTCAGCAATCAGTCTGATTAGAGATTTTTTCTTTTTTAGCTGTTTGTACTGCTGATTGGTCAGTGGAATGTTACCTTGCAATACGTTAAAGGCTATCTCACACAATGCATTGATGAAATCCAAGCCTGCATTGCTAATAATAACTCTGCGTAGAGCCGGTGGAGACTTATATATCAACTCCAACAGAGACAGATTCCTCCGCATGCGTAATGACATCCTTTCACCTCTTCACTGTTTTTTGTTTTGGGATATAAACAACCGGACGGTCTGACAGTAAATTTGTTCTGAGTCTTAAATAGTCCGGGGTCTTGGCTTTATAGTCTATTAAAAGATACCCGTATGTTGTTGATGTGGCATCATTAAACGCTTCTATAAAATATTTAGTATTACCACACTGAAAAAAAAGTTCTTTCAATTTACTTGATTTTATTGTGTACATCAGTCCCACATAATATGAATAAGTATGACTGACTTAATTTTCCACTTTCCAACAAGTAATAATTACTTGTAAAGGCAAAGTATTTCATTCACATTAGATTACTTAAAAAAATCATGTTCGATGTACATACTGTTTATCTGTTACCAAAATATCAATGTATTACATAATGTTGATATATTTTAAAGTTTAACACCAACGTATTTTTGATTGTCAGTGGTACTTAATGAAATTGTGTAACATAAAGGCATTATAATTATGTTCCTGCAACACAAATTATGGCTTTAATCCTACTTAATTATTTTAAGTCAACTTCATAAAAATTCAGTCCTTGGTTTCTTGCCTATGTACAATATAATAATGTAAATATAAACTAAATGTTATTGACAAAAAAGGCAAAAAAAAAATGTGAGTGCTGAAAAGTTCACCTTTATTTTAACAGCAGTGAAAACAGCAAGCATATAAACTTGTTACACAGTTTTAGCGATTGCCTGCAGATATAACTGAAAGAAAGATTTAAAACATTTGTAAATATTTCCCCTCAAAACTGACCTTAGCAGCAATACAAGAAAGCTACAAATAAGTGCTTATTAATGATCCTGTCATCTTACACATATTTGTATTTAATTTCACAATTAAAAGTTTGAAACTAAATTAAGCCTACTTGGAAAAAGAATCAAAAAGCATCCATGAACAAACAGGCTTACACAAATATAACTTTTTTTTGCATTTAACATTTCTACAACTCCTGTTACCTGGAGTTTAAGAGACAGAAACCAGCAAGCTGCTTTGAATGATCAAGTCTGTACATATATAGAACAATTTCAGCTTAAATTGGTCTTCCAAAACTCAAAGAGGCAGCAAGCTGCTATTAAGGATAAGATATATCTTCATACATGTCACATTTTGTATTTAGCTGTACAGAATTTTTTTACTAAATTGAAGCTTAAATGACACCGTCACATAATACCAAACACCTAAAGGAATCTTCCTTTTGAACATATAAGCAGGATGTAAAGGTTGACCCAGAGCACATTGCTAAAAAACCTCTGTAAACATTTCTCGCAATACAATACCACCAAAAGGAAGAAAAGAAAAAAAAAGTGTCACCTCGAAGTGCAGTCACATGAGAAAAAACAACAACAACAACAAAAAAAACCCCAAACAAACAGTATCAGCAGTATAACATTGCAGTTCTTTGTTTTGTGTTCAGTAAAGAATTACTGAAGTGCAGTCTTTGACCCTTCAGTGAAACAGACGGTTTTTGAGAGCAAGAACTTTGTTGGAGAGTTTAGCTCCATCCAGTTCCATGAAAACCTTCTGGAAAACCTCAAAGGTGTAGCGGAGGTCAGCAGGGTAGGCAAGGTTTAGTGCATACATGAGTCCAAATAGCATTACCACAGCAAATGCTACATTATCCAAATTCTTCACCACCCTGATGCCTTCAAGGACAACTCCAATGTCTTCTTGTTCATCTGCTGAAGCTTGTTCTTTAAGAAGATAAATTCCAACAGTGGTGTCTTCAATGGCCTCATTGATGGCGTCTTCATCCATGTCCTGTAAAAAATACATAAATAAATAAAATAAAAGTCATGTTACTCAATCCATGGCAAGTGAGCAATATGATGTACTGGTGAAAGTCACCCCCCCACCCCCCCAAAAAATAAAATAAAATACCCCAAGTACTTACCACATACTCCCGGATAAGGTTGTCAGGATCTTCACCCATGTAGATACACACTCCCTTAATGACACACTCACGTCCAGCATCAACATCTTCACACTGAAATGAAATTTGTGTGATTAGTATCTTCAGTCAGCCCTTCTCATTGATTTTAGGTTTTAGTACTGTACTTTACATGAATGCTTTCAAAGTAAAGGCACACATACTAATAAAGTTGACTAAGTAGATTAAAACAAAAACAAGCAGATGTAAAAGTAGTACAAGATGACAGCATTTATCATTGGAAAAACATTTACAATTTTTAACCAATTAAAAGTTTTGTCCAAAGGGGGTCATAGTTGTGTTAAGGCTTTATCACTTACATTATCCATTTGTGCCACAACTTTTTTCAGTCTTTGTCCAAGCTGTCCTCCTCTTCTTTTGAACAGCTTCACCAGGTTGTCTAAGTGGAGATCCATCTGAGACAGGAACTTTGATTGAAGGGGGATTGTGGTAATTCTTTTAAACTCAGCATTGATCTGAAAACATCAGCACAAAAGAGTGAGCTTCAAATGTTTAACACCAGGAAGAAGGCCACAATCACCAATGCTGAAGAAATTGGCTGTTAAATGTGCCTAAAGTATTTTAGCTTAACACCTCTTCCAAGAACTCCCGGTGTGAGTCAAACTTTACCTCATGGACATCAAATAGAGCAGGCCATCTTGCCATGAAAGCCTCTACCATTGGTGCATCACGAACAACTTCATGTCTTCTGTAGGCAAAAGTCTTTTCCATCTTGAATTTCACCAACTCTCTGTTGTTCTTCTTCTTTATGTCCAAGAGTAAAGTTTTCCGCATTGCCTCCAGGCTCTCCTCAGTTTCTTCTGGTGGGTATGTTGGGCAAAAGTTAACTTCTGCCCTCTTTGCTTTTTTGACACCAAAGGCTGCACTGCATCTTCCAACAGGTTTGTTCTTTAGAGAGTTTACAGTCACCTCTGGGCAGCCCAGTTTTCGTAGCTGGGTGCGATAGTTTGAGAGTTTATATTTTAAACTGGTCTTCCATCCTCCAAATCCAGTGTTGGAGCCTGTCTCAGTTAGACAGGGATGCTTCTTGATCAGACTCTGAGCTACTTGATCCATTTCTTTATCACTGACATACACTTTATACTTCACAATTTCCTGCACCAAACCTTCAAGGATGGCTGACTTCAACTTGGGATCTGGAATAAGTGCAGTTCCATTCTGATTGTACGCAATTTTTGCCTGCTGAAGTTGTAATTCAGCATCATACGAAAACTTGGGCACATAAAAGACAGCAGGCCAAGAAGATCGTGAGCTTGTTGACTCACTTGATGACAACACATCCGTGTCCACAGATCCACCAGACAGGTACGAAGAATCGTTAACAGAGGAACAGCTGAGGGCTTCGGAGTCCTGGACAGGTTAAAGAATGATATAATCCTCATGCTGCATAGTGGTGGGTCTTGACATGTCAATAACTTTAAGAGTCCCTCTGTCTGCCACTTCTGAAACTGAGGTAAGATTAAGGAACTCATTCCCAAACAAGGAATCCATAAACTGAAGTCTGAAATCGCCCTGAAGACCACACTGTCTCTTGACTTCAACAATGAGATCCTCAATTGATTCAGGTGGTCCATTGGAGAGAGTGAGCCTTTGACAGGTTCCATCAGTCAAGATGATCTTTAGGATCACAGGGGTCCCCATTTCAAGCAGCTATTCTGTAGACGAAAAACAACAACAACAATACATCAGACACCCAGAAAGAATAACTTCAGTTTAGTCTTCATACAGTTACCCATACATATCAGTCAGTTATAAAAGGTCAGATATACAAAAAAAAAAAAAAAAAAGAATGTATCTAGTGAAATACATGTGACTGAACTTATTACAAATATTTGCACACCTTTTATTTCTATATGCCTTTTTAAAGTCACCATGCGGACTGATCCGATCTTGTAGTCAACCAGTGGATAAGTGTCAAGGAGTTCACGGAGTGAAACAAGAGTGAATATTCTTGCAGATACTGGGTTGAGCTCAAAAGCTCTGTAGTGCTCCCTGTACCAGCCACCGAGCTCTCTGACAATGTAGAATATGCTCTGGTTTACAATGCAGATGTGGTTTATTTCACAGAATTCTGGCAACCCACCAGCTGCCCTGTGGGCCAGTACCATTCCCTTCCTATAAGTTATGCCCTTTATTGTCACACACTGTGCAAGGTTTATCTCTAGAATGTCAGGGAATGTTTGCCTAATGACTCTAGCCATCTCCTCTTTAAGCAAATCCACTGGAAAAGTTGATACAGCCGAGACCTCTAGTTCAGACTTGCCAAGAGATGGGGAGCTTAGATGGTAAGCTATCATCATCTGATGCTTTGAGGCCAAGGAGAGAGGCACATTCTTAAAGCAGCTTGTGTGTCTCATGACCTGCTTGAAAAAGCTGTGTTTGGCCTCGAAACGCATTGTCCACAGCCAAACAACTGGACCAAAAAACCTAATCATCTGTGGATAGTGCTCCAAATAATGGTGTTTTGGTAGTAGCTTAACATCAGGAAACAGTGCCTGGTATCGCTGTCTGTGCTCTATAATTTTGCTTTCCAAAAAAGCCAGAGAGTCATCACTATGCACAGGGGACACGACAAGTTCTGTGATATCCTTCAGAGTCATGAGAACAAGCCATGCAGGCTCATCTTCAGGCACAAGTGATCCAACTAAAAAAGGCAAGAACCGGAGCAAGCTCCAGTTCTCATGCGCATTTCCTCCTACTGTTTTGGTGCTAGAGAAAGTTTGTGACACTACATGAGGTCTGTTTGTCTTATCTTCCCATTTGTAGGGGAACTTCAGAATCGCATTGTTTAAGTCGGCTAAAGTGAAAAACTTCTTTGATATAAGAACTGTCAAGCAATGAGCCAACTCTACTGGGATTATACCCTCAAAAACATTGTGAGCAAGATCAGGCGGATAACCAAATATGACATGAAAGTGGGACAGATTTTTGGTGAAGACACATTCTCTTTTCACTCCACAACAGCCTGTACCTGTATCTTGGGCTTGTTTGACATGGACTTGGTGAAGGTCTTTGCTTCTTAGCGTGAAAGCACCAGACGCTACAGAATACAGCTGAATATCACTGCTCTTCCCTGTGCAAAATCTGCAATAGTATTCTACAGAAAAGCTTTGCATAAATCCTGCAACACTGTGTGCTCCAAGGTTATCTGCGATTACACTTACGACTGTACCTTTGACTGACTCTCCTAATAGTGGAACATAAACGCCATGTTCTTCAAGAGTTTTCAGATCCTGTAGAAGAGGTTCCAAGATTTTGTCATAACCATAAGTTTTAACGTCAGTGGTTTTGCACAACACTGACAAGTAGATGGACGATAAGGAGGAATGAGATCCTGAAGGCAAGTTAGTCAAAACCCAATAAATGGCACAAAGCTTGTGTTTCTTCCGTGAGGTACCAAGGGGGTTACAGACTTCAAAGTCATCCACATAAAAACGTAGGGAAATCCTTAGATTTTCTCCAGAAAGGAAAAAGTTTTCCTTAAATAGGGAACCATCACTTGAAGACCTGTAATGATATGACCCAGTAGAGTCTGTTCCCACCTGTTGTTTATGGCATTTCACAACTTCATCAACAACATCTTTTCTACTCAACAGCTGCTGTAACAATTTCAGCAATGGGACATATTGGAAACTGTGTTTCTTTTCAGCATCAAGTATATATTCAACTGGTTCTAAAACACAGAAATTTTCCTTGTAATACTGCTTACGCAGATATGCTGTGCTTAGCGGACCACCCTTTTGAATGGACCTTAGTACAGGATTACCTGAAAAAACTGCATTAATAGTTTCTGTAATGAGATCTTTATCAATGGGGAGGTTTCTTTGATTAAAGATATTCGTCACAATATCACAGGATAAGGGTACAGGTGCCGACCGTATCAAATGATAGAGTTCCTCTAAAAATACATCAATAGCTGTGCTTGGCACATGGACCAAATGCTCCAGCTTTAGCAGAGTAGTTGCAAAACTTTGCTCTATGACTTTTTGCAAGTCCTCAGTATCACACTGACCATGTGAAGGAATGACAGTATCCAACTGATCTACAAACTCCTGACTATTTTCCTCAAATTCATTTGTAGGTGCGATTCCTGTTCTTACTATACCTCGTTTAAAATCACCTGGTGCATAATGTCTGTGTTTACGGTTTTTGTGTGATTTAAATGTACAGTAAATGTTTGTTTTAAAGTTGCAGCCTAGAAACATACAAGTAAGTGTCTCATTTCTTTTAAGATGCGCATATATGTGAGCAAAATAATCACGCTCTGATGCTAAATCATTGCATTCGCAAAGGTGGCAACTGAAAATCGCCTTTTTTTTGGTAGTGAACCCCGTGCTGTGGATTTTATTTTGATGGACAATAAGGGCATTCCACGTTTTAAAGGTGCATGGACAATGCAGGTATGTACATGGAAAGTGAGAACGACGTCCAAAATGTGGATGTTTTAATCTGTAGTGATGCAAAAGCTTGGAACGACTTGATACCGTTTCTGTGCACCCCTTACAACTCCACATTCCCAGCACCACCTAACCCTGTAAGACACAGATAATCAAGAGTCAGCTCATTCAATATCCAGAGGATTACGTCAGATTCAGAGATAACTAACACACACACACACACACACACGCTTAAAATTGGACGCCAACATTGAAGATTTATTTTGTTTCTTTATGCTAATCTACGTATACAATAACATTGATGTTATTGCACATAACAAGAATATAACTTCATTTTCCAGACATGTGTAATCATAAAAGTAAAAAATGCCACCATCACAAACAACATTAACTTTTACTAAAAAAAGTTATTCCCAACAAGCAGAACATTAAAGTGCCAATCTTTTGCTCATTTATACATAATGTTTTGAGAAGCAGCTCACATATGTTCCAAACAAACAAAAAAAAACCCCAGAAAGGTTGTAACTTTTGTTTGGACACTATTGGAAAATTCACAATCCAGAACTTAATTAGACAATTAGAACCACTGTTTATTGGCCATGCTTTTCTTGGGGTGCTGGGAGCATGCTCCATTGAACAAATGTACGTATCTGTTTGTAGATACAGTGGGGCAAAAAAGTATTTAGTCAGCCACCGATTGTGCAAGTTCCCCCACCTAAAATGATGACAGAGGTCAGTAATTTGCACCAGAGGTACACTTCAACTGTGAGAGACAGAATGTGAAAAAAAAATCCATGAATCCACATGGTAGGATTTGTAAAGAATTTATTCGTAAATCAGGGTGGAAAATAAGTATTTGGTCAATAACAAAAATACAACTCAATACTTTGTAACATAACCTTTGTTGGCAATAACAGAGGTCAAACGTTTACTATAGGTCTTTACCAGGTTTGCACACACAGTAGCTGGTATTTTGGCCCATTCCTCCATGCAGATCTTCTCGAGAGCAGTGATGTTTTGGGGCTGTCGCCGAGCAACACGGACTTTCATCTCCCGCCACAGATTTTCTATGGGGTTGAGGTCTGGAGACTGGCTAGGCCACTCCAGGACTTTCAAATGCTTCTTACGGAGCCACTCCTTTGTTGCCCGGGCGGTGTGTTTTGGATCATTGTCATGTTGGAAGACCCAGCCTCGTTTCATCTTCAAAGTTCTCACTGATGGAAGGAGGTTTTGGCTCAAAATCTCACGATACATGGCCCCATTCATTCTGTCCTTAACACGGATCAGTCGTCCTGTCCCCTTGGCAGAAAAACAGCCCCATAGCATGATGTTTCCACCCCCATGCTTCACAGTAGGTATGGTGTTCTTGGGATGCAACTCAGTATTCTTCTTCCTCCAAACACGACGAGTTGAGTTTATACCAAAAAGTTCTACTTTGGTTTCATCTGACCACATGACATTCTCCCAATCCTCTGCTGTATCATCCATGTGCTCTCTGGCAAACTTCAGACGGGCCTGGACATGCACTGGCTTCAGCAGCGCAACACGTCTGGCACTGCGGGATTTGATTCCCTGCCGTTGTAGTGTGTTACTGATGGTGACCTTTGTTACTTTGGTCCCAGCTCTCTGCAGGTCATTCACCAGGTCCCCCCGTGTGGTTCTGGGATCTTTGCTCACCGTTCTCATGATCATTTTGACCCCACGGGATGAGATCTTGCGTGGAGCCCCAGATCGAGGGAGATTATCAGTGGTCTTGTATGTCTTCCATTTTCTGATGATTGCTCCCACAGTTGATTTTTTCACACCAAGCTGCTTGCCTATTGTAGATTCACTCTTCCCAGTCTGGTGCAGGTCTACAATACTTTTCCTGGTGTCCTTCGAGAGCTCTTTGGTCTTGGCCATGGCGGAGTTTGGAGTCTGACTGTTTGAGGCTGTGGACAGGTGTCTTTTATACAGATGATGAGTTCAAACAGGTGCCATTCATACAGGTAACGAGTGGGGGACAGAAAAGCGTCTTACAGAAGACGTTACAGGTCTGTGAGAGCCAGAGATTTTCCATGTTTGAGGTGACCAAATACTTATTTGCCACCCTAATTTACGAATAAATTCTTTACAAATCCTACCATGTGAATTCATGGATTTTTTTTCCACATTCTGTCTCTCACAGTTGAAGTGTACCTCTGGTGCAAATTACTGACCTCTGTCGTCATTTTAAGTGGGGGAACTTGCACAATCAGTGGCTGACTAAATACTTTTTTTCCCCACTGTATCTGTATTAGTTGGGCTTGAATAAGATAATAGTTAAGTAAGGGGCACTTCACCTAAAACAATGACTATGACAGATGATTTGGCATTCATGGGCAAAGGTTCTTAAACCCAAGTCTAAGTCTACATCCACACACACAAGGTATTTTTGAAAACGCAGCTTTTTCTGTGCATTTTGGTCTTTCGTCCACACAAACGGGATTTTGTATCACTGAAAACTGAGATTTTCGCGCAACGCCTTTTTAGACGTCACGCTGTGAGATTAATTTCTTCAGTAGCAGATACTGGCAAAATACAGTTGCTGTTAATCTTACTGTTTGCAGTTTTTACACACTTACATATACATACGCAGTTACTGTGCCTCCATTAAGAAAGACAGGTGTCAGGGTGAACTTATACATTTAACATGGACGCTCTCACAACCTAAATACCTACGCCAACTTTGTAGTTGGTTTTGCGAAAACATTTTATTTTTATTAAATTTCTGTATGCTGTATGAATTTTGTGCATTCCCCAGTTGTGAGTCTACACCAGTCGTATTTCATAGCGTTGTGAACCTGGCCATGAGAGCGAGAGACACAAAATCCAAAATACTGTCTTTAGTTATTAACATTTCAAATGCCTTCATCATTTCAAAGGTAACACAAAATTAGCTGCCTTTCTAGAAAAAACACGAAAACTTTTCAGAATTACCTCAAAGTTTTGTGAGTATACAAAACTGTTTACTCCTTCCGCTCCCAGGCTTCTAGACTTCTGATTAACCAACATTTCTACACTGTTTGTTACACTAGGATTTGGTTCTTGACAGCATTTGAGTTTACATGTGGACGGAGATATTTTTTCAAGACTGCAGCATGGATGGGATTTTTTTTTTTTTTTTTTTTTTTTTTTTAAACTAAAATGGGAAAAATCCATTTTCAAAAATATCTGTGTACGTGTGGACGGATTCTTGTTATGACTTGCGTGTGTGTCAGCCACCAGAATTAACATATCTCACAGTGGCAATCCCAGCTTGCTAAACTCTGACGGTTGCAGCAATTAGCCACTGTAGCAATGACTAGCAGTGTAACACAAACACTATTGCGCTCTCTCGGTGAGATTTCATGAGCTTGTTAAGCCACTAACAACCCAGTGTTCTCTGCCACATTCCAAATCCGACCGATAACAGCCGCTTTCTCCCGACTATGTGCACTTTGTTAGACTATTTTTCAGCTATAGTCGTGTAGCTAATACCAACACTAGCTAGCAGTGTAAAAAGAAAAGGAAAAAGTGCATTTTGGTGCATGCTGTACGAAAAGCATTACAGATAACTTTTTTCCCAGCACGCAACAAAATAATTCTGTGAAAACATCCCCAAGTAAAACAAATGTATTTAATTTACTTACCTTCTCACTATGCCCACTAACGCAGTGCCAAAGGTTGCATGTGGCTTAACAGTCTTCCAGAAACTGGCGGTCAATTGCGCTCTCCTTGAATAATGTTTTTGTATAAAGGCCGCGCTTATGTGATTGTCCAATCATATTTAGTTGCTGTCTTTGAATATATTACATCATTTCCGTTGGTGGTCAAACATGATTACAATGGTTTTAGTATACTAATTTAGTCATTTTATATCAATGCAAGAAAAATGAGTAGTTTCAGTATTGTTTATAATTACGTAAATGGTACTTTATTCAATAATGTAAATAAGAGAAACATGAAAGGCTTGTGTAGCATTAACTAAATTCATTTGTGCAAATCCAAAAGCCTGCCAATTCCCATTTTTTCAGTGCAGGAAACATTTGTTTACCTAAAAGCATGATTTGATATTTATCTCTAGGATTTTTAAACAATATTAGGTAGTAACTGTTGTGATTTAACTAACTCCCCCCAGTCAGTGTCATTTAATACACCCTCTGGGGGAACAATGATCGATTCTCCGCTCGAACTTGAACTGTGTGTGTGTTCCTCCAGATATGATACAACTTCAGCCACAGAGACAGCTAGCCATGTCTCATTACAGCGTGCACCTGGGGAGTCAGAGAAAAATGTGTAGTTATCCTTTGTATAATCTATGTGGGTGTCTGGGCCAGTTAACTTTAGTCTGCGCAGACATATCATACTAGTATTAAAATGGAAAGGGATCTGTCCTAGGGGTAGTGAGGGTTTTAACCTATTCTTGGGGCGTTTCATTGGGGCGCAGGTCCCTGCGGTGTCATTAGATAACTTCAATAATTCGCCTAATGGAGTCTCAGGGTTAGTTGGTGTGTGTGTGTGTCTAAGTAGGCAATCGAGAGGGCTCAGAGTCAACTGTAAAGTGTCTTTAAGGAGAGCATTATCTCCGCCGATTTTCTCTAGTCCCTCAGTGAGGGGGAAACCGGATATGGGGTATCCTACTATAACCTGTTCTGGATTACCTTTTGAACAGACATAACAGTTACTGTTTCCTAAGTCACGAGCGGCTATTCTGGCATTTTCATACCAGGCGTTAGCTCCTGCTCTAGGGGGTGCATAAAATGGTTTATTAGTGGCGTCTATGTTGTCATTTACTGATTTTAGGGAACGTGAGGAGTGCATTAAGTAGGTGTCTTGCAAAATAGAGCATGAGGTATCGTCAGCAAAATATGACCTGCAGAAATGTGTACATGGTTGCAGTCTACAATACAAAATAGCAAAGAAAAATCCTAAAGTTAATGCGATAGATATGATAAATAACCTAAATATATAAGAAAATATATAGGAAAAACACAGTTCTTCAGTCGTCTCCTGGCCTGGTCCCAGGTTCGAGAGACATTGAATAAGCGTCGTGTGATGACAATGGGCATTTCATTTTCTCCATTATCAGGATGGAATGAGTCTGGCTTTATCAGATTAGACATCATGTGGTACTCTCGGCTTTCTGTTCCTGCTGAATGTTCGAATACCTTGTTCTTGTTCACGTGAAGGATCAAAGAGCTCTGAACCTTGGCTCTTTCAGGCGTTGTGTGTTAATCAGTGATTGCGTGTGTGTAGGTGTATTGGATCCGGGCGCTGGCCTGCCGGAGATGTCGTCTGCTTGATCCGACGCCTGAGATGGTCCGATTGGGCTGGTCTTAACCCTGCTGGCATGAATCCACTGAGGTTGTCCGTCCGTAAGGATGCTGGTTCTCGTCACTGCCAGTACAGCCTGGGGGCTGGAAAACGCGCGGCCTCCCAGAGTGTCCTTGGTTTTAGCGGCTTCACCAACACCGCATCCCCTGGTCTCCACTTGTAGCTGTGGAGGGGAGAGGCTGAGAAAGACAAACTTTCTGATAGTTATTATTCAGTGTTTCTACCAGATTGTGAACATAGTCGGACAATGCAATATACATCACCTTCTAATAGCGGTGCCCCTCTGGAAGCTGACCATGGTGTTGGAAACGGTCTTATTTCAAATGGAGATAATTTGGTTACTGCAGATGGAGTCATTCTAATCTCACAGAGGACTTGAGGAAGTAATTTGATCCAGGTCATTAAAGTTTTAGCACACTTTTGAATTACTTCTGATGTGAATGAAGGTCCTCTATCACTGTTAATTTGGTGAGGTATTCCGAATCTGGGTATTATTTCATTGCTCAACTTTTGATAGACTACTTCATTCTATCATATATTTTCTACAGGACTTTTTAAGCAGACTACTTTTCTTATCGCAAATGGTATTCAACATTTCTACTGACCTGGTTTCTGGCGATAATCGTTCGGGATAGGGCTCCGAAAAGAGATTAGAATGCATTGTACTTACAGTTCTTAAGTTGTAAACAAAGTCAGTCACGTAAGTACTTCCGCATGTTCTGGTTACGTAATCATGGAAGTCTTCACCGATTCGCGGACGTGAGTTGCACGTGACCGGAAGTGGGAGGCGTACTGAGCCGTTATTTGAAACTTTAAATTTAATTTTATTATTTTTTGGTTTTACAGGTAATTTCGATTTTTTATCGGACCTGTCTATGGTCTTTGAATTATTCTGACCCATGTTCAGTGATTTCCAGAGGGGTTTACACGCTTTGAAGGATTTATGTTAGTATTTTGCTGCGGCACAGCTGAGGTTACTTTAAATTTATTGCTAGCAATTTTTGTTTGGGTGAGCAACTTCTCACTTAACGAGCAGCTTCTCGCAATACAACAGGCAACTTCCTGTGTCTTTCTGCTTTTAATTTACTTTATTCGGGGACTAAGGAAGTCGTCAGTGTATCTCTCTGGATCACTAAGTGAAACTTCGTCAGCATATCCCGTTTCTTTTATAGGTTGATCACTGAGAGAGGTATAATACGGTCTTATATAAATATAAAAGATGCATATTTACCTTCGTCAGGATCCCACTTCTGACACCAAATTTGAAGGAAATTTCCATCCCGGGTTTCCTCCGTGGCGTGAGCGATAAGCAGAGTTTTGTCCTTTCCTTATAAGACTCCTAATTATTCAAAGTAACACTCAGGTATGCCGTTCAGCGGGTTAGTTACAGCGCCGGGAGTAGCTTGGGAGAACAAGGAAACACAGACTGCTTCAGGTTGCTTTCCCATAATCAACTCAAAGGTTTATTAAGTACACAACAGCTTATATAGAGGAAAAAGGTTCGTGTGTCAGCATGTTCTCAGTTCAAACCGGTACAGACCAAATAAGGAAACGTCTTCCTGCCTTGTGAGCAAAGAAGTATCCTTTGTGTAGTTTATCTCTTCAGTTACAATTTATGATCATCCCAGCAAAATACACTCCTAGACATAGAATACAGAGTTCTTTCATTAGTAAATTCTGAAACAAACCACCTGGCTTTTTAACAAGCTCTTTTCTAAAAGATAAGGAAGGGAGGATGGGAGTAAGGAAGTGGTCTCGTCTCTGTGGTATTTTCGACCTTGGGGTACCAGCCTGTGATTCTTACACATCAATACATGGGTCAGAGAGAAAGAGAAAAACAACTAGTAAATGGGCCTTATTGAGTAACAGTTTTCCTGTATAATATCACAATAAAACAATATCCTGTAAATGCTACCATGGTATCAAAATATCACAACAGTTAGTGTTCAAGGAAATAGTTCTACTGGATTTTCCTTGAATAAACAAATTCTGAACCAGATATATACAACTCAAATTCCTATGATGCACATACTTTGTGAACACATTTTGTACTTCTAAATTGTTGGCGGCATCGTTCATTACATCGTCTATAATTAACAAATTATTCTTGTCTGTAGGCAGAAGGGTGTCATCAGCCAGAGATTCGGGTATACCGTTAACAAAGTTTATGTCTCTTATCTTAAGAAGTTGGTCATATAGTGGCTGCCAGCATGAGTATATATACACAATGTTATCAATGCTGTGTGAAATAATCCTGGAAGCATTTTCAATGACATTTTTGACAAAAAAAAGTCTTGCCGCAGTTACTGGGACCACTGACCACCATGCTGAACGGGTGCTGCAACCTGGCATCAAACCCCTGATCTAATTTAAAATCCATAAGGCAGGGTTGTATAGTCTGGGAGCACACGGTGCTTGTTGTAGACAACCTTAAGCTTCTTCACAACGGTTTCATTCTTCAAATGAAGCTTCTTTTTATTGCGTTTGATATTATCAGACATAGCCACTAGGTGTGCGTCTGATGCCTGATTGGCTACAAACTTGTGGACTAAACCTTTCAAGGATTCGTGGGTGACAACTTTGGAGTTTTGCGCATTCAGTGTTACGCCTTTACATTTGACCTGTGTTTTGCCCAGCGATGTGTGATACGCGTAGCATTTTGGCCCACCGGAAACAAATTCCACTATGTGATCCTCCACACCCCCCTGCCCAGAAGCTAATTCGCTGGTGAGATCCCCCAGAAAAGGACCTAGAGGAGGCATCCAGTCGCCAGGGCGTGCTGTGAAAATGACACTGTCTGTATCACAATGCAGCACACGCTGCTGCAAGTTTTCTAACAAACCATACAGCATGAGTCTGGCATGTGCAGTGGTCATGGCGCCCACAAAGACATTAACGTCTTTCACACGGGAAGCTCTACCATCGGCGTGGCGCCACTGCACCATGGTGACGTCATCAGAGATGAAACAAAACTTTTTTCTTTTTTTTTCTTTTTTTTTTCTTTTGCCTGTCCCGTTTGGCTCTTTTGCCATCAGAATTGTTGTCTAAAGGCAAAGAAAGATGCCCAACGGATTTACTTTACCAAATTGACCATCCCAGCCTTGCCGTAATGGTCCATTTGATTCACCTTTTATTGTTTATTTTATTTTCACTTACTGAATACGGGACAGACTTGACTGGGGGAAAGAAGGGGAGAAAGAAAGAGGGAAAGAGAAACAGCTGAGAAGAGGGACAGGGGAGAAGGGCAAAAGACAAAAACCAACAGAACGGGCAGAAAAAAAAGAAAAGAAAAAATGCATATATCGATCACCTGGATCACCTGCTGAGAAAGAAAAAAGAAAACAAGCAGAAGAGAACAAGAGTAATAGAATAAACAACATCACAATGATATATGGGAATATGACAGTAAATACTAAATATTAAACATTATTGTGCAGCACATAAGATCAACAGAACACAGTGTGCTTTGAGGTAGGAGCCAAAAAGGGTGTAGTTTGTGGGTGTGATCACCCGTGTGTACCCCTGTGAGCATGGACACGCTTGTTTTTTTAAAAGGTTCCTTCATGTAATGATCTGCTAGAGGGTGTGGGGGGGCCACAGCCCCGTCCTCCAGGGCATGAAGCAGGTATGGAGGAGATCAAAACTCCAGACATCCAGAGGCCCCCAGAACACAAGAGACCAAGGAAGACCAACAGAGGGGCAGCCGCGCCATTGTCCCAGAAAGAGCTGAGGAGAGTCCCAGACGAGGGCTCACTCAGCAGCCGCGGAGCAGAAGCCAGGGGGAGTTGCAGTGACGCGCCCGTGAGCTCCGCCGGCAGCCAGCCGTGCCTGAGTGACCGAGCCCCAGGCCGGGAGGCCGGGGGCACCCCACCTCCGAAGTGGCCCGAGCGAGCCCCAGGCTCCAGGCCCCGATAAGTGGCCGCCAAGGAGTGAGCCGGTGTGTACCTGGACGCCCATCCCCAGACACAAAGAACCACCAACGCACCAATGTCTGAGGGAGTCCGCCACTGGCAGGGGAAGTGGTGGTGGGGGGAGATAGGCCTCCAAACCTTGGAGGGCCTGAGATGTCCCCAGAGAGGTGGCGTCTGACACCCAACCTGACATATAGACACAGACATACAGGCACACACAGATATAAACATCCATTCCCACCCTCATGCTCTCATATGCACTTACTCCACACTCAACCAACGTGGAGACAGACATAAAGAGACGCTGTACACACGATCACACTCCCCAAGCGTACTCTACGAACCGGGTCTAGGTACCCTTGCCCCTGGAGGGGGGAACTGCACCCAGACCCAGGTGGTGTTACCCTTTTCCCTGTGGTGGGGGGAGGCAGACCGCCCCGACTCCGCAGCAGCAGGGAGGCCCCACACTCCAGACCGCAGTCGGACGGCCAACTCCTCCTCCTAGCCCCCCCGCTCCAGCAGGCCGCAGAAAATGGGGGTGAGAGAAGACTCCAAACCTCCCTCCACCCGCTCATTGTAGTGTTGATGCATGTGTGTTCTAAGGTGCATTTAAAACCCAGGAGGGCATGGAGCTACCTGCCAGAGAGCAGCAGGTAAGCGCATGGTCCCTCCTGCTAGCCCTCAATGTCTACGTGTATTTAAAATTGAGAGGTGGGCAACGACGCCAGGGGTGAGGTGTACACCCTGATGGTAATTTGGATTCCGTGTATCGTGCCCACCCCCAAGATCCTATATGTACTGTATGTGTAATGAGAGTGTGAGTAATGTGAATGTCTAAGTTGTGGGATAAAATTGAGGCAGAGGCAGCCAGAAGGGGACAGAGGGGGGGGGGGGGGGGGGGGGTAGCCTCCTCTGCACCCTGGTGACATACCCCTATTCCAAGGTCCTGCATGTGTGGGTGGTTGTGGTGGAGCGGGAAGAGGGAGGCAGCTGGAGATGGGGAGGGAAGGAAGGGAGGGGCAAGTGACCCCTCCCTGGGGCCAGCTCCCCCGCTGACCCCAGTAGGCACCCCCATACTCCGCGACCCGCCAGGGAAAGGGGGCCCAGGCCCATCCAGACCGGGGCCCAGTGCAGCAGCGCCTCCCGGACCTACAGAGCCCGGGACAGTCCACCCAACCCCACCACAGAGAAAACTGCACCCACCTCACCATCCACTCATCTTCCAGACTACATAAGACAATAAACGCCCAGGCTGAGATTTTCCTCCACCTCTCCTGTATCTCCCCCTCCTGCAGAGAGAGTTCCTGAAGAGAGGAAAGTTCCTGCAAGATGTGACAATCTCCCCCACCAGTTGAAGAGCCCCCCAGGTGGCTCGACGCACCGGCGGCACCCTGCTCCAGGGCTGGGCCCCCATACACCCACCCGCCCACAACCCCGGCAACACACCAACCAGGACCCAAGCCCCCGAGGCCCGGCCCGGGCCCCAGCCCAGAGACGGAGCGCCCCCAGAACCTCACGCCCATCCCGGACCCACCCAGGGGCAGCCAGGCTACCAGGTCAGTAACCCACGTCCGTCAGCACAGACCCTCCCCTAGCCCCGCTGCACGCAGCCGCGAGGAAACAGTCACCTGAGAGCCAACAGAGCCCCTAACCGGACATGACCGCTACCCCGGGTTGAGCCCCCCAAGGAAGATGCCTCCGGGGAACCCCCCAACGCCCTAAGCCTGTCCCTACCCCCACACCAATCACAACAGTGAAGGCGGGACCAAACTATGACCCCCCACTAGGTGATGGAGCTGATCAAAGGTGCCCAGAGCAGGAGATGAAACAAAACTGCCGCATGTCGTACTGGTTGCTGAACATTAGCTGGCTAAACCTGGACGGGTCTGTGATGAGCTCAGATGACGCCATGTTTGACCTCATACTGAAACAACCCCATAACGAGTTTAGCAACAGCTTGTTGCAGTTTCAAACAGCTTTATTTACGCATATTTTGGACGGATCTAGCATTATTCCCTCCTTTTCATGATACATGTCTATGTATTCTTGCTGTTCGTTAGGGGTTTTCACATGTTCTGGATACCCCGAGGCCTCCTGTTTAAGTTTTAGAAAGGCTTTCACATAGTCTTTAAACAATGTGTCAGTCTTGTTGGGGAAATGCCACACCTCATCAATAGAAACAAGCTTGTATCCTTGCTCAACAGCTTTTTCTTTTTTTTTTAAATATAAATTTTATTGCTTTTTGCAACAACATACAAAGGTTTGTTTTCCCAATAATATGCTGCTGTAATAGGAACCCTTTTTCCCCGCCCTCACCTCCCACCCTGCTCTCTTCCAAACCTACAACAAAAAAAAAAAAAAAAAAAAAACCCCACATAGAATATGTATACATTTGTACAATATGTGGCATTTATGCATATTCAAGGAAACAAAAAAGAAAGGAGAGAAAAAAAAAGTAGACAATAGAAATAGCTAGCACATACTAAACAATTTTCTCCTCATCCACACTCCTGCAGGAGTTGTCCGATGTTTACTTCTTTTATAAAGTTTTTAAATGGCTTCCAAATTTCATCAAAATATTTTAACTTGTTTTTGAGAAAGTACGTTATCCTTTCCATTGCCATACACTGTGCCAAAGAATTTATCCAAGCACCAATAGCAGGAGGATCTGATGTTTTCCAATTTAATGCAATCATACGTTTTGCCTGTAATGTACAATAATCCATAAACTTAATTTGATGGGCTCTTAGTTTAAGATTTTTAGAATACACTTGTAATAGCAACATTTCTACATCTAAAGCAGTGACAGTTCAGGCACAGTGACAGTGAACGGGTGTTGAAAGGTACATGGGTCTCATTTGAGCTTGAAAAAACCTGCTCAACAGCTTTTTCAAGCTCAAATGAGACCCATGTACCTTTCAACACCTGTTCACTGTCACTGTGCCCGCAGGCAGTGAGCTGATTCTGGTCTTCAGCGCACATGCTGCAGAGTGGAAACATCAGTTTACCGTGGCACCTGTAGGGAAGGACGGGGTGAAAAAGCCCTCTTGGTGGCAGTACTGTGCATTTAACAAAGCCGAAATAATTTTCTAGCCTGTCAAAGTTGCTGTAAATGATTTGAGGGTGTCCTACAGGATAATCTTTTTTAGATTGCACTGTGGGATAGAGGCTGGTGAAGTCGTAGTAAAATATTTTTTCATCACACGCAGCCTTGTGGTACAGTTTTAGAGCATTTGTGCGACCGCCAAAAAGGGCGTCTCGGGGATTTAGGCGTTCTGGCCTTCTGTATGTGTGCATGAAAGCCACAACTGCAGGGTCTGTCTGCTTCAGGGCAGCCCATTCACACTCCCACATCACAACAACGGGCAAATGGTATTGCGATCTCAGTGCATCCACTTTGTCACAAAACATACGGTGCAGCAGTCCATAGGATGCTTTGCTGACAGGATTAACTTCACTCTCGGGGTAGCATTTAACACATCCGTGGTGAAAACATCCTGCAAATTCGTAAGCCGTGTTAGTTGTGGGGTCAAAGCCGTCCACAAAATACAGTCCAACCCTATGCTCGCCTCCTCTGAGAGCGTGTTTTATCACTGTGTTGTTTGTGTGGGTCACATATTGAAGCCATTCAATAGAGACGTTTGAAAACGTCTTATTCTGCTCAACGTATGCACCATCATACATGAGAGCGAGCATGTCTCTAGGCAGAAACAGTGTTTTATACACACCTATACTGAATGCAGCCAGGGTGGTGTGCATGAATGGATCAACCTGTGTACAATCCAGCAGCGTGTCACGATAAATGCTGCATGCTTTACGCAGGACGTCAACATCATTAACACAGTAGCGCCTGAGTTCGGTCTGAAAATCAAAGGGTTTCTGTGAGGCGGTCTGGTACTATTCCATGAAGCTCACCTTATCACTTTCAGACATGCGCTCATAGCCGTAGAAGGAGGGGTTTGGGTATGGACCAACATAATACTCATTATCCCTAGTGTTGAATCTGTGTGGGAAATGACCCTTCTGCAGGTCTTGAAAACCTAAAGCAGAGGGTATTTTGGCAAGACCCATGGGCAAAAAGCTGAACGAATCAATCCACCGCTGGTCATAGTCCCTGTCATGCATCAGAATCACACGGCTCCCTCTCATTGTGACGGTAGGTGTTATACATTGCTTGACAAAGTACTCCAAAAGTATGTAGTTATCAAAGCCAGATGCATTATGTGCTATGAAAGTGTACCCCCGAAACCTCGGGCGTCTGTAATGCTGCACAAACGCCTCCACACATTTTAATGTATTAAATGTGAACTTGTTGCCCTTCAGATCAGACGCACACACAAAGTTGGCCTCATGTTTGCCGTTGTGATACCGTGTCTCAAAATCATATAAAATATATTTATCACAAGGTTTCTGTTGTTCAACGGGCTGTATGAAACACTGATGCTCAGAGTCCCCTGCTAATTTAGGCTCGCGGCAGTGCTCGCATTTAGGCTGGACACATCTGTGTGGTGATTTTTTTGATTCTTTATATGTGACACCGCAACTCATGCAATGCTTCATATTGTCACACGGGACCATGTTGTGTTTTATTTCTGGTAATTTGTGTTGTTGGTAACAGTGTTGTGATTTGCAGACGCGGTTACAGTCACTGCATTTCACTGTGGTACCACTGTGGTGGTGACAGAGTGTGAAACATACGTTGCATCTATGTTTACAGCTGTGATAGAGCGGTGATTCATATGTATTGTAACAAAAATTACACACATAGGATGCCCCGAGAAAAGCTGCTGGCTTTTCAATCAGGTGATAGTGTTCATTGTGTAGGTACAGCATTACAGTGTTTGGATTTGGCTCATCGTGTGTGAAGAAACTAAGCTGACGTTTACGTGATAATAGATTACTATCTTAATGTTTAGGTGCTTCTCAAATTTGCAGACATCAGAGAATGATACTGTCTGTGTGTCGCATAGACCTACTTGAGCATGTAACTGTTTAGCAGTAGCATGTTTTTCATGCTCAGGGGATGTTGGGTTTAATGAATGGGCTATGCACAGTGAAAAGCACAAATTGTTGTGCGTGTTGTTTGGTGTGTACAAATGTTTACCCTTCTTTGAGAGAATCTCATCATAAGGAATGTTTGCCAGTTTTAAGCGAGCCCCACCGCTACTGTTTTGTGCAACCGTGACAATAAACTCTAATTCATCATCACTGATAGATTCATCGTTACTTTGCATAACTTGTGCTATTTGTTCGAGAAACAGGTCAGGATCATACTGATTATCAGGATTTAAAACAGCTTGAACATCAGAAGCCAGTGAGGGCCCACGTAGGACCACATTTAGAACACAAGCCTGCTGAGATCCAGCCACTGCTCTATCTATCACATTAGCTAAGCAACTTCTAACTCTTTCTGGCACTTGTTCTGGATCATCGAGACTTATGTCCCTAAAATCAAGGCGCTCGCGCAGTTCTCGGGCGTTGAAATTAGGTATCTCTCTGATGCTAAGCTGACTGTGACTGCCAGACCCAGACTGAACAAGGGGTCCGACAGCTGCAGCACCTGTTTGTGAATGGATAACACTTAAGGTATTTCCATTGTTTGAGGGGCTGTGTGGTGATGTCTCAACAACAGCAGCCTCAGTATCTGCAGTAGTGTCAGCAGCCAGATGAGCATGTGCGCTAGGTGCACAGACCCTATCAGGCGTGACAGAAGCTCCGGTAATAAGGCAATCGGCGGCAGCTTGAGTAACAACAGTCCCTGCAACAGTAACACCAGTGGCTACAGGCAAATCCGAATGTGTTTCGGCTGGTTGATCAACAGCATCATCAGCAACGGGTTCAGAATGAGTTGGACAGGCGGGCTCATTAGACACACCGCTACATGCTGCAGCGAGACTATTAAGTGTTGCATGCAAGACTTGACAATTGCTTACTAATTGTGCAGCCGCATGGTTAAAAGCGTCAAAGTCAAACCATTTAGCTTGATTGGAGGTACCATCATTGTGTTTGAATAATTTACGGGGTGGATCCATGGTGTGGATTTTAAGTCACCTATTTACACTCAACAAAAGTATAAACGCAACACTTTTGTTTTTGCTCCCATTCCCCATGGGATGGACGTAGAGACCTAAAATTCATTCCAGATACACAATATAACCATCCCTCCCAAACAGTGGTCACAAATCAGTCCAAATGTGTGGTAGTGGGTAGGGCTGAACGATTATGGAAAATAATCTAATTGCGATTTTTTTGCCCCAATATTGCGATTGCGATGCGATATGCGATTATTTTTTAAGGTCTTTGTCTTCTGTATTATTAAACAAAGACAAGCAATACATCATATAGTATGGCCAATACTATATTACATTAATTTTAAACTGTTCTTTCCTGGAAGACAGACCTCTGTTATGATGACATGAGGTGATGCATGAATTGATGACTGACATTTTTATTTAACTTCTTCAATCACAACAGTATATTTGAACATACACAATAGTTTATTTTTAGCTTACAAACATCTGAGCATAAAGTGCTGACAAGGAACCCTGGTGTAAACATTAAAATGAAAGTCAGTACAATGTGCAGATTGCAGAAATATACATAAAAAAAATCAGTGGCTTTACCACACTCAGTTTTTCGACATCTGTGAACTACTAGACAGTCATTCAATTAAAAAATAATATTAAATAAATAAAACTAATAAATAAAAAATACACACATCTTACTGATCTCTGCAGTCAGTAACATTACACATAAAGTGCAAACATAATAGCAATTGTATAAACACACACACAAACACGCCTTTAAAGTTTAAAGGCGTGAAATTGGACGGTCTAGCCTTCTGATTAGCTAATCAGAAGGCTAGTTCTGATTAGCGTCACCGCTGTCTCGGTGGAGTTTAATAAACTCGGCCGTCTGCTTCTTGCTATCTAAAATATAACCAGACACTGGTGTAAATTCTCGACTGTCTCATACTTCTGTTTAATAAGTTTTCTGTTTGACGTTTAGTCAGCTGTGTGAAAACCAAGGAGGAACCCACCCGGGGGATTAATAAAGTTTTATTTTATCTAATCTAATAACTTTAATGTCAGCCAAACCGATTTACTCACGAACAAACAAAACACTGAAAAAAGCCCAACAATAACATTTTTAGGTTGTCTAAGTGACTTATATATTACGTTTAACCCGAGCAGCGAAACTCCGCGGTGATCTGAAAATGATGTGCCGGGAGTTGTGCCGTTCTCGGCCGCATCAGTAACCCTCGAGCTCCCGGCTAGCTGTCGAGCTGGTGGGTAGCAGACGCCTCTGAAAACGTCGAAGCACTTTTGCAAATATGGGATATCTTGATAAACCGAGCAGATATTTGATGTTTACACAACTACTTTCTCGCCTGAAAATATGTTAAAAGTTTATTTTGTGACCCAGAAAGATTAGTATGAGTAATTTTAAAACTTAGTAGCGGCCGCCATTGCTGGAAACTGGAGTTTGGCTGGGCCGCGCTATGAATTCTGGGATATGGTAGTAATTTGGACAGCCTTCGGCGCGTCGCTGTGACGTAATCGGTCTACAAATGCGGCCTCAGGAGGATGCAGCCCATGAATTGTATAATATAATCGCAGTATAATCGCAGCCTTTGCGGTTAGAAAATTGCACTTGATCATGTCGCGATATTATCGCAAATGCGATATATCGTTCAGCCCTAGTAGTGGGCACATCTGCTATATTGAGATAATCCATCCCACCTCACAGGTGTGCCACATCAGGATGCTGATCTGACATCATGAGTAGTGCACAGGTGTACCTTATACTGCCCACAACAAAAGGCCACCCTGGAATGTGCAGTTTTGTCTCACAGCAAAATGCCACAGATGCCACAAGCAATGAAGGGAGCGTGCAATTGGCATGCTGACTAGGGATGGGTATCGTTTAGGTTTTATCCGATACCGGTGCCAAATCGGTACTTTTGAAACGGTGCCGGTGCTCAAACGGTGCTCAAACCGGTGCTTAAAGAATGGAGAACACAAAATTGGTCCAAAAACCTCTCATGTTCAGCTGTTTTTTGTAAAAATATAACAATGTTAGCCTTTTCTGCAGCTATGGGGCATATATGGTATCACTCTTGGCTGGAAGCAGTGCTTAAACAATGGAAAAAAACACAAACTTTGTCCTAAACCGCTCATGTTTAACTGTTTTCCACTTTTTCTTTGGTCATTTTAGCCTTTTTAGCCAGGGTGAAGGGAGTATCTGCCATCAAACAAGAGGACAGCCGCATGTAGCTATGATGATGTTTGCTAGTTCACCTTACATGCATTAATGTAATAACGTGGTTAGCCTACTCAACGTAAATTAGCTACTCACGCAGAGAAGAACGGCTGCTGCCACCATCATCCGTCATCATTTCTGCTACACTGGCAGGGCTAGGGGCCAGGACTCTCCTCTTCGTGTTTTTGGGGGATGTTGCATAACAGGCAACCCACCCGCAGTAGATGTGCTCGGTGTGAGGTCTCGCAGCAAGCTATCAAATACGGCGCATTTCTGGGCTTTTAAAAAAAACGCTATGCGTCGCCAGGTGTTTCATCGGATTTGAGGTGTTACCTCCTTTGACAGTATCACAGTATCAGCTTAAAGCACTTGTTGCTGCTGAGTTTGCATATTTTGCTATGAAGTACAGCCAGACTTTTGACCGCTTCGCCATGGACATTTTTAATCTGTAGCTCTGCTCTAACAGAACGTACGTACCTGGCCCCGCCTACTATCCTCGGAAACGTAAAATGATTGGCTAGAATCTAAAGTGTATCACAGCTCAGGAAAAAAAAGCACCGAAATAAAGCACCGAAATGTGCGCTGCTTTTCGGTCTGGTTACTACCGTTTATGTCAGAACCGGTGCCATCATGGCACCGGACACCGGTACCCATCCCTAATGCTGACAGCAGGAATGTCAACCAGATCTGTCGCCCGTGCATTGAATGTTCATTTCTCAACCATAAGCCGTCTCCACAGGCGTTTCAGAGAATATGGCAGCACATCCAACCGGCCTCACAACCGCAGACCTCGTGTAACCACACCAGCCCAGGACCTCCACATCCAGCAGGTTCACCTCCAAGATCGTCTGAGACCAGCCACCCAGACAGCTGCTGGAACAATTGGTTTGCACAACCAAACAATTTCTGCACAAACTGTCAGAAACCGTCTCAGGGACGCTCAACTGCATGCCCGTCGTCCTCATCAGGGTCTTGACCTGACTCCAGCTCATCGCCGTAACAGACTTGTGTGGGCAAATGCTCACATTCGATGGCGTCTGGCACGTTGGAGAGGTGTGCGCTTCACGGATGAATCATGGTTCACATTGTTCAGGGCAGATGGCAGCTGAGAATGTCCCAGTTCTTGCATGGCCAGCATACTCACTGGACATGTCACCCATTGAGCATGTTCGGGATGTGCTTGACCGGCGTATACGAAAGCGTGTACCAGTTCCCACGAATATCCAACAACCTCGCACAGCCATTGAAGTGGAGTGGACCAACATTCCACAGGCCACAATTGACAATCTGATAGACTCCATGCAACGATGTGTTGCACTGCATGAGGCAAATGGTGGTCACACCAGATACTGACCGGTTCTGGGTCCCCAGACCCCCAATAGCGCAAAAAACTGCACATTCCAGGGTGGCCTTTTGTTGTGGGCAGTCTGAGGTACACCTGTGCACTACTCATGATGTCAGATCAGCATCCTGATGTGGCACACCTGTGAGGTGGGATGGATTATCTCAATATAGCAGCTGTGCCCACTACCACACATTTGGACTGATTTGTGACAACTGTTTGGGAGGGATGGTTATATTGTGTATCTGGAATGAATTTTAGGTCTCTGCGTCCATCCCATGGGGAATGGGAGCAGTAACAAAGGTGTTGCGTTTATATTTTTGTTGAGTGTAGAATGGTGGTATTTATGAGACGTAATACACCCGAGGTATTGTTTATTGTCTGGTGGATACTAGTTAAAACTCCCGCTATTTCTTGCAAGTTCCCCGGTACTGCTTCTTGATGTTGGTTGACTATAGCCGCTATTTCTTGCAAGTTCACTTGTACTGCTTGTTTATGTTCGTTAAGTTTAGCTGCTATTTCTTGCATGAGTTTAGCTGCTATTTCTTGAACATCCCTCTGTACTGTTTGTTGATGTTGACTTAGTTTAGCATCTATCAAAGATAATATATCATTTTTTGAAGCATAATGGCTCTGTTCAAAAGTAGAGGTGTTTGCTGCTGCATTTAAGTATGCGTCATATGCCTGTGATATTTGCGAGTCTGTTATGCAACATTCTTCAAAACCAATGTCTGAATCACTGTTGTTGTTTCTGAGACGTTCTGGCATGGTGGGTATGTCATTTATATTAAAATCTGATAGACTGTACTCAAAAACATCGCTGAAATCACTAGGCAGACACTCACTCACTGGTATGTGTGGTCCTGTGATGAAGATTGCTTCCGAGTCACTGTTGTTGCCCAAAGGTTGTGGGTTTTCTGGTTGTTGTTGTTCTGGGAGTTCGATATCGCGTAAATATTCCAAAAACATCAAGGGGTCTTCATGGGGTTCATAGTGGTAAGGGGTTGTGTGATCACTGTGGAGATAGAAGGGTGTTAGAAACAAATATATATACATGGTGTATCATTTCAAAAACAGGATGTGTTTGGCTCTTTTGATTTATTTTTGCCTATACTCACACATTGTTCTGCGTTATTCCGGATGGCCCCGGTTCTTGACACGCTGCGTACTCTGTCTCAGGCCTGGTGTATTAGAACATTTGTAAATATTTAAAACCTTTCTTCCTTTAAATTGAGTGTCATGTATAGAGACTTGTATACATACCTAGCGTATGGCTTGGTCTTATTGCACCCGCTTCTGTAGGTTTTTCTGGACAACTTATTGACCCTGTGCCCAGGGGATAAGCCCAGTTAATACAAGGTTTAAACAAACACGCATATATTTAAAACATGTGTAACACCGTATTTACCTTGTGTTTTTTAGAGGTGTAGTTTGCCCAATATAGCTTTGTGATCCTGTAGAAACAAAGAGAAATATACATTTAAATGTTACTATGTGAGAAACAGGTAAGATTGCTTCTAAAACAATGAGGCACAGACTGTTTTGTGTGAACTGATGACTGTTTTTTAAAAAGAAGAAACACAGACCTTCTGTAAGTGACACGTGTGGTGCCCCGATGTGCCAATCTCCTAAAAATCAGGCTTTTGTTTAGAAAAAGAAAACAGTTTGAATATTTTATGATATACTGGGGTATACATTTAAGAATCCATTAATAGTCTTGTTTTACTTACCATATATGTTGTCCATGTTAAAAAAGAACGCTGTTAGGTTTGCTGACCGCGCTGATGAACGAAGTGTTATGCTCTCAAGGGCCCGTTGTGAAGTAGTGTGGAAGAATGCAGGGTGTCTGATTAGGGTGTTTTTATATAGGCGGGGCTACTTTCAGTTGACCTATGAGATGTAGAGATAAAAGAGCAGGATGTAAGGAAGAAAGGTGGAAAGTCTTTGGAGACTCTGTTGGACATGGCCTCTGACATGATAGGATAAGATAATGGAATTAACTGTTTGTTTGTTTGTAATTAAAAAATGTGGAAAGTATGGAACTACAGTTGGCCCCTAATGTAGTTAAATCATCTATGTGTAATCATCGAGTCTAACTGTTGCAGACTGGTAGATACATGATGAGATAAGATAATGGAATTAACTGTTTGTGAAGAAACACCTTTGGGCTGGGATACTCTTGATAAGGGAGCCTCTTTTGTTTGCTTCATGACTTCTTTTGCAGACTGTTGGGAGGCTAACTGCAACCGCCTCTGTCTAACTGTTACAGAGTGTGGCTAGGTGTGAATATACAGGTATATTACTACTTCCCACATTACCACCTTCAACAAATCTCTCCCACTTCCTCCAGTTTTTATGAAATTGGTCCATTTTGAGGTTAAAAAAGTAAGTTTTTCCATTCTATATATGTCCTCCATTATTCCTATCCAATCTTTCTTTGTTGGGGGCTCTTTCTCCAGCCACCTCCTGGTAAGCGCTTTGTCCCTTAAGGAGGCTGCTGATGGGATATCGCCCAAATACACAGTACAGAAATCCAAATTTAATTTGAGACCAGTCACCAAGTAAATTGATTCGACCACTTCACTCCAGTATGGTTGGATTATTGGGCATTTCCAAAATATATGAAAATGATCTGCCATGTTTTCCCCACAGTTTCTCCAGCATTGTCCATCTGTCAGTTGACCTTTTTGTTTGTATTTTATTTTGGGTGTTATAAAAAACCTAATAAACCTAAACCTAAAATGTTACATGTGAATTCCCTCCAATAACCTGAACTAGTAGTTTCCATCTGTGTTCTACATATATTTAACCAACTGTCCTCTGATATGTTGATTTTAGCCTCCGTCTCCCATTTAATTTTAATATAATTGGTTGATTGATCCTTAAGTGATTGTAGGTTCCGATAGAGTTTAGCAATCAATTTATTTTTAATCTGACCTTTATAAGCTTATTTTATAACGGGGACTAGGCCTTCACTATGTTCTTCTGTAGTTTTTATATTACTATTGAAATAGGACCTGACTTGGAGATATCTGAAAAAATCTTGGTTTTCCAAACCATAGGTGTCTCTTAATTTTTCTAAACTTTGTAATTCTTCTTTTCCTAACAATGAGCAAAATGGGAGCTATAAATCTTTGTGCAAAACTTCCAGTCAATCCAGCTAATAGATATTTCATTCTTTAAAAAAGTGGTATCCCCACACCCCAGCCAAGATCGCTGTCATTGGAGACACATCATGTATATGTTTTTGTTTTTTAATCTAGTAATGAATGATATATTATAGGTGCATCTTACGTTTTGAAAAATAAACTTGTCAGTGCCCTCCATTTATACAGATTGTATATAGTAATGACCTCACTAGTTAACATGAATGATTAAATATTTTAATTAGTTGTTTTATATATGCAACCTGTAGGTGACTTTGATGAAGAACCTGGAAGTGTACGGGTTGGATCCTGCAGTTGTCGCCAGTGTTTTGCAGCATAGAGTTCAGGCCAGCTCTGTCTTGCAGCCTGTCCCCGGAGCCAAGGACAAAGTCTTGGTCCAGATCCAAGGAAACCAGATTCAACAAGTTGGCAAATTGCTGCTGGGTATGGACCTTTAGGGAATTCAGTATTTTATCATAATTCCTTCATCTGCACAAATAAAGTCATTTTGTCTATTATTCTCCTTTCAGATCATTATCAAATTCCTCGGAAATACATTCAAGGATTAGAAAAAGCTCCAAAGGGTGGCAAGAAAAAATAGTATTTCAACAAATTGTACCAGCACTTTGAAGTGTTTAACTGTTTTATTGTGTGTAAACAGAATTACAATAAACTCTTCACTGTCCTTTAAATAAAGCTGATCTGGTGTCAAATGCTAAAGGTGGATGAATGAAGTTCTCATTATTGTTCTGCTGTGGCTCCCAAATGTATTTCAGGTTAAAGTTGATGATGGGGTCGGACAAAACGACCAATATGTTTTTCACTTTAAGGTAATTGGATTCTGATGGCAACAAAGAACATTGAGAGGAAACAATTTCCTTAGCTTTAGACGTACTGAGAAACATCTCTGTCGGCAAATGTGTCCTAACAGCTGACTGTATGCAGTTTTGTCAGCAGGCACACCATTAAAGTGTCATATATTCAGCTGGACTGTACAAAAGGAAACAAAAAACACCTGCTTTAAACTGATTTATTTCTAGTTTATTTGTAATTTAATATCACCCAAACTTAAAAGCACAGCATCAACAGTGATTATTCTTGCCATAGTCAAGGTTTTTGTTTATTAAAGTAATCTGCGCGAGACTCAGTCGCTTTTTTAATCTTGTGCATACAGGCATTGGAATTAAACACACTAATAAAGTAGGTTAAACTAGTTAAACACCTTTATTTAAATCCCTGCTGCTGCTTTCTGGACTAATCGATGGCAGACTAAGAGAGATGTGTTTGATTTTCTTTGTTAGATGAAAAGAGCAACGCTGGATGACTTTGGAGATCTTGATCAAAAGTAACACCATCATTTGAAGCAAAGAATTTTATATTGAATTGTACTAGCTGAGTAGAATCGTAGAGGCTCTTGTGGTTGTGGCTTAACGGGAAAGTACAGCTGTGAATCATCAACATAGCTGTTTCAAGAAATAACCTTGAAGCTGTTAAGCAGGTGGCCAAGGACTTACGTATGCAGGATTGTGCAAATGGGGAATAGGTGCAAGAATAGATAGAAATACTCTACAACATTTAAAGCAAAAACAAAGAATGAAGAATTCTAACACGCTTGACAGTCAATATTTGGTATGACTACCTTTATTCTTAAACACAGTCTGAGCTCTCAAGATTTCTTGTAATTTCTTAGGAAGCCTTCAGGAATATTTCCCCAGGATTCCTGAATAAGATTCAAAGCTTTTCTTTTGATGTTGGCTGCCATTTGTTCCATTCTCAGTCAAGATGATCGCACACTGCTTTAGTAATATTGAGGTCAAGGCTCTGGGGACTGTCACTATCTGTTTTTTCTATCCAGGCATGCTTTTACTGAACTTTCAGTGTGTTTGGGATCATTGTCATACTGAAAAATAAAGCTGTTGCCAATCAGATATACTTCCCCAGATGGTTTTGTATGGTGGATCAAATTCTGACTGTGCTTTTCTGCATTCATAATTCCATTAATTTTGACAAGCTCTCCAACACCACTGACGATGATTTGAATTAAAAATTTACCCCATAAGTCCAGTTGCCACTAATTTTTTCTCCTTCTCCTGTTTAGGCTTTCCTTCCACTTCTCAATTTTTGGTTTTTGTTTTCTTTGTACGATGTGCCATGCTGAGAAATGCTTTTAAGTTTTTGGCTAACAATATTATTTTATATCATTATTTTTATGGAATGAACTAAAGAAATGGGAACAAATGATGTGTTTTTATGACAGGCTATTATGAAACAGTACCTACAGATGCAATTTAAAAAGGGTTTGTCTCTAAGCTCTCTGTTATGTAAAGGCACAACACTGGTTCGTCCCTGCACCTGTGAAGTTAGGTATCTTTTTATGTTTGAATGATTCACAGGTCAAGGTTAAGTGGCTTAACAAAAGAAAAAAAAGTTTATTATGAAAATGATCAAATAGAAGACCAATTTAGTGAAAGAAAAAAGAAGAATTGAATTTCCAAATAAAAACTTCAAAAAGTTTCAGAACTATTGCTCAAGACCTTTTTAAATGTTTACAAGTCTGGCTTCGGGACACAGAGTCATCCTGTTGGAGGCAGCCATTAGAAGGGGGATACACTGTGGTTATAAACAGATGGACATGCTTATCAACAACGCTCACTGGTAAGTACAAGGATCAGAAGTGTAATTAATAAAAATGAAGTTGTAGATATAGCATTAAATTACTTTCCACCAAAGTTATTCTGAATCTGCTTTTACAGTTTTTTCTGATTGCTTAAGCACATTTTTTGTAACTATTGGCTAATTTTGCAAAACTCTTCACACAAATAAGAAAACCTGTCACCCAATAATCAAAACATTGTAGTTCTCTTGCAAAAGCAAACACAGCTAGATTAACTCTTCACACCTTCGTAAAAATGGTGTTTCTGTATCAAACAGTACACACAAGCCATCATCTACTAAGCACACAATGCGCCAACTGCACACTGATGGTATGAATACAAAACACATCTGGCTTTTGCTTTCTCTGTGCACAAGGTAGGCTATGTCAGTTTGAGCTCATACTTCTGTCATAAGCATAGAGGGATCCAAACTTCAAGTACTGGTGTTTATTCAAACACATCAAAACAAACACAAGTGTTTATTTCCAAGTATAGGATTATTTGCAATCGCCATAATGACTATATGGGTTACTTGGTCTGCAGTGAACATGCTTCCTCTGCCCCCAGCATCTGGTCATCTAGCAATTCTGTAAAGTAACAATTTCAGTATTTTTACATCAATGGTATTGGTGTGTTTCTCATTGGCATATGGCAGTGCTACAAATCTTTGTGCGAAGTGACTGTACTAACCGATTCTCATTTCAAGATGTCCTTATGGTACTTGCTACAGTGTAGCGGCTCGAGTTAGGCTGAACCCGTTGGCCAGCTACCCTCAGGGTCATTCCACGGTTGATTACATGGTCCACTATTGTAGCTCTGATGTCATCAGCAATTCTATTTCTTACTCTTCCTACCCTTCCTCTCCCCCCTCCTCGTCTTCCTCTTGCTCCTCCTTGTCCTTGTCGTCCTCTTCATCCTACTTCTTCACCTCCACGTCCTCTTCCTCAGCCTCCTCTACTTCTCACTCTTTCTGCTCCCTCCATTGTACTCCGCACACACAGCTTACCTGTATTATAGTGCTTAGGCTGATTGCAAAGTGAACTAATTATCTAAAAAAGTTTTCACATGTGAAAGTGTGCCAGACAGTTGGCAAATTAGTGTTAATGATAGCCATACATGTGTATACTTTTGCTAGGAGTGTGTTGGAAATTTGGTAATTGAGTGTTGTGCAGTGAATTGTGCCTACAGTTTTGCAAAGTGTGTGTTACAAAATTGCAAACTGAGTGCAAAGCAGTTTTTGTGCTTTTAGTTTTGCAAACTCAGTGAGTGGTTTTGCTATAAGTCTGAATAGTTTTAGGAATTGTGGTACAGGAATCACAGTTAGGGTTTAAGCATTCAGAAAAAACTGTAATAATATCTTGCCAAAACCTCATAAATACCATTATCCCTAATTCAAGTTTAATAGTTGCAATTACCAAGAAATGGTTTCAGGGCAGGCTCGATGTCTTTGCTGGGGTTTTGTGTGACCATATGGATTTTTTTCTATTAATCCAACTGTGGAATACCTTTTTTTAATGCCAAGAAAAAAACGTAAAAAATCCAAGTCATGCCCTGATTTCACCTGTCAGAGTCAGAGCTCCCTCTACTGATGAGTCAGTTTCTCCACAACCACATGTTTTCCTGCTGGTACAATACAGTTCACATTAAAATTGATACTGAGGAAAGTCTTGCTATAGAAATGTATGTTTTTGTCCAAATTGTGACATTTAAAACGTTGTAATAAAAAATGTAGAACTCCGTCAGTATGAATGTTGTGTGTGCAGGTGAATGAACTCACTTAGGGTAAGGGTGTGGCGAGCACTGTGGAGGAAATTCTTGATAGAAATTCAAACTTGCAACCCACTCATCTTCACACCGAGTAGCCCTGTGCTTTTCCTTTGTATTACTCTAACATTTCCTACCCAACAGATGTTCAATTGATTCCTCTGCTGGATTTATATGTATATAATACATATCCAGCAGCGAAGCCAATTCAACATCTGTTGCCTCCCTTGGAGAAGAAGGCTGGAAGCCTGGAATGATGTTAGTCGGTTAAGTGGGGTGCAAAAGGGCATCATGAGAGACAGCTCGAAAAAAGACGAAAAAGAGGTAGAACCAGATGTCTGTATGAGAGTCTAGAAACTGCCAAACAAAAGCTCACGGCTCTGGCCACTGTGCTGAAGAGATATATCAAAAAAGCAGAGGCCAGGGGCGCTTTTAGACCATTTTGGGGGCACTTCACCATTCTGGGGGTGTTCAAAATGAATCAAAGCACCCCCAAAGATTTCATACTTTTTTGACAATATTTGCTGTTTGTGTGACACACTACTAAAGATATAAAAACCTTACAGCACTTGGTTGGAGTAATATTTTAACAACAAAAGTATAGCCCCCCCACCAAAAATGGTCTGTTCCAGCTCGCCGCTCCCCTACTCTAGCGCCCTTTCTGCCAGAGCGATGGTGGCCTAGACGCAGCAGAGCGGAGGTGTGAGTGCCTGGCTTAAAACAGGACATGTTAGCTGCATTTAACCTTCAGTTACTCTTTATATAGTTAGGTAGGAGTCAGACCATGTTTCTTTTTAGCTGAAAAACATTACACCAGGTAACCTGCAGTTTTGAAAACGTGTTTTCCGACAACATTTGAAGCTGGTTATTTTGTCATATGTGCATGTGTGCCGATATGAAACCCAAGGTACTATAGTACCTTGGGTTTCATATCAATAACTCCACTTTTCAGTTATTTATTTGTAAAAAAATGTTTGGAATCATGTATGATTTTCGTTCCACTTCTCACGTGTACACCACTTTGTATTGGTCTTTCACGTGGAATTCCAATAAAACTGATTCATGTTTGTGGCTGTAATGTGACAAAATGTGGGAAAGTTCAAGGGGGCCGAATACTTTTGCAAGCCACTGTAACTGTAAATTCAGAAAAAGGATGATACCAAACAAGGCAAAGTAAATAGTTTTTAAAGGTGAAATATAGAGGAATTAGGGATGGAGGGACTGACAGAGACAGGGAAGAAGTCTCATCGTGACAAGTAAAGTTTATCTTGCCTGGCTGGGCAGCTCTCTGGGTGCTCAGCACCCCCAAAGCTCTGATCCTAGAATCGCCCCTGGCAGAGGCCAAGAGAATAAATGGCCTGTTCTCCAAAGATCCAGCTTCAAAGACAGAATAGAACAAGGGCATACCTACCCAAAGAGGAATACTGGAAGTACATCCAGGAGAAAGAGGTATCACTCAAGACCAACACCAAGCAACAGCACCAGGACATTACATGATCTACGCTTACTGATCACCTTCCTGCACCAGGGACACAAAGTAACAGAATGTAAACATTTCCATCCTGGAAAGATGTAAATGTTTACATTAGGAAAAGAAAAATAGGACAACATTTTTTCTTCCTCAGTTCCCAGGTGATCAGATGTGTAAACAAATCCAAAATTACCTAATATTTTTTTCTTAACATGTGTCCTTGGGCAAGACACTTCACCTACCGCCTACTGGTTTTGGCCAGAGGGGCCGATGGCGCGATATGGCAGCCTCGCTTCTGTCAGTCTGCCCCAGGGCAGCTGTGGCTACAACTGTAGCTTGCCTCCACCAGTGTGTGAATGTGAGAGTGAATGAATAGTGGAATTGTAAAGCTCTTTGAGGGTCTCGAAAAGCGCTATATAAATGCAATCCATTATTATTATTATTATTATTAATCATTCGTACACGAGGGAGGGGGAGAGAGACTATAAGGCGGATAGATATTGAGATTGACATGTGCAAACTGCTTTAACCCATGTTTGAGGGTGCCTGCCTGGAAGTTGCAAAATAACATCTTAGCGATGGTTTATCCACAGACACGCTGTTGTTAAGGATTTTGCAAAACAATCCAGAGCTTTGCTTATAAGGCTGGGGCAAATATTCCTCCCTGCTGGTTATATCAGGCGCTTTTAAGTCATAAATCTTTTGAACTGAACACTGGAACAGCACATTTTCATGATTCTAAGTCTTCTTTGCTGGTTTTCCCCCTTTTTGTACTTTGTGTGAAACTCTCAAGGAAACAAAAATGAATATGGATACAATAACTTTCAATTAAGTTGGTATTTTTGTGGTGAATTCAAGACCGTAGCTGTATTTCACTTCAGTGAATTTCCCACACCAAAGGAAAATGTATGTTTCCACAGTTTAAAAAAAACAGAAGCTCCTTTCAGAATTTCTGAAAAAAAAAATTCATCAGATTCAATTGGCGTTGGGTTTATTAAGTGATAACTGAAGCTGTGTCCAATTACACAGCCCCAGTTATGTTGAGGTCAGGTCTCTGTGGTGAGATCAGTTTAGCACTGGGAAATTTACTCTACAAGTCATTATCATGCTTGTAATGTTTTCTTTAAGATTCTGCTGTAGTACAGCAATCAAATTGTTCCAATTTGTTGTTTCCCTGTAGACGATCAAGATTTATTCATAGTTTCTTCCACATCCAGGACCCAAGGGGTCTGATTTTCCCCTCAGTATGTGGGGTCATGTCTCTGTCAGGTTTTACAACTTTCTCTTGGCACTCTCCCACTTGTAATAATGGCATACTCTTAATGCCTTTGAGTTCTTTTGTAGTTTGAAACGTGAACATGAATTTTAACATAAACAGTCAGTGAACCTGAGTTTGTAAGTAATAAGAAAAAGTCAATAAATAATAACATGTCAAAAAAGTTCATTTTTGTTTTATTGTAGAGAAAGCCTGAAGGTACCACCATGTATTCATAAAAAGTTTGAGAAGATCTGTGAACCAAATCTCCAGCAGAAAAGTGCCCCTTTTCACATCTCACACAGCATGCACAGCTTAAATTATTTATTTCGTTAAAGTTGGACAGATATGAAAAAGTTCTATTATATGTTTACGTTGTGGTTCCATTTTCTGAACAAAATATAACTTTATTAATGCAGTCCAGTGTTTTTTTAACTGAATTTTAACCCAAAATTCTATTTTTGTACATATTCACTGATGGTGGTAGTAGTCCATGATGATCAAAACCTGATATTTCTTTTGCATTTACAGTGTGTGTAAAATTGGTAAATAGTGGACTTGCTCAGGTATGAAGTGGTGGTAAGGGCCCCAAAATTACCTGCCCTGGAGTCTACAACAGAGTTGTTACATCTATACGGTCTGACATCATTAGCCGTGCCTAACTCTGCTGCAGGTCCCAAAGTCAAACGATTACTGCGGCATCACTGAGAGTTAAAAACTGTCTAAATCCCTTCATCTGTAATAAAATGATCAGTGCTGCTGCTCTACCTGGTTTAACAATTAAGTTTAACATCCATGCATTCACGAAAACCAAATTTATGAAATTTAACAGAGTTAGAAGTTAGCAGGAAGTTAGCTCACTAGTCATAATATACCATGTTCTGACTGAGGGATTTATGAAACAAATTAAGACGTACAGCTCTGCTATCATTTCTGACATACATGAAGACAGGAAAGTAAACAGCAGGGACGTTTGTAGGGTTACTGAAGTTTGGCTAGCTGGTATACAATGATGTGCTACATGATCGCTAGCGACACAGCTATGTTAGCATAATATAAACAGTGAAGCTGGAGGATGAACGCTAACTTTTTTCTACTCTGTAAAAGTTAACGTGAGGGTTCCCGATGGTTCGGGACAAATGCAATCGCATGGCAGGATGCTGTAAACGGACTGAACTTCAGCCAGGAGAACAACTGAGATAATCCATCCACAATATGAGGTTAATTATCAATATACTGCTGCATGGGCTGAGCTGTAGTGACATTGTAAGGTTTTAAAAACTGAGCTTTAAAATGATTAGCAGTAATAAAAACCAAGAGAGGCCGACAGTGATCACTGACTGTTTTAGGGGCTTGTTGAGATTAAATAGAACAAGATACAAAGCATTAAAACAAGTAAGAAACACAAAAGCCTTATTAAACGCAGAGTAGTTTGGGCCCGGAAGCAGGATTCATCACATCATCACTTAAAGACTGGATTGTGGCAACCATTAGCTTTGACCTAAAGCATAATATTTTAGGTCAAAACCTAATGACATATTTGCACGCAGTTACACTGCTGTGCATCTATTATTGCAGACTTGTAATTAAAGACCAGAAAGTTTGAAAGAAAACAAACAGATCCATGTTTCTGCAGCATAATTTAAAATAAAGATTCCAAATGACAGGAGTAACAGTTCAGTAATATTTAAACATCATTTCTTTACACAGAGTGAATTTAAATTAAACGAAACTTTTATGTGACATGTTTGTTTTGTCATTAAAAAAAAACCATAAAAGCTATTCAGCACACCTAAATCATGATGGTTATTTGACTGAACTGATTGCTGGAGCGTGACTCTCCTTGTTTGTTTGCCAGCTTTGATTGTCCAGGTTTGGAAACGCAGGAAATTAATTCATTATTTTAAAGTGCAAGTCAAACAATGGAGCTGTGTGTCAAGATCGTTAATTTGGCAGGAAATCCATATATTTTGTTTAATGGGATGGGTGACATAAAGAGTAAAGCAAAGTAATAAAGAAAATTAAATTGTATTTTATGGAGTCTTAGTTCAGTTAAATGGTTTGTGGCCTTTTGAGAAAAACAAAGTCATTAACTTGTTATGGCTGCCCTAAGAACGCTTGCACCTGTAAAAGCTTTGCTGAGGATAATATCTCCATGATTGTGTTTTCTAATCACACCGAGAATTTTCTTTGACTTTCTGTAGTTTTGTTTTGCAATAGAAGGACGCCTGATAAATACAAGCCGAGAACTCCTGGCGAAACCTGGACTGGGTGCATACATACAGGTACATGTTTGCAGCAGCATTGCTCAGGCAGAGCATGGTCCCAGCATCAGCTGCTATATTTATTTGGTGATTATAATCATTACGATCCAAAGTGTACAACTCAGTTGTGCGAAGGATGATCTGAGTTATAGCGCGCGTGACAGACAGCAGCACAAAACTCATGGATACGGTCACTAAAAGAACCACTGATTTTCTTCTCCGGGAGCGAAGAAGGGGCCTGACTTTGCAAACCCCAGGAGCCAATCCTGCAGGGATGTGAACCCGGCTACTGAGAGAAATCAGTTGTAAGGTCAACCCGTTAACTGTGAGGATGATGAGAAAGGGGAACATGTAGGCTTGCAGTGTTTGAATCCAGACCAGGGCATGAATGAACCGAGTCGGTGCCTCTGGGTTGTAAATACACCTGGTCTGATTATTATCATGGACTGAGATATTAGACCAGTAGTGAGGAATGGCAAAAAGATGACTGAAAACAAACGTGGCTGCTATAGTCCATGCTGCACATCTCTGATTGCAGATTTTAGGTTTGATTTTCCACGTGTGAATGGCAATAAAACGCTCCACTGTAAACAGAACCACAAGCCAAGTAGAGGCATTATAGGCACCGTAATTAAAAATGTCCCTCAGGCTGCACCAAGGCTCATAGCTCCAAAATGGCTCCTGCTGGTGGTACTTCAAAGAAAGCTCGAGAATCACAATGAACATCAGGACAAAGTTGTCTGCCACTGAGATGGCCATCAGATACAAGGCACTGGATCTGGAGAGGGTGCAGTTCCTCTTCCAGATGATTAGAAAGGTGACGATGTTGGCTGAGAAAAGGTTAGTGTCAGTTAAGGTAACTTGTTACTCAGCAGGAAAGTTTCTAAATGGTCTAAAATAGTGAAATATTTTCATATGAAACCAGTTAGCTGCACTATCTTTTGAAATGTACTTACATGGGATGCCCACAGCTGCTAGAGCAGGATAAAAAACTTCTTGCAGTGTCACCATCCAGTGTTTCGTTTGAGAGCCCATGTCCTCTCCCATCACAGATAGTGTCATTAACTGCAGCTACAAACACCCAACTCGCAGTTATTGCCCGGACACCATGTAGTCACTCCCACCTCATCTCACTTTACAAATTGTGGCAGTGTATCAACAGCTTGGTGATGTGATGAGTGGTGATTATTCATTTTATGATGGTTTAACAGCAGGGAACAGGCAGGAAAAGCTACAAATTCCAAGTGCATCATCTTTTTAAATCTGGGTTTTGATGAGGAAGAGGAGACAGAGCAAGAAAATAACCTGCTCTTTGGCCATAACAGTTGACCACTTTGATTCAGGCTGAAACCTCTCACCTGCTGTTAGATAGATTGACGATTTTTATTTGTTTTATATGTTTGTTTGTTTGGTTGGGTGGAGTTTTTTTGGTTTGTTTTTTTGTTGTTTTGTTTTTTTTGCTCCTTAACTGAAAAACTTAATGGATTCAGGCTGTTTTTCATAATACCGACTGCCAAGTGAACACACCAAACGCAGCAGCCTTTAACTCACTTATATTACCATGTTTGAACTGATGACATGAAAATGTTAGGGTTATAAAAGACGTGAATGTACAGTAGCAAAGTTGGGTCAGCCATTAGTTTGTGGGGGTTTGTTTTGAAGCCTTAAGTCAGTTTGGCCCTCACCTCCTTGTTTTTTGGAGCCAGAAGTGACAAGAAAAACCTGAATAGGAAATTTGCAAAGAAAAGCGTCTGGACTTCTTTAAGTTGCTTGAAGACGTTTCACCTCTCATCCGAGAAGCTTCTTCAGTTCTAAGGTCAAATGGTGGAGAGTCCCAGATATAACCTAGTGGGAGTATCCCCCCACAGAGGGACAAAAGGACCCCCTAATGATCCTCTAATCGCCTGAGCCAAGGTGGAAAACTGGGCGTGGGTCCCAATCAGCCAGAGTTTCGGGTGAGTTCATTGTGAAACCTGGCCCCACCTTATCATGCGAATTCCTGAGGTCAGATGGCCTAGGATGTGAGTGGGCGTTAAGGCGTCTGGGAAGGGATCTCAAAACTGGATTATAGATGGCAGAGAGTTGGTGTCGTAAACCCCCGCCTCTGTTCAAAGATGGTCGCTCACAGTGGACATAGATGGCTTCTTTCACTCCTCTTTCAAACCATCTGTCCTCTCTGTCCAAAATGTGAACATTGGCATCCTCGAAAGAGTGTCCTTTATCCTTAAGATGCAGATGGACTGCTGAGTCTTGTCCTGTGGAGGTGGCTCTTCTGTGTTGTGCCATGCGCTTGTGAAGTGGCTGTTTGGTCTCTCCAATGTAGAGGTCTGAGCATTCCTCGCTGCACTGTACAGCATACACCACATTGTTAAGCTTGTGTTTTGGCGTTTTGTCTTTCGGGTGAACCAGTTTCTGTCTGAGCGTGTTGCTGGGTCTGAAATACACTGGGATGTCATGCTTGGAGAAAACTCTCCTGAGTTTCTCTGATACACCGGCTACATAGGTGATGACAATGTTGTTGCGTCTGTCCTTCTTATCCTCCCTCGCTGGTGTCTGGTCTTCTTTTCTGTGCCTCTTTGCTGACTTTAAGAACGCCCATTTAGGATAGCCGCACGTTTTGAGTGCTTCCTTTACATGTGTGTGTTCCTTCTTTTTCCCTTCAGGCTTAGAGGGAACATGTTCACACCTTGCTTTCAAAAACACACACTCCTCATCCTGAACCTACACAACCCAGAGAAGAAAACACACCTGATGTCAGTCAGGAGAAATGGGTTAAGAACTTTTCAGACAGGATTCTCACTGAACCTGAAAAGAGAGTATTAGCCAAAGGACTCAATTTTGCCATTTCTCCACAACAGTTGCCCATAGTGGACCTCATCACAGCCACAGAATCTGCCATACGGATTAATAAATTATCACAGACAGAAGCAGAGCAAATCAGGATGAAAGTCTCAGCCACGCTCTCCAGTGCCAAAGTCCCTCCATCCAACCTCACAATACAGGAAAAGAAGGCCGTCACTTCCCTGAGCAAAGACCACAACATCACTGTTTTACCAGCTGATAAGGGAAAATGCACCATGGTCCTAAACACTACAGATTACCGTACAAAGATCACTACTCTCCTCAGTGACAACAATACCTACGAAGCCCTAAAGCGAGACCCCACAAGCAGCTACAAAAAGAAAGTTATAGCTTGCCTTCAAGACTTTGAAAAGGACAAAATTATTGACCGCCTTACATATCACTGCCTTTACCCAGGGGATGCCATACCCTGCATCTATGGACTTCCTAAGATCCACAAGGAAGCTGTCCCACTCAGACCCATAGTCAGTAGCATAAACTCAGCCACTTACAACATTGCTAAACACCTTGCTACCATCCTTGCGCCTCTCGTGGGGAACACCCCACACCACATCAAGAACTCCACCGACTTCACCGACAAGGTCCAGAAACTTACCCTGGATCCAGATGAAACCATGGTGTCCTTTGATGTAGTCTCTCTCTTCACTTGCATACCCACCACGGAGGCCGTGGAGACTGTCAGAAAACGACTACAAGAAGACAGCTCCTTGGAGGACAGGACCAACTTCACACCCGATCAGATTTGCACACTGTTAGACCTCTGCCTCACCACTACATATTTCAAGTACAACGAAGGCTTTTACAGACAAAAACATGGCTGTGCCATGGGCTCCCCCGTGTCACCTATTGTAGCCAACCTTTACATGGAGGAAGTGGAAAGGAAGGCTCTTGGCTCTTTCAAAGAAAGAGTACCCAGCCACTGGTACAGATATGTGGACGACACCTGGGTCAAAATCAAGACACAAGAAGTGGAATCCTTCACTGCGCACATTAACGCCGTGGATAAAAACATCAAGTTCACCAGGGACACAAAGGACAACTGTTTGCCTTTCCTGGACTGCGCCGTGCACATTGAAGAGAACGGCAAACTCAACATCGAAGTTTACCGGAAGCCCACACACACGGACCAGTACCTCCTCTTTGACTCCCATCACCCTTTGGAACACAAACTTGGAGTAATTAGGACCCTACACCACCGGGCAGAACATGTTCCCTCTAAGCCTGAAGGAAAAAAGAAGGAACACACACATGTAAAGGAAGCACTCAAAACGTGCGGCTATCCTAAATGGGCGTTCTTAAAGTCAGCAAAGAGGCACAGAAAAGAAGACCAGACACCAGCGAGGGAGGATAAGAAGGACAGACGCAACAACATTGTCATCACCTATGTAGCCGGTGTATCAGAGAAACTCAGGAGAGTTTTCTCCAAGCATGACATCCCAGTGTATTTCAGACCCAGCAACACGCTCAGACAGAAACTGGTTCACCCGAAAGACAAAACGCCAAAACACAAGCTTAACAATGTGGTGTATGCTGTACAGTGCAGCGAGGAATGCTCAGACCTCTACATTGGAGAGACCAAACAGCCACTTCACAAGCGCATGGCACAACACAGAAGAGCCACCTCCACAGGACAAGACTCAGCAGTCCATCTGCATCTTAAGGATAAAGGACACTCTTTCGAGGATGCCAATGTTCACATTTTGGACAGAGAGGACAGATGGTTTGAAAGAGGAGTGAAAGAAGCCATCTATGTCCACTGTGAGCGACCATCTTTGAACAGAGGCGGGGGTTTACGACACCAACTCTCTGCCATCTATAATCCAGTTTTGAGATCCCTTCCCAGACGCCTTAACGCCCACTCACATCCTGGGCCATCTGACCTCAGGAATTCGCATGATAAGGTGGGGCCAGGTTTCACAATGAACTCACCCGAAACTCTGGCTGATTGGGACCCACACCCAGTTACACACCTTGGCTCAGGCGATTAGAGGATCATCAGGGGGTCCTTTTGTCCCTCTGTGGGGGGATACTCCCACTAGGTTATATCTGGGACTCTCCACCATTTGACCTTAGAACTGAAGAAGCTTCTCGGATGAGAGGTGAAACGTCTTCAAGCAACTTAAAGAAGTCCAGATGCTTTTCTTTGCAAGCTCCTTTGACTACGATGACCTGGATGACTGAGAACCTTCACAGACTGAATAGGAAATATCTCTTTGAGGTCTAATATCTACTTACTCCTTGTTATATTTATATAAGCAAAATATATCACCATTATTGCACTTTCAAGCACCACCACAGGGCCTTCACCTTTAGAACAATGTGACTACATTAATCTGTCATGGAGCTGTTACGAAAGCCTCAATGGATGCAAATTCACAATAATGATGTTGTGACCCACTCTGATCCCTTTGTGGGTAGTTTGGATGTCCCGTGTCTGTGTGGGTTGCCTCCAGGCACTCATGCTTCCTCACAAAGTCCAAAGACATTCATGTTACGTTAACTGGGGATTCTAAATTGGCGGTTGGTGAGAATAGACTAGTGAACCTCCCGTGCTATTACAGCTTGGATAGGCTCCAGCCTATCCATCCATGCAGACAGATGGACACACTGAATTTATAATCCTACTTCCCAGATACAAAATTTTGGATGAGCAGACGTCAGATTTTAGGGAACTTTTAGATGTTATCCCAACAGAGCGCTTCTCCACTGCTTCTCCAGTGCTTTCAACACCATCCAACCCGCACTACTGAGAGGGAAGCTGGAGGGAGCCGGAGTAGGCAAACAGCTGACTGCATGGACCATCGACTACCTTACCAACAGACCACAGTATGTGAGGCTCCATGACTGTGTGTCCGAGGTGGTAATCTGCAGCACGAGGGCACCACAGGGCACGGTTCTCTCACCTTTCTTGTTCAGCCTTTACACTTCAGACTTCTGTTATAATTCGGACGATTGCCATATACAGAAGTTCTCAGATGATACAGCCATCATTGGATGCGTATCAGACGGGAATGATCAGGAATACAGGGGGGTCATCAGTGACTTTGTTGGCTGGTGTGAGACCAACGTACTTCAAATCAACGCCGGCAAGACAAAGGAGATGATCATAGACTTAAGGAGGAAGTCACCCCCTACAACACCGGTGAACATCCAAGGGAAAGACATTGAGATAGTGGACTCTTATAAGTACCTGGGTGTTCACCTCAACAATAAACTGGACTGGACTACAAATACAGACATCCTGTATAAGAAGGGCCAGAGTCGACTCCACCTGCTGAGGAGACTGAGGTCCTTCGGAGTCTGCAGGACTCTGTTAAGGACATTCTATGACACTGTGGTAGCATCTGCCCTTTTCTATGCAGTGGCCTGCTGGGGGAGTGGATGCACGGACAGGGACAGGAGCAGGATTGACAAACTGGTGCGGAGGTCTAGCTCCGTGCTGGGATGTCCCCTGGAGTCTGTGGAGGTGGTTGGTGAGGGGAGGATGTTAGTAAAGCTGACATCCATCATGAACAACCCACATCACCCACTGCATGAGTATGTGAGTGGGCTGAGCAGCTCCTTTAATCAGAGACTGAAACACCCTCACTGCAGGAAGGAGCGCTTTCGCAGATCATTCATCCCAACAGCAGTTAGACTCTAACTCCTCAATCACGATGTCATAAGTCACTGGACACTGTGAACATCCACGGTCACCACTTCATGCATAATGGACCTTCCATGACCTTCCAAGCTATATAGTTTATGTCTTCCATATTTCCAACTATATCCATAATCACATACTGGGTATGCTACCATTGTATATAGTGTATTATCTTACTTTTTTCATTGATTGTACTTATTTGTATTTTTGTATTTCCTTCATATATCTGTACCTGAGCTGAGGTGACGCAAAAATTTCCCCGTTGTGGGATCAATAAAGTCTTATCTTATCTTATCTTATCTTATCTTATCTTACTCAGACTGCAGACTTTACACATCGGACACATAAAACCTGTTGTATTTTACATAAAATCCATGTGATTACTTTTCTTTTTTCTACCGATCACTGCATTTGGAAACAAATGTTACAGTTTCAACTTCTGGATCAAATCATGAAATTCTCCCTGCTGCTGCCTTCTCGTGATAACTGGATGAACCCAGAATATCAGTTTCTTCATTTTTCATGTTTACAAGCACCAGGGGCAGCTCATCATCGCTTGATATAGGCTTCAGTTTTTCACGCTGAGTTTTATGGGGATGAATTCTTCACAAAAATGCAATGAAATCAAATTCGCAAGCTTGTATTGCTTTTTTGCAATGGTGTGTAATGGACTTTACTTGTATGTCCTAGATTTTTTAAAAGTAAAATGGGAGACAGAGCCCTCCTCTACTATGGAACCAGCTCCCAGTTTGGGTTTATGATGCAGACACATTCCTGCATTAAAACATCATTTACAACAGGAACGTGAAGATAACAAATAATGAGTCATTTCAGTGACTCAGAATGACTTTCCTAATAGGTTTACCCTCCTTAAACAGATTCTTTGAGCCTGGATAAGAACATAAGCAGTAAAAATTAATTAAGGCTTGTTCAAAGAGTTTTTTCTGTTTGAAAGTAGTTCACCTGGCAAAGAAAATACATTTCTGACCAAGCTGCCAGATGACTCTTCTTTTTAGCTGAATTTCTACTTTATTGGGTTTACTCAGGCTATTGATGAGACAACATACTTGTGACAAAGCGCACTGAATGAATCCACCATGACTTATCCAATTTGGCTAGAATTCAGTGCATGAACCTGGAACACAGCATTGTTCTCATCATTCAATCCAAGTGATGCTCCAGGACTGAGTCATTCTGAGTCAGATGTCCCATCATCAAACTCGTATATTTGGATGTTTGTGGATTTGAACTGCACCAGCGCTGCAATAACAGGTTGGTATTTGTGAAGTAACCTCCACTGCTACTGTTCTTTAAAGCATTTCCCATATTTCATGTTATTTGGTACTGGAAAGCCTTATGCTTTACACGGTATATGCATAGAAAATATTTAAAATAATCACTACCTTACAAATAATTTGACATTCAGCTACTTGCTATTTTCTTTGTGTGCCCTAAATCTACATCCCTATATGTCAAATGGCATTCTGTTACAGGTGGGTGCATTATGCATTGTTTTACAAACACTGCACGCTCCTTTGAGGAAAAGTGAACTGAGGTTCACAGTCAAACTGCATTTTCTCCAGATGCCTCATCTGTAGAGATGCTGATGAGACTGAAATGAAAATAAAATATGTTTAAATGTTTTGTGACTAATGGAAAAAACATGCAGGAAACATTAATGTGCTGTCTCCATACCAAACTTAAATAAAACACATGCACTGTATTAATCTGTTTTCAACAAGTTCCATCACTTTAATGACTAATATAGTACTAAATTTAAAAACAATTGAATTGTCTGCCTCATCTGATTTCAGGTTCATACACACACGATATTGGCTTCGTTCATTGGTGTAAAAATGCTCAATGACAGTGGGTTGGGAAGTAAAGCTGTCCACTTAGATAAGAGGATCAACATTAAAATGAAATTTACTTCAATCCAAGAGGAACCTGTTTATTTCACTAGGAGACATCAGACAAATATGGACTCTACAGCCAAGTATTGACTCTATTATTTGTCCCATCAGGCAAATAACACAGCGTGTGCCGTCGCTATACCATAATAAAAAAAGATGCTTGTCACTGTCTGTCAAATTCACTGACACATAATATCCGTTTTTTGTTTGAACATGTGTACACCACATTTAGAGCAATGAAAGTCAGATTCTATGAACCTGTATGCATGCTTGGCCAAAAAGCTGATTCTGATTCTGAAATGGTGCAGCAGGAAGAGTTGGGGCTAATATTAATTATTTTATGATGCATCGTCGTGGGTGGCTTATGAATCTCCTTCTCGGGATTAATAAAGTCTAATCGCAACTTTATTTAAACACCCTACTATCTGCTGTTGATCTGATACAATCTCAAGAAAACAACCATATCTAAATGCAGCAGTGTCAACAGTTATAGAGAAGTAAAAAGTGGAATGAAATAGAAATTTTCTGAAATAGCTCAGTGCTGTACATTTGAAATATATTCTCCGCCACTGAAACCAGCCTAAATAAAGTACAGATGCAAGCCATCGTGACCACAAATTGTCTTATTTGTCTTTTGGGGGGGATTTAGCACTTTGTTTTTACACTCTTTACAGATTAAGATAATTAGACATGTTGTTTGGTGAGCTCTAAAGTTGTTGGGCATTCGTCTAGTTTCCCCTTTTCGTGCTTTTTCTTTTGCAGAAGCTTTCCTTCCTTTCTCAGGACATCACAGCGGAGGCATGTGTCTGACAGAAGATTAAAAAGTACGAAGAACCAGAGAGAAAGAAAAAAAAACACCTCAAAAAACGTGTGCTGCTTGCCGTGTCAGACACGATTCCCTGTTGCCATAGAAACCAGGGTTCTGTGATCTGCTCTCTGCAGAGTAAGAAGGCTCATCTGGAGAGGATTTCATATCTCTGGCTGTTCTGGAGGGTCATCTAATAATTCACACGTACTGTCTTCTTCCCATGCTGCTCACAGCAATCTGGCTCTACTTAGCTCAGCGAGCAGCAGGGGTCCCTGCTCCTCCTCGCAGCCACCCACTGAGGAGATATCTGAGTATACCGACGCTGTGGCAACAGCACTGCACAAAAAATATGACTGTGATTACTGTGTGGTGCCGAGGTTACATAAGGCTTTAAGCCAGTCATTAGGAAAGATGTTTTTAAACATTTGTGAAATCTGTAGTTGGCCCTGGACCTGCTCGTAAATGTTGATGTTTGCCGTGCCGGATTATTTCCGTTTCACCTTTGGTCTGACAGGAAAGCCTGCGGTTAATTCCAAACTCATGGTTAGACCGCAGGCCTCCCTTCAGTCCCTAAAATTAATCAACTCTGAAACGAGTTAAATGATGCTGTACTTTTGGATCTTTGTTTTACCAGGCTTTCAGGAGTATTATAGTGTCACTATAAATTAACTATGAAATATTTCTTTTTAAACTTGATTTCCCCTCCCTTCCATTTGATAACAATTTAGATAACAGAGTTGCTGATCACGTAATCCATGTGCAGCAATGCTTCTTGCGTGCTTGCATCAGGTTCAAGCACCACAGCTGCTCCAGTTTACATCTGACAAAATAAGACCAAAAATGGTACGATGCTGCAACAGAAAATATTGATCTTCTTCAGCATCATGGTTTATTTATATCCACTGAGGGATTTGACTTTCTAATGCAGATCATGAAAATAACCAAAAACCGTACATTGCGGATTAGTTATAATATTAATAATCGTAAATATTACTGCCTATGGTGATGAAATAAGGCTTTGTGGGTATCGGCCCTTTTGGTACGTCATGAAGCAGCACAACAATAAAATACTTCTCAGGAACATTTCTCACAGCATTATGCTAATATCAATTCCAAGAATCCTCCCAGACGAGATGTAATGAGAGCGAAACGGTAAGAACATCAAGTCAGAATCTCAAAGAAAGCAGATAAAAAAAAAAAAAATTTTTCGGATAGTTGGACAAAAATGCAGGAAGAGAAGCAACTGCTGCAGGTGACAAAGCAAAAGGCAACATTAAGTGTTGGGCGACAACTTTTCATCAGAACAGCTTCAACGGGCCTCAGCATAGACTCTCCAAACGTCTGGAAGTCTATGCTTTTACAAGATAATTCTTCATTTAGTGTTTTTTGTTGAAAAAGTGGAGATTGTTGTCTAATGCACTGGTACAAAATCTCCTAAAGGTATCCAGTTAGGTAGTGATCTGGTGACTGCAAAGGCTGTCACATGTGATTCATTTTATTTTCATACAGGCTCTTTCCTTTGGGGAGGTGACTACCCCTGGCTGTAAGAGTGGCTGGTCCTCGCACATTAAAGACAATGTGTGTGTTATCTTATTTGACACAATTTGGTACATTTTCTAGTTAGTTCTGCCAATTAGATAAACAGTGATCTCTTCTGTTCCATCGTATGCAATCGAATGACCAAATCCGGTCTATAACTGGATTTTCTTTTGGGGTGGCTTAAAACTTTTCGAGGACACCGAAACAAAATCCTTTATGCAGGAAAAACATGCATTCCGGGATCCCTGTAGTTGAAGCATGACTTCCATTGGGAAGGTCACAGGATTCATGTAGACAATCACCTAGATTGACTATATATTGATTTTCACTGACCCATTTCCTTTAGGGGACCAGTGCATCCAAGCCACAGCACCAGTTCTCACTGCTATAGGGATTAAGGGTTCGTATTTTATTAATTTAAATTGAATTAAATTTGTCACCTACACACTTACTGAGGACTTAGCACAATACCCGTGTACACAATAAACCCCTCTAATTACAAAATGTAAAAATTCAAAAGTCAAAGAACTGACAGACACAGTCTATGTCGCCATCTGTTGGTCAGTAGCCAGCACAGCAGGAATGCTTCAGTAAATACCTATAACAGAGCTGCAGGACGGACTGAGTCACACTTTACAGGCCCGAACAGTGTAATAAAATCCAGCCCAGGAAGAAATGCATTGAAATGCTTCCAACAACAATAATCTGATGGATGTGAATCAGAGAAATCACATTTCAGACCACTGGGATATCCACGTTGTGAGGCGTACACTGAAAGGTTTATTGCAGGGCTTTGTTTGCATAACAACTATACTTGAAAATAAATAATGAAACTACACTGAAAGTTTCATTTTACTTGATCTATTTTCATTTTAGATGCTGAAATGAAAACAGTCTGATATGTATTTGTGTTACTTAGCAGTCACCCAGGTCATTGTAAGGAGCAGGGAGGGAAAATAAAGAAAGCTCTTAAAATGTGGTTATCCCAACTGGGCCTTTAATCAAACCAGCAAAGATGCACAGGAAACAAGGTCAGACACCAACTAGGGAGAAACAGAATGGCAAACAGAACAACATTGTCATCCATCACGTGGCATGTTTATCAGAGAAAGTCATGGGGACTTTTCTCCAAGCATGACAAAACAAAGCCACACCCTCAGACAAAGACTAGTTCATCCCAAGCGAGGAGTGCTCAGACCTCTACACAGGAGAAACCAAACGGCCGCTCCATAAATACATGTCACAGAAGAGACACCTGGATAGGACAAAACTCAGCTGTACATCCCCATCATAAATCAGGTGATCTCAGTAGGTCACATGATAAAGTGAGGCAAGTTCTCACAATGGTTTCACCTGAAACCTCTGGTGATAATGACCCATGCCTTTTTTTTCTTTGCTCATGTGTTGAGACACATGATTAGTAGTGGCTCAACAGCCCTCTGAAGGTACAACTCTTTAATTCAATTCAATTATTTTATTATTTTAATATTACTTTGCAAAACTTAAAGAAGTCCAGTCACTTTCTTTCCAAGCTCCTTGAACAATCTGATATGTAAGACACTTAACCTCTTAAGCCCCAACGCCCCCGATACAGGGGCAAAAGGCAGGAGATCAGTTAGGCTTGGGGCTGAAGAGGTTAGGTACGCTTTGGTAATATGAGGCTGGAAACACTTGCCGTCTTCCGGTCAGCTCGAAGCAGTCTGACCACTGACCTCTGGCATCAACAAGGCACAGGGAACTACTGCTCACTAGATATTTTCTTTTTTTGACTGTTCACTCGAAACCTTCGAGATGGCTGTCTGAGTAAATCCCAGTAGACCAAAAGTTACTGAAAGGCTGAGACCAGCCCATCTGGCAACAGCAACCATGCCACATGCTGTCATGTGACTGAGTAGATATTTGTGTTAACAGTCAGTTGATATACAACATGTCTGCATGTTTAATATTTATGCAAAGATGGGTCAGATGAATATTTGGGGTTTTTTGGAGCATGAAAATAGCATTATACTTCCAGTCAAACTCTTCTTTCAAATATTATTTTAATTGCATTGCTGAAGTTTGTGGGCTTTATAAAGGTATGTAGCACCACTGGAAGAATAAAGGTTGTTGGGCTTTACTACTTAATACGATGGAAGCACAGGACTTCCACAGCTAATTTGTAGAAAATGCCTGTAGAGAGATAAATGCATGCAGATAAATCCCTGTTCATTAATGTTCTGCACGTCACATAACGCCTGCAAAGTTTAGAGTGACCTCAGGAGATGCCTGCCTCCGCTCCTCACTGATCCCTCAGACAATCTGCACAACACGTCACCATTCTGAGAGGATTGCACTGCTAGGATTACACCATTTGGCATTTTTCTGGTTGGGAAAAAAAAGCTTAACCACATTGATTAGAGAAAAAAATGACGAAAGCAGATCAATTCAGGATATTTTGGGGCTGATTATGTTGTTGTGGGATTGATGCTGCTGAATCATAAATAGACGAAAGATTATTTGAGGACAAAGATTTCTTGCAGCAACACACTGTGCAGACCAAATGTTAATGTTATTGCTCTCTATCTGTGGCAGATTTCCAAACAAAAAATAAACATATTTAGTTTATTTGTTCACTGAAATTATTAGCTAAAGACCGATGGGCTAACACCCTGGCAGGCGTCCATTCTTCCACAAGACGCAAGAATCACTGCTTTTATTTATAGAAGCCCGTTTCCACCACTAAAGGGAAAAAAAGGATCCATAACTCGAAATTTCGAGTTATTTTCTCGAAATTTCGACTTATTAACTCAAAATTTTGAGAAAGGTAACTCGAAATTTCAAGTTAGCGCTGCCAATCAGTAATCTACATGAATGACGTCAGTTCCTTGTTACCCAGAAGCTGAAGTCCTCAGGTACAAATGCTACAGCTAAGCTACCAGTATTAGCTGAAAAAATGATGACATCCTCGTGTCATTAGCTAAATCACATTGCGTTACTATCGGCAAACGTACTCGCGAAAGCGCCATTTTGTTGCAATCCCGTTTTGAGAGAGCGTTACTCTGCGCCATATGCTTCCGGGTAACAAGAAAGTGACCTCATTCACGTAGATTACTGATTGGCAGAGCTAACTCGAAATTTCGAGTAATTAACTCAAAATTTTGAGAAAAGTAACTCGAAATTTCTAGTTAATAAGTCAAAATTTTGAGTTATGGATACTTGTTTTGTTTTTTTTGTGGCGGAAACAGGCTTTCATACTTATTGCTCAGATTTCACTCAGAGCATTTCTCTGGATTGTAGTGTTCATTTAAAGAATGTTTACATTCCCCCTCTACTCATAAAGAGCCCCATCAGCTTCATTTATGATGTGTTAATGTCTCAAGCTAGTCAACAAACAGGTTATTAACATAAGATTCACAGTACTGATATTTATTTCAGATGTAAAATGATGTGATAGCTTGAAATAAACATACACTTGCATCCTGTTAGGTAGTTACGGTCATAACCATATTGGTTAGGATGATTGATCCTGTTGGTTGACTCCCACATACAGAAAGCATGGCTGTGGGCCTTTCTATGACTATTATCCTAATATCAGAATTTTAATCAGTGCTATGAAACTGCTTTGCTATGCTGATGCTTTTTACATTTTCATTGACGCAATTACTGCTGACCATGCAGTCCTTAGACTCCTGAACTACTTCTACTTGTTCATCTTTCAGTTGATCCTTCTAGAGGTTACAACAGCAGATCTCTAGCATCCTTGTCTGTCATACAAACATCATCATCATCCTTTTTGCATCCACATTGTTGCCCTTTCTGATGAAAGTCAGCAGCAGGAATACACTGGCGTGTAGTCTCATGACTGGGTTATATTCCCAAAGTCAAAACTTTAATTTGATAGCAAACTGGATTTATTTCTCCAGAATATGACAGTTTGTGAGCTCTCTTGACTTCTCACTGGATTTTATTCTAATTTATTTGTGTAATACAGCCAACCAAAGATAAAGCTGAATCGTAAACAATCTTAAGGCCACATGAGCACCTTTTAGTATGCTCGTTTATTTTAATGTCACTGACATTTAAGGGAAAACCACAGATTTTGGCAATTTATCCATGTGCTGCTTATTATTACAGCCAACCACCTTTCTTTTATTTCTTTTTTTCATGTTTCTAGAGTTTTAGTTTAAGAGCCAAAACTGTCTCATGAAAATATTAGGAGAGCAAAAAAGAGATCCTTACTCATATCCTGAACATCATTTTAATTTATATTTATATGCAAAAAAAAAAAGGATTTGTTGACCTGTTCCAGATTTACCATGCTAACTTCAGCTGTTTTTTGCCATCCAGCTCTTATTAGCTTTGCCTGTGGAGTGATAAATCATGATTGGATTGTTGCATCATCTACAATATACCAGCGTTACCAAAGAGAAATAGGATACTTTTTCTTCAGTGATATATCATATCATATCAACAATGCCTTCACATTCTTTTCCAGACAGCAGAGATAAAATATAAAAAGCAGAGAGTCTGTGCAGCCAAACATCTGACACCATTCAACTGTAAATCAACCACATAGTAGTTCTGTGTGAATTGTGCAAGTTCCTCTTACAGTGTGCTTCATGATCCTGTGTTGTCATAAAATTAAAGCAACCGTACTGAGCAAATATTTTTGCAACTTGGAAGTTGTCAGATTTTTCTCTCAAGCTCATCTTCTACAAACATTTCATCCAGAGAGCACAGCAGAGAGAAACTCCTTTTACAAGTCACTTGATACTTGTGTGAAAATGTGAAAGCCATACTGTTCAATAGTGACCCCTCTTTTTTATTAAATCCCTTCAGGCATATTTTCTAGAATCCCATATGCAAGGATCTGAGGTCATCTGGGGGACAAGTCCATGAAAACAAAAAAACATACGGCTTATAGCCATAGGCATGAAGAAAATGAAAAAGGTTTGAAACCAAATGGCTAACTTATGTGGCATCGCAGAGCCTGATTTTAACGAACGTGGGAAACTGCTTGTACTGTGCTACAGCTGCTGCATTAAACAGCAGTGTGTGCCAGCAGCAGCTCTGGACGCACGTGAAATTTGGCCTCCCTTGGAGAGATGGAACATACACAATTACACTATTAGCTTGGCCTTGCGCATAATTCATCAACTGGGCTTCTTTCTTGCCACTTCATCCCTCAGCCACTGTGAATAAATTCATTTTCAAAATCCCCCTTCATTCATTAAGATTCATTAAAGACTCTCAAGGACAAAGAAAAGGGGATGTTTTGCAGTCCCAGAGAGGCTGTATGTTCAGTAATTGCTCTCCCTTTGTTGAAATTGCGATTAGTACATCATGAAATTGGCAGCATATAATTTGTCATCAGTTACCACCATTAATAGAAAAAACACACAGTGATAAGAAATGAAATGGTCTAGATTATTTCCATATGCAGTCATTAGTGTAGTATCTAATAGTGGCAACAGCAGATAGCCTTTACTCAGTAAGGAATAACAATAATTTCAAACAAGGGAAAACATGTTCACTTACTATATGGTAAATGGCCAGTATTTGTATAGTGCTTTTACTAGTCCTGCCTAGGGACCCCAAGGCGCTTTACACACCCAGTCATCCACCCATTCACACACTGGTGGAGGCAAGCCACAGTTGTAGCCACAGCTGCCCTGGGGGAGACTGACAGAAGCGAGGCTGCCATATTGCGCCATCGGCTCTTCTGGCCAACACCAGTAGGCGGTAGGTGAAGTGTCTTGCCCAAGGACACAACGACCGAGACTGTCCGAGCCGGGGGTCGAACCGGCAACCTTCCGATTACAAGGCGAACTCCCAACTCTTGACCCACGGTCGCCCCACATTTAGCATTTACTATATGTAGGAGCAGGTTTCTACTGAACTTTGCAGCTTTGATCAAGCCTGCTGCTCTTCCCTTCAAAAAGGTTTTTATACAACTGCCTTATGTGAGGTAAGGGCATAGGTTAGGTTTAGAGATGGCACGATACCACTTTTTTATGTCCGATACCGATATCATAAATTTGGTTATCTGCCGATACCGATATGAATCCGATATAGTGTTTTTTAATCAACAAAACTGTTTTTTAAATATCTTGCTGCATTTTGTATAAGTTCATACTCAAGTTTAAAACAACAACTACACTAAAGCTATTCTGTTATACCTGTATGCAAAAAAAATTATTTCATAGTTCAGCAATACTGATCAATCTAATAAACTTAAACCTACACCATCCTCCCTATTCTGGTATTTGAAAGAGTACTTAGCATAAATATTAAGCAACCTAACTAATAGGGTTCCAACTCCCAGCAACAACAAAAATAAATAAATAAAAAATGGGGAACCACCCCTCACGCTCCACCTCATGATGCTTAATCGACGTAATCAACCTTAATTTGATGCAGTGTGAAAAAAATGCACAGAAATCAATTATTTTTCAAGAAATATTAAATAGATTCAACATCTTTCTTCAACAGAATTGCAGACTGCACAGATGGTACCTTCCCAAAGGAAAAAGTACTATAGCTTACTAGGGTATATATATTAGACTTAATAGTTACTATATACAGTAATGGACTTCTATTCATTTTGCATCAAATTAAAACTTTGGGTGTCAGATAATTATTTATTAAAAGCTCGACATTTTAAATGAGAATAAGAAAGAAAAGTATGTCTTTGTGCCCCCTTTTCCCTGTTAATGCCCTATCGGCCCCCCTGGCTAAACTTTGCTAGATCCGCCCCTGCACAGTTACCAGTGTCAGCTATGTAGAAAAAGATCCTCGAGTAGAAAGTAATAATAAATAAATTCTAACAACAGCTGATCAAGCTTAAACGTGCTTCTGTTGTTCAGCCGCTGGTTTCCTCTTTCTGGTGCAAAGTGGGCCAAAAACAAACCAGAGAGACGGACTCGCGACAGAAAAGCCGATCAGCTGATCGTTAAGCAGTTTCATGATTGAAGTAGCAGCAAGAAGAGGCAGTCGCTTGTTAAGCTTAACGCAGGAATGCTTTACAAACATTCAGAGATGGACTTACACACTTGCTTTACTTCTCTCGGGATAACTTTGTCGGAGATGAAATGCCGGGTTGCTAGCGAAGCTCCACATGCTATCCAGACCACCACAGGTCCCGCATGCCACAGCCGCTCTATCACGTGATGCATACTGCTCCACGTGCTAACGTTCTGAGGCGAGTTACGGCGTGTTGCAAGTTTTGTGAGGTGCTTTCGTGATATTTAATGGATCGGATTACATTTTTTATTTTTCTCCGATATCCGATCCAGTAATTTAGGTCAGTATCGGACTGATACCGATACGTAATATCGGATCGGTCCATCTTTAGTTAGGTTACAATAAGGTAACTGCTTGTTGTGATACAATAGGATCGGACAGAGGGCAGGCATATAAGGAAAATACTGGTCAGGATATGGTTTGACCCCAGAATAACGCCAACCCACAGCTTTACCAGTTTGCTTTACTCTCACCACTCCTGTAGTTTTATTGACCCAGAGCAGGAAGCCAGGTCATATTATTGACGCAGGCCTCTTGAAGCTGTGTGGTGCTTTTAGGGTTAGGGTTAGGGTGATAAATTGTAGGTGATAGCAGGCAGATGGTTTGAAGAAAAGGTCTAAAGATATTTTCCACCTTTGAATGGCTCCAGGTTGCTGACAAATTCAAAACACCTCTGTCATATATCCATCCTACAAACTGCTCCCAGAGCACCATATTAGTCATAAATCTGTAACGTAGGGCCAGTGCAGCTGATAGTACCAAAGGTAGCCTGCAAGCAATGAAGGAATTTTTCTCTCTCTTCATGAGCTGAACATCCTACATCCCTCCAATAAATAAATAAGCTAATTAATAAGCAGTTCTTATTGAATTTCCCAGAGGAACCCACCCGAGGGATTAATAAAGTTCTACCTTATCTTATCTTATCTTATCTTATCTTATCTTATCTTGTGAACGCAGCATGAACATGAACTGTCCCCTAGCTTCTTAATCAAAGCTTGCTTTAAGTGGCACCTATGGCCCATCGTTCAGTCTGTTCTGGCATTGTGCTCCTACCATTTGTGGACCACATTAATTTCCCGTGGTTGTTTGGCTGTTTAATGGTGACCCTACCCTACTGCTGTCTTGCTTTGGCTTATTTAATTGTGTTTTAGCTTGACAAAATATTTTAAGTTGTTCATCACATCTGTGTTTTATATTTTTAACTGAGCTGCCCTCTCTTCATTTATTTATCTGTTTTTTTTGTGAGTTTTTCTTTTAGAAGGTAGAGGGGCAAAGAGAGGCGAGGCTCTTAAATCTTTAAATCTTTCTGATGCTGTAGTTTTTTGTTTTTTTTTTAATTAATTAGCCAAATAAATTATTAACTTTAATCTGCCATGCCTCGCTTCGCCAGTAATGAGCTTGTGTGCATTAATGATTGGTAACTACACTTATTAGGGTGATATTTCCTATGCTGAAATCCCTCAGGTGCTGTTGCTTGTCTCCTTTCTTCCAGTTTTTTTTTATGCCAACCCCATCAGGTTCCCCCTCGTTCAGGTGCAAGACGATTTAGATGTCACCTCAGTACTTGGGTGACAGAGTTGACTGAAGCTAACAGTAGTAGGACAGGCCCTGTGCTTGATCAGGGAAAAAGTAAAAGTGGATTTCAACCCAGCTCTCTTTGGCCTTAATCTGCAGGATTAGGGCATCAGAAAGTTCACTACAGTGGGCTGAAGTCTGCATGCGTAGAAATGTGTTTGTATGTTTGCGTGAGAGTGTGCGTGCATACTTTCTTTGTAGAAAACATACGTTTAAATTGAATGTGCTTGCATGTTTTTGCACATCAACATAGGTGTGAAACAGTTGGTGAACTCTAGTATCCAGAGCCACATGTGAAGCAGCAGCAGGCAGAGGGACGGGAGGGGAGAGAGCTGCCCGTGGGTTAAGAGCTAAAGCCGCTTGGCCCAGATGAAGATGGCTCTCAGGCTCTCTGCCAGTCAAAGCCTAGCCAACAGCCCACTCTTACTGACAAGTCAGGGGAACGGCGGGACAGGTCACACGCACAATTTGTATATATTTACGGTATATAACAGGAAGTGCAAAGTACGATGCCTCAAGAATGATGCCTGTACTTGAAATGTAATTAAAGATTAAACATTTTATATGAAATATTGTTTAAATTACCTACTGGCTACCAAAAGGTGACAAACCCACAAAAAGTATCCCATGATTTCCATAGAAGCCTTTTTTTGCCTTGGGTTTTACACCCCACAACTTTACTGCTTTGATTCATTTTCACAGCTTTCATCTGATCATTTTCAGCCACAGCAGGCGTCCATTTTCAAAGAACCACACGAAAAACACTCTGAACACCAGTTACTCTCACAGGGCCTGGCACCGAACAGCAGACAGGCGCTGTTAATGAATACAGCGACGCATTTAACGGCTAAGAAAAAAACGAATATCATCTCAAACCCCAATGGAGACCAAAACAGAGCTTAAAGAAAAGTAAATATTGGACCTAAACTCTACTTTGTTGCTCAAAGTGTAACTTAATCCAGGATGTTTCACTGCCATCTCTGATTGAAAGTTTTACTGTTTACTGCATTACTGATGGGAGTGGCTTTGTTCTCTCAGTACGCACAGCAGGAGTGACATCATAAAACCACTGGAGATCAGACTGGGCTGTCACAGTTTGAGTGCACCATTTATTTATCCACCTCCCCTTTCTGAAATGCTTTTGCACAAATATGTTATGCAAAGCTATTGCATAAATAGACAGTATAAAACATGTATATACAAAAGACACAAGATATAGCTACTGTGAGCCATTGGGCTTTATACTGCTTCAACCCCTTTGGATTGTAAAGTCCTGTTTTGAATCTTCAAGTTGAGTGTTGTCGTTGTCACCATCCTGGTCCAATTGTCGACTTTTTTCTAAGGAGAAGACTGCATGACATGTCTGACAGACACAGCAATGTCTGGTCAAATTCTCTAAATGCATTCATGAAACGAGCACTGCACCAAATACCTTCTTGCAAGTGCTTTGGCCTCTAGCAGACTGCTTTGGACACCCGTAGCTTGAATGGCCAACTTGTCTGGAGAATGTTCACCTTCAAAGTAAAACTTGCACCTTTTGAAATATGTTTGTTGCAGCAGTGAGGCACAGCTTTTACTCTGAAGGTAAATGTCTCCAGTGTGCAGAACCCTTTTTGAGGTTTTACTACCACAGATTAAATAGCGAGTCTTTTAGACAAGTTGGTGTCTTCTCTGAAAATGTGCCTGCGACAATCTGTTAGTAGCAAAAAGAGATCATAAAGATGGTTTTGCAAAGGATTTCATCTGGCAACAGTCAGCAACCTTCAGCAACGAGTCACTGACTGGGATCCACGTCTTTCCTTAGCGACCAGAAGACCTGTGTGGCTGAGGCCTAAGTGTTTACAGAGCAGAGGGCTTTTTTTCCATAGACTTCTATATGATCATTTATTGCAATCAGCAGTTTCAACTGCTGATGGCTGCAAGTCCAACGCACTTTCATGTTGGTTTCATTTTTTAGACATGAAAGTTTCATCCATCTTTTATCATTTCTGTGTTTATAATCTAATATAACCCCATGTGTTTTAAGCACGCTCTCTCTCATGCTTGCAACATTATTATTCACTCCACCACTTGATTTTTCCAACATTCAAATTTTCTTTTTCTCATCTTTTAGTCATGGTGGAGTTTGATTTTTTTTTTTTTTTCATTTAAATATCAGATGAGCCAGAGTGAACATGATGTAATGTGTAGCTGTTTTCTGGATACTGTTGTCAGGATCAAGTCTCTCTGAACATCTGCCAAACCTCAGAGATCATTTTACCAGAGTTGAACAGACAGTTCACAGTGACATAATGTCAAGAGTACTTTAAAAAAAAAAAAGCCTTTCTCTCTTCATTTCATCCATTAAATGCCAGTTGTGTTTTTCGCCATGCCAGGCAGGTGGTGTGGATTAGTGATGCTCTCTAAATTTCAGTACAGGATATTATACACAGTTCAGATTAGAATATATCATCAATGAAGCCACAGATTTGGATTTTCTTTTTTACTTTTAACCATCAACATCATGCATTTTTTTGTTAGTGTCTTCCTTAATTGCTTCATTTTCACTGTGATTCTTTACATCACTCACTTTATCATTTGTATATTTTCTTGATTAGCTGTCATCCTTTTTTCCTCCTCTGCCACAACCAAGCCGTTCTATTCTTAAATATTTCTGTCTGCGGCCGTGTTATTTTGCATTCCTCAAAAAATTGTCATTTCGCTGAAACATGGAGTGACCACAGCATGATAATAGCAAACTGAAATGTGATTCCTAACCAGAAGGGCCCAGACTTGGTAAAGTTGGAATACATTTAAATATAATTGACATAAATGGTCTATTAGAGGTTAAAACATAAGTAGATAAACCTCTTAAAAAAGGGTGTTTTTATTACTACCCATACATTTCCTTAGACCATTTTCAGCAGAACAAAATATATAGAAAAACTTTTGCAATAGTATATCTTCCACAGTTTTCTAGGAGACAAAAAGTCTTTTGGCACCCTAGGATAGTTCAGCCTGTGTGGAAACAGATTTAAGTTTAGAGATATGCAAGTGCAGCCTGTAGCTCCCATACAAATAATGGGCTACGACCACATAGGTAAATATTTCAAAACGTTGCAAGGGGAACTGTAACAAAAGAGCAACAAACAGACAGTAATGCAATCTTGACTTCTGTCTAAAAAGAACATCAAAAGCAATGCTTAATCTCAGGAGGCAATACTTTGTCATCTGATGTGCATCCTCTCTGTCTCTCAATCCCTCTCCGTCCGTCTCTCTCGTGATGAGATGGATGATGATGACTGTGGGTGAGGGAGAGAAAAGGGAGGGAGGGAGAGAAGGATAATACCTTCTGAATACATGATGAATGTATTCATCAGGCTTAAACTGACTTTGGGGGGGGGGGGGTGAGTGGTGTGCAGAGACAGAGAGAGCATGCATGTGAGTGACACCGAGCACTATCATCAGCTCTACCCTGCGGCCGCTCTCAGTCTCTCTATCCTCTTCCCAAAGAGAGACAGAGGAAGTCACGCAAGTTAAAAGAATACACATACACAGCTTTCCTTTCTCTCGTGCAGCCAGAGGCAGGAGGACAGGAGCTGCGAGACGCACGAGTAAAGCGCAACTTGTCTTTGGCTGCTGCCCACCCAGAGCTTTTTACTCAGCAACAAGCTCAAGAGCGGTGCCGCTCAGTGCGCTCAGCCTGAAGAGGACAGAGGATGCTAAACAATATGACGGACTGCGAGGAGGGAGAGGGGGGACCCAACAGCCAGGGTGAGTGACGAAACCTGCTGCCGAGGGATGAGAAGGGAGTGTGTATGTGTGTGTGAGTGCGTGGACCTCGATGCATCAGTCTCAGCGTGGGTGCTGGAAGGGAACGCGCACATGTCAGTTAATGAAAGTTAGAGAAACAAAATGATGTCAATGCAGAAACGCATAAATCGGAGTCATTTGTTGTATTTGCATGAGACCTTTCAGATAGTAACTGTAATCTGAATAGGACTAAATTAAGTCCAAGTGGAGGTGTCTGAGATCAGTCTGCTACACCTTCACTTTGCTCTGATGCGTTTCACCTCCTGAATTTCATATGTAAACCTTCATCTGCTTAAATAGTTCAGAAATTTGCTTCTTTTTAGCTGATTGGCTGCTGCTTTTCGAAAAAAATAAAAAGGCTGGTTTAGTCAGAAGCTCAGTGATATATGTGACTCAAATGTGGTCCAATTCATCCTGCAACTGTAGATATATACAAAAGGTTCTACAAAAAATAAATGGTCCCAGAAGACTTGAGTGCAGCCAGAAAAAACAGCCTTTCTTTTCCCATCAGGAACATCTTACCCAGGGGGCAATGTCAGCCTTTCATAAGCTTGCAAGTGTATGTCTCTGAGTGTTTAAATGCAGACTGGGTTTTTATTTTAACATTTTCTATTTGCTGAAATGATTCATTTCCTTTTTTTAAAAAAATATGTTACCGGTACAAACACTACAAGAATGCTGACCACTGGTCACAGTTGGTATTTTTCCCCATTTTTGGACATTAATTATTCATGGCAATAATTTTAAGTTGCAGCCTTGGTTGTAACAATTTTTTCCCACTGTGTTTGTGTTCACGTGTGCACCGTCATCAGGGAGCCATCCACCAATTATGTATTAAATTATCTTTTTAATTATGTGAGGGTTTTTTAAATATTTGACAATATGTTAAGACTGTATCTGCGCCATTTGAGTTTCAGTCATTTAGACCTAAATTATCTTAGTGTGTTTTGATTATTTCCTTTAAATATGACACCTGTCATTTATACAGAGCAATATCACTGTGGCTCCTTATTTTGATGAATTCTGTTAATTTAATTTGGTATGGCCCTATTCAGAGTCTTTGTCTTAAATATACTTGTTCTTTTAAAAGTCACATAATGGGTTTTGTTAAACGATTATAGACAACAACCCTGATGTGTAATAGGAAGAAAATAACCCACATGAGGATTTCATTCTGATTTATACATCTGGGCTGATTTGGCACTCCACTCAAGGCCTGTTGCTTCAAAAGATTAGGGGAGAAAATTGGATTACAAGAACAGTTTATTTCTATTCTCTATACACTATGACTGAGTGTAAACTCAGTTTGTTTCTCCATTTTCTAAGAGCTGAGCATCAAGATAATCTCTAAGCCATATTCACTGGCTACATGTTTTATACAAATACTATTATGTGTGTTTTTCGATACCTGGGAAGATATTTATGATGAGATTTGAGATTAATCTTAATTTTTTCCACATAATTAGAGGTGAACACAACAACAAGTGGGGGGAAATGATTTTTTGTTTTCAAATTAAAAAATATATATCATAGCTGTCATATTCTTCATTGGAAAAATAACTAAAAAAAACCCCTTTACATCGAAAACTGCTTCACACAAAAAATGGCTTTAGTCTTCAAAGATCTGTGTACACTGTCCAAAGTTACTTTCATCTGTTTTAATCTGTATTCATTCATCATTCACTGTTTAAAAGCAAAGGCTTATATCAGCATTCCACCCATTCATGCCATATCCACTTATATAAAAATGCAGTTTGACAGTAGAAGGTGAAGGTATATTCCCCAGAGCTGTGAATTGCTTGTTTTTCTCAACTTATTGTAAGACTCATGAATCCATATATATATATATATATATATATATATATATATATATATATATATATATATATATATATATATATATATATATATATATATATATATATATATATATATATATATACAAATAAGCAAAGCAGATCCTGCCTTTGCTAGAATTTTAACTCCCTGTGCACTAGAGGGACGGTGACCTTTTGCTTTTTAAAGGTCATGATGTGAGCGACACCATCGCACCACAGGGGTAAATAATGAGGTGGCATTCAGGGTGCACACTGGACTTTTATGGAGCCACACTATATACAATAACGACTGTCCAAGCCAGGACATCACCTGGAAGTAAATAAATACCATCTCATTATAGTTGTGGCGAGTTTAAAGTGAGAACAAGTGGATGGATTGATGAGCTCCCTGGAGCCCTCATACTGACCACTGGCAATCAGAATTAATGCGTTCTAATCAATAAGCTCACCAGGGGGGCTGAGGTGAGATGAGGAAGCTATTTTTAGATGAATCGCTCCTGCTGCAGGTTTAAAAATACTTAATTTTCTTATATTGTGCAGAAATATTTGTAGATTTTGAGCTCATTACTGATGAACCCTCTTTTAGCTCTGTCTGTAACAAATGTAAATTACATTCATAACTCAAATTTTCATGTAAATAAATGCCTGTAAATGTGTTCCAAAGTAAATGTAATGAAATTATCTCAATTAAAGGAACTCAATATGGCTCCATTCAGAATTATAGTTATGACAGGTTTATTGTCACTGATGCTTTAACATGTATGTACTCCTTAAATTATAGCTGATAATAAATAAAAGTAGACTGAAAATATTCACTTACGTAACGAGGCAAAACTCACAGAAGGTCTAAGCAAATATAAACAGACATCAACTGTCTCTCAACATTAACCGTAACATGACAGAACGACTATATTATCATCGTGTCGCTTACATATCGTTAAATTCTGTGTGTACTGCAATTGTTATCAAACCAGTCAAATCTTACTGCACCAGCAGGGTTTATAGCTACAGCCACCAAAGTGCTGTTTGCATCATCTGTAGCAGATGGCACAGGAGATAAATGAAGGTCAGAGGTTAGCATCTTACCATGAAACTCATAGACGAAAACTAATATAGATTGTAAACCTTTTAAAAAATAAAGCAAAGCTACGTAAAGCCACCATATTGTATCTTTGGATGGAACACACCAAAACCAGCAACCACAGACATACTGTTTAGTTCAGCTTCTGAGGAATAGATGTGAGTGTTTATTTGGCACTTTTTAGTGTGTGTTATTGCAGCTGAATGCTTTTTGTCTGTCTTTTTGTTTTTAGCTAACTGAAAGCCGTTTAATTGATTTTAAAGTTTTCCATAAAAGCAAGACTGCTAATCATCTCTGCCTCTGTCACCAGAACTGTTGGTTCATATCAGCTCATGGTGACTTCTATGACATCAGAATGACATCAAAATTCATTATTTGAAGGCCCTAACTGCTGTATCTGTAAAAAACAAACAAAAAAAAACATCTGAAATAAATAATCAGGGCAGCATCAAAGTCAGTCGGACTTGTTATGTGTAAGAATGCAAAAAATGCATCTAAATGTTGTTGAAATTGTTGATTTTTTTCCCCACTTTACTTATCTTAGAAATCTTCTTCTTTTCTGCAACACTTAGATGAAGTGCCAACACCCCCAGGGTTGAAACAAGGGTCTCGCAGCCAGCTGGTGGCCCTTATATCAATCACTGCATGTTACTGGCATTTATCACTTCCAACGCGGTCGTTCTGACTAAATTGCTCCTCTGAGCTGCTCCCACTGTCACTCTCTCAGGTGACTGATTACCAGCTGACACAACAAACCACACAAGACACAAATCGGTTGATTGTACTTAAAGGTGTGCGCTCGCATTTTTGCTAAATATGCCAATTTACAGTCAGAGCAAGATATTATAAACTGGCTCTGCATGAGTGGGTTTGTTTGAGAGAGTTCACAGCAGCATAGTTTGAGCACTTGCTGAAACAGTTTTATACCAGAGTGAAACATCAGTCTGATTTCATCCACTGACAGTTAACCCCGGGCACTATCGGCTCTGTGTTCGCTGCAGCTTACATTGCATCAGATTATATTTTCATTCGGCTGAGCCTTTTTTGAATTTCCCCTGTACTCTCAGTGGTCTAGGAGTCTGGCGAGCTCAGCAGGGGCACAGGGCTGCCAAGCCATCTCTGACTTATTGTTTGAAACTGTGTATCAGCATGTAAGTGGGCATCTTTCAGAAGGCAGACAAGCACCAAATTGTTATTGTGTTCCTTTGATATGTGTTATATTTGTTCTCCTGCACTAAGATTAATGCAAATCAGTCATGTCTGTAAGTGGTAGTCTTTGTTAACTAGCGATTTTTTATGTTTAGATGGGCATAAGTAATTTTGATCTGCTCCATTAGAGTGAATCTTAGCTACATATCTGCACTACAGTGCACTGATGGACTCAATCTGGTCACCTGGCACATTTGCACTGTTTCTCCCCTCCTTTATAGTGGACACAAGCAGCTATGAAATCGTATACATGGTATTATCTCATAGTGCTGCATTATATAAACCTGACCTCTTAATGCCATATGAAGGATTTTAATGTCGCTGCTTCCCTGAAATTTCACAGCTGCATCCTCAGCTGATTTACATTTTAATAAACAGAAAATAATCTCGCCATTTGGTTTGCCTTGTCAAACTTTGCAGATTAAAGCGGCTGTAATAACAAGGTGGTTACAAATGAAACAACTGAACAGTGAGCAACAGGTAGAAAGGCTATCTCGGGGATTTTCTGACATGCTGTCCTGCTCTGTTCTGTGACTGAGAAGAAGAAACAAAGGAGCACAGAAAAGTCCAAAAATCAGTTCTAGAGGTCTACCCGACCACAGGGCAAGACACAGTCAGGACATGACAACAAGATCTGGTGAGGTAGTAACTAACACAACGGAAGGACCGAAGGACAAGAGGGGAACACAAAAGGAACTAAACAATTAGTGATAATTTCGCAGATAAGTTACATTATTATTATGAATTATATTATTATGGCAATGATACAACATGCATGATTATGAAAAGTGACACATAATGAAAATGTTTGCCCTAGGTACTTTACATTTTGACTATAAAACATGCATAAGTAATTTTTTTCAACTATGCAAAACTATTATGCAACAAAATTGTGTTTTTTTGCAGAATAAATCAGCAATAAGATATAAGGCTGCAATTAAGCCTGAAAATCTCTCTCAATGTCTTCTACATTGTTATTATTACTATTAGAGAACCTTCACAGACATATTATTATTATTATTATTTAAGATTTTCCAATAATATAATTTTTTTATTATGTATTTTGATTTCCTAGAAACATCCCCACTTAAGTGTCCCGTGGCTGGATAGATTCATTTAGTTTTAAGCATTTGGAAAGACAAAGTTCTCTGTTGTCGTAAGAATATTTTCACTATTGTTAGGCCCTTCTGCTCAGTGACACCTACTTTCAACAACCACTGACTCACTGAAGCTTACTGAGACAACGACCTCAGAGGTCAACAGTAGGAGATCCAGAAACAGAGTGCCCGAAATGGAGAAAGCGAAGAGGCAATAGTGACACATCTCTTTTCTAATCCTCCCACTGAGCTACAACAACTTTCCCACCAAGTCATCTTAGATTGGAGATTATGAAATACAGAGTGGTCTAATCCTTTCTTCTCCATCATGTTCCTTCTCACAGCTCGCTCTCAGCAGTCCAGTCACATCACCCTGTCTGTGGAGGAATCTGAGAACATCCTTTACACAAACTCTCTATCACAATATATTATTGTAATGGTTTTGAGACAAAAAAAAACTGCTAGAAGTTAATTACATTTTATATATTCAATAATCTGCTGTTGGGTGGGGTGCCTTACAAATAAGATACTTACACGATACTTTAAAATGTAACAACAAGGGGGCCTTAACAAAGTATGGCATATGTGATGAGATACCAGTGAAAAATGTGTCTTAGAATTGCTACAAACTAGAGGTGCACCGGTTGACCATCACGGGATCTGAATCAGCGGATGATCAGCGTTTTTCACTGTGAGTGAAGACACAAAGTTTGTCAAGTAAACCGCAGGTGGTCCAGCAAGATTAATCAAACACTTAAAACCCGTCGTTGAGCTGAACATGGACATTTTAAAGAAGCTAACACAGGAAAAGTGGACGAAGCTAAAGCTATCAAGAGCTTTTGTCCCTGATACAAGTGAGCAGTCGAAGTGGTTACTAGGAAAATTTTGGAGATGAGTAAAAGAGAGAAGCGATCATTGTTCTGTTATCTGATGAACTTATAACTTTGTTTTGTTATATATACCTGTTGCACCTGCTTTTGTTTGGTAAGGTACAATATGTCAAGTAAAGCTGGGTGGACAGCAGCTCATTTTACGTTTATTACCTGTATTTCTTTCCAGTGGCAAAGAGCTTTCACTATCTTGTATGCATAAAAAAAAGAGTTTGTTGTCCTTGCATCTCTGAAAGAAACCAACTGCACCTTCTGTGTATTTTGAATATGGGGGTAACACTGGTGTTCGTGCATCACTGTGGCATTTCTCTGTCAGCCTACAGGTCACAGTGAGTGTCGTTTGTACATCACCTGGACAACTTGCATATTAGTGCAAGTGTGATAAAAATTAAACTCTATTCTTTTTTGTTTGACTTTGTCCAGAACAAAGTCTAATGGCTGAGATGCTACTTGCAGCTGTAAGATTATTATCCTCATTAACACTTTCCTGTTCTTCTTTAATCTGATTGAATTATTCATCTTTATTATTCGTTCTTGTCACTTATCAACTCCATTTGTTATAAAAAAAAAATTATGCAGAAGTGCACTCTGACTCACACATTAGATCTCCTCATTTATCAACACCTGTTTTATGTCTGTGAACAGACATAAAGAAACGGGAGGGAAACAAATAAGACATCCTCCATGTAATATGATAAAATCATCCTCATTGACCTTCATACAAACTGAAGTGTTGTGGATGAATCATTTGATGTTCCCTTGCCGAGAAGAATAAACTAGCTGAGTGTTCAGATGAGTCATCCTTTTCTGGTTCAGCTTTTGATTTTCTTTTTCTGAAACTAGTAAGCTGAGGGCACAGTTAAGCAAAACTTTTCTTTAGAGCCTGTTCCACTGAGGTCATATGTGTGTTTTCCCACCTACCTTTACATCATTTTTTTCACCCTTTGTTTCTCAGCGTTCTCATTGTCACGCTTTCAGCTTCTGTGTGTTGATCTGCGAAGAGGAGTGATATGTAACAAATGAGGCACCCAGCTTAGGTGGAAACCTCAGACAGAGCGAGAATCAGAGGGTACATTTTGACAGTACTTTATATAAACATGCATCGTTCTACCTTTCTAATAGACAAAAAATTAATGTGAAACAATAGCAAAGTTAATTTTATTTCTGCTACAGTTGTCATTACTGCCTGCCCTGACAAAGCAACCTAAGGGTAGAAAGACCTGAACTGGGATAAAGAAATAGAAACCAGTTCTTATAAGAATGAAAGCTGTAACTGTTTATTTAAATGTCTCAACTGGTTTAAGACTGTTCAGCAACATGGCTCAGCCCAATAATACCACACTGGTGGGACACAGTCACTTACCACAAAGGATAAAATGACCAGACTTAATGGCCAGAATTAATGAAGCAGTTCTAGCTTCCTAAAACCAAACCAAACTGTTTTCTTGAGAACTATCAGAAAATTTAACTCAAACTTAAAAGTTCCGTCTTTTGCAAAATGCACTTTTTTTTACAGTTTCTCTCAAGAAATACGAGGGGCGATTAATACCACTATCACATCTAAGTGTAAATAAACAACCAGTTAATAGACAGCTATAGGAGGTAGTTGACTAATGGCACAGTGACAGAAAGTAAAACTGGGACACCAACCTCCTTGTGACTGGGAAAAAAAATCAGTGGTTACCACTTTTGATGACAAGGCAATTGCGCAGGTCGTCTGGTGGGATGTAACCTGTTTAAAAATAATGGGAGCCTGACTGCAATCACTTTCAGACAGACTGCCAAAGAAATGCAGACAGATTCCCAACAAGATCACTCTGCATCAGTATAGAGCGATTAATGCAACTCGTCTGCGTGGCATCTCCAACCCTTCTGCTTTCCAGCTGATTTGCTATATCCTTATATAAAAGCCAAACTGCAGAGCACCTATAACTTTTTGCAGTTAAATTGCTGTCTTGCAGGGACAATGTTACTATTTGGTTCTGAAATTCTGTCTCAAATTTGAATCTCTTTGTTTACAGATGGCAAAAGATTTGCAGCAGAGAGCGACAGATTTGCAGTTTTTGCTGATTTATCACAGATAATGGCCATATTATCACAAACAGATTGTATGTAATTGCCAGCTTGACCCCATTTAACTGCAAACTGATAGCAGACTGATAGCAGACTGACTCCGTCCTACTCCAGTTCGATTGCTGTCTTGATGCAACAAAGTCACAGATCTGGGCCCCATCTTCAAAGTAATTGTTTACAAGGCAACAAGATAACAAGCTCCCTGCACACGGTTGTGATATTACACTTAAATTGTTTGCAAAGATGGCAAGTCAGGTTAACAGTGCTGGTGTCTGAATTTGTTCCCTGTTGTACAGAGCATTGATGCCGTTTCCCTCTTTTCCCTCTTTGTGCTACGTTAAGTTAAAATATCACCAAGAAAGCAAATAATTGCATTTCCCCAAATGGCAAACTTGCTTTAATAAACACAGTAATCGTGATCCAACGAGTATATGGCTGGCTAGATAGATTTATACAACATATATATAATACAACACTTTAGCATGTAGTGTCTGTATTCCTGTGCACGTTCTCACCATATTCGAATCTCTGGTGGCTTACATAAGTGTCAACAACCACATGAACATGGTGGTCTCATTAGCTGCAGAGTTATACTTGTATGTGTTGGAGGAGGAGATGTGTAAATGGATTTCAAATGCAACGAGATTGGTTTGTTCAACACAAAAAAGTTTTACTTCTGGAAATTCTCAAGCTGGTGTGAGTGTTCTGTTTATACCTCCCTTATTTCTGTCAAAGTGTTAAGATCTGTTGACAAGTTGATAGAAGTTTGTGTATTTACATATATGTATCTTGGGACTCTTGCTTCTGAATTTAAAGCCAAGCAAACAATTGAGCTTAATGTAAACACATGAGGGGTTTTATGAGTTCAAGTACTCACTGCATATACAAGCTTACAATAGGCTCAGATGATTATTTTGGTGTCTATGCTGCTTAACAAGCTTTTTGTGATTCATCCATCCATTTATCCATCCATCGTTTTGCCTCATCCATTTGCTGGAACCTATCCCAACGATCATGTGGTGAGAGGTGGTGTAAACCCTGGATAGGTCTCCAATCTGCAGAGCCGACACTTTCGCTTTCACCGAGGCGTCACATTCACGCCTACAGGAATTTTAGAATTGCCAGTTAACCTAACATGCATGTCTTTGAACTGTGGGAGGAAGCCAGTGTACCATGAGGGATCCCACACAGCCATGGGGAGAGCATTCAATCACTGCACAGAAAGGCTCCAGCCAGCCAGTGCACTCAAACCTTCTAGATGTGAGGCAAAGTTATCAGTTTTGCCAATATTTTATCAAACGAAGTGTAAATGCACAGTTATTACATGCAGTGAAGCATGAGAACCTGTACCAGGCAAAATATAAGTCAAGAGGTGAAATGAAACCAATGCTGTCTGCCCCACAGACTACACTGGAGCCATACTTGCCTTGTACTGGAAATTAAGCATTCATTTTGATGCCTGGCTGCTTTTGAGAAGCCAAATTCATGTACCTTATCATTTCACATGTTTAAATCACACTCTGAAGATCCTCCTGATAGTCCCTGTAATATCTTATTTCACTGACTTCCATTGGAGTAAATTGGCAGCAGTCTTTAATAAAGAAATAATAAAATAAATAAAGCGGAATGTTATATTATATGTGTGTGTGCCAGACAATGTACTACAAATTAAAAGCACTGAGGCAAGACGGCGAATGATCTTGTCTCACTTAGTACATATGAAATGGCATTCGGTGCCCACCCAAGAGAAGACAGGAGAAGAAGGGAAAAGTTCACTGATGTTTAAAATAAAAGTACAGTGGAAGGTTAACCTTTAACTATTATCAATTTTTAATAGAAATAATTTAATTTAATTCTATGTGCAACACAGTGACAGAGGCTCTCGGTGAGGAAACAGAGTTAAATGACACAAATAACTTCATGGAATTAGCTTTAAGTCCTTGGTTATAGCATGCGAGGTGAAAACGATGGAGGAATGTGTGTGTGTCTCATGTAATTGTGAGGCTGCTGTGCAGCTGATTGGTGCAGTTCTCTCACATGCAGAAGTTAATTTCTGCTTTTCTCTTTGGCCTTCAGCAGCTGCTGGATAATCCCCTTGAGCCTGTGTCCTATTAAGCTTTTAAAAGCCGGTATAAACTGTTCATTTTTTAATAACCATGTCACATCAAGGGTACAAATCTGCACCACCCACTGCCTTTCATCTGCACACTGTGGTCAAATTTCATCACAGCTCTGCTTGCTGCTCTGTAAATATAAGCATCTTCGTCTCCAACAACGTCATCTTTCTGATCAGATTATTTCTCATCGGTTAATCATATGTGTGTCAAGTGTAGGCAGAAGGATTATAGAAAACATTCTGACTCCATTTGCCCTCAATGATTATAGATTGGTTGCATTAACATCTGAATGGAGGACAGAATGGAAGCGTGTCTGCAGTGATCAGGGCCCCTCAGGAGGCTGTGTAATTATTTCTTTCTCTTTACCCTGTACAGTGGCGACATCCAGTATAACTTTGATTTAAATTCTCAGGTGATGCTACAGTTTTTTGGTTTTTTCAGTGGTGAGAAGAAGATAAAGTACAGGGAACCAGTGGGCAGAGCACCAGATACCTGGCTGTTCACCACAAGTGTAACACTGAGCCTCTCTACAGGAAAAGACAGAGCATATTTTACTTCCCGATGAAGCTTAGATCATTTAATGTATACAGTAAAATGTTCACACCTGTTGTTAGACTGCTGGTGCAAGTTTCTTTGTAGCTATGGAAGCTTAACACACTGATTTTGAAGGCTGGCTCGCTGCTAGGGACTAACCTGAAGCCCCTACAGTTAGTTACTGAGCAAAAGATGTTGAACAAATCACTTGACATCCTGGACAACACCTCTTACCTCTTTCACAACCTTCTAGTCAACCAGAATGTCATTAGCGGGATTCTTCAACCCTGTAATAAGGACAGAGGAAATCTTTCATACCTCTCCAGTTTTGTTTTTTTTTTTTTTGTTTTGTTTTTGTGTCCCATTTGGATCTTTAGCCATCAGAATTGTTGTCTTAAGGCCAAGAAAGATGCCAAGCGGATTTATTTTACCAAGTGGATCATCATGGCCTTGCCATATTGGTCCATTTGATTGACCTTTATTATAATTATGAATTTATTTTATTTTCAGTTGCTACAAACGGGACAGACATGACTGGGGGATAGGACAGGGAGAAAGAATGAAAGAAAGAGAGGGAGAGAAAGAAAACCAAAGGGGAGAAGAGACGGTGAGAAGGGGGGGAAGAAAGAAAAACAAACAAACAAACAAACAAAACACCTGGGTCACCTGTATGGAGAAAAAAAACAGAAGAGAAAGCAAACAACAAAGAGCAACATAATAAAAAATACGGCACCATCACAATAAACTAGCTAGCAGTAGATATCAGTAGATACTAAATAATAAACGATATTGTGCAGCACGCAAGATAGACAGCGCACAATGTGCTTTGAGGCAGCAGCCAAGAAAGCTGTAGTCCGCGTCTGTGAATACCCGTGTGTACACCTGTGTGCATACCTGTGTGGATCAGCATGCTCGCATTCCAAAGGTTTCTCCATGTAACGATCTGCTAGGGAGTGAGGGGAGCCACAGCCCCGTCCCCAGGGCATGAAGCAGGTATGGAGGAGATCAAAACTCCAGACATCCAGAGGCCCCCAGAACACAAGAGACCAAGGAAGACCAACAGAGGGGCAGCCGCGCCACTGTCCCAGTAAGAGCTGAGGAGAGTCCCAGATGAGGGCTCACTCAGCAGCCACTGAGCAGAAGCCAAGGGGAGTTGCAGTGACGCGCCCGTGAGCTCCGCCGGCAGCCAGCCGTGCCTGAGTGACCGAGCCCCAGGCCGAGAGGCCGGGGGCACCCCACCTCCGAAGTGGCCCGAGCGAGCCCCAGGCTCCAGGCCCCGATAAGCGGCCGCCAAGGAGTGAGCCGGTGTGTACCCGGACGCCCACCCCCAGACACAAAGAACCACCAACGCACCGATACCATACCTCTCCAGTTAACGTAATAACGACTCTCTGTGACCCTCTGTGCTCTGAAAGGATACTTTCCCTCAGTGTGGCAAAGCACAAGCTCATTCTACTTGTTAATTTGCATTCATAAACTATAGACATTTGCCAGCTGCACCCATTTCTTTTGCATAATTTAAAGTTTTAGAATAGTCAACATCTGAGATCTCAGAGTGCACGACTCCTAAATCACTGTTTAATATCAAGATTATTGTGAACATTCCCATACTTCCATAAAGAGTTGTCTTGACTGTCATCTCTGCATGAGACTGAAATATCGTGATAGAATATGGGTAAAACGTGCATGCGCAGTGCCTTTGTTTTCATACGCACATGGCAGAAAAAGCATGGCGACGACGGAGAATTAGAAGGACTGTCGCTACCCGATCCGTACCAGAAACCCGATCGGTACCCCGCATGCGCAAATCTTACGTCACTTCCTCTCTTTGCCAACATTGCGACATTCAATATATTATATATATATTATATATTATATATTGACACGGTTAGCGCCCAGTTAGCTCTTAGCATTTCTCAACAGCTCTGCCTCCTTTTCGACTACCGGGACATTTAAACAATGGATAATCCGTATCCGCAACAAATTTTTGCTGTTCTCCTCAACAGAGAGCGTCCCCCGATTGATCAACAGCGCCATAAAATAAGAAGAATGGTGCCTAATGACAGAGTTAATAATACAGACTTTGTAATATGTCACGTGAAGATTCAGCAGCCAGATGAAGTGTTTACTGGCAATTGACAGTGATAGCGGACATCATCATAACTATTCCAACAATCCTCTCCACACAGACAAGCATAAACACACTTGACTATCACTAAATCAAATTCAATACACGTTTGTAATGACGCTAATTCAGTTTACAATAGGGTTCATTCGCTCAGTCACCAGGTGGCAGTATCCTCTTACACTGGGGAGTAAACTGCCATTAAACGAACAGAAGAAGAAGAAAACCCCTGCAGTCAAAGGAGCTTGCAAAGAAAAGCGTCTGGACTTCTTTAAGTTGCTTGAAGACGTTTCACCTCTCATCCGAGAAGCTTCCTCAGTTCCAAGGTCAAATGGTGGAGAGTCCCAGACATAAACCCAGTGGGAGCGACCCCCCACAGAGGGACAAAAGGACCCCCTGACGATCCTCTAATCGCCTGAGCCAAGGTGGGAAACTGGGCGTGGGTCCCAATCAGCCAGAGTTTTGGGTGTGTTCATTGTGAAACCTGGCCCCACCTTATCATGCGAATTCCTGAGGTCAGATGGCCCAGGATGTGAGTGGGCGTTAAGGCGTCTGGGAAGGGATCTCAAAACTGGATTATAGATGGCAGAGAGTTGGTGTCGTAAACCCCCGCCTCTGTTCAAAGATGGTCGCTCACAGTGGACATAGATGGCTTCTTTCACTCCTCTTTCAAACCATCTGTCCTCTCTGTCCAAAATGTGAACATTGGCATCCTCGAAAGAGTGTCCTTTATCCTTAAGATGCAGATGGACTGCTGAGTCTTGTCCTGTGGAGGTGGCTCTTCTGTGTTGTGCCATGCGCTTGTGAAGTGGCTGTTTGGTCTCTCCAATGTAGAGGTCTGAGCATTCCTCGCTGCACTGTACAGCATACACCACATTGTTAAGTTTGTGTTTTGGTGTTTTGTCTTTCGGGTGAACCAGTTTGTGTCTGAGCGTGTTGCTGGGTCTGAAATACACTGGGATGTCATGCTTGGAGAAAACTCTCCTGAGTTTCTCTGATACGCCGGCTACATAGGGGATGACAATGTTGTTGCGTCTGTCCTCCCTCGCTGGTGTCTGATCTTCTTTTCTGTGCCTCTTTGCTGACTTTAAGAACGCCCATTTAGGATAGCCACACGTTTTGAGTGCTTCCTTTACATGTGTGTGTTCCTTCTTTTTCCCTTCAGGCTTAGAGGGAACATGTTCTGCCCGGTGGTGTAGGGTCCTGATTACTCCAAGTTTGTGTTCCAAAGGGTGATGGGAGTCAAAGAGGAGGTACTGGTCCGTGTGTGTGGGCTTCCGGTAAACTTCGATGTTGAGTTTGCCGTTCTCTTCAATGTGCACAGCGCAGTCCAGCGCAGTCCGTACCCTGCACATGCGCGGTACGGATCGGGTAGACCCGATTTGTACAGCCCGACTTTGCACATGCGCAGTAAGGATCGGGAGTTCCGATCTGTCACTATCTTTTTATTTTTTTGTTTTTGTCTACATTGTATTAAATGTTTCATTATCGGAAACATTTTAAGAGATACTTGTTATTCTTAACATCTTAACAGATACTCTGACCTGTAACTATCGTAAAATGCTTCGACCGGAAGTAGACACCTTTCGCGCATGCGGGGTACCGATTGGGTTTCCGGTACGGATCGGGTAGTGACAAGGACGAAAGCGGATCGTTGAATGAAACAGATGAACCAGAATTGGTTTGTACAAAATGGCGCAACTAAAGTGGTGTGGAACTGGTTTGGCTTTCGCCCGTCAGATACACACCAAGGCACAACAAGAGCGTGCAAGCGGGCCGTCGTTATTACCGAACTGATTTTACATGATACACGGTGCTCAAAAATCTGTCAAATAAGTTTTAGTACAACTTCGGTAAGCTACCAAGCCACAACACTTGATGAATTGTCGGAGCATTACGGCGACCGTAATACGTACTGTGGTTCAATATAATATTACCATATTGTGTGTGTATAACCTCTTTTTAAGTTTTGTGGATATTTTACATGGTTATGCTGAGGATATGTCGGCCAATTTCAACTGGAAATGCCTTTTGGTTGAACTGTCAGCCAGGAATTTGCATTTGCACTGTTAAATTTTTATATATTAATGCACATAAAAAACAGCTGCTTGTTTAACTGAAAATACATTGATGGGTTTTTTTTGCACTAATAAACTTGTGGAGTTGTAAAGTATTTTGTCTCGCATTAATTATATCGGCAGTTATATCGTTATCGCAAATTTTCAAATATATATCGTGATAAATATTTTTGGCCATATTGCCCTGCCCTAGTGTCAAGCTTTAACTTGTAACCATTTTCAAGCTCAAACAAAAATCTTCAGACAGAGCGAGACCAAAAGGATTACTCAGTTGTCAGACTGACTGACTGAGGTCGCTTCTGAAAACAACTGATTCTTCTGAATCACGACTACGTGAACTGCAATCTGCAAATTTGTCCTGTGCCGTGTATCACTGAAATACAACGTGCAATGAAACATTAAAGAACTGAAACTAATTTCTACCAGACTGAATGATTGTAAACGGACTGGCGGTTTTGACCTAACCGCTGTCCACGCGCCTCCGGGTACCTAACAGCCTGCTCCTGCTCTACCTGAGCACCCTATACAATATGCTTTTTTTATGCTTATGGGATTTCTAGCCAACATTCACATTCCAGTGGATGAACTGAAGAGCAATACTTGGTATTAGTACCTTGCTCAATGACAATTGGCATGCAGACTGGAACAACCAAGGATGGAACCATCAACCTTCCACTTAGCAGAGGACCTGCTCTCCTCCTGAGCTACAGCCACTCAATTGTCCACCAATAAAACTGATGTGCACTGACATTTAGGATTAGTGAGGCTCACACTTTGTGCAAGCAGTTGCAGTACCATTAAAGGCTTTGTGAACCACGAGTAAAATCTGAAAATGAATGATATATTCCAAGGGATATTTGATGAAAGGGGCCCTGTGATGAAAATGAAATAATGTGATCATCTCTCAGTGAAGAACGCCTGTTACACTATAGGTCAACATCCAATGTAGTAGAGGCTTAATCTTTCTATCCATTTGGAAGTTCCTAAGCCAGTCATAACATAAGAGGCCCTGAGCTCTCCTCCTATTTCGGCAATTCCAAGAACATCTCAGGTGTTAAACATGGCTGTTAATGGATTAGGAAGCAGCTAATCCATCAAAAGAAAATTAATTTCAACAACTCTACTACCGAGTCAGAAATTTGTGTCAGTTACCACCATTTGTTAAAAGCTAGGGTTAGCTGCTTTTCTACAGAGCCCACACCATCACTGAGACACCAAGTACTGGTCTATCATCAGAATAAACATTGCAACTGATTGTATCTATCACCCATTAGGGAGTGTTTGCAATTACTGAAGTATTAGCATTACATGTCATTGACCAAATGACAGTGAATGTATGTCTGAAACATTTAGTGAAATTACGTCTGAGTTCTGCTTCTGCGTTTTACACAACTGAGTCCTCATATGGAAAGTGGAGCTTTGTCCTTTGGGTAGGAGGATTTTTCAAAAGAGGTAAAGAACAGTGTCCTACCTTTGCAGGATTACTGAGCAGACAGATAGTAATCCCCTAGTATGTGCACCCTCGGGCATAAGAGGCATACCTTGAAGTATTAAACAACTTTCTGTTGCTTAACAAATCTGAACCATCTGAACAGCTCTGAGTACTCACTCAGAGCTGTTCAGCGCTAAATCACCATTGCAGCTAGTTAGCTTGCTAAAGAGCTGAAGTTAGCATCTTAGTGTAGCATGATAGCATGCTGACATTTTCTAAATTGCACAAAAGGCAAGCACACCTGGACTTAGTTTCCAAATATTTAAATTAACCAAAGTAGCTAAAAATTTCATCAGAATGGTATCAGAAAGAAAATTAAGGGATCATCAAAACAGCCAATAGTGCTCCATAAGAAAAGCAATCAAGATGTTTGAAAAGCTACAGAAACCTGTCCTCTGCTTAACCTTTGTGATATGTTCTATTCTGTGAGCATTTCAACAGCTCTCGTAAAATAACAGTGCTTGCAGAACTTAAAAGAAAAAGCTGCAGCATGTGCAAAAATAAAGAAACTTTGTGACAGAAAAACATGCTATAGATCAGTTTTTTAGCAGCCATGCATGACACAGTTGGTCGACGACAGGGGAAGGATTTGGAGGGAAATGTGACTAATCTGAGGACAGTAATATCAAAAGTTTAATTTCTGCGGCTTGCAAATGTATTTTAGTTGACTTTCGGATTTGTCACGCACTACAACGGTGGAAGAAGTTAAGCTGTATATATATGAAAATAGTTTTGGAAAAGAAAAGCAAAGACAAAAAGCAGAGTATCAAAATGAAAAGAAAACAAGCAAATTTAATAGCCCAAAAATGCAGTAAAGGATATTCATCCCATGGTCAGGGCATCCATCCCTTGTGCCCTTGCTGTTTCTGACATGTAGCTTGGAAATATTTTAGAGCTGTTCATTTAAGGACATGATACAGAACAAAGACCAAAGACCGTGACTCAAACGTGACACACTTTTAGTTCTTTAAGGTTTACCAGATGAGGCAAAGAGCAGAATGGCACACAAAGCAGCAGGAAATAGAAAAGTATAAAAAGATTTATGCAAAACACGTCACCCACACATTCTAACACACACAAAGGCCTTAAGTAAAACATTATTAAATAGATTTTTTTTTTCTAAGCCAAGAGCAGAAACAAGCTTTAAATGCAGATTTAAAAATCCTGGTGGATTACAGAATACTCAGGTCGTTGGATTTAACATAAACATAAACATAAACCACAACCATAAGTGGAAATAAACAGAATTGCAGCATGAAGCTTAACGTCACAACACCTGGTAACAAAGTCATCTTAATTAGACATCTGCACAGTCTGGGATAGTTCTCCGTGTTTAACCACAGTGGGGGTTTTTTACTGGAGTAGTCCACATTAAAGACGTCCAGAAGGAAGAATGGACTTGAACATGTTGTGTTTAGGCACAGAAAAAGACATATAAAAATTTAACAACTTACAACCAAAATGTTTTCTAATCCAGTGTGACAGGTAACACGTCTTTAGGATAGTGGCCCACTGTGCAAGGGATTATGTGCATTATGTGCTGGCATTTGACTCTTCACTTTGCTTTAACGATTGGTGTATCATACTGTTGCAGCTTGGGGAATCGGAAGAGTCGACTTGATTGTATTGCTTATTTAACTGTGCAGTTGCATGCTTTCACATCAAGTGGTTCTCCATGACTGAAACAGGCCTTAAAATGCCATCAACAGGCATTATGTGAAACATATGACTTGTTATGCAGGAGGTGTGGGATTCTGGAGTAGCGAAAAGCGTGTGCAAAAAACCAAAATTTAAGCGTAAATTTAAGTTTGTTCCAAAGGTCACTTATGTCCTTCTTTGTGACTATCAAGGGGAGGTTTTGTAAAAGATCTGACTGTACCTTCAGAGGCTTATAGCCATGATTATACGGTAATGAAATAACAACTATTAAAAGTCCCATGCTTAAGGGCTTTTAGTTTGTTTTTTTCATAGTGTTTTTGATGACTATTACTCATTGTTAAATTAATCACAAATATAGGCAGACACAAAGGAATTAACAGCCAACACTGAAGTTCCTCTTAGTGTTACCAAAATTTATAGCCTCTTTGATTTGGTTTTTACAGCCTCCAATTTTAATTCTGTGGTTCATTCTCAGAGCTCAGCGCTGGTTACTTCCAGGCACAGGAAGCTCTTTCCAATGAAAAGGCTGTTAAAAACAGCAACAGACAAAAATACTGCACACTACTTACTCAGCACCATTCATAGACAAAGCAGTTTTTGAATCCAAATATGCAAATGTTTTCCTGCCCATTCATCATACTCCATAAGATGAAGTCTCCACTGCATTGGAAGGTTTTTTTCTAATTATATCCAACTTTATAAAAATGACTAAATGCAAGTTCCAATAAGGATTTTCTGTCATGGGAAACAGTTGCCCCAAATTGTGATTCATTTCTAAATCTAACCTGCTGTGAATAAAAAAATTAATAATATCAGCTGGAATGCATTCATGCATTACATTTCTACTTGCACAAACATGTATCGTACTGACTTGTGATATCAGTGTACACTCTAACCCTGTCCATCTGTAGAGAGGTCTCGTGGGATTAACAGGGCACTCATGCTGCTGGCATTTTAGTTGATGTGTTCTACTAACCTTCTGTGGAAAATACAACGTGCACATGTTGAACGGAAGATGTGTTTTTCATCTCATTATTAATATTGTTTCAGAATGCTAACATAACCGCTGGAGTTAGAAATAACAAAAAAGACCCATAATGATATGACTTTTTAGCGTGTTACTTGTGTAATGAAGTGACTTGTCAGTGTTCCTCTGCTATCACTCGAAGAATGTCTCTCCTGGGACTCGTGGGGCAAAAGCAGGCTCAGCCAATCTCCGCTGCTACAAAATGACACAATATTAACTGGCCTTGAAGCTGCATGACCGGCAGCATAACAACTCCAAGGATCAGACACAAATCATCAAAATCTGTGACTCAGTGGAAAACAAACAGGCCAAGGACTCCAACAAAGAGCTCAGTGGACAAAAGCAGATATTAGAGGGGTGTGTGTGTGTGTGTGTGTGTGTGTGTGTGTGTGTGTGTGTGTGTGTGTGTGTGTGTGTGTGTGTGTGTGTGTGTGTGTGTGTGTGTGTGCCAGCCACTTCATTATGTAAACGCTGTAAACACACCGGTTGGAACTCCTTTTGCCTCAAGAACTGATTTAATTCTGGAAGCTGGAAACATGCCTCTAAGATTTTGATCCATATTAAAACATAGACTAAAATCTCTTAGCTAACTAGCATCAGTGATGTGCAGATTTCTCAGCTGCACATCCATCATGCAAATCTCCTCCTTCACCACATCCAAAAGGTGCTCTGTTAGATTAAGATTTGGTGACTGGGGCTGTTTGAGTCCAGTGAAGTCACTGTCGTGTTTGAGATGATTTGAGCTTTGTGACATGATGTATCCTGTTGAAAAGAGTCATCAGAAGACTGTGGTCATAAAGAAATGGGCACGGTCAGCAACAATACTCAGGTAGGTTGTTGTAACTGTGCTACCAGCATTCTTTCCTGGTCCTGTCATTTCAAGTATTGGAGCAGATATCAAGACTCACTTGGCCAGATAATGTTTTTCCGTTCTTCTGTTTTCCAAATTTGTGAAACAATACACAATGTAGCCTAAGTTTTGATCTGTTTCATGCTTAGATGTTGTTAGTGTTATTAAAGTTATTCGTTGCCTTCCTATCAGCTCAAAACAGCTCAAGCCCACTAAAATCACTCTTCACCCTTCTGATGCCCAGTTTAAACTTCAGTAGGTCATCTTGGCTGCATCTGCATGCCTAAGTGAACCGAGTTGCTGCCATCAGATGTGTTGATTAAATATTTGCATTAACAAGCAGTTGAGCAGGTGTACCGCATTGTCATCCTTTTTTATTATCTCTTCTTCTTTTATTCGCATTTAAAGAATTTAGTAATTTCTTTTCAGGAAGTGGTATGTTGGTACAGTTTGCTTGCAAATTTTCAAGCTTGGGAATTTAAAATTGAGTTTTAAAATTATTTTTATAACATTAAGAAAAACCTATACATGTTGTAAGTCATTTTCCTTCTATTTATAAATTATATTGCTGTTTGGGGTACATATGCACCCAAGCCTGAAGGGAACTTTGCATGATCATTATTATAATTTGATGATTCAATTAAAGTACTTCCCAGATTCAATGTGTTCTGAATTAAAGAAAGGATTGAAGGAATTATTTAAAATTATTAAAAAAGTAACCATGTCTGTTCTTATATTATGGGAAGACATGGAAAACTGGTTTGATACAAAGTGAGATTTCAGAGATGGACTTTGTTTGCTTTTGCTCTTTTGATCCATTACTATTCTTAGCTAAAGTCTACTTCATTGGTAACACTCAGTTTTCCTGAGATCCACTCTAGATAAGAATCACAAATTTTATTATTATTATTATTATTATTATTATTATTAAATATAAAATGCATGTTCTACAACACTTAGGTTGGTCCACATAAAGCTCACATTCTGCACCGAAGTAAAAACAAAAATTATAGTAATGTGATTCAGTTGATTAAACTAAATAAATCCAGATATAAAACCTAAATAATGAATCTTTTAATTTATTCTTGAATATATTTCTGAGCCTCACAGTGTTTGTTTTACAGCCCTGAAAGTGACAACTCAAAGGCAGTGTGGGAAATCCAAATAAAACATTTAAGACCAAAACTTGTTTTGGCGATGTGGCTTGCATGTACAACTCTGCCTAGTGGTTTGGCAGAACATTGGCTGCACATTAAAACATTGAAAACAAATGAATAAATAAGTCCTTGCCAAACTGGGATTTAATCTGCTGCTGTGAATCTTGGCATCGCATCTGTATTTTTTGGAGATTTGGCTGAGATTTGGATATTTTGCTGTGATTGCACATTTCCTATCAGTCGTTTAGCTTTCTTTTTCTTGGTCCTGTTTAAAAAAATCACTCCCATCTCTCATGAAGTTGTCAGCCTTTCTCTTTATCTTTCCTGTGCCCTTCTGTCTTAGCTAATTAGCATCAATGCAGGTGGTCACGTTTGTGCTGCCATTAATAAGGAGAAAACACAAAGCAGGTGGTGTCAGCTTAAACTAATCTGACATTTATTGGTCACAGGTGTATAAGTTACAACATACAGTTTGACTAATCAAGGATTTTTACGTGTAGCATCTTTTATGAATTAAGCAAAGCACACCATCAGGGAATGCTCTTGAGAGTAACTAAGCTTTTTTATAAATGAGGATCTGACGCTTTAACCCGAGGCCTCAGTTCAAAACATCACCACGTCAAAACCCACAGTGGTGCTATTAACATGACTTAAGATTCGACTTTGACTGTGCCAGTTGGTTTTTCTGTGTTTCAGGAGATGGGAACCCTAAAGAGAGCAGTCCTTTCATCAACAGCAGTGCAGCCACTAACATGGATAAGAGCCAGCAGTATGATGGCAATAACATGGCTCTGTTTGAGGTGGGCGCACTCTTCACTGCCCTGTAATATAGGTTGCTGTCCTTAATTGTTATTATTAAGGAAATGTGACTGTATATGCTTTTAAGTTGAACTTTGCCTATATTTGTACTGCACTGCAGGAAGAGATGGATACCAGTCCCATGGTTTCCTCTCTGCTCAGCACTCTGGCTAACTACTCCAACCTGCCAACGGGCAGCAAAGAGCACGAAGAGGCTGAGAATAATGAGGAGGGGTCACGTCCATCTAAAAAACCTGTCAAGGTACAGTATGTTATATATGTGACCCATTTAACCTCACTCAAAACAACAAAAACAGGTGTAAAAGTGTCAAAATACTATCATATAATATGATTAGAAAATATCATAAAACAGGGAATTCTTTACTATTTATACCTATAATGTCAAACTCCCTACATGTAATTTGAAAATAATTAATATATGTCAAATCAAATGTATCTAATAATTTTATATTAAAAAATCCAAATCCTATAATATAGGACATAATAAAGGATATTTTTATTATGACCACACCTGTTTTTTCAGGTTGTCCAAATTTAAAAATGTAAAAACATAAAAAATTTAAAAATAAAAATGTTTAGAGAATTAAATACAGGCTGGTGAAATCACATGGTAAATGAAATTGGGAGTTCTCATAGTTTAACCATTTTTATTAATGTTTAGCAATGTTTAAATATAAGTGACTATAATTTATTAATTTAAATTATCAGTAAAAGTTCATAATAGAGTCAATATTTTTCTACTTTCTTAAATTTATTCCAAATCTGCTTCAAGTGTTGCGTCACTCAACACCTCATAAAAGAACGGTATTGTTTTGTTGCAGTTTGTACACAGGAAATAAGCTTTAAATTGCATCCAAACCTTTATCATCATTTTATGGAAGATTGGAAAAGAAAGCATCAAAGACAGTTTTTAACACCAGAGATGAAATTTACTACATTAAATTATAATGTAGTAAATTTATGTTTACCTACAAATGTTTAAAGGTACCCATATGGAAAAGAAATAGTAAAAACCTATATGATTTACTCTGACAATTATGGTGTAAGTAAATTTACGGACTGCATAAATCATTTTAGTTAGTGTGTAATTTCATAGCAATTTTGCAAAGACACAAACAGTATTTCCTCATCTTTTAAAAATGCTGCACTTTTTAGAACCATATTACGGAGTCGATTAACCTTGCATTTTTACATCTTTATCTAATATTCATTATGCTGCAGTTGTTAGTCGATTGTCCTTTTATTGTACTTGCATAAATTTGATAAGGACTGTTCTCCTTACAAGGAAAAATAAATGCCATTAAACTTTGCAGGTCTATGTGACATTACAATGATGTAGCGAAGTCTACGTTCATATTTATTTATTTCACAATCACCGTTTAAACCTAACTTTCAAAAGAAGTATACAGGAAAGGAGTGTCTTCTCTTCCTAAGATCATATGGGCCAAAACGTACACTTACAATATAAGTCAGGGAAACATTGTTTGTTTTTCTTAAAATCACTTATGCAATACTTAAATTTACTTACATTATAATTATTTGTTTCCTGTTTAAACCTGACTTGTTGCCCTCTATTGTGGTGTAAGTTCAAATATTTGTAGGTAGATATAATTACAGGTGTGGGATGAATTATGGAGTGTTACTTTTTTCAAAAGCTGTTTTTCTTACAATAAATGCAATAACAGAATGACTGAACAACAAAGTAATAACTGACTTATTAGCCAGAAAAAAAGGAGTTAGTGCACTTTGTATCATAAAGTTTTTAATTTGTTATTTTGTTTTGTGTATTTTCCAGGCACCTCAGCTGGGCACTCTAATGGGAGTGTACTTGCCGTGTATCCAGAATATTTTTGGGGTAATCCTCTTCCTGCGGATGACATGGATGGTTGGGATTGGAGGCGTCTTTGGCTCGTTTATAATCGTCTTCATGTGTTGTTCTACAGTGAGTAAAACTGCAGGATTTCCTACTGTGGGGGCGCCCTGAGCCTCGCCGATCTGACTGCTGGCTGTTCAGCGTTCAAGATTAATCAGTCAACTAAAGGCACTCAGCCTATCAATCTGGAAAAAGAGTGGTTTTGCAAACATTTACAACTGATCACTGAGATATCACAACTCTAACATCAATGACAGGAAAATACCGAATACCTCCTTACTGTGAATCCAACTGTTGGGAACTATTCATGTGGATATTTGTCACATGCAACCTACCTAAACATTGTGGCAGACCTATAGATGGTATAGAAAAGATGAATGCAGCCACCGCCGGTTGTTATCATACTGTTTGTTTGGAGCCAAGCTAATTAGTAACAGTAACAAACTACAAATAGCAGAATTCAACTCACCAAAAGTTTAGTGCAGTGTCTGTACCAAAGAGAAAGCAATATTAGCCGTAAAATAGTTCCACTCAAAAAGCTCTAGAAGGCACTAACACCACAAAAGTTGATGGCTACAACTGAAAAATCACACTAGTCAGATATTTTATATAATAATTCAGTCATTATAAGGAGGGAAACAATGTTTGGAGGCCCAAAACAATGTTTAAATGTTTAAAACAAAGTTTTAAACATTTTTTAATATGTAAGTCTGTGAGAACTGACTGGGACCCAGCCTCAAGTGGCCAATACTGGAACTGCAGATTCTGGTCTTTCAGGCGGAGATTCTGCTACTTGTGCAGACCAAGCAGATGCCATGTCTATGTCCAGGGGGGAGCTAGCAAAATATTAGGCAGGTGGCTTTAATATTGTTTCTGATCAGTGTACAACAGGCTGTGTGAATGTGATTTCCATTGTGCAGCTGCTGAAGGTGACATAGTAAATCCTGATAAACTGCATTCTGCCAGTAAACCCACTAACAGGCTTTCAGCACCATATTTCTCCCTGTATGTGGGCTTAATCAACAAAGGGGCTTAAAATGTATTACATGAAATGTTTTTCAAAAAATTAGAGAAAGAAAAAGGGAAACAAGTCTTTTAAGTAAGGGAAGACACTGACCGTTGGAATCTTACTATAATTAGTTTGTGTCTAAAAATAAGGTTTAACAAACCTAAATAGATAGCTTGTCTGATTTTTGCCAGCACTTTGTTGGAAGTTTCAGGGGCGTTAAAAGGACATGTCTGGATTTCATTGGATTTCACCCACACTGACATCACTAATAGATCATGTCTGGGCTTTATAAGTATAACCTTGGACTACTAGTTGCTGTAGTAGTATGCTGTTAAACTCAAATATTAAAGAGTTAAACTACAGACAAGTACCGTAAAAGTGTATCTAACTACCGTGCTCTGCTGTAACAGACTGTAGCTGAAGTGACAGCATGTGCCTAACCAGTCATTCCTGTGAGGAATGGTTCGACATGACCAGATGAGTCAGACTTTTGTGCTGCTGGATGTTTTCTCTACCATCCCCTCATTTCATCAGTGCCTCCCTGTCAGCCTTCCTTAATTTGACTTGCCCACCTGCTGCCTTTCAGAATCCTGTAATCCCCCCCTGTTGTCTGCTGCTGTTTTCAGACCATGCTCACAGCCATCTCCATGAGTGCCATTGCGACAAATGGAGTCGTACCAGGTGAGTGGATATCAGAGGGCATGCATTAGTATGTTTGTGTGCAACAGAGCGGTGCGCTGAGCCCTGTGTGTGTTTGCGACTCACAGCTGGAGGTTCGTATTACATGATCTCTCGCTCTCTGGGGCCCGAGTTTGGCGGTGCTGTCGGAATCTGCTTCTACTTGGGCACCACTTTTGCGGGTGCTATGTACATTCTCGGCTGTATTGAAATTCTGCTGGTAAGTCGATTGAATTTTTAAATGACAGGTTTATATTGCTTTTCATGTTTTTCTTATATGCCTTCAATATAATAACAGGAAAAGCACATCTGGAGATAATAAAGGCTGAATTCCAGTTATGTTAGTTTTGGGGTCCTGTTACTGGTTCGGTCTTGTAGTTAATGTGTTAGTTAAGTGAAAGAGATCCATTATTATTTTTTATAGATGTATTTTGGCCTTTATTATTTTTATGACAGGACATGAGAGCAGACAGGTAAAGCAGGAAAGAGAACAGAGGAAATGACATCCAGGAAATTGTTCAGTGGGAAATCTGGGCCCCTGCAGAAGAGCATATGAGCTGCCCGCTCAACCCACTGAACTCTATCTGTACCCCACATGTTGTTATTTGGTTGTTTACACCTGTGATCTTCCGGCTAAATTGTCTTCAAACATTGGCTGTAAAACAGGAATCATTAGCGTACAGCATGTTCCAATAAATGATAATGAAAGGATAGCAGGCAAGAAGGGGACAGGGGGGGAAAAGCAAGGTTACTCTCCCACTTTAAACTAAATAACTCACATTCACATAGTACAGTAATTTTTAACCCAGTGAACTTTTTTTTAATGTGTTAATTTATTTTATTCTCATTGCTTTAGTGTGTTTTCTTTTCTTTATTTCCATTATTATGAAAATGATACAAATGTGCTTTGGCGAGGTAAATTGCATTATTGAAAAAATAATGCAATTGAGGAGATTTGGTGACATTTTCCTGTTTCTGCATAGTAGCTGACTGACGTTTTGCCAAACTGACAGATGATGTGGTTTCTCAGGAAAAAAAACATAAACCTATAAACACCGACTAGCCTCATGGCAAGGATTTAACAAGATGCTGTGAACATTTCTTTGAGATTTTGGTCCATATTGATATCACAGCATCGCACAGTTGCTGCTGATTTCTTAGCTGCACATCCAGGATCCAAATCCGTTCCACCACATCGCAAAGAGTCCAAACAGTTTGAGATTTAAGTCTTCTGAGATCCTGCTGGACACAGCAATCAGAAAATGGAAACACTATCATCATTTATGATGTGACACGGTCCATTCATTTACTAAAGTGTGTCAAAAAATACTTGCACTATTACAGCACCGCCAGCAGCGGCAGCAGCAGCCTGAACTTTAATACAGGGCAGGTTGGATTGATGTTTGCATGTTGCTTTCATGTTGCCCAATTCTGACCCTAAGATCTCAATGTTGCAGAATAAATCAAGACTCATCAGACCAAGTAGTGTTTTTCCAGTATTGTCCAAGTTTTCAGTTTCCTGTTCTTAGCCGACAGGAGGAGAAGAGACACCTGTTGTGAAGCAGTTCAAAAGTCACTTAAATCACCATATGTCCCCATTCCGATGCTTAGTTTGAGCTTCAGCAGCCCATCTTGGCCATACCTACATGTCTCAATGCACTGAGCTACTGTCATGTGATTGGCTGATAACATATTCGTGTTAATACACAGTCACCAGGTGTACGTAATCAAGTATTTATAACATTATAATGATAATGTTTTGCTTTTTTAGAACTAAAAGGATAAATAATAAAATGTGTTTTTATATATCGCATGACGTTGTTTTTTATTAACAAAAAAATAATTTGCATAAACATATTTATATGTAGATTCTCTACAATACTTCTGCAAACTTTGTCTTATTCTTCTCACCCACTCTAACCCTGTCTTCCTCCACTAATTTGTCTCTTTCAGATTTATATTGTTCCCCAGGCAGCCATCTTTAAGATTGAGGGCCTGGAGGGCCCCGAGGCAGAAGCAGCATTGCTCAACAACATGCGAGTGTACGGCACTATTGTGCTGAGCTTGATGGCACTGGTGGTGTTTGTGGGGGTCAAATATGTCAATAAGTTGGCACTGGTCTTCCTGGCCTGTGTCATACTTTCTATTCTGTCTGTCTATGCTGGAGTCATCAAGACTGCCATTGACCCCCCTGTGTTTCCGTAAGTGACTCTTTATTCACTGGTACAAATCCATAATGATGTCGAATTATCCTACGTGACAGGTATGCCCTGGGCTGGTTGTCTTTGCAGCGTCTGTCTGCTAGGAAATCGAACTCTTCTTTCTAAAGGATATGATGTCTGCGCAAAGGTCATTGAGATAGACAACGAGACTGTCACCACCAAACTGTGGAGGAGCTTTTGTGATTCGGAGTACCTCAATGCCACTTGTGACGAATACTTCAACAATAACAATGTTACAGAGATACAAGGTATTCCAGGGGTCACTAGTGGCATCCTGGCAGGTACATTTTTCAGTGTAAACCACCTTCTGTTGGGTTCTTGGCCAACCACAGTTCAGTATGTATTAAAGATTAAATTCCTAAACTTGGTCTCTCTTTCTCTCAGAGAACCTGTTTGGTAACTATCTGGAGAAAGGGATGATTCTGGAAAAGCGTGGACTTGTATCCGACGTGGATCCAGACAGTCCCACAACGAGCTCAAACCGCTACGTTCTTGCAGATATCACCAGCTTCTTCACTCTGCTGGTGGGAATTTATTTCCCATCTGTCACAGGTTAGTCCCAGGAAGGCACACTAAAGAGGTCCATTATGCTTTGTTTTTTTGTTTGTTGTTTTGTTTGTTTGTGTGTGTTTTTTTTTTTATCATAGGTGTCTGGAAAACTCCTCTAACTCGGGTCAAATAACTGCATGTAATATGCACCAGACCCTGCAGTTCTCTTAATGCCTGCTCGGAAATGTTAGAAATTGTTTTGGCTTTGTCTAACCACTTTAACCACTTTCCTGCTTAGCAGACAGCAGTTTCTACTTAGACAGTTTACTTTGTTTTCAGGTGTGAGAGATGGTGGTTGCAAATAAATGTTAATGGGGGTTTTTTTTATGCTCGCCGGATGTATAAATGGGAAAATATTTGCTTACAAGTTCTCCGTGCCAGTTTGTTGTTGTTTTTTGGTGACCTGTCAGTCTCGAGTTCACAGTTTGTTTTTGCTGCCCTCCAGTGGCCAAAGAAAACAGCACCTTTAACATGACTGAAGTCAGTAAAGTGCTTAGTATTCCATAAAGGTGGAAGTTAGTAATTACCCTTTATATCCTCTGAAAACCTGAGTCTGATTATTATAATATTATCAAGTCACAACTCTCCCGATTATTTAACCTTCTGCTCAAAGGTATCATGGCTGGCTCCAACCGCTCCGGAGATCTGCGTGACGCTCAGAAGTCAATCCCTATCGGCACCATCGCAGCCATTAGCACCACGTCAACTGTGTGTATCCTTCAGTGAACCAAGGCCGGTTAAAAATAAACATTAATATAACTTTTCACAAGTTATTGTTACCTTTTCTACCTTTTCGGTCGTGTGGTCCTTATCAGCTTTTTTTACCCAGACATGTCCTGTGTGGTGCTGTTTGGTGCTTGTATAGAAGGAGTCGTCCTAAGAGACAAGTAATTCTACTTCTATTAAATTAAATTTTGGACCGTTATACTCCGAAAATGTTTGTAGTTTGAGGTTTGTGCCTTAATATTATTGTAAACTGGGCACATGTGTGACAGCAAAATGTTTGACAGGCCCAATAAAAAGTCAGAAAGGAAGAATGTAGGGAATACAGACCTGCACAGGTTGCTAACAATTTTAACAAATGTGTAGCTTCAGTTTAATAATAGTGCATTTCACTATGTGCAGCAATAAGTGAGTACATTACACTTTACAAAATTAAACATTTAGCACAGCTTCAGACTGCTTGCAGTTGTGTTTATCTGAGGAGTTATTTTCAGTAAAAATCAGAAACACTGAATCACAGCTGAGTCTAAAACGATGCTCTCAGTCATCTGTTAGCAGAACTCAGCTGTTCACTGTTTGTACCTGACTGAGCACAGGTTGGTCGAACATTTGCATTCACTGTGTTAACGCAGGAGCTCTGTCTTCATGTTCCTGCAGGTTTGGCGAAGGGGTCAGTGGCAACCTTGTAATAGGTACGCTGGCATGGCCGTCCCCGTGGGTTATTGTATTTGGCTCCTTCTTCTCCACCTGCGGAGCGGGACTTCAGAGTCTGACAGGAGCTCCCCGTCTCCTCCAGGCCATCTCAAGGGATGGCATCATCCCCTTCCTTAGAGTGAGTACAGAAATCTATCTCTGTCTTAAATACAGACCTCTCAGAGCTTCCAACTGAGCCAGAAATGTTGTGGGGACTTGAAGATATTCTTGTCCCCACTCTAGGCTGTTATAGTTGACTAAAACTAAACAAAAAACTGAAACTAGATGTGAAAAACATTTTAGTTAACTAAAATAAAAAAAATTAAAACTAACTGACACTATTTTGTGAACTTGTGAAAACTGACAACTAGACATATTTATTGAAACCGAAACATATCCTCCATACAACAATAATTTATAACAACTAAAACTAAGACTTAATCTAAAAGAAACTAAACTCAAACTAAAACTGAAGACACAATTATTAATAATTGGTAAATATGACATTATTTATTTGTATGTCACTTGTGTTGTTGCAGATCTTTGGGCACGGTAAAGCCAACGGGGAACCCACGTGGGCGCTTCTACTGACAGCTAGCATCTGTGAGATTGGCATCATCATAGCCTCTCTGGATTCAGTCGCACCAATCCTCTCCATGTATTGCTCACCGATAAACACAACAACTAAAGCAAAGATTCTTTTTTGTGGTTTCTGTTCTTACTGTTTTCTCTCTTTCCCTTCATCTGTTTCTTTAGGTTCTTCTTGATGTGCTACATGTTCGTCAATCTCGCCTGCGCCCTGCAGACGTTGCTGAGGACCCCAAACTGGAGACCCAGATTTAAGTTCTACCACTGGTGAGTTTGTGGGTCAGAGTATGAAAGCTTTCTAAAAACTCTTGCATGTGTTTTATAATCTGAAATTTACATTTACTTTGACATGTACTTTGAGTTTCCACACCAAAATGCATGTTGGTGTTCATTGTGTGTAGCAAATATAAATTTATGTATTTATATCAAAATATATTATTATTTAAAGCTTTGCACATCCTTTTTTAAAATAAAATGTATTTTAAATACTGGATCATTTGCAGTCATATTTAAGTTTGCAGTCTTTTTCCTCGGTGCTGTTGCTGACACATTGCTGCTTTTCTTTGCATATTGATATTGCCTGTTGATCATTTTAACACTGAAAACACTGGCAGAGATGTGTATCACATAATGTGTTTATACTTGCAGTAGATGTGATTCAAACATGCATAAAATTCTTTAACTATCCCAAAGATATCATAGATATTCATCACATATGGTGCGAGGATTTAAGCTCTGCTTAAAGACAGATTCTGGATTTGATGTAAAGAAACCACCCCTGTGAGAATCTCCATAAAAAGACCTGAAGTTTGTGTGTTTGTCTTCCACGATGAGCTTAAAAATTTCTTGTTTCCATTAATCAGCCAGTTGTGTGAAGCTGGCAGAACTCTGGGTTTGACTAAACATGACGTCCTGTCCCCTGCAGGGCTCTGTCTTTCCTGGGTATGAGCTTGTGCTTATCACTCATGTTCATGTGTTCCTGGTATTATGCAATTGTGGCTATGGGCATCGCCACCTGCATCTACAAATACATTGAGTTCTGTGGGTAAGAAATAATAATTTGTTCAATGATCATTTGAGAAAGGATTCTTTGATAAAAGTCACAGAGTAGTCTATTTTTTATGTATCTGGATGCTGTAGGTATGACCAGAGCTAATAATTTAATGTGCTTTGAGACAGAGCTGAGAAGGAGTGGGGTGATGGGATACGTGGGATCTCGCTCAGCGCTGCTCGCTTTGCTCTGATGAGGCTGGAGGAGGGACCACCACACACAAAGAACTGGAGGTCAGCTCATCTTTAATAGAGCTGGTTGGCTTTTGCCTGTGATTATCACTGACTGATTTTGTTTGTTATTAGGCCTCAGATCCTGGTCCTAGTGAGCATGGACGCTGAGCAAAACATCGAGCAGCCTCGTCTTCTATCTCTGACCAATCAGCTAAAAGCTGGGAAGGGTCTGACTATTGTTGGCACCTGTGTTCAAGGAACCTTCCTTGACAATTACACTGAAGCTCATAAGGCAGATCAGGTCTGTTACTCTTTAACACACACTTAAACTTCTGACACATGCACAGAAGAATCGCCACTTTCTCTAACAGCTGCGCCTGCCCTCTATCTGTGTCCCTGCAGTCGTTGCGTAAGTTGATGGAGACAGAGAAAGTAAAGGGCTTCACTCAGGTCGTCATCTCCTCCAACCTCAGAGATGGAACATCCCACTTGATTCAGGTTGGAGGACTTGGAGGTCTGAAGCACAACACGGTGATGGTCAGCTGGCCCCGTAACTGGAAACAGCCTGAGTGCCACCAGGAATTTAGGAACTTCATTGGTAAGTTATCAAGTGAAATAGAAGCTCTCTTAGTTGTTAATAAACATCAGCATCAAATATTATACCAAATACCAAATCAGGGGCATTGAAAAAGTTTGGTAAAAAAGATAGGTAATCCTTTGCTCTGCCCCCCATCGGGTTACTTTTCTCCTGTTCCTCTGTAGAGGTGGTTAGAGAGACAACTATAGCCAGTATAGCCTTGTTGGTTCCTAAGAATATTTCCAGCTATCCATCCAATGGAGAGCGTTTCACTGAAGGCCACATTGACGTGTGGTGGGTTGTCCACGATGGAGGCATGCTAATGCTTCTGCCTTTCCTCTTGCGCCAGCATAAGGTGAGGAACAAGAAACTGTGGATTCTTTTCACTTAAATGAGCACAAGTTAAGTGTGATAGTAGTGTGTTTGGAAAAAAAAAACACTGTCTTCGAGGCACATTGGTTACGTCGTTATCGTTTTTTTTCTTGCTATAGGTGTGGAGGAAGTGCAAGATGCGTATTTTCACTGTAGCTCAGATGGATGACAACAGCATCCAGATGAAGAAAGACCTCATCACCTTCCTCTATCACCTGCGCATTGACGCCGTAGTGGAAGTGGTTGAGATGGTGAGAGATTTGTCTGGCACATATTCTGTGCTCACAAACAAATCCTGCCAGGAGCGGCCTAAAAGAACAGTTTCTCGAAGGATCCCTTTTTTTGCCGTTATTCCAAAGTAACACATGGATTTCATGTGACGTGTGTTTTTCCTTTACAGCATGACGGTGACATCTCAGCCTATACCTATGAGAAGACACTGATAATGGAGCAGCGATCACAGATCCTCAAACAAATGCATCTGACCAAGAATGAAATGGAGAGAGAGGTAAGCCAGGAACCTTCATACTATCTGTAACCGGAAAAACAAATTTAATTTTAGCTACGTTGACAGCCAAAGCACTGTTTCATTATCACTATGGGCATTAAATATCCGCTCTGGGGAAAGGAACTGCTTCATGATGAGGTATCTGTGTCTGTACATGTTTAGACTGATTTGCAGATAGAAAAAAATGAACTCCAGTGGGAATATAGGAATCAGATGATGTTTTTTGTTTGTTTGTTTTTCTCACAGATCCAGAGCATTACAGATTCATCCCGTGGGTCCATACGGCGTAAAAATCCATCTGCCTTGCGGTCACAGCGAAGCGCTGAGGAGGGAGCTGGTGCAGCAGAAAAACTAGAAGAGGAGGTAAAGCTGATCCAGTGTGTAATGTACAGTACTTCTGTCCTCACTTCCTTCAAACACCTGTTGCATTTTATGCCAGGTTTTAGTTTTTCTAGTTGCTGCTCAATTATTCCTTACAGTTCACTGATCAAAAATCCACCTTTTCTGACAAGCGTCTCTTTTCTCTGTATCACCCGCTCATGTGATGGTGTTTGTCTGTCAGCCTGGGGCCGTCTCCAACCCAAAACAGGTACAACTGAGCCACAGCAAGAATGTCTCCACACCAACCAGCCCCACAAGCCCCACGTCCCCTGCTGCACCTGCAGGTGGTGCTGTCGTCTGGCCCGACAACAAGGGTGCGGAAAAGGAGAAGAGCCTCCTAACAGCGACCTCGGAAGCGGGCAAAGACTTCTTCAACATGAAGCCGTGAGTGATCTGTCAGCTTAATTTAGCTCAGCAATCCTGCACAGGAAACGGGCATCGCACCCAGGATAGTAAGATCAGCCAGAGTTTTAAAAGTGACCGTCTAAACTTGTGCAAACATGCTGAGAAAAACAGCTGTGATCCATCAGGGCATGGATGTGTGGCCTCTGGGATGTCTGGCAGCAGGATGTTGGGCCCTCTGGGTCTTGTTGGTTGTGGTGTGGTGTTTCTGTGTAACAGGCTTGTTCTGGCACATCCTCTGAATGTTTAATAGGATCGAGTTTGGAAGAGTTAACGCCAGTATGAGTCACGTTACCAGTAACTGTAATGTTGTAGCTAATCCAAATGACCCACACAGTCATTTGTAAATATTTGTGCGTATCGACCCATGTCACAGGACTTAAAGCAACACTGTGGCAAACAAAACTTTGAACTTAACAGTGACATGAAAAAGAATTAGTTCTGCAGTTTATTCGTCTTCTGTCACATGATCGTCAATCGTGGTGTGAGAGCATTTCTTTCATTTCATCTAATTCATAATTGCACACCAAATTACTGTCATGTTTTGTGTATTTGTAGTTCAGTTAAATTTAATTTATACAGTGTCAGTTGACAACATCACCGTTAGCCTAAGGTGCTTTATATTGTGAGGCATATTCCTTCAGCAATGCTCAGTCACACTAGGGAAAATAGGGGTAATCTTACTGTGAGAGGGTACAATGAAATTGCTATCTTGTTGCCTTTGAAACAGTTGCTTTGAAGAAGAGCACCAGATGTGGCAATCACTCGTAACTTCAGGGCCTCACTGATAAAACGGCAATAAGAATGAGTCAGCCTGCTATCAGTTTGCAGTTGACAGGGTTCAAATTTGGAAATACATGCAATATGTTTTATGGTAATACAACAATGAACTGTGATGTTGGCTACATACACAGAAATTCACATTACTTACATCAGAGTCCAGAAAGCATGTTGTGTTGGAAGCCTACATAAATGTATCCACAAATAGTGGCTATAATCTGCAGTGACATGCACGCAGAAACTTTGCATTTATGCGCCCCAGGGTGGCTGTGGCTACAATGTAGCTTGCCATCACCAGTGTGTGAATGGGTGGATGACTGGATATGTAAAGCGCTTTGGGGTCCTTAGGGACTAGTAAAGCGCTATATAAATACAGGCCATTTACCATTTATTTACCATATAAGAGTATAACCATAATGCAACTAGTTGTGTCGAGTCCCTTATTGCAAAGGGACATATTGTAGATGAGTGGCACTCATCTGCTCATCTCACAGACTCAGACTGACAATCTGTCTGTATTTATAAATGATGTGATATCCCATCCAGTCACCTTGATATTAAAAGTTGCAACAGGTGTTTATAGGTGTTACATGCTCAAAATCACAGTGTATATCCATATTAGGACATTAAAAACTACTACAGTCTTCTGTTCACTTCTAAAGATGCTCAGTCAATATAAAAGATTTAACCACCAATAAATGTAGCCTTCTGTGTGACCATATATTGTTTCCTTCTACACATGCTCCAGGGAATGGGAGAACTTGTAAGTATTTTCATTTTTAGACACCGTGAGTTGAGCTGAGCGATCGATTTAAAAATGAAACCTGCTGTGACCCAATGTTTCCTGCCTCAGGAACCAGACGGACGTGAGGCGTATGCATACAGCAATGAGGCTCAATGAGGTCATCACGAAGAAGTCCAAGGAGGCAAAACTTGTCCTGCTCAACATGCCGGGACCACCAAAGAACCGTGTGGGCGAAGAAAACTGTATCCTACATCTCACATACTGTTCGTCATATGTCTTAGTTCAGTTCACATCATCATTTTACTTAAGGATAAATTATTCATCTTGCAGTTTCAAAGAAAGTGCTTTATAGTAAAAGGAAATTATAATGGGCCGGGCTTTCTGCTTCAGGCTCACTCGTTGACTTTTCTTTAAGCAGAGGGTTGAAAGAGGCACAAACATCGTTACTTAGAACTGTAGAAGGAGAGTAATATTTGGTGCTGTCAGGAGATAAGGTGGAGGAGGTGCAGACTATAGATCAGGAAGGCCAAAGCTCAGAGCAGGACATACCAGCTTTCAATGATCCTAGGTAAGGGCAAAATGACAATGTCTGAAGTCCATTATGGAAAAGAAGTAACGGGTAAGCTACAACTCTGGAAGTAAGGGATTTGCTGCATGGCAGTTTATCCCAGGAAAACTAGGTCCCCTTCCAGTATTCTGAATAAAGTCTTTTCTGCCTATTTCAGCCCTCTGTTTCCTGTGATCTGCGTACAAAGAGAACCATATTTGTTACACTGAAAGCTCTAGGATTACCTCGCTAATCCATTAATCTCATTTCATAGTGCACCCCTCAGGAGACCACAGCTTTTGTCTTAGTGTTTTGCTCTTTGTTTAGGTTTGCTTTCAGTCAGTGTTTGGTTAATGTTTGGTATTAAAACTACTTGTCAAGATTTTTTTAAAGATCGTGGTTTGGATTAAAGGAAAGATTTTGCCCTGCACTATAAGAATTGACGCTTAGGAGCTCAGTCTGTCCAGTCAGTGATGCTGATTGGTACTGATAAAGGGTCTATACTGTGTGTCTGTTGAGGTCCCAGTATCAAAGGACACTTAGGCATCTCTGACACTCAAGCAACAAAAATTCAGTATATGGTACCCTGGGAATGAGGACATACTGCTTATTTTAATTATTTCTCACTTGAAATAGGAGTCATGCTGCTCGCATCATCGAATCATCATCTTTCTCCCATCTATGTGACCCTTTGACAAGGCGTCTGCATGATAAACAAATTATGTTGTAATAAATGAACGAAAGAACGAACGAAAGCATGAATCTTTGGACTCAAACTAGTAGAAATAAATATATTACTGTAAAAATTACAGAAAAAGTTCTGGTAGTTATTGTACAGGCTGTCATAATTATAAAATGGAAAGAAAGCATTTTTCTGTTAGCATGAAGTAAAAGGGTAGTAAAAGGGTAAGTGGGGTAAAACATCAAGTTAACTTGAAGAATTTTGTTTTTGCACAGCATTGGTGAAAATTGTAGTCTGAGTCCATGTAGTCTGAGCATGATGTAAGCTGCTGCACGTTCCTTAAATATGTACGGTAGTCCTTTCACTTCACTAAGATGAAAATGGACCTTTGCGTCACATAAAGTTAGCGAATGACCAGAAGAATATGGAAAGAAAAAAACTCCTTGACTGCGATTGTTTCCCAGACATGGAGTTTCTTGAGGTGCTCACTGAAGGTCTCAATCGGGTCCTCCTGGTGCGTGGAGGTGGACGCGAAGTCATCACCATCTACTCTTGAACTGCCTTCGTGAGCTCACAACAGCACATACATGGACTCTGCCCTCTCCTCCCTTCTCACACATCCATTCTGTCACCTGCCACCACACGTTGTACTCAGAGTTTTCAGGTGAAATACTATGTAGACTCAGCTGAATGAGGTTCCAGGTAACCTGTAGAGTACATAGTACACAGAATCGTGCACTCCAGTGATTAACTTGAGTACATAGTTGTTATCACCCAGGTCATTGTTCTCGACTCATCAGGTCAAGAACAGTTCAACAGTTTTAGACATTTTAATTACAAACACAAGAGACAACTGTAAGTTTTCCTGATAAAGTAGAAGTTTGCCAAATATTAAAATCAGCTTTGTAGTCTAAGTGCTTTCCATTTGGCTTTATGTCATTGCTTTACCACTTCTATTTATTTTCTGTCATGTAGTATTGATGTTATTTATATATTTATTCACATGACAAGTTGTGTTTTTTCTGTTTTTTTTCTGTTTTTGTTCCTAGTGTGGTTATAAATATTTAAAAAAAACAGTGGGATCAAATTGATTTGTGACAGGTATGGACTCCTAAAATAGTGTGTTATCTGTGTTATCCTTTGTTTTGTGACATTAGAAGCACTAAAATAGATTATTAAATAAATCAACATTTTATACATTTTTATTTCAGTTTTTTTTTCATTGTGTGTTTGAGGGAAAAAAGATTTTTAAAGAAAATGTAAAGATTTTAGAGAAGACATATATTTAAAAAGAGCATCTCTAAATGCACACCACATCAAACCTTGAAGGCAGTAGCAGACCACTCCTGGCAGCTAAGAATAGGACACTGAGGCAACAATTTATACAGGGTCACAAAAATTGGACAATACTTGAAAAAAAATCATGTTCTGATGAATCTCAATTTCTGTTTCAACGTTCAAGTGGTAGAGTCAAAATTTGGCATATTTCTTTTCCAACTATTTATTTATGAGTGACTTATGTATGTATGTATGTATATATATATGTATATATTGTACTATTCTTAGTTAGTGTATTGTCTGTCTTGTCTTAATGTTGGTTTAAAATGGAGCACTGTAACAAAAAATAATTTCCCCCAGGGATCAATAAAGTATTCTGATTCTGATTCTGATTCTGATAAACAACAAGAAGGAATGGTTTCATCCTGCCTTGTCTTAATGGTTCAGGCAGCTGGTGGTGCTGTTATACATTTAGGGCCCTTAATATCATTGAACCCCACAGCCTACCTGAGTATTGTTGCTGACCATGTCCATCCCATTATGATCACAGGGTACCCATCCTCTGATGGCTGCTTCCAACGGGAAGTTTAGATCATCTTAAACTGGATTCTTGAATATGACAGTGAGCTCACTGCATTCAGAATCTCCTCACCATCACCAAATCTCAGAACACATTTGGGATTTGCTGGAGCAAAATCTTTGAGGAACGTTCCCGGTGCCATGCTACATTTATGCCACAAAGAATTGTTACATTCACAGAAGGCTGTTTGCTAGTATTTACCAGACAACCAAGCCAGCAGACTAACTCTCTGTTGGCTTTAATAATTACCTGACAGACAGGAGAACAGCATTGATCTTCTTGTATAGATCTCAGCAAGAGACAAAAAATAAGAGCAGCTCCCAAAATGTTAAACATATGTTTATCAATTAAATTTGCTATTGTGCTTATGCAGGCCAAATGAAAATGTGAAGGAAATAGCTGTTATATTAAAAAGGCAGAAAATCTAGAGTGACAAATAGAAGATATATTGAAGAATTGGAGAAGGTACATGTTAAACTTTTAGTATGACTTAGGCATTAAATATCCTGACTATCAGAAGATGGGCATTTTGTGTGTGGCCATGTATATAAAATATATTTAAATCTCTTTGAGTATGCTTTAGTCATTTTAATTATTTAATGGCATAGACATGAAGTTTTTGGTAGAGCTTTTGACTTGTTAAACTCAAACAATTTTGTAAAACTTTAGTAAGATAGGGCCATTTCCCCAGAATGTGCATAGTTTATAATGTCAGTATTGAAACAGTGTTTTCAGCAATGATAGTTCTTTTCTCCAAGTATGTATGTAGGCTATACAGTACACAGAGAATTTGATATTAGTTGAGTTTTTCCTCTTGACCTAATGGTTTTGTACAGAAATTTATACACAAAGACATAAAGAAAATTAGCCTAAGGGTTTCAAAAAGTTGTTTTAGTTCTCCTCTGATTTATTGTAAATATGTTATTGATTCTGTAGCACATCCATAAAACCTCGTAATTACTTTCTGTTTGGTTAATATTGATGCAGTATGACACTAATAAAGTCAATTAAAGTTTGAAAGTGATTGCTTAGAGACAGGCCTGTGCAATCTTGTAATCAAAAGTGACAGTGACCACCCAGAAGTTGAGGGTTTTGCAAGTTCAACCTATACGCAGCCACTTGGTCACTGCAACTATTTGCAATCAGTCGCTGAAAGTAAAAATTCAATGCAATCACTGGGCATCAAGCAACCAAATGGGTGATGTCCTAGTTTTACTTTAGTGCAACTGATCAGTTACAACTTAACATGCCCAGAGCCAGCACATAATGAAGACCACTCATCTAATTCAGTTTAGTTTCCCTGAGGAATACCATAATAGGAAATTCTTGCTGAGGACTGCATGCTGCACAGCCAGTGATTCTTGCTGATGACAATCCTCTCTGTGTGTAAGAGCAGCAATACATTGTAGCCAGTCTGAGGTTAAGCCTAAACTTCAATAGCTGCATTTTTTCCATGATAACTTTTTCATTTATCTTTGATTTAGCTAGTGGTTGTTTTCACCGTGTTATAGCAGTGCTTTTTGGCTCAACGAAAACTTGGAAGTGAACAGGATCCAGACAGTCCGCCCTTTTATCAGCCTTTACGATGAAAATCAGCTTGTGATTTGATTATTGGTTGTTGTTGTTGTTGACTGTGTCAAGATGCAGTGCTAAAAATCTAAGGGTGCATATTTCCATTTCCACCATGGATAAAATTGCACTCTATTCCTGCTGACTAAGACTGAACATCAGATATTTTGGAGTAAATATCTAACTATCCAAATTTCAAGGGATGATTAATGCTTAACTTTCCTGACACCTATAATGTTTAACTCCCTAAATAACTTAGCATTTAATAATTACATTTCTGAGAATCTTTGAAACTTAACTTGATTCTCTCTGTCCTCTCTCTGTGCAAAAGCAGCAGTATATTCATTGAAGATATTTTGAGGTGAAACTTAAACTTGATTAGTTTCTCTCCATTATATGGTGGCTGTGTGCATCTTAGTCTAGTGTACACAAGATTTAAAAAAAGAAAGGTTTCAGCTTCAGGGGCTCTGTAGTACAGCCCTCAATGTTTCCAAAACTGAAAAGCGTGAGTGCAAAACTATATAATAACTAGCAAAAACAACAAAAACGGAAATTATTTTTGAGACATATTACGGTTGCAGGGCATTGTGGGTGACTACAGTATGCAGGAATTTAGAGTTACATTTTTAGAAGTTTCATGGATAGAGAGAGTGTGTAGCTGTGTGTGTGTTTGACACCTGTGTTTGTGTGTAGAGCATGTTGAAGTGTGACACAGCGACATGACGGGACATTTGTAATACACATCTGTGATTTTAGTTGTAGGGATAACAACTGTCATGTGTCTCAGTACAGGTTTTATAGATTTATAGGTTTAAGACACTTCGTTTTATCTACCATGTGCACAATCATATCGTGGTTTAAAGAAAAAATTTTGTATGTAAAAACAAAATCAAATGTTGGCACAAGATTAAAGTAATTTTAATAAAACAGTTGAAATATTTGTCATCTTTTCTAGTGCATCTCCTTTTGGCCAGAGTTCTTATAATTTGGGATTTTCTACATAGTTTTTAATCCAATTGCATTTTGACTTTTTTGTTTTTAATTCAGTTCAGTTTCGGTTCATTTTCAGTTTAGTTTTCATTGTTTGAAAATGTTTATTTTCGGTCTTTTTAATTAATAATGAGGAGGGCACATATCAAAGGCAAGATTTAATGTATATCTATAAATTTATGTGGATGCACTCAGACTCCTGGAACAAAAAATTGCAGAACATGAGTCACATCTGGAACATTTTGGCCGTGCACCAGCTGTTGTCCATCAGCTGGATCATGCAAGCAGAATTATCCTTTAATCCTGGAGGGCATGAAAATTTAATTACTTAAAAGAATATTTAATTTACAGAGTGTGACTAGAAGTTAAACATTCTGTGTGTTACACCCGTAACACCGAGACTCACTTTTTTTCAGAAATGGGACTTTCAAATAGATTTTTTTTTTTTCATCTGTTACAGGGTACATGAAAGCTGTGGGAAAACAGAGGGTTTTCAACACACAGAAGAAAAGAGAATGCTGACTTTGCATGTCTTAATAACATGAGCAAAGTCCACATAGTGGCATTTCCCGGGGAGGAGAATATTGATGTGTTTCAGTGGGTTTACCAGTGCCTTTGACCTTCCTTATCTAAACAGAGTTAAACCAGGGTGCAAAACAAATGACTGTCACTCGCTCTAAAGAGCTGTCAGCATGAAGAAACAATCGACTAGTCTTCGAGTGCGGTTACCTGTGTTTGTGTTCATCGCAGAGGTGATTATTGTTGCCTTGTATTCAGCATTTGTTACATATGATGAAGAGGCTGATGCCAAATTTCAGACTAATCAGACCAACCCTATGCACAATGCAGTGTACAGGAACTACCCTTTCTTTATAGACATACACTTCATGATATTCGTGGGTTTCGGGTGCCTGCTGGCATTTTTCCGATTCTATGGCTTTGGGGGGATGGTTTTCAACTTCCTCACAGCTACTTTTGCCATCCAGTGGGCCATTCTGGTGCAGGGCTACTTCCAGTTTAGCCATGATGGTAAGATCCACCTCGGAGTGATCAATCTCATAAATGCAGAGTTTGCCTGTGCTGTGGTGCTGATATCGTATGGGGCAGTGCTGGGGAAGACCAGTCCTTTGCAGATACTGGTAATGGCTCTGCTGGAGGTTCCTGTGTTTGCCGTCACAGAATGGGTTGTGCTTAAGTATCTGAAGATCAATGATGCAGGAGGCTCCATTCTCATCCATCTCTTTGCCTGCTATTTTGGCTTGGGTGTCACTTTTGTGCTGTACAGGCCTAGTCTAAATGAAGGCCACGCAAAGGAGAACACAAGTTACCATTCTGACATCCTGTGTCTAATGGGGACCTTGTTCCTCTGGGTGTTCTGGCCCTCCTTTAACTCAGCTTTAGTCCTGAAAGGAGACGATCAGCACAGGGCTATCCTCCACACTTTCATTGGACTAAGTGCCTCTACACTTACAGCCTTTGCACTCTCTGCTATGCTGAATAAAAATGGCAAGCTTACCATGGCTGATATTCAGAACGTGACCCTGGCTGGAGGTGTGACAGTCGGGGCATCTGTGGATATGATGATATCACCTGTAGCTGCATACGCTCTGGGTGTAATAGGGTGTATTGCATGCATGTTGGGCTACAAGTATTTGAGCCCCATCTTGGCGCGACGTTTGAGAATCCAAGATCAGTGTGGCATTCACAACTTGCATGGACTAACCGGACTTATATCCTGCACTGCAGGGATATGTGCCATACTGACAGCTAGTGAGGAGGTTTACGGCCCTAGTTTCTATGAGATCTTTGCCCACAGAGCACCAGTGGAAGGGGACCCCAAGCTACAAGAGCTACGGATGGTGATTCCCGGTTTAAAGGCAGGTTTGGGGAGGACTGCCCAAAAACAGGCTCTCTTCCAGGTTGCAGCTATATTCTCCACCATAGGACTGTCAGCGCTGGGAGGCATACTCACAGGCTTTCTCTTGAGGCTGCCATATTTTGCATCTCCGTCTGACGATTTCTGTTTTGATGACAAGCCATTTTTTGAAGTTCCTCCTGACTATGATTCACCAGTCAGACTTAAACACAGCAACACAAATAGTGTAGAAGACTCTACTGTGTGATGCTCAGCAGCCAAGGACTGTCAGTGCATTTAACTGGCATGATACAGGAAATATATATAAATGAGGCTATGTTATTGTTTGAGAGTAAAGAAAATTATTGCAATGATGGAAATATGTGTTATAGTAATTTTTTATTCTTTTTTTATATTAATTTCATTGTAAATGATATTTCACTAGTGATCACAGTGATGATACGGTCCAGCACAGCCTTATATTGATGGTCATTATGTTATTCGTTTCCATGTATGTAAACATTTGAGAAACTGTGTGTTAAAGAGCAAATTAGACATTGTTGTTTTTTCTACAAACCTTTGTAACCTTTGTAATATTACTAATTAATGGTCTACGGGGGAACAAGATAAACAGCTTAGAGCAGCAGTGTCTATATTTATTAACAGAAACTCACCTGGGGGCCAACATTTCTTCTTGCCTTTTTGAAACATAAATATTGTGCTTTTTTCAATAACAGAAGAGTTCTCATTACTGTGATCATGTGTGTTTAAGCCTTGACAAAATAAATCTACTTTTCATTCACATATGGAGAGAAAATAAGAAGATCAAGCTGTCTGGAATAACTAAAACTTCAGTGAAGCTGCTTAATTTCAGTATCTCAGGCTAAATTTAAAAGAGACTCACTATTCTGTGTATTGTCTGAGCGTATAAAACTTTATACATTCATTGGCTGCACTGCATGGTGCTGCCACTATTAGGTACAAATTAAAATAACACTTTATTAATTCTGTTTGTGATGACAGGCCATAAAGAATACATTTTAACAAAGGAGCGAGAGGCTGTATAAGAGCTGACCAAGGGCCGTGATTGGTCACCGGGACGGACTTTTGACATGTTCAGTTTAGAGAACTGAACATAAGCAACAGAATTGGTAGAAAATATTATATATACAGTACTATTCAAACAGGGCCTCTCGGTTCCAGTAGGTGGCAGCAACGCAGCACCAAACGTTACCGCTGCAGTAAATGCCCATAGCAGAGGAAGAACACGAAGAAGAAGGAAGGAGATCGGCGAGGTACCAGGCCACGACCTGCAACGGGGACTTCCTTAAACGAGGTTATATAACTTCCGAAATTGTGACTTCATCTTGGCTTTGTGTAATCTACAAAGAGAAAGGCGTCGAAGAGGATTCTCTACACCAGAACGTTTTCCGCGATATTTTCACTTTGGCACAACATTTCCTTCAGTTTCACACGGTAACGTCAATGTTTGCTAATGAAGCTCGCTCGCTACCGCGGAAGCGCGGTTAGCTTTTTAGCCGTATTCGAACCTAAGCGTTTCTTTTTGGTTTCCACCATAAATATTATCTGGAATCGTGTAAAATACGTCAAAGTGGTGGTTGGTTGATTATAGGTTTGCATATCTACAAGCCTGCTATTATTCATATTATCAAAATGGTCAGCATAGATTCAGTGCGGGCCTTTGAAAGCACGGCCGTGGTGGCTAGTTAGCATTAGCTACGTTTCGGGTAGACGCGTGCGCAACGTTGAGATTTTAGAAAGCTTTGTTGTTCTTCGGGTACAATTAAATATGTTTTTCTTATGTTGTCCGTATCAATCGATCATGTAACGGATTGTATGTTGAGCATGTGATACTAATAAGAAAACCTAGGACTCATCGTTACCACGCTGTGTGTATTTGTAGCGTTTACTCTGGGTATTACAGTTTCTCGTGCGCAAACGGATCACTGAAATGTTTTTCTTCCTTTTTCTTTCTTATTGCAGGATCAATATGGCTGATGACTTTGACGTTGAGGCCATGCTGGAGGCTCCATACAGAAAGGTGGGTTTAAAAGTCGGAGAAGTGAGGCCTGTGTTGCTGTTCGGCCTTTTTATTTTTAGACCTTTTATATTTGCTACTGTGACAAAGTTAACTTGAATGTTGTGTGGTGTGAATGAGTATTTAAGACGCAATACAGAATTATAAATAAATCCACATCTATCTCTCTTTATAGACTTCCCTAATGATATCTCACCTCTACTCCCATGAATTCATCTTTGATTCCACTGTGAACTGTGAAAAAAAGGAAGGTAGTTATTGCGCATATACTGATGTACTGTGGTTCACTTTAGGACTAAAAGAGATTCAACCCAGAACATCCAATCCCTATTCGGTTGCTACAAGGTGAATGCCAATGGTTGATAAGCCCATCTTTACTTGTCCAGCAAAGGAGGCAGTATTCAGATTTACAATCTGTATGTTGTCGCTGTTTATGAATGTGCAGGGTTTTTTCAATAAGAGCCTTTTTAAATGGAAAACTGTTTTGTATTGTTAAAAATCTCCTCCGTGTGTGTGTGTGTGATTTCAACATTATTTTTCTGTTATATAGCATTAACAAGTCTAGTCTTTAGCAAGAATCAGTATATAAAGTTGTGCTAAAGTATAATTTCCTCAGGCAGTTGTATTTGTATGTAGTTGTGTCTGTGTCAATCTGTGAGTGGCGTAATTCCTGAAGTTATAATGCAGCAAAATTCTTGAAAATCCAGCGATTGCATTTTTGTCATAGTTCTACAGCAGAATTATCGGTGACAAGTTATTTTTCTCTCGCTGGTAAATATGAATACTGCCTCTTTGCCTTAGCCAACTGTAATGTGAATCAGCATCTTGATTTTTGCATGCTACAGAACACCACAGATATTGATATATTTCTAGAATAACTGTAAAATAGCTACATCTGCCTTTTATTGTATAAGATGATTTACTTTCAGTAGTTAATAATTCCTTAAGTCAAAAGGTTGTAAGTATTACTGTAAACTGAAGATGATGGTAGTGTAACACGTGGATGAATTAATCTTTATTTATTTGCTTGGGCGTCAATATTACTAAGAAGTGTGAATCCCTGTTTGCTTCAGGGCAAGATGTGTGACAGAGGTGGCATCGAGCTCTTACAGTCCAAGAACGAAAATGGGTGAAGATCTCTGGACTGACACCAACCACACAGGATCTCTTTTAGTGGCCATGGGCCATGCGTGGTCACATGTTTAGGCACAAATAGTGGCATTGGTACGACCTATTAGAAGGGTATTGGTGGAGATGACCTGACTATTGTCAGCTTCCTGAACTGAGCTAATATGTTGGAAACTCTCCCTTATCTTTGCTTTGTTGCATTAACTATTGAGCAGCTTAGTAAAAGGGGGGGGGGGGAACAAAGGATGGAGTGGGATGGGAAGCTATTGGGGTGGTGGAAGGACACTGTCCAGACATGACTGTAGGAAGTTTGTATTTTTATTAATTGAATATATTCTGCATTTTCTCTTGTCCCACCCCATCCCCTTTACCTTGACGACATGAAATGTTTCATCTACGTCCTCATGATGTTCTTCTATCGACCTTGCTTAGGATGAGAACAAGTCCTCTCATGCAAATGGACACGATGACCAGAGCAAGAAGTAAGTTTTGGTTATCCATCATGTTACCTAAATAGTGCTTAATCAGACAAAGTTCTGCTTTAAAGTGTGTGTACAACAACAGAACTGTTGTAACACTTTACAGGAAAAGGAGGAGTCGGAGCCGAAGCCCGGGCTCCAAAAAGAAGAGGAGCAGAAGCAAAAGCAAAGACAGAAAGAAGACTAAGAAGAGGAGCAAGAGCCGGGAAAGAAAAAGAAGCCGCAGCAGAGAGCGCCATCGCAGCCGCTCCCGAAGCAAAGATCGAGCTGGGCGGTACAGAGCACGCAGGAGTCCGATGTATGTGACCTTTTACGCTTGCTAGTCAGAAAAATATTACATTAACTTTATTGGGTACTGAAATTGTATGATTTTAGGTCTTTTTAATGTTGTTGTACTTAATTTATTTTTGTAATTTTAAGTTGGTTGCTTGTTTATGTGAAAAGAACATGATTCCCCCCCCCCCCCCCCCAAATGTAAAATAATTCTTATTTGTTTTTTAGTCGCAAACGTTCCAGAAGTCGGAGCCCCTTCAAAAAAGAAAAGAGCCCCATTAGGTAAGATAAAACAGTCACGTGAGTGGTTTTATGTATGCACACATGTCCTGATTTTTCGTAGGCCTTGACTCACCAAACATTTGAAAATTCAAAATACTGTTACACTCAGCTAGAAAGACATGCATAGCATACAAGCAAAGGAGCAGGTAGCACAGTGCTGCAAATGCATCTTCCTTAACGACAGGCTTTGAATAGTCAAAGACGGACTGTTAAAAACACCAAAAAGAACACTCTTATGAGGTCCTTCAGTGACTTACATTGGTATAAGTATTGTCTGTCGGCTCTTCAGTTGCCTACCTTGACAGGCCTAGCAAGCAAAGCTGCCATACCGCTCAAGTTAAACCTTACCTGTCCCTGAGTGTTTGAGTTAAAAGTCCTCCCAGTTCAGCATCAGTTTCCCACATCAGCAGCAGCAGCAATATTAGTGGCCAGAAGTGGTCATCTTTACAGTCTGTCATCTCGAGGGGTACCAGAACAATATAAACATGTGTTCTCCAAATCTTCAAGTTATGGTTTTAGTTTTAGGTTTCTATACTATCACAGCTTTAAAGTTTTAAAATATTTTTAAGCATTTGTTATTGGTTTGTGATTAACATGCACATTTGGTTTTTGTCCTTTTCCTCCTAAGGGCACCAATTGACAATCTAACACCAGAGGAGAGAGATGCCCGCACTGTTTTCTGTATGCAGCTTGCTGCAAGAATCAGAGCTCGGGACCTGGAGGATTTCTTCTCAGCCGTTGGAAAAGTCAGTTGACTTTCAGTTTGTGTAAATTCCAAATGAATGCCATCCAGGAATTTGGCTCTGAAAATGTGACTGTTCTCTCGCTATAGGTTAGAGATGTGAGAATAATCTCTGACAGAAACTCCAGGAGATCGAAGGGGATTGCATACATAGAGTTTGTGGAGTCCTCCTCTGTACCTCTGGCAATTGGATTGACTGGCCAGAGGCTTTTAGGAGTGCCCATCATCGTCCAGGCATCTCAGGTTAGTGTCGTTTCTTTTTGTGGACTTGAATATAGAACAAGTCGATTAGTTCTACTCACTTTGACCAGACATATTAATAGTCAGCTGCCGTGTTGCGAACTCCATACCAAGAACTTTGAGGGGGAAAAAGAAGAAAAAAAACCCCATTTCTATCGATTAAAAAAAAAAAAAAACAGACCAGAAAGTGGAAAATAACTTAAAATATTAACAGAACTTAAGTAATTCAGATTGCATTAAAGCAAATGCTGATTCTGCACTAAGGTCCATTATCATTTTGACATTACTTAATGTAATTACACTAAAATTCTTCAATCATGTCATCTCTATTTCTAATTACAGGCAGAGAAAAATAGAGCAGCAGCTGCTGCCAATAATCTGCAGAAGGGCAGTTCAGGTCCGATGCGCCTGTATGTGGGCTCACTGCACTTCAACATTACTGAAGAAATGCTTCGAGGGATTTTTGAGCCCTTTGGAAAGGTCAGGAGAACTCTGCAAATATTAATTTGTTTTAATCTATTTAAGTGAATGTAGTATAATCATCTGTACGTGTGTTTCTTCTTCATAGATTGAAGGAATCCAGCTTATGATGGACAGCGAGACTGGCCGATCCAAAGGATATGGCTTCATATCGGTAAACAAAGCCTTTTGTATGTCTTTGGTAGCTTTTTGTTTGCTGCTGGGTTCACTTTGTAACCTTTTAACTTTCTGAAGTTTGCAGATGCGGAATGTGCAAAAAAGGCATTGGAGCAGCTGAACGGCTTTGAGCTAGCCGGACGGCCAATGAAGGTGGGGCATGTTACAGAGCGCTCAGACTCTTCAACAGCCAGCTCGTTCCTGGATAATGACGAACTAGAGAGGACTGGTATTGACCTAGGGACTACGGGGCGTCTACAGCTGATGGCTCGACTAGCAGAAGGTTTGTAATGGCAGGCATATCCATACCTGGAAAAATTTCTGGTCGTAATAAAAGAGGAAGGAACAGCTTATTAGCAAAGTAATGAGTCAGACCACAGGCATACATGTAATATGTAACAGTGTCAGGGTCATTTATTATACTGGAATAAGCCAGAATGAGTGGTTAAGTATTTTTACTTTACACTGACCTAAATTTGGTTTTTCAAACACAATTTTTATAAATGTAAATCTCCAAAATAACATTAATCCTACTTACTGTATTAGCATATGGACAGAAAGCAGGGGGCACTAGTAGACCATTTTAGGCGGGAGCTTTAGCCTCCTCATCTTCTTTGCCTTTTTTCTCTACTACCCCAATGTTAAAGTACTGTATAACTACAATTATTTAAACATTATTAAATATATTTTAATGTCCTGCCATGATTCCACATTGTTTGCTTTCCAGAAACGTTAACACTGAGAAGTCCGATTTATTTATTTATTTATTTTAACACGTGAATTATGGTGTGCCATAACTCGCACCATAACTGGAACCAATTTTCACTGCAACGTTCTATGTAACCTGACATGCACCTCCAAGAAATGTAACTACCTGTTAGGTCTGCCCATACCACGATGATTTGAATGGCATGGTGCAGGGATAAAAGAAGTTTCCAGTTACAATATCAGTTAGGATGTAGATTTCCTACAGATGTGTAACTCAAGCTTTAAGCCTGGAAAGAAGGACACAACTTGAGTCACCACATGGCTGTGAAACCTGTTTTTGTTTGTTTTTCCCCCACCAACTACATGTCTTTGGTAGAGGGAAATGACCATGTGAATGAAAGTGATTGTTTCTCTGTCCTCATCAGGCCACACTACATGTCATGCTTCTGCTGCCTTTAAGTGTCTAAAATTAACCCTATGCAAAACAATTTCTTTCTCTCAACAGGGACTGGTCTGAAGATCCCACCTGCTGCTCAGCAGGCTCTACAGATGACTGGCTCCATACCCTTTGGGGGCATTGGCGCTCCAGCAGGTGAGCCTAGATGATGGAAGATATTTAGTATTTGATATGTTTTCTTGCCACAGGTTTAGTGACAACTTTTTTTTTTTTTTTTTTTTTTTTCTTCCAGCTGTTCCAACCCCAGCTCCAAGCCAAGCTTTGAACCTCCCATCTCAGCCACTGGCCACACACTGCCTTCAGCTGTCCAACCTGTTCAACCCACAAGCGTAAGGACATCCTTCAAATAAGTTCACTTTAAGTTTGTCTTAAGCCTTTGCATCCCTGGACTGAGAGCAAAGCATATTGTCAGATGGCTTGTTCAAGTTTTCACTATCAAAGAAGAATCTGACTGTTTTAAATGAGGCATTTAATGTAATTCATTTGTGTTGGAACCAATTTAGTAGAGGTCTGAGTTTTTAACATCAGTGTCCAGTGATTCTTAAGTCATCAATCCTTTAATTCATAATTTTTCTCTACTCTAAACACTTTCGTGTATTCAAAATACCTCTCTCTTATCCGTAGATCGATTTCTGTTCAAAAGTTTGAGACAGAAAATATACACAAGGCAAGTGCTGAACCGAAAACAAGCCAACAACGAAATAATAAACTGGTCACATGCTTGAGCTCTGCAGTGTGCGAGCTTGACAAGTCTGTGTGGTCTCAGTTCCTCCTGTCAGTGAAGAAATCTCTTTTGAAATGACTTAACAGAAAAGTAATGGGGAAAAATCCAACTGTGCGTTATTTTTCAGGCTAATTCTGAATTTTGTTTCAATCTGAAAACAAAAGATGTGCATTCAGCTGGTTTTAAATTTGTGAAACTCATTAAGTTAAAAATCAAGCTTTTTGAGTCAAGCGGAACATTTTACTGGATTTCTAATATTGCTGATTATTTTTGCAGGGAAAATGATCCCAGCTGGGCAGCTGAAATCCAAGATGATGTGATTGAGGAATGCAACAAACACGGTGGAATCGTTCACATTTATGTCGACAAGAACTCTCCTCAAGTAAGTCGAAGATTAAAACGAGATAGTTTTAACATCACTGAGCTTGTTTTGCAACATTTTTTTTTTAAATGCACAAGCAGTAAAGTTGATATCTCTCTTGCTCACATAGGGTAATGTGTATGTGAAGTGTCCCTCGATACCAGCAGCCATGGCAACTGTAAATGCACTTCATGGACGCTGGTTTGCAGGTATGCAGCACTGCTGAAGATGGCAGCTATTAACTAGTTTTTAAGCTGCAAATATCTTAGTTCTAATTCAAGTAAAATTTATTTTCTTTTTTTCTTTTTAAATATTCTCGATCAAACTGTAGGTTCTAATGTTTACATTTGTCTTTCTTTCACAGGTAAAATGATAACAGCTGCCTATGTTCCTTTACCAACCTACCACAACCTTTTCCCTGATTCAGTAACAGCAAAGCAGCTTCTAATGCCGTCACGCCGATAGTCAGAGACAAGCTTCTGAAGTCTGTAAATACATTTGTTTGCATTCATGAAAATGTCATTGAAACATTTGCATTGAAATTAGTTGGCTGTGTGTAATAAAAGTGGCCTCAAGTTCACGTTCACCATTTTGGGGGAATTTTTTTTCTTTTTGTTTAGTTGCTTTTCAAATTTTTTGTGGGCTTGTGTTGTAAACTACCACTGAGAAGTAATCTGCAGATATCTATTGGTCTACATGTTTTTAAATATTACTGTCATATCTGCTTGTTTAAATTCAGAACTTTTAGATTTCAAATAAAAGTGCAGAGTTAGAAAAAAAAAAAGTGTTGGGATGATGGGCCTTAAATGCCAAAAGTACATCGACAATAATCCTTTGTAACTTTATACAGCCATAATTTCATTTTTGTATGAAGGCTCCCAATAAACTTGGCAAATTTGATGGTTCATTTTCTTTTTGTTACCATTTTGGGGAGTTTTCAATGCCAGGTTAATGCCTCTGTGATTAAAGTCCTAATTACAGTATTGGACCAATGTTTTTACTCATTCCCTGCTATATACATGTCCCAAAAACCCACACATGGATGAGGGATACATCTTTAGACAAGGCACTCTACCACCTAAACAAAATTAAACATACCTAGGGAATTCCCTCTTGGATGGGCAATCAGAAAACTGGTCATGTGAATTTGGGTTAATTGAGCAAGTTGATAACCAGTGTGATATTAGCACTATCAAATCTAAATGGAGTGTTTCACAGGTCATATGATGAATCTTCCACAGAAAATGATCCATATGACTGCCACCTACTCTGAGAGACATTATCAGATAATGGTAAAATGATGACTGAAAATCTATAAAGAACAGAAAAATGCAACACTGTTGCAAATAAGACAAATTGTCCCGTCTTCCTTCACCCCCTCCAATGACAGGTAGCTGCCCTGGGGTTTCTTCCTGTTAAGAGGGAGGTTTTTTTTCTTCCCACTGTGGCCAAGTTCCTTCTCATAGGGGGTTGTTTGATTGTTCGGGTTTTCTCCACATAAGTGCAGGGTATTTTTTCAATTATAAAGTGCCTTGAGGTGATTAGTGTCATGAATTGGCACTAAATAAATAAAACTGAATTGCAGAAACTTATTGATCCAGTGATTCATCACACAGCAGTTTCAAGTTTGAGCTCTCTAACTTTAAACTGGATCTATTTAAACATGAAATCTTACTGTCCCACAACCTAATAAAGTAGACGACCTTCAGATCAATTCTCTGAAGATTAAAGTAAAATTGATTTAACAGCTAACCTACAATTCCAATAATGTAAAGAGAATCAACCATAGAAAATTTTTATACATTTTCAAAATTAACAAATGAATACACGCGCATTCCCGTGACAGTTCCTGTATAGTTTGAGCTTCATTCAGTGGTTTTAGTTAGGCACATATAATAATCTGTGAAAATGCGGAAACAGCTGATTTTAAACCGAACCTCTGAACACAACCTACTCCCGACAGTTCCAGTTTTGTTTTGTTTTTTACACCGGAGAGTCTGTGCTGTTCAGGTGTTCAAGAGTAAAGGTTAGTCTATGTACAAATTTGTCAGCAACTACACAGTACTTGTTTGCCGATAAAAGAAAAACGAATAAAACAACACAGTTGCGTCTACGAATCAGTACTTACTACTGATTATCAAGGAAACGCAAAGACACTTGACGTAACTGTAAACCTTTAGTCCCTCCTACTCTCCCTGTAGAGGCCCTTCCAGAATCTTCCAGAAATGGTGACGCTATTTTCCGGAGCCTTGATTGGTCAGTAGGCGGTGATTTCATACCTGTTACCAAGAGCCCTCGAGTTATAGCCATGACTCTGTTGTTACCGTTACCATGGCGCTGTAACCCGGTAAGAAAACATCCCAGTACGTTAAACTCCGGGTTAACGTCAACGTTACCTGGATAGGACAAAATGCGGCTTAGTAGAAGGCCTCCAGTGAAATATACAATAGTAATTCTGAACTCTAAATTATGTAAAGCAACGCGAGTAGAATCCCAAAATGAAAACTTTGCACCTAGCAAAACACGTAAACACGTTGGACTTTGACATATTTTGTCCATGTTCGTCATCTGTGTCCTCATGTTTAGCCTGCCGCGGCCGCTGGTTGGTCGAGCCGTTGGTTGGTCGAGCCGTTGGCTGAACAACCAACTTTAAGTCCAGATTCAAAACCTATTTTTATTCCCTGGCTTTTAACTCTGTAGGAAACTGACACCTTATTTATTTTATTGTATGTAATGATTTTATGGTATTTTTAATTTGGTTGTTGTTTTGATCTGTGTTGTTCAGCACTTTGGTCTGCCTGGTGTGTTCGTAAAGTGCTATACAAATAAACGATGATGATGATGAGCCGCAACATTACTCTGGGCCATACATGGCCAGTCAAACCGTAAGTGGGATGGACCACAAAATATTGCCTTCTAGGCACTTTTTATTGTAGTGTAAATAAGTTCAATTTACACAAAATTACAGAAAAAGCCCGTTACTCAGACCTGGTCCCAGAAGTAAAAAAATAAATAAATAAACTTACTTACACCACCAATTTACTACTAAAAAAGACAAAATGTGATGCAAACATTTAGGACTGAAATTTATGTATTCCCCAGCCATATATTTGGCACACCTTGCCCAAGATCAAGATCATATTTAATGATACATAAATACTTATTTTTATTTAGCCTCACCGTAGTTTTGCCATTTGCTTATTTCACTATTGCTGTGTATGTTTGCCAACCTTGTGACACATACCACACCTTTTGCTTTCAATGGTACTTTAAAGAATCCAATGCTTCTTTGGGTATGCTACAACAGGAAAGCTTCCTCTTTCTAGCAACAGATGAGATTTATGATGCAGCACCCACACAGGAAGTCATACTTCCCATTTTCCTATCAAAATATGTAGAAATGAGTAGTGAGTCAAGAATTTCGCACACCACTGTATTTACCAACAGGTTATATGTCATTTGGTGGTATTCTGCACTCTCCCCAGTAGTCTCAGGACCTGTCCACTTCACATCACAAGAGCTTTTTTTTTTCCATCCATAAGTCCATCAAGTCGCAGAATGTTATTGACTTCCTGGGTTCTCTGGTCGTCACTTCTTCTGTGGATGCAGCTTAATTCTTAAGAAATGTTATCTTGTAAGCTGCTCTGCTACTTCTACAGAGCAGGCTGCTTGTGGAGTGTGCAGGACTGTGTTAAAGGCAGGGCAAAGGTGCTCAGTACACTTAAATCCCATTGTAATAATAATAATAATAATACACTCTTTTTTAAAAGGACAAATGACACAACACAGATTTAATGCATATATTGGAAACTTTATCATCTAACAAAAGTATTGCAACAACAAAACAGCTTCATCTTCTGTCTCTTTACATCATTGGTTTAATCTTCATAGAACTTTTTCTTTCCCTTTTCCCCCCAAAGTGTGCTCATTTTATAATTTCCCCTCCTCCAGAGAATTGTTGATATCTGAAAAAAAAAAAAAAAAAAATGTGAGCAAGACAATTTATCCTCCAGTTCATTCTCACTAAAACACAGCCAGCCTCTGACATTTCTTTCACAAACTTTACTTGAGAAATTCCGTAAACTGAAGCAGGCGTTCGTATCACTTGGGATCAAGGAATTTAGCATAGGTTTGTATCATCAAACAACACCTACAATTTATGGCAGGTTCATTTCTGAAAAGCAGCATCAACTGATAGATTTATACTGTCACTGAAGAGAAATACTTGCTAGTGTAAACCTGAACGCTGTATGTTGTAAATTACGGCTGCCATGATTAGTCAACTAGTCACGATTACGTCGACTATCAAAATCATCGACGACTAATTTAATAGTCGACGTGTCGTTTAAAGCTTTGTAAGATCCCAAAAGATGCAGAAGTAGTAGGATTTAAGAGTGTAATAACGGACTGAAACAGAAGATGGCAGCACTGCATGTACAAGGATGCCAGCTGCCGTTAAACCCAGAAGAAGAAGCAGTGTCCGGTGAAGAAGCAGTGTCTGGTACAGTAGCTGTGTCCAAATTCAGGAACTGCATCCTTCTGCACCCACATTTGTAAGCCGATTACGTTACAGCGACACGATGAAGACTGTCCAAATTTGAAGACTCCGACAAAAGCGCCATTCATTTCCCCAGATTTGAAGGATGGGTCGGGTATATACTTCGTGACCCAACCTATCCCAGAATTCATAGCGTGGCCCTGCTCAGTTTCCAACAATGGCAGAAGCTAGTTAGTTTTAATATTACTCTTATTATTCTTTCTGGGTCACAAAATAAACGTTTAACATATTTTCAGGCGAGAATGTAGCTGTGTAAACTTCAAATATCTGCTCAGTTTATCAAGACACCACATATTTTCAAAAGCGCTCCGACGTTTTTGGAGACGTCTGTTACCCACCAGTTCAAGGCTCACTAGAGCCGGTGAGAACACCGGTCTCCCAGCAAATCGTTTTCAAACCCACCGCCGTCTTTCGCTACTCAGGTTAACAATGATATACAAGTCACTTGGATAACTTAAAAATGTTATTGTTTGGATTTTTTCAGTATTTTATTTGTTCCTGAGTAAATCGGTTTGGCTGAGATTAAAGTTACAGTTTTTACACAGCTGAATAAACCTCAAGCAGACAACTGATTATCAGAAGTGTGAGATGCTCAAGAATATACTCCAGTGTCCTGTTATATTTTAGATAGCAAGGAGCAGACGGCTGAGATTATTAAACTTCACCGAAACAATCTGCAAATTTCATTAAAATTTAATAAACTTTCATCTTGTCTTTATTTTTAGTTAGCACATACCTTAAACACTTAAGGCTGTAAGCTAATGATAGTTATATAAGAGCAGATGCATGCTGGTGCAATAAGCTGTACGTTTTACATCCAATGGATGCATGATCTGATTAGTCGGCTAATCGTAAAAATAATCGGTGACTATTCGACTATCAAAATAATCGTTTGTGGCAGCCCTATTATAAATATAATGGTGCAGAGAAACAAAAGACGTCGTTGCTGACCTTTAAGGCCTCTTCACTGCTTAGGAGAATGTTCCTTCGCCTGGTGAGCCTGCAAGACTGCAATCGCCTCATCCACCTGACCCAAACAGTGGAAAGATTTTTAAAAAAGGGGAGGAAAAAAAACAAAAAAACAAACTGAAACAACAGACCTCTTTCATAAATGGCAGGCAACAGCCAGAGAAGTGTTATACTAGGACAAAGACTGGAAATGCAAAAATATCTTGCTTGGCAGTCTTCTTTATGCGATAAAAATCAATTTACCGTAACTCTAAGGCTTACCAAGCATCGACCTTCTCTCCAATAAATACATAAAAATCCAAAAAGTGGAGAAAATTACAAATCAGACTCAGACCTATCTAATTTACCCAACTGGGAATGTAGTGACATTCCAGATGACTGAGAAAGCTATCCAGTCTTTAAGTATGACGTCATGAGTCGTGTCTGGGCCCAAACTCCGCTGCAGATCCCAAAGTCAAATGATCACTGTGGCATCACTAAGAGTTAAAAAACTGTCTAAATTCTTTCGTATGTAATAAAATGATCAGTGTTGCTGCTCTACCAGATGTAACAATTACGTTTAACATCCAGGCATCCATGAAAACAGAATTTATTAAATTTAACAGAGTTAGAAGTTAGCAGGGAGTTAGCTTGCTAGTTTCCGTCTGAATATAATATACCATGTTCTGACTGAGAGACTTCTGAGACTAATTAAAACGTACAGCTCTGCTATCATTTCTGACATAAATGAAGACAGGAAAGTAAACAGCAGTGACGTTTGTAGGGTTACTGAAAATTGGCTAGCTGGTATATAATGATGTGCTACATGATCGCTAGCGACACAGCTATGTTAGCATATTATAAACACTGAAGCTGGAGGATGAACGCTAACTTTTTTCTACTCTGTAAAAGTTAACGTGAGGGTTCCCGATGGTTCGGGACAAATGCAATCACATGGCAGGATGCTGTAAATGGACCAAACTTCAGCCAGGAGAACAACTGAGATAATCCATCCACAATACGACGTTAGTCATTAATATACTGCTGCATGGGCTGAGCTGTAGTTACATTGTAAGCTTTTAAAAACTGAGCTTTAAAATGAATAGCGGTATTAAAAACAGAGAGACAGACAGTGATCACTTACTGTTTTTGGGGGGTTTTGAGATTAAATAGAACAAGATACAAAGCATTAAAACATGTTAAATGCAGGGTAGTTTGGGTCCGGAAGCAGGATTCATCATGTCATCACTTAAAGACCAGATTGGGTCATCCCCCCCACCCCTAGTAAAATAATTGCTGGACAGCAGTAGCCTCATTGACAGGTTCAAGAAACCAATATGAGATAATCTGAGCTTTGTGACATGACACATTAATCTGCTGGAACCAGCCATCAGAAGATATGTACACTATGGTCACTTAGGTAGGCATTTTTTTAACCAATACTCAGTTGGTTTGTCAAGGATATGTCCCACACACCATTACACCAGCACCAGGAGCCTGAACTGCTGATATAAGGCACAATGGTCAAATTGTTGATACCAAATTCTGATACCTATATGCATCAGGCTGACTGACTGCAATCGACTGATTAGATATTTGTTTAACAACTAAATTGTACCTAATAAAGTGGCCAGAGAATATTCTGAGATCAAACTGGACCACGTGTGGCACATTAACTAAAATAAATTTTTTTCCTATAACATGAGGAAGGATGAAGATGTGGAGGTAAACAGGTGGACCTTGACTTCCCTTTTGCTCAAACTACTTCAAAGGGAATAATGACAGCGATGGGCAAACAGAATTCAAAAGTATTTAAAAAAAAATTTCAGCATGGGGTGTCAAAAAGAAGAAAAGGAAGAAATGCTTCTCCCACTTGAGGTTTAGACGTTAAACCGAAGGTTTACAGATATGACTCCGACATCCTGCCGCCACCAATGTGCAAATGCTGTCACTAGAACAAACCAGCACCACCTATTTTCGAGCTATTTTGGTTTCACTGTTGTACAGGGGAAGGAAGTTGTGGCTTATCATCCATCTTTATATACAGTCTAGAGTGCAGACCAGCTCACAGAAAAACATGAACATTAATGTACCTTAGCGTGCAGGGACTCGGGCGACTCCAGCATATGCAGCAGCTCAGAGTTGTCGATCTCCAGCAACATCCCAGTGATTTTACCAGCCAGGTTTGGATGCAGAGTGTGAATCAGTGGGTACAGTCGCTCCCCTGTGTGTCACAGCAGAGACAATGGAATGAAGACAAATATACACAAGCTGTTTCAATCTGCATAGCAGGAAAAAAAACAAAACAGGCAGAACTGACTGATGACAGACCAAGGAGCTGTTTCTGATCCATTGGTGGGGCTGCAGCCAGCACTGAGGCGGTAAGCAGCTCTGGGCCTTGAATGTGTACTGGTGGCTCCATCACCGGCGCAGCAACAACCTGAAGACATCCAGATGCTAATCGCCTAAATTTTTTTGTCTTAAACATATTATAGCTGTAAACACCACCCACGCAGATACCCACACCCACTCACAGAACAAAACAATCCCACAGATTTCTCTCATTTTCAGCTTGTATATCACTGGTTAATTCATGTCAAAATGAAGTAGAAGAAGGGTTGTTTTCCTTAGCTGCGTTTTACATTTTCCAATGACTATTAATGCCCATTTGTTAAGTGAAGCTAAGCCTATATTCAGCAACAATCTAAAATAAGGTTGTCATTTAACCTCAACCTAAGTAACTAACTACACTGCAAGTCATTGTGCACCCTCAGTGCTCCAACTTACTGTCTGGGTTTCACACATTTTTCTTGATCTTCGCTAAGTATTAAAAATAGAAATGATCACAGTGCAAACACTACCTGTAGTCTAGGCATGGGTGCAGGCACAGTAACAACCTGCTGAGGGTTCCTCACTGCTGACGCATACTTGTACTGGCTGCTTCTGGCCACATTGGCAATGTCAGTGCGCCCTCCTACAGTCTGGGTTCCAATGTCATCTAAAGACACAGTCAGCACCATCCACGTGAATGGGACATTTCAAAAGGAGACTGCTTGTCTGCTGCCATAGATCAGGAGCTCACTTGTCTTTTGTGTTGAGGTTACGATGCGTGGCGCCTGGGTGGAAGCCTGTCTGACTGTAGCGATGGGGCTCGATCCACGTCGGGGGACAGAGCCAGAAACCAGCTGAGTGGTGTAGGGGCCTAAGCATGTAGAGAACAATTATATCATACAGTACTGTGCAAAACTCTTGAGTCACCATTAGCTGCCTTTTGGTCTTTGTTCTGTTTCCTGTCAAGATGATCCCACACTGCTTCAATAATGTTGAGGTCCGGGCTCTGCGGATGCCAATCTGACTGGTATTGTTCCACCATGTGTTTTTCTATCCAGGTATGCTTTTACTGCACTGCCAGTGTGTTCTGGGATCATTGTCAAGCTGAAAAATTAATCCTAGAGGAATTACTCTTCGCTACAACTTTTACAGATCAATACATTTGTGTGTGTGTGTGTGTGTATATATATATATTTTTTTTTTTAAACCGCTACACAAGTGTAACAGATATTCCCTCACCCTGTGGTCTTGGTGGCTGTCCTGTCCAGCGAGGGACTGGTCTCACATTGCTGACAGCAGTGTGGTTGTAAAAGGAGCGCGTGGGAGGCTGCGGATATAATGCAAATATTAGCACTGGTGCAACTTCAAAATGTCAGAACGTTGGGAGCTGATGCAAATTTGCCCAGACTTAAACAACTGATAAAGCCCAGACTTTATCAGTTCTTTTTTTTCCCTTAACATTTTGATGACACATTTTGCTGCATTAATAAAATGGCCTATTTTGTTCCCAATGTCACCGTTTAAAGAGCCCTACCTGTGGTAATGTGACATAATATCCAGACTGATGGTATGAGTCGATTAGCGGGCTGGCCATGGTTCTCAAGGTAGCAAGTCTTTGCATGTACTTATTTGTTAGAATTGCTTTACGCTCCTCTCTCCGCTGAGCCAGAGCCACATACAGTGGCTTGGTTGCAACAATTCTCCCATTCATTTCAGTCACTGCTTTTGTTGCCTCCTCAGGGGAAGAGAAACAGACAAAACCAAAGCCTTTGCTTTGGGAGCCATCTGTCATCACCTACAGGAAACAAAACGTTCACAGTCAGAAATCTTTAAGGTTCCTAACACTAAAGCACAAAAGAAAACAAAAGGTAAAACCAGAGACATTATATAAAGAATCTTTAATGGCACTCAATACATCCTGTATGGGGAGGGGACAACAACCCCCCCTCCTCAACAAGACAATTTACAGTTCACATTCAGGAACACCCTTTTCACATATGTCTTTAGGAATATCTACATGTCAACAACTTGATATCACTATAAAAACTTAGGGATCGAACCACCAATTCTCAAGTTAATGAATAACCCGCTTTACCTCCTGAGCCACAGTGCTTTCACGAGATGATCAGAAATGAATTCATGTCAGCAATCTGCATAAATCCATTATTGAAATGTTGTAAAGCACCTTTGTGGAAAATAATAATTTTACAAACATTATTTTGGCACAAAATTTTCTTACTGCTAACCAGTGTTGGTCAAGTTACTTGAAAAAAGTAATTAGTAACTAATTACTTCCCCAAAAAAGTAATCCTGTTACTTTACTGATTACTTATTTTCAAAATTACTTAGTTACTTTTTAAAAACACGATTTACAACCTGAATAGGCAATAAAGCGATAGATCTTTCAGCCCAATTCTACTTTTTCTGCAAAATCCATCATAAAATGTAATCAAATGGAAAAGTCTTTTTAAAACTTGTTTTATTAGTTTTAATCTTTTAACTTTATGCATCAAGCAAACATTAAATTATATGCCACATTCTCTGACTGGAAGAAATTTGTTTAAGATTTAAACCTATTTTCTGCACATTCCAGCACATAAAATAAAATATTTTTTGTGTTTACACTCACTATTTCAAATAAATGCAAGTGAAACACAGCAGAAAATAAATAAAATCAATCCTGCTGCTCTATTTTCACCTGTATAGCAGGCGGATGTTTGCCCTGGTGCAGTTGTGCCGCGGTGGCCAGTGGAAGAATCCGCGAGTTTCTGTGTGAATTTCCCATTCACTGGTAGCACACTCTGTGCTTGTTTGGAAGTTAACGGTTTTTTCGCTGTAAAAAGAAGTTTTCTTCCCACGCAGTGAACAGCGAACACTAATGTTTTTGTCACTTTTTACGGAATCAAACTCAAAGTAAGGTCAGTACTTCCGCGCTTTAAACGCTGCACGCTCATACTCTCTCCCGCACTCCATATATGATCCATTGTTGATCTGCACACAGCTGTTGCCATGAATGTCGCACTCGCTTACGTCATTGTCATGAGACACTCTCACAAAAAAGTCAGTTTTAGTAACGCAGCGTGCTTATGGGAAAGTACCAGTAATCTAATTACCTTTTTTGCAATAGTAATCCCTTACTTTACTCGTTACCTGAAAAAGTAATCTGATTACAGTAACACGCCCACCTGTGTTGCTAACACAGAAGAGCATCGCAGCTACTGTCAACACACCACCCAGTTCAAAAATCATTCCCTCGCCATAAAAGCTATTAGATTTTAACAGGAACCTTCCAGAAGGAAAAAAGGTTTGGGCATTCATGGATTTGTGTACAAAGAACTTCATTACTTTAGTGGGACATTATCCTGTTACCTCACCTTTGCACTGGTGATGGTGCCATAAGGAGCAAACTCCTTCCGAAGTCTCTCATCGTCGATGCTGTCGTCCAAGTTCTTCACATACAGATTCACCCCCTGGAATTACAAAGAGTTACGTTCCTGTCTTCTCAAGCTCAACAATGTAAAAACCCATGAAATCCAATCAGCTCTGAAATTCTTTCTTTGTGGGCTAAATGCTGCTAAGCTATTTCATCATGCTTGCAGTTATTCAGTTATGTAGTTAAGCACTCCTTCATATCTAGATTAAACATTCCCATCTGACTTTAAGAGAAAGCACTACCAAAATGGTTAGATTGCTTTAGATTCCATTTTGTTGCTATTACAAACTTGATTATTTATAAAACAATGCCTGTGTTTTCTAGTTGGGATGGCCCAATGGACAGGTCTGCCTCCTATCCGGTTCATGACACACATAAATCAATCTAACAAAAGAGCATTTCTGATTCTAACCATTTGGCAATGTCAGCAAAATAATAAAACACCCAATACTCAATACTGAAAAACAATGGTGGAAAAAACAACATAACTTGAGCCTCATGCTGAACACCCACATATACTGTTTGGATAAATGACAACTTTTCCACTTTCATTTGGAATGATTTTCAAGAAAATGTTTGACTTTACTATGACAACATCAAGACTGTAAATTAATATCAGATAATGTACTATTTAGGAATGCAAGGAGGAGACCGAGTCTGCCCCACAGCTGACTCCTGATGACCCAGACCCAGGTAAGCAAGAGAAAATGAATGAATGGATTACAAGCACCACTAAGACTTTAAAATATTCAAAAAACATTGCACTATAATCACCTAATAATTAATTCAAAATGATCAACAGTAAGAACCATTAAGTAGTATTCATATTATAGTTTCATGCACAACAGCAGCACCTGATAGCGCTGGATGCGGTCCTGTTTTATTTGGTCAAACTTGCGTTTGAGCTCTCCCTGGCGCTCAAGACGCTTCTGAGCCCGCCCTACATAGAGGATTTTCCCATTGATCTCCTTTCCATTCATTTCATTAACAGCCTGGGAAAAAATAAATAGCATAGGGATCATAAACATACAGTGTTACGTACAGTATAAGCGCAACTGGAAAGTATTCAAAGTGCTTCACTTGTTCAATATTTTGCTATTTCAAAACTGATTCATTTTTCATGAAATTTCGTGAAATTCCTGGCATGATCGCCCGTCAGATCTTTCTACACCTTGACTTAAGTCCACCCCTAGTAAATTCAGTTGACTGGACATGATTTGGAAAGGCACGTGTCAGACCACAAGCCAAGCCGTGAAGTCCAAGGAATTTTCTGTAGACCTCCAAGACAGGCCTGAATGCCGAGCATCATGTCTGGAGAAAACCAAGTACCGCCCTTCACCTGCTATGGGGATGGTTTTCAACAACAGGAACAAGAAGACTAGATGCCAGATCTCTGATGACCACCTGCTTCACAGCACTCTGGACCTTGGACTGGGGTAAAGGTTCATCCTCTAATAGCACCACAACCCTAAGCCTACAGTCAACGTAACTGTGGCTTCAGTATTACTTAGCGACTGTCCTTGACTTGACATCTCTGAAGAGTTCTGAAAATGACTGTGCACTGATGCTCTCCATTGAACATGATGGAGCTTGAATGGTTCTGCAAAGAAAAATGGGAGAAACTACCCCAAAATGGATTGCATTTATATAGCGCTTTTCTAGGCACCCAAAGCGCTTTACAATTACACTATTCATTCACGCTCACATTCACACACTGGTGCAGGCAAACCACAGTTGTAGTCACAGCTGCCCTGGGGCAGACTGACAGAAGCGAGGCTGCCATATCGCGCCATCGGCCCCTCTGGCCAACACCAGTAGGCGGTAGGGTAAAGTGTCTTGCCCAAGGACACAACGACCAGGACAGACAGAGCTGGGGGATCGAACCGGCAACCTTCCGGTTACCACAGTCGTCCACTGAAAAGTTCTTATTGTCCAAAAATAGGTGTGCCAAGACTGCAGCATACTCAGAAAAACCTGAGGCTGCAATTTCTACCTAAGGTGCTTCAACAAAGTAATGAGCAAAGGCTTTTAATATTTATGTACTTTTTATATTTTTTTCTTGTTTTTAATAAATTTGAAAGAACTAAACGTTTTGCAAAACAGGGAATAAGGCTATAAAATGACAAAAATGTGGATCAAGTGAAATGCTGTGAATACATTTCAGAAGCAATGTACCTTTTCAAGAGAAATTCAAAAACTATGATACTCAAAGAAGGTTACACTTTTCTTTTTTTACCAACATTATATTTTCCAATTCAAAAAAAGGCCATCCTTTTCTACCTACTTAACTCAAACACTCCTGAACAGGATTCATTCAAGGTGTACAGTGACTGCATTATGATCCATGTGATCTTTTGTTGGGAGAAGTAAGATCTGTGTGCACACAGAAACTTGGTCTACACTACCTTCTGGGCATCTTCATGATGAGCATAGTTTACAAATCCAAATCCTCTTGAACGACCCTTCTCATCCTTCATGACCCGTACACTGAGAGTTCTCCCTGAGACCAAAACCAGACCACGAGATGCAAAGTGATCAAAAATAAACTAAAGGAACAAAAAATAAAATAAAAGCTCACAATATTTTTATCTTACCAAATGCAGAGAAAACTTCCTTTAGTTTCTCATCAGTGAAGTCTTCACCAAAATTCTTGATGTAGACATTGGTGAACTTCATAGCCTTACTGCCAAACTCCACCTCTCTTTCCTTGCGTGACTTAAAGTGGCCAACAAATCTGTAGATGTCATTTAAAATGTTAACCAGAGAGACAGCATTTCGAGGAACAAATAAAAGGAAATTAATTACAGTGTGTTAAATTATCTTTGGCTACAAGACAAATGATTAGGACAGATCAAGAACATCGCAAACAAACAGCTTTGTTCGTTTGTGATGAATACTGTTACCTGCTTAGCCCTAAAATAATTTTATAATACAGATAAAGACAAACCTAGACAGATATCCTACCTATTCACTGACCTAAGAAGATACAACTGACACTTTTCTCCCAGGAAACGGGCCTTTGAGCTGACAATGCCATATCCCAACCGTTTACCCGCCTTTTGACTGAGCAAACAAAAACAAAACAACAACACATGGAAAAATCATCTGCAAAACATGTGGAGTCTTCAGTAGTATTTAACAATTTAAATAGTTAAAATATATTTAAAAATCACCCACAACATTAAAACCATCTGATTAATATTGTGTATGTCACCTTTATGCTGCCAAAACAACTGGCCCATTGGGACATAATCATGAGACCTATCCCTGAGTGTGTCTTCCATGGAAGGAGCCATGTTTGCCACAGATTGTGAGTGCTCAATTGAACTGAGACATAGGAAGTTTGAGGAACGCTGGTGTGTCCTCCGGGCCACTGAGTGCCACTTCAGGTTTTTGGCAGTTTACATGGAGCCTTAGATCAGAATGAATAGGAATGCCACAAAGGATAGCCACAGAGGATTGTAAATGTGTGAATTAGTCATTGTTTTTACAGATGTCACACAGTTCTGATTAAATCCATTGGCGCGTGTAAATGTCAGATCACATTATATCATGTATAATGTAAAACAGCTCATTTCAGCCTTAAACTGAAATGAGCTCAAAATGAAGAAAAAAAAAAAGGAAAATAAAAAAGGGAGCACATAACCGCAGACAATTTGATGTATCAGTGGTTTAATGTTGTGGCTGATCCTTGTACATATTCTGCTCTAATCTTTGCCTGAGCTTATTTTTGTAGGCTACATTTAACCACTGACTGGAAACAACAGTGGTAAACAATTGAGTATTTAGTTCACTCACACTTTCCTATCATTCAGTAGCATCCCATTCATTGTTTCAATGGCCCGGTTTGCAGCTTCTTGAGTCTCAAAATGAACAAATCCATAGCCTTTGGATCCTTTTTCATCACAAACAACCTACAAGACAAACATTATAATCGGTGCAAATTACAAAGCTTTTGAAAAGTGCCCGCTAAATTCATCTGTACTATGTTACAAACACAATGTAAACAATTGCTTTTAACCAAACTGAATGTGAGGAGTAAAATTTGGAAATGGGTTTTAATAACTTAAGTGATATGTGCTGCACTTTGAAATTAGTCCATGATTCTGAAATCTACCATTTCTACCCTCTCAGTGTTTGGAGGAAGACTCTAGTCAGTCACAGTAACCATCAACTTCAGCTGCTTCAGCTCTGAGAGACGGCCCAGGTCACTTACCTTACAGGACAAAATATTTCCAAAGGCTGAGAAGGTGTCATACAGTGCTTTGTTGTCAATAGACTCATCCATGTTCTTGATAAAGATGTTACCCACACCAGATTTCCTGAGTCCTGGGTCGCGTTGAGACCACATTATTCTGATTGGCCGACCTTTGATGACATCGTAGTTCATCGTATCCAGGGCACACTCCGCTAAAACAAAGCAGAAAAATGAAAAGAAATTACTTACAAAAATGTATAATAATATATATTGTATACAGTCCCCTGTCTTGTTAGGTACACCTGTTCAACTGCTCCTTGAGGTAAACATTCAATTAGCCAATCACATGGCAGAAACTCAGTGCAGGGAGGCATGTAGACTTGGGCAAGATGTCCTGCCGAAGTTCAAACTGAGCATCAGAATGTGAAACAAATGTGATTTAAGTAACTGGTGATCTGCTGGAATTTCCCCACACAGTCATCTCTAACCATCCAGTTAGCAACAGCTGGGCGAAAACACCATGTTAACTAGGGGCCTCTCCTGTCAACTAAGAGCAGAAAACTGAGGCTACAAATCACACAGGCTCACCAACACTGGACAACAGAAGACTGCGTGCTCTGATGAGCCTTGACTTCCGCTACGACAGATTGTAATGTCAGAATTCGGAATAAACAACATTAAAATCCATCCTGCCACAAGGAGTGGAGTATGTACCTAATAAAGTGGAGCATATATTCACTATGTTTCCATTGCATGTGTCACTATGGAGAATTAAGCTTATGCTCTAATTTAAGTGGTAAATTCATTCCACTCTGCAGTACTTTAGGTTTAAAATGTGGTTAATAATTTAGTTTACTTAATTTAGTTTATTCAATCATGATATTTTTCCTGACTTCTTTCAGGAAAAGTTATGAAATTTTTGACATTTCTTTGATTTTCCTGCCATTTTATAGACTAACCTCTCATCACAAATACCCCAACTATCATGAATTTGCTGATCGTTTTTAAGGTGTAGTGTCCTTCCTACTTTTAAATTCAGCTCTGAAGACAGTGATCTTTAGAATCACCTCAAAAGTTTGCTCTCATTAGACTGAAACAAGTCTTAACATTTTATAGCATTCACTGAGCAGCAAAAGGTCACAAATCAACCACACTGGTACTGTACCATCAGCAGGTTGCTGGAAGTTTACATAGGCATATCCCAGAGATCTGCGGGTGATGATGTCCCGGCACACACGGATCGACATGATTGGCCCAGCGGGAGAAAACTTCTGGTAAAGCATTGCCTCTGTGACATCAGGGTGCAGGTCTCCAACATACAGAGAAGCAAGAGGATATGCTGGTCCACTGCTGTTCATTTTGGGTAATAGCTGCTTGGAGAAAAACAGTTATGAGTGATTTAGACTTGTTTTTGTTTTGTTTCTTTTCTTGTTATAGTCATTTCTAATGTGCTGCTAAAATTAGATGCACTTCATTGTACTGATCTGCATTGGCAGAAATGTTTTCTTTGTTAATACATCACGTTTGAGAAGTTTTTATTTAGTACTCAAAAGTAGAAGAAATTATGTTAAATGTGTTATGTTATTAAATCAATACCTTTAACTGTGTTTTATCTAATTTCCATGAGATTTAGTGTCAAAGAAATTAATTTTAATGTGTTTTCAATGTCATCTACGTGTGTTCAAACCATTTATTTCAAACAGGGGTGGGAGGAATAACAAAAACAGATCTGCATGATGCAGTTTAACAGTGTCACAAACTACACAGCTTCCAAAATGTCAACACGTGAATCAAAACACGAAAGAATCTGCAGGCCCTGCTCCAGGCCTGACTGAATTAGGTTTGCATTAAGCACGTAAATTGTTAACTCCGTGTCTGAGTGGATAAAGTACTCCAACATAAAAATATTGAAGTGTATCCGAAAGTTAATACAAAGACAACTTCAAGACAGAAAGCTGTGGAATGTGGACAATTTGGAATCTAAAAATGCCTAACATGGTAAACATTTAAGTGATGAAACTTTAACACGTAGCACATGATTCAAAGCTAAGCGGTAAAATTAGCTGACGCCTGTGTCCTTTGTTTCTGAACTATTCATCAAAGTTAGCTAAGATGAGGAACCGTGTGACTTCGACTAAATAAACTTACATTTCAAGCTACTGCGTCGTACTGGAGATTTCCCGTTAAGCAGCTCGTCGGTACACTTTCCACATGGGCGGGAGCTTGTTTTGATTTAATTAGCGCCGTTGAACACCTGCACCTCCTCTCCGCGCAATAGTTTCAATTAAGCTGTGAGGGGTACAAACATTAAATACACGTCACTCTCCGCGATGCAAAGTAGTTCTCATTAGCATATCAAGCGCTAATCTAATTTAGCTTGCCCTTTGCTTGTAGACAAGAGGGCAATTATAACCCTCACGTACCTTTTTGCTCAATTTCTGAGTTTTTTTTAGGCTTTTGTTTTACGTTTTAATTTTTAAATATACCTGGTGAACAAAAATGAAGACGTAATTTGCCTGTTATCTTAAACGAAACTTTATTTCACTGGATGGTTTTGACACGTTCCTATTTCTTACATGTAGAGTGAAACTAGAATGGTTTTAAGATACATAAACACAAAGCTAGAATTACACCAACCATTGTTTATCTCCATTTCGTCACTGCTTTTCTCGTTTTTTTTTAATAGCTAATCTAAATTTTCACAACCACGTGTGTGCACTGGGTAATAAGACTGTTACAGAAGCAAATTTTAGCCATTAAGACTTGTCAGTAAAAACAAAGCAAGTAGATACCTGATATACAGACAGGCTTCGTTCCACATTCACTAACTGCATTTTCATCAAGCATAATAATAAACTGACATGAATTTTTTTTCCCCCCAACAAATTATATCAATTCATTGGAGCACTGCCAGAGTAAACAGACTGTCAGCTATAATGTGGAATGGTGTCTTCAACTACAAGAGTGTGGAATGTAGTGGTGATAACATGGTATTGTGACACTGAGTTTCTTTTCAAAAGTCATGAAATGGCCTTCTAAACACTTTTAAGGAGACCTGATTTTAGATAATCCGTTAACATCAGCTACCTTTAAACAGCAGATTGATGAACCTGGGCGAAGACTAATAAATATTTAACTATTTCCTTTTAATAAATGGTTTAACTCTTTCTCTGTGAGATTTCATCAACAAGCAGATGCTGCTGTCTAAATGGGGGAGAAAAAAGAAAAAGAAAAAAAAAAAAAAGCTGCAAGAGAAAGCCAGGCACAAAAACATTTTTTGGAGAAAACAACCGCTTTAAGAGGAATATTTTGCAAGCAGGGTTGATACAGTGTGGTAAGACATTTTCAATTAACATCAATAAAAGGTTACTGTAGGTTTTACATACAGATGATAGTCAATCTTGCAAAATACATGGAACCACATTTACGCACATACAATTTCCATTGTACTGAGGTCAAGCAGCACCTGAACAGTGAGTAAAACTACAATGACAACCCATACCTAGTTCAAAATGAAAAAAAAAGCACTGCCTTTCCAAAAAGCCTAATAATGTGGAATGTCTTAAATTGAACATGACAAATTTAAGGGGTCCCTCAGAGCTTAAACTGTGAATTTTGTGAACATGATCAAGGAGCATTACACCAAAATGTCAGTGTCACAATACAGCCTGCCTCCTTTCTGTATGAGCCCACAGCAGAATTGCAGTTAGTTGAATACAGGATTGTATGTCTGAGAATTTGAACAAAAAACGTTTTTTGGGAGGGGGGCTTGTGAAGCAAATGGAATGCCTACCATCACAGTGTTTGGTGGAAATCAACTGCCAGTTTAATTACCATACAATAAAACCTGTAAATATCACAAGGAATCACAAATAATAAACGTAACAAAAAGAAAAAAAAAATAATGGGTGGGGGGATGAAAAATGCACAACTAGCAGGGGACCAAGGACTTTGGAAGGACGATTAGATTTCACAATACCCCCCCTCCCCACCACAGACCATACGCACAACCTCTCACATCCACTCACGCTTGCCACACGCAGACTTGCACAAAGCTGACAAAGAACCAAAAAAAAAAAAAAAAAAAAAAAAAAAAAAAAAAAAAAACAGCAATGTGAACTTGCTAATCAACACATTTTCCACAGAGTGACTGAATCTGCTAACAACTGAAAAAATTACCCTGTCACCTCACAGTGAACTGAGAGGGGTAAACTAGTTGGTCGGAAGCAATTCAGGCTGCTTGTCATACAGAAGTGGGAGGGGCTGATGGAGTGGAGGGGGATGTATATAAGCTGTCTGTGTTTAAGATAAAGAGTGTAGGTGGATTAACAGTGCAATTCCATTAGTTTTCCCCTCCTTCGGTCTCTCCCTCATCTGCCGTGTTTTCTGATGTCCACAGCTGGAAACACAGAGGACAAATGTTAGAGTGCCTTGTGACAGATATGCCCGCATCAATCTGAAACCAAACAGTGTAACTTAAAACTCACAGTCAGGTTGTCCCTTAGTAGTTGCATTATCAGGGTACTGTCTTTGTAGGAATCCTCGTTCAAAGTGTCAAGTTCAGCAATGGCTTCATCAAATGCCTGAAAAGAGTCATTTGTTGTGATTTACACCATAAGTAATAAATTAAATATGCACCAAAAAATATATATTTTAGGTTTTTTTCTCCCCATCCCCCCCCAATTCATTTGTTAAAAAGCTCCAAGACATTTTAAAGCTATGCATGTAAGCCAGAGTACATACTGTTTTAGCCAGGGTACAGGCCTTGTCCGGGTTGTTTAGGATTTCATAATAGAAGACTGAGAAGTTGAGGGCCAGGCCAAGCCTAATGGGGTGTGTTGGCTGCATCTCACTCTTGCTAATGTCAAAAGCTTCCTGGTACGCCTTCTGGGAATTATCCACTGTAGCTGTGAAAGCATAAGGAAAAAAATAAATAAAACTATAATGAACCAATTTTCAGCAACTTAAAAGCAGAAAAATTAGACTATGAATAATCTCAAACTGTATTGTAACATTCATTAATATGGCAAAATTTTCTTATTCCACATGGTGCCATCTCTGCATTTAGTGTAGACCGGCCACAAAATTTTCTGGCCTTTTCAGCTTGTCTTCAAGTATGTCAGGTTCAACTACATAGGTTTCTTATTTGGAGGGTTTTTTTTATTGCTAAAAAGTGCAATCAGCTGTTGCTGAAAACAAAGCTGTTGACAGAACAATAATTTAAAAAAAAAAAAATCAGATAAAAAGCATCATGATTCTGCTCTTTTAAATCAACACATTTAGGGATTTCAGATTACACATTATTGATTAACTTAAAGTTTCTTTCACCACTCTTTAAAAGGACACTGCAGTAAAACAAAGTTATGATGTAAACTGTGTTTTCACTTACTCTTCTTATTATCCCCAGACGCAACCTCAGACAGGTATCTATAATAGTCGCCTTTCATTTTCAGATAGAACACCTTGCTTTCAGGATTAGATGCTTTGGCAATGAGAAATTTGTCCAGTAGCTCCTGAAAACAGCAGTAAAGGTTTGTTCAGATTCACAATAACACGTACCACTTTCACTAGAATCTAAATTGGGACTGAATAATGAGAAATCCTTACAAGCACATCGTTGCAGATTTCTTGCAGCTCAGCTTCTATCTTCTCCCGGTATTCACGTGCCATCTCCTGTTTTTTGTCATTGCCCTCAGTCTTCTGCTCAATGCTGGAGATAACGCGCCAGGATGAGCGGCGCGCTCCTACAACATTCTTGTAGGCAACAGAGAGAAGGTTGCGCTCCTCATTTGACAGCTCAGAGTCTTGCTCTGTCACTGCCTTCATGGCTGAAGCCATGTCATCATAGCGCTCAGCCTGCTCAGCAAGCTTGGCCTTCTGTACCAGGTCGCTCTTATCCATTTTCTAGACTGGGGAAAACAAGACAATATTAGAAACAGCTACAGTTGCAATTCACCAAAACACAAGAAAGAATGTTTCAGGCACATTAGCCATTCACACCTGTGTGGTGTGTGCGTTATCTTAGTTCACACGAACTTGCTTCACCTTGCCGTGGCACACCTGGTCTTAACAGATGAAAACACTTAATTCAATGACAATTCACAGGGTATGCTTTGTGAACTGGGCTCTTTGGCAAGTGGGTCAACCACACTCATCTCTTGCTATGGTTAGCCGCTAGCCAAGTTATTAGCTAACCCTGCTTCGCCCTTACCGTCCCAACCCAATTTCATATTCACGAGTTGAATCAGAACTCTTCGCATATCTAAATATGTCAAACCGTGTATAATTATTTGCTCTGCTGCCTTTTTGGCTCGCTTGACGTTCTTTCGACCGACACTTGCTGTACCAGCGGAAGCCTTCCCGGGTCATGTTTAATGCCCTCCCACAATGTTGCTAGCAAGGCTAGCGAGGATAGTAGATTTTCTAAATCGCGGCTAAACTGGCTTAACAAATACGACAGTGCATATTAGAAGACTTCATATTTTTCGTTCATATTTATAGCCGCTAAACTATCGTATGCGCGATAACCAAAGTAGGAAAAAACGAATGTAGTAGCTAACAGTTCGCTAGCATCGCCGCTAACAGTCACGGCTAGGCCAGCGAAAGCAACCGCGAATTTTTATGTAAAAATACGCGGTTTGGGTGATGGCAGTTAATATTTGTTATTTTAAGTAGTTATTACGAAGGGGAATACTGAACTGCACCGTATTACTTTCGCTTTGATTTCGTTTTAAGTAGCTGTAGCAGGGCCCGCCCTGGCTGCCGAGCCTGTCAGAACAAAGTGTCACGGAGTCTCACCGTCCGCTAGCAAGCTAGCAGCTAACGCTAGCTTAGCCTTTCACCAACCGAGCTAGCCGTTATGTTTCGCTTCTCAGTGGGATTCGAACGAACACGATAGAACAGGCTTTCGAACAACGAGCTACCAATGAAAACCTAGTGTTAGCATGCGATATTCATACATTCGAGGTTATTGCACTTACGATTGCGGTGACTTTTAATCCTACTGTTTTTTCTTCTTCTCGCTCGCTCTGTGGACGATTCAGCCTCCGTCCTCCGTCTCACTTAGCGTATCGTTCAGGGCAGTACCACTTCCGCTACACGGGCACTTCTGTTTCCTCTTTTCTCACCGCACATCTGCCTTACGTAATGCAGCCTCTGCTCACACGGTAAAGGCAATCAATGGATCCAAGCGTATTTCTTTATTCAGAATTAATTCAACTGTTTGATACTCTTGCATTACATTGCTACAGTATTGACATATATATGCATTCAGCTTATATATGTATACAAGCTAAATGTATATGTGAAAGTCGCCAACTGGATGATTTAGTACTCAGCCAAAATAAACATTATCCGCACGAGAGGAGCCCTCTTTACCATTTAAATGGGTTACAAGACTATAGACATGTATGATCAGATAATTGGAGGGTCATGTGGGTTTAAATTAAAACAAAGAAACAAAATAATACTTTCCATATTGATGATCAAAGGTCAAGGTCAGCGTTTTTCTCAAGGGCACTTGAGCAAGTCAAGATTTTAATGAGTGCAGGCGCTTGCTTGAACCTGATAACCAAACTGACGACTGAGGTTAATAGCAGCAGATATAAATATAAATGTAAATTTTCTATATATGTAAAAAATTATTCATCTTCTACATATTTTTAAAGCAATTGTTTGTGTTAATAAAGTAAATGTCAACACAACAGTATAACCAGTCTTGTTATTTTCACAGCAAAATAGTATTTATTATTCTTAGTTGCACTCCTGTTTCCTCTATTTGCTCACACTCCACCTTCAATGGCTCTGTGTGCACATCTCCACCCTTCTTAAGTCATATAAGATCATTTTTGTCCCAACTCCAGTAGAAACTGAGGTCAGGCTGTGTTGCATAAGTGCACTTAAAATTGCAAGTTTAATAATACTTTTTCTATTAAATCATTATGCAGATAATTACATCTGTAACCTATTTTTTTCCTAATAACTGATGTTCTACAACTACTGTACTAAGGCCTGTCACTCCATTGCGTATGTCTGTGAAGGTTCTCAGTCATCCAGGTCATCGTAGTCAAAGGAGCTTGCAAAGAAAAGCGTCTGGACTTCTTTAAGTTACTTGAAGACGTTTCACCTCTCATCCGAGAAGCTTCTTCAGTTCTAAGGTCAAATGGTGCAGAGTCCCAGATATAAACCTAGTGGGAGTATCCCCCCACAGAGGGACAAAAGGACCCCCTGATGATCCTCTAATCGCCTGAGCCAAGGTGTGAAACTGGGTGTGGGTCCCAATCAGCCAGAGTTTCGGGTGAGTTCATTGTGAAACCTGGCCCCACCTTATCATGCGAATTCCTGAGATCAGATGGCCCAGGATGTGAGTGGGCGTTAAGGCGTCTGGGAAGGGATCTCAAAACTGGATTATAGATGGCAGAGGGTTGGTGTCGTAAACCCCCGCCTCTGTTCAAAGATGGTCGCTCACAGTGGACATAGATGGCTTCTTTCACTCCTCTTTCAAACCATCTGTCCTCTCTGTCCAAAATGTGAACATTGGCATCCTCGAAAGAGTGTCCTTTATCCTTAAGATGCAGATGGACTGCTGAGTCTTGTCCTGTGGAGGTGGCTCTTCTGTGTTGTGCCATGCGCTTGTGAAGTGGCTGTTTGGTCTCTCCAGATGCCCAGACCTCTACATTGGAGAGACCAAACAGCCACTTCACAAGCGCATGGCACAACACAGAAGAGCCACCTCCACAGGACAAGACTCAGTAGTCCATCTGCATCTTAAGGATAAAGGACACTCTTTCGAGGATGCCAATGTCCACATTTTGGACAGAGAGGACAGATGGTTTGAAAGAGGAGTGAAAGAAGCCATCTATGTCCACTGTGAGCGACCATCTTTGAACAGAGGCGGGGGTTTACGACACCAACTCTCTGCCATCTATAATCCAGTTTTGAGATCCCTTTCCAGACGCCTTAACGCCCACTCACATCCTGGGCCATCTGATCTCAGGAATTCGCATGATAAGGTGGGGCCAGGTTTCACAATGAACTCACCCGAAACTCTGGCTGATTGGGACCCACACCCAGTTTCACACCTTGGCTCAGGCGATTAGAGGATCATCAGGGGGTTCTTTTGTCCCTCTGTGGGGGGATACTCCCACTAGGTTTATATCTGGCACTCTGCACCATTTGACCTTAGAACTGAAGAAGCTTCTCGGATGAGAGGTGAAACATCTTCAAGTAACTTAAAGAAGTCCAGACGCTTTTCTTTGCAAGCTCCTTTGACTCCATTGCGTACTTGTGTGCATGTGTGTGTGTGTCTACAGCAATCTCATTTTACGTGTCAAATTAAAATTTACAAATCTTTGCTCAATGAAAAAAAAGGAATTAATTAATCCCATTTTTTCTAATCATTATGAACTTAGATTTAAACTTAGATTTATTTAAAAAACAAAGAAGTAATGTTTTTTTGGGGGGGGAGATTAGGTTCTGATTTGAAGAACCTGGCTGTTCATGGTTTTAGGAGCAGCTTCTGCAACGGACTGATCTGATGTATGCTTAGAATAATTTGGAGAGTCTGATCTATTGGAAGTTAAGTTAGTAAATGATGGAACAGTAACTATCAAACTATGTGAAAGGTCGAGGCTGTAGTTAAGGCAAGCTGTTGTGATCAAACAATCAATAGAACTGATCGGGACACGTTTTAGTGGACAGGCACAGGACAATAACCTCAACCACAGCAGTTATTCAGAAAGAGAGTCACTTCTGATAAAGAAGCAGTCCAAATGGATGGAAAACAATCCAAGTAAAAAGATACTCAACAGTTTGCTCTCTCTGCTTCACTGCTGGTAAATCAATCAGTTTTTCAAATGTAATACCTTCATCCAGTACCAAGCTGTTCCCCCAGTAACAGCAGTGACACCCACAGAATTTAACTGTTTCATGCATTGGGTTTACTCAATGGTTTTCTTATGATCCAAAGTTTTCATCACTTACATCCCCATCGAGCTTTAAATGCTCATCTGTTGGACAGAAATAAGGCGACACAATCTTAAAGAGTGACCCGGACCAGTCGATGTGACACAAATACAGCGTGTATTGAGTTAAAACTAGTTTCCTTTTCTTACTCAGCAGTATGCTGGCAGCTTAATAAAAGTGGATGGAAAATTTTCCTTCTCAGATGTACCCCAGATCTCAGCCTAGCAGACAGCTCTGTCCTCCTCTCTCCAGCCACTGAGGCACAATGATACCATTAAGGATTTTAATTTTCACATATGTAATGCTCCCATGGATAGTGTCTTCTGCAGCAAAGGGTGAATACATGGAAGCAAGAACACCTGCAGTAAGAAAGCTTTGGGGGGGAGGTTCAAAACTATCTTCAAGGACGATATGCACAAAAGTGAGAGCTAACTGAGATGATTTCTTCTTTTTGCAGAAAGCTACGGTACGTGCGTCGGACTATGGCGTCCTGCAAGACACAGATACTGATGGTGGAGTACTTCCAAAAGCAGAAGGTAAGGTTTATTAAAAAAAAAAAAAAGTTTTCCACAACTCTTTCAAAGCTGATTATGCAACACTTGCAAAGGCATTCTTCCACATTTTTGTGAATGGAGCTAAAGCTCATGTTACGTAATAATGGGACTGATCAAGTGTCCTCGGCTAAACTAGGTGCAGTGCATTTTCAAGTGCATACACAACTGTTTCTAGTTTAGTTGCAGCTAATTAAAGGACCTGTGTGTACACCACATTTATTTTTGTTTTGCTGGATCTTTGTTTTCTTTTGTTTTGGGGTTGTTGTTTTTTTTTTTTGGGGGGGGGGGGGGGGGGGTTGTTTTGAGAAGTGTATATAAATGATGCCATATGATGAAAAGATGTGTGATCATTTCAGTTTTGCCAACATGTCTACTGTGCGTTTGTCTGAGTGGATCAGTTTACTGCGAGGACGTGTCCCCTGACATGTCAGCCGTGCCAACCCTGCCAAAAGAAACGGCGTATCTCTATGCTCGCTTCAACAAAATCACAAAAATACACAGGGAAGACTTTGCAGACACAGGTAAAACAATACTAATAATTTTAAAAATCCTTTGAAGTATTCTTCTCCTCTTAAGTTTTTACTTCCATTATTTGCATTTTTCAGCTACTTTAAGAAGAATTGACTTGTCTGGGAATCTCATCTCTGAGATAGAAGACGGATCTTTCTCAAAACTTCCCAATCTTGAGGAGCTCAAACTCGCAGAAAACAGACTGACCAAACTTCCCATGCTGCCATCCAAGCTAGTAACTTTTAATGCCAATTTCAACAGGCTTAAAAACCAGGGTGTAAAGGCAAATGCTTTTAAAGTAAGTTGGCAAGTAAATGCCTAATGTTAAACCCCTGCAGAAATCATCATCGCATGTTAAATAGTGGCCTTGTGTTGTTGCAGAAACTCACGAGACTGGCATACCTTTATCTCGGAGACAATGAACTGACAGCCGTCCCCCATCTTCCAGAGTCTCTTTACGTTGTTCATCTGCATGTAAGTTCATCTGTTATTTATTTTGAAAAAACAAACAAAAAAAACTGCAGAAGAAATGAAATTTGTTTTCTGTCTGGAAGTTGTAGCCAAGGTTGTGTTCTTGAATTGATCTCCTGCAGAACAACAACATCTCAACAATAACAGATGAGACGTTCTGCAAAGGAAACACAAGCCACTACATTCGGACCAACATGTACGAGGTGAGACTGGATGGGAACCCCCTGAAGCTGTCGGAGCACCCTAACAGCTTCATCTGTCTGCAGTCTCTCCCTATTGGCTGGTACAAGTGAAACACAAAAGAAACTGAGGCAGACTTTGTGAGTCAGTTCTAGAGCCCGACCAATATAGGATTTTTAAAACTGATACCAATAATTGGATATTTAAAAATCTGATATATCTGCCGATATTTTTTTTCCTTTTGGGCAGACAAAACAAAGATTTCCCTGGCATTTCTTATTTCTAGTTATTCATGAGTCCTTACTAATGTGACAAAGTTGTGGATTTACATTCTGCCCGACTCTGCTCAAATCAGCTGGCTGTTGTGTTCATCACATTTCGAACATATGCTGCCAACAGGAAAGTTGGGGTGTGTCCTCTGATGGCCAAGCTATGCAACAACATAATGCCTCTTCTTTACTTGTTAATGAAATGTGTCGCTATGCACGTATTGGCAGATAGCCAATATCGGCTGATAATATCAGCTGGCCGATATATCGGTCGGGCTCTAGTGAGTTCTTGGTAAAGTGAAGGAGAGTGGGATTAAGATGCACAGTTAGTGCACAGAAAAAAATGTAAATAATGAAAAATAAAGTTCTTAAGCGACATTTTTATAGTGATACATATATCGCACAGTTGAAAACTTACACAATTAGAAATCTTTTATAACAAAAAGATTTGATCAACAAATGAAACAGTGTGTTTTTTGTTTAAAAGCAATATCCAAAATAAAAACACCTTTAGTCATTTTTTTAGTTGGTACATGGCGAAGATGGTTTCTCTAGCTGGTGCTATGCAATGTTTGTTTGTTTTTTTAAATATGAGGCATTACAACGATGAGATCTCAATATGGTTTCCACAAACAAATAATGCCTTTGTCGTTATTATTTTCATCTTTCTGAAACGGATTCTTCTACCCTGTTGCTTTATACTGCAGTGCTGCAAATGAACACTATACAAATAATAAAACCTGCATGTTGGAAGTCATTGCACCATCAGCTTTTCACTCGTTTCTTTAGCAGCATTCATAATTGCATGGGTGTCCCACACTGTCTTTAGATGACGTGTCAAGTCCTTATTTAATCCAATCATCATCTTTCACTTGGCTGGAGACTGATTGAGAACTATCAATCCATCTGCTATCTTTTGCTGGTACTCTCGTTCTGACTGTTTTCTTCTGTAGACATCATCTGGAAAGAAAACAGATTCAAAAGACTGAAATGTGTCTCCAGTAAAAACTGCACAGAGAAAGCATTCTGGATACTTGACACTGATGTCTAACTGAAAATGTGCCAACTATCAGTTTATGTGTCACGGTAAGAAACACACTGGTTTATGCTACTAAACTGTCAGTGTCAAAGTGAGCATGCACAGCAGATATTTTGGCTTGCTGAAGAAGGAAAGAAAGACACATGTAACCGCATAACATTAGTAATGAGTGCATACCACTCAGGTGGGGCAGTTCCAGGGTTCCGGATATTAAAAAAAATCCCCCCCCCCTCAAAAAAAAAGGAAAAAAACACCTTTTTTTTTTCCACTGCTGGATAATAAAAACAGACATTTTCACTTGCAGAGGCAGGTGGAAAAAGTTGGTGTTTCCTTTTTCCCTCTGCTACTGCAAGTGAAAATGTCTGTTTTTATTATCCAGCAGAATTTCTAAGCAATCTGGGCAATATCTAATATCTATAACAAAATGACTGCCAAGCTGACAAACAGCACAGGGAATAGTTTTTTCTCCTCAGTAGAGAAAAACACTTCTTTTGTCCCCAAATGGCCTCTCAATATCACAGGATAATATGTGCAGGGTGGATTTTTTTTTTTTTTTTTTTTTTTAAACACAAGAGGATTTGAGCCCTTTTTTAGTTCTGACAGCACATCTGGAATAATGAGAAATGGGTTTAGTGAGAGTAAAAACACACTGGAGTCCTTTTTCTTTTCAGTCTTTGAGTGACCCCGCTCACTCTATCTCTAGCATTGTGACAAATGTTCCCTGCTTTCATGCATTCACTGGATGGTCCATTTTCTTCAGCTAGAAAATAGTTCCCCCCATAACTAACTAACCTACGTAACTCTACCTGGACATATTATAAATTAAATGTTAGCAGGAAAAGAAAAAAAAAAAACAGTTTGCACCATTAGATTATAACATTTTTGCACTCACCCGGACATTTACTGACAACTTCCATGTTTTGTGTATATATCAATAACACAGCAACATGTGCATCAGCATTTTTTTAGTCTTTAACCTGTTTTTCCAACTTGAGTGGGTGTTCGTATAATTAGGTGGAAACTTGTTTTTCCAGTGATTCTGACACCATAGTTCTTTCAAGTGCATTTGTTAGTTAACCACTGTACTCAAGTACTTAACTGGACCACCTACAACATTACCACATTTCAAAGGGACACACAGAGTATTACATGCATTTAATGGATGGTTACTAGTTATTTAAAGATTAATATTTCACAAACAAAGTTATTTATTTTTTTAAAAATAAGTTGTTTATATACTACTGCTTTATAGCAGATAGTGGTTTAAAAAAGCTCCCAGATATAACATTACAACACTGTTTCTACATTAATATCTTATGGTTACAATAATTACTGGAGCCTGTCCCAGTTGTCATAAGGCACGAGGCGGAGTACACCCTGGACAGGTCGCCAATCTGTTGCAGATCTAACACATACAGACAGACAATTGTTAACACCTACAGCTAATGTAGAATCACCATTTAACCTAACACACATGTCTTTGGACTGCGGGAGGAAACTGAGGTACACACAGGGAAAACAATGCAGACACAGAAACTGCACAGAACAAGGCCCCAGGTTAGATTCAAGCACAGTACCTCCTTGCTGCGACAACAGAGCTAACCACATTGCCCTTAAAAGAAAATGAATATTTTCACAATTGCTTAATTTTTTTAGGAGGTCAGCTCAAGCCTCCAAAACATGAGGATTTCTTGATTATATGACTGTAAACATAAAGGTTCCAATCAACCGGCCAACTGGGGCCTTTCAGTGTGGAGTCTGCAGTGTGGTGCCTGTGTGTTTCCTCTGGCAACTCTGACCTCCTCCCACAGTCCAAAGACATTCACATTAGGTTAACTGGTGGTGGTGTTAATGTGAGCCGCTCTGTCTCTGTGTGTGTAAGCCCTGCAAAAGACTGGCAACCTGGATGGATTTGGCCCAGTAGGAATCCCAGTAGAAGATAGGCCCCGCAAATGGCCTAATTTGGTTTGAATAGCCATCTATCCAACAGGGTGACCAAACCCTTTTAAAGTTTGCTTAAAAACACTTGATCTTTAGCGTATTCTGTGTCACACGCATTAAATTGGTGCCATTTGTTCTACGACATAGTTATCTCCAGTAATTTGGGAAAATTATTCCATAATAAAACGTGTGTTTGTTTTTCAGCTCTGAAAATGTAATGTTGGCCTCTTCTCCTCCTTCTGAATTCATGAAAGCTCAAAAATGCCTCCCATTGGAAGGACCTGTAACTCACAGTTTTCATACTGTTAACATATAATAACATTGATAAAAAATCATCTGATTCTGATGGGATCACATGGGAACTCTTCTCTGATTAGACTGCTTTTAGACCCGTTTGGAAGGGTCGACAAAAGTGTTGGTACACACCGTAGGTACCTACAACTATCTAGTAACTACTGACTGTAGGCACTCTCAAGTGTGTCAAGATCACTGTAAACTCGAGGTAAACACGTGTATGAAAGCACTGACCACAAGCATTGGAGTAATTTCCCAAACCGGTAGCTAGCATATAACCAAAAGAAGAGCACACTGGCGCCTTTTATTTGTCCTTTTTGCTAGGTCAGCTAACACAGCTAGCCTAACTTATTAAAACTAGCTAACTTATCTATTAAATAGATACTCAACGTGTCGGTTAGACTAGCTGAGTGAACCCATGGCTTACACTTACAGAAAGTCTCTTGTCCTATCCTCACGTTGATCATGATCCACTCCATGATTCCCCCGATACAGAAAAAGATTGGAAGGAACCTGTACGCACCGAGGCGACGTTTCCCCGGGACAATGTTCAGTAAGTCTTTAATGGTTTTACTCCTGTGAAACATCCTGACACACAAACTGTGTCCTAACAAACACTTCCACGGCGCCCCAGAGAAACTCTGAAGGTGAACTGTTAAGAAACAGCGTGGGTAAATACGAGCAGCACGTCCTTAGCAAATGTTTTGAGAGCAACGGACGTGCTAAGTTGGGTGCGTTAATTTTGTACACTGGCTTATACAAAACGGGCGGAACACTCAAGGATCTACAGACTAACTGAGAGCAGCTCGAGGATTTGAAGGAAAACCAACGCACCCAAGAGTCGTCGTAACATCCGGGTGGTATCGGTGTATGTCAAGTGGTGATATTCTGCTCCTTTATGCATAACATGACAGAAAAATACACAATGGGTGTAATATCTAACTATATATTATTGTTTCCATTGCTTTTTACGCATTCTCTGAAACTTTTGAAAACGACCTCCGATTCATACCTGAGAATGAAAATGGACTATTTTTTTAAGTTTGATGTTGAATCTGAATAAATACAAGGCAGGAAATGAATCAGTCTTGTATTTGTAACAAAGAAAAGATGCAGTTACACCTGTACAAAATTACATCGCCTTTTTGTACTAAAGCTTTTGGTCTCACAAACATTGAGAATTAATGCCTAAATTCAAATATTCAGCTGTCTGTTAATGGCAAAAAGCCCCCAAAACATATCCATCACTATCCAGGCACTGCTACAGTCTCTATTTTCATTCACGTCTTTCACTTTTTTGGATTTGAAATCTATAGCTAAGGGGACTGAGGACGGTGTAGGCAAAATATAATTTAAGAGGTGCAGGCTATGACACACGTTTAGTTAATAAAATATTAAAACCTCTTTTTAAAAAATCTGTGTATAGGCTACACATTTTTACAATTCACGCAATGATAAATTAAAAATATTATTTAAAAAACTGTTCTTTTCTACAAATGTTCATTGACACTCTATCATACCATACACTTACATCATCCCATCTGTGCTTTACCAGATGGGATGATGATTATTATTACTACTATGAAAGTATCACTTGTTATTTATTCTCTTATCACTCATTAACACTCTGTCCTTTTCTGCCTGTTTGCACTAATGCACATACTGATAGTTCTCAACTGTATCTTGTTTTTTTACTGCAAGTCTGCACACATTGTTTCTGTTTCTCTTCCTGTTTCTATCCCTATTGCATTGAGGATGCAAAAGGCACAAGAACTTCCCTCCAGGTTAATGAAGTTCTCATTGTATATTCATAGTAATCTAGTTTTTGGTCAAAACCACAGGGAGCCAGTGAAGAGAAGTAAAAACAACAACAACAGCAACAACAAAATGCCACCTGGTGTAGGCAAAAAATAAAATAAACACAAAACTTAATTTTATGATTATATCTCCTTATATTTTGGACCTGAAAATGTACATCAGACTGGTGAGAAAGACCTAGTTTTTCATGTTTTTAAGGAAATTGTACACTGCAAACCAAAAGAAGTTAGTAGAACTTAAAAGTTGAAGCTTATCACACCTCCAATATTTTGATTACATTTAACTAAAATAAAAGTAAAATGTTTAATAATTAATTTAAAGATTCTTAGCAAATCAACCCAAGTGACAAATAGAGAGGGATGGTTTGGATATGTGCAGAGGTGGGATAGTGGATCTTGAAGATTGAGTTCTAAGGCAGGAGAAAAGAAAGTGGAAAGCAAAAACTTAAGACAACGTGGGCTAATGCTAGAATTCAAAATCTCAGTTTGATGTTCATGATAAAGCTCTTTCATTTGTGAATTTTAAAAATTTCTGCCAAAACTTACCTGTATAGTATTTGGGGGAAAAAAATCATCGGTCCAATAAGACTGCTGTCAAGTCTGGCGTAGAATGTGTTGGGCATGCTCTGTTTGAACCCCTTTGAAGGTGGATCACTGAGTGCATTTAAAAAAAAAATACATATAACCAAAAATAAAAATTTATTTGTTAAACCTTGCATAATGTTAGTGCAGGAAGAGCAACTGATGAAAGACAGACATTTTACTTTTACTCCATTGTCTTTCTCAGAATCTAAACCAATCCAGCTGTTATATCACACTAAAGACTAATGTCATTTATGTTTGGGGTCAAATCAACCCCAGAAATCAAACCCTTCCAAAGAGGTCTGCCAATTAAATTAAAATAAATTAAAATAATATAATTTAATTTTACTAAGTAGCAGGTTCTTGTGAAAGAGTTACATTACTTAATTTAAGTACTTTGAGTATTTGGTTTTACAATGTACATAAAAAGAATATACAATTAAATCAAGATGGCTTGTTTTGTGAAGAAAATCAGTTTTAAAAAATATTTTTGCAAAACTATTGCACCTAATGTTAAACATATACACGCTTTATTATTCAGATGAATCATTGTGTTTCATAGATGTTCTACTGTATTTCCTCCAAATAACAGCTATAGTGACTTTGTACACGACTGCACGGAGCCTTGATGTTAGAACTGACAAATTACATCAGATCTAAACATCAGAGTTAAAATGAGAAACTATGCAAATTTAATGAAATGAAATACACAGATGGGTTTATTTTGGCTGCGATGGCTGGAAACATTACTGGTGATATGAACAGTAATAGTATGGTGTATTTTAAACCGCGCACAGGACATATGTACAATATACATACACAAAACAGTCAGACACATGCAACAACTACTGGGGGCTTCAGAAATAGTACCATACAAGGGGCTAGACCTAAGAGACTAATTTCAAAATCTACTAGAAACTGACCAAGAAGCTACTGAGCTAAATAAGTTATTATTCATATTATTAGTATTATAAAAAGTATACTCCTGACATCTTACAAAAACATTTAGTGATGTGTCTGGAGTCAATAATAATTTTAAATTAACTTCTACAGTTCTATTTTTTTCTACAAATTGTGGCTTAACTTCGTATGAATGCATTTTTTTTTTTTTACTATTAAGGTACTCGGCATAGGCAGACTCAAATCATACCTTCTTTATGACCTCATTTCTAAAGACTTTTTTCTTTTTAAAGCCACCGTTATTCCTATAATAATAATTTACCCACACTATTTTAGTATAGGGACGATTCAATGTCCCTATATGTATAAAATCCCATGTTTCTATGGTAGGCCTTGCACTCTAATAAACATGTGTAGGGATAGCACAGGAAAAGTTGTAGCCCCGAACAGGTGAATAAATCCAAATTCACATCTTCTTTGATTTTTGCTTTCTGGATTTTCCTTTTTTAAAATCATGATTTGCGTAATATAAAAGACAAATCCAGCAGTAGTGTCACCTATAACAATTGTGCTACGTAAACTCAGTCTTCAACTTTATGAGCGGGTCTGCAGAAAGTCCAGTGATGCTCCACCGTGTTCTCATTGGCACGCTCACTCATGTGATGCACGCGTGTGTTCCGAATGGTGAAGCCCTGTTTCATTATGTAGTCCATCAGGTGAACCCTTAGGGACACCTCTTGGTGATAGTCACATGGTCCAAAGGTGAATGACACTTGGCAGTCTCTGGTGTCCATCATGTGTTTGTTCCACTTGGTGAAGTTGTTAGAAATACCTTCTAGCAGGGCATGAACCTTAGTAGTTATGGTTAGCTGCGTGATGATAACAGCAACAGGGTTTGAGTACTTTGACAGTTTCCGAGTGCTGGAAAGCTCCACGACCTGCTCAAAGATGTCAGGAGGGTACAGCGGCTTTGGATCGTTGAGGCACTGGATCAAAGGTTCGATCTGGTAGAAGTCCGCCTCTTTCCTCAGGAGGTCCGTCTCTGTGAAGTCCAAAGGAAGGGTAAGCTCAGATGTCCGCAGGAAGTTCAGGATGTACCGGAAAAGTGTTCCATCCCGGTCGATGAAGTAATTCCCTTGGGAATCGCGGGTTGTAGGGAAATCTCCTCGGAACATGGCTCCCAGCATGGAGTCCGGATAGCGCTGCAGCGTGGATAAACTGGTGGTGTATAGGTGGCCTCCCACGTTCAAGGTAACAGGAGTAGTCATCTAAAAGAAAAGAAAAACCTGTCAAGCTCATGCTATTGGAACTATATAAAAAAAAAAAATTACAATGAAAAAAATATGGTAAAACATGAGTGGACACAATACAAGTCACTGAATCTAGAGCCCCCCCCCCCCCCCCCCCCCCCCCCCAAAAAAAAATAAATCAAAAACCTTTTAAACATCAAAGTTGCACAAAATAGTTTCCCACCACACGAAATTTATTTTAAGTATCTTCATAGTTTTATTTTTGAAATACACCAATTTTTATATACTGCAGGAAAAACGAAAATAAATATTATAATGCAAATTTGCAAAAAAAACAGCATATGCATCAAAATAAACTATTTCCAGCAGTGCAATATGAGTCCTAAGCATCCCAGAAACGACACAAAGTCATAAAGTCAAACATAACTTTTAAAAACACCAGTATAGGCTCATAAGGCCCTGATGGTAAAAAACTACATTTCCGCAAAATGACATCACTTCCGGTTTCGGGCAGGACATGGAGGACATGGATAGTTCACGCTGATGGACATAGGAAGTGTTACAAATAGCTGATCGGATTGGCAAAGCGTGTTTCTGGAATATTATGTTTTTGTTGCTGCAAGTGCTTTTTAATGCAGTTTTTGCAAAGCTATTGTAACCCACATCAGATTTGTGGGTTGTGCTGCTGCATAAGGTTGGAGGTGTAATTTTCCCTCCCCGCCGCTAGGAGGCGAGTATGCCTTGAGATGACTTTCTGTTAGTCAACATTTCCTGTTGTGGAAGCCGTTACTCACGAGGCAACCGCTACTCACGAGGCAACCGCCAAATTAGCTGAAAGATCCTGGATCTGAGATCTGTGAAATACGGCCGTGGGAAGCTGCGTCAGCTGGACGAGCTATCTCACCACGAGCTCCGGTAAGGGATGCTACATGAATGTTAGCACCATAAAGACATGTAGTTGACTGCTGTTAATATATTTTCTGCTTTAAAAAACAAAACCAGTCGGAGTTGTGATATTTATGTTTAAAGTACTGTAAGATCACTGATGTGCAGATGTTTAATTTTAAGTGCTAAAGTATACATTAGAATGTGCCCAGCTAACCGCTAGTATTAAGCTACTGCTTAGCGATCTCTGTGTTCTAACATTACTGTGATTCATCTGAGTTTGTTAGCTTTCCAAAACGTTGGAGAAGCAGTAATATTGTCATGTAGTGCTTAAATGCACCCTTTCAGTTTTGTTGACTTAGAAGTTAATTCATTTGATGAAGATGCAAAAAGTTCATAAAATGTGATTATAAAATGTGAGGGATCTCATTACTCTGTTGAATGTGTTAATGTTTAAAGAAGTTGATATATTTTTCTGAGAAATAATTCAAGTTGAAATATCTTAAAAAGAAGAACAGTTAAAAGCAAGCTGTTAAAAGGATAAATATGGGAGAGTGAATCTTATAAGTTTATTTATTCCCAAAAGGGTAAATATAAGGTATATTTTCTGTTGCACTAAGACCTTGTGTGATGTAACTCAAGTTATTTTATGATGGTTGAGACATTGTATAACTAAAATAATTTGTTATACTTGAGCAATACTTGACTGAAAGATGAGTGATGGAAAAGGCATAGATAAAATAGTAATGTATGCACTCTGCACTGTGTGCATAGATTGGTTTTTGACCAGGACTGGATCATTTGAGATCTGAACCCTGTGGGTTCAGTGGCGAGCCAATCCCAAGAGAGTGACTGTCGACGGACCCGAGTGCGGTGTGGCCAGCCGTGGGATCCATCTTCAGCGAACCTCAGGACTATTACTACCTTCCTTGATACAGATAAGACTAACACTTTAAAAATCTACCCGGGTAGTGTTAGAACCAATGGACAGAAACACACACACACAAGGAACTCTAATTTCTCTTTCTAAAGAGAAGTGGACTGAGCAACGGGAGCGGAAGCTCTTTAATTGAAACTCTTTGGAGAATTTCCTTAAAGAGGATGTTGTTTTGATTTTATTTTTGGGCCCTTTAATGTGCGTTTGTGCACTGTAGGAAGCCGGCTTTAGACAGGCAGGGTTTGTAAACTTTACAACTTTCAATACAGTTTCTATTCAAATCACATCTTATCTATCATTGTGTGGTTCCTTCTCTGCTGATCCTTTCAAGGCTCCATAGTCTTACCTAGAACTTTCTGATACTGGTCCAAAGTCGTCGAGACAATAATTTAATGCATATCTCATGTTGTTTAATTGTAATACCTGTTACACTATATGTGGAAGGAAACTTTGACTTAGGACAAGCTGATGGCATAAGATGTAAGTACAACGCCTCCGGTTTCATATGCAAAAAAAATTATTGGGCTAGCTTACATGGTTGCAGTGCTACCGGGATTTAAAAATAGTTACGCAAAACAGAGCGTGCCTGCTCCGACTGGCTTTAAAGGGTTAATGCAGGATTTGCTTTGTGATTATGTGATCCATTGTCAGACACATGTCAGGTTTCTTAGGTGTCTCTTACCCTATGGCCCCAGTCTCCATTATCCATTTGTAGAAGAATAGCAGCTTGGCCAGAACCAAAATAGAGAGGGAACGAATGAGGATCAGCTCACTTTGATTTCACCTGTGAGAAAACAGTGATATTAACATCAGCTGTAACAAGACTTCATATGCAGAACAAGACGGACACAGTCTTGTTCTAGGTTAAATGAGGTTTTTCAGTACAGACTTAAGCATCTGTGTGCATGCCTTGAGTTATTTGAGTAAGGGTAAGCGTAAATAAACAGACTGTGCAAAAGATTTGAGTGGTGTTATTTTCAATGTGACTTTACCCTCTTACTGTGAAGTCAGCAGCCTGGGATGTTAGTAGATGCTGGGACTCTTGTGATAAGATTTTATTAAATTTGCATTCAGGAACAGGTGGAGCTGAAGCTCTGAACCTTAATCCCAAAGCCAACATGGCATTGAAGTGCTTTGTGTGCTCAGCACAAGTCTGAATTTCTAAGTATGGATTTTATTTAATTTAAAGAAAATAATCTCAAAAGCCACTCTGCATAAACACGAGATGACAGGCTTTTGTTTTAGCCTCCACAGTTACTCGTGATAGTTGTCATAAACCTTACTAATCTGGCTGTTCTTTTGGAAATTCTGACATTATTCTTTTTTACATAGTTCTCCAGCTGTACCCAATCAGGGTCAAGAATAACAGAAAAGGGAATATAAGAATACGCTATAAAAACAGTAATGTCCTTAAACCATCATTCAAGTAACAAGATCAACTGGGGATTAAAGAAATACAAATGACAATAACAATGTTACCAGATTTCACTATACAGTATTTCATTGATATTCACTGAGTGTAGTAAAACAATTTGCACTGCTGCGACAGAGGAGGATGTTAGGGTGCAGCAGGGTGATATGGAGGAAGATGACCTGCTGTGGCAACCTCCAAGGGAGGAGCCAAAAAAGGAAGTGCTTATAAACACACACAAACACGCGCACACACACACACACATATATATGTATGTGTGTGTATATGTGTGTGTATATGTATGTATGTATGTATGTATTAGGGGTGCAACGATACACAAAATTCACGGTTTGGTTCGATACTTTGGTGTCACGGTTCGATATTTTTTCGATACAAAAAAAATGTTCATGCCTTTTTAATTTGTCATTTATTAAAATTATAAATATATATTTTAACTCAAAAGTACAGTTTTTAAATTTAACCCTAACCCTTGTGCGTGTTTTTTATTTTGACAGCGAATACGCACCTGCGGACCACTTATGTGCAGCCCTGGTTATTTAGCTCATCATATTGCAGCCACAGAAATTCTTTTGTCCATGAAACCATAAAGCTGCACTTTCTTTTTGCCTTATAGTCTGATTTATCATAACTTCTCCGTTTTGTGGTAAGCTTTTCTTTGGCTGTCACTTCTTCACCCTGACCTGTCTTATTTGGCTCAGCAGAACTAAAATATATATCTGTCTGTGAAGGTTCTCAGTCATCCAGGTCATCGTAGTCAAATATATATCCTGCTGCTTTTACACACGCACTCACATAAGCTCAGCGATTCTCTGCGCGATCAACCTCTCACATGTTTAAGCTTGCTGCGGGAGATTTCACTTGTCATGTTTGCATAGTAAGCTAACAATTAATAAGACGATGTCAGAGGAATTGGTGCACAAATTATCATCACTCACAGATCAGTGCTGTCGCTCTCTATACACAGTTCGCACGATTGCAAAGTGAAAGCAAAAAAACAAGCGCAAATTCAAACGCAATTTCAATATGTCACATATTGACAGTGGCTCATCGATGCCAATGACATAATTACCCAGCTACATTTCCGAAAGAATGCAAAAGCATTGACATATATTTTTCCTTCCTACAAAAGCCCGACGGGCAGGGCAGAGATAGATTTTGGTACCCCGACTGAAAAAAATCGCTAGCCCCAGGACGTCGGGCTAGCGATATTGCAAGCCCTGTATCTGATTGAGGAATCACTCATCTTTGGAAAAGAGAGTTTATTACAGAGAAATGTCTCTTTCCAAAATAAAAGCTATACTATCCGCTTCTTCTGGGCTATATTCTCAGCAGCATATTAAACAGCTGTCTAAATGACTCTGCTAAAGTTAGTAGCATGCTTGCTTGTTTTTTTTCTGCTTCCACTTGTCTTTGCACTAGGATGATGTCGGCGTAAATGTGCAGTCATATTCGTTGTGTTCCCACTAGTGCTTTCAGGTTAATCTCGTTGAAATGACCTTAACGCCACAGCACGGCAAATCTCCGTTAACGAGCTACCGCCGATCGCCCCGTGCATGGGGCTAGACGGCCAACACGTTAACGAGCTAACTGCGCTAACACACTAGTTCCCACCCATGTAATTGAGCATTGCATGGCACATCCAACATACTGTTTTACTTTAGTCCATGACTCGCTTACCTTCAGGGTCATACGTCACATGAAAACCAAAATAATTCCAAAGGCCAGATCTGAATGAGGGTGGTCCATGGGGGAGGTCCATGGGGGAGGTCCATGTTGTAAGGGGAGCTTAACTTCTGTCTCGCTAGCTTGCCCTGCGCTCTTCCTTCTGACGATGCTGTCTGTGTTGAGCGCTCAGTGAATCTGCGTTCGACTACTCTGCCTAGGCTGCACTGTCGACCCTAGGCGGAGTAGTCGAACGCAGATTCACTGAGCGCTCAACACAGACAGCATCGTCAGAAGGAAAGTTGATAAAATAAATTACAAATTTTGTATTGTTCGATACATATGCGTACTGAACCGAAAGCACTGTATCGAACGGTTCGATATCGATACGAATATCGTTGCACCCCTAGTATGTATGTATGTATGTGTGCGTGTTAATTTAAAGGAAACTGCCAATTTAAATAATAAAGCACTACTATCCACTTTCCCAACTTGTGTACCACAAGGAGACACTTAGAGTATCTGCATATTTCTGTATACTTAAAGTAATAAAGCAAGTATAAGTAAGCCAATGTTCTAAGTAAGAGAGTAACTGATGTAAATTATACTCGCAGAATTTGGTTTTATGATCTGAGCTTTCATCTATAGGCAAATAACGTAGGCGGTACAGTCCTCATTCTTAATTTCCTTTAAGCAACCCTTAGTACTCCCCATCTCATTTGTTATGCTACTATAATGTGGCTGGTTGCAGAGCAGCAAATACAAGGCTTGGTTCTATCAATTGCTGCTTCCCTGTTTAAATATAAACTTAACATTTCACTTTCAAAGCATGAAAGTCGGGACTAAATAGCAGAAACCACAAAAGCACTCAACTTGAAACTTAAACCTGGCGCAGATAAGCACCCTATATAAAACTGCCCACACAGACCTGTTTTACTTACAACATTTAACTAAGGTGTATTGGTTCACTGCATGCTAGTGAAGCCAGCTAACCAATGTTTCTTTAAAATATCCAGTCGACAGTGCCTTTGCAGTATTTGCTGCCAACTGGCTAACAAGCTGCTACAGCAAGCCCCGAAGTGCATTTTTAAGTTCAGTACCGTTACTACATCACAAACCCAGCTCGGATACACAGAGCTGTGTGGCGTGAAACACAATGAAAGCATACAAGTTAACATACAACCCGCTAATCTAGCTAATTGCTAGCTTCTGGTTAGCAAGCTAACGCAGCTAGCATCCCATTAGCTGCTCCTACTGCTAAGGTTAACGCCAGGGTCTTAGTAGGACCGAGCAGTGAGTGACACATGAGCTAAAACCATGCCTTACCTGCTCTCTTTCGTGCGTACTTGTGTGTTTGTTTTTATTCAGCGACAGAAGCCTGTGGTTGGTGTCTAACGGTGCAGCTTGAGTCACTGATGTTTACCGCTGGTCGCACTGGGTAACTGTGCTCGGCTCCGGGCTAAACCAAGACTGCGCACACAAGGAGGATCAAGGAAGAGAAGGAGGGAGGTCCTGGTGCAGCTGCAGGCGCCTCTCAGTGAATCACGCTCACACATAAACGCATGGTCGTTTTATTATCGTCATGCAGCTTGTGTTATAACAGAAATGTGATTCATTCACACTGAAGAAATGCAGGAAGCCTTCAATAATTTCTTACTATCTTAATTGTACATTTTTGTGAGGTGTCTGCATCTTCTATACAAAAGCAGGAGCACTTGGAGCATTAGAATAACATGAAACGATGAAAAGTCTTTAGGTCAGGTGGCTTTCTTTGTGCCACTTCTGGCATTTTGCTGCAAGATGATGAACTCCAGAATGAGTCTGGCTGTCCGAGAAGGCCTCTCCATCACCACAGAGTGTCCGCAGTTCTCCAGCAGATCCACTCTGCATTCAGACAAGGTCTCTGCAATCACTGCCGCTCCAGAGACATCCACCACCTGAGCAAATGCAGATGATTACCAGTATGTCTATGACAGGGATGCCAAACTAACTTTGCACTGCTCACTTTGATCTTAAGTGGTGTGGACCAGTGAAACTCTTCTTTTTGTCAGTGTAAAGAAGTTTATCTATGAATTTAATCGAAGAGGAAAAATAGTGGGAAAAAGGAACTTCTCTGTTATTTCATTTTTTTAAATTTGTTACCTATTTACTTTGGTGAAGTATAAATGGCCATGGGGGAAGTCTTTATCAGTAGCCAAAGCTGTAAAACGTATAAAAATGCAATTCAATTTACGACCTTCATATTTCCCAAAGCCGTCCAGTGGGCCAGACTGAAGTCTTTCTCAGCCCAAATCTGGTACCCGAGCTTTATGTTTGACACCCCTGCTCTATAAAGTTTCTCTTTAATAGAAAGCCTGAGCCACCACTTTCAGTGTACAGCACGTGTGCACCTGGAATATGAATCTTCAGATTAGTTTAGACGCAAAACCTGCTGTGTAATCATTTATGTACTTGGAGTCATTGTGTTAGTTTACCTGGTCTTGTTTGCCCCATATCACTTGTAAAGGTGTGGTTATTAGATGCAAGTGGTCCTGTAAGGCGTATCTTGATTTCTCACCTACAATCTCCATAAAAACTAAAGAAAAAGAGAATTTACTGGAATTTTTCCACTAAACTGGAAAATACTGAAATATTTCAATACAAAGTGAACTGACCCTCTTGGTAAAATGTGTTGTGAGGCTCTCGGACATCTACCAGGCCTTGAAGGATCTAATCAGCGAAAAAGTAGCTTTAACAAAAAGTTCACAAAATAAGCCAAGCTTCGAATAACAAAGCAATTCAGTAAGACGATTACTACTCTGTATTTGTTATTTTTATAGTCTACATCATGATTGCAAATTATTAGCGCATAAAACAAAACAAAAAAAATGTATACTTGAAATTAAGGCCTGACCTGCTGAGGAATTTTAAAGCGAACATGGGAGCACAGTTTGAACATATCCTCCATCTCCTCGGGTGTCGTGGGGATCAGCGGGATGTTCAGGGTGTAATTGCTGTGTTCCAGGTCCTGCACATGATTGTCAAACTTGGTCTCACATGGATGTCTTATTCCTGCAGAATAAAATGATGATTTTGGACACAAAGTTAATTTCATGCTCTGTATTAATCGGTTTGCTATTAAAAAGGCACTATTTAATCTCCAGAGAGCCCCCGTCCTCATATGGGGACAATAAATTGTGGCTTTCCTGCACCTTATCCTTTACTCTGTTCAATAATGTGATTTATATTTTGCTAAACAGTGTCTTTATCGTGTCTTGGCATAAAATAAACCCAGTCCCAATCATTTAATGTTGCGCCCTGGGAAAATTAATTGCATAATGGGTCCAATTACAGATCCAGTCTTAGGTGGAATGTAGGGTTTATATTAGTAATTAAATATTATGTCTAGCTGAACATATTTTTTTGTCATGAAAAAAAAAGTAACAAACTAAGCAACCTTCACACTTTCAGAGCCCATATGCTGCAGAATGAGTGCTCACTTGGCCAACCAGTTGAACAGCATTTCTCAGTGGCACTACTGGTTAGCCTGACCCATATCCACCCCACCCCCACCCCCACCTCCCCCCCCCCCCCCCCCCCCCCCCACACACACACACACACACACACACACACACACACACACACACGTTCCTCCTTAGGATAAACGGAAAACCACCATAAAAGAAACACTTTGTACATTTTAAATAGTCTCCCTCATGTAAATACACTGACGTTGTCAATATCTTGGTTTTTCATACATTGCATTGTTCATATTCGGCTAACAGTGAAATGTGTTTAATAAATAAACTTACATTAAAGTTCATACTCACTTGTGTTGAGTAATTGTGAAAACAGCATTAAGTTAAATCCACATATATCTGGCATGTCAGGATGTGTCTTTATGATGTTGAATTATGTTAATTTTATTAGCCATTTTGTCAAACTTTTAAAATATAGTATGGTATTACACTACCTCTATTTTGAACAAGAAAATGAATAAAACTAACTGTATTTTGTTAACCCACTGATTCTAAAAACTTTGGATTTTCTGTTTCTACATCTTATACATCTTAGGACCCTACTCTATTTCCATTTGATCACAGAGGTGAAGTCCTTAGTTGGAGCTCTTCCTACATCTAACTTCTTTTTCTGTTTTTTTGGTAAGTTCCTTCATTTCTTTCTATCTGTCTATTAAGAAATGTGAGTGCCTGTTTAAAGTTAAAATATTCACTCTTTCCTGCATCCAGCCTCTCTTTGGACAAAGCACAAAGGGCTCATTGATGATGGTTTACACAGGAACACACAAAAGTGTGTTTCCATGACTTCAGAGGACAGTGTACTGACTTTCATTTCCTAAAGAATTACCACAACTCTAAGCACTGATTGCCGAAACAAGTCTTCCCTCTAAAACGTACTCCCTTTTTCTCACCATATTAGAACTGAACCCCACAAAGTGACCTTGACAGCAGACAGATTTCATCACAGCATAGTACGATTGGGCTCACGCATACACAGACACACAAACACACTGACTGACCATCTGGACAGATGAGAGTCATGCTACAGATTTCTGAGGGATAGCAGGCTGCGTAAACCCCGGCTACATTTCCCCCCATGCCGGTTCCAACCAGATGGAACTGTTTCCTGTTTAAGCGGATGGTTTCCACAAACTGAGAAGAACAAAAGACAAAAACAGAGTTTTACTGGAATGATTTAGGCACCTGACAAACACACCAACATATTTTAAAAACTATCTATTGGGTGTACCTGATGGATTCTTTTGACCTGCCCCTGAATGGAATAATCATCTATGTTGGTGCGTGTTGTCCCCTCATGGCCAGGCATGTCCACACACATAATGTGCAGATGTTTTGGCAGATACTGGAGCAGCAGAAGACAAAAAAGAACGCTTAATGTCATTAATATGAGAAATGCATTCAAGCCAAGAAAGGGTGTTTTAAGAAGAATTTCATAAACAGCACAATATGTATTTATGAAATCATTTCTAATTAATGTTTAAATTGAAATAAATTCCAGTCTTTCTCTTGGATCGTGTGACTGATGGAGCATAACTCCACTGGATAGATGTCTGACTAAAAGCATACATTCAGCCTTTCTTTGACAAAAAGTTTGAGTGTTAGCTAGTTTTAAGCTGAGTGTTAGCCCCATGAGCTATTGGGAAGTAAAATGTGATGTCTAGTGTCAGCCAAACCTTGACAACAGTGAGCCATGTGTCTTTGTGAGCAGAGAAGCCATGCAGCATTAAGATCGAAGGTCTCATTCCAGGCTTTCCTCTGTAGGAGTAACAAAAGCGATAACCACCACAATCCGCATAGCCCACCTGCAGGCCCAGAGTCCTCCTCCAGTACCTGAAAACAAGCAGGTACCATATCTGAGCTACAAAGACTTACATGCAAATTCAAATCTGGGCTTTCTTCGCTGAAATGCTTTAAAGGATTAATGATGAGGCAGATTCTTTTTCTTGGATAGTCACAGCAACTAAGACACAAGAAATATCATTAAACAAAGTATGCTAGGTAACCAATGCCACAGTTTTCAACAATGTCATTGATAAATGAATATAATCTTTAGAGCACCTTTCCAAATTAGAAACCACAAAGCGCATGACAAGAAAGGGCAAAGAAAATCCAGGTACACTATACAATATGTACATACACCACTTTGTTAGGCACACTTGTATAACTGCTTATTAACACAAATATCTAATCAGCCATCACAGGGTGAGATGCGAAAGCTCAAACCGTACATCAGAATGGAGCAGAACGGTGATTAAGTGACTTTGAGAGAATGGTCAGAAAGAGAAACTATCCAATGAGCAGCATTTGTCTGGGTGGAAATTTCCTGTTGATGTCAGAGGAGAATGGCCAGACAGCTTTGAACTAATAGGAAGGCAAAAAAAAAAAAACAACAACCCTAAAATAACCACTTGTTTCAACCAGAGTATCTTTGAACATTCAGCAGGCCAAACCTTGAAGCAAATGGGCTACAACAGCAGAAGATCCCATTGAGTGCCATTTCTGTCAGCTAAGGACAGAAAAATCACACAAGCTCACCAAAACTGGACAATAGAAAATTGCCCACTTTGATGAGTCTCCATTTCTGATGTGACATTCAGAGTGTATGGTCAGAATTTGGCATAAACAAGATGAAAGCATGGATCCATCCTGCCTTGTACTAATAGTTCAGGCTGCTAGTTGTGCAGTGGTGTGGGGAATATTTTCTTGGCACACTGGGTACCAGTTGAGCATTGTTCTAAATATTGCTACCTATTTGAGTATTGTTGCCATGACTATCCCTTTATGGCCACAGTGTACTCATCTTCTTATAGCTTCAATATAATGCACCATGTCACTAAGCTAGAATCAGGCTCCAATTACAATGAGTTCACTATACTCAAATGACTCAGTCCCCACATCCCAGTCCAATAGAGCCCCAGTGAGTGGGGTAATGGAAGCCAGCAAATCTGCTGTAACTATGTGATGCCATCATGTCAATATGGACCAAAATCTTTCAAGGATGTTTCCAGCATCAAGTTAAATCTATGCCACAAAGAATCAAGGCAGTTCTAAAGGCAAAAAGGGGGTCCAGCCCAGTACTAGCAAGGTGTACCTAACAAAGTGGCTGTTGAGTGTAAATCATAGATTCAATCAGATAGAAACATCAATAATGTGATTAAACCTCATCCTGGATTAAGTTAGCATTCCAAACCAAACATTCTGACTGACACATAAAAATATATCATAGAATAGTATAAAATATAAATTGAAGCACAGCACAAGAAAGTCATCTACATTACCAGTAATACACTTTAATTAATGCAGAGGGCCAGAGAAGAAAGGAAGCCAGAAAGGCCAGGATGGGAATAGCCAGTGTTCCTCCAGCAATAATACACAGGTTCACCACATCCAGATCAGCTGCCATGGCTCAACTGAAAATAAATGAACACAAACTCACGCATTGTCCTTCTGGGGAGAAATCTGTTAAATAAATTCCACATAATTTCCATATTTAGTTAAGACTATAAATAAAGGGATGTCTTTAGGATGTGCATGTGCACAAAATAACATGATACAAGCTGTAAAATAACTAAAGCGCGCTTCTATAACAAAACACACATGCTAAAAAAAACTGTAAAAACTTACCTTTGAGATGATTTCCCCTCCTTTCTTCTATCTCAGGCGGGAGCATCAAAAGTGATTTTGTTAAATAGGTGCACAGCATGCACACTCTACAACATTTATTTCTGCTATTTTTATGTGCAGAAAGTATCAGTGGTTAACTAATATTTCTAAAATGAAAAGCGCCTGTTGCAGAGGGCAGTTATTCGTTTCAGATTATGCCTGCTCTGAATAAACTCATTGATTCTCATCGTCGGGGTAAAATAGGCCACTCCATCATTGGGTCGATCATTTAAAGTGAACACAGGCCAAGCTTTGTGCAGACAAGATAAATTGGGGTTCTGAATCAGACTTTAAATACTGAAAAAATAATTTTTTAGTGTGTATGACAGACCTGTCTTACTTCCATCTGGGACGAATCCCAGAAATAAATGTGCACTTTCATAAAAGGTGCCTCGTTTGGTCAGATGCAGTGGCACTCACTATTTTTTACTGACACGGTTAGTCTGAGAGTGCCACATCAAATTACAAGCTGAAGCTTAAGGCTAAAACTAACCACTGGGTGTCATTATAGAGGCAGACTGTTTCCTGCAGTGTGTGGTAAAGTTTCAAGGGTCCTTTGCACAGGGTGTCGTGAGGACCTAACTTTAAGATGTCGTCACTTCCAGTTCAGTGGGGATTGAGGCTTTTAGGGAATTGGATACAGATTTCATTTGCAGATGTGAGCGACAGAATATCACATCTTTGCAGACATGCTGCCCTACTGCATTGATGCTGACTCATCAGACTTCCCCCAGTGCTGTGTACATTTCTATATTTATTTTTCTATATTTATCCAATGCATAGAGATGTGTCAAAAATATATACAGATAAAAACATGAAGCAGAAAAATAAATCATAACCCTAAAAATTAAAACTACATTTTCCAGTTATTTTCAACTAGATTAAATCTGCTCAACTAAACTTTGCAAAGTAACACTGGGTGTGATTCTGATTTAGAATTAATCAGCAGTGTTTTTCTGTTTATCACCTTGTGTGCATCAGTCCAATCAGAGTCTAAAGGTCTGTAAAGCACACAGTACTGACAACTGTTAAATAAACAGCTGATAACTGCTGTTGGGAAAGTGACGTTCAGCTTCTGAGATCTGCTAAAAACGCCCGAGCTGTTCATTATACTGTGATTTTAGTAAACTGGTTTAATCATTGTGGTTATTCACAAACGATGTCAAAATTTAAACTGAACCCAATACAAAACAAGGATTACAGAGTAAAAAGGCTGAAGTTCACAGATGCCACTCTGCTGCATCTCTGGTCCACTACAGATGACCTACATGCAAAGTAGAGCAGAACAAATGGACACGGCAATGCTGCAGAGGGGCTCGCCTTGCATGGGAATGATTCTCATATTTGAGTGTATATAGGATGGAGGGGATGCTCCCAGTCTGCTCGCTTTGACTACATCACGTTAGCCGTCGTATTATGTCCTGAGAGGAATACTTGGTGGAGCAAAGCTGGCAGAACAAAAAAAAAGAAAAGCAATGTAGCGACACAAAAACGTGTCACGATGACACATTCACACAGGTCAGCTGTTTTGCTGGGAACAACGACCTCATTGTGAAATTTTAAATTTGCCAATAGGATCGTGTTGAGAAACACTCGGCCTCATCCTTAAAGAGTAACTGTGAGTGTTTGGGTTGCTTTAAGGGAGTTGCTGCAGTGAGTGTTTGTCTCCCAGCAGAAAGACAACCACACAGGCATGGATCGATTAGTGAAGGAGCTTAAAAGACCAAGAATCCCTTCATTTGAGCCTCAGTTCAGAAGTGATCAGTAACATTTCTTCATGGAAAATAAACAACTACTAGAAATCGTAAAATTATTCATTGGAAGAAAATAACTAATGGGGTTGTCTGACTATTTTAGAAGAGTATCTTTTGCGTACATTTTCTGCTTGTATGGTTTTGTGTCACGCTTCCATGATACAATTCAATAAAGTTGGAGGGAAAAAAAAAAGAAAAAGTCAAAATCAAAGCAGCAGAGACTGCAAGGTCTGTACTCTGATGCTGAGGGTCCATCTGGTCACAATTTCTGGAACAGTTTGTTTGTGGTGGCAACCTTGTTTAACCCTGATGTGCTCCAACTTTGCATTCTAGGATGTGGAGGAATTAAACTCAACAGAATCAATGGTCTCACCTGGACTAGCATCACACCTTCATTTGAGCCTTCTGTGTTTATCATTTCTACGATAGACACATCTAACTAAAGAGCAGAGTGAAGGTTCTCCCGCGGTTTTCTTACATGTACTTTGGCTTACATTTCCCCCTCCCTCTTTCAAAGGAAATGAAACTGATGAGAAATACAACAAGTTCCCCCACTCTGCATCTGATTCATATCAGAGCAAACTGACTATATGTTTGGAAATGCCCTTAGCCGTAAAGGATTAACCCTTTAAATACAGTTTATGACACAACCTGTGTTGCAGCTATGTAGTGTTCAGTTGAAGCAGAGATAATCCTGTTGACATCACCAGGTATATTTTGCCAAAAAGTGGCGAATAAGCTGAAACTCTAATTTAAAAGAAAAAAAACAAACAAAAACAAAAATGTTTTTCAAAAAAAGAAGTGAAAAAAGTGAAATCTATTAGCTCTGGGAGAATCAGGCATAGTTTGTCCTGTTTTCCAGGATTGTCTAATCCATTTAATCCTATGATCATGACAGCCTATACAATGCAGGACTAGTTATAAATGAGATGACCTATGTACAAGGATTTTTGTCTTAATTCCCACATTGATACCAGCTTTTGCTTTGCTTGTTGAAAAACAGGATGACGTTCAAGCTGATCAGTCTCGTCTGCCACTCTACGCCTCTATGCAAATAGAAGGTAAAATGCAGGCTGATGCCTGTCTACATGTTGACTTTACAACAGCACATGCTTTTCAGGTGATACACACCTTTTACCTAACAAAACATTACTCTCAGCATTAACCATTTTCTTTAAATGTCAACTGCAACACATAGTGTGATAGAAAAGGGAGGGAAAAACAGCAGATATGAGACCAAACTTAACCCTTCCTGGATGACAGGAGCGATATCAATATTCTAAAATGCTACAGAAAAGATATGACCTCCGGCAATTTGTCTACATGAAGACAATGGATGAATGAACGGATGGATGAAGATAATGGTTATTTAGGAGAAACAGAAGCCACCCTCTACTGTCTTCAGAATGAATTCCCTGTTGCATAGATTCAACAAGGTTCTGTAAATATTAGTCAGAGATTATGGTCCATATTTGAGTACAAAATTGAGTACAGTGAACTCATCGCAATGTTCAAGAAACAAGTTTGACATGATCTGAGCTTTGTGACATGGCATGTTACCTTGCTACAGGCAACCATCAGAAGATGGGTACAGTGTGGTAATCAAGTGGTGGCCAACAACAATATTCAGGTAGTTTGTAGTTTAAATAATGAGCTATTACACCACTACCACCAATCTCAACTACTTGTACAAGACACGGTGGATTGATGCTTTCATCTCTGTCCATCCATCCATTCACGTTAGTTATGTCAATTCTGACCTCATGTCTGAATAGACTTCTTCCAATTTTCTTCTGTTCAGTTTTGATGGACCCATGTGAATTGAGAGATTAGAGGATGCTTTAGATGTTAACGGTGCTGGAGCGGTTTAAATCATAAATATACAACAGACTCCAATTTGTAATAACAAACACACACCCATTAGTGCAACTGCAGGAATGATCAGGATGACCTCAAATTTACTGTTTCTTAACAGTAGCATTTCCTCTTTTTCAAAGTTTGATATGGGCAATTGTGGCTCAAGAGTTGGGAGTTCGCCTTGTAATCGGAAGGTTGCTGGTTCGAGCCCTGGCTTGGACAGTGTCGGTCGTTGTGTCCTTGGGCAAGACACTTCACCTGTTGCCTACTTGTGGTGGTCAGAGGGCCCAGTGGCACCAGTGTCCAGCAGCTTCGCCTCTGTCAGTGCGCCCCAGGGTGGCTACAATGTAGCTTGCCATCACCAGTGTGTGAATGGGTGGATGACTGGATGTGTAAAGCGCTGTACAAATACAGGCCATTTACCTTTTTTTTTTTTTTTTTTTTTTTTACCATGTTGTGTATTCAAAGATGTTCTTCTGCATACCTTAGATGTAACAGCTGGTTGCCCTCTTACCCTCTGACTTCAACAAGGCATTTTCTCTGCAGCTCATTTTGTGCCATTCATATGCTTGGTTTGAAATTGAGCGTGTAATCTTAACTATGCCTACTTGCCTAAACACACTGAGCTGCTGCCACATGATTGGCTAATGATATAACTGTGTTAGCGAGCAGGTGAACAGGTGTGCCTAATGAAATGACTCTATGTGTTTAATTATACATTTTAGGTTTCCCCATGCATGCAATAATTTCAGCAACCCTGCCCCTTAAGTTAATTTAGCATTCATGATCATAAAACTGAAATGAAAAGTTAAACAAAACAAACAAACAAAAACAGAAAAAAGCAAAGCAGAAACTAAATACAGATAAGTACAGATAAGTACAACTGCAGTCTAGACAACGGCCACATAAATGAAGAAAATGGATCTAAATGTATGTTTCTGCAATTTTCTTTAATGGTTCTCTGTTGAGAAAAAACAAACAAGATAAACTCCTGCTCAGCTCAATTCTGTCTGAAACGCTATCTATTTTCACATAGATAACAGTTACACCAACTCTTTGCAGTTCCCATCACTAATGCAGTTACCCATCTATGGCTTTCATTACACACTCCATTAGGGGGTGTTATTGTGACAATCTCCATTATTATGACAATTACATAGAAGTGCTACATTTAGAGCTCAAGTGATCCACCTAAAACATTATCATAAATACTAATAATTAGTTGAGTTTGTGGCATATTTATTTATTTTTTACATTCATCCATATTCCCAATCAAAACTGTAAACTTGACTAGACTTCCTGTAAATAACGGACGTACAAACTTACTTTGCACACAAAAATCACATTCTTTTATTAACTTCTCTGCCATCTAAAATAGAGCATCTTAAAAATTAAACAGTTAAATATGAGCCCTCCGAGTTAATAGTGCAGATATGATAAGGAGGGCAAGTTCTGACACCTGAAGACAAATATGGATTCCCTTGTGTGTGTGCGTGGGTGGGTGGGTGGGTGCGTGTGTATGCATGAATGAGTCGCCCTCAGGTCCTGAAGAGCACGGCAGCAGTCACAGCTGTCAGAGCCACAGCAACCACAGGCCCCCAGATCATCCACAGTTTCTGGAATAAGTGGCAACACAGAAATAGAAAGTTGAGCAACAGCAAATAAACATGCACCCATTTTGGATCACCAAAGCTTTGACAGAGGGAGCCACTGAGATCAAGGCAGTGCACAAATACAAACAGCGCTTGCAGATAAAGATAAGCATTATCAAACACCAACTGTGAGAAACAGTTGTTAAGCATTAGCCATCCAGGCAGGACAAACAGATGTCAGATGTTGAAGCTGTATGATTAGAGAGGTTAGATTTCTGAAGAATTTTTTTTTTTTCCTGGGGGATTTTCCCCTGAGGAAGGCATTCTCGGGAATGAGGAAAACCTGATTAAATCATGCAATGGTCTAAGAGACACTGATGAGGATGAAAAGATGTAGGCCAACTTGACAGGAGTAATGTGTACCTTGCTACCACAATGCGCCGAAGCACCAATACAGCAAAGCCAGGATAAGGCCGATGACTATGGCTTGAACAGGCAGCAATAGGGATGTCTACAGAAGGGAAGGGATATTATAGTAATCAACTGCAATGGGACATACTTTGGTTGGTTTATTATTAGATCCCTCAGTCAGTTCTCTACGCCTGTAACTAGTATTTATACAAATCTCAGTCACACACGGCTGTCAGTGTGTCATTGTTAGTTCACACATACAGATACAAAGGAGCTGGACCTTTATGGCCTCATAAATCCGTAGTTGTGTGTCCGGTGTGTGTTGTGTTTAGTACAGAGTTGACATCCTACATATCAGTGTTACTATACACGGTCATGTTTATCTCCTGTTGTACAGCATAGTTTGCTGAGTTTTTTTCCCACCTTTTTGTATTTGCTGAAGATTTAAGCTGTCAGGTATGCCTGGCATTTAAGTCCATTATCTGAAATGGAAGTGATACAGTTGCATGGTGCTCTCACCTCAGCTTAGCTACCAAATAGCAGCCGTCTGGCACAGCTTTTTGAATCCATATGTGTGAATGGCCCATAAAAGCAACACTAATAGACACTGGATGACTAGAGGGGAGCATATGTGCTAAAATAAAAAAAGAGATAATATTTGTGAATCTTACAATAAGATTCATCTTTTATATCTGGAGATGCTGCGCAAACAGATGCTGAACAAAAGGGGAACATTGGAAATGAAGCCCATGCCCCCCCCAAAACAGAAACTGCTAAAGAAGTTATTGCCCCTGAAAATAAAAGTGCAGATGATTGTTTCCACACTCAATATATTATTTTTTAAACCTGTTATATATCATTATACACGATGCCATTCATATATTAGGGTAAAATGCCTTCCTGTTTTTGCTGTGCGTTTGATAGATGAGTACTCACCTTTGTCCCTTTTCCTTGCAGTTCCTCCATGTTGGCTCTGCATGCCTCGAGTTCATCTGTAACCAATTGTTTTTCCTGCTCAACCTTCTCGTATTTTTCCTTGAGGTCTGACAGCTCCGTCCTAGCCTCCTCGTACTGCATGAAGCAAATTAAACATTTAATTCAAATATACACTCATCAGTTTAGATTAATTTAAAGTTTTTAGTTTGATGGTATTGTGTAATGCTTTTGAGGAACAGTTTCTGTTGCCATTTACAAGATAAACCAGTCTTTCCTGCAGTGCTTAACTGCTGAATTTTCTATACATGAGCTAATTAGGGTGAGGTGCAGTCCTTATATAAGGGACAACATTATTCCCTCCTTCCCCCCCTCATTCATTCATTGTGTCAAAGATGACCCAACTATGCTTTCTACTACTTAGCACTGCCACTCCTCATTAACTGACAGCAGCCAGTGATCCCCATACAAACCTAGAGTAGGTATTGCCCCTGGACAGCACGCAGCAACCTGTGAACTATCTGGGTGGGATCTTTTTTCGTTGTTGTTGTTTTTTTGGGAAGAAGCATGGACTTTCTTTATAATGTCAGTAAGAGTCATAGATTTATTGACACAAGTGTCTTAAAGGCTTCAGAGAAAGTCATTAAGGCTCCGTGATGGCTTCACCATTCAACTGTGGTGGATGTGACTTTGTTCTGACCTAGATGACGCCAACATCGTCTCAAAATAGAAAGCTCTAAATTCTTAGCAATGATCACTCAGAGACACTTTTAGTCATGGGAGAATGTGAGTTTTCTAAAATAGTGCAGTTGTCCTCATCATCCCATCATGAGGTATTTCTGCGCAATCTTAGATGATGAGAAGAAATACAATAAAGTACCTTGAGTAGACGACTTTGAGAACAGCTGCCCGTCTCATACAGCTGTAAATGTCCTGAATGGCAACAATTTGCAGTACTTCTTTTGTAAATTGGTTGTTAACAGCAAATTTCTTTAAATTATGTTACATGAGATTAAATAAAATGAAAGCATTAAAAGGTTTCTTCAAGACACTTCAGTCTTAGTTTGCTCAAAGTTATTTGAGTTCCACATTGATTTTACTGTCCTGCATTAATAATTTGAGTAAAAACCAGATTCTTGTAACTCTGTTGGATATTGCAACTGCTAATAATGCCAAAAACAAATCAAGTGATTTTAATTTGCTCACTTTAAATCACACAAAACTGAGAAGCGCATCATATCAGAGCACCAATTACAAGTACATGTTCTTGAGTCTTGATTTTTAGTCAAATGGCAGTTTGACCATGAAACCGAAGCAACAACATAAAAAGTTTTGACTAATGTGTTATCATAGCCAGGATGTGTTCATATTTAAACTTAAATCACTGAAAAAATGGGAGAACTGGGAATTTTCCAGAAATTATGACTTTACATTGCCTAAAAAAGTTAAATGTAAATCTAAAATGTAATAAGTAATATTGCTAAAGTTATATTCCACTATCCTGATAATACGTTGTCCTTGTATTTCTAATTCTCCTAGGCTTTGTGGTAACTTGCCATTTATTGTAATAAGAGTGTAATTTGACTTTCTTTCAAAACCTCCCCTTTCCCACAGTGTCCCAAAGTAATTTCATAAATACTGCAACAGCTTGTCAGCATTGGCCCTCTAAAGCAGCACGGTCAGCAGCACACTGGCAGCAGCTACAGTCTTCCAATAGCCTCTAAACTGGATCAGTTCTGCCACAGATATACATTCAGAACCACTACCATTTAGCTAGAAAAACTAAAATGCAAAAATTCAAGTGAAAACTAACAGGACTGAAGTCCAAATCAAATTTGGACAGCATTAATGAGTAAAACATGTGTGTGCTTATAAGGCCTGTCAGTTGCAGGACTGTATTAAAAGCCATCCAAGTCAGAGAGGGTTCACTTTTCACATTTGAGATAGAAGTATTCATCTGCATGACACCCACTAAGATACTGGACACCTAAGGTTGATGTCTCAACTTTTGAGGGGCGTACCTCTCTTTGCAGAGCCTTGCTGCGGCTGTCTGCCTCATCCAGTTGGGTTTGCAGTGTGGTGCTATCCTGCTGGTGCTGGAGCTGCAGGGCTACCTGGCTCTTTTCCATCTCCTGCCAGGTCTGTTCAAGGGATCCAAGGCTATTTTTCAGCTCAGTGTTCTGGGCACGCAAACTACCAGAAGCAAAACAAAACTGAGTTCAATATGTAAAAGATGAGAGAAAAAAATTATGTAGTATCGTGTAAATCAAAACACGTGGGTGCTGATTAAAACAGATGAGACAGAGGGAGCACGAAGGTGGGGGTAAGAGCTCCCAGTAATGTAGATCAGTGCACCGACCTGGCAAGGTCCTTCTCCAGCTGCTGCTGTTTCTGCAGGGCTGCCTCCTTCTCAGTGCGCAGTGCTGCACATTCACTCTGCAGGTTGCTTTTGTCTTTCTGGTGAGTCTTCAGGAGTTCCTCATTCTCAGCCCTGAGGGAAGCACATTCACTCTGCAGACTGCTTTTTTCCTTCTGGTGCTTATTTACGATATCCTGTTTCTCAGATCGAAGAACAGAACATTCTTTGTGAAGGCCATTACACTCCACCTGCATGGACTGAAGTTCACTGGCTGTAAAAAGAAACGAGCAAGGTTTATGTAACAATGCTGTTTTTTAACAGATTGTATGTCCTTGATTTGCCTACAGATAAAGCAAAAACTACCAAAAAACATGTTTTTAATTATACTTTGATTCACCAGTGTATAAGTATGAAGAGAAGTCTGCTTGTTAGAAACAAAATACATAGAGAGCGAGTAGGCCTCATGTCTTGGACAAGGAATGGTAATATTATTTGATTTATTAATACACAGTTCATTTCCATGTAAGAATTATTTTCAGTGCAAATGCTCCATTTCATGCGTTTATAACTACCAGGGGCACCGTGTAGTACCTTGTATTTCTGCAGTTTTCTGCCACTGCTTGCTCTGCTGCTGAAGGTCACGCTGCAGGTTGTCAATCTCACGCTCGTACTTGTTGGCCGTTTGACGCCATTTGTCCAGATCATTGGAGACAGTCGCCAGGTTAGACTGGACGGCAGCAACGTCACGGTCCCGCTCGGCAGCTGCTGCCTCCAGGGCACGTTTCAGCGACTTCACTTCATCACGTGCGCTTTGTAGCTCATCGTGTGAGCTGGAGGAGACGTCTATCTGCTCTCTGAGAACACCCATCTCATCATGGAGCTGCCGCAGCTGACCTGTCCAAACCGGAGTCAGTGTTTGAATTAGAGACAGTGTCAATTTTAAAAAAAGATTAATATTATGCATATGCTTCTAATCCACAAATAGATGTACCTTCAAGAAGTTTTATCTGTTTGGCAGAATCATCAGCTTGTTTTTTCTTCTCCTTTGTCTCTTCCTCCAGGATACCTACACAGCATTTAATTGTACAAGTCATGTCATTTATTTGGTGTTGGGTGCATGCACACATGTGTGAATGCAATAGAAAATGGAGTGGATGGTCCTATTTAACATTGGAGATGTGGCGTGTCACCTTGTAGCTCCATGCATTTATGTTTCTCTGTGTTAGCTAGGTCCTTGGCCTCTCGAAGTTCATCAGTCAAGCGCTGAATGATTTTTTCAGAGTCACCAGAGGAGCCCATCTTTGCCTTGGTCAGATCATCTAATGAAGAAGAAAAAAAATGGGGATCCCAGTTAGAAGAATCATGATCTTAACATGGACAGGCTCCATACATTTGCCATAAAACTACAAAAATAATGAAATGTTTGACAGTTTTACTTTTACTGCAGTCCCAAATATTTAACCAGGACTGACATACTAGATGATTTCCCAAGATATTCAAAATGGGCCTATTACATAAAATAATTGCTAACCCAGAAATAGAAACAAGTGTCTTATCTACACTTTTTTCATTCCAAATTATCCATTACCCCAGTCACATATGAGTCTGTAGCGATTCTACATTACTCATTAATAGTACCTAAACAATGCACAAAGGTAATAGGCTTGCCAGCGTTGTCAAGGGTCTGTTGTGTTTCCTGGAGGTGGAAACAGGCTCCACAAATACTTGTGCTTTGCAAATGCCTAGTGAATATCTCGAGCCCCTAATCTACCACAGCTAGGAAAAGAGATGACCTCATCCCAGAACGAACATTTGGCAGGGGACAGGTCAAGCATGTGCACCATAAATGGAGACGCACCAGAACCTGAACTGCCCTGAAATCCAATATTTATTGTGAAAACTGTGTCTACATCCATCAAACATGGCTACATAATCACACGAAAATCCACATGATTGTAAAAATGTTAGCAGGCGGTATTGATAAGTGTCCCTAAAATGAAGCGGTGTGAAACAAAGGCTGAGAGCTGGTGACACCCTCTGACTCGAGCACATGACCACCCCGCTGTGTGCCAGACAAAGCATGGGGGGACAGTGTGATTGTGTGTTCCTTCATATGCGAGTGAGTGGGCACCCTGTGAGTATGCAATCTGTATTCACTTTCTGTGAAAGATGAATGCCCTACAAAGACAGCACAGGGAATAAAGGGTATTTCAAATGAGGGTGCAACATGTTATCTTTAGCGAGATTAGTTATTACGGCAAAAATGTCTTAGTGTCACAGAATGACACCTGACAGCATAGTAATGGAATTAGTCTGTGTGTAAAAATACCTTGCAGACTAGTTGGGAATATTGAGCATCACACTGCCTCAAGTGACGACAGGAAAGAAAAAAATTGAGGAGAAAGTCTTTTTTTAGCTCCGGTGCTGAAGGCTAGACCCATCGTGGCCCATCTTCGCCTGCTGTCTGTTTCCTTCTCATCGAATGTGACAGCATTCTTTAACTGAATCAGGGGGTTAGCACCACTCGCACGGAAAGTCTACAGTATTCCTTTTAAACTGCTGATCATAAAGGGAGATCATTTTACAGCTAACAAATATTCTTTATGCAGCTGAATCTCAAATATCTTCATCTCTCTGAATTACTGAGGTACACTATTGTTGTGAGGACACTGTTTGCTTTGTGCTCCCTATATATTGTGCAGTGAAGCATTACAAATTCATTCATCATGCAAAATTTATTCAGTCACCAACGTACTTGCACTTTTTCCTATGAATGTCCCCGTCGATTTTCATATTCGCTATATTGCGCCATCATTGCGCTGTCCTTTGCATTCTATTCTTATTAGTCACCCTAAATGTCATAGCTAACACACATCAGTCAGCTGACATGCCCTCTGTGCAAAGAGACTCCATCTTCTAATAAGCTGTTGACACAGGAGACACTAGCCTCTAAAACAAGGCCATCTACAGCACTGTAAGCTCTAAAAGCCATCCAGCTGTCCTTACAGGGCCAGACACTCATTTTAAGTGTGACTCAGGGTTTTCCACCCCCCTTTCCACACTCAGTTAGCGAGATGTGCTGTGTCAGGTAGGAGCCATTAGAGGAGCAAAACAATGCAAAGTCATTCACTTCAAATCAGTGGTGTCTATATTTACCTTTAATCACAGATACGTTATTCAAGGGATCACTCAGCTCTTTCTCATCCATTTTCTTATCTATAACAACATAACAAAAAAACAAAAAAAAAAACAAGACATATCACATGCACAGATAAAGAAAGAAAGCTTTAAATGAAATTAATATTGCTTAAAAAGACCCCAAACAGACCTGACAAAATCTTTTGTTCTTTTTCTCACTGTTAGATTTGAGATGTTTTTAATTGTAAACACAAAAATGTTTGAACACACAAATACTACTGGAAGAGACAGGTGCAGAGAGCTGCTAGGGAAGAAGGATTTTAGGAGTATGTTACAGTAAAATAATTAATGAAGGGGTTAAGAATAAAACTTAACAGGAAAATATTACCTTAGATTATCCAGGAGCTGCGGTAATCAGTGTGCTGAGGCTACAGCAGTCCCTGACATGAAGAACTCTTCTCCAACTATGAGGTTTGTTCAGATGCGAAACGGACCAGTCCAAACTTGAGGGGGGTGGACAGTGATGACAGACACTTTGTACCAGACCTTCCTGCTATTGGTGGGCTGAAGCCAGTGAGGGGGAAAAATTAAACAGGGTAAAGTAAACAGTAAAGTAGCTTAAATATGATCCTAATGCTACACTAGAGACGCGTCAGATGGGCGTCCTTAAAAATTTGATCCCCCCCTCTTTTGTGGCTCAGGTCCTCAGCCCCTCCACACTGGGTCATGTATCCAAGTAGGGCATCTCGGAAGCTGCAGCTGCATACTGACACAGAGAGGTTTTGTTCAGGGGGCTGAGCTGCTCTCTGGCTGGTTGGTACTGATGTAAAAACCTACAGGATGGCAGTGAATAGGGACTGCCAGCGTAGGAGTGTGTTTCTTGCATTCACTTCCTCTCTTGTTTTGTCCTGTATTTCACTGGGTTTTCACTTTATACCAATTACTGTCTTTTAGGGTTAGATATACACCGGACTCTAAAGGTGTAATTTTACATGTATAATCTTTAGGGATAATTTATGTATCTTATAGTGATTTCTTACTTTATTGGACTGTGTGTTAGCCTCTTCAGTAGGCTTTAAAATTATGGTGAGAGAGGTAAAAACAATCAAAACAATCCCAAGACAGAAATAGGAGGGGTTACAGTGGGAGGTATAAAAGGGTGAAGGGTGTTTGTTTCCATTTAAACATAAAGTAACACAGACAGGGTACGAAGACCTTATTTGACTAATCTTTCACACATCAGCTCATCTTCTTCTTTGAGGCTGTACAAGCCTTGTTCCAGTAACAACATAATGCAACAGGTTTCCAAGATCAATGCAAGCTTAATGTTTTACTGAGAATTAGTTAGCAAATGCAACACCAACTTAATCCATTTATGCAGGAAAAGGCGAAATATGTTTTTGACTAGGGTAGATTTGTTATCCCTTGGCCATGCTGATAACTAACAGTTGTAGGTCTCATTTTGGTCCTCATCATCTTTCTAACAGCGTCACTTCCCATCTTGAGAAACTAACAAATGACCCAAAAGAATTTGCTAGAAATGTTGTCATCATCTTAGATCAATGTCTCAACTTCAACCAGCATGTCAAACATTAAGTTCAGACTTGCGGTGTAAGTTACCTTACCTTACCTTTATATGTGTATGTGTATATATATATATATACATAAATACACACACACACATACATACATACATACATACATACATACATACATACATACATACATACATACATACATACATACATACATACATACATATATATATACATATATATATATATATATATATATATATATATATATATATATATACACATACATATATATATATATACATACATATATATATATATACATACATATATATATATACATACATACATATATATACATATACATACATATATATATATACATACATACATATATATATATATATATACATACATACATACATACATATATATATATATATATATATATATATATATATATATATATATATATATATATATATATATATATATATATATATATATATGTGTGTGTGTGTGTGTGTGTGTGTATGCATGCACATCTCTCTCTCTAGCTAGGTTATTTAGATAGCATTACAAACGGCTATCATTTATCCCCGTTTACTTAAAATTGAGGCATTAAATGTGGCTAAAAACCCTTTTAACTGCTACAACTTACCAACATAATCACTCCACCATGTAAGAACGTTTAACCACTGTTAGTAAGTTAGTTTTAACCTACTAAGTAAGTTAGTTTTAATGGTTAACCTAGCATTAGCTAATGAATAACGTTTGCCGCTAATTGGAGGCGTAACCGACTCCGTGTTAGCGTCAGCTGCCTTTGACTCCTCCTACAATAGGCACGACGTTACGGCGAGCAGTGGAAGCACTTTTGTGAATAATAATTGAGGTGGGTGTTACCTCGGAGAGTCATAGTTGTTACGTGTCTGTGGAGTTTAGTCATAGGAGTGAACCAGAAGAGATGCTTAGATAACTTAGTTCTGCTATTACAACAGCAGGGAGAGGAAGAAGGAGGGAGGAATGACTGCTAAGTTTTTCTTTAGCTAGCCTGAGCTACTACTACATGTACGGCAGTTTTTTTCTCTCAGTTACCTCATTTGCTGCTGCTGATCTGCTGTGTTTTGCTTCTCCCCGATGACTTCCTTTATCTCAGCCTGGATTTGGAGTGAAAGGTTTTGGCTTCCTGAAAATGTCACTTGGGCGGACTTGGAGCATCCACCACCTGGCGTGGAGTACCCCAGACTCTGGAACATGCTGTATGCCTTCCCTCTGGCTGCCGTAGTTTACTTTCTGAGACTGCTGTTTGAAAGGTAAAATAGATTTTTGTGTGTCTGTGTAGCGCTAGTTTGTTCTGCACCGGTATGATTGGGCTTCGAGAACTTTTACTTACAAAGAAAAGATTACACCAAACGGCACCATACAAATGTTGCTACATGAACTTTAATATATGAGTCACTCTCTCTGGAGACTAGCAACTCTCTGTGGACCTACTATGTTAACAAAAATCCTGTCACGTGGCTTTTCTTGTGACAGATAATTATAGATCTCTTTTTTTTTAACAAGAATACGTAAGAATGCAAGAATTTTTATTGGCTTCTGTGGCAGTTTTATATTTTACTGTGTTTGCATTGTTGTGAGGTGATGACACTGCTGATGAGAAACAGAAACAAGTTTTTTTTTTGTTTTGTTTTTTTGGAGGGAGGGGGATGCAGATCATACATTCTTTCTGATTTGCTCACTAGCTCTTTCACTTCCTGTTTTCCTGTTTGAATAAAATGTCTAGCGATGGACACTATTCTGTACCAATATTATGCCAATAAACAGTGGTTCTCTTCAGTAGCTCTGTGATTCTGAGTCACTACTTCCAGTCCTGATCCAGGCAGTCAAAACAGATACGCCTTTCCAACCAAATCACTCCTCGTACTGGTTCCTAATCTAGATCTGGTTTATTGCTTTTGCATAACAAAGCTGAAGAGCTGGAGCTGGTATGGTACCTTAATATTAATTATACCTTCAATCTCATTCATAGAATGTATATAAAAGATGAAGGTACACACACTGATGCTACTCGTTGCTTCGTGAAGCATTTTTTGACACTTTAGTTTTAGAGTTTTTGTGCGGTGCACTCCGATGAACTTTGCCCGTTTTTCAAAGCACTCATGCACTGGCGTCACTGTTCAGTCCTGGAAGCTGCAGTTTATGGCCCCAATTACATTTGAGCCAGTTAGAGAAGCCTTACATGAGTCACCCTCCTTGACAAACGGGATTTTCAAACTGAGCAAAAAAAACCTGATTTGCTGGCTAACTACAATCTTTCAAGTAACATTTCCGATGAGAGAATCTGGTTAATTAAAGAATCTGTGCAGGTAAGGACGTCTTTACGTAGGAGGTATATTAAAATGACTCCTCTGGCATACTCTGGAATGAGAGAATTACATTTAAGGGAATGGCATTGCACGTTATGTGATTTTTAAACAAGGTTTTCCTCTGTCCAAACCTCACGACTGCACTAAAAGTCATGTTTTTCAGCTTAGTTTTGGTTCATGGAAACTGTCTGAAATTGAGCATTCAGGGACAGCCCTGTCTACTCTGTGCTGCTATTCATTCAGTTTTTTTTTTCTTCTTTTTTCCGTGTTGTGAAAACTGTTCTAGATATGTTGGGTGTTTTTAGGCTGATGTGTGATGAATTTAATAAACACCGGTCAAGTCAACCAGATGATCCCGTGACACAAATTAGCATTTTGGTAGGCAGAGTATCATTCCCATACTCTGCGTCCCATACTCTCACATGACGAACTTTGTTTAGGCTAGGTGCAACATTCCTCAGGATCCCTTCATTTCAGCATTTCCTTGTGTCTCCCCCTATAGCTTCTGTTATGCTTCCTTCGTCTTAAACAAATGTATGCAAGGCGTAACTCTGTGGGCAAACTGTGAAAGCTCCACAGCTCATGTAAATGGTGGAATCTCCTAGCAAATGTTGGATAACCCTCTGTTTTGTTTTGCTTTTCTTGGAGACACTAAACAACTCTCTCTAAGTCTCTCCCTGTGTGAATTTCTCTTCTAATACCATACACTTCTGCTTCCCCACCCTCTTCTTTTTGCCCCTCTGTCTGTGTGTATACAGGCTAGTGGCCAAGCCCTGTGCCCACATACTTCAGATTCAGGCGGGAGTGCCTCGGCAAGCTCAGCCCAATGCTATCCTGGAGAGGCTGTATCAGTCCAAAGCGGTACATAAAGCCCGTGTTTGTTCTGTAGTCTATTACACGTCCCTGTACACACTGCAGCAGCAACATGATGTTATTGCACTGGAACACACCGCCACAGTCATAATGATATGTTCAGTCAATACCTATTGTCATGTGACAGGCATACCTATTGGTTTTGTGGTTTTACAAGGAGTGGAGAGTTATTTTATGTTTGTCCTCTTTAGAGTCCAGATGAAAGGCAACTGGAAGGACTCTCCAAGCAGCTGGACTGGGATGTACGGAAAATACAGAGATGGTTTCGCGTCCGTCGGAACCAGGACAGGCCCAGCACACAGAAAAAGTTCTGTGAGAGCATGTACGTAGGTTTCTACAGGGGTTTCTGCTTTGTAATGTACAAACAATTGAGGGGATTTAACAGCGCTAGCCCATGCACGTGCATATAAGCTCCTGTCATATAAATTGTTTTGAAATGCTGCGCAGGCATCCACGGTCCCCAGAGAATTAATCCAATGTGCCTGTCAGCATCTGCTTGAGGACTTAGCTTAATACTTTGCAGACAGTAGTTGTTCACAAGAATTTTCTAGATGGGTTGCCATAATATTTAGTGAAAATCTCTTAAAAATGTATTTTAACCATCTTGGTGATCACTTTTGATACACTCATCAAGTAAAAATGTAAATAGGCCAAGTATTTTGGTTTTGAAACCTTACAGATGCCAGTCTAAGTGCTACTTAGTAAATGTTAAAATGATCACTGGGAGTGTGCTTATGTATGTAAGTGCCTCCGGTGTATGCTAAATTCGTCTTTCTATTCTTCTCTTTCCTTTCAGGTGGCGTTTCACTTTTTACCTGGCGATTTTTATTTATGGCATCAACCATCTGTGGTCGGTAAGTTTAAAATGTACTTTTTTCCCTCTGCAATACTATTACGGTTCACGGAAGCGGTTCTTATTGTTGGCTCGTAATAGGTGAACCTGCAACAGTATAATGCATGTTTTTGTAATCTGTTTCCTTCAGACATCGTGGATGTGGGATACCAGAGAGTGTTGGCAGAACTACCCTTTTCAGGTTAATATTTTTTTCTGCTTACGCATTATATTTGATTACTTTTATTATAAGGAGACTCTGTTTACTAGAGCTGGGCGATAGAACGATAACGATATGTATCGCGATATAACTTTTACTCGATAGAGAAATTAAGCTATCGCGATAGACCTCGCCGCTCTTGTCCTCTTAAAAAAAAAAAAAAAAAAAAAAAAAAAAAAGGTCAGCCAATCCAAATTAAGCAGCGCAGAGCCGAACCAATCACAGCCGCAGCGTCACGTCGCGTGACTTGTTACGTACAGCACAAGTGCCAAGCCGCACGTGTGTTTGTTTGGGAAACAGCCAGCGGGTAATGGAGCCAGCGCGTAATGGAGGAAATGAGTGTGCCGACTAGAAAAATCAACCGAGCGTGACCGAAGAGAAAACAGATGATGGTTGCAATGCCGGAGAGATTGTCGAACGGAAGAGCCATAGAAGTTCCGTAGTGTGAAGGTATTTCGGCTATTTCAAGTCTGACAAAAACAGAGTAGCGTGCACTGTAAATGTGCCGAAAGCAAGTCACACTGTGCGCCACGTTATTGTTTCGGTGAAATGAATTTCTACAATACTGTTACTGTTAATTCTACTCTGCAGTGTTTAAATGCTTACATATACACACAGTTACTGTCCCTCCACACATACGACTCTGTTCTGCTTCTATGCCCCAGCTTTGTTTACTTTTTCCCACCGAGGCTTCTAGACTTCTGATTGGCCAACATTTCTGCACGGTTAGGAATCTAGCGCCACCTGCTGCTTTGGCATGTTCATAGCAGCGTTTTCCTTCATTTCCCCCTTTATGTGTGGACGGGATTATTTTTTAAAACGAAAACGGAAAATCTCCGTTTTCAAAAATACCCGTGTACGTGTGGACGTAGCCTCAGTCTCTGACTGGAAGCGCTAATTCGTCATTCGGCTTTTGTCAGACTAAAGTAACTGTTAAAACTGTTTGAAAAGCTCAGCTATACAACAAGGAGAGATTGAGAATTTCCTTTTAGTTCTCAGTTTATTTGATATTGACAAAGGTTAGTCAGTTTTGTCTGTTCTTCTGTAAAACAAACTAAGATTTATTTTTAGAATTAATATTTTGTTTCTAAGTGGAATTGACAATTTAGTCTGTTTCGTTTGTTCTATTTTGAAACTTAAACACTTTAGCGGCTGCCTTTTGTGTAGTTTGCAATATTTGCCTTTATTTATCTGAAAAAGTCTCATGTTCCTTAAGTACATCTACCCTGTTGAACTTATTATGGGAAATAAATATTTAAATAAAAACAAGCTGCTGATTATTTCACATTTTACTTGTGAGCAACGGCACATTTAAATCTTACAAATATAGTTATTTGGCTTATATCGTGATAGATATCGTTATCGCCTGAAATGAAAAAAACATATCGTGATATGAAAAAATCTCATATCGCCCAGCTCTACTGTTTACCACCATAATGTTAACAGGTCAGTTGGTATTGCTACATATTTATCAAAGGTGTGTTTCTTTCACTCTCTCCCAAAGCCACTGAGTCCTGAACAGCACAGCTACTATCTTGTAGAGCTGGCTTTTTATTGGTCTCTGATGTTTTCCCAGTTCATAGACATTAAAAGAAAGGTGAGTCCAACAACAACCGGCCTAACTAACTATTAATTGCCTCAATAAATGCACATTGCCTTTTGTATCAAAGCCAAATCCTTTTTTTTTTTTTTTTCTTAAAGGAAGCGTGTAGGATTGTATCTTGATTATGTGCTCTGGCTAAAAGGGCAATAAAGTATACATTCAAAAATAAGTAGATCACATGGAAATTGGCTTGTTTTTCATGTGTTTGGGCAGGCCACCATTTGATCTTGTTTTAAACTGTGTCTACAGATGTAAACGCTTGAACACAACCACAAAGAAAATTACAGCCTATTTCAAATCTGCCTGCAACATTTCAGGGAGCTTCATTTTTCTTCCTGACTGTGGGCCGTTCCATAACCCTCTATTTCTTCTTTGTAAACTACCCATTTGATGCATTTGTGTGCTGAGGATCCTTTTGCCCTGTAAAAGGGCACCTTACAGGTCCACCTCAGCTCGTGGGCATTTCCATTTTCTTTAAGCACAATAGGATGCAGAATTTAAAGAGCAATTAATAACTGCAAAGCTGTAGTACTATAATACTTCCAGTGCCACGCTTTAGATTTGGGATGAGCTTCATATGCTAAAAGCTGTTTTTATTCTGTGCCACTTGTAAAGGATTTTCCTTACAGGTGATTGCTTTATGCCAAATGATTTGGAGCTCTTCCTTTGTCAGACTTGAAGGAATCCAGCCTTTGTAGTGAAAACTTTTTAAGAACGCTTTTTAGATCATGGCATGGTAAGACCGCACACTAAAAGTGAATAATTAAAGAACTCAAGATTCTAGATGTCAAAGGTTTAAATAAGAGGTTTAAATAAGAGATTCCTCCTGTTACCACCTAAGCAGGTTCTAATCAACAAATCTGGAACATGTGTTCCCACTTTATGGATTTAAAGTGGTAAATGTAGTTGTGTGGCATTGCTAAATTTTGAAATTGGTTGCAGTTGCAGGTTAGGGATAACAGTTATATTAGACAAAGGATATTAAAAATGGAGCTGCCAGGGAATAGAAATAGGGAGCGATCACAGAGAAGGCTTATGAATGTAGAGAAGGAGAGGGTTGGTGTGACAGGCGGTACAAAGGAAAGGGCAAGATGGGAAAGGATGAGAGATGATCCACTGTAGTGACTGACAGAAGAAGAAGAAATAATTGGATTAGGCATGGTGCCTCAAAGCAATATGGTTCTGGGCTTGGACCTTGCTAGCCAGTTAGGGCCTTTATGTGTGGAGTTTGCAGGCACAGAGAACACATGCATGGATTTACAATACTGTACGTACACGATTTCCTTCCACTGTCCAAAGACATGCTTGGTTGTATGAATAGCTGGAGTGTGTTAAATAGATGAATGGTTTATTTAATTTGTTTTTGTTCAAAATAAAGTACAAAAATGAGCTACATCAGTGAGGTTGGTATCAGACAAACACAAATTTGTGACAGTCTAAACAAATGTTTTAAGCCTGATAGGGAGTAGGTGGAAGTTTAACATCTATCGTTATGTAAAAACAAACTAAAAATGACAAACTGAACTTTATAGACTCTGCATATATTCTCATTAGCTACAGATGTGTGCACATAACACTAAAAATGGACAATAGTAATGCCTACATGAGCAGAGTGAGAACTCAACAGAAAAGCTAAACAACTTGAATTACAAGCTAATTCATCCTCAGATTCACATAGTGATTTGCTTTTACACCATCGTGTGAACTCATGTTTCACTTCTGATTCTCTGCACTGTTTAAAAGTGGGCCAAATGTTGGCTTTTTGAACCATCAGTTTCATCAAAACTTCAGGTTCAAATACACATGACTGTTCAAATACATGTAACTCTACGCCCTACGCTGCCATTCCAGTATTTTCACTTTGTATGATAAACTGCATTCTTGCGTCCAAGATGGCGCTGGAGTGACGGCAGCCTGGAGTGACGGCAGCCTTTCCAAGTAGCTCTGCAACACCGCACCTTTTTTCTTAACTTTAACTTTTTTAGACTAGGTTTTTCAAAGTTTTTTTCACCTTCCTCTACTTATACCTCTTAGATATAGCGATACAAGATGGATAATGCACTTTTCAAAACTTCTGGAACCAGCTCCTTCATTTATTCGAGAGCGGAGCTGCTGGCACTAAAAACAAAGGGACAGACCGGCATGCGACACAACATCCCGGCCGAGCTAAAGAGGAGCTACAGAGGCTGTAAAGCTGGAGCGAGGAGAGCGGATCACCGGAGGCGATTCAAACCATCAATCCCGACAGTGATCATGGGCAACGTGAACTCGTTACAGAATAAGATTGACGAACTGTGCGCTCTGAACAACCACAGACTATACCGTGAGTGCAGCTTGTTTATCTTCACGGAGACGTGGCTAACCGAGCTAACGCCGCAGGCTAACGTAGACCTATGCGGTTTCACATCTGTGAGAGCCGATAGGGACACGCAGGCCAGCGGAAAAAGCAGAGGTGGGGGACTCATTGTCTACGTTAACAACAGATACTGTAACCCTGGACACGTCTCCGTTAAAGTTTCGGTATGCCGTCCGGACCTGGAGCTGCTAGCTGTTAGCTTGCGGCCATATTATCTACCTCGGGAGTTCAGTCATGTGATCTGTGTGTGTGTTTACATCCCTCCGAGGGCCGACGCAACAGCTGCCTGTGAGAAAATACACACAGTCACAGCAAGACTTCAGACACAAAACCCCGAGGCTTTCATTATTATATCTGGAGACTTTAACCATGCCACACTGGATTCTACTCTGGCTGCTTTTCACCAGTTTGTGAATTGTCCCACAAGGAGCAACAGGACAATTGACCTACTGTATGCTAATGTGAGAGATGCATACAGAGCCACCCCCCTCCCCCCACTAGGGAAGTCAGACCACAACCTGGTTTACCTACAGCCACAATACACACCCCTCGTCCAAAGGCAGCCTGTCACAACGCGCTCCATCCGGAGATGGACCCCAGAAAAGGAGGATGCTCTGAGAGACTGCTATGACACCACAGACTGGGATGTGCTCCTGAGCCCACATGGTGAGGACATAGAGGGGGCGACACACTGTCTTACAGACTACCTCAACTTTTGTGTGGACACAGTCGCCCCTGCTAAGACGGTACGGTGTTATCCTAATAACAAACCGTGGGTAACACAGGAAGTCAAAGCTGTCCTCAACATGAAGAAGAAGGCTTTCAGGAGCAAAGTGAAGGAGGAGATGAAAGCAGCACAGCGGGAGGTGAAACGCTGCCTGAGGGAAGCAAAGGACACCTACAGGAGGAAGGTGGAGCAGAAGTTGGAGAGGAACAATATGAGGGAGGTCTGGAATGGTGTGAAAACCATCACAGGCCACAACACCAAGAAAAGCACAGTGGGGGGGACTGTGGAGAAGGCAAACGAACTCAACAACTTCTTCAACAGGTTTGACCAGCCCACAACCCCCCCACCCTCACCCTCACCTTCACTACAGAGTCCTCTCCCCACTCTCCTGCCTCCCTCGCTTCCCCCCCTTCCTGACACCATGACACCCCCCTCCTCCAATCCCTCTCTCAGCAGCAAGACATCTCCCCCCCTCCCCTCCTCCCAAACATCTCCCAGTGTCACAGTGGATCAGGTCAGGAGGCAACTGAGGAAGCTTCGCCCCAGAAAGGCAGCAGGCCCAGACAAGGTGTGTCCTAGGATGCTTAAGGCGTGTGCTGCTGAACTTGGGGAGCCGCTACAACGAGTCTTCAACCTCAGTCTGCGACTGGGGAGAGTGCCCGCCCTATGGAAGACATCCTGCATCGTCCCGGTCCCCAAAAAGAACCGGCCCAATGAGCTGAATGACTTCCGACCGGTGGCACTGACGTCACATCTTATGAAGACTCTAGAGCGGCTCTTCCTCAACCTCCTCCGACCACAGGTACAACATGCCCAGGACCCACTACAGTTTGCATACAAGGCGGGTGTCGGAGTGGAGGATGCCATCCTGTACCTCCTACACAGAGCCCACTCACACCTGGATGGGGGAAAAGGCACGGTCAGGATCCTGTTTCTTGACTTTTCCAGTGCCTTTAATACCATCCGGCCCTGTATGCTTCAAGAAAAACTGAACAGGATGGAGGTGGACCCCTGCCTGGTGGCTTGGATCTCCGACTACCTCACCGACAGACCACAGTACGTCAGGCTGAAGGACATCACGTCTGACACAGTGGTCAGCAGCACAGGAGCACCACAGGGAACTGTGCTGTCCCCTCTTCTCTTCACCCTGTACACCTCTGACTTCTGCTACAACTCTGAATTATGCCATATTCAGAAGTTTGCAGATGACACGGCCATCATGGGGTGTATCTGGGATGATCAAGAAGAGGAGTACAGAAGTCTGGTGAGGAACTTTGTCGCATGGAGTCACACAAACCACCTGCAACTCAACACCTCAAAGACTAAGGAACTGGTTGTGGACTTCGGGAGGTCCAGAGAAGGTCCACTGCCAGTTCAGATAGAGGGGGAGGAGGTGGAGGTGGTCAACAAGTACAAGTACCTCGGGCTGTGGGTGGAAAATAAACTGGACTGGTCATGCAACACAGAGCACCTGTATAAAAAAGCCCAAAGCCGACTGTACTTCCTCAGGAGGCTGAGGTCTTTTAACATCTGCAGGAAGCTCCTGAGGATGTTTTACCAGTCAGTGGTTGCTGGAGTACTTTTCTATGCTGTGGTGTGCTGGGGGAGCAGCACAGCAAAGAGGGACTCATCCAGGCTGGAGAAACTGATCAGGAGGGCTAGCTCTGTGGTCGGCATGAAGCTGGACACTCTGGTGACAGTGGCAGAGAAAAGGACATTAAAGAAACTGATGGACATTATGAACAATGCTGGGCATCCTCTGCACACGGCCATAAACAATCAGAAGAGTCTGTTCAGTGACAGGTTGCTTCTCCCCAAGACAAGAACTAACAGACTTAAAAACTCCTTCGTCCCACACGCCATCAAACTGTTTAACTCCTCTCTGGAGGGAGAGGGAGGGGAAACAGGAGGACAAAGGAGGGGGGAACAACTAAGCTGTAGTGCCTCTGCACCTCACTGTACAATACCTTGTGCAATACTTTTTGTAAATAGTCAACAGTGCAATAGACTCAATACTTGAAATGTGCAATTCACTTGTATTTTTATTTTTTATTCCTATTTATTCTATTTATCCCCTTTGTATATTTTATTTATATTTGTCTCTATATATATATATATATATATATATATATATATATATATATATATATATATATATATATATATATATATATATAAAAAAATAAATAAATAAACAGTTCTGTAACTAACTTCGGTCGTTGCTGTGCTTTTTTTGGAAGTCGAATTTCCCAGAGGAACCCACCCGAGGGATTAATAAAGTTCTATCTTATCTTATCTTATCAAGTTAATATGCTATTATTTAATGTGCCAGTAACATGAACGTCTTCTCTACCTCATTACCTTTCTTTTGTTACCTACATTTGTTTTTCTGATGGCAGGATTTCGTGATTATGCTTGTCCACCATCTGGCTACCATACTTCTCATCACTTTCTCCTATGGTAACAACATGATAAGAGCTGGCAGTATGGTCATGTGTGTGCATGATGCATCTGACATCTTCCTCGAGGTAAAGTAAATCTTTTAGATGTTAGACATGATCCTGGTAAAGAGGGCTCTTGGCTTAACTCAGCAAGGCTGCCCGTGTAGGTATCCAACATGTATGTAAACACAGCTAGGAACACAGAAGCTGTGATGTGAGATACTTGTACTACCAGTTTTACAGAGAAACAACGCATTGACATTACAGTAACAGTGTGACACTGGTGTATATTACAACAGTGGGTTTTATTCTTATCATTCTTATTGTTGTTATTATTATTATTGTTATTGTTATTATTATTAATCCCTAATGTATTATTTATTCCTAAGGCAGCCAAGATGGCAAACTATGCCAAGTACCAGAGGCTATGTGATGGCCTCTTTGTCTTCTTCAGCATAAGCTTTTTCATCTGTCGACTTGTCATCTTTCCCTTCTGGTGAGGAAAAACAAGAGCTTTCTTCCTTATATTTATTGTAAAACTCTTGTTATCTTCTCACCTGTTTATTACTATTTTCTTAACTGTTATATACAGATACATCTGCTAAAAATCTGCATGTTTTTGTTGTAGGATTATTCACAGTGTTCTGGTTGAGAGCTGGGAGATTGCCGGGCCTTATCGGGCCTGGTGGCTGTTGAATGGGTTGCTGCTGGTCCTGCAGTGCCTTCACATTATCTGGTTCTACCTCATCATGGGCATTGCCATCAAAGCCATTTTCAGGGGAAAGGTTAGTTTTGGGATCGGTTGTGGAAATTGATTTTCACATTTAACCAAGGCAGCTGGGTTTCCCTCCCCTCTTGTATCCTGTCACATTTTGTCAATTTCAGTATATGATACTAAGGCTAAACTGTGCTATTGTTTGTAATACAGCCACATTTAATCTAGCACCAAGATCCCTCAGTATCTCAGTTTTTCTATCATGCTAATCAGATAACATTAGCAATGATGTGACCATGGTAAACATTACTCGCTTAACATCAGCTCAAATTCATTAGGGTACTTATAGTCTCACATTGGAGCTAGCATAAGGTTCAGTTTTTAAGCCATGATTCATAACTAGTAGTTAAACTAATACTTCTTTTACAGGTGGCGAAAGACGATCGCAGTGACGTAGAGAGCAGCTCAGAAGAGGAGATTTGTAGCAGTACAGACCCAAGCCGGAACCAAACCCTCAAGGGAAACAGTCGCACCAGTAACCTTAATGGAGAAGCTCATGACCACTGAGTACCAAAGAGGGGATATTTTATTTCAAGTGTGGCCTTCATTCACCAGCGTGCCTGTGAAACCCACCGTGTCACTGTGACCTTCTGAGAAGAACTGTTGCCCACTCAGAAAAATGTGTTTTTCAAACAGAGGGAGGACCTGAACAGAGGAACTCCAGTTTTGGCATACAGACTTTTATAGTGTGAAGTTTACATCTGCTGTTGCTTACAGGAGTGGACAGCAACGTGTGTTTGTGTGTGTGTGTGTGTGTTCTTAAAGTTACACTAAACAGCACCAAATGGATGACTGCTCACACGGCTACTGCTGCATATGTACATGTCAATAATTTCTATTTTGAAACTTGGTAAAATGTTTGACTAATGAAAGAAGAAATCACGTCATTTGCCTTACTGAGTTAGGCTTTAGAATACAATTCCAAATGCCAAAGATGTCCTGATTCAAAAAAACCAAAGATTTCGTAATAAAACATTTGCATCAAATCCAGTGGTGATTTTCTTTCATTCTTTATACTGTAATGAGTGTAGAACGAAAACTACTGTCTTGACTGTGAAAACTGTCTTCACACATTGCCTTATTTCATATGATGAAAGCATAACCATAATAATTTAAATATATTTTATTGGAAGAGTAAATGGTAGGAACATTTTGGAACTGTTGGGATTCATCGTATAAACATGCGTACGCGTTACAACCTTCCTGTCCTCACTGCTGTAGCAAGCAAAAATCTCCATGAGTAACATTTATAATAATCAACAATAATACTTAGAAAACAAAACTTAAAGTAATTTTTAAGCAATCTGAGTCAAGCTTCTTCAGTATATTATTTTCGTGCACTTCTCCAACATCTCAAAAAGGTCTTCGCTGAAATCATTGTACTTCAGGCTGAAAGAGTTAGTAACAACAGCAGTGGTTAGACACTTAATTTTCTTTCGTGTGCACACTCTGGCTTAAGCGTTATTAACTAAAGTGAATCGCGCTTACTTCATCTCCTGCATCCCGTGGCTGTCCTGCATGACTTGGACAAGTGCTGGGATGGAAGCATCGGTCAGTGAGTTGTTTCTCATTTCCAGCTTCTTCAGTGTCTTACTGGCTCTTATTGCAGTGCACAAGTCTTCAACGCAGGCATTGGTCAGCTGGGTCATTTCAACACTACAAAACAAACAGACCAACATTTAAATGTAGTGGACTATAATGTGGTGATTATGATCACATCATTTTTTTCAACTCACTCCAGCTCTTCCAACAGGCAGCTTGGGTGTGCAACAGCATCCCAGAGATGTTTAACCCCTTGGTCTCCTACTTTATTTAAACCCACGCTCAGGGACTTCAGTTGAGAAGTCCCACTTTTCAGCACTGAGCCCAGTTCCTCAAAGACTGGTCGAGTTAACTCACATCGTGTCAAACTGTAGGGTGGGGCAAAGCACACAATAATGCTGTTATCTGAAATTCACTAAATATTTGAGAAAGGTGTTGCTCTGTCACTAAAAAGTTAATACAAATGAGTCTACCCAAGTTTTTCTAAAGGGCAACCAGGCCGTCTCAGGGCTTGGCAGAGCAACAGCGCCCCCTCCTGGCCTAACTCATTCACTGACAGCTCCAGCTCTGATAGAGTACAGTACTCCGACATTAAGGCCTCCTTCAGATGAGAGCAGCATGCGCCTGTCAGCTGGCACGTATAGAGACTAAAAGAAAAGTTAAAAGGCAGAAAAATATGTAGTGGTGTGATTTTTGTGTTCTTATATTTTACTTTTTTTTTTTTTTTTAAATCTAGATGCAGTTTTATTTAAACAGTCTTACTTGAGGCTCTGTAGTTTACAGAGTGGATGTTGCAGGGATACGCACAAAGCCTCCACTCCGCTGTCATCCATCGTGTTTCGTGCCAGTATCACTTTTTTCAGCTCTGATTGTCCAGAACGCAAAGCTGCAGAAAAAACCTTCATGGACGCTTCAGTCAGATCACATCTGTCAAGCCTTTCAATAAACAATAATTATGTGTGTATGTCAGTGATTTAAATAAAAGCAGACAGGATACAAAAGTTTTAATGAAAACTACACTATTGAAGTACATACTTGAGTTCTTGAAGTTTGCAGTGAGGGCTATGCAGTGCGTCGCACAGTTTTGCAAATCCCTGGTCCTCAATCTTATTGAATGACATTACTAACAAGCATAGCTGAGAGGTGCCTGAGGTCAGCACAGAAACCAGGTCTTCACAGCTTTCCTCTGTCAGATTGCAACTTTGAAGACTAAAACCCAAAGCAGGTAAATCATTCTTCCAATTTTAAAAACAAAGATTGCTTAAAAAAAAAAGGGCAATTCTTACCATAATTCTTGTATCTTGCAGTCTCTGAGTCCAGTGCAGAGGATTTTGAACTTTTCGTCACCCAGGCGGGAGTAAGAGAGATCCAGCTCCGTGGTAATTCCTCTGTTGAGAGCTGAAGCGAGATGAGGAACAGCCCCAGTACTCAAAAAGCTTCTTTGCAAGCTGGTGGGTGGACAGCACAGTTTAAAGCAACAATCAATGCACTTTGAACATATGAATCAAATGATGTCAATTTTATCTAAACCTGTCTTACACTATCTTGAGTGATAGACTCATAGCTGGAGCCAGGACTTCTGCCATCTCTTCTGTTAGATTCTTTGTATTGTACAGATTCAACGACTTCGTCCCACCAAGGCATGTAACCACATAACTCCAAGGTACACAGTCTTGAAGGGTCAGGCTGCCATAGCTGAGGCCTATTCGTGCTGAGGAGTTGATGATCTCCTTAACCAAGCTCTCATTTTGAGCTTGATGAAGCAGGCGGAAGCATCTATAGTGCTCGTCTGCATTATATCCCTGCAGTGATTCCTCTGAGCTGCTTTTAAACCACTGCTTGAAATCTTTGACCCGATCAGGGTTGAACTCTCCCAGGAAGTTCTCCAGTGGTCTGCGCTGAGTTGGTTCAGAAAGCCCTGAAAGGAAAACATCTAGAAACTTTGTACCATCTTCGTGCTTCTTCAGCATCTTCTCAGCACTCGTATACGTCATCTTGCCCAAAAAGAAAGACAATGCCAGGATGAACTCCTGGATCAGCTGCGAGTGGAACGAGAGCACACATGTATCAGACTCCATTTCACCATCTATTCGCAGGAAAGTATCAACTGAGGTGAGAAACTGTTGAAAGCCAAAGGAATACATTTGCGCTTTGGTGCAGCTCAAATGCTGCTCAACAGAGCAATGAGAAGCCATCCTGCCGAGGGCCAACACCAGCTCTGTGCCCTCTGCTTGACTCAGCGAGAGCGTCTGGATCAAGCCAACCAGGATATCTACAAACAGCTGAGATAAAGTCTCGGGAAGTTTTCCTCCAGAATCAATAAGAGGCTTGTAAACAGAGCAAACTGTCCAACAAAATCTTGGAGATGTACAGAAATCATAAAAGCCCAGAGACCTCTCCATGTGCATAAGTGCTTTGTTGGCAGCAGCAGCATCTGTAAAGAAGCAGTTTCCGAAAGCTTTTCTTTGGGGCTTCAGAAACCCTAACACTTTCACCTGAGAACCGCTAAGAAACTTCAGATTCGCCGTTGGCCTGGTGGCCAACACAACTGCAGCTCCTTTCAGCAGAGATCTGTGAAGCAGACTGGCCACTAAACAGTCCACTGAAACTGCCTGGGTCGGGTGAGAGCAGAGGGTGAGCACAGAGGGGTCCAGGCTGTACTTACACTCATTCAGACCATCAAAAACAACCAGCACATCCTCGGGCTTCTGCAGAACCAGATGCATGGACTGAGGAGGGAAATAGTGGTGACAGCGTTGGATTAAGGTTTCTAAAGAGAGTGCATCTTCACAAGCATTTAAGTCCTTGAAACGGAAATGGAAGACATATTCAAAGTTCTGTAGATGTACACCCTTTGCCCAGTCCACAACGAGCTTCTCCACAGTAGTGGTTTTACCTGATCCTTCTGAGCCTATCAGGATAACAGTTTTATTCTCACCACTCAGGGCTGTGTGGATGGCTTGATCCACGGTGGGCAAGTTTTCCTCTCTCACTTCGCCTTCTGCAGAGAGTGGGGATATGTACTTATTGTCGTTTATGACTCTGAAAGGCAGGTCTCCACCAAGGAGCGTAGGAGTGCCCTTTGACTTCAGGATATGAATTAGCACGGAGTCTTTGTCCATTGCGTTAATCTCTGTATGTATAAACCAGAAGACAGAATTAAACAATTTGGTTAAAGCGTGCAAGAACAGGCAACATATCATCCGTGTCCACTAATAATTTCCAGTGTGTTAAACTACTTACCAGCTGTGACAACTCAGCTCACGTGTTTACAGAAAAGTACAATAAACACAACTAGAAATAGTTGCCTTGGATACGGTGCTTTTGGAAAACAAACCAAAACACACGAGCGCAGTGGCTCTTCTGTGGTATACTGGTAGAAAAAAAAAAGGAAAGAAGAAGTCACACCCTAACTAATCCCTCAAGCCAGTCCTCTTACGTTGTTTTGGGTTGTATATACGAGACATTACGGTAAGAGAAACTGAGACGCGATTTCAAAATAAATACATTTTAACAATAATTTTAAATAAATACATTTTTAAATATAACAAATTTACTACTATATTAATTCTTAATTATACAAACATTTAAAAATGAAGATTTCTAAAGACTTGTAAAGCCGTAACAAGTAAACTCGATGTTTCCAAATACTAATTTCTCTTTATGAACCGTACACCCTCACGGTGTAAATCAGTGTCAAGTTAAGAACTTTTATTACTTTCTTTGGAATCACATTCACCGGAAGATTGCTTTTATTTTGAAATCATATCTCGGGTTCTCTTACCGTAATACCCAGTATAAAAAATAACGCAAAATAACAGGAGGGCTGCCATGATCGCAGTTAAATAGCGGTTAGCTGAAAGTAGGAAGAGCGCTGTGGGATTTCAAAATGCATCTGTGTCTTACAGATGGCAGAGCTTGACCAACTCTTCAAAACATTTACCTACTTGTGTTTTTTAGTTTACCGTATGTATTTTGTGCTGCTTAATAGCTAATGTATGTTTACTTTTAAAAAACAAAGGTTTTCCCCTCTTTATTTTTGTTAGCATGCTTTTCAAATTCACATATCAAAACAAAACCTACATATGTTTGGAAAAAAATATATAAATATACAATATAGTATTATGGGTGTTAGAATTACACTGGTGTGTATGGGTGTGTGTGCTTGAGCTTCAGTGCATTAACTGATGGGTGGACAGTCAACTCCAGGATTTTCTGATAGAGAGCAGAATTCAAATTTCCAATTAGCCATCAAGGTCCTGAAGTTCAAGTTTGCTTCATTTTTAGAGGCAGGTAGGTTTGGATAGCTTTCTCTCTTAATACATGATGTGAAGCATAAAAGTGCAACAAAAAACAAAAAACCCCAAACAAAACTAAAGGGCCCAAATTCTTTTTTCCCTGCACTGTATTTTTAGCTGGCTACTCAAACACAGTCCATCCAGCTTGTGGCACTCGAGTCCACCCAAAGCGGTCTGAGACTTATGTGAAATGCACCAGCTGCACTGAGCTGTAGTTAAAAAAAAAAAACTGTGTTGAAATTAGACTTCCCCTTTGCAATAAGCTCTTTCAGTTGATTGCGTAATAGGTACAAACTTTAACAAACCGACCTGTTGCAACAGTGTCATCCTGTTACAGTAACACAGCTGAAGTGAGCTCCTTAAAACGACTTGGACTATACCTGTGGCAATGACACTGAAAACACCTCAGTTTAGAGATTTAAAGTTGTGACCCAATATCTTTGGGTCCATCTAGTGCATATTAAAAAAAATGTAAAAGCTTTGAAGCTATTTTCTCCTTATGCTTTATAAGAGACACATCAGAACAACAGCTGTGCAGCAAGATCTAACAATAAAAAGAATAGTTTTTAATAGTTATTAGGAACATCTATAGAGCAAACTAACAAACGTCTTACAGTTGCTGAGTACAATTTGTAATTTAATGTGACAGAATCACAAGGAAACGAAAAACAGAGACACAGATACACATGGCCTTTTGATACAGTGAGGTTACAGCAGTTTGAAAACAGATTAATTTAAGGGTAGTTTTAAGTAGCAATCGGTCAGTTCAGAGCACTGCTGCGTTTTATTTGCCTTCGGTGTATGTCGTGTCCATGGTCTCCACTGTCTTGATGAGAACAGGACCTGACCTTTGTCTCTGCATGGTAACGGGCACAGCTGTGGAGAAGTCGGAAAAGGGCGTCGCTTAGATCTCTGAGATGAAGGCTATTGTTATGATCTCATCTTTATTTGTAAAATACAGTGCTGTACTTACTTCGGTTGGGCACTGTTTGGACACTGAACACTCTTTCAGTGCCATCAACACAGTCGTTACTGGCAACAGCTGCTGAAAAGAAGACAGAAAAAAGAGAGAAGAGGGTGTCACTCTGATCCCCGAGATGAAGGCCATTAAGATGATCTCATCTTTATTTGTAAAATACAGTACTGTACTTACTTTTGTTGGGCACTGTTTGGATGCTGATAACAGAGTCTTTACCAAGTCTGTCAGGGTGAAAGCAGGAAATACATTATAGGGCATGTACTGGTAAAGTTATTCACACGGTTGTTCAAGTGAAGGTTGCAAAGCCCTTTGTGGCTCTAGAGGGAGCTGTGCAATAAACCTGTCTCATGTTTAAGATCCAGCAAAGAAAGACAAGTGATAAACCAAATTACCCAAAGTAATTGTTTTACCATTTTGTTTTTTTCCTGCCATAAAACTGGAAGACAGACTTCCAATAAACCATAAATCTCATCTATGTGTTACTTGTCAAAGTCTGGTTCTGGTTCTGGATGTGGATTGGGCTTTGCAGATTGGATGTAGATTTGTCTTTCAAACTTGCACCTGAAAGGCCGCTCTGCTCTACGACTGCAGTTACCACCAGTTGTCAAATACCTGTGGGTGTTTGCATTCCACCCCTGGGCTCAGTTCTTTATTGTTTAATGCAACACACCGAGGTGAACTATTTGAATAGTGAGACAAATATGTGGTTGTGAAACTATTAAAAACAACCAAACCAAACAAATAACTTCTTGTTTCTGACTGAGGCTTTTGCTCAAGGTGGTGTTTTTTTGTTTTTCTATACCACACCCAATTTCCATCTAAACTGTCGGATGACAGATGGTATGCACGTACAGTAGCTCATACAACCAAAAATATCAGTAATGATTAATATGTTTTAATCATTTTCTGAATCACTGTAGACAGTTTCCAAGCTGAAACCTTACATCAATGGTCATCCATCCATCCATCCATCCATCCATCCATCCATCCATCCATTTTCTTCCTTAACACATTGTTGCCAGCAACCTCCTAAATTCTGCTGGCTTACCTTTCTTCCTCTCCCTCCAGGAGTTTCCTGTAGGTGGAGATCTCGATATCCAGGGTCAGCTTGACATTCATGAGGTCTTGGTAGTCTCTGAGCTGCTTGGCCATGTTATGCTTGTCCTGCCTCAGAGCCGCCTCAAGGTCCTTAATGCGGCTTTTTGCATCTATTACAGCCTCTTCCCCTCGCTCTTCCATATCAGATATGCTTACCTCATTGTGGGAATACTGACAAAGAGAAAAGCTTTATTTAAATCTGAGCTTCACAGTGATTCCTGATGATTTTAATAATAATAATGGATTGGATTTATATAGCGCTTTTCAAGGCACCCAAAGCACTTTACAATGCCACTATTCAATCACTCTCACATTCACACACTGGTGGAGGCAGCTACAGTTGTAGCTACAGCTGCCCTGGGGCAGACTGACAGAAGCGAGGCTGCCATATCGCGCCATCGGCCCCTCTGGCCAACACCAGTAGGTGGGAGGGTAAAGTGTCTTGCCCAAGGACACAACGACCAGGACAGAGAGCCCGGGGATCGAACCGGTAACCTTCTGGTTACAGATGCGCTTCCCAACCCCCTGAGCCACGGTCGCCCCGATTTTGTAAAAATTGGGGGTTTTTGTGTGGGTTATGGTAACAGGAAAACCAAACTGCTTTTTCAGAGCAGCTAACAATAACTAAATGTATGCAATTAGCTGTCAGTTCAAGATGAAAAAATGTTTCCTTTGATTTGTTTTCAGTTTCCTTTCTTTTTATGAGAACAGGAGCTAAACCTGTTGTTCCTCTTGATACTTGTTAAAATCCAGTTTAAGATCAAACAGACTATGAGGTAGTCTTAAAGCCCTTCACTCACCTGTTCCTTCATAACATCAATCTCAGTCTGCCGACGAAGAATCATTCGCTTAAGCTCAGCTATTTCGGCCTTAGTGTTTTGCAGCTCGCTGTTATGTTGCTGGACCTGCACTTTCATCTGATCAAACTGGTGTGGAAAAATATCAAACAGCGAGACAAGGATATAAACACAGTAATTATTGGGTTAACAAATGCCGTTTTGACGTTGTAGTAGATTTATGAGCGGTAACTTCTGAGCCCTTTTCATGTCTCTATGCCCATTTTCCTAGTTGGTTTATTACATCAACAGTAATGAGCAAGAATTCATCTTAGACCTTCACCTTGCTCTTGTACCACTTTTCAACTTCTTCACGGCTGTAAGCAGCAATTTCTTCATACTGAGCCTTAACATCAGCTATAATGTGGTCCATGTTCAGGTTGCGGGAGTTGTCCATCTGCACCACCACAGAGGTGTCCTTCACACGCTGCTGCATGTCATACAGCTCCTTATTTAAAACAACACATACAGCGAAAGTTAAGAGGAAAAAATCCAGAATATGACACCTAATTTAATTCACTGATTTAAATTCTGAAAAGGTTTTTAATGTAAGCTTGTTTACCATCTGATACACTTCTTTGAGGAACAAGATTTCATCCTGAATAGCTGTCAACTGGCTTTCCAAATCCACCTTTCTCATAATTTCTTCATCCACATCCTGGAAGCAACAGAATAAATAAACAACTTTTCTTTTCACTGCTATTTTTTTTTTTATTACTCACAAATAAAAGTATTAGTGTCATTGCATACTGCACCTTTTTGAGCAGTACAAAATCATTCTCTGAAGTGGCCCTGCAGTTGATCTCTTCCTCATACCTGAAACACCCACAAAATATCAAATTACACACAGACAGACACCCCCCCCCCCCCCCCCCCCCCCCCACACACACACACACACAGAGTTCTTATCACTGTCCACTTTATTATCATATATCAAAGCTGAGCTCCTGTTAAGCAGTGGTTTGATTTCTTCCACCAGGATACCTTACTTAGTCTTGTAGTCTTCCACAGTCTCGACCATGGCTGTGCACTCATTTTCAAGCCTCACTTTATCGTGTCTGCAAAGCTCCAGCTGTTTTTCCAGGTTGGAAATGAACGTCTTAATAATGGACTCCGCATCATCAGAGGAGGGGGCGCTTTGCTGATTCAGGAGCTTCCACTTGGTTTCCAGCACTTTGTTCTGCTGCTCCAGCTGTCTGACCTGACACACGAGAAGGGATACGAACAAATTCCAACACAGTCCCACTTTAGGTTTTAAAAGAAGCTTCAAATGCCACCGAGTTAACTTGGAATAATAATAATAATAATAATAATAATACATTTTATTTATGAGTGCCTTTCAAGTCACCCAAGGACACTTTAATGGTTTATAATAAAAAGATTTTAAATGTGACAGTAAAATTTCCTCTTACCTTTTCGATGTAGGATGCAAACTTGTTGTTAAGAGTCTTCAGCTGATTTTTCTCCATGGTGCGTATAGTTTGGACGGTGGGATCAACTTCTAAGTTTAGTGGGGCAAGCAGGCTCCTGTCGATTGTTACTGGTTTGATATCGGTAGCGGTGCTGATTTGGCGGATGGAGTTGGATCCCATGGAACTACTTCTGAATCGCCCTGAAGGTGAGTTCAGCAGGCTCTTCCGCTTGCTCCTCAGACTCATGGTGCTGTTGAGTTTGCACTGCTGGAAAGGATGGGGAGCTCAGCTGGTAGAAGTGGTGGTATAGCTCTGTTGTGCACGTTTTATCTTTTTGGCTGCTTTATAAGGCAGAACTGGGCGTGCTGTGATAGTGAAGTGATTGAATGTGGGTAAACCAGTTTGACACATACCTCGTGCTCTCCCACCTACCCCTCACTTTAAAGATGCAACAGGAAACTATTCCTGCTCCACAGCTTCAGGTGAGTTCCGTAACAAACTAAAAGTCTGCACTCACACAGTCTGAAAACTCAGTAAATCAAGAAGTCATCAAGAAAAATAAAACATTCCCTGTTATGAATAAAGAAAGATTTTATTTAACATAATGAACTGCAGAGCCACAAGTTTTTAATGTAAATTTAAGTCAGTATATGCAGAAAATTCTTTCAGTAGGCAATGTTACTTTTGGAAATGTTCCCAAATATTATAATATGCATTACACACTGGAAACTACATGCACATCAGTGGACCTCGTAAAACCTCCCTTAACTGAAAGAGAAACTCTGAAGTCCTGAAACTCTAGTAGTACGTTTAATAAAAAAAAGTCACAAATTTTCTGGAAAACTGTTATTTTTCTTCTTGAGGTACTAAACTAGTAAATATGATTGTAAGAGAGTAAAGTCAAAAAAGTACAAGGAAAACCTTACCAACTAACTACGCCCTCATAACCTCACACACTCCACTCATTAACAGGAAGCTCCTTACTTGGTTATTATGGACTAAAGTATTTCTTTATTTCTATCTTTGATTGATCTCCACTGCTGCTGCCTCTGTGCTGTGATAAATTTGACACAGTTATGACAGTTATGATTACAAATTATCAACCATGGGGCAGGGTCGGGGGTTCGAATTCACCGAATGGCTACCCTGAGGTACCCCTGAGCAAGGTACCGTCCCTACACACTGCTCCCCGGTGTGGCTGCCCGCTGCTTCACTGAGTGAATGGGTCAAATGTAATTTCCCCACTGGGATCAATAAAGTACACATTATTATCCTATGGAACAAAAGAGGAAAATAGTTTGATTTAAAAATTTACCACACTTAAATTAAATGTGTTTTCACTAATGTTAATAGAAACCAGTTGTACTAAAAAAAAGGAAACCTGTCTGTTCTCTTGTTTGTTTTTCAAATCCTCCCTCTCTCCCTGCGCGTCCAATTATCCAATCATCGCTTTCCTTTAAGCAAACAACTACTGTACAAAGGAAAAATGTTCTCACATAACCAGATTTATAAGGGTTTGTTTGTATGACACTGAATCTGTGCCACCCGCTCAACATTTCATCAGAGCTGAATAAAGTCAAGAGAACAGAGTGAGCGTCATGCGTATACTTAAAATGCTTTTTGCATGACACTGAATATTTCCTTCGGGTCTTCCTTTGACAGAAATGAAGATTGCTTCATTCAATTCATTCATTAGTCTCAGATCAATGCTGGATCTGAGACTAAGGTCTCAGATCCAGCGGTCCTGACAAGCCTGGTTAAGGTAAAACATTTCTCCTTGGCGTTAGCGAGGCAAACCAAAGAATGAAATGGCTGATATGAACTCTTTAAATGAGGACGCCGTGTACAGAGTCAACACATCACAAAACATGTGTAATGCATTTCTTCTTTGGAAATTTGTTGTCAATGTCACTCACTCATGAGTGTTGGGAAACAGTCATTATCAAGTGTGAAAATGAAAACTGGGAAGTAGCCAGGTGCATTATCAGGGTTAGTAAAAAAGAAAATCGCTTCTCATTTCTTCTGCTTTCATTATCATTGATTCAAAACAACCCCAAAACAACAACAAACAAACAAAAACAAAACAATAACACTGTTTGCACTTCTTTTATTAACAAAGCTTATTTGTTGTAGATTGTGTCTTGATATGACATCATAGTTATTCTGGAGGTGGTGAATGTGACTGGAGATTCTGTTAGAGTGTTAGTGGAAGAGCTGAACGGGTGAATTTACTTAAAAAAAAAAAAAAGATTTTCTGACTAAAGTAAAACTGTCTCTTCCTATAAGTATGCTTACTTTTACTGTTGTCCACATCTCAGGGTCAGCATCACCCATCACTATGCTCAGCAGCTCAGTACCCGTCTGGGAAGGAGCAGATACAAGGAACAGTTCCTGTTTCTGTACAGGCAAGCTCAAATAATCCCACATACTGTAAAGCTGAACAGCTCTATAGAATAATTTTTTTGTCCTGCTGGAAGGGACGATGTGGTCGACCTTATCGATTGCTATCAGTATAAGGATGACCAGGTCGATGATGTGGATGCATTTAAAAGAGAGCCCTATATTCTCTACTTTAAAACTCATAACACAGGTCAATCTTTGCCCCTACTGAAGCTTATGGTACCTGGTTCAGTCAGAACAAGGAGTTAGGTCTGTGTGTGTACATGTTAGTCAGTTGCTGGGACATCAGCAGTATGTACGAGTCATTTTTAACCGTGGATCTGTTTGTTGAATGAGTCTGATGCAGCGTGACATGCTAATTACAGCAGACTGCAGCAGGTTTATCAAGTTTAGTATCTTGTGTGAGCAGGGAAATATGTTTAACTTACAGTATGTAACTACAGAGGATGTTATTGGAGTCAAGTCAACTGTTTCTGTTGCAGTGCTGAGGGATATAGTTCCAATCCCGATGCATTTTTTGAGTTGTGATACACATAGATAAAGATATATAGAGACAGAGATATCAGGTCAGAGGAATCTCATCTATTGCACAACCTGTAAATTATCACTCAGTGTCCTCATATTTTCTTTAGGGATATTTAAAGTTGTATTAGCCTGAAAAGCTGCGTTTTTGTTTTTTGTTTTCTTAATTTCCTTTAGAATGTAATGATCCTGGGAGACTTCAGGGCAGATGGCTGGTATCTCTCATCCAAGGAAAGGGAGGAGATCCACATTCGCAGTGACAAGAACTCTTACTGGCTGATTGGTGATAACGTGGACACCAGGGCAAAAACAAGTGATCATCACGCTTATGACAGGTTTGTTAGAAAGATTTGTGGCAAGATATACAATTGTGGTCAGAAGTTTATTTGCCCTCGTTGAGGGCATGAATGTCAATGTAATGTTTGGCTTTTATTGATTTATTTGAAGTGTTTTTTTCCAGGATGGAATAATTATACAGCATACATCTTTAATGATTAAAAAAAAAGAAAGAAGAATTGGATGCATACGTTTGAATTTATTTCTTTAGTGGTCACAATCAACTACAACTGGTAGTTTCTCCAAGATTTAAGCTGCACAATCATTGCACCCTGGAAAATGAACAGTTCAAAGAAATTATTGAAAGCCCAGAATTATCATAACATTTATACCCATGATGACTGTATGTAAATGTCTAACCACAACTGCATATGTTGTTATGTGAATTCATGAATTGAATGAATGCACATCTTCCACAGGATAGTTGTGTATGGAGAAGATATGCTGGCAGCCATTGTGCCAAACTCAGCTAAACCATTTAACTTTCACAAAGAGTTTCAAATGACAGAAGAAATGGTGAGCTATCTGATCTATCCCTCTTCTTGATATGCACTTGAATGGCTATTTTTCTTTTCTATTTTTCATTTTATACACAAATCCTTGTGCCCTTAGGGTGAGCGATCACTACCCCGTTGAGGTGGAATTGCTATTCCCTTTTGGGTGAAAAAGAGCAACAACAGATGTGCAGTTGTTGACACCCAGCAAGGATTCAGGAGAGCTGTGACAGGTAAAGAGCAAAACACTAATATACTTTATCTTGTTCCTGATAGATGTGGAAAAAGCTGGGATACAACCCAGCTCAGAAAACTAGATGGAAAATTCACATAAAGGAATAAAGCAGTGATTTCCAAATGCATTTTAACTTGTATTTCAAGAGTCAAGTCGAGTCAAGAAAGCCTTTATTTGTCACATGCAAGTTCCCCTGCAGCAAAATGGGACCCTCCCTGACCTTACATACACAACACAGACATCACATGGGGAGACAGGTCAGAGACCGGTAGTATTATGGAAAAACACTGAAATGTACACTACAATGGGCAAGACGAGGAGGGGGAAAAAAGAGACCTCTACTCATGCTGGGCTCCTATGGGGGGACAGCATGAGAACAGAAAACAAAAAAAACCTCCTCTGCACAAAGAGCACAGAAATGTCCACATCACAACATCATGAAGCACGTGACAAGCAAGCTGACAAGCTGATACACCAAACTGCTGAGGTCAGCACGCTGATAAAACATGAGAAAAACTGTGAAGTCTCTTAAAACAGTGCTCCTTAATGAAAGAACAGGAAGTGTTTTGGACTGTTCGCTACTTAGGGTGTGTAAAATAATTCAAAGTTTTACCAGTACACTGAAAAGCAATCCGGGATTTTGGAGCAAACTACCAACGTACTCCCTTCATGCAAACTGCGTTTTGCATGAATCACAAAGGCATGGCTGCGTAAAAGGCATGGCGTGTGCACCTGCCTGCCTCCCGTCAACACTTCTATTCAATAGAGAAGGTATGTTTGCAGGAAGAATGAAAACAACTGAATCACTGGCTCTCTTGGTGTTTTTGACCCTTAAATGTCATTTAGCATTGTGAAAAAGAGTGGATATAATAAAGAATAGTGACATATACTCGCCTGACCCAATATTTGCATTGTTGCATGTATCAGAATCAGTCATATCTGTGTGACGAAACATTCTCAGTGCAATACAGGCCAAAGGTAATTTGCAAATTGCAGTTGGAATTTAAAATTACGCCTCTCATTTGTTGTGATTAGATGTTATTCTTCTTTTGATGTTTTAGTGCAGTGTAGCCTCTATGAAGGAATTTGGGAGTGTCATTTTTGAATTCAGTTTTCATTTTTGAACCGAGTGTGTCATGAATTCAGTGGTTTCTCACATACATCTGCTTTAAAGATTTTGTAACTAATCTATACATTTGGGGTGATAAAAGGTCATGAAATCTTACATCCAAGTTTAAAAGGATGGGGCTTTGGGACATTTTCACTTTTCTTATTGTATATAAATAACAGCAATAATGAACTGATTTTACTAACACTTAGAATCTTTTGGTCCAAAGCCCGAGTTCAGCTATGAGTCATAGAGCTTTTGTTTTTTGTTTATTTACAGACTGGTCTATAGCTGGACCAACTGTGATGTTTGAAATTAATTTGAACTGTCTGAGCAACAATCTTTACCAAAACTGGTGCACATGATCTATAAACTGGGTCTTAGTGTTTCTAAGTTTTGTCACAGCAAATTAAAATTGGAGTTGAGTTAATATCTCAACAACCTTTTGATCTGTGATCAAAAACAAACTGGTTACACGGACCACACACTGTATTACAGAACTGGATTTAGTCTTTTCCAGGTAACCTCAGGGTTAACCCTGGGTTTGTGTGGGTTAGTGTGAAGGCGGTTCACTTGTTATCTCTGTAAATTGCCATAGTAACATAACCTGCTCCAGAGCAGATTATGTTCCAGATTAGAGATCAGCGAGTAGGAAATCAGCGATTTCTGATCCGAAATTGATTCTCTGAAAAAGCATTGCCATTCCTGGAAAATCCCTCAGAAATCTGTGTGTGAACAGTAGGAGCGTTAAAGTTTTGCAGTAGCGTGTAATGTCTTCGTGTTTCCCTGATGATTAGAAAGAAAAGAGGCAACTTTATTCTTAGATATTTTTTTTCTGACTATGAACAATTTTACAGTTTTATTGTTTGATAAGCCTCAGCACACAATCTTAAAACAGATAACCTGATTGTATTTGCTGACTTTCCATTCAATTTGCATAGAGAGTAATTTTGAATGCAGTTTTCATATTTATCTTCAGGATATTTGATTATAATCCTTCAGATTCTCCTGTCTTAAAGATAGGGTTGAGTCTGTTCACTTGCACAGTTAGCCAGCTTTCTTATCAGGCTTTGCAAAGCGCATTTGTCCAATGTTGTTAAAAGTAAACAACTTTACAGTAATTTGCATCTTACTTTTATTAAGAGTGAAAACAGGAAGTGAGAAAGTAACTCAGAACCATCAATCTACCACACACACACACACACACACACACACACACACACACACACACACACACACACACACACACACACTTTTCTGTTAAAGTGTGTTTATTGTGGATTAGGATTCTGAATAAATATTGTGACATACAGTACAATACAAAATAAGTAAATATGGGTGTAATGCACGTATTGCCTCTGTCTGTTACTGAACTGCATGACACAGCACTGTGGCCTTGTATGCCTTGGCTTGGCCTAGTTAAGAGCAAGAAAATAGGGCAAGGTTTGTCTCGTAGTTCTTTGGTCAAATAGCGGAATGAAACATCTTCTGACAGCTGCTTAATCCGATGAAAAGAATGTACTTTAACAAGAGCGAAAGGCGCTATTTAATTGCATTTTTACCACTTGTTCAAATCACACATAAACGAACGACGTGACGGCATGACGTGTACCGTTCAAGTTAACGGCGTAAGCTCGGAAATTCAGCTTTTATATATTGAGCACGGGTTGCTACTTGTTCAAGTTATGCCTCTGCGGTTAGAATTATTAGCTCATTGTAAAACTTTTAAAAGATTTCTATTCATGTGGCTCACAAGTAAAAAAAAAAAAAAGGATTTAGTAGTGCGGATAAAGAATAGCATATAGCTGCCGTTTTTGCAGTTATTCCCTTACGTTTGTGAAGTGTACGCTGATGTCACGTGACTGCTGGACCTCTTCGACCAAAACACCGAGGACCCCGCACAGCTTGTCAACAAAAAACAACGGTGACAACTTTCTCAGCGTTCACCGAGCAAAACTCTGAAGCTACAGCAAACCATCACTCACCTGTCCGGTAGACAGGCCGTCTCAATGCATTACAGAGGACCGAAAACACCGCGGCGATTATGGATGTGTACGATTTGTTTAGTAGTTGCAGAAAGGGCGACATTTGTAGAGTCAGGTAACCATCAGCTCTGCTGAGCTTATTATGGCTTGTGTGCTCGATGATAACTTATTTTACTTTACTGTGTTTGCCGGTGAGAGTTCTAGCATAGATTGGGCTAGCTTTTTCTACAATGCAGTCTTGCAGTTTAACTTCGGTTTTATGCAAATAAACGCGAGTTAACCACAGAAGGCAGTGTTGCTAACAGGAGCCACGATGAGCCAGTTTGTAACTGTAGCTAATTGTGTAGGTCAGCTCCTCGGTGTCCAGACGTAATGATCGCACTAGGTATCAGTGTCGGATGCTCAACCGGATATCTAGTCTCCTGCTATAGGACAGAGTTACCCCGAGAATTACGAGGAAAGAGCTTGACAGGACAGCAAAACTATGCTTAGCTGATCGAAGGAATCATCAGTGGTTACAATGTATACATAAACCAATTGTTGCAGAGTCCAATAAAGGGGGCGTGTCTGTACAGTCATGTGTACTAGAAAGTTTTCATGGGATTCATTGCAGTCCTGTGTTTCCATAGGAATTAAGAGGCCAAATAGCAACCAGGCTGGCACTAGTAATTGAGTGCACTTGATAATTTGATCACCAGCAAGTGTGAGGAGCTCTATGAAGATTTTAGAGGTTTTAGCAGTTTGCTGGTCTGGAGCATTCACGTGTGTTAACAGAATGTCCAGCAAATTTATCATAGGTTCAGACTGTGTAGTGCTTACAGAAACAAACATTGCACAATCAATAAGACTTCTAGAGCCATGTACTTTAGACAGATGACCATATTTAGACCATAATGTACAGCAGAAAATCAAAAACAACAAACACCTCATACTAGTTGTCAAGCACTGGGATAAAGGGGTGATGATTTGGATTTGTTTTGCAGCCACAGGACCTGGGCTTCTTGCAACAATGCAATCATCAAGTCGAACATAAAATACTCTGTATACCAAAGTATGCCAGAGTCAAATATGAGCCAGCCTAATTATCCAAGCCATCAGAACTGCATGCCTCCAAGTTTTACTTATTAGTACTGTAATAAATGAATGCAAATGATTTTGTAAAAGAATGATGTCATAGTCATGAAAGCGGTTCAATCTCATGCTGAGAAGCTGCTTTTTCAAATTGATTAGAATGAATAAGGGGATTAATTAATCAAACAGAATTCAATAATTCTATAAAATAAAATCATTTTTATATACCCTCCTCATCCTGTGTGACGTATGTATCTGTTTATTTTTATTTAAATCCTGGCGTTTTGTATGGTGAGTCGTGTCTGTGTTTATCGAAGCGCATCACTGTAACCTCTCTGCTCTTTGCCTAGATACCTTGTTGAACAAAGAGATGTTGACCTCAATGTAAAAGATAAATGGGACAGCACTCCATTGTAAGTACAGTATAGGCAGCTGATGTAATTCTCCCATCAACGCCGCATCATAATCATAACTGCTTTTAATATAAACACTTGTGTGCTTCAGGTATTATGCTTGTCTCTGTGGTCACGAGGAGCTGGTCCAGTACCTGTTGGCTAGTGGTAAGTTACAATCAGTTATAATCAAATAACACAGTATTAAACTGATGTGCTGTGCTTTAGAACTGCTCTGACATATTCTGTTGTATCATTCTAGGCTTTGAAATTTTTGATTTCATTTATTCATTTGTTTTTTTTTAGGTGCCAAGTGTGAAGCCAACACGTTTGATGGCGAGAGATGCATGTATGGCTCCCTGAGCGACTCTGTTCGACGCCTGCTCAAAGACTACAAGTGTGTAAGCATCCGCGCCATGCAGCGGGATGATTTCAACTACTTTCTGCACATGTAAGGGTCATGATTTTTATGTTGAAAAGAAACAAGAAAATAAGAGCAATAACAGGATGTTATAGTACGTTTGTCTAATCCAGACATTTCTGGGGGGTTTTCTTTAGGTTGCTAGAGCAGGGTCAGTATAGTGACGTCAAATTCCTGGTTCACGGACAAACGTTTCTAGCACACCGATGTGTTCTCAGTGCTCGCTCAGAGTACTTCACGGAAATGTTTGAGACCAAATGGAAAGGGAAGAACTTGATCAACCTCAAGCACCCTTTGGTAAGTCTATATGTTTTCATTAGTGTCCTGTTATATCACCATGTGTAATTCACAATTTTTAGTTATACTGTATGGATAAAGGCTGTTTTGATTTCAGATCAATCCTGCTGCCTTTGGAGCAATTCTACAATATTTCTACACAGGTGGGTGAAAAATATACCAGCTGATCTTCCATGTATCGTACAGGAGAAACCGGTGTTGTTGGGCAGGAAGGAAAGAAGGAAAATGCAAAAGATACAAATAAAATACAAACGAATATAAAATAAGTACGATAATACACTATATACAACGGTAGCATACACAGTATGTGATTATGGCTATGGTTGTGGAAATATGCAGGACATAAATTTAACTATTCTACCACTACTATTCCTATGTAAGTAACAGATATCTATAATTATAGACATGTACACGCACACACACATGTACATACATCTGTATACATATACCTGCACACGTCCATACACATAGAAGGTGCATTATGCATGAAGTGGTGAGTTATCGAATCTGCTTTTGGGATATAAATAAATAATGGTAAAATAATTTGATCTTTAAGAAGAAATTGCACACGCTACTCTTTAATGAAATGTTGTAGAAAGCATGCTTGGATGATAGTTGGATTGTATTTAATGTAATATTTTTATAACATGCAAAAATCTTAGTAAGAAAATGTTGTTTCTTTATCTCTGTTTCAGGACGGATGGATATTGATATAAGTCTTGTGGAGGACAGTAGACGACTGGCTAAACAGTGCAAAATGGCAGATCTCATAGAAGAGCTGGAGAATAAATGCAAACAAGTGTATGAATTTGGTAAGGCAGAACTCTTGATTTATATTTACTTGAGTAATGCACGTACAACTTTAAGCCAGTCTTAAGACACCTCTCATTTCTCTTTTATTGTAATTTTTAAAGAGGTTTTAAGCAATAGTTCTTCAGGCTTTCTTAAAGTCTTTCTCAGTTTTTTTGGGATCATGACAATGAGCCCAAAAAACTCTGCCAGCGTAGTAAAAGCATACCTGGATGATAAAACACAGTGGAGCTCTCCCAGAGCCCGGACCAGAACATTATTAAAGCAGTGTGGGATCATCTTGACAGAGAACTGAACAAAAGGCAGAAGCATCCAAAGAACAGCTTTGTCTTTCAAGAAGCCTGGAGAACTATTCCTGAAGACAAAGAGATTACAAGAAAGCTGCCTAAGAGACTTCATGCTGTTGAAGGTAGTCATACTAAATGTTGACTTTTAAGCTCGTTCCAGCTCTGTTCGCCTTAAATACTGTATTTCCATTGCATGTTTGCACATGCTTCAATAAATCTCTGGACCTACAGTGGGGCAAAAAAGTATTTAGTCAGCCACCGATTGTGCAAGTTCCCCCACTTAAAATGATGACAGAGGTCAGTAATTTGCACCAGAGGTACACTTCAACTGTGAGAGACAGAATGTGAAAAAAAAATCCATGAATCCACATGGTAGGATTTGTAAAGAATTTATTCGTAAATTAGGGTGGAAAATAAGTATTTGGTCACCTCAAACAAGGAAAATCTCTGGCTCTCACAGACCTGTAACGTCTTCTGTAAGAAGCTTTTCTGTCCCCCACTCGTTACCTGTATGAATGGCACCTGTTTGAACTCATCATCTGTATAAAAGACACCTGTCCACAGCCTCAAACAGTCAGACTCCAAACTCCGCCATGGCCAAGACCAAAGAGCTTTCGAAGGACACCAGGAAAAGTATTGTAGACCTGCACCAGACTGGGAAGAGTGAATCTACAATAGGCAAGCAGCTTGGTGTGAAAAAATCAACTGTGGGAGCAATCATCAGAAAATGGAAGACATACAAGACCACTGATAATCTCCCTCGATCTGGGGCTCCACGCAAGATCTCATCCCGTGGGGTCAAAATGATCATGAGAACGGTGAGCAAAGATCCCAGAACCACACGGGGGGACCTGGTGAATGACCTGCAGAGAGCTGGGACCAAAGTAACAAAGGTCACCATCAGTAACACACTACAACGGCAGGGAATCAAATCCCGCAGTGCCAGACGTGTTCCGCTGCTGAAGCCAGTGCATGTCCAGGCCCGTCTGAAGTTTGCCACAGAGCACATGGATGATACAGCAGAGGATTGGGAGAATGTCATGTGGTCAGATGAAACCAAAGTAGAACTTTTTGGTATAAACTCAACTCGTCGTGTTTGGAGGAAGAAGAATACTGAGTTGCATCCCAAGAACACCATACCTACTGTGAAGCATGGGGGTGGAAACATCATGCTATGGGGCTGTTTTTCTGCCAAGGGGACAGGACGACTGATCCGTGTTAAGGACAGAATGAATGGGGCCATGTATCGTGAGATTTTGAGCCAAAACCTCCTTCCATCAGTGAGAACTTTGAAGATGAAACGAGGCTGGGTCTTCCAACATGACAATGATCCAAAACACACCGCCCGGGCAACAAAGGAGTGGCTCCGTAAGAAGCATTTGAAAGTCCTGGAGTGGCCTAGCCAGTCTCCAGACCTCAACCCCATAGAAAATCTGTGGCGGGAGTTGAAAGTCCGTGTTGCTCGGCGACAGCCCCAAAACATCACTGCTCTCGAGAAGATCTGCATGGAGGAATGGGCCAAAATACCAGCTACTGTGTGTGCAAACCTGGTAAAGACCTATAGTAAACGTTTGACCTCTGTTATTGCCAACAAAGGTTATGTTACAAAGTATTGAGTTGTATTTTTGTTATTGACCAAATACTTATTTTCCACCCTGATTTACGAATAAATTCTTTACAAATCCTACCATGTGGATTCATGGATTTTTTTTTCACATTCTGTCTCTCACAGTTGAAGTGTACCTCTGGTGCAAATTACTGACCTCTGTCATCATTTTAGGTGGGGGAACTTGCACAATCGGTGGCTGACTAAATACTTTTTTGCCCCACTGTATTTCTGCTTTCGTTAGAAAAATATATAAAAAAGGAGTGGCTCAAGATTGCATATTCCTGATGTAATGCAGTTTTTCCACTTAGCCTCAAAATACCAGACCACCTTTTAATCCCATATGTTTTTATCTAGGACCATGTCCACACTAATACGTTTTCATTTGAAAACGCATCTTTTTCTCTCCATTCGGGCCTTTTGTCCACATTGAGACGGCGTTTTCGGTCAAGGAAAACGCAGCATTTTGAAAACGCTCTCCAAAGCGGATACATTTGAAAACGCCGTTTTTGCATCGCACTGTGGACAGCGAACCCGAAGCCTTTTCGAAAACGATGACACATTTTAGTCATGTGATGCAATCATGTGACCTATTAAACTAAGATAGCAGATTGTATTATACAGCAGTTGTTTTGTTTGCTCTCAATTTTGACAGCCCTATTAAAGATTATGGGCGATCGTGGCTCAAGAGTTGGCAGTTCGTCTTGTAATCGGAAGGTTGCCGGTTCGAGCCCCGGCTCGGACAGTCTCGGTCGTTGTGTCCTTGGGCAAGACACTTCACCCGTTGCCTACTGGTGGTGGTCAGAGGGCCCGGTGGCGCCAGTGTCCGGCAGCCTCGCCTCTGTCAGTGCGCCCCAGGGCGGCTGTGGCTACAATGTAGCTTGCCATCACCAGTGTGTGAATGTGTGTGTGAATGGGTGGATGACTGAATGTGATGACTGAAAGTGCTATACAAATACAGGCCATTTACCATTAACATCAGTTTGTACATGCTCCAGATAGCTTTTCTTCAGATTCTTTACTTCACTCGCTTTTTCAAATTTGTACCTTTGTGTTATTCGCAGCAACAACTCCACCTCATCGTTAGTCCATTTAAAAAACTCTGTGCTTTTCCTCAACATTTAGCTGGGACGTTTCAAAGAGCTGGAAAGTAAATAAACGGCAGACAGAAATGAGGCAGGGTCGAATCTTCTTGCGTTTCACGCATGCGCAGGACTGGAACGCAAGCGTTTCCAGCCGTTTCAATGTGGACGCGCAACTCTGTGAAAACGACTGATAATGATAGTGTGGATGCGGAGCGTTTTCAGACGAAAGCGCCATTTTCAAATCTATCCGGGCTAGTGTGGACGTAGCCTAGAGCTGTTGTTTTTTTCGCCCACTAATGATGAGTTTTCCATCTTGTCTTGTTTTCTTTCTGTCCTCATATCAAAGTGTCCAATAAACCGGGAATCTGTGTCAAAGTTCTCACCCTCGAGCCTCACAGCTGTCAACTTCAGGATGAGATGGCTCAGTTAGCAGACTGTGCCCTGCCCACTGAATTAAGGGTGAGGACATCATGGCAGTAAAATAAGTATTTTAGCTGAACACCGCATTCATTCCTGTTGATTCTCTTTAGGTTGGATTTGGTGAGCTTCCCTTTAACAGAGTCGACCGCTTCCCTACTTATCCCGACATCTGCTTCAGAGTCGATGGTTACGATTTCTTGTGCCATAAGGTACGGATGAGAAAATCCTCACAGTGTCTTCTCAGTTACAGTGCAGACTCCCACACCACCGCAGCATAAACATGAATGTGAATGACTGAAGTGCAGTTGTGCGTCTCTCTCCAGGCATTTTTCTGTGGACGTAGTGATTATTTTAAAGCCCTCCTGGAGGACCACTTCAGTGAGGGAGAGCAGCTCCAGTCTCAGCCCAGCACCCCAGTGATTACTTTACACAACATCTCACATGAAATCTTTATCCACATCATGTATTACATCTACACAGATGACACTGAGGTTTGTGCACATTTTTTCTTTCTGTGATGTTTGCATCCCTAATAAATCATTCCGCACTTTTTTATTTAGGAAAAAAAGGATCTTTGAAAACAAACATCGATTATAAACACAGACAAACCTGTGTAGCAAAGCTTAATTGTTAAATACCTGAACAATTGTGATCCTGGTGGGATTTCTCATCATATTGTAAGAGAAGCTTTCCTGTATTGATATGGCAACATCAGAGCCATAGTGGATACAGAGGCTTACGGCGAAAGTGCTTATGAAATAAATATTGTCAAACTAGACAGATTTTTGGGTCGGTGAAACTGAATGTGATGCGTAAAACTGTTGGTTGGCTCTAGTTTTTGACTCCAAAACTAAAAAAAATCTTTATTGAAACCAGAAATGAGTACAATTTTGGTTAAAATAGGGGTAGGTCCTAATTTTTACTTTCATCTTCTTAAATTAAATTTTTGATTAATTTGGCCTGATGTGAACTACAATTCATAAAATCATAATTGCCTCGTGGGCAAAAAAGGATGTTGACAATAGAGCTGCCAATCAGGAGACAAAGATGAAGACCGTGGAGGAGGTAGATGAAGGTTGGTGTGAAATAGAGGCAGATCATCTGCTGTGGTGACCCCTAGAGGGAGCAGCTAAAAGAAGATCTCTAAAGTAAAAAAGTCCTATTAGTAGCATTTTTCACATTTTCTTCCAGTATGCTGTTGAAAGACACGTAATTCACAGAACTTGTATCAGTGAAATGCATACAGCATTTGCATTTCCTCTGCTGGTGCCCTCCGTTGTTAAATAATTCACTGTGGTTTTTTTGTGGAGGCATCCATAAACAGACATGCAGCCAAGTAATAAAGCAGATATATTTACATGTTGTAATATCCTAGGCAAAAGAGATCTGGGTTGATTAGTTAGACTTTCTCTGTGTCACAACAGCTCATTTCCACACATCTGGGCCAGTTTTTTTATTATTACATAAAGCTGCTATAAGCTTAGAATTTATGATTAAAATAGGAGACACGGAACTGGGCACTAATTAGCTATTTTAATTGTCATATTTGGAATTAGAGCATTAAAATCCACAAGTGACGGCACATTTTGTCTCAGAAGCAGACAAATTCTGAAAAAATGCTCACCAGTGATCTCACACTGTCATCTTGAAATTTCTTAACTCGTTTGACAACCTCCCCTGTACCTTAATCGTAAGTTTTGACACTTAAATAAGTGTCACTAAAGATATTGATTTATATGTACAAGGCATCCAGAGGGAGGATTGCTGTTTTGAATTCTCGTGATAATAATATTCTCCCTGCTGGTTTCTCTGCATGTCCAGCTAATGACGGAAAACGTGTTTGATGTGCTGTGTGTGGCTGACATGTATCTGCTGCCGGGGCTTAAGCGCCTGTGTGGAAAGACGCTGGCTAAGACGATATGCGAGGAAAACGTTCTGCACATGTGGAAGACGGCCAAGCTCTTCCGTCTCTCTCGGCTAGAAGATCAGTGCACAGAGTTCATGGCCAAGATCATCGAGCGGGTGCGTGGCAGTGATGGTGTCCCATTGTCAGTGGGTCGTAGTTCTTCATTGTATCTGTGCTATTGTTCATGCTCATATTATATTCTAGTCAAACTCACAAATTCAGCTGGGGATCAAATAATTATTTCCCAGATTATAGGTACCTAAATGCATTGAGTTGTTGGAGTTTGATTGGCTAATTAGATGTTTGTGTTAACAACCAGTCGAAAATGCCCAAATGCCAATCATTAATGATGTTTTGATCTCTGAGACCATTTTATAATATTTTTGTTGCTGTTTCAGAACTACAGAGCTTATTTTTCCTTAAAAGTGTGTCAGCATCCCCCGAGTTCTCCATTAGGAAGAATTCACAACTGTCTACCTCTTGCATTCGTCCCATCACAGCTGGTGGAGCAAGCAGAGTTTGCCGAGATGGTCAAGGAGGACGCCGCGTCTTTAGAGAAGCGCCAAGAGACGGACTCGGTCCCCTTGGTGGACGACATCCGCTACCACATCGCCAGCAACGTGCAGACGTACAGTGCAATCGAGGAGGCTAACCAGAAACTGGAAGCCTTGGAGGAGCTGCTGGCGAGGATTAATATTGACTGCTGAGAGGTCTGCAGGTTTGTGATGCAGCTTCAGTGAAAGTTGAGGGCTTTTTTTTTAATGGTGGATACTTTGCAAGGAGGTAACAAGCACGTCTAGTAAAACAAAAGTGAAAAAAAAACACATGCATTTGTATGTTTGCAGTTTTTATTTTATTTTCAGCATATTGCATAGAATATATATTTGAAAAGAGCTGGTTATGTTTGGTGCAGATGTACAGAGAGCTGTTCGTTGTGGCTGTTTAACGTTTCTTTGAGAGACATACCAACTGTGACAAAACATATTTTGCAAAATGGGTTCTGAAGAGATCATGTGTAATATATTTACAACAGACTACAAAATGTCTTTGCACTGCGAACATGTGTGTTTAATTTAGATGGAAGTCGTGTGCAAGAATTTGAATGTTTAAAAAAATGATAAACAAGTTTACTGAACTTCATTAAATATAATTTTTACGTTTTAAAAAAGGCAGCTGGTTAAATTGATACTTTCACACTCGAGAAATATTGGCAAAAAAAAGTTTATGTTCGCTTTATCCAGAAGATAATTGAATCTTCTTCTGATCCCTTTGTTTGGTGTAACGTAAAATATTGCTTTATGCCATATTTAATGTGCAGACGCACCTAAATGTTAACATATTTAGTTGTATTACGCTGCTGTAGTTTGCCTCGCTGTTTGAACAGTGACATTTCTCCAGCATGAATACTTACCCCTTCTAACACAGTAATGCACTTTATTTTAACCTAAAATGAGAAATCTGTCGCCTAGTGTGTGTACCAGAAAATAACTGCTCTGAATTTTACCAATAAAACAATATTGCACGCAAGAGTAGTGTTTTCTTCAGTTTCTTCAACACATTGTGATTTTTTTCCCTTTTTTGTGGTCTGGAGATTATCAATAACCAACAGGATGGATTTCAAATTAAATTTGTTGTTTAGTAGGTGAGCAGCAACCACTAAATTTGAGTTCTCTGACCTTTCATCTGCTTCTAAATTTTATCCAGTGCCATTCCTGCCAGCTCCACTCAGCACCGAATAAATCACACAGTTTTAAGCTAATACAGAGAACATTCAAGTGTCATCAATAATATTCCCACCCATCCGTTTTCTTCCATTTATCCAGTACGGGGTCGTGGTGGAGAGCTGGAGCCTATCCCAGCTGTGAAAGGATGGAAGGCGGGGCACAGCTATAGCAGGCCACCAGCTTACAGCAGGGCTAACCATTCACACTCACATTCAGTTTAGAATGACCAGTTAACCTATCACCATGGATGCCTTTGGACTCTGGGAGGATGCTGCAGCTCACTGAGAGAACCAATGCGGACAGGGCGAGGACATGCAAACTACAGACAGAAATTTGAACCTAGGATCTTCTTGCTATGAGGCAACCACAACACCACTGTGCTGCTGTCATGATTTAGATTTGCTTAGTTAAATCTGGGTGGTGACTTATTTGGCCAAGCAAGTTACATTCGAGTCTATTTCAGCATTGCTTTGCAGGACAGCCTCACAGAGCTGTTGGGGTGAATGTGACCTGATGTATTCTTCTTTTCCTTAGAAAAAAAATAAGACAAAACATTTTTTTACTCTATAATAACATGGGATAGATAGTATTACTGCTAAGAAGAGGTTTGCTGGGTTTTAGATCCAGCCTTAAATAAAAGAGGGAAACACACTCTTTCCTTTCCACTTGTTTCATTCGTTCATTAACAAAAAATGTCATTGTACATTTGTTTGATTAGAGGAGCAATTTAAGACACCTAAGGCACCTGGTGATGGCGCCATTTCTCAAGATTACCACTAAACTGGGTCCGTTGCTGTGAGTTTCACCACAGAATTGATGTTTCACCGACCCTTTTATTTGTGGGAAACAAATAATTCCTTCATCGGGGTCTTCAAACTCATGGGAACCTTTTCTTAATGGCACTGTTTTACTGTTTTTCCAAATGGCTTCATTATCACGAGTTCTCAACAGTGCCAAGAAGGGCTGTAAACAACTTAGACATGACTGTGCTAGCTGTGATTTAGATATGTGTGTATGTCAGTTACTGTACTTGTTCTATAGTTTACAATTCACATCCCGGTGGGGGCATTAAGCTTCTTTTCCAAGAACTGAAGACAAAACTCTGCGTCAACTTACTGAAGACGTGTTAGGACACATTAAAGTGCCGTTCACACCAAAGGCTAAGGGGTATCCTTTAGAAAACAAAGCCCTTGGCTTCCAGCCAGTATCTTAAAGGCTTAGTTTGCTGAAAAAGACTAGAATACACAATACAAGCAGATATTAAGCCAGCAGCTCCCTTTGTAAAGGTTTACGTGTTGTTCCTAAGCAACTTGTTCTTAGTCTTGAATGGAAAAATACATTCAGTACAATCCTACAATGTCAAACAATGGATGTGTACTCAGGGCCCAACAAGAATATATATATGTTCAAAGAACTATCCTCACTTTCCCTGAAGACTGTTCAGCACTGGAACTTCACACGTTCACATGTTCATTTATCTCCACAGTCAGCAAACCTCAACAAGCCAGTGCCTGAAAACCGTGAACTCTGATTGAGACTTCCTGGTACTAGCTAAATCTGACTTTTGACTGGAGGGATAAGTGGGTTAAGGTGCTGGGTATCTGCTGACCCAGGTGTAAATAAAAATCTTCAACATTTTGGTTTTTATCAAAATAATTAAACGGCTATTCAGTGAATTGTTCTTTGATGCGGTGAGATTGAAGAACTTTTCTTTCAGAGAAACCAGTAGTGGAAAGTTTTCACTTACTTTTCACTCATTTCATTAAAAAATTAGCCAGCGGACAAGCCCGCAGAGCCCTATGTATGGAGAATGAATCCTAATGACTTTGGCAATCCCCTGATTGTTACTGTAGTTTAACCATGGAGGTTACCTTTGAAGTTTTGAAATCGGGCATTACTTTGGTTGAGGAAGTCACCTTTACGGCCAGTAACAGATGGATAACTCACAGCTATCTGACTTGGTGCTGATTAGGGTTTCTCAGGGATTACACAACCCTTAGCTTTTTTCAGCTAACTTGATCCGCACCCAAATGTTGTGGTAAGCGCAGCAGCAAAAACATTCTTTGTAGCCTGTTGAGCAATTTATCAGATTCTCCCTTTGCCCTTTGTCACAGTATCATTTGGAGTAGTTTGCAAATGGACTTTACTATCAGTGGATCTCATTCACACCTAGCATGAATCGGGTTTTCTGATTCAGGAGTCTAATGGTGGTGCACAATATGCACCTCTATGCAGCTCATTAGCAGCACCAGAGGTAAAAAAAAATAAATAAAAAATCAAATGTCAATGTGACATTAGGAAGTTTCTCTGTAACATGTTTTGATATGGCATGCATCAAACACTTCTAACTGCAATTTTAATAATAATTTCCATTTCAAATCCACTTCACCACACTGGAATGCTAGCACATCAAATGGCTACTCCTCCTTTACGGAGCACACTGACCTGTACCAAAACAGTTATTGTTTTTATTGTTTTTTTTTCCATATCCAAGTTATGACTCATATATCTGTCATGTGTCCAGTACAAACCTTTAAAAAAAACCTTGAAGGGAGGATGAGGGGATGAAATCTCTCAGCTCTGTAGTCATGCCACCTTGTGACTCATCGAGACTTCAGTGTGACAACTGGAGCCATCTGGAAAGGCAGAAATCAACGAGGCAAAGGGAGAAATGGCTGCACTTTCTGGCCTTTGCACAACATCAGTACAAGGTATTGGCTAGAGGCGGGTGTTAATCAATCAATAACAAGTTGGTGAGAACCAGGCAGAGTATAGTTATGGTTTAAAGCACATCAGCTTAACCATGCACCAAAAATCTCAAGAGACCGCCACATTTTATTTTGGCATTATCTCCCAACTTGGTTTCGCTGTTTCATTATAAAATGCCACTTCAGGTGCTACATGGATGACGTGTACAGAACATGCAGAGTTGTGTCATTCACACCATCTGTCTGCCCGCCTTTCCAACAAGCTCCTCTCGGTGTTCTCCTGCTGCACATGTAGCTAACATGTTTGGATTAATTTATATAGTGGAGCAGATGGAAGAGGTTGCAGGTGGCCGATAAGATGAGCAAATAAGATGTGTGTGTGTAAAGTAGGCCACTCCTTCTTTACTTTATTACTTTATTATTCTCTATTTTATTACTTTTCAGTGGTAAATATAATATGTATTACTCTGTCATATGTATTTGATATGTAGTTACTTTGCAGAAATATATTTCACTTAAGTTTAACAAAAAAACAGCTATAATAAGTCCTTTATTCAAAGTTTGCAAAAGCATAATTGATCTGAACAAATATATATAGTGGGGATTTATACCCACCAGCTACTTTATTAGATATGGCTTTCTAGTTTTGATGTTGGACTGCCTTTTGTTTTCAGAATTGTCTTTTAAGGCTTAGATTCTGCAAGGTGCTGGAAACGTTCCTCAGAGATTCTCGTCCATATTTACATGACAGCACCACACAGTTGGTGCAGATTTGTTGGTTGCACATCCATGATATATACTTTATCACCTGTTCCTCACTGTGATGTTCAAGAAACCAGATTGGGATGATTTGAGCTTTCTGACATCATGCACTATCCTGTTGAAAGTAGCCACCGGAAAATGTGTACATGATTGTCATGAAGGGATGGACAACAAATAAAATCACAAGCTGCTGAATATCGACAGCAGCTGTCACATCGTTCAGCTGTGGTGGAGAACAATCATAAAGTATTAAATTAAATTAAATATATTTGCCTCAAAATAGATGTAGCGTTTGCAGAGATCATTTTGTATGGTTTTGTCAGTCATTTAAACAAGAAAAAAGAAAGGCACAATGAAATAATAAAAGAATAACAGTAAGGGAGAATACAAGAGAAAAGCTGTTTGTTTGTTTTTTGTTCCAGTAAAGGATCTTTTATACCTCTATCTTTACCACGTCTTGTATTTCTGTGATATTTTACATGATTCCATCATTATAACATCAAGTTTAACCATGATGTTAAAGGTATCATCTGTAACCATGTTCTGTGACTGACAGACCTGCACATTTGTGACCTTGTCTCTGAGTATTGACATGTCCTTGCAGGTGTCAGACATAACTCACAGCTGCTGTCACTGCCAATATCCTAATTTGCTATTAGTTGGAGATTACCACCTTAGTGAGAGACAGAGAGGGGGAGAGTGGTAAGCCCATACTTATCCAGTGACTGACCTGAAAGGCTTTGTCTCTTTCATGTCTTTGCTGTAGCTTACATCCCACTTTTATAATTTTCTGGAGAAATAAGCATTTAAAAAGATGCAGGTGCTTCTGACGCACACAATATAAAATTTGCACAATTTTCTTCCTTGCACTGTAGTTACAGTCCTTGTTTGGCAACAGAAAAAGCCTGTGCTTACATATTGTTAGAAAGACTTGGGACTTTCGCCAGCGTAGTGTAGTCCCAGCCAGCCATTGTGTAAGAAATGGCATCATCAGGCCTAAACACACTTAACTGAACGACAGGTTCCCGCCTGGAAGATCTCTTTATTGGATTGCCTTGATATGAGAGGGTTTCAGCAGACACTCATTTCCCCCACATTTCCACTGTTGTGTCAAATTCAAACACCAGGCAATAAGAACTCTTATAAACTTTCATAAAGACCGATTGCAGCTTGAGCTTATCAAATAGGAATTCTGTTTATCTCCGTGCCCTGCGTGGAGGCTCTGCTTAGAAGTGTTACAGTCAGATGCTTACACTTAACATAGCCACGGTAATATGGGATTAAGCCTTACATGCTCCCTTTAAGCATTAGCAGTTTGGGGACAGACAGCGAGCAGTGGTCGTATTAGTCAGCTTTGTCGAAGACAGGGAGCTCTCTGAGAACGCTGAGTAAATATATCCGGCAATCTGCTAATCACAGAAACAAATCTAAACTGCAGTAAAGGTCGTTCTTCGCGGTCGGATCTGTCCGATGTGCTATTGGTCAGATATGTGTTCACTTTATGCTCCATTATTTCTACATTTACTTGTTTGTGTACAGTACAACATCATGTTCATCCTGAGGTGAGTCACAAGGTTGCCAGCAGCTAACACAGCCATCTCTGCAGAGTGATACAGTCTCTGCATGTGAGACGGGATTACACTGTCACCATGTGACTGTTTTGCCCTTAGACAGACCTCTAACGAAAGACGGGCTAAATCCGTCGAGGACAACAACCTTTGGCCCTGAACTCTTCAAATGTAAACACACAGGTGGAATATCTGCGAATATACGCTTCGAACCTGACAAACGCGTCGAGTTATGAAGTGTAACCTGCGAAGAGGAGAGGTTCATGCTAGTTCTGCTTTGTTTGGTTAAAACAAAGAGTTTCCACAGATGTATATGAAGCGCTGATGCAACTCAAAAACCTTTTTTTTTCATGCAGATGAAAACAGTAAAACAGAGAATGTGCAACATCCTTTTTTCTCTTATAGTTTGCATTTCCTCTTTTTTTGCTTCTAATATTAAAAAAAGAACAACCATCAAACCCCAATCTCTTAAATTTAGGTTTCAGGTTTGTGTGCCTTTGTTACTTATTCAGCATCAGATTATTATTGATAAACCAGAATTTTCACATCTATTAATTTATTCAGAGTTAAAGTCACTCATCTGTCTGTGCTGCATACACTGGTGTGAGCCTGGATCCCAACATTTATTTTTAGTTTTCAAGCATTTTCCTCGTGACTGCTAAGAGTGACAACAAGCCCAGGGACATCATTCCACATTATGACTGCTATCAAGAGGAGGAACTGCCTGCAACCAGTCTTTATAGTTTAATTGTTTTTAGGTCTGTTCAGCTCTTGGCTCTGAGACACAAGTATAAAAAGCACATAATGGCTAAATGATTTCTAAGGACCTCCAAGTTTAAGGCAATGCACACTGACAAGTAAAAGCAAATGAGCTATAAACACTAAGTTTTTAAACTAGCATGGTAGCTAAAAGTTGAAAGACATTCAAATCAAATATATAATCATTTATAATAATCCGTATAAATGATCAGCTTTTAGGTTTCAAAACGGAAGACTAAGCAGAAATTTAGCTCCTTTCAGCTCAAAGAGAAACACTGACATTAAAATACAAACATTAAAAGAATAAATCTCACTGATTCACTAGGGTTGCAAGTTTTTTTTCTTATAACTTATTTCAACTTTAAAATATATTTTTTTGTCATTCCATGTCTGGGATGTTTACTCTGTAGGCATGCCTCCCATTCTTAAGTTAGATAAAGCTCCCCCCTCCTCTGTGTGTGTTTGGCTAATTTAGATTCAGGGTTGGTTTTTGTTACAAACAGTGAGCAGCCAAACTTGTGTGTTTTTCACCCCGGTCCCTTTCCGGTTTCCTTGCTATTCTATCCTCAGGCATCAGAAGTCAGTCTGTCCCACTGACAGAGCTTTTGTTCTCTGCAGAGTGAAACCTTCACTGAAACCCAGAGGCACAGGAAGGCTTTAAAGGACGCTTTGCTTTAGGCCACAAGAGAGTCACGAGATGTTGCTTCCAAGGCAAATAATGAAACATGCAAGGAAATGCATGCACAGGGTAAAAATAGGGAACCGAATAATCTGTTTTTCATCTGATTTGATTTGAGAGCATTTTTATTATTATTATTAAATTGCACAATGAATTTCTTGGGTTCATTCCAGGTTAAAAACTAATCATATTTTGGTAAATGAAACCATGAGTCAACTTTCACTTCCTGTTTTTCAAACCCTGTATATAAACTTCATCTAATCCATGTGCTCCGTTAAAAATGTGTTTTGACACTGATGCCATAGATTCACAGATAACCTTCCAGCATACACACTGTGGTTCTGTTCAGTGGGCACCGTCTCAGAGAGACAGTGCATGTGTCCCTACCGTCAATGCATGACATACAAACACGTGGCCGTGCCATCTGTTTGATGCTCCAGATTAAGACAAAACTACAGTGCAGTGAGCTACATGCCAAAGAATTGACCTAACCTTAGCTGCTTCACTTCAGGGTCAGGCCTGAAATATTTCATCAATCATGTTTCAAAGCCCAGAGAAGTGGAGGTATGCACTGGATAGTGGCTAAATTAGACAAAGGATGTTGAAGATTGAGGCATCAGACAAGAAGAAAAGAGGAAATCTCAGTGAAGATTCATGGATGTAGTGAAGGAGGATGTGCAGAGAGTTAGCGTGACAGATAGGGATGCACCTGTTACGGCCGGGATGGCTGGTGTGTTAGTGGAGTGAACCCAAATGCAGACACGGGAGAGAAAAACTGAAGTTTAACAAAAAGTGAGCCGCTTATTTGGCTGAATAGCAAAAACAGAAAAACAAGGGCAAAACTAAACTAAAACCTAAACTAGGATAGAACTAAACTAACTATGCAAACAATTATGCAAGACAACATGAAAACTGAACATGAACCTGAGCAGTAGTGAGGAAAAACACTATGACCAGCTATAACTTGATGCTGAACAGAGGAAGACGGTGGACTTAAATACACAGAAGGGTAATGAGGGAAGTGGAAAAACCTGGGGAAACACAGCTGACACAAATGAACGGGATGCCACAGGGGAAGCCAAACTAAACACACCTAACATGGAAACAAGACTTTCAAAATAAAACAGGAAACATAATGGAACGCAGACATTACAACATAAGCTTGACAATAGAACATGCAGACATGCACACACAGCAGACTGGGGAGACAGAACACAAGCAGAGACGCATGGGAACAGATAAGGGAGCGAAAGCACAGGCATAACTAAATGCTAAACATAGAGGAGAAGACAGACTTACACAGAAGACAGGAAAAGACTCATAAACATGGAGACATGGATGAAACATATACTAGAATAAATCACTCAGCTAAACCCTAACTAAATAACACAACTTAAGATGAATGCAATCTAACATAAGAAAAACAAAAATACAATATTAACTTAAAATGCTGGGTCACAGACCAGGCCCCTGACCGCAGTAAGGAGATGATTATGGCGACCTCTAAAGGGAGCTGCTGAAAGAAGAAGAAGTTATCGGTCAATAGATGGAGGAAAATGGCTGGCTCAATGGATTGGTCTGTAGTTTGTGGCCGTGACATCTGGGACAACTTCAGACAGCCATCCTAGCAGCGATCTTTGAGACTTTGATGCTAGCTGAAAATACTGATAAAGTGTCAGGTGTAGGGATGGGTATCGTTTAGGTTTTATCCAATACCGGTGCCAAATCGGTACTTTTGAAACGGTGCCGGTGCTCAAACGGTGCTCAAACCGGTGCTTAAAGAATGGAGAACACAAAATTGGTCCAAAAACCTCTCATGTTCAGCTGGTTTTTTGTAAAAAGACAACAATGTTAGCCTTTTCTGCAGCTATGGGGCATATATGGTATCACTCTTGGCTGGAAGCAGTGCTTAAACAATGGAAAGAACACAAACTTTGTCCAAAAACCTCTCATGTTTAGCTGCTTCCCTCTTTTTCTTTGGTCATTTTAGCCTTTTTGTCCAGGGTGAAGGGAGTATCTGCCATCAAACAAGAAGACAGCTGCATGTAGCTATGATGATGTTTGCTAGTTCACCTTACATGCATTAATGTAATTGTCATGGATCGCTGTGTGGCAGGCAGGAGGAGGACCCAAAATGCAAAACTCACAGACACGGGGATGAACTCAAAAATTACAGCTTTAATGCTGGAGAGGCAGAACGTAGGAAATACGAAACTAAACTGGGAAAACTAAATACAAAGCTCGCCTAGAAACACAGGGAGGAACACACACAACATGAGGGATGATCAGGGGAAGTGGATGCACACGGGGAACACAGGTGACACTGATAATCATAACAAGACACGGCAGGAGTGAACGTAACACTGATGGGAGATGGGCAAAGTAAAACAGGAAGTACACAGAGGTTCAAACAGGAGGGGAGAGAGCACGGGGAGAACGCAGACATAACGGGCTGGGGAAAACATAGAGTAAAACACAAAGAGAGACGAGGGCTCATAAATACACAGAGGGGCACACAGGGGGTGAGAGTCACGAAGGGAAAACACATAAGGAACAACGTAACAGATCAACCCAGGAAGCATGGCCTAAATAAAGAACAAAATACAAAAATACATGAAAACTAAGAATACTGGGCCCACATGGCCCAGGACCATGACAGTAATAACGTGGTTAGCCTACTCAACGTAAATTACACACGAACGACATTAAGCTACTCATGCAGAGAAGAACGGCTGCTGCTGCCATCATCATCCGTCATCATTTCTGCTACACTGGCAGGGCTAGGGGCCAGGACTCTCCTCTTCGGGTTTTTGGGGGATGTTGCTAAATCCGGGTCCGATAACAGCCACCACACCCACAGTGGATGAGCTCGGTGTGAGGTCTCGCAGCAAGCTATCAAATACGGCGCGTTTCTCGGCTTTTAAAAAAAGACCGCTATGCGTCGCCAGGTGTTTCATCGGATTCGAGGTGTTACCTCCTTTGACAGTATCACAGTATCAGCTTAAAGCACTTGTTGCAGGCTGCTGAGTTTGCATATTTTGCTGTGAAGTACAGCCAGACTTTTGACTGCTTCGCCTTGGGCATTTTTGATCTGTAGCTCTGCTCTAAAAGAACGTACGTACCTGGACCCGCCTACTATCCTTGGAAACGTAAAATGATTGGCTAGAAGTGTATCACAGGTCAGGAAAAAAAAAGCACCGAAATGTGCGCTGCTTTTCGGTCTGGTTACTACCGTTTATGTCAGAACCGGTGCCATCATGGCACCGGACACCGGTACCCATCCCTAGTCAGGTGTACTTACAGTGTTACTCATATTAGCTTAGATTGTTAGCATACTTTGGCGAGCTCAGACAAGGAGGAGACAGAGGTATCGTTTGGTCTTGCTTCCCGTGAGCTAGCCAGGGAGCACAGTCGTTTATTAACATTTGCAGAAGAACACACTGCCGCTAGCTAACTGCTCAGCGCGGCAACAACAACAACAACAACAACACACAGGGCGCCCTCTGACCCCGGAAGGACACACCGTCGCAGCGAGAGGGCGTCACCCGTCACCATGGCAACATACACAAAACATAACTGTACAAACAGAACCCCGATGTCCCCTGCCCCGGCATCTGCCGGAGCAAGCGGTCGATACGGTGAGAGCCTGTCCCGGTGCAACACCACCATGCGCTCCGGGCCCGGCATGCGGATACGGTACACCACGTCTGTTAGCCGCTCCATGACCTCCGCCAGCCCTTGCCAGTGACTGCAGAGTTTGGGGGACACTCCTCTCTTGCGAACTGGGAAGTACACCCAAACCTTGTCGCCAGGCATGAAAACCCCCCCTCGGCACTTGGTGTCGTAGGCTCTTTTCTGTCGTACTCCGGCGCTGGCCTGGGCCTGGCGGGTGTAGTCATGAACCACCTGCAGCCGCTTCCTCAGCCTCCTGTAGTAGTCCATCTCTGGCCCACCATCAATCTCCAGCTCAGGGGGGGACCCGAACACCAGATCCACAGGCGTCCGGAGCTCCCATCCAAACATCAGAGCGGCAGGTGTGCACTGGCTGGACTCCTGCACCGCAGTCCGATACGACCAAAGGACCAGGGGCAGATGTCGGTCCCAATCCCGCTGGTGGCGGCTGGTGAGAATGGCGAGCTGGGTGGCCAGTGTGCGGTTGAAGCGCTCAACCAAGCCATCGCTTTGTGGGTGGTGCGGTGTGGTTCTCGTCTTTCCCACCCCCAGTCGCCGGCAGATCTCCCCAAAGACCTTCGATTTGAAGTTACGCCCCTGGTCACTGTGGAGCTCAGCCGGGACCCCAAAACGGGTGAACATCTCCTCCACCAGGTTCTCGGCCGTCGTCGTTGCGCTCTGGTCCGGCACCGCGTAGGCCTCTGGCCACTTCGTGAAATAGTCCATAGCCACCAACACATACTGGTTCCCTGACTCTGTGACGGGGAAAGGCCCTAGGACGTCCACTCCCACTCTTTCCATTGGGGCCCCCACCAGGTGCTGCTGAAGGGGGGCAGTGGAGCGTTGAGTTGGGCCCTTCTGTACCGTACAGGTGTCACAGCAGTGCACATGAAGTTCCACATCCCGTCGACAGCCAGGCCAGTAGAACCGTCCCCTGAGGCGGCGGAGAGTTTTGGCGTTCCCATAGTGTCCTGCCCCCACCGAGCCGTGGACCAGCTCACGTCACGTCGGCCTCCTGCTCCCGCTTCAGCTGCTGCGTTGTCAATGGGAGCCACCCCCCTCCGCCGGCTGTGGCCTGAGCAGTAGCCACCCCCAGCACCTCCTGGGCCCGCTTCTCCTGTCGCAGGCCTGCGACAGGAGGAGCCTGCTAGCATCAGTGTCCACAATGAAAGGTTGCCGGGTGTCGGGGAAGGCCAGGACTGGGGCTCTGGTGAGGGCCTCCTTCAGCTGTGCAAAAGCCGCTGCACAGGCATCCCCCCAGCCAAACAGCTGTCCCTTGTCAGTCAGGCATTGGAGGGGGCTGGCCATTGTCGCGAACCCTTTGATGAACCGACGGTAGTAGGATGCTAGGCCCAGGAAGCTCCGCAGTTCTTGGACGTTCGAGGGAGTCAGCCAGTCCCGGACCGCAGCCACTTTTGCAGGGTCAGTGGCGACACCTCGAGCGCTGATCACATGGCCCAAGAACGTGGTCTCTCTCGCCAACAGCCGGCATTTCGCGGGTGAGACAGTGCACTGTCGAAGTCGCCACCGTGCACCAACAGGTCATCCAGGTACACAACGCAGCGGCTACGAGGGATATCCACAAGCACCCTCTCCATCAGCCTCTCAAACATCGCTGGCGCATTGCAGAGCCCAAATGGCATGACCCTGAACTGCCACAGCCCCTGTCCAATGGTGAATGCAGTCTTAGACCTTGCGTCGGGGGCTAACTCCACCTGGCAGTAACCGCTGCGTAGGTCGAGGGAGCTGAACCAACTGGAGCCAGTAACGTAATCTAGGGCCTCGTCAATCCGCGGCAGCGGGTACGAGTCCTTCTTGGTGACTGCATTGAGACGGCGAAAGACCACGCAGAACCTCGGGCTGCCATCCTTCTTCCCCACCAGAACCACGGGTGCCGCCCATGGGCTATTGGACGGCTCGATCACCCCAGCCGCAGCCATCTCACGGATCTTCTCTTCCGCTACCTGCCGTTTCGAGAGGGGCAGCCGGTGTGGGCGCAGACGGATGGGCCGAGCAGAGCCGGTGTCGATGGTGTGCTGGACCAGACTCGTCTGCCTACAGTCTTTGTCACTGGCGGCATTCTCAATGTCAATGTCCACATTCTCGTCCAGGAGGCACCTCAACCGCTGGCGCTGGTCGACGTTGAGGCCTACGCTGCTGCGCTGCCAAAGGTCATCAACAGCCTCGATGGTCTCAGTCGAAGGAGGGTTTGTCAGGCTGAGAGGCTGAGGCTGAGGCTGAGGCGAGTGGAGATGACCCGGAGCCACCGGCATCCGAAATCTGCTGAGCGGCAGCTGCCCGACACCTGTCTCGTCTGGTCCCCGTTCCCTGCTTTTGGCTGCGCTGGAGAGCAAAAGTCTCTGCGCCAAGAGTGATAGCCAGCTTCGCGGTGTCGACGCAGGCCCCCCAGCGGCTCAGCAGATCCAGGCCAATGATGCACTGGTCTTGAATGTCGGCGAGCCAGAAGTCGTGCACCAGCTCTAGATCCTTCACTTGGATCCGCAACGGTTTCTTCCCCCGCATAACAGTTTTCTCCCCCGTCACTGTCATCAGCTGGGTGTCTGTGGGCAACCAACCCTTCACCAGTGGCCCGGATGTTCCAGGGAGCACGCCAGGTCGTATCAGGGAAATGGTAGACCCTGTGTCCACCAGGGCCTGGCATGGCTGGTCCTCAACACAGCAGCTCAGGTAGAGTCCCTTGAGGTGCCCAACTCGGCCCACCACTGTGCATCGTCCTTGGAGGGGGGCAGGAAGCTGGAGCGGTGGTCCCCTTGCTACACCGCTTCCTCCTCGTTTCCCTGAGGCTGCGTAGTTCTGGTCTTCGGGGCTGGTGCTGGGCAGTCACGCGCCACGTGGCCAGGCTCATCGCACCGGTAGCAGCGGTTGGTCGGTCGGCGAGGACGCAGCTGGGACATCTCGGCGACCTCCCCCTCCCCGTCGCAGTCTGCGGCTCTGATTTGGGGGTAGTTTGGGGGGGGCACCTGCTGGTTAGGTCGCGAGGTGAGCACCGGCTCGGCCCTTTCAGCCTCAAGGAGCGCCTCACGGAGGGTCTGAGGCATGGCCAGGTGGACGTGTTAGCGTAGTCGCTCTGGGAAAAGTCCTTGCAGAAAAGCACGCAGGCTAAGCTCCTTACGGGCTGCTGCTGGAAACTCCGGGTAGCCACGACGAGCATACAGCAACACGTCTGCTGCAAAGGTGCCCAGGCTCTCCCCCGGTCGATGGCTCCGGTTGGTTAGCTGCTCTCTGCTCTGATCAGTGGAGTGCCGCTGCCCGAATTGCCTCTCGAGTGCCGCAGTGAGGGCCTGGAGCTCATGCTGCTCTGCCGGGGCTAGGTCAAGGAGTATCTGCAGTGCATCTCCCTCTAATGCTAGTGCTAGGTGTGTAGCAGTCTCCTCTTCGCTCCAGCCACTATGTCTGGCGGCCAGCCGCACTTGTGAGAGGTAGGACTCTAGCGGGGTTAGCCCGTTGTATTTTGGTACCTTAACTGGCGTGGTAGGCATAACTGCTCGCGGCTGGGGGCTCGGCGTGTGGGTCGACAGAGGTAGCCCATGAAGCATTGCCCTAGCATCTGTCGCGATGGGCCGCCGCCGCGGTGCGTTCGCGCCATCGGGACCCGTCGGACTTACATGGCCGCTCACATCCTCTCTCTTCAATCGCCAGTTTCCCAAGCGGGGAATGTTCTCCTCGACAGCTTGCTCCAGCCTCTGAATGTCTCTCTCCATTACGGCGAGGGTGAGCTATCCCACTTCTGACACCAATGTGGCGAGCTCAGACAAGGAGGAGACGGAGGTATCGTTTGGTCTTGCTTCCCGTGAGCTAGCCAGGGAGCACAGCCGTTTATTAACATTTTCAGAAGAACACACTGCCGCTAGCTAACTGCTCAGCGCGGCAACAACAACAACAATACACAGGGCGCCCTCTGACCCAGGAAGGACACACTGCTGCAGCGAGAGAGCGTCACTCGTCACCATGGCAACATACACAAAACATAACTGTACAAACAGAACCCCGAACAGCCCTGACCCGCTACAATATTAACATTTAATTAGTTGCTGGTAATATTGTAATTCAGACAAATTAACTAAAGTAGGACACTGAACATTTTCTAATCTTTAATGTAGTTCTACAAGATAAAAACGTGACAGAAACATCAAATTACTTAATGTAAACATGTTTTTACAGTATATCAAAGTATAGTATAGTAAAAGTATATCAGTAAATAATTAACAGCTCACCCAATTTTAATGACTGAATAACCCACTGAATGGATTTTAGCAGTTGCAATCACACCCATATACATAGGCCAGACATTCAAAATGGGTAAAAATGGCTTCTTTCCAACAGGTGTGGTTGGTTAAGGGTCCTTCGATTGGTCTCATGGCACAATGCCACGGTTTACTTATATACCTACAAGGAGCACAGTCATTGTTAATGACATTAGGCTACTCCTGTGCTTTTGCTTATATCACCTGTTCAAAATGTCTTCATCCTGTGAAAAATCAAATCTAATTTTACACCATTTGACTAGAAAATATGAGCCTTATGGTGGTGCTAGACAACGAGATAGTAGGATATTCATCCCCTGGGAACCACTCTAGGTTTTAATGAGAGGTGAACCACCTTATCAGAAAGCAACAGTTTATTAATTGATTGCCATAACATCAACATTACTAGAAATGATAGATAGCTTCCCGCTGTAATTTTCCACTTGTATGTCAGTATTGGGTAATAATTGATCGATACTGCACATAGTCAATCATTTATAAACCACCAATAAAGCCATTAAGTCATACCGAATTCACTTGCGTAATTCTGGTTTATTTCCTATGGTGCTTTTCACTGTCACGTTAAATTAAATTTAGCCCTATAAATGTTCATCGTCTGCACTTTTGCAAATCCCTGATCAATGCCGCATGATGGTTTATAACGTTTGCCGGTCGTTATCGGTCTGTCAGTCAGAAGCTGTCAAGAGAATCAGGTAAAAGGGCGGATGCAGGGAGACTGCCACTTTAAGAGTTGCATGGAGAAGCTAGTGATTTTCCACTCAAACTGATATTAAACGCACACACGCTCATTGAATCAGCGATCTTGGGGGGAGAAAAAAAGTAGATTACATTGTATGACTCGTCGTTAAACACAGGCTACCAAACAAGGAACAACAGGCTGCTTAGTAAAAGTAAGAGGACGGGTAATCCTATATATTCTTAATATATCATTGAGTGCATGAGGTTAATAGACTATGTTTTAATAGGAGAAAATGTGTGATAGGAGAAACCCTAATTAATCCAAATGTAAGTTGTTGTTTGTTTAATATTTAGTGTTCTGATGCGGAAAGTAAGCTTGCTGATCCTTTTTATTCGCTCATAAAAAGCTGAAAACATTTCCTCTTTTTCTTTCACATGATGCTGTGCGCTTATCCGTTACAGAGAAGCAACACTGTTTCAGCCCTGCCATACAAACGACGTGACTAAATTAGGGCATGTTTTGGTCATATACTGAAAAAAAGGGAGGGAAAGGAGCGAAGTTCTGGTCTTTGAACCCTCTTTTGCCTGTTCATCGTGTCTGATAAGACAGCGTTTCCAGTTTCAGTTTGGTCGTATTTGCTGAGCTGCTGTGGTGCGTTCAGGGGCGGTGCGTTCACAGTGATATGTGATGAGGATAAGGAAAATGTGAAGGTGCACCTTCGCTTTCCTCAGCCACAAATCATTAGCTGAGTGAATGCTGAAGTAGGTGTGATGAACTAAGACGTTTACTAGCTTATATATTAGTGACACATACTTAACCTACTTCTTCTGTCTCCGCCTCAGCCAGTGTATGATTGATTGGCGTGTGTCCTTTAGTAACACCAGTCCGCCCTCTCAGCAGATGAAACCTCAGGGGTCGCTGTACCTCTTTTGGCATTGGTACTGAAAATAAAGTCCCCGAATTGGCCCTTCGGAGGGTGTGAGGTGCTCACAAGGTTTCTTGAAGGCTGACTTAAAAAAGTGTTTTTGTTTGTGAACTTGTGACATGTGTAGTAGTTTCATATATTACTGTGAAACTCCTTGTAAACCTGAAAATAAATTGGGATTCTTCGCTAAATTAGGAGGCGATGCTGTTTGATTTTCTTTGATGGTTAGTGTTTTCCTGGATTACTGCAATTCTTCATTTCAAATACAACAACACAAAACACAAACATTTTAATATATTAGCTGGCTGCTGATACAACACAGAATCCCCTTCAAAATGAAAGGTCTTTAAACTGTACCCCATCCAACTTTGGCAAGGGGACCTTCAGTTACTGTGATCCTCCTTTCTAAACTGCCTTCTGATTAGATACCCATCACAACAGCTTCTGTTTCTTTACTTTTTTTTTTTTTTTAATAAAAGGCTGCTGTGTGGTCAATCTAATGAACATCAAGTCCACTTGTGTCATATATGTGATATGTTTTACATTTTTATTCCTTTATTGCTGATGGTGCAGTGGTGTGGTTGTTAGAACTCCCGTTTCAAAAAGGTCTGGCTTTGAAGCTTCTCACCAGTTGGATCCTTTATGTGTAGCATTTGCATTTTGTCCCTGCACCTGCATAGCTTCCCTCCAGTTCCTCCATATTCCTTCCCACAGTCCAACAGCATGCATATTCGGTTGTTTATTTATGCAAAGAACATTGAATTAAAGCTTAATAACATGTACTATATAAGTGAATTTACATGTGTTGTTCAGACTGCACACAGACCTGATCATCTCAAAGTGAGCATCAGTTTTAAACCCGACACTTTAGCCAAATTGCAGAAGACAAGATGTGAAAGCCTGTAAGAAAAACAAAAACGCAATTCTTAAAGGGAAAAAAGAAGTAGTAGGTGAAAGAACAAAGTATATTCACGATTTGCATTACCCATCCAGTTTGACATTGTTATAGTTAAGTTCATAATTTGTTAGACAGAGACACCATTTTTAGAGTATGGCCTCAGAGGATTTTAAGACGAGCAGTCAATATGTGATTGAAATACAGGCTTGGATGTTTAATTTAGGAGTTAAAATGCATTAACATTTTAGGAATTACACCCATTTTTCATTGCTTAGTCCCATTTTCAGAGGCTAAAGCTAATTGGACAGTTGACTGACAAGCAGTTAAATTTCCAGGTGAGGCGTGTTTCCTTTTTATTTCAGATGAAGCAGACATATCTGAAGCTGATTCAGAGTGTTGAATTTACAAGTATTAACTTGAAGTATTAACCAGAATGATGGGAAGAGAAAAGTATGGAGACGGAGAGAAAGAGCTCATGATAAGAAGTATGCCACATCATCTGTCAAACATGGTGGAGGTAGTGTTATGACATGGGCGTGTATGGTTGTCATTAAAATCAGGTCAAAGTGATTATTGATGATGTAACTGCTGGTGGGAATGGCAGGATGCGTTATGAAGAATCCATGGCTAATTATTAGCCAAATTGTGTGACCTAACTTGGCATAACCCAAATAGTATATAGAGCATGACACTGAGGAACATACTGTATGGATAATGAATCCAAGAGGTGCCAAAGATGTATTTAACCAGCAGCTTGTCACCAGCCGGTTCATGTCCCTCATTTAACTGTGTAAATCCTCCAGTGGAGTTTAAACAGACTTTTCCATGCCAGCCATTGTGAGCCACTGAAGCAATGAACTGCATCCCAATAGACCATTAACAAGCAGAGGAGACACATTACCTTATTTGGCATTGTTATTAGTTGATACTGTACTTGTTTACATTTCCCAGATTAAACGCCACGTGTCATGAAAGGACAGAGGACATCTCGACATGGTCTTAAATTAAATTAGTTTTCACATGAAGATCTCTCTTAAAAGGAAGTGCGGTTGTGGAAGTGAAATTCATTTTTCAGTTCTGTTTAAGTGTCTAAAACAAACAAACAAACAAACAAATAAACAAACAACCTCTCAATGCTTCATTCAGTTGGTCACTTTGTAGCAGATCATAAACCAGTCAAGGACTCTCAGTCGCTTCCTCTGAAATGTCCTCTGTGTCTACAACATGAATAAATAGTATGTGTATGCATACTCACCCCCCACCACTTGGCAGTTTGTATGTTTGTGGGCAGAGACTTGTAAGTGGAAATTTACAGTCTCCCACGTTGGTACCTGAGTTGTCTGTCAGAGGAAAGCTGTGTCCAATCTCTACTTTGGGTTTAATTGTCTTTAGCCAAGGGGCGGGCTCTGCTGTCAGCTTCACTTCTTCTGACCCTGGCAGCATAAAGACATTCAGTACAGAGGAATGGTGACAGCTGAGAGAGAGGAACACTATACATAGTCGCAGCCATGAAGGAAATGTAAGTTTTTTGTATTGTTTTTCTGAGGGGAGATTTGATTTTACCGGGTACAGCTTGTGTGTGTGAAGTCACAGCTTTGTCAGATTAAATACAGTGTGAAAGAACTGCGAATAGGCTTTGTTGTTGTTGTTGTTGTTGTTGTTGTTTTTGTGATGCAAATTGACATGAAGAAGAAAGGCAGTAATTTTACATTCATCACTGAGGATTCTCAACAAGTCCACTATTTTCGTTCTTAAAGGCTTAGGGATTTTTTTGTGAGCTATATCTGGGGCCAGCCCAAAGGACTGTTCGCTTAAATCTATAGCTTCCTAACACGAGGCAGGCAAGTGAAAGCTTACGCTGAGTGGACGAGAGTAAAAGGAGGGGAGTAAAAGGGATAAAGAGAGAGCGAGAGAGAAACAGGATGAGAAACAGAACTGATCCAGTTATGTAAGCAAGCCTGAGAATGGCAAGCAATTCAAGTGAACTTGTCATGCATAACAGGAAGAGAGAAAACTCAGAATAAGATGGCTCACAGTGTGCACCAATTTAGTGAGGAGACATGTGAGAGCTCTCAGAGAATCTTTTCCCCAATGTTGTTGTTGGTTAAAGTCCATTTCCTGAGAGATGAAAGTGTGATTGTAAATTCAATTGCCTCTTTTTTTTTAACTGTCTCTATAAAAAAGTTCTCTTGACTAGGTGTCAAGAGGAACTGAACTTAGATTAGTTAGTTTCTGCACATGCTTTTCATCACCTGATCTTTGTTAAGAGGAAGTATCTGATTTTTCTGTGCCAACTCATTCTCAGTAGCATCAGATTCAATCTCATATCTTATTAATTAATTATGGCTTTGTCATTATGGCTCCTTTGTTCTTTCTAAAACACCCGCTGGCCGGGAACTTAAATTATATTCAGCTTTGCCATGCGTTACACAGTTATTCCTACCCTATTAGGGTTGCTTTTTTCTTTTTGGCTCATGCAGCGCAATAGGATACCTCGACCCGTATTAACAAATCCTTTCTTTCCTGGAAAGATGGTTTACACTGTAAACACTCGAGTTAACTTAGGCTGTTGTAGCTTCTTGAGAGTAGCCAGCACTACGGGGAATGTACAAGGATATCGTCCTCTCTAAATTTGGATCCTGTTGAACTGAGTCGCTACTGATGTGGTAAAAAAAAAAAAACAGAGATCCTTCAGGTTAACTCGGGTTCATAAAGTCTTTCATTGCATTGTAAAAAAACACTCATCTGAATTACAACAGTGTAATTTAACTGTGGTTTACAGCATGTGTTTAAAACCAAATGATTTTCTTCATCTGTGGGTTATTGCGACAGAGTAAGAAGGACAGTGGGTTTCTTCACTGTGTGATTGCACCAGTGTATTCTGTTGCAATCTGTAGCGCTGATGTTTTGATGTCTCTTGGTAAAATTGTAGAATTTGCATTTTGACTCTTCTTGCCTAAAACGTATTCCATACTGGATCTGCTCTCTTGTCAAAGGCAAATCTGCTCACCAACCATTTCTATAGTCTGAATGACCTCCAGGCATGAGTTGCTCAGATTAGCAAGATTAGCAGCATTGTCGTGTATATTATGCGCTCGCAAAGCAACCTGAAACACAGTCAGGAGATAGCATTATCTCCCTAATGCGTCTCCCGCTCACCTCTCTCCTTTTGTTTGTATCACTGTGTCTTTTTTTTCTTTGCCTGCAGCATGGCACAAAAAGAGAAGCTTCAATGTCTGAAGGACTTTCACAAGGACACTCTGAAACCTTCACCAGGGAAGAGCCCAGGTACGAGACCTGAGGATGAGGCAGAAGGCAAAGCTCCTCAGAGGGAGAAGTGGGCCAGTAAGCTCGACTTTGTCCTGTCCGTGGCCGGAGGCTTTGTCGGATTAGGAAACGTCTGGCGCTTCCCTTACCTTTGTTATAAAAATGGTGGCGGTACGTAATAGATGCACAACAGATAGAATAAAAAAAAAGATCAAGATTAAGGTCACAAAATATCTGAACTCAATCGTGCTTGAATTCCCTCAGGTGCATTTCTTATCCCTTACTTCATCTTCCTTTTCGGGGGTGGTCTGCCGGTGTTTTTCCTGGAAGTCGCACTGGGCCAGTACACCTCTGAGGGAGGGATCACCTGCTGGGCTAAGCTCTGCCCCATCTTCACTGGTCAGTTCAAACACACAAACACAAACTTCTCACCCACAGAAAGAAGGATAAAACCTCTGCACAAATGTTCCCCACCTTGTTCGTTTAATATTTAACACTGAGTAAAAGCCTCATTTGTCTGAGCGAGGTTTCTGCCCTCATTTTCCTCCTGTGTCAGTCCAGTATTCATCTTTTGGACAGCGTGTTCTGCCGAGTTGTCCTCTTCTCTCTGCCAGTACAATTAGACCAGTCTTACCCCATTAGTCTGCTTTGTGTTGTGAAGGTTACATCACAAAGAATGCAGAAATGCAGAAGCTAAGAATTAAAATTCCTGAATATCGAGGTTTGGAGCTTCGGCTGGAGGATACCCATGTTTATATATTAGGTTTATTTCCCCCTCTTTTTAAAAAAGAAAACATTAAAAACCCAGTTATAGCGCTACTACACATGCACAATGCTCAGTCCTCATGCAGACAAGATCACATGTCCCCAGCTTATTCTAGCTCTTGAACATAATGCAAGCTTATATTATTCATACAGAAAGCAAAGAAAAAAAGAACAACACATACACTTACCTAAATTTTTCCTACAAGCAGGAGCACATGTGCCAGCCACCAAACAGCTGGAACTGCTGTGAACTTCCGCTTTGTGCGTGCTTCAGCACAACAACACGAATAACTTATTTGTTTAGTATCTAGCACATAAATGGTTCTTTGCTGGGTGGGAGAGGACAGCAAGTTTTCTCTCATAGATGTCTGTTCTTAATAAGTGTCGCGTCTCTCCCCCAAAATGCGCCTGCTGAAATCGACTGATGAGTTCTTGGTTGCCATAGAAACAGACTGTGAGGGGGGAAAAGTTGCCTAGCAATGATCAGAGTCTCGTGCAAACCTGCTGCATGAGACTCTGATCATTTTGTTGCCATGGAGCTGCAGCGTGCCAGCTTGTTTTGTTTTGGATTATGAGATATAATCAAAACTGTGAGTACTGCGGGACAGCACTGCCTCAGTTGCTCTTTTGTCACCTGATTTCTTTACTTGAGCTCTTGCCGGACCGCTTATATGCATCCCTTTACATTTGAATGACAGCTGTAGACAAGCACTGACGCACCACACCCGTGGCAGCTGCTTTGACACTCTTACTCATGTTCACACGTGGGACATCACGCAAGAGGAAACTGCATGGCTCCCGGATCTCCAGCAGCTGTCAACGGTCCCTGTTATCCAAAGAATGCCGAAGCTGATGTCTGCCCACCTGCTGTTATAGAGAAAGTCCCCAGTTTGCTGTGGAATTGACCAATCACAGCTCTCTGTGCTGTTCAGCATACCTTAATGTGTTTTTATCGCACAGGGAATATGCGACTTTACTCATGTGGACCGCGTGCGTCGTCTATCAGTTTGCATTTGGAATGTAGGAAGGGGGAGGTGGGAGTGAAAGAGATGATAAGTTTAAAAATACTCCAAAGCAATGGAAGAGTACCGGGGTGTTTGTGTCCAGGTTCCCAGCAAAGTCATCTAAAAATAACTTAAAAACACTAAGGACATTATAACAGTAGATAGTCAAGTGAAGCCTGGGCTGTGTTCCTCTGTGTTCGAGTTCGAATAAAGTCTTCTTGTTCACCTTTGACCACACTCCGTGTCGCTGCTGTAACTTCACAATATTTTCATGTTCTTTTAAAGTGGCAATTATCGATATTTTGAAATAAACAGAGGCTCACATGACTAATTTCCCATCAGCTTGTTTTGATGAACACGCATGGAATTTTAACCCATCTCTGCAGTAAATTATGTGTGCCGTTTTGTATACTTTGCATTGTTTTAATTTCCTGTTTTGGTTCACTCTGACTGAGCTCTCACAATAGGCAGTAATAAAAACAAAAAACCGATAGGGTAGGTGAGCAGCTGAACAAAAAAGGAGAACTGAATCACGTGTTTTGTCAATGTTGTGTTCACAGCAATTTTTCTGCCCACAAGTGGTCACAAATCTGTTACTGCAGCTTTAAACGAAGCCGACACAAAGCCTGATTCGAATGTTAAAAGAAAGTTTTACCTTAAAATTCAAATCTGCCCGCCCTCTTATTGTGTCTCCAGGTATTGGCTATGCCTCTATCGTGATCGTGTCTCTACTAAACATCTACTACATTGTGATCTTGGCCTGGGGACTCTACTACCTGTTTCAGTGCTTTCAGCCCGAGCTCCCCTGGGCAAAATGCAAGCAGCCTTGGAACACAGAGCACTGTGTAGAGGACACAGTGCGCAAGAACAAGACCCTTTGGCTGGCAGCCAATGCTACCAACTTTACCTCCCCCGTCACCGAGTTCTGGGAGTGAGTGGCACACACACACACACACACACACACACACACACACACACACACACACACACACACACACACACACCCACATATCCACTCTTCAGCAGAGGTGGGACCAAGTCATTGTTTTGCAAGTCTCAAGTAAGTCTCAAGTCTTTATCCTCAAGTCTCAAGTAATGTCAGGCAAGTCAGAGTCGAGTCTCAAGTCACTGGTGTAAAAGTCCGAGTCAAGTCACAAGTCTGAAACTTTGAATTTCAAGTCCTTTCGAGTCTTTAAAAAAAAAAAACGAAAAAATAATGTTGCAGTTATGCTAAATGTAAATATTAGACCATGTAATTTTTTAATCTGTGTTTTTCTCAACACATGACAAAATAGTGAACTTAGAAAATATACACAAATTGTGAAATTGCACCTCTTTAAAATGCAGCTCAATTAAACCTAGCTCCAAGAATAATTTTCACCGACAGTTCTGAGATAAGCTGCATGTTATTCTTGGATGCGGTTGTAGGACCGGCTTTAAAATCGCATGACAAAAATATCATACACATTAAAAAAAACTGAATCACCAACGTAGCCTGGAAAACATTTGCTAGTTAGATGAAGTCAGCTATCTCATCTTAGCATATTTATATGCATATTTATAATCATACGGTTCTTGGAGTGAGTGCACACACTCATGAAGTTTAGTAACTTCAGGTCACTGCAACAAGCCCAGGTACAGTTTACCGACGGATGGGTGCAGGACCTTGAAATGCACCGTGTAGAACGAAAGACCATCGTACGTATCATAAGTTTACCAGTCTCACAAATCGTCATCATAAATACACATTCGTTAACCGTTTATTAATAGGACCTTTGAGCTCAACGGTAATTAATTAGTAGTGGAAATAATTTCTGGTAGCATCACAGAAATGTAGCAGTGACAATAATACTGTATGTTGTAATCGTACTGGGCAATTAGTGATACAAAAAACCTGTTTTATCCTGTGAATAAAAGTATATGTTTTTGTCAATGTACCATAATAACAGAAGCGAAACGCAATATTGTGTCAGGACAATTCACTATTTATGCACAATAAACAAAGGAGCATAGCGCGACAATTTCTGTTCAGCGCCAGACTTGCTTGTAACCTATATCACTAATTATGTTATGAAAATGACGTATTAACTACTAAAAAACACTGACCTTCGTGTAAATGCTTGGAGCAGACTAACCTGTGAGCTGGAGTGTTCTGGGACGTTATATTTGATCTTTGAATGGCTGCAATCCAGGCCATCCGTCGCGTCTTTGTTACTTTGGAAACATGGCTGAACAATTTCTCTTCAACGACGTAATCCGATAACAACCGATCTCTTTACCCGTCGGCTTCCCGTGGCTGTCATGCGACCGGCTATTGCAGTTAATAATACAACAGCTTCTTGACATTTTTGTGTTTCTTTTTATCGCTGTGTGACTGATTTCAATTGAAAGCCTGCGTGCGCTAGTACCGCTTGCCACGAGTTCCCAGAATCCTTTGCGGTTCTACCCGTGAATGACGTCACATTTTCAATCTCCATATAATATGCATGTTAAATTTTATATTTGGGGTAAAATATCAAGTCTTTTCAAGTAAACCGGTTCAAGTCCAATTCAAGTCCCAAGTCATTGGTGTAAAAGTCCAAGTCAAGTCACAAGTCTTACAACATTTTTTCAAGTCAAGTCTAAAGTCATAAAATTAATGACTCGAGTCTGACTCGAGTCCAAGTCATGTGACTCGAGTCCACACCTCTGCTCTTCAGTATACCAAAGTAACAGTGCTTCTTTATCTTGCTTGTGTAAATGTGTTTGAACAGCAACATTCTTGCAAGGGGAGTGTTTACTTTTAGAAAGCACTAGTTCTCCACTAGTTTAATATAAACTTGGTTTGCACTGCATTATGCTAGTTCATCCTCAAAGTTAGACCGTAACTGTGAAATTAAATTGAAGAAAAGTTTGGTTTTTTTTTCATGCACATTTGCTTTGTAATGTGTTTGGATCTAATCGCAATTTGTGAATTGTTAGTTAGGCACTTACATACGTTTTCTCTGCAGACGCAACGTCCTAAGCATCTCCACTGGAATTGAAGACATAGGGCCCCTGAAGTGGGACTTAGCACTGTGTCTCCTGGCAGTGTGGGTCATCTGCTTTTTCTGCATCTGGAAGGGAGTCAAGTCCACAGGGAAAGTGAGTGTGACTCATCAACACACCCTGTACTTTTTGGGTTGCTTGGATGCAGTTTTTTAGTTTTTCCCTAACAAGTCAGTGACAAAACACTGCTGCTCAGAGAAAGCCCACATGCTTGGAAACAAGGTTAATAAAGATGATTAAGAGACACAGGCCTCCACGTTGTCCTGGAAGTCAGTCCTTGGCTAGACACACTGTCTGCTGTAAACACTTGACTGGCGCTCCTTAGTCCTGTCTTTGTTTCTGTTAGCAGACCCGAAAATGGGTTAGAGACAAAAGGCTTTGAAAGTCTTTGAAAATGGATAACTCTATTAGGAACTGGAGGTGTGCGTATTTCCCTATTTTTGTGACAAATTTGTCTTAAAATGATTTAACCTTTAATCAGCTAACAATTCAGGATTTATTGTATGCAGATTGCACGAATGCCACGTTATACTGTGTCATGCATGACTTTTCTTATAGAAGAAGTGTATCTAGGCCCTCCACTCAGCTATTCGTTGGGGGAAATTGTTATCACCCAATAAGAACAATGTTTCCTTTGAGCTGGAGCTGGACAAATATGAGTGGAAATGAAACTTAAAAAATGAAGAAGCGTTTATCGCACTATATCTCAACAGTGATGAGTCATAACCATGTAAATGTTGTTCATTGTTTTTAGCTAATAAATCCTTTGTCCGGTCTAGGTGGTGTATATAACAGCAACTTTCCCATTTGTCATGCTGATTGTACTGCTGGTGCGTGGGGTGACGCTTCCTGGAGCCAGAGAAGGGATCAAATTTTACCTTTACCCTAACGTAACCCGCCTACAAGATCCAGAGGTAAGAATGAAAACCTTTTTTATTTGATCTGTTAAAGCTTCCTACAATAGTCTCTGGGCCATATAAAATTATATAAAGGAAGCCGTTCACACATAAAGATCCCAAACAGCACCGGCATAGCTCACAAATCAAGAGAATATAACTTTAGTCCATTAAACCAAAAGATTAAACAAGGCAGCAATGAAGCAGTTTAATAGGATACAGTTGCAATAGCAAGTGAATATGCTTACATTACAGGCATGACTCTGACCATATATTTTTAAAAAGACGAAGTGATCTCTGGATTTTGCTGGTGGATTTTATTACCTTTGGAAAGAGTCAGAGGCCGTCTGTTTCCTTTTGTTCCCAGACTTTTTGCTAAACTAAGATATTCCACTGCTGCTGTTTATGGCTTTACTGCACCTTCACATCATGCACATGCTCCTTCTCCAAGTCAAACAACATGGTCACGATTTTTAGCTTTCGAGCAATTTTCAGTTCATTGTTTGAATTTTACTGGTCACAGCTTTCTATGTTTTGGATATAATAGAACAAGATGATAGGATGATGATGATGGAGTACTTAACCTTATTTTTACTACCCCTAAGCATGTATCAGTGATTGTAGAGTTAAGGCAATCTTTTGAAATCTTGAAAAATCAGCAATCACATCCTACTTCTCAGGTGTGGATTGATGCAGGAACCCAGATTTTCTTCTCCTATGCCATTTGCCTGGGCGCCATGACGTCACTGGGGAGCTACAACAAGTACAAATACAACTGCTACAGGTGAGCTGTGTTTCCACTAGGGCGAGTGGGAGTCTAGTAGTGACAGCAACTCGGTTGCGTGAAAAGAAAATGGGAACTTCGGTTCCACCTGTGTTCATTAACAACCTCCATGACATATGTGTGACATAGGGACTGTTTGCTGCTGGGAGGCCTCAACAGCGGTACCAGTTTTGTGTCTGGCTTCGCAATATTTTCCGTCCTGGGCTTCATGGCACAAGAACAAGGGGTGGACATTGCCGATGTGGCAGAGTCAGGTACGAGGGTCCAAGGTGATGGCAGCAGTGATGGTGGGTGCTGCTGCCCGGAAAAAAAAGAAAAGAAAAGAAAAAAAAAAGACAATTGGAAAAATTGAAAATTGAATTCAATTTAAAAGAAGTAGCTTATGTAAGTCTCGAAATCTAGCAACGTAGAGGTATCGGCAACTGCGCACTCCTTGAACAAAAGCCTCAAAGAAACAGGTTTATTTCTACAAAGTGTGGTCCACGTTTTCTAAGGACAGATTTCATGGCATTGGTGAGATGCTGTGTGTTTTAGCTACACAATGAACTGCGGCGTTAAAGAGCTCCTGCACTGTGCCGTCATCATTACTACAGCTGTTCAGTGGCACCAGTCTGTCCCACAGTCATCCTCCTCATGCCATTCAGTAACTTTATCTTTTGGACCATTGCTAAGAAGACTGGCCCTTTACTGTATGTATGTAACTGTATGTTGTAAGCCCAGTTCTGCTAACAAGCTGTGGATCTCCTGAGATGGACGCCACTGGTTCTGGATCTGTCTTCCTCTATTTCTTATGTTGACTTTGAAGGGGAGGTGTCTTCTTTAAGCATGCTTTCTCTGCTCAGTTTAAGTTAGAAGTTTTGCTATCTGGAATATAATAAAGTAATCAAATGAACACTAATTCTATGCTGCTTCCATCATATATGGAAACCAAAATATATCTATATATCTATATGTATATGTTTTTTCAAATATTTTGACCTACATTTTTCTCAGCTGTTCAATTGATGGAGTCTCTTTCTGATGCTCTTATAATATCTCACTGAACTGGTTCATTGCTTTGCTAAAATCCATGTCTGCTTTGTTTAAATTAAGTTTATTATCACTGCACACCTTGATGCAGTGATAATAAACCAGCATGTCACAGATATTGAGTGCTTATCGAAATGCATCCTGATAAACTCATGTTCAGAATGAATGAGCTGTAAATATTCTGTCAGGCAGCTGTGATTTGTACAGTAAGAAAGGCAATATACACTGAGTAACAGTCGGCAGTTATGTAATATGTTACGTGTGAAGTATGTATACTTACATTGTATACATAAGTATGTATTTTTGTTGATTTTTGTTGCTTGTGCTACAGAGGATAAATTAGATTAAAAACCAATCTAAAGATGGTTTTAATATATGGCCAGCAAAAAAAAAGGAACCATTTCACACAGTTAGAGCTATTCCATGTCTTGTTGGCCATAACGCAGTATTTCCTTTGCTCTTTGCTACTTTATTTTACCATTCCCTCACACTGTATCGGCCAAGCCAAAATTAGATAGAAATGTTAATTCTGTCCTCTCTCCCTTCTCCCCATCCCCTCTCTGTTCTCCTTCCAGGTCCCGGCTTGGCCTTCATTGCCTACCCTAAAGCTGTATCCATGATGCCACTGCCAACCCTGTGGGCCATTCTCTTCTTCATCATGCTGCTGCTTCTGGGCCTTGACAGCCAGGTCAGTGTTTTTGCTGTAGTGTAAAGCTATCCTCAGAACAGTTGTTTGGTCTTGTGCCCGTTAATTTGAGACGGACACCTCCAAGAGTCTGTGAGTTCATTGACCGAATACGTAAAACACATTTAGTGTCTCTCCTTTCTGTTTCTAACCTCTCTAAGTTATCAGATGACTGACAGACAAGAAACCGGTTTAAACAAAGGCATTTTACTACCACATTTGATTCCTTAAGGATCACAGTTCCTTTGTGGAAGTTGGTGGATGTCCAAACATTTAGTTAATAAAAGTAAGGATAATAGTTTGTACGCAAGCAGCCTAGCTTTCATACGAGGCAGAGCTCTGATTAAGACAAGATAATCTAAGTAGACAAAACACAAGTGTACTCCCAAGGGATTCTCCAGCTATATCACATTTCCTGCCTTCAAGTGTAATTCTACTCTTGTGCTAACTGAGTCCTGCACATGGCAAGCTCCTCATCTCAGTCAGCTGCAAGATCAGGCCAGCACTCTAAATTTGAGTACATGTAAAAGCTCATGCAAGTGCTGCTATTTCCATGAGAGAACTAATGCCAGTGTGTGTGGGTGCATTTATTTGGCCGTAAATTATATGCACATTTGTACTCCTGAATGCTATATATTGTTAACCTCGCTCACACATACATGCCACAGTTGTGTAAGGGTTTTTTTCTTTGTTATTGTGCAACAAAGGAGCGTGTTCTCTGTGAGGAAATTCATAGTTTTCTTGAAACATATTGTTGCTTATGAGGCAATGAGGAGACACAGGGGAGCGAGAGTGTTACACAGACAAGCAGACAGAGACAGTGATTCACTGTTTTGTTGCTCTTGTGTCTTGGTAGCAACAAACCAGTGTTGCAGAGAGGAGCCTTGTTTAAATTCTCATTACTGCCCAACAAAGACGGCCCTCATTCTCTAATCACTCGTTTGTGGAGGCAAAACAAGAGCTGCGCACACGCAGAAAGATATGCACATTTTTAAATGTTTTTTTCTTTTTTAAATTCTCTGAGAACTTTTTTTGCTTTTGTCCCCACAGTTTGTTGAAGTGGAAGGTCAGATCACCTCTATTGTGGATCTGTATCCAGCCGTCCTGAGGAAAGGTTATCGGCGAGAGATCTTCATAGCTGTGATGTGTTTCATGAGCTATCTCCTGGGACTCGCCATGGTGACAAAAGTAAGTCCATCAGCAGTCACTAGCGCACATACTTCTGATGGCTGTCCTGTTAAGATAAGGAAAAGGAACAGATGAACAACAGCGATAACCCCGCACATTTTCTACATGCCTCTCTGCTGCTGTATTGTCATAGCCAAATATGGCTTCTTAGCACACTACCACACACACATCCGGTATGTCAGAATGGAACAATTTGGAATGCTGTTTTCCATTCAGCATTTAACCGTGCTTCAATGACGTCTTAGCACCTGTTGAACTCTACGGGTAGGGTGCCAGGATTCTTGTGTCCTGCTTTCAGCACCCTCGCCCACCCTTATTTAATACCCCCTTCTATCTCTGTGGGGTCCGTTTTTTCACCACACACACACATGTACACACAGATAATTAATGCAGCTTTCCGTCTCCTCTTTTTCCAGGGTGGCATGTATGTGTTCCAGCTCTTTGACTACTATGCAGCCAGTGGTGTGTGCCTTTTGTGGGTTGCGTTCTTTGAATGCATTGCTGTAGCCTGGGTTTATGGTAAGTGGAAGTGACTCTAGATGTGATAGGTTTCTGTTGTGTCCATCAAAAAGTTTCGTAAAAGAGGTCTTAATGATCTCTGGGGTGTAAAACAAAGGTGGCCTTGTGAGGTTTTCAGACGTCAGGAGTAAATAACTTTAACTGTGGGCTTGCTTTGAGGTTGAGGGGAGGTGAGGATGGAGTTAGTCCCCTGCTAGATTGTCATTGGCCACTGAGAGTTGCCTCCCACCAGACTGTACCCTACCAATATTAACAAAGCGACATTTAGCCAGAAGAGAAAAACCTTAAATGGAATGGAAGTAAAGCTGCACCTTCCCTGCTAATGCCCATGTGCTTTAATGGCACCCCTTTTATTGGTGGAGGCTCTGTGGTCCAGAAAAGTAGTTCCCGGACAACATTTAATTTGTGAAGCTGGGGGCTTTTGTGCTGAACTGATGCTGTTATAGTAGTTATTTGTCTATTCATCAGCAAAAAAGAGGAAAAGAGTAAAAACAGAATAAACAGAATTAATATTCACATCAACAGCTAATGTCTTGCACAAACCAGTGGACTACAGCACAGTTGCACTAAACACACAGCAATCTATAGCCAGCCAGTAAAGACCATTAATGGTCTTTTAAGATGTAAAAGACAGAGCTAAGATTATTGATACTAGATAGCCATGACCCAGTGAAACTCCAATGCAGTCCAAGGTCATTCTATCATTGGAAACAACAACACGTGTAGATTATAGAGTCGCTGGTATCTAATGTGCACTATTCACCATTTTAGCAAACTTTGCAGAAACAAATAGACTCGGCTTATTGTTTATTCTGTTTTGTGTTGAACAGGAGTCGATAACTTCTATGATGCAGTTGAAGATATGATTGGCTACAGACCAAACCCGTGGATGAAATGGAGCTGGTCCATAATCACTCCTGTCCTCTGCATGGTGAGAGATCAGTGGCACTTCACTGTGTTGGAGGAACTGGCGTGACAAATGTTGATTGCTGAAGGTCACATGTAAGGGGCGCAGCTTATGCTAAATGCAGTGTGCGTGTGTGTGTGTGTGTGTGTGTGTGTGTGTGTGTGTGTTTGCTCCCTGTAGGGCTGTTTTGTCTTCTCACTGGTGAAGTACAAGCCATTGACCTATAACAAGGTGTATGAGTACCCTGACTGGGCCATCGGTCTGGGCTGGATTTTGGCTCTGTCCTCCATGATCTGCATCCCAATGGTGATGGTCATCAAGATCTTGCAGTCTGAGGGACCTCTGATTGAGGTGAGCTTTTAACGGGAGCTTTCCTGCAGAGATTTAAATGAGGGAAATCAATCCAAAGTCAAGAGGAAACAGACTTCCCGGCTCTTTGCAAAAGCAGAAAAGTCCAGTCAGCAATTTGCATGTATTTTTGGTTCATTTGTTTCAGCATTTTACTTAAAAAGAAAGTACACAATAATTAATAATCACATAAACTGCCCTTAATCAACCGCCCTTGTTTATTTTCTTGATAACTGTCATTTCAAGCCCTAAACCACCCCAGTTTCTGACGATCATTATTTTAATGTCTCATCTTCTTCCCTTTAGAGGATCAAAGCAGTGGCAGCCCCAGCGAAGTCAGGCGTGAGCTCCCGCCCGAAAGAATACAACTTGAAGGGCAGTGAGCTGACACAGCCCCTGGACCCAAATGGGAACAATGGCTTAATCAAGCCCACCCACACCATTGTAGAAACAATGATGTGAGCGCTCTCTGTGAGAGGAATACGATTGATGTGCTTTCTGTGGTATCATATTTCCTAACTTTAGTAGGTTTACGTTGTCCGGTATATTCACGTTAGAGATAGTCTGGTTTGATTTCTATGAAGAGGGTTTTATTATTGTATTTTATTTTTCTTGTGATTTTTTTTTTCATTTTTTACAATATTGATATTGTTGTTGTTACAGTTGTTGTTGCTGTAGTTGGCACTGATCTCAGTTTGGGCAGTATTTCGAGATAAAACATTTTAAATGTTTACTACCTTTCTGTTGATTCCGGAAAGATGAGGAATTTGCTTTTTTTTTTGCCAGTGCTATAGAAGAAAAGAGGAAATTCTCACTTTTCATGTTGTTAAATAAACTAAATGAGTAATTAACTGCAAAAAAAGGTGGAAGGTGTCACGTGATTGTGACGGTCTTGTTGTACTGACTTCTAATTTTTATGTCATTTTATGCCACAATGAAATGAATGTACCTCCGCTTGCGGCGGAAGCCAGTCACCTACATCTCTCAGAGAACATATCCATGACATTTTAAGCAGCAATATGCAGTGTATAGAGTAATCTCTTGCTTGACAACTTTTAAGTTACAAGTTGGTCTTGGCCAAATACTGTGAGAAATGCCTTTTTAAGACGATCCATCCTGAAAGCAGTTGAGATAAAATAAGAGAAAACGACAGGTAGGAAATAAAAAAAAAAAGGGGGGGAAACAAGGGAAGTGGCATTTTTAGAGTATTTGTACACTGCCTGTGTGACTACTATAGTCAGTACCAGTGCATTTATTGAAACCTCTCTTTGCACTTTATATGTTGTTTCACCTTTATTGTAGTGTGTTTTTATTGTTGCAGAGTATCGCAGCTACATTTGCAACATGTTTCAGGAGAAATATTTTTAGCTTCTAACTTTTTGAAATTGTAAACTTTGATATGAGGTATGTAGTTGTCTCTTGACAGATGACAGAATAGAAAGTAGAAACTTGCCATCAGATATTCAGATTTCTCATTGTTAGTGGGATCTGTGGGAACATCACTCAGAAGCGTTAGTTTTTACTAAACCGCCTAACAGCTCTCTCCGTTGTGCTTTCAGTAGCAGGTGCGCTCTGCAGAACGACCACTGGAGTCTGGCTTTTAATTCAATTGTATTTGAGAGACTATTTGTAGAATTTTAATTGTTTGTAAATCACATATGCCTTTTTGTATCAATTTTATACTGCACATCATCTGAACACCATCACTGATTCATTATTTTAATCAAAGCTCACCAATGTGTTTCGCTACATGTCAGTTATCGTGAGCCCGGATTTGCACATTCAGGGTGCAATATTCAGTGAAGCGGTGGCGTAGTCTAATCATACGTAATGCATAACAAAGAAACAACTTGCAATAGTTCAGTACAACTTCTTGAGGATTGTTTTCCTGAAGCATGTGTAGGAGCCGCCACACCACCGTACCCTGCTGCTTTCTCCTTTTAAAAAATTGCAATGTGGAAATTTAAATGTACCAAAGTATTTTTGTCTCACAGTTTTTCCCTTTGAGATGCACATTGCATCATTTCTATATAGATTAAATAAACATATTTTTCTTTGGATTTGTGTGTATTTGATATTTCTGAAGCTATGAGAGTTTCTTTGTGTTTATGCCTACTTACTTCTATCATTAGATCTCACAGTTTATGCTTTATATACACTTTATTAGGTGTTCGCCCAACCATTCATTTTCTTCCACTTATCCAATCCAGGAGTGACACTGAGCTACGTATCATTTGTAGCTCTTAACTTTCAGAACGGGGACAATTTGGGTTGTTGCACCAATGTTTTTGACCTGTGTGCAGAAAATAAGCTCATGGGACTGCCTCCCACTTTAACCATTTTCTGTTCCGAGGTTTGCTCCTTGCCCAAATCATAATGCATAGTGATTCCATTCCTAAAATAGCCATCTATATTTATTTAGACGCCCTCTGGTGAAGGCCACCAATGTCACCCTGACTGCCCTCTCCCTGCGATGGCTCATTGACCTCTGTTCTAAAGTTTTTTCAGGATGTCTGTCCCTCCATTAATCTACTGTTCACTGGTAGTAGCAGGTGGGAACAGCTCTGACATCGCACACACAAATGCAGGGCTGACTTATTTGGGCAGGTCTCTGGTGTGTCATCATTCAAACCCTTGGAGCACTGATTCTCTAAAGAAGTGTCTGAGTGCAGGAGGAAGCAGGGGTGTAAAAGGATTCCAGGGAACTGGGAGAGCCCTTTGTGAAATCATGTTTGCAGATCGATTTAAGTCAAGAGTGAAGTGCAAGGCTCATTTTTCACATTGAATTTAATCACCTTAAGCAATAGGATGTTTACTCGCTTAGAAAAGGCATAGCATGAGGGCGCCAGTATAAATCACTGAGTTGAAGAGGCAACCCATATGCCAAAAGACTACTGTAGGGGCCCAGGCCCAGGCCCAGGCCTCCCTGTATATTGATTTCATCTTCTTTTCTTTCCCTCTTTTTCTGTTCACTCTTCTTTTAAATTTCAACAGAACAGTAAAAACAAATCTTTTTTATTTGCTGCATATTTTTTTTAGCACTTAATCTTAGTAACATATTTATATGAACTGTAAAAAATATCCTTAATAAAAGTATTAATTTTGCTCACTTAATTGCAAAAAGTCAAAAAGATTCTTACTCCAGCGGTTGCTGAGTATTTGCACGTTTATTGGCTCATAGTCAAATTCTCCATAAATGGAAATGACTAGAATTCATTTTACATTTTCAGGTTTGGCCCAGTGCTTAACACTATTGCCTCACAGCAAGGGGGGTCCTGGGTTTGAACCTGGCTAGCAGTGTGAAGCCTGCACGGTTCCCTTCGTGTTCCACGGCTTCCTCCCACAGTCCTAAGATATGCTTGTTAGATTAACTGGCAATTCAACAATTGGTGTAGCCGTGACCGTCACAGGATAGCCCTGCAATGGGCTGGCGAACTGTCCAGGGTGTATCCTGGACATTTGCCTTGGGAAATGGGATAGACTCCAGTCCTACTGTGACCTTTATTGGATAAGCAGGAGAAAATAGATGAATGTGCAACCGACATGTGATACTTGTCAATCACAGGTGGTTTGTATACTCCAGATAATCCTCTCTTCTTAAACAGAGTACGTTTGAGATTTAAAAAAGAAAAAAAAAAAAAGTGATATAATCAAACATTGGATTTCTATAGGACTTCTCTTGAGGTCTCTGATTTGACGTCTTTCGTATTGCTCAAGAATTGTCCACCATCTTGGAAGTGATGCAACCACTGGATGCTCGGGAAACGTGTATTCCCTGACTGGCTGGTAGTGGTTCCTGGAAGTTGGTGGCTCTTGTTGGATGAAATTGGTTGAAAAGAAGGTACTTCACCAAAAATCCTCCAGTTGCTAACCAATTGGCAACTGTGGCAAAGGTTTTAATGTTTACCTGCAAATACTTGCTAACTAGCCTAGGGGTCGTAACTGCAAATGGAACTTCGCCTTTTGAAACATGTTGGCTGAATCACGGAGGCACAGTGCAAACTTTTCAGGCAAACCGGCTCCATTTGTGGTTTGCTTTACAATTTTCAGTTTTCACAGAAAAACTGAAAATTGTAACGTAGTCCTTCAATTTCATTCAACCTACAACCATAACAATACTCAGTAATACACATCAGTAAGTTAACCTTACATAGTGGTCACATGTATGCAAACCCTCTTTTTGCTATTAGCCCCTAGTAGCCATTAAAAAGAATGCAAGTTTCAGACACTATGTTAGCGTCTGGATTGAGAAACTGCATCGTCTACATAAATTAAATACTAACATAAGTTTTCCATGTTCAACATCTGAACTCATGGTTAGCATTCCAATATTTGTAATTTAGCAGTAAGAGCAACATCAGGAGAGACTTGGATTTTCTGTCATTTTATTGTTGTCCCCACTGTGTCAAGGAATTAACCTGAATCATCTTGAAGTACAAGTGTTAACCAGGTCATGGTAACTCATTGCTTTAATGCAAACACACGGGGACAATCAAATTAACGACCACAAACCAGAAATCAGTCAACTGTAATCTCATAACTTTATTGTCATAAAAAGAAATACATTTCTTACTTAATAAATTAAACAAAAATAAAATATCCAATACATTTTTCAAGTTCTTGTGAAATGATACCTGACATATTTGGGGAGGATGTAGATGTTTTATAAAAAATAATAATAATAATAATAATAAAAAAAAAAATCACATTCAGCATCACAGCTTACATCAAGACACCATGCGATGTGCATGTCAATAAAAATAAAGCACTGCATACATGACATTTTACGCTATAATAAAAGGGGCAACGCATAAATTACTGTAAAACCTTAAAAACAGGCCACTGTAAAAATATGACATTTAATTTAAATTAAGAGGTTACAGCCTCACAGATGACTGATGCAATTTCCCGTTATGAGAAACCTACAGACCAACTCAAAACACGTTCACATGAGCCAAACACACCCAGTGAAACAAATGCTTGTTTCCAGGCAGTCTGCTTAATCAGCAGGTCACATTTCCTTCAGAGGCTTTTATAAAAACAGTGTCATGTTGATAAGCGCTCATGATCCTGCTGAAGGAAACTGATAACACTCCAATACGTATTATGGAGTGACTTACTCACCGAACAAGTCATATGCATGCTTAACATGCTTACACATATTGGTAGGAACTTCAGAGAAAAATAACCTGATAGCCAGCTGAGTGAGATGAATGAAACACTTTTCATCCTCCTTTTTGGAAAAGGTGTAATTCACTTGAGGAAGCATCAGTGCCCAAGTCATTCTGGTGCAATGCCACATGCGAAGTCATACAGTAATGTGAAAAATGTGAACATAGGAACTCTTAAAAGTGGAATGGTGCAAATGTGGTGCCACAAATAAAAAAGAAAAATGCAAATGTTGTGAAACTGAAAATCTGTCAACAGAAAAATAAATAAATAAAGCATGATATCTAGGGTGATTCGGAAGCAATGAAATTAAAAACTAAGAATTAAGTGCCTTTCTATGAATTTGTGACATTAACATAAGGGAATTTAAAATGTGGCTAATGATACTCACAAGTATCAGACAGCATTTGTCTATTTGGAGGCACTGTCCCATCTCTAGGGCAGGCAGTGTGGAGTAGAGACTGGAAACGAGGGCAGTGAGCCAAGTCATGGGTGAAATAACTCAAATAGGTGCAACATTCCTTGAATCTCGAGCCTACTCGCACCTTTGTGTCTCTGTATGACCGTTTTACATGCACATGAAATACTGCATTTGGGGCTTCTATTTGCAAATGTGTAAATGAAAAACAGAGCTAGGTTTTTGGTCCTTGAATGAGAAAACCTATTAAAGAAAACGGTAACTTGTGCAGTGAATGCAATGAGCATTCGAGCCTCTCTAGAACCGAGGCTTGTGTATTTGACATCCTGGCTCCGTCAGACACTATGACTCCCCTGTTATATAAGCCTGCATGTGGCTTTGCCTGTGGAGGTGGAATGGGTGGGGGAGTCTGCCCTTAAGCCAGAGCCTCCCCTGAACTGCATCATGTGAACACAGTGACTAAAACTGGCAATTGTGAACACATGCACTTGTGACTTTGTGAGACAGAGAGCGATGCTTTCAGGGGAAGAAAGTGGTTGAGTCTGTGGATGTGCGCTGAGTGCTGAAAATGAGTGTGAAGGTGTGTCTGAGAGGTACAATGTGACGGGCTTAACCACGTGATGTGTGTGTGTTCAAGAGAGGTCCCCTATACTGCAGAGTTAGAATCTCTCTTTGTGGTCAGAGGGCAACTATGTTGTTCCCGTGGTTGGGGAAGCAGAACAGTGAGTTTGAGGGGTCGTCACAGTCGTTTGGCAGCTCTGCGTCTGCTGCTGCCAGTGGATTCCTGCTAATGACCAATTCCAGGCTGTCTCCGGCCTCCATAATTAAGGGCACAGTTAGACAACAGTCCAAGTCCCTGGTCCTTACACGGTTCACCTGGGAAATGACAACCAGTTCTTTTACTATTCAGTACACACTTCTTTTCCCTGAAAGAGTCATTTGGTGGACGAGAGCTATTATTTCATAAAAACAACTAATGATGAAATGCAAAGTGGTGTATAAACAGTAGCAACAGAGTAAAGAGGAAACACTCAGTGGGATCCCTTAGGAGCCTAAGTCTTTTGCAGTGTAACTGAGGGAGGTTTCAGGGTGACCTCATCCACCCCTAATGCTTAAAGTAAAGTGGTTTCCCTGTCTCCCAAACTCCAAACTGGAAGCTGGTTCCACAGAAGAGAGGCCTGAAAGCTGAAGGCTCTGCCTCCCATTCTACTTTTAAATACCCCAGCAACTATAAGCACTGTTTTGCTGTGACATAACACTAGGAGATCTTTAGGATAAAATGGGAGTATTTGTGACCTTGCACGTGGAGAAAGATTATAAGTTTAATTCTGAATTTAATATGAAGACAAGCTTTTTTTTCCTGTTTTTTTTTTTTTTTCTCCTTTTTTAAAATATTAGCCTTGAACAGCATATCCTCATCAAAAACAACTTCAGGATTCCTCACAGTCTTACTGGAGGTCAAGGTAATGCCACGTCATGTTTCTAATCCCAAGAGTGTTGCTTTCCGATGAATTATGACTGTGTGTCTTTGGCTAGTCAATAAGCTGGAATGAAAAATTGCTGCCACTCCTCTGTGGGCTGTGCTTTGATTCGATAGTGATTCACTTAAGCATATTCACCTTGCTGCGAATTTGTCGTTTGTGAATTTTTATGCTTAAAACATTATTTGCAGATTTTTGGTTTATTTTTTGATGGTCTGGAAGCAGACATGGTCACTATGGAGGGTTTTGGGGGCATCACTGGAAGAGAGAAGTTGCAGAGTGGGGTGCAGGACTGAATAATCAAGGTGTATCTAACAACGCAGCTGGTGAGTGTAAATGAAACGTCTCAGTGTTCTCACCCAACTTGCTGCAAAAAACCCAAAAAAACAAATGCATTTTCCAGCATGTGAAACTTTTTTTTCCCCCCTTTCCTTTTTGTAAAGGCAAACAGTACCTGAAGAATGCGGTCAAAAGGTTTCAACCCTGCTTGGTCAGCTGGGCCATCAGGCCGGATCATATTCACGTAGACACCCTTTTCCAGCAGCCCGTCTGACACACTGAAACCAAAGTCACGGCTTTCGCGATCCTTTCTTATAGTCACCTATAAACAGAGGGCAAATTGCAGTCATAGATAAAACATTCTTCAGCATTTGGAACCTTTTTCCTCATTGGCTTTGAAAGATGTACTCCAGCTATAGATTTTTGTGAAGAAAAATAAAACACTACAGAAATATTTGTATGCCTTTAGGTGAAGCAGAGGTAACAACCCCCCCACCCCCAACCAAACAACTCAGGTCTGACATTGACGGTTGAGTCATAAGGCGACTTTGACATTAAACATTTTCTTGAAAAGGGAAACATCAAAGTAGAGTGTCTGAATGAGACACGGAAAAGCTATTGTTTCTTGGTGATCACTTCTCTGGAAAACGTTTTGCAAGATATTTTGGTACTTGGCATTAAGCACTGCCTTTCAAAGAGTTAGATGAGATCATTTTCTGTTTGTACATAATGCTAAACTAAGCAACCGGACACCCGACAATAACTTAAGAATGGAAACTAGTTTAAACAGCTGACCTGGCTCTGGACTGTACATTGTGTCTTTTATTGTGTCCACTCCCTGTGTAAAGACTAAACAATTACAATGCCCACAGCCACATGGCTCTTTGTTTCTCAATTTCCATGTTCCCTAAAACAAGGTCGGCAGCTTTAACCATAACCAAATAAAGCAGGTTTAAGCTTGTACTTGGTGATTTTTCCATGATAGCATATAGGTTGTGTCAACTAAAAATATTGTTAATTTCCACACTGCAGGACTGATGCCCTCTATTACTCCCAGTCATGGTGCGATGCACATATGACGCCAAACAGACTTCTCAGTGGGCGTGTAGTCACAAGTTTCACAGATGCTCAGGTAAAGCATCACATGAATTTGTCTCATGTGCCAGTCCCGACGAGGTAAGTCACGTAGAAGAGATAAACACTCATTACACACCGATTTTTACAGAACATGCTGTTCCATGTTCATCAAGTGTGCGTGCACTGGCAGGCCTATTACTACAGCTCAAGTTTAAAACCTGCAAATCGGATAACACGCAAGATACCAATGTAGGTATTAATTTTGTAAATGCAAAGTCTTTGAGATACTGTATTTAAACTTTGGTTTTCGTGAAAAATTGTCTCATGTACCAGAACGTGTGAGGAGATATCCAAAGTTAGAGTAGCTGATCTCTCACATACAACCCAAACTCCACAAATTTTGGGATGCTGTGTGAAATGCAAATAAAAGCAGAATGCAATGATTTGCAAATCTCACAAGCCTGTATTTTATTCACAGTAGAGGATACAAAACACTTCTAATGTTTAAACATTTTACAATTTCACAAAAAATAGCAAATTTTTAATATGATGGCAACAACAAGTGTCAAAACTTTCTATGGGGCAAGAAAGGCTGGGACGAAAACAACGACGACAACGACACGAGGCGCACACACACACGCGCAGCCTGTAATTACTGTACAGCGTTAAGAATAACTTTTTTTCTTCAAATTAAATAATTATTTCATGACCCTTTTTGTCACCTTGTGCAGTGCCAGAGCTGTAGGGAGCAAATTTTCAGAGTTGTCGCCTTTGACCCTGGATGAAACATCTCCGGCTCCAGTTGACATGTTCAGTTTGCTTTTGTTTATAGTTTCTCCATGGCTTCCTTCCCTCTTGATTGGACTTATTTCAGAGGGAAACACTGAGTCTTCATTTGTTTTGGTCTCATCTAGGTACAGACTAAGAGCGCTACCCGTCATGGATGCCTGAAAGACAAGAGAGGGATTATTAGAACATTTGTTTTAAAAAATAAATGATTTAAAAGGAACAAAGACTTATTTAGATTCACACACATAGATTAGAGGCCAAGGCATTGTGCAAAAGCCTTCTGCAGTCAGCATGGCAGCAGGTGCCCAGCTTGCCTTGTCAGATTTAATAACAGATTATAGCGATGATGGTTATCGTAATGCTTCATCTGGCATGTTCATTTAGGCCAATGCAAGTCTGAGAGTACACAAGTAGGACAAAGCTAGAGAGGAAACTGAAACAGAAGGGGGATGGAGATAACAGGCGGGCCTACCTCCAGCTCCCTGAGAATCTCTGACTGGCCGCAGGTCTCGAGGTCCTGCAGAGCCTGGGACCAGAAGCTGTCTTCCTGGTTCAGGGTGCCATGGCAACGAGGGGGGCTGACAAATCTATGACAATGCAGGAACCAAAGCATGAGAGCAGTCCTGCAGTCTGGATGTTGGCGCTGCATACAAAGGCAGCATGGGAAATGCAGTTTTTTTTGGGGCTGCAAAGCTGAAGAGTCCTTCTGAGAATCTCTCAGGACCACAGTGAGGGTTTAATGTAAAATCTTTCTCTTGTAACAGCTCAAAAGCCGCAGGAGTCCATTAGAATAAGATAAAGACTTCAAATTCACAAAGTGACGTCACCCCCCAAAAAAGCAGGAAATCTAAAGCACATGACATAAAAGTTCAGGGGGAAAAAGAAAAAAAAAGAAGAAGTGTGACGAGACAGATAAGGCTGATCCTTGGGCTCTTTGGATGTTTTTCTGAGGAAACTGTTTTTTTTGTATACGGACAGGGGTGACAGAAAAAGATGTACACATGTGAAACACCAAAGAGCTTGTGGGCAGTTAGTAAAGCAGATGAGAGAGAGAATACCTGAGAAAGAAGAGAAAAGGACAGTTTGGAAAAAGCACAAAAACATGAAGGCATACAACACAAAATGACAAAATAATCCAGAATGCACTTTTGTGAGTGACCTTAACGATCAGGGAAAGGAAACATCACAGGAGAGTTTGCTTATACAACATATTATTGAATTAAGAAAACCACTTAAAGCTAAACTGACAAAGATGTCGGAAACAAGAAGCCACCAAGGTGTGTGACCACGCAGCACAAGAGCAAAAACAACTGCACATGTTTGACAGATGAGGTGGGTTTGGGTGTTGTCATGTTACTGAATAAGGATATTTGAGCTGCAACCTGACACATTGCACACACACAAAGCCAGTCCTGACAGATTCATCCAGTTAAAAATACTGATTTTTAAATTTTATTTGCTAATACTGTGTTTAATGCTGTCCCTGTTCAACTGCACCAGCATCACCCACCCTCAGACATTCACCAAACTAAATGTCTGGGATGGACCTCAGGGCCTCTGTACTTACCCAGGTATCTTGTCCCACTCATCCTCTGTGAATCTCCCATCATACAATGAGGTGTGGTGGACTAGGCCTGCAGAACTGGAAGTGGTTTGGCTCCTGTGCTTTGTGCGCCTCCACTCATTTGGGTTGAGCAGTATATCGGATCCTTTGTGAAGATATGTCCCTAAATGAAGAGAAGAAAGAAAAATCTCATTAGATGTGCAGGAGAATGTGGTTTATCTGAAGACTGCTCGTGAACATTAGATTTCACCTTGGCTACTGTAGCCTGCATCAAACCCCGAGCTATCCCAGGAGCTCATGGCAGAGTCTATACTGGGTATAGTGGCAGAGTAGAGCTCTGAGTGTTTACTGGTCTTCTGGGAGTCTGTCAGATCATCCTCTGTGTCGCTCAAAAACGCAGCTTCTCTTTCTAAAGGCCGTCGGCCGTCAGACTCTGGGAATGGACAGTGAGCTGGCATGAAACAAGATGTGCACTTTTTCACACCACCTGAGTAAAACACTGCAACACTTCCACAGCAGAAGCATTTATTTTCTGCCTTTTGTGTCCCTCATCTCTTAATTCCTTTGACAACAAGGTGTTTTGTAAAGATTTGAAAAGAATTTGCTTCACGCAAAGAGGGACTTTAAAAGCCCCAGAATATTTTTTTTTTTAAAATAAAGGATCTACTTAGGAATAATGTCTCAGATCCATAAAACAATTAAAGTAAAATTTGGTTCATTCTCTTCCCCTAACAATGAAAAACAAACGAAAAAATATATACGATCAGCTTGTTTCTTGATCTTGAGGGTGACTGACTCCCCGGCCATCTGCAGGAGATGAATGGCCTCACTCAGTGGCTTTCCTTTCAGGCTGACACCATTGATGGCTAGGACTCGGTCCCCTATATGGATGGCTCCAGTCCTGCAGATTTAGAAGAGCAGATGAAGCAGAGATCTACCAGACAGTACCAACAGAGATGGTCAGGAGAGCTGTCAGGCTGCCAGCATGCTGACCCAGACAGAAACAAAGAGGCGTCTTGTTACAGGAGAAAAAAAAAACAAAAAAAAAAAAACTAGCCAGCCATTGTTTACTGTCTCATTTATTAGGAAAGAAAAAAAAGAAGAAAGAGGCAACTCAAGAGATGACCTGGCTTAAGGTCAATGCAGCACCATTTTCTTGTACTACTACCTTGAACCCCCCCTGCAGCTCCACATGTCACGCCCTGCCCTTCACTCACCTCTCAGCCAGGCCTTTCTTAGTGAGGCCAGAAATGACGATGGGATCAAAGGGCTCCTCTGTGCCAGAAATAGTGATGCCCAGTGGTCCGTTATATCTCTTCAACTCCACTGTGTAGATTATGGAGCCTGACATTTCCAACTCATCTACAGCATGCAAGGACAGAGGATAATGTACACTCAAGATATGAAGACTTACAATAAATTGTTTAAAACAAATTATCAAAAGAACGACTGATAATAGGAAGTATTCACATTAAAAATTAAACCGTACAATATTAGAACTGGAACTTTTCCAGTGTAAGAACCAGTCAGCCAGCACGGGCTCTGGGTATGTGAGACACGAGCTTCTTTTTTCCAGAAATGCACCACAGAAGAGTTTGAGGTCACTCAGCTGTTGTTTATGAAATGAAACCACATTTTTATGTTTGTTTGCTTTTGTAAATCTAGCATCAAACCGATCAAGTCTTTCATGAGCAACAACTAATGATCCATGAAAATGTGGAACATGAGTTTGAGAGAAATGTTGACACTGGCCAATAAAGTAAAAAGATTAAGATAACTGGCGGAGAATGACAAATTGCCTTTTTATCCTTTTTGCTTGCCTTGAAGGCCATAATCGTCACCGAGTCACCTCTTCACTGCTGACAAGACTCATTGTCATTTCCTGTGTGGTCAATATTATTGTCACAGATAACAGAAACAAACTGCTTTTCATTTCAAAGCAATGACATTTCAAAGTGACCACAAATCTTTGAGAGGTTGCCTGCATGCACCAAAGAGTTTCCTGATCTAGATAAGGGTAACAGTTAGTCTCTGTGGTCATGCGCTGGTTCACACAGTGGGTCGAGACCTTTATTCTTCAGGTTCACTTTCTTATAAACTGGAGCACTTGTAATTTTTTTTTATTTTTATTATATGAAACCACCCGAGAGGTTTAGAGGGCGACCAACTGACAAATATCTGACATCAAACCAGGACCCCTATCAAACCAAACAACTAATGGGATAATCTGGTTTAATCTCCGACAGTGCAATGTATTTTAAATGGTTCGTGTACCAATGTTGTCCTCATCTTTCTGGATTCGGAGTTTGACCATATCTTCTGCTTGTTCCAAGACATGCATCGCGTCTTCCATTGTGCAGTTTTCCAGACGCACCGAGTCGATGGCCAGCAGCCGGTCTCCGGGCTCCAGAGTGCCTGTTCTGCAGGACCCAAGAGCAAGAAGATCACAACTGTTAAACTGGGACCGGCCACTCCTCCCGACTCACTGTCAGAATCCTATTAGCTTCATGTCTCAGTGGGATCCTTGGGGGTGACCGTAACCTCACCCTCAGCCTACTCAACACTGAGCCCTTCTGAAATGAAGTTGCTGTGGCCTACTGATCCAGTTTTTATACCTCAATCCAATTAGGCTTTTGTTATATAGTGGATAGACAAAATGTAATTTTGTAATTAATAATCCCACCTAGCCCCAGAAAACCTAGATCACCCTGAAGTGTTGAGAAGTCTTAGAAGTTTGACTTCTATTAAAAAAAAAAAAAAAATATCAGTATGACCCAGCCCTGAAAAAGCTGGACTAATAAATCATTCAACATTATGAGCTCAACATGATGACAGCACATACCTGTGCGCAATGCTTCCTTTTCTGATGTCAGAGATGATGAGGGGCTTGCCAGGTTTTTTACTCGCTGTTAAAAACAGAATACATTTTTTTGACATTTCAGGCAGCAAGATATGACGATTAAACCAGTTTAACTAACTAAGCACTTTAGTCTCTTAGTTTCCTTTTCGTTTTGTTGCCCTGTCAATGTCGGCTTCCTGCTTGTGTCTTTTTTTGTTTAAAGATGGTTAGAGTAGACAGGGTAATGATGACTGTTGGTACAGGCCAGTATTATTCAGAGGTAATGAGGTATGAGCTTCATGCCTTTTTTCCCCTCTCTCCTTTTTATGGATCACAAGAACATTGATTCACGGGAGAGTTTCAATATGCAAACATTTTGAGCAACACTGCCCCCTTCTGGGTGTCTCGCATTCAACAAACCCACCACTGATGGTGATGCCCAGCTCCATCCCTCGCCGTTTGGGGAGTTTAACATGGAAAGTGCCGCTGCTGGGAACCACAGACTCTGATTGAGATTTAGAACAATGTTAAAAGGGAAAATGGAAAAGCTTATACGATTTCACAATATGAAGTTACTGTTCCTGTGCAATACCTGCAACATCGAACTCAATCTCCAGTGTGACCTTGTTAGCCAGAGCAGAGTCTCTGAGCAGCTGATGAGCTTCCTCCAAAGTGCCATCTTCAGTTGGGATCCCATTAATGAACAACAATCTGTCGCCAACCTGCAGCAGCCCACACCTTCACGCAGCAAAACACACAAATATGAAAAGAACAGATTTTAATTTCACTTTCTGCCCATAACTGTTTGAAAATGTGTTTTTTTTTAATGAAGAAAAAGAAAAGGTTGTCGTGTTCTCAAGAGTGTGATAGTTTTGTTTTTAAAACCAGAGAAACCTGAGAACAAATGACAAAATATCAGCTTTTTAGTTCAAACTAATACAACCGTCCTGAAATAAATCCTCCCTTTATGACAATCTTAAATGTTCTTTTTTATTACCAGGGGGAAACAGGAGCTAACGTTATTTTAAACAGGACAAATCTACAGATGTTGCTTAGACATGGCTGACAATTTTCTTCACCTCAGTGAAGGGAAAAACAAGTCTGTTTCTGGCCCTGTCAGATTTGTCCCAAAGGTCACGGGCAATCTAGGTCCTGTTGCCATATCTGCCAAACCTATGTGAAACCTAACTTTTGGGTAACCTTTGACTTAGCTTTCACTCTGGATGCTCACATTCAGTTTCAGGTTTGCTCCTGCTTTTAAATAACTTCAAATCTGTTGCCATGTTGAGCTTCATCGTGTCACACTCATCAAATCATTGTTTGTCTTAAAATGTGTCATTTCAGCAGGTTTATAACCAAGTCTCCTAATTCAGGTCCAGCGGATCCCCCTTAACGTCAGTGTTTACTTTAATATTCTGGTTTTTACTTTTAGAGCTCTGCATGGAGAAGCACCAATCATACATCCCCAGGAGGTGCCTGAGGTCATGTGATCACAGCATGCTGGCTGTGCAGCATATATGGTTGAGACGTAAAGAAGAGTTTTTGCCTCCAGACGCAGGATCTCTGAGAGTGAAATCAGTAGACTTGGTAGTCTCTTTCAAAAAGCAGCTTAAAAAATATAAATAAAAGTTAAAATCTTTGTTTTATTGTCTTATAAAATTATTACAGATATTGATTCAAGTTTATATTCATCGGGTATCATTTTTACTAGGGGTGCAACGATACACAAAATTCACGGTTCGGTTCAATACTTTGGTGTCACGGTTCGATATTTTTTCGATACAAAAAAAATGTTCATGCCTTTTTAATTTGTCATTTATTAAAATTATAAATATATATTTTAAGGCAAAAGTACAGTTTTTAAATTTAATGTTGCTGAAACAAAAGTAATTAAAAAAATAAATATATCTCAGGGCTCTCAAAATTTCAAAATCCCTGGTAGCCCTTCGGGCAGGGACTCTTCAGTTTTTGGTAGCCCAAAATAAATTTAAGCAGCCAGAATAAAAAAAAGAGCAATTTTTTGATTGATGTTTTGTTTCCTTTACAATATTATACATTAAAGTATAATATTGTAAAGGAAATAAAACATTAATCAAAAATTGTTGAAAAACAAATTACAACATTGTATAAAAATTACAATCATCAACTCAAATACTTGGTTCTAATTGAACAGAAATTTCTATGAACTTGTAAGAACTGTGTAGGACATGAATCAGTCTGTGTCAGATCCTGAATTTGAAATTTCCACTGAAGTCACGGGTAAGAGACAAGTGGAACCAAGATCTAGGCCATTTGCTTTTTGAAGTTTGCAAAGACTGCTAAATGTTGCCAGTGGTAGTTCACTCTTTGCAACATAGTACGCTGTTCTAAACAGATTTTTCAGGTTTATTTTTAGTATGTTATTTGCAATCTGTGTTTGTTCTGGGAAAGATATTGCAGACTGAGCAATAATGTATTTCTTGCATTTCTCATGGGTTCTAATGGGGCCTTTCTTAAAATGACTGGTCCCAGTAACAAAGGCGCTTGTCGACTCAGAAATCGAGAGAAAACCAACAATACACCTGGCAGAACATCATGTTATTTATACGGGTGCACATAAGTGGTCCGCATGTGCGCATTCGCTGTCAAAATAAAAGACGCGCACCAGATAAGAGGTCGCAACGCGCGTTTGCGTCCATATAAAAAGCACTGTTTTTGTCCACTAGAGTGGGATTTTCACGGCACATTCCGCACCACATCTCTGTGCGTTCATCATTTGTTTGAAGCCAGCTCACCTCCTGCAACCACTTTTCCGAGAATACGTGCTGCTTTTGTGGTTCGGACTCCTGACATTTGTTTGGAGGTGGAGGAACACCAAAGTAATTGCTTAAATGAGCTTCTTCGACATCTTTAAGAGTTCTAAACAAATGTCTGTCCTCCTCCAGAAAATCTTATGTATGCAAACACGCGTTGCAACTTCATATCTTGTGCGCGTTTTTTATTGGTTTTTTTTTTTTTTTTTTTTTTTTTTTTTACAGCGAATGCGCACCTGCGGACCACTTATGTGCAGCCGCAGTCATATAGCTCGTCATATTGCAGCCACAGAAATTCTTTTGTCCATGAAACCATAAAGTTGCACTTTCTTTTTGCCTTATAGTCTGATTTGTCATAACTTCTCCGTTTTGTGGTAAGCTTTTCTTCGGCTGTCACTTCTTCACCCTGACCTGTCTTATTTGGCTCAGCAGAACTAAAATATATATCCTGCTGCTTTTACACACACACCCACACATAACTGTCAGCGATTCTCTGCGCGATCAACCTCTCACATGTTTAAGCTTGCTGCGGGAGATTTCACTTGTCATGTTTGCATAGTAAGCTAACAATTAATAAGACGATGTCAGAGAAATTGGTGCACAAATTATCATCACTTACAGATCAGTGCTGTCGCTCTCTACACACAGTTCGTGCGATTGCAAAGTGAAAGCAAAAAAAACAAGCGCAAATTCAAACGCGATTTCAATATGTCACATATTGACAGTGGCTCATCGATGCCAATGACATAATTACCCAGCTACATTTCCGAAAGAATGCAAAAGCATTGACATATATTTTTCCTTCCTACAAAAGCCCGACGGGCAGGGGAGAGAAAGATTTTGGTACCCCGACTGAAAAAAATCGCTAGCCCCAGGACGTTGGGCTAGCGATTTTGCGAGCCCTGTATCTGATTGAGGAATCACTCATCTTTGGAAAAGAGAGTTTATTACAGAGAAATGGCTCTTTCCCAAATAAAAGCTATACTATACGCTTCTTCTGGGCTATATTCCCAGCAGCATATTGTAGTGGGTCAGGGCTGTTCGGGGTTCTGTTTGTACAGTTATGTTTTGTTTATGTTGCCATAGTGACGGGTGACGCCCTCTCGCTGCGACGGTGTGTCCTTCCGGGGTCAGAGGGCGCCCTGTGTGTTGTTGTTGTTGCTATGCGGTTGCTGTGCTGAGCAGTTAGCTAGCGGCAGTGTTCTTCTGCAGATGTCAATAAACGGCTGTGCTCCCTGGCTAGCTCACGGGAAGCAAGACCAAACGACACCTCCGTCTCCTCCTTGTCTGAGCTCGCCACATTGGTGTCAGAAGTGGGATGATGGTGGCACCCCATGTTCTGACCCGAGTGACTTTTCCCCCGCCGGTCGTGACCGGCCGGTGCGCCAAAAGAAGGCACCTGGACATTTGCAGGACTTTGTGTGGGGTAATGGGGTCGTCGGGGACGACTGACCCCTTAGCGGGTCAGGGCTGTTCGGGGTTCTGTTTGTACAGTTATGTTTTGTTTATGTTGCCATAGTGACGGGTGACGCCCTCTCGCTGCGACGGTGTGTCCTTCCGGGGTCAGAGGGCGCCCTGTGTGTTGTTGTTGTTGCTATGCGGTTGCTGTGCTGAGTAGTTAGCTAGCGGCAGTGTTCTTCTGCAGATGTCAATAAACGGCTGTGCTCCCTGGCTAGCTCACGGGAAGCAAGACCAAACGACACCTCCGTCTCCACCTTGTCTGAGCTCGCCACAATATTAAACATATCAGGTCCCCATAAGGAGAATCATGTGCTAACGGCTGTCTAAATGACTCGGGTAAAGTTTGTAGCATACATGCTTGTTGTTTTTGTCTGCTTCCACTTGTCTTTGCACTAGGATGATGTCGCGGTAAATGTGCAGTCATATTCGTTGTGTTCCCACTAGTGCTGTCAGCGTTAATCTCGTTGAAATGACGTTAACGCCACAACACTGCAAATCTCCGTTAACAGCTACCCCTGATCGCCCTGTGCGTGGGGCTAGACGGCCAACACGTTAACGAGCTAACTGCGCTAACACACTAGTTCCCACCCATGTAATTGAGCATTGCATGGCACATCCAACATACTGTTTTACTTTAGTCCATGACGCGCTTACCTTCAGGGTCATACGTCACATGAAAACCAAAATAATTCCAAACGCCAGATCTGAATGAGGGTGGGGGAGGTTCAATTTGCCATGTTGCAAGGAGAGCTTAACTTCTGTCTTGCTAGCTTGCCCTGCACTCTTCCTTCTGAGATGCTGTCTGTGTTGAGCGCTCAGTGGATCTGCGCTCGACAGTGCAGCCTAGGCGGAGTAGTCGAACGCAGATTCACTGAGCGCTCAACACAGGCAGCATCGTCAGAAGGAAAGTTGATAAAATTACAAATTTTGTATTGTTCGATACATATGCGTACCGAACCGAAAGCACTGTATCGAACGGTTCAATATCGATACGAGTATTGTTGCACCCCTAATTTTTACCATGTTGTCTCCACTGAGTGGAGGTAACAATGAATCCCAAACACGTCACCACACACACCAAAATCTAAAGCAATCGGAAGCATCCATTTAACATAAGCAAGGCACGTTTGAAACTCTGATGAGCCACACTGTGTCATGTACTTTAACACCACATGTCAAATAGTGTGAATGTTTAAAATGCCATCCATAACATGAAATGCAGGCCCGAGGCTCGACATGAACACATTCACAAAACTGCCCTTTTGTGAACTTTAAAACTACCTCTGCATGCAAAAATGTATGAAGGAGAAAAAAAAATGTAAAAAAAATATAACACATTTAAATTGTGAGTTCAAACGCAGAGGCCCTGTCAGCTAATATTAATTCACTAACCACCGCTGCTCATTAACCTTGTGGGGAGGTTGAGACAACAGCATCACAGTCAGATGCTGTACTTGAGTCACTCCTGTCCAACTGCTGCTGGACTAATCATGTTACAACACCCAGGGGAGGCAGCCCTGCACCGCCAGCAGACACCATCATTAATCTTGCACCACAACAACAATAGATGTGGCCAACTTGTAGTAGGCCTCATCTGAGCTGCGTGTTAATTAGACTGCAACACAGAGTCTTGGTCAATACAGAACACAGCTGTAATGTAATGTAAATATTAATGGTTGAACCCTCAGCAGCGCTGTAATCTTGGCCGGCCACACGCCTCTTTTTTTAAGTGGAGATTTATGGGATTTTTCACTGAGTGGGTTTGACTTCTGGAAATAGACATTGCTGCTGATAGAGTACCACAGGAATGATCAGTTACTACCTTTATATTCAAGGGAAGGGCGAAATGCATGCAGCAATATCTCCAAAACATCTCACACAAAAACCAACAAACCAACCAAAAATGTGCAAACTTAATCTGACATGTAATACTTCCAACATGACCTTGTTGGTAACTTCAAACCTTGCCAAGAAGATGCTCAAAACTCAAATATCTGTCTTGTAAATTACACTATATGGGCAAAAGTACAGGAGCCGATTGACCATGGAAACCTATGCCTCAGCTTTTGGTGTTTGCCAACTATTCACATAGTTGTTGTTGATCCTGTCAGTGATGGCAAGTATATAAAATCTCAACGCATCCTGTATAGAAATTGAATAGGAGAATTTAGGGGTGATTTCTTTGTCATTTAGATATCAGGCTTTCTTCCCCCCACAAATGGCAGGTCATTGTGAATAATTAACAATAAGGCACTCTAGTTCAAGGTGACTGCCTACATGATGTGTGTTTACTTGTTAGGCGTCTCATTGCGTTACCTCTCAGCTGGGCTGTCGGGCTCAATAAAGCGGATGACCGGGGGAGCGGATAGGGTTTCTGTGGCAAAGACACCTCCCTGCAGCTGGATCCCAAAACCTGTGAGTGGATCCCCCCTCAGGATGACCTCGCTCGTTTCCACATGAAAAACCTGTCCCCCCGGGCCGACAGAGCTCGATGCCAAAGATACTGTGGGAGGAGGAGGGAGGGAAGGAGGGGACACATCAGAGGCAGACAAATAGTGCAAGAAAGGGATTGTGGGAGACAGGGAGGAGGTTAAGGGGAAAAGACGTGCGCCCACAGAGATGACATGGGAATGGGAAGGGAATGAGTCACTTAATCAGAGTTTATGTCAGTCATGCTTACGTCAGCAATCAGTCAAATCTGTTCACACACACACACAAACAGGGTGAAACAGTAAAAAGGTGGCTTGCATATTAAAAGCTCAGTTCACTCAAATAACAAAACACTAATTTTGACACTTTACAGCAAACAGCTGCCCCCAAATGACCATAGAGCTGAATCAACAACCCCCTCCCTGTAATCTAAGAGTCCTGCAACAAATTACTAGCTTAGTTGTACCCAATTCATTGGTAAGGTGTATATCTTGCGCTTCTGGAACCAAAAAAAGCTGCACAACCTGATTAAAACAGTTTTAAATAAGAAAATACTTGAACTGAACCAAGCCTTTAATTTGGAGGGGAAAGAGGAAAAAGAAGGTGGTTTGCTATACATGAGCTCTTGTGGTCCTTCTTTCTGTTCCTCCTCTTGCCGGTGGAGCTCCGAGGGCTGGTGGGAGTGATGGGAAGGATGGGGCAGGGTAGCGTGTTGCTACCCTGGCTGCTGAAGCCTGAGGTGGCTGTGGAGGAAGGGGAGAAGCCACCACTCACCAGAGCTGAAAGGAAACACGTATCAAAAGGCTGGTACAGTAAGCTCTAAATTCATCATCCACAGCAGCACCATTGGAACATGCAACAAAAGAAAGAAACCAGTGTTGGGGTAAACCTCTTGGAAAAAAGATTTAACAATCATGCTGAAGAAAGGGCTCCTGCTGTGGTGTCTTGCCAGCAGCAGTGCTGTCACAAGTGATAACTTACATTTGCAGTGGTCCTGCTGGTTGTGTGGGTGGCTTGGGCTGCTCCATGTCTTGCTGTGGCTGGCATGTGGGGGATGGTAGTAGTTGCCGCTTTGGTCCCAGTGATGATGGTTGCTTTTCTGCACTTTTACTGCAAGCAGCAAGGAGAAAAACACACCGACAGAATGAACGAAGCAGCGGCACGTCTCCGTTTTCCACATTTTTAAAAATTCTGCCCATGAAATCACACTTTCATTCCCATGTCTAAATTTATACCATACCACACAGAGCCTGGAAGGATCATTCAGAGCAGAGTAATTGATATTTAATGTGTTCGTCATGGCACGCTAGATTAAATCCTGTGGTTTAATGTATTTTGTTGAGCATCTGAAAATCAGTTCGAAACACACCGCTCTATGAGAAGCAATCTACAATCTAAAATGAAATCCTTACTCTTAGTAGCAAGCTTCCAAAGGGACGATTTCAAGTTGAAGATCATTCTTCTACATTCATTTTCAAAAAAGTCCAAAGGTGCAAAAAGAGAAATCGGACTACTGCTGGACATGGCAAGGAAGTGACGCTAGCTGTGGAAGCATGTGGCTTGACCTTGATTGAGTGCAGCTGAAAGCTTGATTGGTGTAAATGTAGAGTGCCTGTCTCTGCATCTGATTGTCAGTCTATATGGTCTGCTGTAATTCTTTTCTCTTTTTTTGGGTGTTTCTGTTAAGAAATTAAGCTTGTTGTTTACGCTGAAAGTCATCTTATCCCTGATGCCAGAGCCTATGTAACACCGAGTAGTCAATCAAGCTGTGTTCATGAGGCATTCAAAGGGAAGCAGATGACCTGCTGTGTGACACACACCTCAATAATTAACTTTATTTAACCAGATTAACTCAGCTAAATGTGTCAAAAAAATGCTACACGTGACAGTAATCTTTGCTGCTTCGTCTGGAGGCGTCTAATCTCTGACGACTTGCTCTCATAGATGAGGATTTGCTAGAAACATGGATGAGTACAGTTGCGCTTCAGATGTTGCCATACTCTGAGAATTTGGTTGAACAATACATGAAGGAAAACCTCTGGCCCTTTTCAGGAAACTACTTTCTATCTGACTCAATCAAAAGAGCTGAAAAGCTCTGGCTCGGCTGGCTTATATTAAGCTCACCTAGGGGAATCTCTCCAAGAGATGGTGCTTTCATTCCACACTGGTGGAAAGAAACATTAACGCCTAATTTCTTAGTGGCCGTATCAGTCTTCTTAAATCCCCAGAGCAGATTAGACAAATTGCATCTTATAATCACGTCTTATCCTGGAGGGGGAAGAAGCTGTGAAAAAGCTGCGTGCTATCGTAACACCACAACGCCTCCTTCAAAACCAGATAAATGAGTGAACTGAAATTTAATAAGATGTGCCCGTAAATTTATAGGGAAGCGATAGCCTGCTGTGATTTGAGTTGAGATGCTGTATTGATTACAGTTCAAGGATTTCAGCCTTGACAGTATTCATCCATGTCACATGTATTTGCGCCGTAGTGATAAACATTAGTGGTGGCAAGATAAGCTACATTTACTCTGCACTTTATTACGATATGGAATACATACATAATCTCATATGTAGAATAAAGTAGAATATATAATCATTTTCATCAATTCAATCATTTCAGTGTGACATAGGTATCTTTAAAGTAAAATATCCAAATTCTTTCCTCTGTTTAGACGATTAAATATTTTCAAAACATATTAGAAGAAACCAAAAAATATATATATAAGAAAAGCACTGCAGACCAGACCAAGCAAAAAAAGAGAAAGAAGTGAAATAACTGTGGCTCATTTCCCTTTTGTTGCTTTGTGATTCTTCCAATGGCTACATGTTAAGGAGTCCCTGCAGCTGCTGACCCAGAAATAAGCCTGCAGAACGTGGCAACATGATCTCTGACAGAGAAAGGGTGTGTGTGTGTGTGTATATTTGTGTGAGGCTTGTTGGTATGCAAAGAGGCAGAGTGTGTACCCAAAGCCAGAGGGATTGTGGCCGTATGCACACACAAACACACGGACTAATTCAGAGTGGATGGAGGAAGTAAGCAGGGAAGCAGTGAGGCTCTTTAGAGCTGTCGGGAATACGCAGAATACAAATGGTGAGGACTGCATCCTGGATCCACTGGATTTCCACACAGTGCTGTGGTGATTAAGGGACAGGTCGCTTATTTGAGATTTCTCTGTGTGAATCATTTGCACTGATGTGCACTGAACATTTTTATTGCATTGCACTGATGCACTACTCATCCACATCCACTAAGTCTTACGGAGAATGGCCTGCTTTTTAAGCCAGGCCTCGGTGGCTGTTTGAGTAGTTTTGGCATTGGTCTGGCTCCTTTTTTGTTGTTGCTTACCTTAGACTCTTATGTTTAAAAAGCCCAGCTTTACAGCAGAAATACAGCAAAAATTTACAACCTGGTATATAACACATTTATCTAGTTTTATCTTTAGCTCACTTCCAAAGAGTCAAGGTAAAAACAAAAAATTAAAAAACAACTTTATCAATGGCCAAAATGCCAAACTCAAGGCTTCAAACTGTATTTAGAAACATCACAGTTGCTACATGTCCACTTTTTACCACAGATTTTTTTACCAGCCGCTAAGATTATTTTCGATCTTTTGCCAAACAAGTTCTTGCCTCTTCTTTATCAGTTGCCTGTCTTCCTGGTACTTAATAGTTGTGTCTGCCGGCCTAGAAAGTTTCATTTTCATACATTACCTTAAAGCTGACCTTTATCTCCCTGTCTGGGTTTCATTGACTGGGCTCTAATCAAAGTCATTAGAAGTCTAAGAGCAAACCATGCCTGACTTTAGCCACAGTAATCATGTGATAAATTCTTTTGATCACAGAAACTTAAAGTGTGCCAGCTGGAAATTTCTTTAAAAGCTTATTCTGATTTTATTGTTTTAGATGTCGAGATTCAATATTTTCCTCTTTGTAAAATTCAATATCTTCTAAGTTTTTGGCCTTGTTTGATATAGATCTAAGCAACTAATGCACTTATACGTTAAAAAGAAACACTGTCCATCACCTGTTGCAGTCCTGACATAGAAAACCTGTCTCCTGTTTTAATCTGAGACAGCTTCCTCTGTCACTACTGTCCTCTTTTCCTCCATAACCTTTAAGAGCCTTTCTCTGCTTTTTTCGTGCCACCTGCAGGATGTACCTGTGTCATACGGCCTGATGGGAAGTCTGCTCTGGCTTGCTGGAAGAATCTCCAGTTTGACAATGTCAGAAGTGCTGGCGAGTAGCTGTGCTGCTTCCATCAGAGAGCAGTGCTCTGTGCTGGTCCCGTCTATGGACAGGAGGATGTCACTTACATGCAGCGCTCCACACCTGAAAGAAGTGAGACAGAGGCGGATGGTGTGAGGAAGTTTTCTATCAGGAAGCTGTCTGTTCAGTACTATTATTTGTTTAAAAAGTGAGTTTCACCTTTCCACCACACTGGCTGCTTTTATCTTGTCGATAATAATAACTTGTTTGTTCCTGTAGACTGCCGTGGCGAGGCTGATCCCCAGGCTGGCAGAGGGGCCTTTCACTATCTCCACCAGCAGAGGGCCTGAGGCTTGCTGCACTGCCTCTGAAACCATTCATATAGACAGATATGAGAAATATCAACCAAGTTAATGAATGCATCTAAAGAACCTGACTCAGTAATGGATGAACTCACTGTGCTTAGTTTTTTAGTCTTACAGATGTTAGTCGCTGTGGCATACTTGTTCATTTTATAAATACACACATTATTTTCTTTGTTGTTGTCATTCAGTCACTAGGATTTTGGCTGTCCTCTAAAAAGCAGAGGTTTATAAACGGGATAAAAGCTGGAAATAATATATTTTTTCCCTCAGTTTTTATAATCATATTAATAAGGTCACCAGGACTCTGAGAAATTGGTGGATGCATCCATATCAAGCAGGTTAGACTACCGCAGTGCTGTATTTGCCGGATTATCCAAATCATCAGTGTGGCAACTTCTGCTTGTCCAAAATGCAGCATTTGAACATATAACTCCAGTATTGAAGTCACTTCCTCGGATGCCAGTTTAACACAGTCTTCCCTTTAAAGTCCTTCTGTTAGTTCATAAAAGCTCCCAATGCTTTGGCCTTTTACTACATCTCTGACTTGCTCAGTGTAAATAACCCAACTAGAGCTCTCAGGTCATCAGGTGCAGATCTCTTAACTGTTCCCAGAATTAGATCTAAGTGTGCTGAGGGTGCTTTCAGTCGCTGTGGTCCAGTTCCTGGAACATGTTGCCCACTGACCTGAGGTCAATTACAACTGTGTCTACATCCAAAAACAGACTCAAAATCTTTGTGTTGTCACAGGCTTACAGTTAATAACCATGTGTCTGTTTGTGCGTTTTGTTCTGTTTTTCCTTGTAAAGTTTAATTGTGTTCTTTTTACCTTAAGACATTGTAGAGATCCATATATTTTTTAATGTTTTTACCTTATATGGGAAGCACACTGAGGTCACTTGTAATAATATTAATAAAATTTACATTGACATTATTGTTAGTTAACAAAGCATTTAGACATTAATATTGTTTGGCAAGTTCTATTCCACATGTCTTGATGATAACCACACAGAGAAGTTAAATATCTTGAGTGACATCTTCTTTGCAGGACAAATGTTGTGACACTTATTGCTCATAATTAAAGTTAAGCAATGTTTCAAATAAGGAACTTTAATGAATTTTAAAAAGCACAACCAGTGTATTCTAGATCTTAGTGTTTTATTCGTTTCCTAAATGTATTTTTCTTGTAATTGTGAATCCTGTGGCTGGTCGAATCTGGAGCCAGCAGGTCTGAATCCTTAGATTCCACACACAGGATATGTGTGAATATGTGTCAGCTGTCCTTGGTGACCTGCCCTGTTTTGCATAGAGCAGTTCAGAGTGTGCAATCTTGAGAATTAGTCACTATGATCACATTGAGGTTATAATTAGGTTTGTAGTCATGCAGTGTGTTACTGAACTTAGAGATATAGCTTTCTACTTTTTACCCAACAAAGAGGATGTTTGGTAGAATATCAGTTGTGCTGGATTCTTTTTGTGTCCTCAGGCTGACTTATGTTTGGTGTTTTTTTGTTGTTTGTTTTCCTTTTTAACTCCATTATTGTTTTAAACTGAGCTTAACAAAATAAAACTGCAATTCCAAACTTCTAAAAATAATGGTGGTATGTACCATTTATTGCATTATAGTCCAACCATAACTCACTTAAAGACACAATATCATGAGGGAACACACTAAAGTCAGCGTATGAACACGACCACAGGCTGTACGCAGGCTTTGAACAAGCTCCATTTTTGCAAGTCTGAGAAAAATAATCCTGGTGTAATAAAGGTGACTCAACTAAAACCCATTACTAACTGTGGCATGTGACCAAGAGTGAAAGACGTTGTGGGGATGAATAGAAAAGTATTTGACCAGCATAATATAATCTGCAGTATGATCATTGCTTTAACATTGTAACAGATAGCTTTAAGATGGCCTTAAGATGTCTATGCATACAAGTTATTATATTAATTTTGTATTCCAGGTGCAGTTATAACTATTTTATACATATTGCATATCTGTGCTTATTTGAGTTGATGTTCAGGTTCTTTAAAGGTCGTAAGCCTCACTGACGTGACTGTTCAGGTGATACATGCTGAGGGAAAACTAGAACATAGAAGGAATTGCAATACATGCTTACGAAACACTTATATCAGGTCATTTTATATTAAGGTTTTAGTAGAGGTTCTTGGTTAAAACATTTATTTAGTAGAAGACATACACATAGTCTCAGTGAGCCTCTGTCCTGGTGAAAGGTCAGAAGTGCAACAGGTGAATTGAGAAAGAGCATTTGAGGACGAGACACAGACAGTAGGAGGTGAAGAGGTGACACAAAGAGCATGTGAGGTCAACACGTACACACACATTAGTTAAGATTTATTTAGAGGGGAGATCAGTTATGTCTAGACAAGAAAGAGGAACAATTCATTTTAAGATAAGAACGGAAAGTACAAGCCATGAAAATAGAAGATGATTTTCTGGGTGAAAAGTCATGATGATGTTGATCTGATCTATGTATAAAATGTATCGGTGACGCATGAAGGGGCGTCAGTAAACAAACCCTGATGTTATAAAATAATTGTTTGTGCCTTAGTAAGTCGAAGATCAATTGCTGTTTTCAGTGATCTTCCCACGTGTGAATTAAAATCTTCGTTTGACTTCACCCGGCCGGACCAGTGTGGTTATTTTTCGATCACCTCTTGTACCCTTCCTCAATTCATGAATCTTAACAACGTGCATTGTGGGAAATGTAGAATCCAGGATTTTTTGTCAGGATATCCTGATATCTGCTGCTTCAACTTATTTATGTAAGCTGTCATTATGAACACTCCAACTCAATAGAAACACTAAATCACAGAAGTGCTTATTAACCTTGTTTAAAACACACAAAAGACAAAAAGTAATAACTAATAATGATTATTTTATGGGGGAAACATTGTGCTATAACAGCTTTTAGTGTGTGCTTTGATATCAGCATTTGATATCATTTGGGCAGGTGAACAGATTATTAAGGGTACTGGGGTTGTTGGATAGCAGAGGGACATAACTGGGACAGACTGATACTATCAGTACAATCAATATAATCAATACACTGCTTTGAAAACTTCCCATCTTTTCTCCTTAAATAGCATCACCAAGGATTAGGGGACATGCAATATAATATCTCCCTTTTGCGCCAACTTTTATTTAGAAAGAAAATGGTACAAAAAAGCAACATGTTTAAAATTTATTTTTTTTTAGCAGTCATTGTTCAGGAACAGACAAACACATTTTCATGAAACAATCGTGTCCCCTTTCCCAGTGTGCTCTCGGGCCGTCTCCAACACAGTCACTCAGATCCACACAGCCAAACGGCCACATGATTTACCCTCAGAGCAATGCTGCCCTATATGCCTCCACATATTCCCTGTGTGTGTGTGTGTCTGTTTGTGTGTGTGTTTGTGTGTGCTCACCCATGACAGAGACGTCATACTCAATCAGGAACAGAGCTTCCTGGCCGCTCTGCATTAACATGGTCAAAGCGTCAGCGTGCCTCTCCCGGCTCAGAGGCATCCCATCTATGCTCAATACTCGGTCTCCAGCCTTAATAGTGCCCTCTCTGGAGAAGCACAGATGGATAAACAAAGAACAAAAAACAAAACATAAACAACCAGCATAAGATGCTTTTACAAGCAATCGTGCACCAGTCACAGTAGATGATTAAGCAGTTCCACATGAATGTTTCCTCCCAGGTGAGATGAAGGATAAATGAGATAAACAACCGTTAAGTCTTTGACGGTGAATTATGTTCACTCCAGTGTTTAGTGCTCGCAGTTTTCATGTGGGAAAAAAGTGCAATGTTACATTAGCCTCAGGATGAGCGCTGGCCTTTCTGCTTTGAAGATAACATACTCTGTATGTGTCAAAGCCACAGTTTCACAGAGTGGCTTGAATATATGGTAATGAGGAAGAAACAAAAAAGTCTGCCGCACACATACAAAATCGTTTCAACATTATTTTAGGTGCATTATTCTAAGGCCTAAAAATCAAATTCCACCTGAACAGCAAATGTTTTAATAGTAAATTATTAAAACACATCTATTAGGAAAGACACATACACAGTACAGATATATGCATTCATGCATTCGTAGAGTAATGTGAAAAGCTCACTCATGCATTCTCAAGACATAAAATGCAGGCAAGAAACATGAATGGCTACACTTGTAATGCATATAGCCTAAAGATATAAACACTGTTTCCAGTAGACATCTATCTTTGTCCATATCTGTGTCCTTATCCTTACCTATCAGCCGGACCTCCAGGCCTGACGCTGGTCACCACCAGAGGACGAGATCTGCGCCAGTCTTCATGGAAGCCTCCTGACCCAAATCAGAAAGGAAGAAAAGAAAATCAGAGCACACAGATCAATGGAAAACTATATGTATTAAAGGACTGGAAAAACAGAGAAAAACATTCTAGGCACCCACCTCTCATGACAAAACCAAAACTGTTGCCCTCCTTGTGTAAACACACCTCGATGCTTTTGGTTATGACTCCTGAGGGGTTCTGGACTAAGAGTAAAGCAGAATTGACAAAATGATTAAATAAATACTAGCAGTACAAAAGGTTTGTCAAAAGTTTGATTCCAGTATAACCTGAAATGTTGAATTTAGAAAGTTGATTACTTGGTAATAGGTGAATAACTTTATGTGTTTGACCTTCTGGTTTGCAAACAGAGCACTGCCTGAGGACCAGGTCAGCTTCCCGTAGAAACATAGTAAGCATTGATTTGATGATTTTCATCCTGAAAGTTCAAACCGAGCCTGATTTGGCAGATAGGTTTTAGGTTACGGCTGTTCTTTTAATATAGCAGAAATATTCATTAAGAGCAGCTGTGCTTCACGCGTGCATCAGCATTAAACATCTGTTCAGAAATACTTTTTCTCAGTAAGCGCTGATTTGGTGGGTTGCTTTTAAAAAGATGTCAGGATGTCTGGATCCAAACATGTAGAAAGGCCACAGTGCAGATGAGTGTGGAAGTGAGGGCTGAGCCCTCTGGCAGTGCAGTGTCCTCATCATGACCTGCATCATTTGGATGTCCAGAGATCTTTCTCCTTTACTTTTGCCAATTATCATTCATTTCCTTCCTTTCAGGAATTTAAAAACTTGTCAAACTAGCCTTTGAATTTAAACCTTCTTCATGTTTTTGTGTGTTGACCTAAATACTCTGTTTTACTCATAATAAGCAGGATAAAGAATGCTTTTGAAAGGCAACTACATTTTTCTCCTGTTCTTGCATTTTAGATTTTTGGCTGCAGACCAAATATTTGAAAATAAAAATAATTTGCATTAATGATAAGCATTTTCATACTGTCATCTCACACAACTCTTTCCATCTGCTAAAACTGTGAATCAGACACACCACCTACCAAATGGAGGCAGTTCATACTCCACTTCCAGCACAACTCGCTCCCCAATGTTCTTCAGCAGGCTGATAATCTCATCGTGACGAAGCTTTGACAGATTGATGCCATTCACTGACTTGATGTAGTCTCCTACATTCAGCTGGTCACTCCTGTGGAAAGTCATAGACAAGACATACGATTAGGATCGGCATTCAGTTACTAAGTGGACAAAGCAGGCAGCTGTTCTGAGTCAATCCACGTTTGTTACCAAAGTTTAAAAATTTGCACCACTAATGTGCAATATCAGCTTTTGGCTGCATTACTGTGTTACTTAATACGTGAGGTGAAAGGTACAAATATGTTTAATGTAAGAGAAAGCTGTGAAAGCTTCAAAATGAGAATTATCAGAATATTGGGGGGAGCTCATTGCTTTGGATTTATAACTCACTACAGCCCTCACCCTGAGCGATTTGTAATCAGCGAGGTGAAATAAGGTTCTTGGGGCGATTGTGGCTCAAGAGTTGGGAGTTCGCCTTGTAATTGGAAGGTTGCCGGTTCGAGCCCCGGCTTGGACAGTCTCGGTCGTTGTGTCCTTGGGCAAGACACTTCACCCGTTGCCTACTGGTGGTGGTCAGAGGGCCCGGTGGCGCCAGTGTCCGGCAGCCTCGCCTCTGTCAGTGCGCCCCAGGGCGGCTGTGGCTACAATGTAGCTTGCCATCACCAGTGTGTGAATGTGTGTGTGAATGGGTGGATGACTGGATATGTAAAGCGCTTTGGGGTCCTTAGGGACTAGTAAAGCGCTATATAAATACAGGCCATTTACCATTCTGAGTGGCTTTCAGTGCATCATCCCTTTGTGAAAAACAAACAAATAAAAGTGAGAAATAAACTTCACAGAAATAATCATAGTTGGTTTTCTGTTTTTGTTGAAACGGTTATGATAATTGGATCCGACGTGCATCAGCAGTAAGCCGACTAACATAGTGAGCCACCTGTGCAAAAAGGAGAGTGGATGCTGGAGCAGGTTGGCTGAAAGCCTCACGTCTTCACACACTGACAGAGATGATTGTACATGGTGTCTGACATGTGACATTCTGAGTCAACACGAGGCTCATCAGAGAGCTAATTAATTAAATAGATGTTCTGCCCTGCTTGCCCTTCTCACCTTTAGGCTACTGACAATCAGCACTGACAGCAGTAAGAGAGATGTCTCAACCGGCAGAGCTGAACGGCCTGTCGCCTGGTCCAGTCTCGTCACACTATGTCTTTGCCTGTCGCTCTCCTGTCTGCCTGTGTGTCTCTCCACCAAGTAAATTAACTAGCACTTCCACACAAGCATGAACTCGGCTGATGGAAAACAAGCTGCTCGGAAGAATTAGCACTGTGTCTGCGTTTAAAACCTCCTTGGATTTGACGAGTGATGGCATATTTGGCCAAGACATTTTCAGAGGGGCTGTGTCATTCTCACAAATCTGTGTGTGTGTGTGTTTCACTGTGGTCACATGCTGCTTAATCATCATGAAATGTGAGTTTTCCAATGAATTTTCTTATCACATGGCTGATGTTGGGGAAAATTAGCTTTATCTTAATTAAACAATCTTTGAGCACAAAAAGCACGCTCACAAAACATTTATATTGAGTTATCACCACAGTACAGCAAATCAAGCATGAACTGATCAGAAATAGAGATAAAATTTAAATCTGCTCTTGGACATAGCTCCATTGATCCTGTTGGGGTGTCACTCTGGGTCAAGCTGATCTAACACATTGCCTACAGCCCTGCAGTTAGTGAGACGGTGCAGCTTTGCAACATGCGCACGTTGTCAGGGGGCAGAATAATAAGTCCGGGCAGCTTGGTGTGGTTGCCAGGTTTTAAATGCATCACGGAGCAGAGATCTCACCTGGCAGCTAGCCCACCTGGCCGTAGGTTTGACACTCTGGGCTTGCCATCCTTATCAGACCCTCCGGAGATGGTGAGGCCAAGGCTGCTGCCTTCCCTTTTCATCAGATCCACGGTGGTCACTCCTCGATACTCTTCTGCTGACAGATACAGACGCAGGCACAGATCTGCAGTCAGCATTAGCTTCTGCTTGACAGAATCACCCTGTCTGAGGGGCAACGAAAGACTCTTTCCCTGAATCTTTCACAGAAATGCTCTCTGACATAAGACCTCCTACTTTATTTTCTCAGCCTCCTGTCTTCTCCTTGTTCCTTCAGATCTCTCTGTCTCAGTTAATCTTTGTGAAGAGTTCAGAAGGAGGATGTGGAGAATAAAACTGGTTTTATTCAAACGACTCTACATAAGGATTGAGAAAAGAAATGCATCGAATTCATAATAAAGAACAAGCTGGAAATTATCTGGCCTGTCAACAATTGATGGATATGTGCTTATGTGTCAACGGAGAACTCATTCTGTCTTGCGCTCCACATTGTGCTGTGCTTTTAAATCAGTCTGCAATGTGTGGTTTTACTACCAATGACAGGTTTGCAACACAAGCAAATATTTTACCTTATCCAAGCATTCAAAACAGTGCAACTTCAAGCAAACCGCAGGACGTAAACGGCTCTACAGACAAGCGTCTCAATCAAACATGGAGTGATGCTTCCTCTTCTTGGGGACTCAGGTGAATTGAGCATAGTAGCATGAATCAGACAACAAACAAAGTAAATGATGTAACATCAGGTTTGAGTGTATTGTACCTGAAAGGCTGCGCCTCCGAGACGAATGTGATTGGTCAGTTGCCCCGGACTCTTTGCTTCCCTTTGAGTATGGTCCTTCATCTGAAGAGACAGTATGGTGATAGGATATGTAGGGAAATGCTGCAGCAGAAGACTAAATGAAAACGACTGCCCCAATGCACATCGTGACAGCAGCCCACAGTAAGGGGTTTGAACTTCACCCTCTGTCATTGAGGAGCTTTTGCAGGGAAACACTACAGCCAGAAATACTTCTGTCAGTACTATCTGAGCTAGAATGGTCACCTCAAACTCAGGACCTTGAAAGGTCACACCACTTTGTTTCCCTAACAATCATATTAAAGGGTCAAGGAATTAAAATAGCTAGCCCCTGTCTCCAGCAAGGACCTTTAAAGACCTTTAATTTAACACAAGGATACATTTGCAACAAGCAGCTACTACAGCATGGGAGCCTTCCTGAAAGAACAGCATGCAGTTAATGGTCTGTTCATGCATAGAGAGGAAATCATCATTTCATGTCATTTATAGCAGCTGTCAGATAAAGCTAGGGAATGTGCTCTGCAGAGCAAGGTAGTTTTTATTCTTAACCCACAGTGGGACTCAGCACTGGACCGTCCTCAGATTAGTGGAGCAACTGCCCAGCCATCTGAACCTGAAAGCAGCCATGCATCCATGTCAGCAGTCGTAGTGATGAGGAAACTGACTTGGCATTTCGCTAATCCTGTTCATTGCGGATTAGCTTTTTCAGCTGTCCAGCACAGCGATTGAACATCACATTACAAACTTGAAAAATAGCTGTGCCAGGTCCACACTTGGATGAGATGAGTGGAGGAGAGCATGTTGCTGCTTTTCATATGACGTGCATCAAACTGAAGTACTCACAAGCAAGAGTCTGGAATGATGACTGCGTTAGTACTGCAGAGTGGAGACACTGGTAAGAATCAGTCCTAACACATTAACTGCACAAGCTTTTCAAACCGCTGGACGGTGAAGTTAAGTATTTTTGATTGGTACATAGTTTTGGCAACGCGCAGCCCCAGAACTCTTGAAGGGAACTGAGGTGCCATACATGTTTTTAGATTTAGGGTGATTTACACTGTGTGAGAGTGTCACAATAATTACAATATTCATCTGAACAAACATCCATAAATCTGTCTACACATCATTGAGAAGGCAAACCGTGGTACTCTGCTGGGGAATCATCATAAATGTACATTTTCCTCAGTATTAAATGTAATAAAGCCGTGGTTTTCGCGAAATCCATAAACACACTGCAAACGACACCTGCTGCTAAAAGCTCATTATGCATGCTTTTTAATGGTGCCAGATGTAAACAGTCACAAGAAAAGCAGATTTCAAGTTGTAGCCAACTTCAGGGCTCACTGAAACGTGACAATGTACAAAATGCAAGTGAGACAGAGGATAATAATAGACAAAAAAGAAATCAAGTTGAACTACATATATGTACTGTATGTCCATATATGAGAATGCCTATGAGAATCAAATATTCATGTATGATCTCCTCTCATTTGCTCTAGGTCAGAAATGAAAGAAGTAAGTAAGCTTTCAGGCTTCAGATTATATCAGTTTGACAATGATCTACTGACAATATATTGGTTTGACATGAAGAATGTCATTTCATTTAGTCTGACGTCTTTTTTGTTATCTGCACTGATTTGCAAAGACTGAAGTGCTTGAAGGGCATCAAACCCACCGCTTTATCTCTGTCCACACCGAGTCACCACATCTGTCCAACTGAAGCTGAAGCCTTCGGACAGCTGAGAGGCATAGATCCTTTGTCATACCTTTACTGACCTGAAACCTTCAGGCAGCCGCGGGATACGAGAAGAAAATCCAGCCTTCGCGTGGACACATCCGCATGAGTCAAAGCTTAACTAGACAAATCTCCGTCTTGCACGTTATGGCGATTTGGAGAATATGCACAAGCATAACATTGTCATTAATTTACCTCACGTCCCTGCACAAGTCCTGTGTCCAGTAGCTTTGAGGCACAAAGCACACAAAGTGAGTGACACATCGCAAACATGTTAGGCAAGGCAAAAGCCTCGTAACCACACGGACTCCTGGGGGCCCTGACGGTCCAACAGCTGTCATTGCTGTCAAAAGGCAACACTGGCTCTGGGTTACACAGACCCAACACACCGCACGTGACTGAATGCTACTGTACCATCAAGCCATCCTCCAGGCATCCTGCTTCAGCTTTGAAAAACCAGCACCCAAATCAAGAGCCAAAATTAAGATTGGGATGGTGTTGATTACAACTATGAATCCTCTCAGTTCTGTTTCTTTAGAGGAAACTCTTTTTTTAAGGGTATGACTACTCCTCCATCTGAAAGACCTGGTGACTACAAATAAGATTCTTCCTGCATAAATATTTAGGGAGTTGATTAACTTCCGAATCAATTAAGGGCACTTTTTACTATCCTAGAATGTAGGTTAAATATGTGGGCGGTACTGACTGACAATGAAATCATATTGCTATTTTCAGAGGTGAAACTTTATTTATAAACTGGGCCCATCCAGACCCAGTTTATGCTGCTATATCTGCCCTAATTACACATGACAGGATGATATGCAGAGCTGGTGGCTGAGTCCACTGACATTTAAATCTCTCGCAATCTATTACTGCTGCATTGCACGCACTGTAATGATTCCACCATCAAATTCATTTGCATTAAAGCTGAACAGATTTAAGACCGCAGGGACGTAGGCACCTCTCAGAAGTGACTGTCTTAAATCTTCTATGGCCACACAAAATCTGTACCCTTTGACTATGAATGTCAGAATATGTTCCTCTTACCAATGCTGTTCTTGGTGTCTCTCCTCAGACCACAGAGCATGGCTGGAGTTAAATCAGCGGAGCCACCCTCTGGAAGTAACCTTGCTGATCTTTAGTAGTGGGCAGAGAGCTGTGGTGAAAGTAGGCGACCCAAGAGACCAGATCTCAGCTGCTTAGAAAAAACATCTTTCTTCCTTCATTCCTGTGCATCAACTCCAGCATGTCCTTAAATTTTGACACTATCCAGGAAGGTCTGGAGCTCCAAAGGGCAAATTTTGATCCTCACTACCTTCCTAAATGATTATTCTCAATGCTCACATACATCTAAAACTACTATCTGCCAAGCTGTGCTCCTTCTATAAAATCCAAAGCAGGGAGAGAAATGGTTCGTGTCCTTTTCTTGCCATTTCGCTGTTGTCCCGTTTTTTTGCGCTATTCTTACTAATCGCTCGTCTTTTTTCCAGAGGATTTATCATGCCCTCTTCATACACTCACATGAGCTCACACACAGCCCTCTCATACAGAGCTACAGCGTTTGCTCTCCCCTCTTTCTGTCTCCCTCTCTGCCAGAGGGGTTCAGTGAAGCAGGCACACACGATAGTCACTCCCTCCCCTTTGCCAACCCCCACACACACATAGACAGACTCTTTATCCACTTCCCACCAAGTCAAACACATTCTCAGCACACACAGAGTACACACGTTCAGATTAGACACGACAAAACTGCGCACACCCCACACACTCAACTCTCGGAACAATTAACACCACCTGCACATTCATTGTCAGACAGTGTCACGTTTTTCTCACATGGAGACAAAACCGTTTTACAGAGCTTGTGTCTACACAGTGCTCTTATCTTCTCTCTTTTTCTCTCATGCACGCACACGTGCACACGCAGCATATTGGAGGAAGCATATGTTAAATTCCTGTGAAGAACAGCTGCCTGTACATCTTGCAGTTGTTGCTGCTTCTAAATATTATGCAGTCGTCAAGCACAGTCGACATTCAAACTGCAATCGTGATAATAAGTGAAATATATTCAAACGGCAGTAAAATAGGAACACGTTAAATCTGAGCAGCTTAATGAAACTGTGAAATCTGTTTCCTCTGAGGCCTGACATCTCATGTTTCACCCTCTGAGGGGTTAAAGGACCCTTTGCTAATCCTTCAGGGGCCCTCCACCGAAACACGAAGGGCCCATCACTGCACCTGTCTGGGCATTTGTCACGCACAAAAACCTCGGCGCCTGCCACTTCCTGACCTGCGCTGCAACCACTATCAAAACAAACCCCTCCTTCAGCATCACTGGCAGCTCCTGGAAACCTCATCAGGCTCTGTTTTTGGTTCAGTGCAGATCGTTTTTGTCATCACTTTAGAGGCAGATTAAAAAAAAGGGATAAAACCAAAATACATAAAATTCAGAAGCTCATAAAAAACATTAGACCCTTTGTTCCAAAGCGGCCTTTTGCCCACATGTGTAAAGTGATTACAAACAAACATTTCCATGTTTCTATCCGCTGTTGCGTGGAGCCTAATTAGTCAGCTGTTCCAGTGGACACAATACTCTTTGGTGTAGATGATTTCCTCTGAGACTTTTGTCCTTAATACCCCATTTACAGTGTGAGCGAGTGTAGTCTTTCAGAGCGAGACTAATTAATTTCCACCAGAATAAAGAGAATTGGGAGATGGAGCAGTCTGTTGGACTGATAAAAACCTCTGGGAACCGACTGGCAATGTTATAAAAATGGACTCTTTTACATTTGCTCTAGACGATAAAGCAACATAATTGCTGTAGCATTACTGACAAGGTATTGATTAGTATAAGAGTGCCCTTTTTTTTTTTTTTGTTGTGACCTTGGCATAAAAACAAAGATGTGTGATATTCAATATTTGAAAAAAAGAAAAGAAACTGGTGCAAAATATTTCGTGATCTCAACAGACATTGGTGTGTGACTGGTTTCGCTGTTCGATGCTGATCCATCTCCATTTACGTAGAGAAACCCTCACGAAAGTGCCTACATTTACTTCACATGACCATATTCCAGACAGGAGGCCGTGGAGCTTAACCTCAACATCGATCAAACTGACCACACTGCCATCTTATGGTTATCAGCTTCAGCTGCAAGTGAAAGTGTGGGGGGCGAAATGACTAAATCACTTGTCAGCCAGCACATATCAGTGTGAAGGAGCCAGAGGAAACGCGTGTCCCACACATCACACGCCTGCGTTCCTGTTCACCTCTAAGAATCATCATCCAAGATTTTCTTCAAGCGAATGTTCAGTTTCACAGGTCTCAAGCATGCTCACACATTTATGTTTGACAGGCCTGCAGCATAATGTACATGAATTAAAGAGTGTTGAAGGTTATATACAGAGGTAAACTTGCGTAAGTATTTTGTTGGGATTACAAGATAAATTCAGGATACTCCATAGAAATCTTGGGTATCTTGTTAAATATTAAATGTCAGATTTTACCTTTTGTCCTTCCTCTGATGACACCCAGTCGACATCTGAGAGAAAAGGAGAACATCCTTCTCTTTCCTCCTGCAGACCGGCTGCCTTTCCTCAGGGAATCTGTCTGAGGGAAGGCGAAGAAGAGCTGTTTGGAAGTGAGGCGCCCTTTTCCAAACGTGACCCTTGCTGACATGTTCATTTTCTGAGCAGTGAAAGGGAAAAAATAGATTCTGTCCTCTTCCTGACACTCTCACCATCTCTCAGACGTTGCAGTGTCTGCCTGCCCTGCTGTTCTCATGTTCTCCTCTCTTTCTCTCTGGAGAACATCCAGTCCTCTAAGGTGAGTCTTCCAGGACACTCCACAAACAGGTGCTGGTTTCGGAACGAGGAAAGCTTCAGATCCAAGATTCTGCTTATTTTTTCCAACCATAATTGGTAACTTACTTCCACATCCTAACAGCCACAAGCTGACTGGCCAAATAAATGTTGTGTTTTTGCTTCTCTGGCAATGTCAGTTTTACGGGAACAGATGGCAGAGGGCTCAGGGCTGTGGGGCACAGCTTGTCTGCCAGAACGCAATGGAAACTTTCTCTGCAGGGATCCGGCTCTCAACATCATCAAGCAGTACACAATCTGAGCAGGCCAATTCAAGCAATGCCTTTTGATTACATTGTCGTTGCTCTATTGACACAACTTAAGTAATTACATGAGTGTGTCAGCCGAGGCTTTATCAGAACATATTCATCCACGTTGCCAAACTGACTCTAAGCTCCAAGTTAACTGGTCCAAAACCAGTCAGCCAATACAAGTCAGGTGGGAACTGTTGGCTTCCTTTCTATACAGAAGACTTGAAAAATGTCCTTTATGGCTGAGAGAGCTTTTAGTCAGAGATAATGTCATCAAGCTTAATTTTGGATTAGGCAACACATATGAATCTTTACAGAAAGGCTTGTTATGAACTTGCTGTAGCAGGTTTAACAAATTATGTGTGCTTCTTTTACTTATATATAGCAACAGAAATCCCGAAAAGCCTATGAGTACACCTCACGATAAAACTAAATAGCAATACAAAATGTTTAGGGTACCATTTAAACTACACTGACATGACTTTTGTTCAAGTTCTAAATAATATCAAATTGTAAAAAAACAAACCTTATTAAACAAACCATTAGGTTCACTTTTACATCTGTATTAGAGAAGGTTTTTAAGTACTCCTTATTTGTGTTACACTGGACTTGAGTTCATCCACTGTCTGAAAAATCCATATTGGCTTCTTTCCCTTCAGCTGGAATCTCATTTGATTGGTTATCCCTCACAAACAGAAGGTTGAACAGCAAGAGTTGACCATGTAAAGGGCATCCGTTCTCATTTACATTATGCTCAGCATAAAAAAAAAATGCCTGAATTAGTCTGAAAAAGTCTGCTCTTTGCGGTCATAAGATTACTTGTACATATATTCAGATCATCTAAATCTTTGGACACCTTAACACAAGAATCACCTGTCTAATCTCCCTGTGTCAAAAACATAATATTTATGATTTTTAATGGTTTACGAGTTTATAAATTCAGGATGTCTTTAAGAGGAGGTGGTCTTAAAACAAACATGGTACCACAGGTAACTGCAGTTTGGGTTATTTCACAATGTAATAAGAGTAATAAATCGGTTTCATATATTCACACGAGTCTTTTTAAAAACAGCCAATTAAGTTCAAAAGTGGAAAAAAAAAAAGATCCAGAAGCCATTTTCCATTTTTAAGTCTTTATTGTGAATAACCAGTTTATTCGTTCTCCTCACTCCTGAGCCTGGCGTTGGGGTTCGTGACCTTAATTGCCAGCTGAGCTGCCCTCTCCACAATCAGCTTCCTGTTCTTGGAGGAGACATTGTGGGCAATCTCGGCACAGTGAGTCCTACAGAGGCACAGAATCACATTCGGTTAGTGAAAAGGTGTCTTCAAGGAAATATAAGCAACTGACATGTGACATTTTTGTATTTATCCCAAATAAAATAATTATAAAGAGTTTAGTCTGTCACAATTTCAATAAGCACAAATTCAATCACAACTTTATGGACATTAGCAAGATGTCAAAATGTCAAACATCAGGATTCAGTCCATGTTCTGGCAAAGACAATCCTCTGAAAGTTGTGCCACAAATTACGTGAAAACTATGCAGCTGATCTGACCCTCATCTTTACTGACCAGACTATCATCTCTGTGGACTTATGCTTACACCTGCTTCAAAAAATAAGTTATTTTTAAAAAGAAGACGTGAATGAGAAGAATCAAACTGCTCCCTTGAACCACAAACCATATGCCTTAAGTTTGTCTGTCCAATACAGCTGAGAAACTGGGGTCCACATCCTCCCGTAGCAAACAGTCTGAGCACTATTAGGGTTCTCAACACGACCTGTCCTATGGGATCAATTATATGCCTTCTGAATCAAACTAACTGCCGAAACACTGAGTAATCTCAAAAAAGATCAAGTCTCTGAAAACAAGCTAAGTGGCTTTATTATAGGTTTAAAATCTTTTTGATAACCAGAAACTGTGTACACGTACAATAAGAAGTGAAATTCCCGCTGTGTCTGACCATGGGAGAACTCCTAGCATTTCAATGTAGGTGTTTAAGTGTTACAAACTTCTTTCCTCTAAACACTGAACCCTCCGCTCTACTTTGAAACAGTGACCAAATAAACTTTGACAACAAAACATATATTAATAGGATGTTGGGAATTCAGTTATTGTGGAGGTACATTGACAGTCAACTTCCTCATACAAGATCTTTCTTTTTTTTTTTAAATGACATCTGTATTTCTGGTTATCAGACTGTTAGGTTATTATATTAGTCTCATGAACTAAAACCACCTTTAAAAAATATTATCAGGGGATGAGTGGTGTCTTTTCTGGCCATGGCCTAATTACAAAATTAAATATCCTAAAAAAACAAAACAAACAAACATCCATTCGCTTCTGCAAACAAACAAACAAAAAACAACAACAAAAAACAAATTTGGGGCTCATATAGTGGCTCAATCCTTCCAGCGTTTGGTCTCACTTGTTGAGGTTTGAGACATGGGACAAAAGTATGCAGCTACTTCAACATACTGGAGGCAAAAATGTCATTTTAAAAGTCTTTGAGTGGCGACTGATCAGATAGGCTAAGGGTAAAGATGGGGCTTAAAAATTACAGTCCCCTGTTATTTTTCTTAGGTAGAAGGCCAAAAATTGTCAAAAGCAAAACATCTTTAGGAGGTAATACTAAACCAGCAGCAACTTTCACCAGAAAAATGCCAAGATGACTGAGAATGGAAACATCACTCACTGTTGAACCAGTCAGTGCAACTGCAAACCTTAAATATATGAAATGCTCATCGTCTTTTGCACACATATCTCAGAAAAGTCATCAGCACTATAACATGATAAGTTTTACTTATTGGGGTTTCGCTGACTCAAGCAGCACCTTGTGTTTATGGACAAATACCACCAAAATGCACAGGCTTCTGCTATATTAAACCTATTTCTTTACTGTACCGGTACATGATCTCAACATGCATATATGCACAGTCACAGTCTTAGAGGCTTTACCTGAACAAGGAAGACTCCGTAAAATCCTTCAACATACTTTAACTACACAAAAACAATTATTGTGTAGTTAATAATGTCTCCCTGTAGCTGTCTAATTTAATATAGTGTTTGCATACTTTTAATTATAATAAACACCTGACATTATTCCAATACAAGCCATTTGGTGCACCATGTCCTCTACATCTACGGCAGCAGTAATCTACATGCATATGCATTCATAACTTACTTGTTGCTCATCAAAAGGACTTCAAGCTCCTTGACATTGTGCACCAGGAACTTCTTGAAACCAGTTGGCAGCATGAACTTGGTCTTCTTGTTGCTACCATAACCGATGTTGGGCATCAGCATCTGGCCCTTGAACCTCCTGCGGACCCTGTTGTCAATACCTCTGGGCTTGCGCCAGTTTTTCTGTAGGGATATGTGAATAAACGTGTAGGTAATATAACTCACTGACATGAGTTAGTCCCCGCAGGTAAACAGTCCAAAACTGATGGGCATCTATGACATGACACTTACCGCGATCTTGACATATCGGTCAGACTGATGGCGGATGAACTTCTTGGTTCTCTTTTTGACAATCTTGGGTTTAGTGAGGGGCCTGAGGGCTGCCATGGTGACTGAGGACAAACCACATGAAAAGACAAGTTTAGCACAAACTCAACATGCCAAGCCTCACCGTTGCTGCACTATATTCTGTCAATTACAAGCTGAAACAAAAGACAAGCATAGCCTTTATGTCTCAAAACATCTACATCTACTCCGAGAAGTGAGTCTCAAAGCAAACGTGCAGACCATCGTTAGCTAGCGTCTCCGGTAGGCTCAATGTTTAGCTAGCTAGCCAAGCCATGCTACTCTACTGTAAGGATTTCACATGAGTTTGAGGTTAAACATAAATACAATTACGTACAACTACTTTTGTTTTCTGTCACGTATTAGATTTATGAGCAGAATATATTTCTATGAGAAATTTAGTACAGCAGGCCTTTGCTGAAGACTACAACTCCATTTCACGTCGATGGCGCTGCCAGCCGGTAAGTCTCTTTAGCACCAGCACTTTGCTCAATTTAAGCACATTTCGCAAGACAAAACTATAACTCGTAGCCTGTACATATATAATAAATGTCAATGATTCGTGAACCATGTCAGGATGGGCGAATAATGCCCAAAATCTAGCGGATTGTTTCAGATTGTACCAACTCACCCGCCGATGTAAATCCAAAAGGGACTTCGGGGATGGCGGAAGGAAAGAAAAAGGACTTCCGTGAGCATTGCAAAGGATTATGGGTGCTGTAGTCTATCTAAAAAAAAAAACTGCAACATGCTTTTTGACTCAACCGGATTGTCTTTGTCAAAACTGTTTTAGCTACATATTTGGACTCTGGTCGTTGTTATTATTCGTAAAGTGTTTTGATACCTTCCGATGGTGCTCTGAGGCTTTTAGCTGTAAATACACCATTATTTGTAACACGCTCCCAAAACTTGGTGCGTACTTCCTGAGCGGATACTTTCTCTTTTGGGGGAAGTGTGTATGTGCTGGGGTGGGTTTTTCTGTACTTCTCTAAACTATCAATAAAACACGGCAGTTCCTATTTTGAGAAAACCAGAAATCTTTTTTTTTTAAAAATCCTGTTTGACTGCTGCAACCAGAGCTGGCAGCTGTGAAAAACTGGGAACGTAACGCAGGAGTGGGGCAATAAAAGGCGAATGATCAGTCTTATGTCACATGATTGATGTCTTGTGATGAAGTGACAGTGCATGGTTCTAGATCACATCTGAAGACTTTGCACGGTGTGACTTTTCTCTCGTAGCTGCTGTGAAACGCTTTGGAATGGAGCGACAGCCTTTTCTGAGGTAATGATCGCGTTATTCTGTATTTCTTTGCTTTAAACTTTAACCCAGCTCGCATTTTATTGTATTTATTAATTTTTTTGCCCCCCCACTCTGATTATCTTAACTTTCGTTTCCCCTTACTTGCAGTCAGCCAGGCAGAGATTATGGAATAAATAATCCCGGTTATATACCAGCAGCTGCGGGGACGCCTGGTAAGATCTTTTACCCTCCTTGTTATTTTCTTACTCATTGATACAGATTGTTGTGATAAAAGTAATAGTTATCATCTTCCGGCTGTGGGAGTGACGTCATCGCGGCGTACAGGTTAGGTGTCTGTCGCTGGAGAAGTCGTATGTAGTGTGTAACATAAGACTGCTGGGGGTGTAATGTCTAGCGAGATTTAAGGAAGTTTTAAGGAAGTGAGATCAACCCCTGTCTGAAGTAGTTGGTGCGGGAAAAACAACTCAGTATGGATACGAACATGGAGTTGCACAAACGTAAGTCACATAATTGCACCCTAACAGCTTTATAGGATGTTGTGAAGCAGTGACGTGTAATTTGGACAATGCCCGGAGATTTCAGAGTAGACTGAGTGATGGAGTTTATTTATTTATGTATTTATTTTCCAGCTTTCTTTTCCCGGTTTTCTTTTTGGTCTGACTGTGATTCGTGAAAATGTCAATACAGGATTGAAATTTTATACAATTTCAAAGTCTGTCTGTGGCTATGAGTGAACTGGTTCTTCTGGTTTGTTTCAGCAATGTTTGCCCCACCCGTTGCTGAGTCCATTGGCCCCACCGCTCCTCCAGCCAGCATGTTTGACAACATGCCTGGATATGAAGGAACAGTCGCTGGGGGAGGTATCGTATGCCGGACATAGTTTGTTTGCGCCACTATGAATGTCCTATGCGGAGGCTCAAATGGTTCAATAAAAACACATTACAAAAAAAAAAAAAAAAAAAAAAAATCTGAAAATGTTACACCTTGTATGCTATGCTATATTTATACTTAAAACACAATTTTCCATGGCTGAAAGGGAAGAAGACAATGAATGCAGTACTCAAATTAATATTTACTTTACATCATGTTACAGCGTACAATCATATAACAAAAGAATAATGATGATGAGGTAACATGCATCAATAATTACAGATTTTACAAATATTTACATTATTTACCTAGTTTTGCAAGGTTCCCAAATACACACTATATGCTCTACTTTGGGTATACTGAAAATATGAGGTGTTAATACAATCAAATGCATATTTTGAGATTGTAACTTCTTGGGGGTGTCGGATTTTTCTGCGGTGTTGAAAAGTTGCCCTCAGCTTTGTAAATCTTTGCAAAGTACAAGAAAATGTCAGTATAAAAGATACCAGATCAATATTTATAAATAAAACTGGACGTTGTCAGCAGGTTTTTCAGATATGATTAATCGTAGTTCCAGACTCAGAGAAAAACTCAACTGGCCAGACTTTGAGGTCTAGCGTTAGGCTTGTCTTTTTGTTGCCTTTTTTTATTGTATGAATCTAAAAACGTTTTGATTTTAAGGTGGATTTCTGCCGCCTCCCATGCCCACATTCCCAGCAGCGCAGCCTGAGCCTGCACTGGACCAACCCCAGTGGAAGTAAGACTCAAACCACTTTCTTTCACCATACTAGCTCATGATATTGCAAAACATTTTCGATGATCGGATTTTAGGAAGCAAAAAAAATCTCAGTGCCTCAGCACCCAGACAACTGAAACTTCATATTAAAAGGGTAGACAATGTGACATATCATATCACCTTCCCTTATTACTGGCAGCATTCCCTCTATATCTGAAAACACAGCCCGGGATGCCTTACTCCTGTTTGTAAAGAGTAAATGCTGCTACAGTTCTGCACCAGCAAAGGATGGAGTGATCACTAACATGGAGGCATTCAATACATATAGGGTAAGATGAAGTAGGCTGTATTTGGAAAAACCTGCCACAATGACAATCAAAAATAACTTTTTTTTTTTTTTTTAACATTACAGAGCATGAATAATCATTAACAATAACCAATACAAACATTTATGTTTTTTTAGTACCGCCTGGACACTTTCACTGAATCCAGATCTACAGAGTGGAGTCACGAACCATACACAGGTACAATGCTGTTTAAATAAGTGTCCTTTTTTAATGTTAAAAAATAGAATTACTCTTAAGTCTGAAGTAACATTATGAATTTCATGTCAGACAAACAGTCCAATAGTCAAAGATGTAGATCTGCTTATCAGCATGTTACAATGAGCAAAATTCCATTAGCTTTCAGCTATTTAGGATGCATTTTATTTGTACCAGGTCAGACGGTGGATGCCTATGCCCAACAACCTCCAGGGCCTTGGGATATTCCTGCTAAAACCCCCCAATTTTTTTTGGATGACAAACAATTTATTAAAGTTCCCTACACATCATCTGTGAAGGTAAGCTGTGGAAAACACGTTAAAAATAACTACTTTTACTTTTTAAAAAAATGTTTTGTTTATTTTTATCTCACGATAAACATTGCATTCACAGCCCTGCCATAATTGTTTGGGAATTGGCCGAAAACCATGCAAAGACTGTGCCGGAGCTGGTAACGTAAGTATTTTTGCACGGCCCTCAGGAGAAAAAAGGATAAATGATAAAATTACTAAAAGCCTTTTCTTTTTTTCTCCTGACAGAAAGTTTGCTGGGTGTGTAATGGATCTTGTTATCGTCACGGAAATGATAGGTGCACCCACTGCAGTGGCAGAGGAAGAGAAAAGTAAGCATAAACCACAGATTTCTTATTTTTAGGGTCAAACAGGGTCATGTATTATGAATCAAATTTTTGCTTTTTTGTGAAGCAAAATGATAGTTGTTCTTTTACAGTTGCAGTTCCTGTCATGGGCAAGGATCGAGGCAGTGTGACATATGCAATGGAAAACAACAGCTCCTGGTTTACATCAAGCTCACTGTGAAATGGTGCACATTGATAAAAATTACTTAACTAGCTTAGCCAGCGCAATAGTCTCTTAATAAGATGAATCTCAGTCATATACGGTGTAAAGCTGCTATAATAGAAGACTGAATTTCCTCTTGCTTCCAGGACTAACAACTCTGATGCCTATGTTGTGGAACAGTTGAGTGGACTTCAGGTGGAAAACCTTAGCAAGGTGTCTGGCAAGGAGCTCTTCAGAGACACCCAATACATGGTATTCTGTCTATGATGATATTACTATCCATATTTGGTGTGATACCTGGTACGCCGCAAGAAAATAATTGAAAATAGATCATTATATATTTGTAACTAAAGAAGGAAAAAAAATACCCAGAAAATTTTCTGTTGATTATAATTTTATTTTAAAGTTTGTGACAGAACAATTTGAATAAGACCGAATAAGTATGGCTTGTTTGGAAGAGATGCCAGGAGGAAGCCTCTTTTCTCTAAAAAGAGCAGCAGCACGGCTTAGGTTTGCAGAGTTGCATATGAGCAAACCACAAAACTTTTGAAACAATGTGCTTTGGGCAGATGACACTAAAGAGAGATGTTTGACTGTAATGCACAACACAGTTTTTGAGAAAACCAAACACAACATATCAGCTTAAACACTTCATACCAACTGTTAAGCACTGTGGTGGAGTGTTGATAATTTAGGCTTCTTCTACAGGAATAGGACCCGGGCACCTTGCAGTCATTGATGCGTCTGTATAGTACAGTCACATGTGAGGCAATCTGACAGCTAAAGTCAATATCCAGACCTCAACCTGACTAATATGCTGTGGCAGGACTTTAAAAGAGCTGTGCATAAACAAATGACCAAAAAAATTCAATAAACTGAAGCAACATTATAAAGCAACAAAGTGAGAGACTGATAGCAGAAAACGACTACTTCAAGTTATTGCTGCTAAGAGTTGCTCTGCAACATACTGAATCATGGGCTGTACTTAGTTTTTCCCAGGACTGCATAGAGCCATGTGAAAACATTCACATGTCTCTATGCAGTCCTGTCCTGACATTTTACATGACTGAATATTTGGAGCATCTTTAATCACATTATTATTCTCACTAATGTTGCAAGAAGAGATGATATGTTAAAACAATATCATTATTTTAGCCCATGTTGTATCTAACACCATTTACTGTACATTAGGTTGTTACAACTAGGAAAACATTGGAGACCACAATGACATCAAACGCATCCTGTGAGACCATTGTGTAGGACTAGTTGCTTATCTGCTGCTTTAACTATGCAGTTTTCATATCAACTTATCAGAGCTTATAACTGTATACCTTTGCATTTCTCGTAATGTAAAAATTAAACTCTGTTTGTTTGGGTTTTTTTTTTTTTTTTTTTAAATCTGCTGGAGCTATTTAACAATAGGTCAGTGCAGTTTAAATAGTCACATTAACTCGGTGCTTAACTTAAATTCACTGTGAACACCCTTTGTAGGTATACCCACTTTCAGGATTCCCTGACACTTCGGTGGTGAGTGCTTCTCAGCGCCTTGTCAGTGAGCACCAGGGAAAGTACATACAGACATCACGCATTCTACAGCAGGTATTTTTTGTCAATATTATATTAAAAAACATTTGTTTATCTATTATCTAATGACTTGGTTAGTTAAAGAATAATTTAGCAGCATGCACCCTACTCATATTTTCTTTCTCTGTCTGCAGCGTCAAATCATAGAGCTGATCCCCATCACCAAGGTCACATACACCTGGAAAGGAAAATCAAACATCTACTTTGTTTATGGAAACGAATTCAAAGTTGACGCAGATGACTACCCTGCCACCTGTTGCTGCACTGTAATGTAAACACAATAGCTGGGCATATCAGAGCCTTTTACTCTTACTAATTAAACCACTAAAAAGGAGATCATATTTACATACTTATGGTTCTATTTTGGTGATTTAAAAGGGAGCTGTGTGACATATGGGCAAAGATGACATTATCAAAGTTTGATGTAATGAGGGAGTTAAAGGAGGCATTGAATGTATCATCTCACATATTAGTGGAACTGAAAAGGCTTGTCTATTTTTCGTGTTGCATGTAATGTCAAAGGTAAGGGATAGCGATTGTTATGTTTTTGTTTTACATGCAATTTTAATGTATTCAGTGTAAACTCTAATGATATGTTATATGACTGTTTATATTAACTGAATCCTTTTGCATTTTCTTTGCAACATGATAGTAGTGATTTCCCCCCCCCCCCCCCCCCCCCATTATCAATAAAATCAAATTTATGATACCGTGTATTTGTATTTCTTAAAGCAGGGTCATTGTTAATTTAGAAATATATATTTTTAACACAATCAATTTCAGGTTGCCGAAGTATGTTTGTTTTTGTTTTGTTTTTTTTAATATGTATGATTGTGTAATATTTGTTTTGAAAAATGAAGCTCTGATTAAAAATATTTCGTAATGTTTTGCTGCGTGGTTGATTTCGTCATTACTAGTCGCCGGTCGCTGGTAAAATGACGCGCAGAACGTGTTCGCCATAATGATAATAAACCGCCAACACAAGGCTGCAATAAAGCAAATTAAGCTGAGGCTGTGAGTCAGTGATCGATGCATTGATAAGCAGTTATCGGCTATTTAAGTCTGGACTAATACAAGTGGATGCGAGTCGTTGTGAAATTGAGAAAAACGAGCAAGAACTGAGCGGAACAACAAGGTAAAGTTAGCATGCTAGCTAACTATCCAGGTTCACGTCTAGCTTCTTCCTTAGTGCTGTGTTACATGTGCAGGAAGGTGTTGTCGTAATCTAAAATGACAGGTTTTGCATTTCTGGACAGTTCGTCCTTACTGCAAGCTGTAGTACTGGAAGAGAAGAGTGGCTACTTTAGTGTGCTAAGTACATTAGCTTCCTTGTTTAACAGCTAGCCAAACATCGCAACAGGCAGTAGATGTGAGTTTGCTGCTGTCTGTTTCAGTTAAGGTGAAGTGCGTGTAGGAAAACAAGGAAAGCATTTGAGTTTAAATGTGTTTCAAAAAGAACAGAAAATATTTTTAGCAAACACTGACTTAAACAGAAATTTGACAGTTGCGGCAGTCCCTGGAGGACTGCTGCAGCTGCACGCTCAGCTGTGAAAAAGCAACGGAGCGAGTCAGCGTGCTTTGTTCTCCCGACTGGAGCCAAACAACCTTCAGACTAAGCCAACCGAAGTTCTCGTATGCTCCCCTTTAATAATGCCGTGGTGTTGTTTTTATTTTTAAACGATTATTAGCTACGGATAGTGGCAGCACACGAGTGTGGGCTAAGCTGTAAAAAGTGCACAAATAAATAAATTCTTTCAGTGATCCTAAATTATTAACTGGGCAGATGAGGTAAATGCCTAATTGCACCAAAACTCTAAGGTCCCCCAACGCAAGTTTGTACCATGTTATTTTGCCTACGTAATCCCTTAAATTGCAATTTTGTTGTACTACTTCTGACCTATAAGTCATTTAAGCAAAACAAAAAACCCTACTAAACAAAGAACCAATTTTAATTTGTGTCTTTAGCCACTTTATTACTGGAAAGCTGTTGTCATTTGTTGCATTATCTTTGGTCAAATTTTTGATCACCAAAGATAAGTGTGGCAGGCATAAAATAGTATTTTTGTACCAAAAAGGAAATGACTGTTAGTGGAAAACTTGTATCTCGTATCCTTAAGAGAGAAAAATTACAACAACAAAAAAGTACAATTGGAGGAGAAAAGAAGTGGGAGGTTTAAAAGTATTTGCATCAAACGAACAATATCTGAAAGTCATTCCTTGAAGAAATGTGGGGGGGATTAAGCAAAGACTTGGATAAACTGGATGGCTCGATGCATCTGCTGTTCGCTGATACTTCAGAAATGGTCTGAGTAGAAAGGTGGCTCTCAAGAAGCTCTGCTTAAGGAAAATGGGAAGACATGGCTGAGATATGCGAAAATACACAAGAACTGGACTGAAAATCAGTGGCAACAGGTCTTATGAATCGAAGGGCATTTTCACAACCATACGTTGTTTTTTCTGGTCTTGATAAGTTGTAGCTTTCCCTGTGATTTGGTTATCTGATATTTTTTTTTTTTTTTTTTTTTTTTTTTTTGGGGGGGGGGGGGGGTTCACACAGCAAGCAAACCAAAATGCATCACAACAATCCACATGCGAATTTTCAGGCTGCTCATTGGCCAGATGTGTCTGGGGAGGGGCAACAAAAGTAAAGCAGGAAGAAGGTGTTGTATTCTGGGCTATTGGAGAACATGGAGAATTTGCGTTCATTTCATGGCTAGTTGCTAACCCCCACAGAGCATTGCACAGCTGTAGTATCTTGCTGCATTCAGAAAACAAAGTATACATAACTACGAGAAGTTCTGTAACGCAGACTTACAACTAGAGCTGGGCGATATAAGATTTTTTCATATCACGATATGTTTTTTTCATTTCAGGCAATAACGATATCTATCACGATATAAGCCAAATAACTATATTTGTAAGATTTAAATGTGCCGTTGCTCACAAGTAAAATGTGAAATAATCAGCAGCTTGTTTTTATTTAAATATTTATTTCCCATAATAAGTTCAACAGGGTAGATGTACTTAAGGAACATGAGACTTTTTTAGATAAATAAAGGCAAATATTGCAAACTACACAAAAGGCAGCCGCTAAAGCTTTTAAGTTTCAAAATAGAACAAACAAAACAGACTAAATTGTCAATTCCACTTAGAAACAAAATATTAATTCTAAAAATAAATCTTAGTTTGTTTTACAGAAGAACAGACAAAATTGACTAACGTTTGTCAATATCAAATAAAGTGAGAACTAAAAGGAAATTCTCAATCTCTCCTTGTTGTATAGCTTAGCTTTTCAAACAGTTTTAACAGTTACTTTAGTCTGACAAAAGCCGAATGACGAATTAGCGCTTCCAGTCAGAGACTGAGGCTACGTCCACACGTACACGGGTATTTTTGAAAACTGAGATTTTCCGTTTTCGTTTTAAAAAATAATCCCGTCCACACATAAAGGGGGAAATGAAGGAAAACGCTGCTATGAACATGCCAAAGCAGCAGGTGGAGCTAGATTCCTAACCGTGCAGAAATGTCGGCCAATCAGAAGTCTAGAAGCCTCGGTGGGAAAAAGTAAACAAAGCTGGGGCATAGAAGAGTCGGGGCATAGAAGCAGAACCGAGTCGTATGTGTGGAGGGACAGTAACTGTGTGTGTGTATGTAAGCATTTAAACACTGCAGAGAGTAGAATTAACAGTAACAGTATTGTAGAAATTCATTTCACCGAAACAATAACGTGGCGCACAGTGTGACGTCAAAAAATGCGCACACCTTTGACGCTGCGTTTTCTCCGTTTTTCTAGTCCACACATAAATGCAAAAACGGAGTTTTTAAAAATCTTCGTTTTCAGTGACCAAAAACGCCGTTTACGTGTGGACGAAAGGTACAAACGCATAGAAAAATCTGCGTTTTCAAAAATACCGGTACGTGTGGACGTAGCGCATGCACCAGTTTATTGTATTTCCAGACTTGCTTTCGGCACAATTTACAGCGCACGCTACTCTGTTTTTTGTCAGACTTGAAATAGCCGAAATACCTTCACACTACGGAACTTCTATGGCTCTTCCGTTCGACAATCTCTCCGGCATTGGAACCATCATCTGTTTTCTCTTCGGTAACCTTCGGTCACGCTCGGTTGATTTCTCTAGTCGGCTCACTCTTTTCCTTAATTACCCGGGCGGTAGGGTGGCTGGCTGCTTCCCAAACAAATACACACGTGCTTGGCACTTGTGCTGTACGTAACAAGTCACGTGACATAACGCTGCGGCTGTGATTGGTTTGGCTCTGCGCTAAGTAATTTGGATTGGCTGTTCTTTTTTTCTTTTTCTTTTTTTTTTTTTTTTTTAAGAGGACAAGAGCGGCGAGGTCTAGTTTAATTTTTCTATCGAGAAAAAGTTATATCGCGATACATATCGTTATCGTTCTATCGCCCAGCTCTACTTACAACATACACCTGGTAGTTAGGATCGGATCAGGTTCACACTTTAAACAAACCACTCTAGAGTTCATCTGGAACCGCACTGAGACCTTTTGGAGTAGGTGGTTTTGTTTCGGCCTGCACCCATGTGCAATTACTGCACAAACAAACCAGTGTGAGATCTAAATTGACTAAACACTGCAGGTGGGAAGCACCCTAAATTTGAAATTTAAGGTTCAAATCATCATCAGTATTTATAGAGGAGGTCAGGAGAGGGGTACAACAGTGAGTGTCTACAGTCATCTGTAAAACACGGTGGAGGCTCTGTCATGGTTTGAGACTGCATTTCAGTCAGTGGTGTTGGAGATCAAAATTAATTGTATTATGAAATCAGAAAAACTACTCAGATTATGATCCACTATGCAATGCAATCTGGAAAGCACCTGTGAGGCAGTGGCTTCATTTTTCAGCATAACAATGCAGTAAAAGCATACCTGGATAGTGTTCCTGTGTGTGTTGGTTTTTCTGTTGTTGTTTTGTTTTGTTCTTTCTCCCTATCAGTCATCGGTTGGCTTACACAGAGCCTGGACCTCAATATCACTGAAGCAGTATGTAGCCTTCCTGATCAGTCTTGATAGAGAAGCAAACAAAAGACATCCAGCGTCCAAAGATGAGCTTTGAATGTCTTTAAAGAAGCCTGGAGAATATTCCTGAAGACTTGCAATTAAAGAAATTACAGGAAAGCTTGCATAAGAGAGTTCAGACTGTGCAGAAGAATAAAGAGTCATAAAAATATTGATTTTCAAGCTTATTAGAATTGTTTAAAAAAAAAAAAGAGAGAGAGAGAGCGAGAGAGACGTCCAGCTTTAAATTTATGCCTTGAACTTATATTTTGTTGAAAAGTTGTCATAACTGGTTGGTGCAAAAACTGACTTGTAAAACCTCCAGCCAATGTCATATTATGTTTTCAGAAAAACTGCAAGGCTCTCACCAACAATTGTCATTCTAGGTACATTCAATAGTTTTTTGTGTATATGAAGTTTGTGAAATGGAGAAATATATGCCCTTTATTTTTTCTTTCTTCTGGTGAGCAAAATGAAGTGTATTTATCACTTGTTTGCTTTTGACTGCTGGTGAAACAAAACAAGACATTTTCTATTTCTTGTGACAGAAAATTGTTAAAACTATCAAATATTCAGATTTGAGAAGCTGGTACCACAAAATTTGAGGAAGCTTTGAATTTTAAAAATAACAAGGTGATTAAAAGAAGGTTCTTTCCGTATCTTTTTAAGTCTAAAATTGTGTTTTTTCTGGGCTGTCGGAAAAATGTTAAAACTGACATAAGTAGCATGACACGTGGCTTCTTAAGAGGCTAATCCAGACATGATGTTAAGTGCATTTTTGTGCTGTGCTAACAGGCTGTGCTATGGCATCGGCATCTGCCAGTGTGGACTCCAAGGCAGAGCTGACTTCTCTACTTGAACAATGGGAGAGAGAGCAACAGGGCAACACGCAGGACCTGGTCAACATCCTCACCAAGTAAGCTTTGCATATTGTTTATGTTGGTGGCACCCAGCCTTTGTAATGATCCCAGAGGCCTTTGTTGAAACCACCTGTGATGTCTCAAATTAAATTCTAATTCAAAATACTTCAGATAAGGTTTTAAGTCCTCATTGTGGTATTGAAGAGTCAGTGTGGCAAATTGTGTACATTTGTACTAGCATGCAGAGGCAGAACTGACTGTGTGTAATTTCCCATTACCTCCTGATACTTACTCAATTTAGTCTTCATTCTCAGACTTCTGTTGTTTATCCCACATGTAGCTGCAGTCATTTATTTTTACTTTGAGCTAGCTTTTTACTAGTTCAACAAACCTTATACTTTCACTTTATTCTTAATGTTATCCTTTTTAACTGTTTATTTGTTGCTTTTGGCTAAATGGTTAGACTTTTTTGGTTTTTGGTATCTAGATTTTTGATTCAAGCTCCTTTTTTCACATGAAGTTGTAATTTTCTTAAAAAAAACAACAAAGTTCAAGTGTAGTTGTACTGAATTAGTTTTGAATGATTGACACAAAATAATACTTATTTATTGTATACTGGTACTTTGTGCCACCCTCACTGTTTAAGAGCATCCTCCCTTTAGGCCAGCTTATTTCTTCAGAAGTAAGGATTGCACACACCCAGAGCAGTGTGCATGAGGTCATCATATTGTCAATTGCACTGACATCATACAAATCCCAGAGCAGAAAGAACTCACAGGGAATACTTACATGGTGACCTCTTATTTAAAACTTTGGCCATGTTTAATAGAAATCTCAACCATTGTAATGGATAGAAATGGCAAAGAAAGAGCAGCTGGCCTCACAAAGGACTGTTTTATGCAGTGTAATTAGGATGATTTGAGGGTTAGTTAAAAAGAGTTAAACGTGCTCATGCGCTGTAATTTTCAGAATCTCAGAGCTTGTTGAGAAGGAGACAGAGGAGTACCACAAAGCAGATCCTGACCCTTTTGATGATCGACATCCTGGTATGACAAACACGGCGACCATAGAATTGCAAGTCTACTGCTGATTTTAAGTGTAATTTATGTTTTCACATTTTCCTTTTTGCCATTAGGGAGAGCTGATCCAGAATGCATGTTAGGGCACCTCCTCAAGATCCTGTTCAAGAATGATGACTTTATGAACGCAGTAAGATTATTGGATGGATTTGAGAACGTTACCTTTAAAATAATGGGCATTTTTAGCAGCTCACTCAGAAGATAATTAATCTTTATTTCCCTTTGTAGCTTGTGAACAGCTACGTGATGACCAGCAGAGAATTTTCCCTTAATGCCGCAGCTTGTCGCCTGCTGCAAAACATCATGCCTGGATTGGAGACAGCTGTGGTGTTTCAAGAAAAAGTATGTTACTCCTGACTTCATTATGAGATAACTGTGAGATTTAGTCTTCAAGTTTTCTGGTTGGAAGAAAATGGAAGACACAATATTTCAACTATTGTTATAGCCTGTAACACATTTTTGGAGTTTTGAAGATGTGTGTCTTAATCAGGTGTTTTCAGCGTTTAAAGGTATGTAAATTGACTCCAACAAAAAGATGTGGTTTCCTTTTGATTTTATTGTGTTTATTTGATTTTATTTGATTAAATTCATCAAGTCCCAATTTAAGAAACACCGTGACTGTAGTATATTAAACAAATTGAGCAATAAATAACAGTACAGGCTGCAACTGAAATTAAGATCTCTTTAAACCTCCTTCAGCAGTAACAGCCACCCTCAGATGTTTCCTGTAGCTGCTTGTGGGACTTGTACCACCACACACACAAACAACTGTCGTTGACTGAACAGCGCTCATCAGGCAATATCACTTCCTCTCAGCGTGCTTATTTAAGCCATTCCAAAACAAACCAAAAGCTCTTTCTTCTTTTGAACTGCTCTGTTTATTTGCTTGGCTGCTTTCAATCTATGACTTGTTGCATCATAGATCATCTTGTAAGCATCAGATAACGGACTGCTGCCCTTCCACTTCCCTGTAAACATTTCACAATGCAAATTTGCAACCAGAACCTGAAAAATCAAAGAAGGCCCAAATGGCGATGTCTCTTTCACTATGCTTTGATGTTTTTGAGTTTCAAACATCAGGTAGTTTTTACTTCTGGTCTGTTTGGTCACAAAGTAAGATTCATTTCTTTGAGGCGGTGATACTGACTGACAGAGCACTCCATCACTTTTAAAAACACTGTCTAAAGAAGTCAGTTTTGTTTGTTGTGTCACAGTCCAGTCTACAAGTTAAAATTTAACTGCAGCGCTGTATTATTTGACCCATGAAGATAAATGTCATACTGCTTCTCAAAACACAAGACCTTAAAGCTTTATTTTAAAAAGGGAATCCACATTCACTATGGGGGGGGAAAAAAAAAAAAGTACAAAACTAGTGACGTCCTTGGTGTGCGGATCCTTGGTCAGGTTAAAAAGTTAAATTACATCTGTACAAATCATGTGAATTTTTTTTTTGAAAGTCATGCATTCTTATTTGAGCAAAGAAAAATAAGAGCCACCTTTTGATGAAATTTGGTACTCTGTGTCTGCATGTGCTTCATCACTCCTGTGTTTGCTCTTCTTAGGAGGGCATAGTTGAAAGACTCTTTAAGTGGGCTCAGGAGGCCGAGCAGCCCCTCAGAATCTATGCCACAGGCTTGCTGGCAGGTGCCATGGAGAATCAAGACATTGCAGCAAACTACAGAGAGGAGAACTCTGTTTTGGTCAGTGGAGGTTTCTACTCTCTTATGTATCAGGTTGCATTAACAGGGTAATGGCATGCAATGATGAGACAAGTAAATACAACAGGTGATTTAAAAATGTTTTCCAGCAGTTTGATCAGAACCAGTAGGTGGTGTAAAGCAGCTTGCTTTTTCTTCTTTACTTTTGACAGGTGCCTTTGATGCTGCATCGGTTGCGTGAGCTTCAGAATAAAGATGCTGAGAACAAAAGGGATATCAAGCGGCCCAGCCCCAGGAAGACACTGAGCGAGCCTTTGTTACCTCTGGATGAGGAGACGGTTGACGGAGGCTTTGAAGAGAAGCCATTCACACCTGGGAAAAATGGAGCCGAAAAGGAGGGGACGGGACAGCCGGAAGATGGTGAAATTTCCTTCTCAACTATGGAGCCTGAAAATGAGCTTTCGTTCCGTCTTAACTCCCCTCACAAGACCAGCAGCCGTGCCAACTCGGCTGTGAAAACCATGATGAAACCCATGTCTGCTCCGGGATCTTTGGCAAATCAAGGAATGTCTGATGGCAGCAGTTACCTAAAAAGAAGAGCTGAGAGGGAAAGTGGCAGGACCTCAAAACAGAAGCTAAATTTCTCTTTGCCAGAGCCAGAGAGGAACTTCAGTGAGCTTTCCAACAGCAGCTGGACTGAGATGAGCCCCTGGGTGATTGGTAACAACTATCATCTGTACCCTTTGACCCCAGAGATTGAGCAGAGGTTAATCCTGCAGTATCTCACACCTCTGGGGGAATATCAGGAGGTTGGTCCACTTTTATCAGCCTATAGAGTGCTTAAACTTGCAAAGATCAGCTGAATAATTGATATGGATTGATATTTTTATAATCTGTTAGTTTAAACGACTTCAATGTCCAAATTCAATTAATTTTTTTAATTTAAGGAGTAATATGATAGTGAACATCGGGCATTTTAGACTAGTGTTCTTTGTAGACTGTTGAGGATTATACAAGTTTTAAATAATATTGTTTTAATGCAGCCCTTGTAATATGAGTTTTAATCATTTGTAGTTCATGTGTTTGACTGCGTTTGTGTGTTGGCACCAGCAGATGTCAGTCTTTCATAATTTTTTTTTTTTTAAACTTCTGATTATGTTAAAAATGTGTTGTTGTTTTTTAGTTGTTTTTTTTAGGTGTGACCTTATACATTTCAGGTTCATCTAAGAATTAAAAAAAAAAAAAAAACCTAGCAGGCAGACCAGGCATTGACAAATTTTTAAAGTACATTCTGTCCCACTCTCTCCTACCTGCAGCTGCTGGCAGTGTTCATGCAGAAGGGAGCTCGGGAGTTGCTGATGCATTACATGGATTTAAAACAGACCAATGATGTGCAGCTCACCTTCGAGGCTCTCAAGGTAAGCAAAGTTTCATGTAGTCGACCTTTCACGGTGCCTGAAGTGCAACAAGGTGCTCAAAAGTCTCCTGTTTTCTTCTCATCCTCACAGTATCTGGCTTCGCTGCTGTTGCACAAGAAGTTTGCTGCAGAGTTTGTTGCTCATGGAGGAGTTCAGAAGTTGCTGGAAATCCCCAGGCCTTCAATGGCAGCTACTGGAGTGTCACTGTGCCTCTACTACCTTGCCTATAACCAGGATGCCATGGAAAGGGTACGGAGAGTCACAGTAATATACAGCAATGGCTATTGTATCCTTATTTTGCTTTAGGTTTATTTTGTGGACTAAGATGAAGTCACTTGTTAAAAATTTGAAATGAGATGACTAACATAATGATACTATGTTAGTGATCTGTAGAAGATGACATAATTCTGTGCCGTCAGTCAAATATAATTTTTTGATTAGAAGCTACACTTAGGTTTAATACTAGTAGCAGTTCATGTTTATGTTCATGTCTTTATCTCTTCTCAAGGTGTGCATGTTGCCTCACTCCATCCTGTCAGATGTAGTTGGCTACACGCTGTGGCTGCTGGAATGTTCACATGCATCCGGCTGTTGCCACGCCACCATGTTCTTCTCCATCTCCTTTTCCTTCCGTGCAGTCTTGGAGCTTTTCGACAGGCAGGACGGCCTCCGACGTCTCGTCAATCTGGTGAGACAAACCAGCAGTCCTCGCTTTAATGTGTAAAAGTAAATGTGTTATTTATAGAAAATAACATAATGTGGGTACAGCATTGACTGCCTTTCTTCAAATGTAGAAGATCCTAATTGTGTACTTTCCTATGCTATGAACTGACTGCTTTCAGATTAGCACACTGGAGATCCTGAATCCCGAAGATCAGGGGGCGCTGCTGAGTGATGATGAGATTTTCTCCAGCAGGCAGACAGCCAAGCACACCTGCATGGCGCTGCGCAGGTACTTTGAGGCCCATTTGGCAATCAAGGTGGAGCAGGTGAAGCAATCCCTTCAGCGCACAGAGGGCGGTGCCCCCATTCACTCACAACCGTACTACAAGGTAAGCAGAAGACTTTTTATCTGTTAAACATTTTGAAGTATTTTATGTTGTATTTAGTAATGCATATGTGTTTTGATGAAGTAATCTGTAGTGATGGTGTCTCATTCTTCAGGCTGTCAGCTATAGCCGTGAGCAGGTTGTGGAAATGATGGAGTTTCTGATCGAGCACGGTCCACCGCGACTCTATTGGGAACCAGCAGAGGTCTTTCACAAGCTGTCATGTGTTCAGCTCCTCCTGCAGCTTATATCCATTGCCTGTGACTGGAGGACCTACTATGGCAGGTATTGACATAGCAGTCATTGTTAAAATGCCTTTCATACATATTTTTTCATACATATTCTAGACAGTAGGTTTTATCAGTGCACTCAAAGTGATGGTTATTGTTCTTTCTTTGTAGGAGTGACACTGTGCGCTATGCCCTTGACATCCTGAGTATCCTCACAGTTGTTCCCAAGACTCAGCTGCTGTTATCCGAGGCTGTTGCTGTGCTTGATGAGGGAGGATCCACAGTTTCCACTGTTGGTAAGTTGTTCCATTTTAGTTGACATTCATCTATCAAAGATCAAATACAATTACATTATTATCTTTTAATATTAAAAAGTCTCATTTTACTTGTATATCAGTGGTATTCACTAAATGGTGACACATTCAAACAGCTTTTTATATGGCCATCTGTTCACAGAGCCATTAGAGAATTTCTTGTACAATAAAATCAAAATTTATTATCACTACCCACTGAATGCAATAACATGGAGCAGCTCTGTTTTTATTTGTTTATTTTGTGGAACCTTTGCCCAGTCCTTTTGAGATATGGCGTAACTCCAGGTATTCCTTTACAAGGTTTTTAATTTCATCTTTTTGTTTTGTTTTGTTCTCTCAGGGATGAGCATAGTTCTGGCAGTCGCGGAAGGAGAGGTATTTGTGAATGATGCAGAAATTCAGAAGTCAGCACTGCAGGTTGTCATCAACTGCGTTTGCGCTCCAGATAAACGCATGTCCAGCATTGGCAAGTTCATTGCAGGAACTCCCCGTCGTCGCCTTCCACAGCAGACCAAAGCAAACGAAAGTGTGCTCACTAAGATGTGGAATGTAGTGCAGTCGAACAATGGCATCAAGGTAGAATTAACACACAGCACACAAAAAAATGGGTGGTTTTAATGTTAGAAAGATAATATTGGCTTTTTTTTTTTTTTTTTTTTTTTTTTTTAAAGCACTAACAAAAATGGCCTTCTGGCAGATCAAAGTATATCTTATATACTGACAGGAGCTGGAGTGGTAAATGAAACCGATTTATTTGATAGCTTTTATAATGGGTAACACTTAAAGGGTGAACTTCTTAAACCCACAACCACCCACATTTATATACTGATGTACTCCACTGACTTACACACTAAGGATCTTCTGAAACCTGTACCAGTGCAGCTGAAACATTACAGACAGAACTACCTAAATATTGTAACATTTGAATTCAAAGACTGCAAGAAAGATGTGGTGTTTTCTTGTAAACTTAGCTTAAGTTTGCAGCTAAATCTATTGAGGTTGTCCAGGATTTGGCATCGTCTCATGTAAATGATGGTGTATAAAATCACAACCTGCATCTGTTTTCTTCCACTTATCCAATTCAGTGTCGCGGGGGAGCTGGAGCCTATCCCAGCTACCATAGGGCAAGATAGCATAGATCAATCCGGGTTACACCCATGGATAGGCTGCCAGCACGATAACCCAAAAATGAGGCGATGTTCAATTTTCACATTTAAACCATAAATGCATCTGTTAGGAGGCTGAGGGGAAGCACTAGCGGCTAGCAGCACATCTTTTTTGTACAAACATATTTTGTCAAAGTCACCTTGACTTCACAGACAGAATTCAAGTTCAGCAAAGCCAGCTGGATGAGGTGTTCCTCAGCAAAGAATAGTGGGACGGTAGTTTTCTCTTTTTAGTAGGATTTCCATTATGTTTCTTCTCCTGGTCTATGGCTGCGCTACAGTGAGGGTATAATGTAAGGAAGAGATATAAAGTTGTAAATGTGATTCCCTTTAAACCTCTTCAGAAGCTTCTTCTCTCTTTGTGCATTTAAGGTATTGAACAATCCTTAAAAGAAAATGAGGAATGATTTCCAGTTTGGGGAAGGATGTAAGGAAGCATAAAATATGACAATAAAAGCACTTTTACTAAAGCACTATGATAACGAGATCAGCTAAAGCACTGAATAACCTACATTAACATTTACAGTTTTAGTCTGCTGCTGCTTATGCCCTCTGCTTAGACACCATTGTTTTATTCTCCTCAGTTCGGAGCTTTCCTGATCAAGACACTTTCGCTTATGCCCTCAGCCCTTGTTTATAACTTACACTTTGTGTTTGTCCTCTAGGTTCTGCTATCCCTGCTGACAGTGAAGATGCCCATTACAGATGCAGATCAGATCCGAGCTCTGGCCTGTAAAGCTCTGGTGGGTCTGTCTCGCTCCAGCTCTGTCAGACAAATCATCAGCAAGCTGCCGTTGTTCAGCAGCGGACACATCCAGCAGCTCATGAAGGAGCCTGTGCTCCAGGACAAACGCAGCGAACATGTCAAGTTCTGCAAGTTTGCTGCAGAGCTGATCGAAAGAATCTCTGGGAAACCGTTGCTGATTGGTACAGATGTGTCTCTGGCATGGTTGCAAAGGGCCAGTGTGGTTGCTCAGTCCAGGATCACCTTCCCTGAAAAAGAGCTGTTGCTGCTTATTAGGAACCATCTTGTGGCCAAAGGCCTGCATGATACTGCCACCACACTCACCAAGGAGGCAGATCTCCCGATGGCATGTTTGTCTCACTCTTCGCATTCTTCTTCTACCTACCCACCTGTTGCCCCTCCCCCTCCTGCCTCTCCTGTTGCTACTCTGCCTCGCACACCTCGGCTGGCCAACGGTGTTGGATCAAGACTTGGAAGCAACCCCTCTCATTCATCCACTCCAGGATCCAGCCACCCTCAGACACGTCCATCAACTTCACAGCCCAGTGGAATGCCTGCTGCTGCTTCTTCTGCTTTCCCATCAACATCTGTCCCTCACTGTAACAGTGGCCCACCACTGATTGGGCGAATTGTTTTCTCACGTGAGCGGCAAACAGGGTGCAGTACAGTAAGTTGTAAAAGACCTCGGGTGCTGCGGCAGAAGTCTGACCATGGGGCCTTCAGCCAGAGCCCAGCTATGAAGAAACAGTTTGACAGGCATCTGCCGTCTCCTCCTGCATTAGACAGCATTATTACAGAGTACCTGAGGGAACAGCATGCACGCTGTAAAAACCCTGTCGCAACCTGTCCACCGTTTTCCCTCTTCACCCCCCATCAGTGCCCTGAGCCCAAACAGAGACGCCAAGCACCCACCAACTTCACATCCCGACACACGCGGAGAGTCGTATATCCAAAATATGGAGGTGTAGATGGAGGATGCTTTGACAGGCATCTTATTTTTAGCAGGTAAATATCTTTGTTTCATTTTCTGTTTCTGAGGCTCAAGTGCGAGTTAATCGGTCAGCCCCCTCACAACCACTGATGTAATTCCTCATATTTTCTTTGTCCAGGTTCCGTCCCATCTCTGTGTTCAGGGAGGCAGACGAGGATGAAAGTGGATTCATGTGTTGTGCCTTTTCAGCCCGTGAGCGTTTCCTGATGCTCGGAACGTGTACGGGGCAGCTCAAACTCTACAATGTGTTTACAGGCCAGGAGGAAGCCAGCTACAGCTGTCACAGTTCAGCTATCACTCACCTGGAGCCATCACGGGTTAGTAGAGAGAACCACAAGTAAATAAATTAAAAAATATATATATACAATTTAAAATCCACACTGATCATCATATTATGATTAAATTGCGTGCTATTTATTATGGGCTTGAAACATGTGTCATGTTATTATGTTTAACCTACTAGGACCTGGCGTCCACATATGTGGACATCACATTTTGGGTTTTCTAGACTAAAATAGTAAATTTTGCTCTACAAGCGCCTGATATCCACTTACGACAGGGGTGGGCAACTCTAGGCCTCGAGGGCCGGTGTCCTGCAGGTTTTAGATGTGTCCTTGATCCAACACAGCTGATTCAAATGGCTAAATTACCTCCTCAACATGTCTTGTAGTTTTCCAGAAGCCTGGTAATGAACTAATAATTTAATTCAGGTGTGTTGACCCAGGGTGAGATCTAAAACCTGCAGGACACCGGCCCTCAAGGCCTGGAGTTGCCCACCCCTGACTTGCGTTATACTGCCACTGTTCTATCAAAATTTAAAGGGAATGTCCTCATATGTGGATCGTATTTTTCTCAGAATCAAAATTAGGTTAAAAAAAAAAAATAAAGATGTTCGTGCAAAACACAATGTTTAGGTTTCTTTAAAAAAAAGTCAGCAGGAGGCTTGTTTGTATGATGTGTCCTCCAGCTGTTATTGTGACTGCAACACGGAGGACAGAGCAAAGAAAGAAACTGCTGAGGGATTGCAGCCATGCGTCAGCATCTTACAATCCACATGCATCATACTCGTGTTGTACCCAAGATTGATTAGATCTGTGTCAGACAGTGTGCCTTGCAGTAAACTTACAAAATCTCAGCGTGTAGATGCCTTAAACAAGAGTGATGACAAATCTTCAAAACCTCTACCACTCATACAGTGAGACTAAATGTTTAAAGAAGACATCCTGTCAAGTGTTTAAGTGTTGAAAGTAAACGCATTTGCATTTTCAAGTATTATGTATTTAAAAAAAAAAAAAAAAAAAATTTTTAGAAAGGAGAATGGGATGCAGTTATAATTTTTTTACATCAAGGCTGTTGAAAATTGCTTTTTCTAGAACTGTATTGTTTGAAAACGTGTCTGAAAGAGGATCTCGTCGTGTCTTTTTAGGATGGTTCTCTGCTCTTAACGTCGGCCTCTTGGAGTTACCCGCTGTCTGCACTGTGGGGCATGAAATCGGTGTTCATCATGAAGTAAGCAATGCATTCACAAAACTCTGAAGTCATATTTACCCAGCTACTTTGAAGTGCACATAAAACACATTCCATTAAGTAAAATGCATAATTGAAATATTTGGAGTATGAAATTATTAGAAACTGCTGCCACGTGACTTCTGATTAAGTCTGTCGAGATCTTACTGCCTCTATGTATGTGGTGATCTTTGCCCAGTGGTATAGCAGCTTTAATCTGTCAAAGGAGCCGCCAAAGGGAGTGTGATTTAACTATGCACAATAATGGCCTCTGGGCTGTAGTCTTTCTGGAAAACAAGCATGTGGCTTTATTCATCCGAATAGTTTAACCAATGCAATGTTAACCCCGAGATTCTCAACAGTATGAGACTAAAGTGCTCTGCTGACTTTGTTTTTTGCTTAAATGTTAATCATGCTCTCTATTTCTTTAGGCATTCGTTTCTGGGCGACCATTATGTGGAGTTCAGCAAGCTTTCACAAGATCATGTCATCGGGACAAAAGAGCACGTAGCACGTGTACGTATGTTTTCCATAATGCATAAAAACAAAGCATCCAGCAAGAGGGTAAATGTTCATTCTCATTACTTCTCTTCACCAGATATATGATATCCAGACTGGTCAGGTTACTCTAACTCTAAACAACCCAGACCTGGCTAACAACTACAAGAGAAACTGCGCCACCTTCAACCCAACGGACGACCTGGTGCTGAATGACGGTGTGCTGTGGGATGTGCGCACGGCTCAGGCCATCCACAAGTTTGACAAGTTCAACATGAACATCAGTGGAGTGTTTCATCCAAACGGCCTTGAAGTCATCATCAACACAGAAATTGTATCCTTTCATTGTTGGGTTGGTACAACTGCAGTTTTAAAACTTTTACAGTAAATTTGTCATTTTGATCTTTAGACCATTTTATACCTCTCACTATTGTTCTCCAACAGTGAGGGGAATGTTTTTAAGGATGAGGATATTTAAATATTTATTTGGTAAAATTCTTGTTTTGATGAGTTTGATGGAAAACCAAAAATGCTACCCTTTCTTAATGAACTATTTCAATGGAGAGATAAAGTGAATGCATAATTACAGGTCAAGGAATAGTTGTCAGCAGTGGACTTTCACTGTAAATATAATTACTGTGACTGCTATTGGGAATCGTTTCACTGCTGAGCATAAAATATTTATTCCATTAGGGTTAGGGTTGTCTTGGGAATGGTTATTTATTGTTCTTGTTTCTATACAATTGAGTGTATCGTGGTCTTTAACTGAGACTTTTAGTGGGATCTGCGCACTTTCCACCTCCTCCACACGGTTCCTGCTCTGGACCAGTGCAGAATAGTCTTCAACAACAGCGGCACTGTCATCTATGGAGGTAAATGCAGAATTCACTGCGTGATGGGTAATGTAGCACATTTGGCATCAAGCCTGCAACTCACTTCACAGTCAGTACAAGTGTGTGAAAGGTGTGTTTAGGTAGAAGGTTGGTAAGTGTGAGGTAAAGTGAGCACGTGTGTATTTGGTGAAAGGTGTGAATAGAGCCTGCAGAGTGAGTGTGTGTGTGTGTGTGTGTGTGTGTGTGTGTGTGTGTGTGTGTGTGTGTGTGTGTGTGTGTGTGTGTGTGTGTGTGTGTGTGTGTGTGTGTGTGTGTGTGTGTGTGTGTGTGTGCGCGCGCGCGCGCGCATGCTCACGCGCAAACTACTTGATACCACAGAGTCAGTCAGAGCCATATGGACTGAAAGCTCAGTGTTGGACTGGCAACAGAAAGAACCAGCTGGTTCATGCCACCTCACAGGAAGAGCCATGGGCGTGCAGTACTGGCTTTGTCTGTACAGCGAGCGTTTCAACCACTGAGGAGCCAGAACCAAAGCTAACCAGCTTGCTGGGTTCCTTTTATTTACTCTCCATCTCTCCCTGTGGCTTTTGTTTTTTTGTAGCAATGCTGCAAGCTGATGATGAAGACGACATGATGGAAATGCAGATGAAAAGTCCATTTGGTTCATCATTCAGGACTTTCAATGCCACAGACTATAAACCCATTGGTGAGGGTTCCTACATTTAACTAGCTCAAATTTCAAATTGATCCTTATAGTTTTATTCATTTAATAATAATCACTGTCACTTTTTATATTCTATATTTTATATTCTGTATTGATGAACGTATATATTTTTAAACCCACTGTAATACTTTCGTTAAACATGTTCCCCCCCCCCCCCCCCCCCCCCTCTTCTCAGCCACTATTGATGTAAAGAGGAATATATTTGACCTTTGCACAGATACAAAAGACTGCTACCTAGCCGTGATTGAGGTAAATTCTTTTTCATTACATTTTTAATAATGATTGCGACCATTTTTCCAAAAATACATGAAAATGCTGTTTTGTCCCCCCCCTCCCATAGAACCAAGACTCAGTCAACACTGACACAGTGTGCAGACTGTATGAAGTTGGTCGGCAGAGACTGGCAGAGGAAGAGGAGGAAGACGAGGAGGATCAGGTACTATTTATTTTTTGTTGTTTGTTTTGCTTTGGATGCAACCTCTTTGGTTCCTTTACGCAACACTAAAATTTCTAACAACTGACCTTCTCTGTTTGTGTTGCAGGAGGATGACGATCAAGAGGAAGATGATGACGACGATGAGGATTCGGACGACGATGTTGACACGGATCCCCTCATCGCCGAGCTGGAGAATGAAAACGGCGGAGAGGATGAAGATGACGAAGAGGAAGATGACGGTAACGATGAATTCTCTCCTTCCGATGAAGAAGTAGCGCGTCTCCTCGAAGAGGATGTTGATGCTGCAGATGATGACGACGATGATGACGATGATGATGAGGATGACGACGATAATGACGAGGATGACTCTGATAATGATGATGTCGATCTGGATGGCGATAATGGTGAGCAGAGGGTCTACAGTTTACCTTATTCTTCAGGCTATAGCAATTTTCTTCATTTCATTGACTCCAAACCTGTCTGCTTATAGAAACAGGAAAAAACACGTCCAGCTATAGCAGCATGAAGTTTTTTTTGTTTTGTTTTTTCATTTGAATAGTAACATTTCAGTTGCTCCAGTCAACATGAATGGAGAAAATATTTGTGATGCCAGTACATTTTTCTTTTTCTTTTAACTACAGTGTATTTTAAATTGATTAAGTCTATAAACAGGAGGGACATCTGTTGGTGTGCCAAACTACCTGCTGCCACTATGTTCTGAAACTTGGCCACCTATCAAAGACTGGGTTATATTGGGGGAGTGGTAGTTTGTACAGCCTATTTTCTGAGCTGTTGGTCAGCAGGGGTGTTGTTTGTTTTTTCCTCCTGAAGAGTGAAGGTGACAGTCATAGACAGAACATGGACACTTTATTAGGTACACTTTGCTCGTACTGCCTTAGTTCTTCATGACATAATTTCAGGAATGGACTGGAAACATTCTGGTCCGTGTGGACACATCATCATGCAGTTGCATTTGTCGACTGCAAACTGTATCAGGGAGGCACTAATTTGGCGTGAGACCTTGTGGATGCAGAGGCTATTTGAGTACAATGCATTCATTGTCATGTTCAAGAATCGAGTTAAGATGATTTTAGTTTTGAGACATGGCGTGTTATCATGCTGGAAGCAGGCATCATAAGATGGGTACACTGTCCCCAAGATGGAGGCAGCAGATGGCTGCCCTTCCTTGAGCTGGAGGTTTCTTCCTGATTTTAAAAAGGAATTTTACCTTCCCATGGTCCCCAAGTGCTTGCTCATATAGTGTTGTCTGATTGTTGACGATTTCTGTGTTATTGTTGGGCCTTTACTTAACACTATAAAGCACCTTGAGTCAACTGTTTTGTCATTTGGTGCTCGTGAGGAAAAATACTGAGGTAGGCTGTGAAGTTTAAGACTCTGTACTAAAGGGCCCAAGAAAATATCCTCCATACAGTTACACCACTGAAGTCAGGATGGATATTATCCATGTTTTCATGTTGTTTAGCTCACATTCTGACTCTACTATCTGAGCACACAGTAGTCCTCTGACCTTTGGCACCAACATGGCATTTTCACCCAGATTTTTAGGGTTAACTGCAGCTGAATATTTTTCCTCTTTGTGAGGAAAATGCCAGTAAAATACAATTTCTGAAATGTATTTACAATAAGTCACTCATGCCACAACTATGCTACATTCAAAGTCCATTAAAATCACCTTTTTGCCTCATTCTGATGCTCAGTTTGAAATTTGGCAACTTTGGCACATTGTCAAGTTATCTTGACAATGTGTCTAAATGAACTCTATTGCTGCCATTTGATTTAGACATTTAATTTGCAGTTGAGTAGGTGTATGTAACAAATTGGCCTTTAAGTGTATTAAACACTAGAAAGTGTAATATGAGAAAGCACATAAATTATGCTTGTCCATTAATCAGCACACCTGCCTGTGAGTACAATCACATGATCAGCATTATATTGATTAGTTTCACATGCACATTTTTGTAATTATAACATTAACAAACTAAATGTGTGCCTTTGTATAAACAACTGGGTTAGATAGTAGGGGTGGGGGGAAAAATCGATACTGTGTAGTATCGTGATATTTTGTTTGCTAATAATGTATCGATACAGGGACAGCAGAAATCGATATTTTGTTACAAAAAAAGTTTTTGTGGACTGGAACATGCTCTGACTTGAGAGCATGTTGATCCTTTTTCTGAGCAAGAATCCTGACATTCCTTCACTGTCCAAATGGGTTTAACTTTTTTTTTTTTTTTTTTTTTGGCAGCAATAAACATGACAGTTTACTTATTTTAATTTAAGACATGTTTTATTTTAATTAAGTTTAAAACTTTTTTATTTAATGTAAAATTATATTTTGTTTTAATTTACTTTCAAATTCTTCAGTTGCTGAATGGGCTGCATAGTTTTCATAAATTTCATAGTTCAGAATAGCTATAATTGTACCAGATGGTTGCATTCAGTTAAGCTGGACTAGACTGTAATACAAACCGTTCAGTTTGTCAACAATAAAACTGACTGAAATGAGAGACTGAGTGTGAGACTTTGATATTAGATAAAATAAATATTGATAAAGTTTACCTTTATGTACAGAATCTGAATATCGCAAAATATTTTTAAAAATTGCAATAATATCGTATCGTGCGTTAAGTATTGTGATAATATCGTATCGTGGGATGTATGGTGATTCCCACCTCTATTAGATAGATGAGAATTATTGGAATGTAACCTAGAAGCATCTTTTAATAAATACAGCTCTGATGTCATGTAAATGATGCAGCACAACTGTTTGGTCAAATTTCTGTTTTCATGCCTGTCTGGTCATCCTTTTTTTTTTTTCTTTTCCCCAGTGGAATTTAAAAAAAAAAAAAAAAAAAAAAAAAATGCTGTCTTGGTTTATTCCAGACGTTGAGACGCACAGAAGAAAAATCAGAGTGGACTTAAAGCTCCTTAACATTATTCCAAAGCTGCTTTGTTTTTGCCGTTTTAGCAGTTTCATCCTTCACCCAATGACCTATTCAGCACAAAATCTCACTTTCCCCATTTCTAAATCTGTATTTGTCTATCACACAAACAGACAGCTCTGACAACTCTGACCTTGAGGATGACATCATCTTGTCCCTGAACGAATGAGGAGCCATCTGCATCGGGAATAAAGGAAGCCGATGATCCGTCCACTTCTGCCCCGTGGACGATTGGTGCATAACGTGGGTCAAACTTGGAGCCCGGCCTGTTTGAAATGGCAGGTGTCTGCACACTTTGATGAGACTGAGGAGGAACGAGCTCACAGAGATCGAGCGGGAAAATCCATGCGCACAACTTGGCTTAACGTTGGGCATAAATGATTGTATATGATATAGTTTTATTTAAAAAAGGCTTGTAAAATTTAAAAAAAATGGCTGGTGTGAAAATAGGTTAAAAGAAAAGTTTTATATTTTATCACAATGGTTCTTTAAATGAGCCTCTTCATTTGATATTGACTGATTTTCTAAGCCTGTTTGGTCACAGATTAGTCTTTGTAGGAGATGCAGCTTACTTTGCAAGGCTCTGGGTCTGCATTTGTGTAGCTAAGGATACAACGCTCTCTCAAGCTTGTACTTAGCCACGCTGCCTAGAGTAATCACCAAAAGTACTGGAGTATTGAATTTGGCAGCTATTCTGATGCACAAACATGTTGCCACTGGTTCAGAAAGCATTCAAGTACCGCTTCAGGATTTACTTTCACCATACAAACTACACACAGCAGTGCTATTAGTGAATGTTGCCTCTTGATTTCAATATGTAAATAGAGAAAATTAAATCAGCTTGGTGCTCTAACTAGTGTGGACACTGTACACCTGCTTGCTGTCAGCATGACAGACATTAAAGAGGCCTCTACAGCTTTCCACCATTACACCCCTTCACCGGGTCAACACAAGGATTTGGATTCAGTGGGTGCTTCTTAAGATTACAGGGTTTTGTTTTGTTTCATGCTGGTGGTAACATCACAGGTCCATTCATTATCAGTAAATTGCATTTATTGCAGTGACTTTGGCTCATTAAAGGATGGACATCTGGCTAATTCCTGGAACATTCAGCAAAAAATATTTCAAATTTGTGTTTTCTCTGAGAGAAAGACAGGATCTATGACTGTCAGCCTTGTGAAAACTGATGCCAAGCACATGCACACTTTCAGTGCAGTGCAGACATTTCATGATTTTTGTTTTTTGCCTTGTAATTATTAATTTTTACCTGTTTTCGTTTCCAAAAGGAAGCTTGTACGTTGAGTTTCTTGACAGTTTATGTACAACTTGTATGTATCTAAAGTATTTTACTAGAAATAAAGAAAGAAATGAGGGGAAAAAAATTATATCTTTAATAAAATAAAGATTTTTCTTAGATCAGAGGCATCAAACATAAAGCCTGGGGACAGAATTGGCCCGCCGAAGACCCCAATTGGCTCGTTGGACGACTTTGGAAAGGAGGACATAAATTCCGGACTTTTAATTGTATTTTCAGTGTTATAGCTTTTGCTGCCCAATGGCCATTCATACTAAACCAATGTAATTAAATGATAGTCCTGTCATTTTACAAATTGACTTCTTACAGTTTAAGCCCAATGAGTCGTGCTAATAGATTTCTCTAATTTACAGCATTTCTTTATCATGTAGAAAAACAGATTTGTTATTGAAATTGTGCTTTTTTTTATATTAAAGTATCTCATTGATTAAGTGTGTAGTTACATTTCTGCACACTGAGAAAAATGGGAGTTTCACTGATCTGGGCCACATAAGATTGAAGTGGGCTGTATGTGGCCCACGATGTAAAATGACTTTGACATCCCCGTCTTGGATAATGGCTGTCCGGCATAGCAAAGGCATCTTAAACACTGTGAACTTTTACAGTAAGGTAGAAATTTAATTGTTCTTCAAACAAGGAGCCAACAAAGGAAAACTTTGAGCAAATCTTTTAAGAAGAGAGTTTTTACTTTTTATACTTTTACTGTGAAGCAACTGGCTTGCAATTTCAAGATTTAAAAAAGGTGTTTCAAGATGAGAAAACCACTGTGCCATTAATCATGTGTACTATATTATGGATATATCCTGTGCTGTGCCTAATAGCAACAAAGGCACTACATGCTACTACTATTGTAGAATTGTTACTTCTTAATACCACATGAGTAAATACTCTGACAATTACTTTGCATTGTGTAAACAGAATGAATTTAGACATTAGGTCAGTGTAATTCTTTCTATAGGGTTGGTGTGATGGAAGGGGATGCTAAAGATGGAGTGAGATTGCCGTGGAGACTAGTGATGTGTGGATCGATACTGAAATATCGATTTCTCCGATACCAGTCATTTATGTTCTAGAATCGATTCTCGCATTAAAATATCGATATTTTAGTAATTTAGGGTAAATTTGTAGTTTATCATTAACAGGAACACAGTGGAAATAACCTATATCCTTCAGATTGTCTACAATTGGAAGGAACTACTTCCTCTTCCACCTTTCATAGTCATGTGCGAAATATGGCTGTATAAATGTGTCGCAGCCCCTTGGCGTGCACACTCACAACAATGGCTGATCGTAAATGGAGTTATGTGCGGACGTGTTTTACATCCACAAACAGCCGAGACGTGGTTTGCGATACATGAATATCCTGAGTATTACTGGATCGGAAAGGAAATCAGTGGTATCGCACATCACTAGTGGAGACCCCTAAGGTTAGCAAATGAAAGAAGTACATGAAGAATATGACCACCTGAATTGTTTTTGGGCTTGTTTACATCTATGACTGACCTAATGTTGCCATTTTATTTCAGGTTCCTCTGTTGAACTCTGTTCTTTTGCAGAATAGGTCTTGCTCTCAATGAGAAGATCATATAAAGATTACAAGAACAATTTAATGATTAAATACTTCCACATTAAAGTTAAACTGGACATATCTATTATACCGATTTCCATTTCCAGCTCTATACTTTACTAGAGAAGTTTATCTCCACTTCTTTAAAGCCAGCTCCTTTCTAATTGGTTGCTCTTCACAAACAAAAGGTTTGAAGAATAAGCGGTTCAGCCTACTGTGCTCACCACCAAATATTTGCGCCTCAGGTTACCATGTTAGGAACAGCCACTCTGACTTCATATAGACCAAGAGTAGAAAAGAAACCGAAAAACTCAGCGTTTAAGGCAGTCTGAAGCGTGAGTTTATTTTCACATATGCTGACCTCAATATTAAAAACTTTGGCCAAGTTTAATATGAGCATCAACTTTTAGAACAGTTGGACGACCCCTAGGTGATCACAGTACTGAGTCTGTCTGTTCTGTATTGTGCTGTGCTTTGTCTTGCAGGAGCTAATGGGAGGGTAATTAGCCTTATGAGCTACACCTGGGCCCAGTGAGTTTGGCTGTAGAAGTTCCCTCCTCCCCGCAGTCACACTCTGACTCTGACCAGCTCAGCTGCACCACGATCTTAGGGCTCTTTTTTCTTTTCACTGCCTCTCATTTATACATATGTTACACTAACTTGCTTATTTAATTTACTGATCTTTTTTCTTAGTACATTTGTTTTTCCTGACTTGTCTTTATCCCTCTCATTCCTTCTCACACCGGCTGTGATGCAGTATATACTGTACATGACACGAAATAAGGAAAGCCATTGCAGATCCACTTCAAAGTTATTGTGATTTGGGTTTTAATGTGGGATGGGAAAAAAACTACACCAGATCCATTTATGGCTATGCTGTACATTAGATCCATATGAATAATCACATCTTTATTTATGTGATATCCCTCGTAGTGTTTCTCGATTAGGTGACTTTCCTCAGAGCTCTTCACTGGTGTGCATTCAGAAATTTGCCACTAAACGTTTTCCTGTGGCCTCCCCCACAGCTAATAATAGAACACATTAAAATAGTCACCAGAAACACATTACAATGGATCAAATAAGTATCCTAAAATGTGTGTGCGCCTGCACAGGCACATGCGTTTCCATGTGCTTCCAAGGCAGATTAGTTGTACCGGGGAGCATAAAGTGCATGATTGTGAGGAGTGTAAAGACATACAAATGTGCGTGCATGTGTGTGTTGCTGTGAAAGCAGATGATGGATGAGATGGTAGCACATGCTTCTTATTACCTCCTCTGCTGCCTCTTATTGTCTGCTGGTTTTGGGAGTGCTGAAACAGATAGCAGCTCTCACCGTATCAGTCAGTCCACGTTTTCAGTGGACCCGTGGCTCGTCCTCGCAGTGCTGCTGCATCTGAAGGAGCTACATATTAATGCCTAAATGAAAGAGTAAAACACGGTGTTTAAGCCATTTCTCAGATCTAGCATTACATAAAACGTCCTTTTTTTTTTAACCATTTGCATGAATTAGTGTCCGTTGAACATGTTTTTTGCTGAGTTTATTTCCTTAAATGTTTATTAGCTGGGATGCATATTTGGCTTACAAAATGCCCCGCACTCCTGCAGCTTTATGTATGTGATTGGAACACCGCCCACAGTGTTCCACTTGAAGTAATAGACAGATGGGAGTCAGTCACAGCATCGCTATGATGGAGAGAAATTACCCTGCTGAATGCTGCCCTCCCTCCCACACTACATCAAACTCACTGGACGCTCAATATTCACCAAATCACTCTATTTTTCTAGTCATGACTGCCTTGTCTATAGGACAAGACAGCTTAATGCACTGAAATGACCACATGTGATTTGAGCAGTGGCTGAGATACTGTACGACAAATTTTATGAGTCGCCGCTGCACATTCATCTGATTTCAAACATCAGTTCTCTGGTTGTGTATTATTTTCCTGCATATATGAGAACATTTCAATCAATGTCGGTCTGCTCGGTGGATGAAAAGCAAATATTTTGAGAAAAAGCATTGATGGAGTTCTAGGATGAATGCATTTACTGGCATTAGGTTGCAGGGATTTTTATACCTCATGAACAAACTCCACGGCCTTGAAGTTTCACAGAAAACTGATGTTCATAGAGTTACTCATTACCCCACACAGCATTTTAAAAGCAGTGAGTCATACTGTGACACCCAGTGTTTCAGCTAAATTCACTGCATCATATACATGTCCCTAAAATCCAAATTAATGGGCTTACAGTCGAGCTGTTTGCTCTAAAAGCTGTTTAAATCTACACGGCTGAGTGTTGATCACATTCATTTGTTAAAGAGCTATGGTTTTGGCAACCTGAAGGAAAATTACTGTGTGGCCTGGGTATTTTATATTATTTGCACACGTACATGCTTTGACTTATTTAAATGTGAGGGTTTTTTAAGCCTTGAGGATATTAATGGGCAAATATATCGTTAATGACTACAGATGGCTGGTCCTCTGTAAGTCTTGTTCTGCCAGAGGCTTCTTCCTGTTAAAAGGGAGTTTTTCATTCCCACTGTCACCAAAGCACATGCTTGCACTTGGAACATTTGATTGTTGTCTTTTTCTCTGTATTGTTGTAGGGTCTTTACTTTGAGGCGACCATTGTTGTGATTTGGTGCTATATAAATAAAACTGAACTGAATTGAACTGGATCACTAGTTTTTTCCCAGCAGCCTGGAAGCTTTGAAACATAATTTGAACATCCAGGTGTGAAAATGAAAATGTAACTGAACACTTAAACTGCTAATATTCAGTCCTGGGAATTTATTTCAACAATGTGTGGACTGGAAAAAGAAGAAAAACACAAACTGCTCTCGAGTGCAGCAGTCTTAAGTCTATGTCCAAAATTAAGTCTCTACTAATGTCCAGTAATCTTTGATTTTATAATCCACGCTTGTGAATAAATAATGGAAAGTCAAATATCAGACCGTGAAAGCCATCCATAAACCAGACAGAGGTGTTGGGATGCAGGTCATTTGGGAAACCCAGCTTGTCAAACCCATCAGTCAAATTCAAAGGATCAAAGTTCCATCTCTCCTTTGTGGGAGCATGACTGCACTATGACAAAGCATCGCGGGTAGTGGGTCCGTTTCTTTGAAATGACTCAACCAGGAGGTACTTCCCCACACGGTCAGGCCTGATGTGCATCACTGGGAGCTTTTCTTTATGCCCAACAGCTCCACTAAAATAAAACATTCACACACACACATACACACACAAAGAGAGGCAGACTGCCAGCCAGTCAGCATGAGCGTCCTAGCAGGAGAAAATGCAGTTTGTGTTTTTGATGGATGAAAGTACCATACAGAGAGAGAGAGAGAGAGATCGTGCATATATTTGCAAATGCTTGACACATCAGTGTTGACAAAACAAGTCATGTGACGACCGCGAAGATGGCGCAGCTTTGGGTATATTGCAGTTTTCTCAGTATTTTCTTGCACCAACTCGGCAGTTTGGACCGGTGATCAAATATCGCGACCTATTACCTACTAATTATCGAGCGATCCCGCGCGTTCACGCTGGGTAGCTCTCTGTGGACGAGACAGACTTGAGCGGATGAAATCCGAGGAAAGAAGAGAAGCACAAAGAAAATAAATAAATAAGCTTCGAGGAAAACGAATCTCTCAGTTCCAGCTGAAATGCGTCTGCAATAAAAAAAAAAAAGAGAAAAAAAATTTCTTTTGTGGAGAACAAAAAACCGCTCACCGCGTGCGCGTGCGTATATGCGTGTGTGCGTTACATTAGGTGGACACAGAGACTGCATCAGGCTAGAGACACACGCCGGGACATAATAGAGCTGAGACATCGAGGCTTTGATGGTCCTTCCTCCCCCCTTCTACACACGAACGTCAGGATACTGATTCCGGTCGAGACATGTAGTCCCATGTATCAGCAACCAGGATAATTTGTAGCCTTGAGCTCTCATTTTTAGCAGCATCATCTCACGATATCGACATAATGTGGCTTGCTCTACCGAAGGGAAAATAACCAAATATGTGGATACCTACTGAAGAGGAGAAAATCGGAGTTGGTGAGTCGACAACACCTTTTTAATGCTAATTAACGATGCTTGGTTTCTAGTTTTGTTGTCTGTTTTTTTTTTAACTTGACTTTATTCATTCAGCCTCTCGATGACAGTTTTTACAAGAGAAAACACCCAAATTTTGTTCTTCGAAATCCCGCATTGGCTATGCAGCCTGATTTCCCCCCCATACTATTAAGCCCATTACATCAAATGAAAAACACAGACTTATAATGGCTGATATACACGCACAGTGCCTGCATAGAGAGGGGAAATTGCGTGGGATGATACAGCCTACAACCAGCCACCTTAAAGATGCCATCACGGTCTTTACACAACCGCAGGCGGCCCGTTAAATGCGCTCCCAGTCTTTAGTTTGGTGGTTTTATTCACACATATATAAAAATGCGTCAATGTAGCGGTTTAGCCTTTTCTTCTTCCGAGCGCGTGTAATGGGGGGAGGGCGCAATTTGTTTTGAAACCACGAGGGGGCATCGTGACTGCGTCCCTCCAACAGGTGTAGGCTGGAGTGAAGCTGAAGTCTACCTGTAGACAAAAAAACAAACAAACAAACAAAAAAACCCACAACCCCCCCAAAAACAATAAAACTGACGTGCTTGGTGCCGCAGCAGCAGGGACTGCAAAGTACCACTCTTTACATTTTCTGTGTGTGTGTGTGTGTGTGTGTGTGCGCGTGTACTTTGAGCAGCATCCTGGGCTCATGACAACATTTTATGGAGAACAAAAGCGAGCTGTACACGATTTAATAACCAGTGGATGCAAAAAAATGCCGTCACAAGATCCCGGAAGGTGTTTATAAATTGACTGTTGAGTCCCGAAGTGACTATGGCGAGAATACACTACAGAGGGTTTTCATTAGGGGAATGAGTCATGTCCAGATGCTCTGCTGCTTCTTATACTTGTAGGGCTACTCGTACTGAGTCGCACATGATACCCCCCCCCCCCCCCCCCCTTCATACACACGCCCACACATATACACTTTTTTTGGAGGCATTGCGTTGGTCATGATGGTTTCAGAAAGACCGCAGGCGGAGAACCCCAAGCGGCAGCCCTACCATAACATCACCACTTCCAGCTGCTGCATCTAATCGTCCCCGTGTTCTTCCATCCTTCCGTCCATCGCAGAAATCACTGCAGTACTTTTCCAAGCGCAAACATCTAGGGGTGGGGGGTGTTTTAACAGGGGAGGAGAAGGTAGTTTTGTGTTGGTGGTGGGGGGGGTGGGGGGGTGGAAGCAACAGTTCGGCGCAGCCAACGCGCCAGTCAGTGCGGAGTGACCTGGCGCTGTCCGTGGTGCTGGAATCTGGAGATGACGCTGTCCACGGTGCTGAAATGCGGGGAAGCAGAGCCACCGTGTACCTACTCGGTACACACTGTACCTTCTGAAAGCTGAACACATCGCTCCGGTGAATATCCCCCCTCTGCCTCAGACAACATGCTGGCTCGCGAGGTTCAGTATTTCTCCGGCATCACTGCAGATGAAGCCCACGCTGCTGAACTGTTGCGATAAATGGTAATACAGCCCCAAAAGCCTGCTATCAGTCCCTCTCCTGCCTCATCTGTGGTGTTAGTGGCACCATTTTGCATTTTCCCCCTATCTTCTTGCCTTATTATGTCACTGCGTGTAATATTTTCTCATATTACCCAAATTACCATGCGCAGATATGAAACAGAGATGTGGTCCGTCAGCAGCCAACCGGGCCTTTCTTTTTTCTGTTATCTTCACAGGCTCCATTTAAAAGGAGGCAGCTGAAGACCCCTCATGAAACGTTAATGGCTTTCTTACAATCCTGGCCTCGTTTGGTTTTTGTTTGTGTTTATGTCGGAAATTTTTGTTTCTATATCTGCTAGTGCTGTTTACCCTAACTTTAAAATGGCCAGTGTAGTTTATCCTAATGCACAGTTACGTTTATAATAATTTGCCTTGTTTTTCAGATAGGAATTAGTTCTCAGTTTGTCAAAAGTAGCTAAAAATACAAGCCATTATGCTAAAACATTGTGATATAACATAACTCTGAGGATGCCAGGAGTTAAAAATAACACAATAACATAATATTGAAATGATTACTGTTAAATCACAAGCCTAAAATTAGTTTTCTTGAAATCTTTTCTTCCTACAAGCTGAAAATGTTCCTTTTTCTTGTGCACAAATGAGTCACTGATGGATTTTTCTCATATAGGCAGCAATATTCCTTTACATTTTAATTGGAAAGAGCTCAGACTGCAAGTCAGTACCTGCCCACATGAGAAATGAATCAGATGTCTTCATCTGTGGCTACATGGATGTGGCTCAGATGCAAAGCACCAAATAATCAAGCAGTCAAGGCCGTCGTCTGAAACAGACAAGTTTAGGATAAAATGTTTTCATGACAGAATAAAAGACAGAGATAATGTTCAGCTGACAGTGGGATTACAGACATCCGCCCAAAGTAGCATTTCTCCAGTTTCATCCATCCTTCCTATATCTGCAGTGGAAAGTTTAGCAAGCTCGTTTCATCACGGCCACAGGATCAGCTTATCATTATTACGTTTCCTGTCTTGTCGCTTTGCTAACTTGTCACTAGCAATAAAACAATAAAAATAGGTAGTGTTAATGGTGTGACAGTCGTGTACACAGGAATTTAAAAGTTACACACACTCCTGCAGTTGGGTGGCATGGCTAGATTTCTGGGACACTAATTTGGAAGCAGATATAGTGAAATGCTCCTCTGCCTCTGTGGCAGAAATCGCTTGGTTGGCAAGACTTCGGTGCAGTAACGTGTCTCAGCAAGTGAGTGTGCATTCAAGTCGTGCTGAACTCCATGACTCAGTGGGCGAAGCCCAAAGACCATTGTGTAATTTTTAACTTACCAGAGATCTGGGACAGGACTATTCAATCCAGGAAAGCAGGACTTCCATAGTGTGCATACGTTCTACCTGTTATGGCTCACTGGAACTAAAAGGCAAAAGGAAACACATGTAAATAAGTTCACGCCATCACTGCAGCATAGATGAGCATAGTGTCCTCTTTGATAAAGCATTTCTCACTACAGTGGTGCCATTAGCACTCAGTTGTTTGAAAATACAGCAGACAATTTATAATCCATAACAGTGTTTACTGTTGTACTGGCAGGTTTTTGATGGCATTACCACCTTCTCTGCAGAATATTTCTCCCCTGCGGGCCATCATGCAGTTAGGCACTGTATGTGTCTATCACTACTTCTCAAGCAAGGCCATATGGCTCTGTTTAAAATGTCACTCTATTACATATAGCAGTGAAACATTTTTCAGCACATGACAGCAACAGTCAGTGTTTACACTGGAAGCAATACAAACATCTCCTTCGTCTGTTGTACAAAGGGAGAATTGATTTTATTTCAGAGATAGACATGTCTCAGGAGTAACAGGAAAGAGAAGGGTAGACAAGGAAAACAGGTCAAAGATGAGACTTAAACAAACACACAATAGACTGATGCTAAACAAGCGTGTAGAGTAAAATATTTTTATGGACGGAGTGCATATCCTGTCATCTCAGCTAGTAATGTCACTGATAGCAGATAAACTCAAAATGTGACTTACTGTTTTTTAACGCAAATGGACAAGCAAACAGCATCACCGAGAAACGAATAAATTCTAAACACAGCATCCATATTTCTGGAATGTGCCAATTTCACATAAAAATATCTGTTGATATTTAACTTTTAATCATTGTTTCTACTGTTTCTATTGCATTGTTTCACAGCACGTTTTTCTTTCATGTTTAATGGTCTGTTAATGTTTAGTCATTTTTATCATAATTCTCGGTTTTCTACACAACTAGTAGAAATGGATTTGGGTATTTTAACCTCCCTGAAGTTTCAGACTCAGTGGAAAATTGTTCATTTAATTCAGTGTATTACAATGAATTTAAAACAGCAAGAGTTAAATACGTTTGCTTTAAAAGAGTCTATCCTTTCTTTTAATCTGGATTTACACCTCTTCATTAGTATTGGTGTTTGCTTAGCTGATCCAAATCTGATACGTGACAAACGCTTTGACTTCGGCAAAGTGTTTGTGGTGCTACAATTCTCTCTTTTAACACTGTGGAGATGTGGATGGGTTGGAAGTTTGGGGTTCTCAATTGCCACATTTATCTGCAATCATTGCTTGAAAGACACTTTTACACTTGGTCAGAGGGCCCGGTGGCGCCAGTGTCCGGCAGCCTCGCCTCTGTCAGTGCGCCCCAGGGCAGCTGTGGCTACAATGTAGCTTGCCGTCACCAGTGTGTGAATGTGTGTGTGAATGGGTGAATGACTGAATGTAGTGTAAAGCGCTTTGGGGTCCTTAGGGACTGAGCAAAGCGCTATACAAATGCAGGCCATTTACCATTTACCATTTCATCACTACAGGATTGAGTCAAGGGGGACTTTGGTGTTCACTCATGCAGTCAGCTTACTATTTCAAAAACCACGCTGAGTCTGTTCCCACATTTTCTGATTATATTAGCCTTTTTCCTACACACCATTGGTGACAGCACTGCTGGTGAAAAGAAGTGAGTTAGAAAGTAATGGCCCGACAGAGGAAAAGTGTGAGCGAGTCTCACGATTCTCACGATGGCGTGATTCACATTCTCCAATTTGAGTCTACTCCCCCTCGGTGATTCTCTGTAGTAGGTGACCAGTGTGATGCTTGCTATAACGCTGGAACGTTTCGCATAAGATAATCCAAGGATTGTGCCTCTTTTGTCACATGTGAGGTGTTTATGATGAAGGCTGAGTGCTGTCATAGAAACCCAACTGCAGCTTGTCTGCATTCTCTGTGCCAACACAGAATACTGAACTCTTAAAAGCTTTGAGTTTGTATTTTCGCCTGTTGATGCAATACAGTAAGCATGTACGTTTGTCTGTGCGGTTCTCTTTCTAACTTAGATTGAATTCATTATTCTGGAAAATTGCTGCGCTTACACTTTCTGAAAGAATGATAAAGCCATGAGCTCATTTTCACTCATTTGCTGCTGATTATAAATTATTTATGAAAATCCTTTTTGTGCTTTCACTCAGCTCTGAAAGTCACAACCTAGAAGCTAGACTCCCAAAGCTAAACTTTCAGAAAGATGTGTTTAATAGCTGACAAATAAATTAAACCAGGTGGCTCTTATGGAAGAATCGACGTGTATTTATGTCATACATGGAACAATGTAGGTGAGAGGACAGCAGGAGTCTCCTGCTGTGCTCAATCCCCATAATTCCTTCCAATGACTTACTGGTTACACAATAGCAGCCCTCAGATGCCATGTGGATCATGAATTCAACTAAATAGAGGGACAGTCTGGGCTGGTATACTGTTGCGGAGTGGAAAATGTTTGCTTTTTGCCAACATTTTCTACTCCCTGTCCCGTCATTCCTTCCAACATCCTACGTTCAACATGTCGAAGTCTGAAGCTGAATTTTGTTGGTTATGTTTTGAAGATATGCTAATGCTCCGCAGCTCTTAGGCACAATGAAACAAGTGTGTGTCTGTGTGTTTACACAGCTTGGAGGTTTTGTGAGGGAGGACTTTGAAAATATGAGCCTGCGTTCTGTGCCCAACTCTGTCTAACATGACAATCTCATCTTGTTCTGACGTGGCCTCCGCTGAAGAGTTTTCAGATGCTGTGAGTGCAGGTTTTGCAATTCAAATGAAATCGAGTCCATTAAAGAATAGGACTCTGAAATAGGAAATACTTAGCCCTGACTGGAGGCAGAACGGAAAAGGTGACAAGGATGCTCTTTGAGTCTGCCCATCTCTCTTCCTAATACATCTGAACTCTAGTGCAATGCAGCATCCATAAGCTTGCCATTTTAAAATGCCCTGATCCTGCAGCAGTTACAGTGAAGAAAGCCCTCCAGTTTGTGATGATCTGTTGCCATAGTTACCCCAGCACAGGAACTGAGCGCTCGCTATCCTCAAACAGGCAACGGAGCTGAGCTCAGGCTCCTCCTTCCCTTCCTCCCCCTCACTGGTTCCCCTGGCTAGTTCATTAGCATAATGATTCACGCCAAACTCTCCTTGAAGGGCCACCATTTGTAGGTTTTTAAAATCATCAGCGGAGTGCCGTCATTATTAAACAAGTTTGTCTTTACTGGGGCTTGTATATTGTTTGTTCCGTGGCTCATGTTGCCGAGCTGCAGTGCTGCAGAGACAAAATCCAGCTCCAGAGCTGATGCAATTTTTAAGGCCTTCACTGTGGCTTCTTCTCCCCAAAGAATAATCATGTCATCAGCGTTTGAGTCAGTGGCTGTTACTGAAGCTGGTACAGCAAAAAAAAAAGCAGGTGGCATGAAAGATTTCTGCTAATAAGAACTTGTGATAAATCACCGTTTAGCAGTATTACTTAGCAGTTTGTGTGGGCTCTATTTTTGGGATAGTTCAATTAACTTAACATAAGAAAAAATCAGGTCGCTTAAGAATTAATTGCTTATTAAAATGACTACCCACTTCAGGGTGGGAGCTTGTTTACAGTTCGCTAAGCTGTGCTTCCTGTGTGACACTGTGTTTAGATATTTGCATTAAACAGCTTATTAAAGCGATGCATTGACTGCCCCGATACAAACCCAAAACACATGCCGTGTGAAGACATGACAGTGAAGAGGGATGTTCCCTGCTCAATCAGAGGCCACAAAGATGAAAGCAAGCATAGATCTTAAATCTGTGATGTGACTTTTGTTAACAGCAGTTACATTAAAAAGTGCTGTATGGCTAAATGCTTTTTCATGACTTGATATCTAATCATTTGATTCGTTTTTTTTTCCTTCTGCACAGTAATCTGCAACTTCCGGTCACCAATATGCCAGGCGTTGGTCCTGGAGATTGGGGAAACTGTACAGATCCTGGAAAAGAGTGAAGGTAAAATCAGCCCGGTCTCTTATGTCAACACTGAATGTATAATGGAGCTTATTCCTTTTCAGTTATCTAAACTAGTTTATTATTACGTGCTTTTATTGGGTTTGCTGTTTACTTTTTAGAATGAGTAATGTCACTACTTTTTGGGCCAAATAAACAAAAAACAAAGCACTATCTGATGGTAAGAAAGAAAACAACATTATACTGCCAAAATAAATTTAAAAGAAGATGCTAACTGTCTAAAGGTTGTGAAGCACACTTTACTTTGTCTTTTTATAAAGAGTTGTTTGGTTCCAGACGGATTTCCTGTCTCCCTGAACAATTGTTCTTTTCAAATTAAAAACAGTAAAAATAATAACTCTGAGGCTTATCTTTTAGAGACTGTAGTGACATAGATAACAGGAATTTGACTCATACCATTGATGCGGTTTTAACCCTTAGTCTGGTTAATTGGGTGATTAACCAGATATGGTAGCTTGATTTTCCACAAAACAGTGAAAAAAATTTGCAAAACAGTACAAAAAGCTTCTTATAATACCTTCCAAAAACTCTGGTGCTGACAGTTTGAATTTACAGCTATTTCAGTTAGTGCCCTATAAAGGCTTAAATGATAAAAAAGAGTTAGCACCCTGTGTAAATCTTAAAAACACTAGTACATTTGAACAGACTGACTTGCAAACCATTAACTACGATAACATCAAATGTAAAAACTGTATCATAGCCAGATTATTTCTATTACTAGTAACAGATTCTGTGACTCTGAAGAAATCTCTTTACATTAAAATGAAAAAGGCTGAAAACCAATATTCAGTGACTCCAAATCTGTCATTGGAAAACATTCAATACACCGTGAAAACCAATAAACTGTCTCAGTTTGTAAACTGGCATGTTAGCTTTTAAATGATTCACAAATCTCTGCATTTTGTTCTTATTTACATTAAACACCTTATTACCATTTTTTGAAAGACGGTTGTATAACTGATATTGTTTGAGTCTACAAAGCATATAATGCTGAACTAGCCTGATAGTTTAGATATTATTGTCATAGATTTGTTTATTTCATGTAATTACATTGACTATTTAGTATCCAGACCATGAGTTAAAACATTTCACTTTGAAACTCTTCAAACCAATGGAGACACAGCAGAATGGAGACTTGAAAGATTAACATTTTATTATATTATTGTTATTTTTTGTGAGGGTGAACCTTTCTCATGTGAATTCCCCTCTTTCTTTAGGCTGGTACAGAGGGTTCTCTACCAAGAAGCCTTCTATCAAGGTAATTAGAGCATCTTTAATCACTTTTAATAGTGTGATAATTTCCATACCTTCACTATTCTGCATTGAAATTAGGTCAGCATAAGGCATTGTAAGACTCATATTTTTATTTGCATGCAAAGGCAAAAAGACACTGTTAGCAGTCGATGTGTTATATCTCTGCAAGTGTGGGCTCCTTTAATAATTCAGCACTTTTCAAAGACTGCAGACTAGTAAAGTTAAGATTATAGCAGACAAATCAAGTGTCATGAACACGTTTATAAAAATGGCTGCCCTGCAATAGAATGTGAGCTCCACACGAAGCTTTTATCAAAGCCTTAATCGTTTTTTTGTGAATGATAATGCGATATGAGAGATGTGCACCACCAGAAATAACCGTGTCTAGACAACAAAGACCTTAATGGCTGATGAACTTATCGAATATGGCTTTGATTTGACAAAAATAGAAGATTCCTGACCTGTATTTTCCAGAGGTGCTTTTAAAAAGACACATTTTAACCAAGATGTTCTGACTTTATGGTGCAGATATATGACAGCTTTAATGTTTTATTCACAAATAAAGAATATATGATGATGAGAAAAGAAAAAGTGCAATATAGATATGTTCTATGCATATGCTGTGCTGTAGTAAAATATGTACCGCTTCTGGCTTCCATGAGCAGAATTCTGTGGACGATTCAAATTGTTTTTTCCTTTCAACCAGCAGATGGTGCAGTTATTAACTTCATTTTACCAAAACAAGCTATTTAAAAAATCCTAATAACTTCAGTTTAATTCTAATCCATATCACAGATAGTTTACACGGGAGAAGTGCAAATAGAAAGAAAGTTCAGCTGAAAGGCGAGACGGAGAGGCCAAATCTAAAAGTCTTAGTTCTCTGTTGAGAGTCTGTTCATGCGGCGTCATTATTAAGATAAATCCTCTGCTATCTGCTCAGTGGGAAGAGGCTGTAGATGCACCACAGTTAGCGCCATCACAGCTAAGAGAGATCAATAGCTGCACTAATTCAATACTACATGGTTAACATATATCTGCCTCCCATAGAGTATGGAAGTGTTCAGCAAGCATCATTGCTCACCACAGCACAGCAGTGTGGAAACTCATTGTGCTAACAGCAGATATCTAAATGTTGCCTAAATGTTGCATGTTCATAATAAAAGCAATGCCATCAGAAGCAAAATACCAAATCTGCTGTTAGAAAGATAAAAGCTGAGGGTAATTTTTGCAATTCATTGTGTCTCAGTTTGCTTAAAAATGAAGTGTCAGAAGCTTAAGTAATATGCAGTGTTGCTGGAGTGTTTTAAAGAAAACACAAATGCTGTCCAGTCCTGGTAAATGTAGGTGTTAGTGGCTACATGCTGTCCTTCTCTACTCTCATCAGCTATTTACAGTTCTTACTAACACCCCTCCATTTTGTTATGTACTCCGCTGCCCACGTTTATTCGCCCCCATACTCTCTCCGAGCTGAGAGAATTACTTGTGCTCACTCTGGCCAATTCTTCACATCTGGTAGATTAGAATAAGAAATATGAACTGCAAGGGTGGCAGCCAGCACCACTCAGTCTCTCGTGCCCTTCTGCCGCTAAGCCAACACACAATAGGTATCCTGCACTTTGCTCTGCCTCCTGTCTCTGCACCTTTTTACAGGAATTCTAAACACACAGCAGAAAATGTAAAAATACATGTAAAGCAATTATTACACTTCTCTCAGCATATAATGTTTTGCCAGCAACAAAATGAATTAAAAAATGTCCAGTTGCTGCAGCTAACACGGTTTAGGATAGACTACCTAATAACACAAACATAACACAATAGGTTTGGTCACATGGTGCTGGAGAATTAGACATGTAATCCTGTCACACCCAATAACATCGTTGCTCTGTCCTCCATCCACAGGGTATTTTCCCAGTCAGCTATGTCCACTTGAAGAAATCTACAGTGACAAACAGAGGGTAAGCTGTATGATTGAGTGTTTTTATTCAAGCATGTGCAGCATCCTAAATAGAGCACAGAATGTCAGTCTCAAATCTGATTTTCAAACTGCACCACAGGGTGTCCACTCTAGCTGATAGCATTCTTGTCCCAAAATAGGAACTCATCAGGACGACTTTCCCTTGCAAATGAAACAGAATGAAGCATTATAACTGATATCAGAAACATAACTTTACTTTATGTAAAGGCCGTAAATATCTCAGCTGGAGACATTTCTCTGAGATTTTGATCCATGTTGACATGATAGCGTCACGCACTTAATGGAGATTTTTCAGCTGCACACCCATGATGTGCATCTCCTGTTTCACCACCTCTCTGCTTGATTGAGGTTTGGTGACTGTGGAGGTCATTTGAGTACAGTGAACTCAATGTCAGTTTAAGAAAATGGTTGTAGATTATCTGAACTTGACATGACACGTTATCCTGCTGGATCAGCCATCAGAAGATGGCTGCACTATGGGTGTGGAAGGCAAAAAGGTAACAAAGTATCTCAGGTGTTATGTGACATTTAAACGTTACTCAGCTTGGTACTGAGGTGTACCAAGAGAATATACCCATGACCATAACGCCCCCAACAACAACCTGAGTTGTTGATACAAGGTACAACATGCTTTCACATATTTAGGTGATCTGAACATCACAGCAGAAATAATTCAACAGACCAGGCAACAGTTTTCCAATGATGTCCAATTTTGGTGCGCCTGTGCGAATTGCAGCTTCAGTTTCCTGTTCCTAGCTGACAGGAGTGGCACCCGATGTGGTGTTCTTCTTCTGCTGTAACCTATTTGCTTCAACGTGTGATGTGTTGTGCATTCGAGAGATGCTCTTCTGCTTTGGTTGTAACACAAGTGATTATGTGAGTTACTGTTGCCTTCCTATCAGCTCCAAGCAGTCTGGTCATTCGCCTCTGACCTCTGGCATCCACCAGGCATTTTCTCCCAGAAAACTGCCATATTTTATCTTTTTCAGATCATTCTCTGTAAACCTCAGAGATGGGTGTTTGGGAAAGTTGCAGTAGATCAGCACTTTCTGGAATACTCAGAGCGGCCTGTCTAGCACCAACAGCCATGTCACGTGGAAAGCCACTTAAATCCCCTTTTCCCCATTCTTCATCTTGACCATGTCTATATGTCTAAATGCATTATGTTGATACCATTGGCTTAACAAGGAGTTAATACAGGCATAACACAAGTGAGCGTATTTTCCTGATCAACTCTTTAGAAAAGCAGACATGTTTGTGACAAAAGTAGAACTGATGTGGTTGTCTTAAGTACTTTTTATGCATTTTTTTCACAGCCAGCAGAGGTTAGAAATAAAGCAATGCCACATATTTCCCAAATCAAAGTTTAGCAACATTTCACTGAGTGTACATCAATAGTAGTGCAGTGTTTTGCACATTTTCCCTGAGCTGTTAAATAAATGTGATCAAATCACACCCAAACAGTCCTGTTAAGCAAGATTAGCGGAGCTAAATTATACATCTTGTAATAGCACAGGCCCTCGAGGCCCTCGAGCCCCTCAAGACACGAATGCTGTAAACCATTTTAAGATACCCAGACCACAGCTATATTGTTAGCAACAGCTGCAGTTGCAAAAAAGTTCCCTACTTTGTAATTAGGATGCATACATATCAAACTATAAAAGCATAACTATTTTTTCCCTTTGCTGTTTGCTTGTCTTTGCACGTGATCTTGAATCCCTGCACAATTTTCACTGTAAGAGTCCAATTGAGAGTCCAATTTAGTCTTTTTATTAACAGCGGGTGGCTTTAAGGAGTTGATCTGCTAGTAAATAAAACTAATTATGTTTTTTGGACTGTTTTGTGGCATAATTGGATTTATAGAGTTTTCTCCATCAGTAAGAGATAAAGTGTATTGTTTTGGAAACAATCACTATGATAATTATGGTGCTTTTTACTCTCATTCAGCCTAATTTGGAGCATTTCTAAAGGTATGCATAGCGTGTCAGAGACTGACAGATTTATATTGGCAAGCCCTTCTGCCAGCGTCAATCCCAATAGCTTCACTAAAATTAGGGTGAAGGAACACCTTTTGCATAAAAGAAACATGTCATCATGTGTAAATGACTTTTTTATGTTTAAGTTGACACAGTTAAAGTAAAATCCTTTGCAGTACTGAGAATTTCATTTAGAAGGGCGTGTGCTGCTCGAAATACACTGCCAATGATGTTATGTACAACTTCAGCAGCAGTGATCCATCACCATCAAAATCAGGCCTTTATTGAGACATACTGCTGGATGACAAGAGGGTGATATGTTTGTTTTTACTGGTCAGATCTATTGGCGCTGATAGAGTTGATGGAGCTTTCTTTCTCTCATTACACAGCCAGTGTGATACTGATTAATCAACTGATCAATGTCAGTGGATGCAGATCCCTCCCTCCTTTGCCATCTAATTTTGCTTCACCACTGATTAGTGACAATGCCATCGTCTGGAGAATTACCACCTGACAGCTGCTGACATGCACGCGCACACACACACACACACACACACACACACACACACACACACACACACACACACACACTGTACACTGCAGTCCTCTACATGCATCTGGTAACAATAGCCGGCCATGGGTGTGCGGGGCCAGAACGGAACAGAGAAAAACAGGCAGAAGAGCTCTGTGTCTGTAGCTCAGTGTGAATCAGGAGTTTGCTCTTATATCACCATCCTCCATTTGAGTTACCACATAGCAGGAAAACTCTCATTTTCACCGAAACAATTAAAAGTACAGGCTTCAAAATTGACATTATTATACTTCCTCGCTCCAGGAGCTGCAGTTTGGGAAATCTGCTTTGCTGTCTCATGGAGTTAATGAGCTGACACACCTACTGCATCTGTGTAGTTCTCCCAAAGCATCCCCACCACAGACAATCACCCCCACTCACTGTGCAATGAATGGAGATGCCTGCGTTGTTCTAAAATGTTATACAGTATAAAAGTTGGAAGCCAGAGCTTCACAAGCATCTAACCTTTGCTTTAATATTTCCCCATGAATGTGGTCACACAAGAAGGATGAGTGTTATGGTTTTTATTGGCTAGCTCCACCCTGTTTCCTAACTGCATTCAGAGAATAATGACATAATTCCTCATTGAAACAGTTATATTGATGTGTAATTGTGACTTCACCCATTTCTAAGCTAATCTGGAGACAGCTGGGAGTGGGAAATACCATTAAATTAAGTTTCAGTGTGATACCAACACCAGGATCTCCAGTATTCATACTGATATTATAATTTAAATCTGATAGTGTACAATAGAAATAGTGTATGTTCTTTGATGTGACCTACTTCAGAATATGTTTTAGATAACACCAAAGAATTTATTAAAAGAGAGGCATTTCTTTTTATTGTTCTCTATTAATCATTTATCATATGTACAGTCATGGTAAAACAAAGTGAACCCTCTTTCAACTCTAAGATTTTACATATCAGAACATAATAAAAATCACGTGGTCCTTGGCGGGTCTTACAATAAATATAATCTGAGATGAGCTAGAAAAACATGACATCTTATATTGTGTTATTATTTATTCCAACAAAAAATTGAGTCAAAAATCCATAAAGAGCATGTCAAAACTAAGTACTCCCTTACTGGTAGGTTAAGTAGCAGCTAGGTGCAGCTACTCAAATGCATTTTATTCACTAATCATCAGCAAATGTGTAAAAGCAGAAGTTTTTGCAGTTTTATGGTTTGGGGCATTCAGGTGTGTATTAACACAGTGCCAAGGAGGAAAGGTATCAGCAATGATCTTAAAGAAGTAACCGTTGCTACTCATCAGTGTGGGCAGGGTTATAAGGCCATTTCCAAGCAATACAGAGTCCATCATGGTACAGTGAGGAATAAGAAAGCATTCATGAAAGCTGCTCATTGTCTCAGGAGTGAAAGTCCAAGCAAATTCACCCTAGTGTCAGACCATATTTAAGTATGGCTTGCTTAGAAGGGTTTCCAGGAGAAAGTCTCTTCTCTCTAAAAAGGACATGGCAGCACGGCTTATGTTTGCAAAGCTGCATCTTAGCAAACCACAAGACTTCTGGAAGAATGTCATTTGGACAGACGAGACCAAAGTGGAGATGTTTGGCCATTACGCACCGGATTTGCCACAAAATCTGAGTATGTTGCAGTCGTTGAGTTGACCACGAACTCCTCTGTATACCAAAGTATTTTAGAGTCTAGGGCTCATGCAGCAGGACAATGATCCCAAGCACAGCAGCAAACCTACAAAAGAACAGCTGAAAAAGAAAACTATATGTTGAAAACACAGTTTCATGCTAAATACAACATTTTCATTATGCAGCTTTTCTAAAATAAAGAGGCAAATGCTGCAATTTTAAGACGAGTCTTCATATTGTGTAGTATGAATATTTTTTTGTACCAGTTGTATTGATGCTTCAGGGATTGATTTGAAATTCATGTTTTTTCGCTGTAGGCTGTGCGAGACGGTGGTACCCCTCGAGGACCCTATTATCACAGAGACCACCTCCACACTGCAGGAATGGGGCGTTTTGTGGAAGCAGCTCTATGTGGTCAGTAGCGGTATATTACAGTACATCTTGCTTATATCAAAACAAACCACCAAGCAATAAATGTGCGTGTGGACCTGAGATTACTAAGATTTCCAAGGGATTTGACAAAACAGCTTTCGCAAAGAAAATGCATCCACCGTTGCTTCATTTGCATTCCCCTAAGTGGTTTGATGGAATCATGTTTTCTTTCCTGCTCACAATTCAACACCTGGTAAAATAAGGTTTTGCCGACAGAAGTAGTGATTCGCTAGAAATATAGTCCTGCGACATCTCCTTAAGATATTTCTCCACTCCATGTCGTTCTGACTGTCACCCTGTATTTTCATGTACTATCTATGTAGAACAGACATGGTGGTTGGACACAGATAATGGCCTACAGACCTGTCGTATGCAATTTCATGCTGTGTCATTCTGCCATTTATTGATCTTGGCCTGCCTTTCTTAAGATCCACTACCTTCACTCAGCCTTTACTTTGCCGGGCAAAAAGTGATTACTGGAAACCTAAAGCATCCTTAATCCTGCTAAGTGTCGAGGGGGCAGGCAGAAGTGGTTGGTAGGGTTTTGAGTTCGGGAGCTGAGCGGCTATGTTGCAGAACAGGCAACGAGTTTTTACATAACCTCTCACTGAGGACTGCTCATGCTCTGAGCAACTAAGCAGCCTCCGGCATTGGAGTGGTGATGTAACTTCCTCTGAAGCTCGACTAATATGAAGCCCTGATTTAACAGTGCTGGTTTTGGTGCTCACCCCCCTGTAGGATGCGGCATTGGCTAGATGTTGATACATTTCACCTTATTGTTGCCAATTAGAATTCATGGTATTACTTCCGGGAGCAATGGCCTAAGCATAGCTGTGTATCCATTATAATGCACGTAAATAGCAGACTGAAAGGGCTCATCAACCCTGACAAAAATCTTTGTTTTCAGCAGCTACCAGCCTTTGAAAGCATGTAGTGTTTATCCTCATTAAATTTATATTGGCATCGTAGTGGTGTTTAATCTTTGCGTTTATGTAAACAAACCTGGGTGGTTATGTGGGCTTGTCATACCATTAGGGAGAACAGAGAATGCCTGAATTAAAACTGTTGTTCTTGGTCCGTGAGAGATGGTGATGAAATTCATTACTGTGATGAGGTCAAAGCAGATTTGTGAGGGAACTGTATTTTTTTTCCCGTTTCATTAACAAAACCAGTGGGCTTGAAACTCAGTTGCAACACATATTGTTCTGCAGCCTGCACGGGCTGGCAGAGGCCTGGATTCAAAGCATGATTTTGTCTTGATCTCCTGTTTGGCCTGAATGTAAAATGAAATCACTGAATTCTTATTTCAGACCCATGGAGAGAGAGTTTTTAATCTCTTGTTTTTTTTGGTGAATTTGTATATCCCAAACCTAACTTTTTTGCCTTCTTTAAATACAGAAACACAAGGTAGATCTATTCCATAAACTGCGCCATGTGATGAATGAGCTCATTGACCTTCGTCGGCAGCTGATCCAGGGTCACCTCGCCCAAGACCAGACTCGCGAGATCAAGCGCCACATCACCGTACGGCTTGACTGGGGCAATGAGTGAGTAACACTCGCACTGAGTGCACTGAGATTAAGAGAGTGGGTTAAGCGAAGTCATGCTATAAAGCAAACATTTGTTTCAAACTACTGGCCACCAAAGAATAAAAAAATAAATACAAATGACACTGGAGAGATCTGCCACAGTGGATGAGTGGGTGTGTAAGAGCATTGCTGTGATGTAATTTTATGGTCATTTAGCAGATGAGTGAATCTGAAGCAGCTTAAAGTCAATGCAAATCCCCCCGGAGGAACTGTAAAGCCATATTCTTACTGTTGCCAGTTTCAAACCCCTTCCAACTGAGCTGTGACAGGCATCCATAACAGAAATAATGATGCGAGGGTTTCAGTTCAGCCAAGGAAGAGCTCTAGGTGGAGGGAAAATCTGTCAGTTTAAAAACAGATTTAGAGATTTTTGGCCATAAAATTCACTTTAAACAACTTTACTTGGTCAATATTTGTGCATATCGTGCTTGGAATCAAATATACAAACTCTTAAAGTATGGAGTCGTTTATCATGCGAGTTGAGGTCAGTGTGTGGTGCATGCTGATCTGAGAGCTGCAGTGATCTAATTTCATGGTCCGCGCAGAGTGCTTCACGAGTTAAGGCTGCACAGTTTTGCTTAAGTCAAGAGTTACAGTATGAGATGCAACCACATGAGACAACTGTACCTGGCAACAGAGCACAATTATTCCAGTACTGTTCTTAACCCCTTTAGTGGGTTACTATAATGCAAACTCATGTTGAGTGGTTAAGTACCATTCAAACCCATAAATCCTCGTTCTACTACGGGTTTCCAGGGATGACAGAAATGTCTTACTGAACTGCTGGAATAAAATGATCTAATATTGTCTGCTGGATGTGGTGCTGTAGCCTTAAAAAAATTAACTTTTTTTTATTCTGTGTGGGTGATACACCAACCTGTACACAGTATATGGTTTATTTGGGTTAAAATGGTTAAGGGCAGGTGTTTCTCTTGTGTATTTCTGCTCCGTACTGTATATATTTATGTCAGCTAACCAAGATTCACGTGAGGAAAATTAGCTGCTAAATCTGTAACAAATCAGGCAATCGCTTAGCAATCTTAGCAATTGCTATTTAATGTTCCCGAGTATGTTTTGTTTGGATTTATTCGTGAGCTTTATATGGATTTATAGTGACTATTATTATGCTAAGTTTCAGGTAAATTTCAACTTGATGAAAATTGTGGAGTAAGTGGTGTGCACTCAGAACCACTGTTATTAAGGAATGTTTGCAGATTTTATTATGGTGATATGACACCTTTGTTTCATTTGAGCTAAAACCTCTAATGTCTTTTCCCCCTCTGTTTTTCTTTACTCACACCAAATCCCTCTCCCATCAGACACCTTGGCTTAGACCTTGTTCCCAGAAAAGAGTTTGAAATGGTGGATCCGGATCAGATCAGCGTATCAGAGCTATACAAACTGGTATGTTGGCTGGAAATATTGTTGAACCAATTCACGCTGTACAAACACATCCCTTTAATTATTAAACAGAATAAGTCAGTGCAGTGCATTTGTATTCTTTGGATGATAAAATGCAATTAAATGTGTCCCTGCAGCATGGATAAACTATATATGTAGGCATGACTCTTTTGCACTCTATCCTTTTTTACCTACCGAGCGCTTTTTTTTTTTTTTTTTTTTTTTTGCCATTGCACACGCTGTTTTTCCATATAGGATAGGATTGTGTTATTGTAGTGATGTGTGAATGTACCGATTATCAAATCATCCATAGCAAGGTGACTCACCAGAGACTGCACGATTCAGTTGTTGGAGCTGCGTCATGTGACTTCTTCTTTATGCTTATCTTACAGCCATATTGAATGTGTCCCTTTTCTTACATGCACGTGACTGTAATGCTGTAATCTAACTAGTAATGCATACATAATGCAAAGTGACAGGCCCAGGTGAGGCTGTGGGAAAAGTACAGTACATGCAAATGAATATTTAATTGTTATTTTTTTTAAAATAAATTGCAGATTTAAGTCTTGCTTGCTTTAAGCCAAGAACCAGACCAGAGACACATTTCCATGAATAAGTCATGTCTCAAATGTGCTTTAGTTGTAGTGATGTGGGACTTCCAAATCTATACACACAGAGGAGACTTGCTGAAGCAGATCCAATTTTAGAAATGTGTGATTACAGCACAGATGTTACGAAATCTAATGTAATGCTGCTGGAGACTGCTATCTGGGAGGGAGATCCTTTCTTTTCAGTGGCTGAAGCACCATATGCTGATGAAAACACTCTCCAACTGCCCTGCAGCCTCCCATTATCCCCTTGCCATGTTTCTCAGCTTTGCACGCTGAATGTTTGTGCACTAAATGCTCTGTCCAGAAACAACAGCGCAGGTCTTCCTTGCCAGAAAGCCTCCTGACTCTGTCGATGAAAGTGAGCTTGTCTTTGGCAGGGCACAAGACCTTGGCACCTCCTGAAGGATGGGAGTAGAAGAGTTCTTTTAGGCTGCTGAGCAGAGAAGGGGGGTGTGTGGGCGATACTGGCTTTGTCCTCTTCTCTCCCACATGCTCACGTTTTGCCTCATGTGGGCTTCTTTTAGCGCTACAGGAACACTAGCGTAGCCACTCGGCAATGTACGTAGGTGAAATTTTGTCAGATTTGAAGCATCAACCAGGGCATCGCTCAGGTGGTGTTTGTCTGAAGCTCCTGTAAGGTAAATAAGTTCAAAGCTGTGTGGGATGAAAAAACAACAATGGACTCACTGATCTGACATCTTTTCCTCTGAACTTTTTTAGCATGTATCCAGCAGACATTGTGGTCAGCAAAGCACAAACCAGGTACGGCCATTTCAGTGGTGATCACGAACACGTCACAGCTCATTTTTCATTTCTTTTCCAAACACTCTGTCGCAAATGAGCGTCCTGAAGTCAGGCCACTGCTCTGGCACTAAGGCTATCACATTTAGACTCTTTGGTGTTCGGTGCCTATAATACTGGTGAGAACCTGACACCAACTGACACCAACACTGCCAGGGTGTGAGGACTGGTTCCCACTGGAATCACATATGTCCCAGTGCATGCACAAATGGTGCTGTAGGCCATATCATAGCTTTCTCTCGTGTGGGAACACTATTTTAAAGACACGTTGCATTTTGTTTGAGGATGCGCTGTAAAGTCTGTCTGGCTTTGGGCCCAAGAAGAGCGAAACTAGTGCGATAGCTATAAAGATTTACATAAGCATAAACTGCTGTTAGCACAGTAAAAGCACAGTGTCTTCTTGTAAGTGCACTTTAGCTTAACAAGTAAATATGTGAGTTTCAGAGGTCTTATAAACTTTGTGGATTTTGTGCATTCACATATGCATCTTTTCATTGTTAAACTTATACATTATATAAACACAGGATATTGCACCCTCCCTTATAGCAAAGCCACCAATTTTCCATCACTCTGTTCATCTTTTCACATCCTAATTGGGATGAAATCGTTCATCTCTACTGACTCCACTATAAATAGACTCTAGTTACAACACTGTAAAGCTTATTTATGAATTTTTCAACAGTTTCAATACTTCCATTGATCTGTTTAATAAACATATCTATATACAGAGTGGCAGGTATTTGGCCTCGCTTGCAGTGTGGTCTTGTGAGCGGTCACTTTCTTTTTCGTTCTCAGGGTGATAGCATAAGACAGCGCCATGGTGACGGTTGCCGTGTCCCTGTGTCGCACCACCTCTTCATCAACCTGAAGAGCTTCACTTACAACAGCATCAGCGAGGATGCAGACGTCTTCTTTTCTCTGTACGACAGTCGCGAGGCCAAACAGATCAGGTACACCGAGGAGCCTCAGCGCGCACATAACAGCCTTGAATGGGCTTACAGTAAAGTACAAACTGTATCTGTTCAAGAGCACAAACATACATACACATCTACACACAGTCTCTGCCCAGCAGACTGAGGCATTCTGTGGTTGTCAGACACTCTGAAACTGTGATTTGGCTTTGTTTGCAGCGAAAAGTTCATGGTGAAACTGAACAAAAATGGAGGACCAAAGAATCCAGAGAAGGTTGATCGCCTGTGTGCTCTCTTCACGGTAAGATATTTGTACTTTTTTTTACTTTTTTGTTCCTTCTTGAATCTGTTAACATTTGTTTTCCTGCCTCTCTGTAGGACCTAAGCAGCAAAGACTTGAAGAGAGACCTGTACATTGTTGCACATGTCATAAGAACGGGTAAATAACAAGTGTATGATGACGTCTTACTCATGGTTATAACTTTTTAGTGGTTCTTCTTAGCAAATTATTTCTCTGTTTGTTTTACAGGCCGAATGCTGCTGAATGACTCAAAGAAAGGCCCACCGCATGTGCAGTATAGGCGACCTTATGGCTGCGCTGTACTTGCCATGAGTGATGTTTTCCACACCATCACCGACCTCAAAGAGGAGAAGGACTTTGTGCTCAAAGTTTATACGTAAATATACCACTGAAGCTATTCTTCTTTTTCTTTTTCTTCTCCTTCTGCTTAGCCTTTTCATTGCTGTAAGACTTCTTGCTTTTGTGAATATAGGGTTAACGAGTCTGTGAGGAGCAGCAGGAATCTGTAAATGTTCTCGAAATGTTGAGCATGACAACCTAGTGTTACACTGCTGATGCTTGGTGTGTTTTTGACCAGAATGATAATGAAGCGTCCTCTGGAAAATCAATAGCTTCTCACCCTGGGCCTGAGATAGGGCACTTGGCATGTTGTGAATCTGGCTGCTTCTGTTAGGCTTTGCCACAGAAAGACACTCCTGTACACCAGCCAGCCCAGCGAAGGAAGGAGACACAGAGAAGGAGAGGGGAAGAGGCCGAGAGAGATGACACATAGATAATTGAGCAAAGATAGAGGACAAAGCAAAAATAACGCCACGCTCAGCATATTTTCTTGTCAGTCAACAGTTAGAGTGTCTCCTCGTATCTGCACTGTCCTTCTCTGAGCTCGCTCCCGGTCAGTGATCGTCTTTACACTTTGCCATCCAGTTACGTTCTGTTTTTCTTGTGGAGTACCATACAGCAGCTCAGTGTGAAATAAAGATTTCTCGAATAGAAAACCGCCGTTTTTATTGGCTTTCTCGGTGGACACAAAGATCCCTTCCCTTTAAAAAGGAAGCAGTGATTCAGTGCTGAGCTGCCTCCAAACTGTCGGCTCTTATATCGCTCTAGTATGTGCATTTCCCCATGCCTTTCCCAGGGGCCTTTGGGCCCACAGTAATGAAAAAGGCTGGTAGAGAGCTGACTGTCAGGTTTGCTTAGTGCGCTGTGCATTTCGGCTAATGTGCTGCTTGATAGCACCTCCCCCTGCTGCTACCTTTTCTTCAGGAGGAAATCGGCTCTGGGACTCATGCTGCTCGTGCAGTCCCCATACACACAGTCCTGAACCATCCATCTGGACCCTCTGATGGGTGTGTTGTTAACAGCCTTCCCCAACTGTCTTTCTCTCCAGATGTAACAATGAGAACGAATGGTACCAGGTACATGAGAACATCATCCGCAAGTCTAACACCAAGTATTCAGCCCCCAGCACCAACTATGGTAAATATGCTGTTTCTGCTGATCTCCCATTAAATTTCCACCTCTGTTTTTCTTTTCTTTTCTTTTCTTCTTTAAATTAAAAATACAAATATAGCCTTGTTTCCAAAAAAAGCTAGTTAGATGTAAACAATAACAAAACTTCCCATATTTAATTCAAAATTGTAAACAAACAGCACACATTTTTTTAAAAAAGAGAAAAAAAAAGAACATTAAGCTCATCTCGAAGCCAACAACACATTTCTGAAGCTGGGACAGGGGCATGTTTACCACCACGTTGCATCACTTCTTTTTTTCAACAAAACTCTGTAAGTGTTTGGGAACTGACAAGACAAATTGCTGGTGTTTTGAAAGCAGACTGTTGATATTATATTTCAGCTTTTCAGGGACTTCATTTGTTGTATTTCTGATTTGTGATATTTTAAATATTTTCAGTAGTTGACAGGTCAACTGCTACAAGGAGGCCAGTTTAGCGCTGGGAATCTTTCATTGTGGAGAAGAATCTATGTTGGCATTGTATTGCTGAATCAAGAAGGCTTTTCCTTAACGATAACAACTGAATGGCATGCTGTCTATAGCCTTCCAGTGTGCACAAATATACCTCCACATATTCTGGCTATCTAATTGTGCACTGATAACAAGCTTGCTAATACCCATTCCTCTTAAAACAGACACCCAGAGTTGTCCACAATTTAGTGGGCAGTGGAAAACTGTCCTGTGATTCGGCTCACAGGACTCCTCGGTCTGTTCTAAATGGGCTCTGGTGTCCCAGTTTTATTTAAACTTAGTTTTATGGGGGGTTTTTGGACAATTTTATCTGTAACTTTTTTACAACTGTACTTAAAAATGGGTCTGTTTAACTATAAACTTCTTAATGAAAACAAAAGACCTTTATATTCAACTGTATGCAACACATGCAGCACATGCAACTCAGCCAATTTGTTTTCTGCTTTCAAAAGATCGCCTCGAGTCTCGTTAAACCGTCTTGCTTTGTGAAATATTGAAAAGTGGAGAGACTGTAAGGGTTGATCTTTCATAATTCACTGTTACATCTCTCCCTATGAGTATCTCATAGGTTATTTAAGACTCAAGCCTCACAATAATACGTCCCCGGATTTGTGCAAAACCCATATTTTCCCTCGATTCTTTGTGTAATTCCAGAACCCAATTTTTCCCTCCCTCCTTATGTTCTGGCTCTGATCACGTCTCTCCATTCACTCTTCTGTCTGTCTTCTCCTCCCGCACATTCTGACTAATGTCCTATAAATACCCCTCTGTCCCTCCCTTCTTACATCTCTCTTCTTCTTTGTCCCTGTGCTGTCTTTTATTCGATTCTGATTTCCACCCACGACCTCACACCTCTTCATTTGCCCTTTTCCCAATTTACACACGATCATTTATGCCCACCATCCCTTTGCCCCTGCCTCCAGGCCTCATCATTTCCCTGCAGCTGCTGCGAGGTGAGCTGGAGCAAATCAGACGGGAGAACCAGGCTGTGTTCAACAGGGCTTTGGCACTTACACGCAAACTGGGTTTCCCAGATGTCATCTTGCCAGGTAAGGAGGCAAAAAGTAGAGGGCTATAATGGACAAAGAGAAGTTCAGTGTACAGCCTCAGCTTTAAACTGTTAAAACATCTAACTACATGCAACCTTTACTGTTTTAATGCCTGGCATCCACTAGAGCATCAAAAAGCGAAAATCATCTGAGCAGGTAGCAAAGAAAACTTGACATTCGCCTCCTGATTGGATGTTATAAGTCACATAAATTAATCCAAAAGGTTTTAGCTTGGCTCACACACCTTCAGTTGTTTAATCCTTTATGGGTAATTCTTGTCTTGTCCTTCTCTGGCAATTGATTATCTTTGTTTTCCAAATATACAGGAACAGTTCCACCTCATTACTGGTCCAAGCAAAGAACTCTCCAGTCTTACTATTAGCCCAAAAACCAACCCTTTGCTTTGTGTGTACACCGGCAAATGAATGCCAATATACGTGAATGGTCATGTTGCTCGGTTTACAGGCATGTTATTATAGCTATTCCAATCTGGATAGAGACTGGAAAACATGTAGGTGTGAGTAGCATATTGCACTAGTGGAAAATAACACAGTAAGTACATTTACTCCAGTACTCCACTAAGGTACTTGCACTACGGTAGAACATTTTCATTTGATACTGCTTGGTACCCCCACATATCATTGTACTTTTTCCTGCTGATGTCTGTAGGTGGTTTAGCTGACAGAAGAATGACTGTACTATTTATCAGGACTTTACTTTAGAATATGGTACAATTTATAAAGCATAGCGCTTGTACAAAGTGTATGAAATCAGTGAGCTTGCATCACATTTCAGGAGTCTTTAAGTAATCTTTGTTTAGAGATGATTCTACTGTAGCCCTCCCTGCTTAGAGAGTTTGAAGCTCTCTGTATAAAATAGTTAAAACCAGCGGATTACAAATCTAATGTTATATACTCCACGGCCACTTTGTTGGGTACACCTGTTCTGCTTCATGTTAACGGAAATATCTAATCAGCCAATCATGTAACGACAACCCAGTGTACAGACATGGTCATAATGATCTGCTGAAAAACTCCGTATCAGAATGGGTGAGAAATGTGATTTAGGTGAAGATGGCATGGTTGTTTTTGAGTATTTCAGAAACTGCCAGTCTACGGAGGTTTTCCCACAAAGCCATGCCCACTTTTTACAGAGAACGAGGATAACCTTATTCTTCTTCAGACTTGTTGATGCCAGGCTGGTTTGAACTTACAGGAGAGCACCTGTAACTCAAATTGGCACATGCTACAACCAAGGTATCCAGAAGATCATCTTTGAACCCACAACATAATGAAACTTGAAGCAGATGGGCTACAGGAGCAGAAGACCACACATGCCACTCCTGTCAGCTGAGAACAGTAAACTGAGGCAACAATTCACACAAGCACACCAAAAACAAGCAATTGAAGATCACAAAAAATGTTGTTTGTTTTAATGAGAGTCAATTTCTTATAATTTGGCCAAAACAACATGAAGGCACGGATCCGTGCTGTTCTGTATCAACAGTTGAAGCTGATGGTGGTGGTGGTGACATAATGGCGTGGGGGATATTTTCCTGGCACACTCTGGGCCATTAGCACCAGCTGAACATCATTTAAACGCCACCTGCCTGTGTATTGTTGCTGACCATGTCCATCCATTTATCACCACTGTGTATACTATCTTCTGTTGACTGCTTCCAGCAGGATGAAGCACCATTTTACAAAACATCAATCATCATAAACTGTTTTTCCAAGCATGACAATGAGTTGACTGTACTTCAATGGCATCCAAAGTCACCAGATCTCAGTCTAATAAAGCCCCCTTGAAGTGTGCTTAAATGCAAGATTTACATCATTGTGCAGCTGACAAATCTGCAGCAACTGTGTGATGCTGTCATGTCAATATGGACCAAAATCTCTGAAGAACGTTTTCTCTGAAGAACGTTTTCCACAACGCTGGATTGTGGAAAACCTGGCCATTGAGAATTCAGACTCTTTTAAAGGTAAAAATGGGTAATGTACAGTACTAGTAAGGTATACCTAATGAAGTGGCCAGTGAGTCTATACGCGTGACACACAAAAACAATTTTTTGCAGGAAAAAGACTTTCCCTTTTATACCAAGTACATTCAGCTTGTGTTCTCTGTGTACTTGAACTTACATAATAAGTAAGTAAAACTTTTAATTGAAATGGCGTTATGCTATGTTGTTGCCACTGCAAAGTACTTTTTCCACTCCTGGTGTTTTGTAGACTCTACGTTCTTCGCTCTCTCTGCGCGAGATCAGAATGTAGGTCAGGTGCAGAGCAGCTTTTAAAGAGCAGAGGTCTTTAAAGATAACTCAAAGAAAGAGAAAAGGGAGAAGTGTGTTTATTTCGGAATATTTCATCAGCTGACATTGCAGTGCTTTGTGTCTACTGAGAATGCATAATCCTGTCCTCTCCTCCCCTCTCCAGCTTATTTCCAGTTAGCCTGAAATACCTCCCAATATCACTCCTTGTGAGTCATCTGTCCCCAAGGAAATGACTTGATATAAATAACTATAATCTGATTTTATAAATAACTGCAATATCTGCATGCACTGTTGCTACTGATATTTCTTTCATTAAACTCTGACCGAACAAAAGGTGCTGAGGCAGTCATGAGCTGGTTTATTGCAACTCAGTGGGGTCACTTTGCATTGAGGAGAATGCGACATACAGTGCACATTCAAGTCCACATGAAGGCTTAATTTATGTTGACCGCTCACACTTCCTCTGTGGAGCAGAGGCTCGCATGAACATGGCTGGAGACAGGGTTGTTGTCGTAGTTGGGGAATTTCAGAGATGTCTTTGCCTTCCTAATGCAGATTAATTGTTTTCCAACTCCAAACTTCCAGATTATTTTTTCATACTCAGCTGACCTCAAAGTGATCTTACTTGAGGCAGTCACATTTTCAAAAGTCCCTCTGGAGCCACAAAAGGCTTCATCATTTTTCTCTCTCTCACGAACAGCAGCGTTCTCTCTGACAAATCTGTGAAATCATTTCCCCTCTAAGTAAAATTCGGGCTGTTTAATTTTCCTAGGTGACACACGCAACGACCTGTATCTGACCCTGGAGCGGGGGGAGTTTGAGAGGGGCGGCAAAAGTGTCCAGAAGAACATCGAAGTCACGCTCTATGTGCTCTACGCCGACGGCGACACACTCAAAGTATGACGCATGTGCACATGAGTTAATACGTGCCATATCGTCAGTATATGAACTACAGCAAGTCTGCTTTTTTTGCAGGATTGCATCAGTTTAGGCAGTGGGGAGCCTAACACCTCTGAATATCGCTCGTTTGTCCTGTATCACAACAACAGTCCTCGCTGGAGTGAGATGGTCAAGCTGCCCATTCCTATAGACCGTTTCAGAGGCTCCCACCTACGATTTGAATTCAGACACTGCTCCAGTGAGTCAGTAATGCAACCCAGTGGCACCCCCAGTACACACGTTTATTCGGATGATTGCTCACAGTATGCAAGGTTTATGCAGCATAGTTAAGTATATGATTCAGGATACTGTGATGTGTTTCCTTTCAGCTAAAGACAAAGGGGAGAAAAAACTGTTTGGTTTTGCCTTCACTCCTCTGATGAGAGAGGATGGGACCACACTCTCAGATGAGAGTCATGAGCTGTATGTGTACAAGGTAAGATGCTGCAGACATGTGGTGCTCTGCAGCAGCTGTAGAAGGTGACTCATACACGAGTGAAAGTCCTGCCTTTATGCAATATCTCATCCTTGTTAGCTGCCTGACATGTCGTCAGTTTTTGATATGTGATCATGCATGTGTACTTAGCACATTAAAACATAATTATATAAATAACTGAGCGAAACACCGAGGTCTAGTGTGGCACTTGGCTGGGTTTTTTTTTTACTGCTCCCAGAGAGAAGAGCCAAATTCATTTTCCCATTTACCATTTTTGACTGATATTTTGCTAAATACGCTACATATACAAGGCACATTCACATAGAGCTTTTATACTATACACGCAGGGCTTCTCCTAACATGCACGTATTCTGATGGATAAATCTGGGGCAGTTTGGGGGGTTTGGTACCTTGCCCAAGGACACAAGGACATGGAAGTTGGAGGAGCTGGGTACCTTATGTTTAGTGTAAAACCCGCTCGACCTTCTGAGCAACAGCTGCCAAAAGCCACAGCTACAGCCACCCTGTTATTGACTAGAACTGCAGCTCTTTTTGCTGCAGTATTCTTTCATTAAATATTAATTGTCCACATGTGTGTGTCCAGCTCTTACTGTTCCATTTCAATCCTCTAGTGTGATGAAAACGCCACCTTCAGCAACCAGGGCCTTTATCTGAGCCTGCCCTGCTGTAAGGAGGACTTTAACAGCTGCCCCAACCTACCTGCTAACCTGCCCTTCCAGAGAAGCCCCAAAGAAACCTTCTGGGTCTCTACGATACTCTGCTCCACCAAACTAACACAAAATGGTAATCTACCACCTTATACATGCTGCTCTTCCATGCTGTGTCTTCCTGGTCAGCTTATTTGGCTTTCTTTCTTTCAGTGGACCTTCTGGCTCTTCTTAACTGGAAGGCCCACCCAGACAGGGTGTTGGACATCCTCGGTCGACTACGCCAAATCAGCGGGGAGGAGATTGTCAAGGTTATTATTTCTGTAACTGTAGCTTTACTGAGTTCAGTTTTTTTGACAATATCTGAAGATCATTTGTTTTATTATCCTGTTATGATTTTATTTTGTTTATTTGCTAAATATTGTGTTGTTGTGATTAAGGAGTAGGATTTCTTTGTGTGCATCCAAAATACACGTAAAGTTTTTGTAGTATTTAGAGAAATTGCGTTGAGCTGGTCTGTCGAGCGGTCACATTAGCGTGTCAGGAAAAAAACAGAAATGTTTTTAAAATGTTTGTGATGACGGGGCTATCCTTTTTTCTTTTGTCCTTGTTTCTATTTTAGTTAGCAGTAAAGCCTTTAATGCGATGCTTGTTTTGAGACGTGCTCTTTTTGTTCCCCTCTCTTTGCAGTTCTTGCGAGATGTCCTGGATACGCTCTTCTGTCTTTTAGATGACAACACTGATAAATACGGGCCGCTGGTTTTCCAGTCTTTGGTAAGAAAATGAAAGGAGCTGTACTCACAAATTAAAATATGTATTGTGACTTTTAGGTAGAGGAAGTGTTTTACAACTTATATGTATTTGTGTGCTCAGGTCTTCATCATTAACCTGCTCAGGGACAGCCGTTTCTACCACTTCAGACCCGTCATGGACTCCTACATACAAAACCACTTTGCAGGAGCTTTGGCATACAAGTATAAAAACATTTACCAAATTCTTTGAAGTTAGTCTGTAGCACAAATAAAGAAGAAGCTCAGGTTCTGGTTTTGCGCAAAGTGTCTTACTTTGAGACAATTTGTCTGCAGAGAGCTGGTTCGATGTCTAAAGTGGTACATGGACCGTTCAGCCGAGGTCGTCCGACAGGACCACATACAGGAAGCCATGAGGGTAAAGTCTCGCACTCATTCGCTTCTGGTTCTTCCTTGGCTCATTCTGCAGCGATTAATTAGCATGGCATGAGGAAATGGTCAAACAGATGTGCTGATAAGGAATAATGTGACATCGTATGAGGCCTCAGGAAGCGGATGTCCTTCTGAAAGAAAAGCTAATGAAAGGAAGTTATTAAAAATGACATACAGAGTGCAGCATTTCCATGTGCTCTTTGAATTTCCTTTGTGATTGAATCTCTTAAACAGATACTTTGTCACAGGGCCTGATTAAAAAGCATTTGTTTTATGTATTGATTTTCAATATTCAACTCATCCAGCATGCAAGTTTCATTCTTTGTTTGGAAACTGATGAAGTGAGCACCAACTGACTCCCTATCTACATCTCCCCAACAATCAACTCAGGCGTTAGAGTATCTGTTCAAGTTCATCGTCCAGTCTCGTATCCTGTACTCAAGAGCCACCTGTGGGATGGAGGAGGAGCAGTTCCGAGCCAGCATCCAAGAGCTTTTCCAGTCGATCCGCTTTGTCCTGAGTCTGGATAGCCGCAGCTCAGAGAATCTGGTGTTCACACAGGTCAGACGCTTCACGCTTCAAACTACTCTCAAAATCCCCCTTATGTCACCTGCTCACCAGCCATTTTTATCTTTTGTTATAATTTTTTTTTGTAATTTTCAGTTTTATTCACTCTCAGTTTGCATTCATATTTCATTGCTTGAGTTTGTTAACTTCTTTTATTCCTGTGACTTTTATTTGTTGTGTTTTTTTGATTGATGCTTCCATCCTTCACTGCCACTGTTGAGCCCTCCTTGGCTTGATTTTTGGACAGTCTAGGGCTTTCATCAGCTGCATGCCTCTCTGTGTTCATGCTCCTGGGCTCTCGTCCTCCTCAGTAAGTGACAGCGCCCCCTTGTGTTTGTTCCACAATGCAGCAGATGCTGCACAACCTGACCCTGGATCTGAAAGATTAGATGTTTTAATTTGAGAGTAAATATAAAATTAACTAAACCGTTTTGTGCATCAACACATTTGCTGGATTCCTTTGAGTTTCGGCTTAATTTGTTTTTTCATTTTATGTGTGTATGTCATGGAGAAAGGCCTTTTCATTCATTTGTATTATGACTTTCAGTTTATTTGTAGCATCTTTGAAACTGAATTTTTGTTCCCTATGTATTCTACTAATTGCAGCTCTGTGTTTTGTTTCCCTCTCAAGGCAGCGCTGTTGAACAGCTTCCCTGATATCTTTGATGAGCTGCTGCAGATGTTCACTGTTCAGGAGGTAGCTGAATATGTCAGGGGCACCCTAGGGAGCATGCCCAGCACAGTGGACATTGGCCAGTCTATGGATGTGGTCAAGCTGCAGTCTATTGCTCGCACAGTCGAGAGCCGCCTCTTTTTCTTCCCCGGTGAGACAATTGTGAAGGTTTTAAGAAAATGTTTTTCTCTGAAGATGACAGAACAGCATGGTCTGACAGTTTCAGCCCATGCAAATCTAATGTGCGTAAAGTGTGTTTTTCGTTTTATATTCAGTTTGCTTCCTTCTTTTCTTTCCCCTTTTGCCAGAATCTCGTAGTATATTGTTGCCAGTGGTTTTACATCACATCCACCTGCATCTACGCCAGCAGAGGGAGCTGCTCATTTGTTCTGGGATCCTGGGCAGCATTTTTTCAATAATCAAGACAAGCTCAATGGTACAGATCCCTGTTCTCTGTGCATACTTAACACATACTGACGTATTGTATGCTAATGTTTTTTAGTTGCGCTGCATCCGTCAGTTTACTCCTTTGGTTTTTGTTTTCAGGAGTCTTCTGTTCAGGAGGAGGTGGAGATGATGGTGGAGAGCTTACTGGATGTGCTGCTGCAAACTCTTCTGTCCATCATGAGCAAATCTCACTCTGTGGAGACATCCAGAGGACAAAGATGCCCCCAGTGCACTGCTGAGATAACGGTAAACTGTCGCGCAAGCGGCATCTTTGATGGACAGTAAAAATAAAATCCATTTAGTTCATCTTTTTCTTCATTAACCTTTCTGTGCCTGCGATGTTCTTGCATGCAGGGGGAGTATGTTTCCTGTCTTCTGTCCCTGCTCCGGCAGATGACGGAGATCCATTTTCACCATCTACTCAACAACTTCCACAGCAAGGAGGAACTAAAGGTGGGAAACTCTCTGAGTCTCAAAGCTTTGTGCAGTGGCCTATTTACTACATTTCAGAACTGCATACTCTTTCTTAATATATTCCTCTGCAGGAGTTCCTGTTGAAGATCTTCTGCGTGTTTCGCAATCTGATGAAACTGACTATCTTCCCCCGTGACTGGAGTGTCATGCGGCTCCTAACCAGTCAGTGAGTCTGCTTTTTCCATTTCTATCATGCAGTCTTTGTCCCAGAGATGGTAAGGGAATACAGCCAACCATTAGATCAGGCTTTCTTCAGATAATCCTACTCTGAAGGTGACGCTTGTGTTGCAAAATGTTTCATCTATTTTTGGCACCTAGCTCATTTTGTAAGCTGACAGGGTAATGTTTGCTTTCTGCAGTATCATCGTAGTGACAACACAGTTTCTGTCTCCGGCACTGCACAAGAACTTCTCAGATGCAGATTTTGATTTCAAGGTGCGTGTTAGGAGAGCAGCTAGTGCTCACTACACCATGAAGCCACACAGCAGCTAACTAGCGCAATTTAAATGTCATTCAGTGTTGCGTTTCTTTACTTTTGTTTATAATTCTTTGTCTGTCAGGTGTGGAACTCCTTTTTCAGCCTCACTGTGCTGTACATCAACCAGCCCAGCCTGCAGCTGGAGTCATTAGGTCCTGCAAAGAGAAAGAAAGTCCTAGATAAGTAAGAGTTTTTTAATTGTGTGTGCTTTCTTCCAAGCATCGTGTTAATTATGTCATTTTCGACATTTGATCTCTTTTTGCTGTTCTATTTGTAGGTATGGTGACATGAGAGTTATGATGGCATATGAGCTCTTCAGCATGTGGCAAAAATTAGGTTTGTGATGCCCACTTTTAGCACAGACACATACATGTATCACTAACAATTACACTACTGTACAAAATTCTCAAGCCATTCCTCATTTCTGTTTATTTTGATAGGAAAACTGGGAATTGGGTGGAACGACTTATTGAAACGTGCAAAAATCCATGAAAAATAGTGACTATAAGGCAAAAACAGAGTTTTATAGTTACAATGTGCTTGAAAGGCAGTATTTGGTATGACCACCTTTACTCTTCAGCACAGCCTGAGCTCCTGAGAATAGTTCTCCAGGCTTTTTGAAGGACGTTCAAAGCTCTTCTTTGGATGTTGGCTGGTTTTTGTTCCATTCTTTGTCACGATGATCCCACACTGCTTCAGTAATATTGAGGTCAGGGCTCTGGGGAGGCCAGTCCATGACTGATAATGTACACTTTTACTTCATTGACAGTGTGTTTGGGATCATTTTCAAGTTGAAAAATGAAGCCTAAGGCAATCAGAAGCATTTTAGATGGTATTGTGTGGTGGAATAAAACTTGACTGCACTTTTCTGGCTGCACCACCAGCTGAAATGCGGTCCCAAATCATGACAGATTCTCCATGTGTTTTAGAATTGCCTGTAGACACTTGCTGTTCTACCTTTCTCCTGACCTCCTCTGTACATATTGAAAGCAATTTGAACCAGAAGTTTCATTTGGATTAAGCACTCCATGAAACTTGTGGCCACTGATGCATTGATGTCAGGTGTCCTCCACTTGACCAATTTCCTCAAATTCCACTAAAAAACTCACCATTTTCTCATATACCAAGTTTGCAGCTAATAGCTCTTTGGGATTCACCTTGCTAGCAAAACAATATAGTTTAGGCCCATCAAACTGTGGTATTTTTTGTAGCTAACAAAAGAAATTAGAACAAGTGTGTTTTTGTGACATGCTTCTAGCAACAACATGCATAAAAATACAGTTTAGAACTGATTGTATGCTAAGTTGTTGTTGTGTAGAAACAACAGAGGTTCATTCTTTGAATCAGGCATGTTTTTTTATGCTTGAAAAACCAAGTGTTAAGTTACTTAACATCTGTTTACATCCCTGCAACCCTGCATCCAATTTAGAGTTGGGGGGTTGCTGGAGCCTATGCTAGCTAACATAGGGTAAGAGGCTGTGTACACCTTGAAGAGGTCACCAGGCTGTGGCAGGGATAACACAGACACAGACAACCATTCAATGACCAATTAATAGGGTTGCCAACCGTCCCTTAAAATACGGAATCGTCCCGTATTTCGAAACAAAAGTACACGTCCCGTATTGAGCTAATAAGGGACGCACTTTGTCCCGTAATACAGTGAGAATCAAAAGTAGTCTATAACTTTTAATGGAATTAACGCTTTGTTTGAAAACATAATTCCCAGCCCCTCTCCTGCTTTGTGACCAATGAGCTGACAGCACACTTACGAGTATGACAATTCAGATTACCACTCATCTCATTGGTCGAGGAAAGGTCGCTTACGGAGAAAATACCGGAAGACAACAAATGACCACAACAAGAAGCATGGCCAACAGGGAAACAAACGCAGACACTGCGGTGCAAGTCTCGGACGACAGTAAACCTAAAGCTGGGCAGACACTGTGCAATTTTTTTCAGTCACGTTATTCAGCTCCTGCTCAAACTGCACGATTGACTCGCAGTTGGTAGGTCACGATGCAGGTCTCACACTATACCGCCCGATGCTCTGATGCGACCTGAGTGCTCACACTGTGCCTCCATAAAATGAAGGTTATAACAGAAAATCTGTCGCGCTCTCTCTCTCCGTCTTACACTCACACAGACACACACACCACCACCATCAACTTTGCTAAATTGCTAATGAAAAACATTGATCAGGCAGCTGTGAATGAGCAGCAATGTAAATCCAACTATTTTCACGGTTGTTGTGGTCGTGATAATTTTGTGATGCCACATCGAAAAGGCTCGGATGAGCTTTCCAAAGTTCTACAAGTTGTGCCTCCATCGCTTGTGTCCAGATCACAGGCTGCACAGCCGTGCTGCTCCATCTTTTACACCAACGTTTACGTGTTTGCGCGCGAGCAGTGTGAGCGGCTGTGGTGAGACCCTCACGAGCGATTGATGATCGGGAGCTGGTCGTGAGGTGTTAATCACTTCTCGTTACCCCACGTATACTACACGATGCACGATGAAGGCCAAAATCGGCTCAAAATGGGCCTAAAACTGCACAGTGTAAGCCCAGCATTAGAGCAGCAATGTTTGTTCCCCTCAGAGAAAGGGAAGAATGGGAAAAGGAAAACACCTGGCTGGAAAAAGTTAATATGGGCATGTGCAGTGAATATCAGCGCTATGTGGCCAGAAGTGTGATAATATAATTTATTTTGTGTAATAAACAACTGCAAGGATAGATGATTACAACAAATTGATGACTAATACATAAAAGTAATACATAGATGAATAATGATGATGAGTTATGATGCGTAATCATGGGAGCAAGTGGGTTTACAAACAGGAGCAGCTGATTAGCATTAGAAAAGCTGAAATAATACCTCAACTGAAGCCAATTGTACTAAATGCACTAAATGTGCACTGTTACAAGAATGTTTTTCTTTCTATTGTTTTCTATTATTTTAAGTTAAGCAGGACAGAGTTCTTTTAAAGAAAGATTTACTTATATTCTCAAAAGTTAAGCATGACAGGCTTCTGTTTAAGAAGGAGACCTGTTTTATTGTGTTAATGTTGTCATTTTGAGCTAAAAATAAATGGCTAAATGATCATTTGTTTCACATGTGTTCATATCACAAAGAATACACATCTACTTAAATCAAATTCAAGTCAAATGGTTAAAAAAATAATTTCACACACAAAAAAAGAGCTAGAAAATTCACCACACTGGGAAGGGTGAAGACAATTGGGTCGCCCGGCCCTGGCCACGAGGTGTCCCTTATTTATTTTTCAGGGAGTTGGCAACCCTACCAATTAATGTAACCCCACTAACCACATGTCTTTGGACTGTGGGCGGAAGCCGAAGTACCAGGAGAGATCCCACACAGATACAGGGGAAATATTCAAATTCCACAAAATCCAGCAGGTGATTGGTAGATTTACACCCAGGACCTCCTTGCTAGGAAGCAACCAGGCTAACCACCATGCCACCCAGAAAAAAAAGGGATTTCTCAGAATGTTTTTTGAAAATGTACAAGTACAGTGACTGGAAAAAACATGAATGACAGAGCAGCTGATGCCCAAAGAAGAACTATTAAACACCCTCAGAAAACCTGGAGAACTATTGCTCAAGACCACTTTAAAAAAGTAAAATAAGTTCGGCTACTTCATAGCAAAGTATAAAGAAATAAAAGGTGGCTCAAGACTTTTCACAGTACTACGTATATCCATGAAATTAGTGCAAACAAACTGGTCTGTCTGTATGAATCTTCTTAATCCAGGAGACAATAAGCCACACTTCATCCCAGGAATGATGGGTCCCTTCCTTGGTGTTACGCTGGTTCCACAGACCGAGGTTCGAAATATTATGATCCCAATTTTTCATGACATGATGGATTGGGAGCAGAGGAAAAATGGAAACTTCAAACAGGTAGCATAATTATGACATTGCACTATGAAATGAACCCATTGTTAGCTTGCAGCGATGGACAGGCTCTTTGTCACATAACATCTTTTGGCTGAATGTGTTTGTGCTTGTGTAGGTGGAGGCAGAGCTGATGGATAAGCTGGACAGCATGGTGTCGGATGGGAAAGGCGATGACAATCACAGAGAGCTCTTCAGCCTGTTGTAAGCATCAAACCCGTGTTTAGCGAGCCTGTGTAGTGATATTCAGGATAATGCCACTCTATTAGTATTTCCTTCTAACACGCTTCTTTTTTGTTTTGTCGTCACCCGAGGACCCAACTGTTTGGTCCGTATCCAAGGTGAATGGACTGGCAGACATATTTATTCATATGTGTTGCATTTCTGTGCTCATCGCCTTTGGTAAAAATGCTTTAATGTATTTTCTGTGCAGCCTGCTGGAGAAGATTGAGCAGGAGACCTGGAGAGAAACAGGAATCTCATTTGTCACATCAGTCACAAGACTTGTTGAGCGAATACTAGATTACAGGTAGGCTAAAATGTAGTTGTCATCTTAACTATGTTGCTTTCTAATAATAAATCCCAGAGCAATAAGAAGTAAACACGTCATATTTATAGGGACTGCATGAAAGGAGATGAGATGGAGAACAAGAAAATTGGTGGCTCTGTCAATCTTATGGTGAGAAGTTTCATGAGTTTTTATTCTGGATTTTATAAAAGCATATATTAATATTTTCAAAATTGGGGAGACAAATTCACCATTCGTGTTTATTTTGAAAATCAGAACTTCTACAAATCAGAGGTCAACAAAGAAGACATGTACATCCGTTATATCCACAAGCTGTGTGACCTGCATCTCCAAGCAGAGGACTTCACAGGTACCTGAGATATTTAATGGAATATCCTTTAGAGTTTGCACATGAGAATTAAATAAATGCAACAAAAAAATGCAAGATTTGACCTTCTCTCTTTGCCTCTGTGCAGATTTTAATTCAACTGGAGTGCAAAAAAGTCTCTTTTATGCCAGTCTGAGATACTGACCTTTCATATTGCTGTTTTATGACTGCACAGGACAATGATGCAAGCAGCAGAAGGGAGGATGCTATTGCTGTGTAGTCATAATTTGCAACTTTGTGGACTGTTGTTATTAGCCTGCTAGCACTACCCCCACAGTTTTTAGCCACACACACAAGTGAATTGTTCCTGGTGAAATTCAGTTTGACTTCATGTTCAGGAGAGCGTGTACACGTGCATACCCTTTGATGGACGTCTCCTTCATGCTCCAGTTGATTTATTACTCCTGCACATGAGACTTTACATACTTACTAGCTTTGCTTCACATAGTTGGGGTTTTTTGTTGCCTAAGAAGAATGAGCTATTGAGCAGGTAGCTGCAGTGAGTCAGCTTTCAGCATCTGACACTCGGGGATCGTCCTATTCAAACTGGGGGAAACTTCACTACAGCTGACTGGATTCTTTGTTGGGCTGCAGATGAAGAAGATAATAGAGAAACTAATGGTGTGCTAAAAACAGAGACATCACACAAGTGTAACGACACCCATGGTTAAATAGATAGCTTAATATCAGGTAGAGATAATTATGTGCTGTTAGCTTAACATTAAGAAGTCAAACTATTGCATGGCGGTTGTACAGCCAGCTTTTTTATGTAAGTTGTAAATGTGAGATTTATATCACATTTATCCATTTTATTTGGAGAAGAAGGGGCTTTACAGTACATTTACGATGCGGTAATGTCACTTTAGTCACATAAAGCAGAAATCAGGGGAAGTTGTCGCGTAATCTTACTGTGTAAATGGCTTGTGTGAGTAAAGCTTTACTCACATTATCTCACATTATCAGCAGTGGTGTTATTGTGTGCGCATAAATGCTGCCAAATGTGACTAATTGAATTCAATCTTATTCATTGCCGCTTACGTAAAACAAACAACAGGCAGCTGGGAAAATGACCAAAACACATTTAAGTGTCCAGCAGAGTTGGGTGTGATTGCACATGTGGTTATTGTGTGAATCAGAACCAACATTAAAAAACCTTGCTTTTTTTTTTCCAAAATATGATTCAATTCAGAAGGTGGGATCAGCGGGTACAGTGGGTTCGTAGTGCTGGAACACTTACTTCTTTTTTTTTTATTATCAGTTAATCTGCCAATTTATGTGTTTACCAGATTAATCATTCATTATGTAAAAAGTCTTCTTTGGACACAAAGGATAATCAGCATAAAATGGATTTTAGTGGAAGTCTAGTGTTGGTTGAAAATTCAAATAGTCCAACCAACACTCAGAAACTCAAGGAAACTTAGTTTATCATTTCATAAGACAAAAATCAGCAAATTGTAACAACTGAAAATCTTTTTGAACTAATAATTTCAGTTGTACTTTATGTGACATTACACCTACCAAAGTGTGTTGACTTTTTCACAATTAACAAAGAGTCCATAGTGGAGACAACTCACTATCTATTTGTTTAGTTTAATAAAAATTTTTTATACTCCTCACGGTCAGAAAAATAAACAGAGAGTTGTTCATTTCATACTTAAAAAAGTATAAATACTGGCTGTATAAATACAGGGGCGTGCTGGGTGTTTTATATATATATATATATATATATATATATATATATATATATATATATATATATATATATATATATATATATATATATATATATATATATATATATATATATAAAAACACCCAGCACGCCCCTGCGGGCGGTTTATCCTTCAAGCTCGGGTCCTCTACCAGAGGCCTGGGAGCTTGAGGGTCCTGCGCAGTATCTTAGCTGTTCCCAGGACTGCGCTCTTCTGGACAGAGATCTCCGATGTTATTCCCGGGACCTGCTGGAGCCACTCGCCTACATATATATATATATATATGTATACGTATATATATATATATATGTATATATATATATATATATATATATATATATATATATATATATATATATATATATATATATATATATATATATGTACAGACTTAGTTATTTAATAAGTGATGCAGAAGATTCTACGATGTCTTTTAACTCAACAAGACCGAGGCCTATTAACTTCTCCTCAGTGATCACAATTGACTTATTGGACACGACTAAACAATTCAATATGCAGCCGAAATCTGAAACTGCCCACACGGAGAGGCCAAACGCCTTCTAGAGAAAAGGTTTATGGTCAGTTGAGACAAAGATTGATCTCCAATCTACAAGCTACAATTGGCTACAATGACAAGAGACATGTTTGGACAAGTAAAGGTGAGGCTTCAGACCTAAGAACACTACAACGCCAAGCATGGTTGTGGTGGCATCATGCTCTGAGGCTGTTTTACTGCCAGTGGTACTGTTACATTAGACAAAATGAATGAAATAGCAACCTCACCTCAAATCAACTTGGACATAATTGGTTATTCCAACAGGACAATGATCCCAAACACACATGAGTATTGGTTTTGGAATGGATAAAGCAGGCTAACATTAAACTTCCTAAAAAATTAATTGATTACCCTTAAAAGCCAGATCTGTGCCAGGAAGCCAACCAATTTAAATGGTCTCTGCCATTCTGCCAAGAAGAAGGGTCCAACTAGAATTACATTTACCAAATATTAGCAGAGGTGTATTTCAGCCTATGAATATACTTTTGGTCTTGCTTGAATTAGAGAAAATCCAAAATGAATTCAAACTTGTGCACACAATTCTTGTTTTGTTTTTTTTAAACTCATTAAACATGTTGTATGCTGCGCAATTAGTAAACCCTGGAAAAAAGAATGATTCAAAGAAACCATTAAATCCCAAAGTTGCCATGACATCCATGCCCATGATTAGTCAGCTTCAGTCAAAACTATATTATAGGTCTGATATGGTGTTAACTGTGCAGATGCTCCCTGTAGTCTGACTGCTTTTAAACAAAACCATGATTATCAGGGGAGCTTAGGTTCATCCGACTGTTTTATGTCATACATCATCTGTTCACAAAAACTGGACAAAAAAATGTAACTGTGCCTAAAGCCTTTGGGTTTTTACTTTTATAGAAGGTAATCTCAATTTTTTTTCATACCCTCTTGACAACAGAGGCAGCCTTCACCCTCCTGCTGTACTGGGAGCTGTTACAGTGGGAGGACCGGCCCCTAAGGGATTTTCTTCACTATCCCTGTCAGAGCGAATGGCAACGTAAAGAGAACCTGAGTCGTAAAATCCTCCACTACTTCAACAAGGGCAAGGCAAGTGAATATTTTTTATACCTTTCCTTTGTCTCCTGCTCCTGTTTCCGCTGACTTAAATCCAGTGTTTCATGCAAATGTTAAAGGCCTGTAATTTCTGACCTGTGCTAACCTCTGACTGCACTGCAGCGGAGCCTCCAGCAGCGAGTCAAATGAGGAAATGAAGTAAAGGCTGAGTTAACTTTATAGTGATGGATTGATATTACTAGGTCGTGCTGGACAAGTCACATTTGAAGCTAAATCAACTTAGATAAATGAAAGCGACATTCAATTTTATAGCTTTTTTTTTTTGCTTTTTGTTCAAAGGGCTGTTTGTTCTCATCTGCAGTGCAGCTGCTCCCAAGTATAATCAGATTTCTCCCTCATTAAATCTGGGAGTGAGTCAGAGTCTTGTAGTGCTTCTATTCAATGTTTTTCCCAAGTTTTTAGTGTGTTTTACATCTTTTGCCAGCCCCAGTAATTGCATATCTCCTCTTATTTTTCATAAGTTAGTCCTGCATGCTTCTGTTAAACTAGAATTCAGAGGGGCGAAAGAAGCACTAACCCTTCACCCAACCCTGCAGTGTAAAACCATGCTGTATAAAAGCTTTAAAATGTAATTTCATTACTTATTAGCATTTTAAACTGTAATTGTGTTATTATTACCAGTATAGGCTCTTTATGAATATTTCTGTAGAGCATTAATGCTGTGTTAGGTGGGTAGTGGAGCTACTGTTCTACTATTCTATGCAATCTTCAGTTGTTACATCTTTTTACTGTTTACTGTGCAACCCAATCATCATATGTGGAAAATCATTGCAACTAAAACCAGTTAAATTAAGTTAAGAGTTCTCTGTGCTAAAGTAAACACAGACTATCATAATACAAATACAAACATGCTGCCTTTGCACGCAGCAGCGAGGGTCAGATTTCTGTTCAAATGTGATTTGCTTCCCAGAATCATTCCTCCCTGGCTGGTATTCATCCACCAAATTGAATTAGTTGACTGGTGTTGCTGCTTTGGAGAGGACAATGCCCTCTGGACTCTGGGAGCAGCTGAGAAAGAAATAAAAGTGGCCTCCTTCATTAAATCAGTGTTATTGCTGCTCTCGTTTAAAAAGGGAAGCTGTTCTTTACCTGCTGCTGCATTTGTTACAGTTCATACACGGCGAACAGAAATCTGTATCTGTTTAAAGGAAAGCTTGTGAAATAAATGATGAGACTTAGAAAAATGTTTCTACTGTGTATGAATCAGAGAGAAAACAGCTAAGCGAGGTTACGTTTTTAGATCTTTAATACTATGCTCGTCTTTTCCTCTCGTTTAAGCACAATTTTAACACATTTTAAATGTATTTTGTAACACATTTAAAATAAACTATGCTAACCACCTTCACTTTCATACACCGCTCTGAAAAGAAATGTGACTAATAATGCTAGTTTATTTAGCAGCAACAAATTGTATCTATTAAACATTCATAGCATAATTACAATAACACAATAATAGAAAGGGCTTTGCAAAGCAAATAGATTATAATTAAATAAATAGCTTAAAAAACACAAATAAAACAAGGATTAGGAAATTGAAGAAACAGTGGGAATAATATGACAGGTTAAATGAAGAAATAAAAAAAATGATAGATGAGGAAAAAAGCAGATTTAATAGAGTTTGGCGAAGTGGTTTAAAATTATATGCAGTTTGCTGCAGTTCAGTTCTCCCGGTAAGAGTTTCAGCTTTTACATCATTGCAATTTGAATTGTCTAACATGAGATGACTCAAAAGTCTTCACATGAATGAAAAACATAAAAAAGTTCAATTAACCGAATACAGTTTTGCAATAATAACATAGAAAATAAGAGTTGACTAATCCTAACTTTACTGCATAAAACTAATACTCATACTTTTTTTTTCATATTTCTTTTAATCCACCAGATAATTTTTTTCAGTGTAGATCTCAGTAAAGCTGCTCCTGCTGCTGGTAATGAAAAATGATAAATGTAAGGTAAAACTGCCAGTAGATAGCAGACTCAGCAACACGTTCTATCACACATACCAATTAACTCTCTTATATGGAGAAATGGAAAAAACAATATTAATAAAAGAAAAAGAAAACCTGAAATCATAATGGTCTCTTTGCACTAATCTGACAATTTAGATGCTGAAATTGTTCCATTTAAAATCTTAATAACCTACAACCTTCCCAAAACACACTTTTAATGTTATGACATTTCTCTTGATTATTAAGGATAAATCAAGATTTATTCTCATTCAGCTTCATTTTATGACTTTGCAGTGCTGGGAATATGGAATCTCTCTTTGCCGGGAGCTAGCTTTCCAGTATGAGACTCTATATGATTATCAGAGCCTCAGCTGGATACGGGTAAGTCCCGCATGTTCCTCATTTCTGCTTTTATTAACAAACAAGCATCCTTTGTGATGAAGAAGGTGGTAGTGTTGACAGCTTCCTCCGTTATCATCATGCTCTGTTATTTGGTGTGACGCGTGCACAGCGGCAAACACAATGTCCTAATTACCTGTGCACGCCCACACTCCCAAGAAAATGGAGTCAGCTCAGTAATGTGTGTGATTGCTCGATTATTCATCTTGACTCTTTTGCATTTTTTTCATTCGGTGACAGAAAATGGAGGCAGCATACTATGACAACATCATTGAACAGCAGAGGATTGAACCGGAGTTCTTTCGAATGGGCTTCTATGGCAGGAAGTTTCCTTTCTTCCTCAGGGTAGGACTTTCCAAATCCAGTCTGACACAGATATAATCCTGCCCATGTGTTCAGATGTGCACTTCCACCATTGCTTTAACTGCAGTAGGCTGTGCAAGATGAGAAGTTAAAAAGTAAGATTGTTTACCAACCATTACTACCAAATATGTCATGGCCATCCTGACAGATTTTAGGGTGATGCATTAATTTCTTCTAATCTAAGTAAGTCTGCCCAGTGCGGTCCTCTGACAACAGATTTATTTGCACTCATTGCCTTGCCTGTTACCCTTAGTTAAAGTAGCTATAATCTTTTTGTTTTGTTTTGTTTGTTTTTTTGTGAATGTATTAAAGAACACTGTGAAAATTATCCTAGAATTATCACCTAAATCTCTCATCCCTGAGGGCTTTACAGAGGCTTGTTTAGTTGTCTGTCCTATTACTTTGCTCCCTGTCACTTCTTTCATACACTACAAAGACCATAAGTATTGGGCTACTCATTCATTACACCTACAGGAGCTTGAAATCCATGCATGAAACTCCCATGCACAGTTTTTGTGTTAATATCAATGCCAGACGAGGTGTGGAGCTCAGCAGAGCACTGGTGAATTTTACACACTTGGTGACCCCACTATGTTGCCTGCAACTTTGCTGAGTTGCTGTGGTTCCTAAATGCTTCCACTTACAGTTTATTGGGGAATATCTACGAAGGAAGGCATTTCACAAACTCACTTGTCTTACCAGCGACGTCCTATTATTGTACCACACTCACTCAAATTCAGTGAGTTCATTAGAACAACCCATTCTTCCACAAATGTGGTTAATTTTGTAATTTGCTTACTTCAATGTTCAGTAGCTATAAAGAGTTAGGTCTGCGCTTGGTTTTAGTTAGTAGATAGTCCACTAACTGAAAAACCACTGTATGCTTTTCAGTTAGTCGCCTATCTACTGCTGCACATAAACTATACGGACACAAGTATTCAGCCTCTTAATCTTTAAATTAAGACGTTCTCAGTCCACTTGTCACTGATGTATAAAATGAAGCATCTATCCATTCAGTTTGACTCTACAAACTTCAGATTATATATTTATAGTCTGACGAGTGCACTGGAAATCCAACCATACGCCCTTTCTTGAAATGTAATTTATTTGTGCAATACCACCTAAATTTAATAGTAAATCAGACAGTACTTGAAAGAATTAAGCAATGTCCAGAGGAATGCCTCACTTAAACTCTGAGAATCATTTGCAGCAGATTCTCAGCAACATTTCGGTCTTATGTCTTTTCTCTTTCTCCAGAACAAGGAGTTTGTCTGTCGTGGGTATGACTATGAACGGCTGGAGGACTTTCAGCAAAGGATGCTGGGGGAATTTCCGCAAGCCATCGCCATGCAGCATCCAAACATTCCAGACGACACCATCCTGCAAAGTGACGCTCAGTGTATCCTGGCAGTTTCACTATGGCTAAAACGACTTCATTATTTTTTCTTTAGAGTGAGAGACCATTACAACATCAGTCCGCAGATGTTCATATTGCATTGAGTCATTCGAAAAGCAGTAACCAGATTTATTTTGCATTTTTGCCTGGTAGATTTAATGACTTGAAAAGCAGCGCGATTGCTCCACGTGTTGTGCATTTTATTGGCTTTTGATTACTCTGCTAAGCATTTGAGTGTTGTTATTAGAGATTATTACAGATTAAATACTGAACTAAACACTGAAGTTGATTTCCAGGGTCACACAGGAAAAACTAAAGCTCTGTCTAAGTATTTCTTTTGAACATCCCCTCTGCTCTTCCTCCTCAGTGAATATGCATGTATGTCGGACTTTGTCTGTCACTTCCTTGACACTTGGCTTCTAGACTTGCAGATCTATGCGGTGACTCCAGTGTCAGACATTTCTGATGTGCCTCAGCTGGAACGTGTGCCTGAGAGGATCAAGAGTTTCTACCGCATAAACAATGTCAGCCGCTTCCACTATGACAGACCTTTCCACAAGGGGCCCAAGGACCGCGAGAATGAGTTCAGGGTACGTTGAGCCCGCAGTGCCAGCTCAGCCCATTTCTGACTCACTGTTTAGTTTTTTTTACATGAAAATACTGAATATGGCTGTAACGCTATTATAAAACGCTATTATAAAACAATGAAACGGATCCAACTCTGTGGAAATTGCAGTGTAATTATGCAGACATTTTTTCATTTAAGAGACATAAGCAGGTATAGGTGACGTAAGCAAGTGCAACACTTAAGGTGGCCACAGGGGAGTGCCTACAGCTCTTAGACAATAACGCCTTTAAAGCCCTTTAATGCCTTTAAATTTCTCTGCTACGTAATTGAAGATAAATATAATTAGATTTACTTTATTATGAGCTATGAGAAAAAATTGCAACAAAGTTAAACCAAGTGTTAATAAGATTTTTAGTATTAAATCTGGTCAGCTAAAGTCAATATTGTCACATTTGCCGCATTATTATTTGAGACACATTCTGGTTTAATAGTTCTTCTGTGTGGAGTAAATTGAGTTTGTAATATCAGGTTTTTATTCAAATATGACTCGCTTGTGTAGCAACAGTCACTGAATAAAATGTGACCACATCAGTCGTAATCACTGCAAAATTGAATAATGCGTGAAGAGGAAAAGCAAAACTGCACTAGCATGAAATAATTATAGGCACATAACATATATAGATACAAATAAATATACACTCATCAGCCACTTTATTAAGTACATCTCGTTAGTACCAGGCCTTCAGAGCTGCTTTAATTCTTTGTGGCATAAATTCAATAACATACCTCAGAGATTTTGACCCACCTTGACATGATAGCCTTTCCTGAATGATATACAGCAAATGATACAACGATGAAACTGCCTGCCTATCTTATGTATGAATTTGGTTCCTTCTTAACATTTTCAGATCACTCAGTGCAGCATGTGACACAGTAACGGTTTAAAATGTGCTGAAACCCAGCAGCTCCTTTGGATATAATTCTCTTCATACATTTGGGAAATAAATTCTTAATAACCTCAAAATCTGTTTGAATGTATCTGCTGGAAATGTCTTTTCCCACGCCAGTCTTATTTACTTTCTGAACCATAGCTGCTCTGTTCCTTTTTGACTCCCAGCCAGGGCGAAATGTCACCATCAAACGATGAAGCGAAATGTAACAGCGCACAGAGGCCGTGGTAAAAAAAAGTCAGTGATGAATAATGGTCTGATATTTAGATCGGCAGTTTCTGAAATAGTCAGGCCAACCCATTTGGCACCAAAGACTATTACAAAGTCACTTAAATCATCTTTCTCCCCCATCCTGATGCTCGGTTTAAACTTCAGTAGCTCATTTTGCTTAAATGAACACTTTAGCATGTGTGCCTAACAAAGTGGCCGTTCAGCCTATGTATTGGCTTAATACAACAATAATAAAAGAAGAAAGTCATCTTGACAGGTGGTGAAAAGCATTCATTGTATCAAGTTAATAATTTCATGATATATTTAAAGTCCTAACCACTTAATCTTATTTCACTTAATCTTTCAGATTTATTTCAACTAAGTTTGAAACACAACATTCGGGATCTTATTATCACCAAACAGGATCATAACAGTATCAGATTATAAGAGGCTATCTGTACCAAAAAAGGAATTTAAAGAAGGTATTTTCTATACTGCAAAATTCTGTTTTCTCAAAATAAGATGTTTACATGTGCATAACACAACCAGAATACTCTGACTGTGAGTACTGTAATACTGGATACTACATGTACATAAGGTAAGATAAAAAGAAAAGAAGAAATCAATTTCCCTTAAATTATAACTTTAACAGTCAGTAAATTAATACAGTTGTTTAACTTTTGCTGCTGTTGTTTTTATTGTTGTTATTTTACCTGCCATTTCTATCTCGATGCTAACAATGCTCAAATCCCTACAACCTTCAGGGCTTAAGAGGCTTGTAGGTATGATGCTGTTTGTCCTGACACAGTAACCCAAATTCAGAACCACACCACACAGGAATTCTCACTAGTCTGAAATGACCTATATCGTACTCTACAACACGGTGCTGAATAGTTTGCCAGCCCAGTATCTCTTATACACTGTCGGGTCTCCACTCGGTTTTCTTTTATATTAGTCTAGCAGATGTGGCTAATATGAGATGGCTTCTTTGTCCACATGTTTAACAGAGTCTGTGGATTGAGAGAACAACCTTGATCCTCTTGCGTCCTCTCCCTGGTATCTCCCGTTGGGCAGAGGTCGAAAGGAGAGAAGTGGTAAGGAGCTCAAACGTTCTCTCACTCACCTTGTATCGTACACATTACCTAAAGGCCAGTTTTCTGTTAACATTTAAAGGCCATCTCCTCTTTCATCAAAGCTCAGAGTAAATATCTGTATTTATTTCAAGGTGGAGGTCAGCCCTCTGGAGAACGCTATTTACGTGGTGGAGAATAAGACCCAGGAGCTGCGGACTTTGATTAGCCAGTACCAGCACAGGCAGCATCATGGGAACATCAACCCGCTCAGCATGTGCCTCAATGGGGTCATAGATGCTGCTGTGAATGGAGGCATTGCCAGATATCAGGAGGTACTGCTGTAGGGCTGAGGGAGAGGGGAGAGAGGATGGCAGAAATGATGAATGATGAATTGGCGTTGTGAGAGAGATCTTTATTTTTTGCCTCACCCTCTACCACAGGCGTTCTTTGATAAAGACTACATCAGCAGTCACCCAGAGGATACAGAGAGGATCTCACATCTGAAGGATCTAATGCAGGAACAAGTCAGGCTGGGTTTAAAAAGTTCAAAATATACGTTAACTGTATGTTAACCATAACATATGGTTATGAAACCTTCAGGTCACTATTGATTCCTCTGATTTCATCATCAGGTGCACATTCTCGGAGTAGGGCTGGCTGTTCACGAGAAACTGGTGCATCCAGAGATGCGTCCTCTGCACAAAAAGCTTGTGGACCAGTTCCACATGATGAGAACAGGCTTACACCACGTGAGTAGAGTGACACGTGACTCAAACTATACGCCAAGTGTGTTTCAGTGCATTAAGTTTATAAGTAAGTGTATGCGTGAGCAGTGTAAATATTCAGAGCAGTATATGGTTGGGTCCCAGCAGGGTCTGCCTGGCGTGGATCGATTTGGACCTGCGGGGTGCCCAGGGGTTAATTCTCCCAGAGGCATCCTCTCCTCCCACAGCCACATGAGCCCTGAGAGCGTGCGGCTCATGCACAGACACAGGTCAGTCGTGGTGCTCTTCTAAGCTAGCTTAGAGATTCATTTGGTGTTTTAGCCTCATAATTTCCAAACCTTCAAAACAATACCCAGGGCAGCTGTATGAATTTATGCGCTATGTTATGACCGTGATGTGAATCTACAATGCAGTATGAGCCAAACTCTTGAAATTAACACCAAATGCCCTCTGAAATAAATCTGTACAGGCTGTAAAAGAGGCATAAAAATGCAAAATGATTAAACAAACACAGAGATAAATGTTTCAGTGATCTCAACCGTTATGTCTGTCCTGCAGTCCTCTAAACCTGCAGGGCTCGATCCGACACTCGTCCTCCTCCCTGTCCTCTCACACGTCGAGTGAGGCAGGAAACCTCGTCATCATGACCGACGGCCTGATGGGGGAGCACCCTGAGGAGGCATTACACATGCAGGTAGGAGTTGGATGACGTAAAAACGAACAAATACTGGTGGGAATGTGCTTCAGCTTGTAATAATTTGCGTTCTTTACAGAGTGCAACTCACATGAGATCCGATCTTTTGAGGATGTAAACTATAATCTAACTCTTTCACTTAATTGTTATTGTTTTGATGAACTTTTCTTTTCACAGCATTAATCATTGGTTTATTCTACAGAGTACAAAAGCACAAAAGACAAATAAAAGTTTTGTTTTGCAGCCAAGCCCTTCGTCCTCCAGCCTGAGCTCAATCCGCTCCAACTCTTCCCAGATTATTAACTCTGCCCCCTCAAGTGCCAGAGGTGAGGAACAAAGCAGAAAGTCACATCTGATAGTTACTACTGTATATTACCCATACTAACCATCCTGTAATAAGATGCTCACATAAATAAGCAACACTAGAAAGTAACAAGGCTGCAAAATTCTGCACTTTTATGACAACAAACATCTTTGTCTCTTACTTATTTGCAAATAGAAATCGTTTACTTGCGCGTCTTTTCTTTTGTCCAGGCTCTCCATCCTTACCCGATAAGGCCAAACACAACCGAGAAGTGATGATTCTGTTGCCGTCTCATCGCGAGAGAGCCAACAACTCCATGTACTACAACATGGCAGAGAATGGGCAGGTGGGGGAAATCTGCAGTCCCGTAATGCTGAATGAATATACAAACAAAAATGTGTTCTGTTTCTGTGTTTCTGATTCATTTTGTTCTTTTGCTTCATTTTATTTTTTCCAGAACAACCACATGCAGCGTGCCTTACTTCAGCAAGTTAGCCCCTGTAAGCCTTGTACTGATGTTCATATGACGCTACCAGAGAAAGGTAACATATATGAGCAGCAAACTAGCTATTTTGGTGCATAAGATGTTTGTGCTGTCTTAAAAAAAAGTTTTTGTATTCCCTTTCAGTCTTTCCCAACACTCCCAGTAGCTGGAGTCTGGATGGGGAGAACAGGGAGCAGATGACCTACATGCCAGCTTCTACCGGAGGGGTAATAATGCCCCCTGTCCCACCCAGGTCCTTCCCACCAGGTACTATTTCATTTTACTTCACAGTTATGCTTATCGAGGATTTCAGGGAATCTGTTTGGTTAGGGTACTACTCCTCATTGTCTATAATGATCTGGACTTTGTGGGCTTTTATTTTTTTATTCCTTTTCCTGACTTGAACTTCTCTTCACAGGACATTTCCTGATGCACTGTGATGCATTTCACCAACAGAACAGCGACCCTCCTCCTGCCCTGCCTGTCCGTTCCCTCCGAAAGGTACAAGCTTAAGAAAAACATCATCCACTTTGAATTTATAATTTTGTATTTGCCTGTTGTAGCAAAAACCCTGCCACATTAGGGACATTAACGCACACACTGTCAGATATGGTGACTAGTGTGCTTGGTTTCTTTATTATTTACACACTTTTATCACCGTCTTTTCAGACAGAGCCGGAGCTTTTTCAGGGCGCCAGCCGCTGTAGATTTCTGGCTGCCAAACCAAGTTCTGTGCAGTCACCTCAGTCTCAGTGCGCTACTGCATAAGTAGAAGAGACATGATTAGATAAGGACTGACAGTTTCCAGCCAGCCTCTCTTGGCACGGTCTTCTAAACCTTCTACTCCACCCCTCCCCTGCATCTGAGCCAAAGACCACACCCTGCTACCACACCTGCTTTGTTCAGGACGCATGACTTTCAACACTGGCAAATGTTTACTTTGTTTATTTTGATCTTTTGATTATTTGAGGTTTCTCCTATCCTCGATCCACTTTTAGATATCATCTTTACTCTTTTCCCCATTAAGATGAAATTTGACAACAGCTCTAAAAAGCACCCAAGAGGGAAAAAGTTAAAAGAGATATCAAGCCGAAATGTAAACGTTAAATGTAAACAACATTACTTTAAAAAAAGACACCCATGACATCCTCCCTCTTTCTCTTTCTCTTTCTCTTTCTCTAGTCTCCTCTCCACCCAATCCCTGGCTCTCCTACCAGTCCTCAGTCTGCTTTGGGAGGCAGTAACTCCACTCTATCAGGCAGCGCCAGCAGCGGTGTCTCCTCCCTGAGTGAGAGTAACTTTGGGGGTCAGTATCCTGATCCTGGACCCATCAGGAACGATGCCTTGGAGCCTCTTCCAAGTCACCTGTGGTCCCCACCTGACGAGTACATGGCGTCTCCCTACATGCACATCCACTACGGCGGAGGAGAAATCGACTCCATGGACCCGGTTCGCCCTTTCCACTACCGCAGCCCTGCGTCACACCCGCACAACCACCCGCACCCTCACGCTCATGCCCACCCAGGGCTGGACAGCCACTCACATGGGCCACCAACTCACCACCACGCCCCTACTCATGGCCCTCATCACATCCCTTACCGCAGACCTCAGCCTCCAGCTGTTCCTCCCAAACCCTACTTGAGAGAGGGCTGCATTCCTGAGGAGGACCTGCCACCTCAACCCATCCCGCTCCCCCGCAGGATCTTCCATTCCCCTCATGGCCACAGAGAGGACCAGGGCAAACATGCCTGGGAGCAGTGCATCAGCGAGGAGCACGAGGAGACACAGTGATCTGAAACTCCAGCTCAGTTTACGTTAGAGCTTTCTTCTCCTTTTCTTCTTCCCTTCATTTGCACTGAGTAAAAGGAAGCGGTAGTAGAACAAGTCTAATGTGACGCAATGGAGCATGCTCGATTGTCATGTTCTGCGGTTTAACTTCAGTGCACATGAAGGAAAGGAACGAAGGAGCGAAGACGGTTGAAGCTACGGTTTGAGGCACAACCGCTGCCGCTGCTTCGTGTGGCCTCTTAGAATTAAAAGAAAAATATCTCTTGAACAATGGGATCAATTAACTTCTGTTCAAAAATTGATATTGATTGTACACAATTGTACAACTCGTCTGTGAGCATGTTTTTTTTTCCACTTGAGAATAATATGAAAACGGTTTTGTGAAACATGACGACCACGATCATAACCAACATGATCCCAGGTGCAGTATAAGCTGTGAACTCCCTTAATTTTGCTTTTCATGTCATTTCACAACACGAGGAAACTACAGAAGGTTATTAGTCACAGCGAGGTGACTTCTCTGCTTTAAATGCTTCATATATATGAATTCTTATTTTGATAAATTTGCTACATTATAGTGTTTTCAAAGGCTTACGTCTATTATGTTTTTTCAAAACACTGTTAAGTGCTCCTTAATAGTGAATCATATCAAATGCGCACTGTAATACGTGTTGCTGCTGGGCTGTCGCAAATCGCTGGTGTACCTGCAGCTCTCCTCTTGGACCAGCATCTCAAGGGACACGAACTTAAGTCACTGATGATTTCCCATCCGTACCATGCGTATGGAAACCCACGTGAATGTATTCAGATGAGATGTTCCTACTTGTATTGCACCAGCTGCAATCCTGGCTAATGTTTAAGTGCTTTAAGTTGAGTCTTTGTTGAAGACGTCTCTATTTGTCTCTTCTGTGTGACAAAGATATCTCGAGAGGAATGAAGGTGTTTGGGAGTCTGAAGGCAAACTGAGGACAGTTGACAGACAGGCCCCACACCTGTCAGCTTTCATGTTCACGGAGAATGAAGAACTGTCCACTTCACACCTGCTGGACTCCAAACTAACACCAACACCACTCTCTCGCCGTCATTTTCCTTCTCTGTGTATGGTTGTCAGACCATGTTGAGCAGTGAGGGCTGAACCTGGACAGCTGCAGTGGCAATTTTTGTTGCGCCTGACGACACTGTCGAGCCCACACGCCCCCCACCCATCCGCCCCAACTGCTCAGTGACCGGTCGAGGAGCCCACACAGACAGCATTGGAATCGCCTACCTGCCTTAAGTGCACTCAAATGCAGTTTGACCTCTCATCCGGACTGTGGGGAGCTCATGTAGTAACAGCCATTCTCCTTTTCACTTTCTTCACTGTAAACTCCCTGAAGGAAAAAAAAATAGAAAAAAAGAAGATATCTACCTAGTGATGTTTTTGTATGGTTTTGTCCCGCTTTGGTTTCAGATTGTTGTTTGGTTTGTAGCGCTAATATTTCTTATTCTGCCTGCGGCTCTTTCTCAATTACCTTCTGTTGTTTCAAAACTGATGACATGTTACACAAGAATGCTGAAGCCCGGACTGGCAGAAAGGTTTACTTTTACTGTGGGGCAGAAGGAACAGCGCTCTTTATCGTCCCGTGGGGGTTGGAAGGATATAGCTAATATTTTAACAATTACTTGTTTTCCTGGTTGTTTTTTGCAGGTGGATGCTTTGTGTTACTGTACATCAAGTTGTCAGCTGACTAGACAACATCTATTTTTGTATGTGAGATCATCAGTTGTGTGAACATATTTCAGAAACCGTACCGAGACAGAAGGCACTGAATAGGCTGCTGTACTTTGTATGGAGTTGAACATGAGGTCATTAGATCTGTAACGGCACGTGAGTATCTCTTGTGAGCTTGATGGCGTTGAGGATAACTGGTGACTGAAGTGATACTCAAAATATAGGTACAATAGAATTTTTCAATGTAAATTCTGTTATTGTACATACAGCAGTATTGTGAAATATTTTTGAGAATTATTGCAGAAACCCCCAAAAGGTTTATTGTTGTTTTGTGTATATACATGTACTCCAGAGATCAATGTAATTGATAAATATCTATAATCAGTGTTTGGAAAAGGACGAATCCATTAGACTGTGGCCGTCTCCACCGTTCTTGACTTGAGTCCTCTCATATAAATACTTTATACACTTTTCAATGTGCTTTCCTGTACATATGGTGTTAGCATGATCAAACAGTGTTTGGTTGTAAAAGTGGTTTTCCTACTCCCATAACTGCTGTGGTATGGAATTCATTAACAATGCCAAACATTAAAGACAATCTTTTATCAGCTCTAACTCTTCCTCGCTACCTTTTTCTGTACCGTGAAGGGTCACGCAGAATATTGAGTCGACAGTGGAGGGTGCTGTTTGTCACTGAATTACTGAGGCTGAGCGCTACAGTGGTAAGAATGCAGATATTTGTGCTATTTTCAGTTTTGCGAGTGTCTGTGCATAGATAACGGCATGCCACACATCCCCCGAGTCCACCACAACTGAAAGAAGAAGAAGAAAAAAGAAAATGTGACAGCTAAGTGACAGCTAGGGTCCCAGCTGTCACCAGCTCAAACTTCATGCTTTGATATTCTAATGCAACGTATCTGGTGTGTGGTAATGGAGCTGGAATATCAGTGGAGTTTATCTGTTCGTGTAAAGAAAGCATATTTCACAGTAAGCTATTGGCAAACCTTTAAATACTATGGACTTTGATTTGTTTCAGACTATAAATGCTATAAAACTATAACATAATCACATGATAGGTTTTTATAGTATACTAAGGGTCAAAGGGAATGGGTTAGTTAGAAATAGACTGCAGTCAGAGGCTAAAGTTGACGTGTTTGACCACAAGGGACAGCACCATATTTGGTGAAAAACAAATACTGCACATCAACACAAACACCTCATACAAGCTGTCCAGCATGGTGGTGAAGTGATGATCTTCTGGGCTTAGAACAGGAGCTGGACACCTTGCTGTTGTTGCGCTGACCACAAACTCCTCCGTACTTAAAGTATTTTGGAGTCAAATGGTGGGTCATCTGTCAGGCAGCTAAAACCCAATACTGGGTCATGTAAGAGGACAAAGATTTCAAGTACAAGAACAAACAGAACAGCTGGAAAAGAAAAGAAAGTGTTGTAATGGTCAAAGTCAACCTGCCTGAAATGAGGTGGTGGGCCCTTAAGAGAGCTGTGCCTACACGAATGCCTGCAAACCCCATTGAACTGAAGCAAAGAAGAGTGGCCCAAAATTCCTCTACAATCATGTCAGAGACTGATCATACAGAAAATTGTTTTTTTGAGTTACTGCTGAAAAAGGTGCTCTGATTTGTCATTTGAAGGTGATTTTACAAGCATTATATCTTGGCATGTACTTGGATTTTAGGAGGTCCTAGAAAGAATAATATATAAACTCACAAATGATGTTACCATAGAGACAGAAGAGAAATTCAAGGACCTCAAAGATCAAGTTTTCTTTGTGTCATAATTTAGCTTCACTGTTTGCTGGACTTCAGCAGAAAGTCTATGAAACTGAGGCACTGGCTCTTTTTTTGTTTGCCTCTGAAAAGTGAATGCGTTTGGTAACAGTGAGAACTGCGCATTCATAGTGTCTCGCATATCCATGATGCAGTGACAGAAAAAAAAAAAAAAACAGAAATAGTTAGGATGAAAGGATTGTAGCTGCCTCTCCTGAGGATGATGATGCTGTGGTGCATGCTGATGCAGATACAGATTTTTTTTTCCACAGCATCGCTGTGAATCCTCAGATCTTTTCTAGCTCCTAGCCATGTTAGTGCCCCTTTTTTCCCCCACACAAACCCCTCTGCCTTACAGTCTCTCTACACTTTGTCTCAAGGGACTTACAGAGCGCATTTTCTCTGCACAGAACGCCATGCGATTGTGCGCTTTTATACATGCACACTTACATGTGAGCACATTGCCCATCATGCCAGCAGAGCTCTTTTCTCCTCTGAGGTTGCACCGTTCTGCAGTTATTGTTTTGGGGCACATGAGCACAATAGTGTGAAACGAATCTCTCATCAGTTCTTGCAGCTAAAATGAGAACCTCCCATCTTGTTGTTATTTGAGAGAAAACCTAAATGTGGCGTTGTCTTGTTTGTGTGTTTGTGTGTTTGTGTGTGTGTGTGTGTGTGTGTGTGTACTGTTTCCTCCTGAAAATGAGTTTCTGCAAAGCTGCATCATTGCTCTTTGAATGCCTGTGAAGGAAATAGATAAAGCCACCATTAACAGGAACCAAAGACTTTTAATAAGTGAAACAATACTAATAAATAAAGATTAACCAAGTTGCACATTCAAAATAAATTCCAACAAAAAAGACATAACACTGAACAACGTAAAGTACAGTAATATAGCACAGATTATTAAAAAAAACCCCAAAAAAACAAAAACAAAACACCCCCCAGACATTTACAAATTTTCTTAAAAACTTCAAGAGGCAAACGTAGACATTGTATAAAAGCATCATACAGTAGAGCATCTGTCATCTGAGTATAATTTACAAATTTATTGAGGATAAATACTTAGCTGATCTCTAACTTGAGACACACATGTAAACACTGGTAAACATGTGTGTCTCAGGTGAGACCTCAGCCTTTTTTTTTTTTTATTGTTTTTTTGTGATCAATAACAGTGATGAGGTGACAATGAAAGCTGTCCATCAATTCATGGGTAACTCACAAATTATCTATAGTCGTAAATAACTTTTAATAGCTTTATCCACATCTCCATTGGTCTCGTCTCTGTTGGTGTGTCATAGAATAAAAGGCAAGAGCATCTCTGCCAGCGGATATGGCTACATCAGGGGTTTGTGAAAGAACACTGCAGCTGTCCTTCATCTGACTCTGCGCACGGAGCTCAGAGGCTTCATCAGTAGGGAGCGAACTTCTGTCTCTCTGGCTTTTTGATGCAGTTGGCTGAAGAGATTTTGGCTGTGTAGGCAGCCAGAGTGGTGTGGGAGGGTGCTGCAGTGACGGCTACGGCTGGGGCCGGGCTGGACAAAGTCAGAAAGGGGACGGACTTCACCCCCAGCAGCCCGGAGAGGGGCATGGCACCGTACGGAGCTCCCAGAACATGAGCTGGGGTCAGGGTGCTCACGGCAGCCAGGGTGGGTGCAGGAGAAGCAGCTGGGGAGGCTGGCTGGGTGAAGGCCATGTTGAGGTCAACTGGACTTCCCATGCTGGCTGCCTGGGCTGTAGATTTGGCTGTCTCTAAACTATGATAGGAAAAAAAGAAAAGAAAAGAGAGTCGTGAAGATTAGAGGATTATTCTGTTGCTGCAACACTGGGGGAAGTTTCTGGAAAATCATTAAAGGGGAACTCCACCAAAGTTACTTATTGTAGTTTGTTTGCAGGTCTTGGAGAGCATTAATGCATGTGTGGGAAAAAAGAAAAGCTTTTTGTGGCTCCAGAGGGAACTACGTTACATTATAACAGATTTACTGGAAGTGATGCCTTTTAAGTCAGCGTCCGTTAGAGGTTAAAGAACGCAAATGTGAAAATAAGAAGAATCAGAGGGCATGAAAACCAAGTGTTGGAAATACCCACTGCCCTCTTAAAACCCTGCCTCTTGCCCTATGTCAGCTGGGGAAGGCTCCAAGCTCCTGTGACCATGAAGTGGAAGGAAATGGATGAATGAAGATGTTAATATTGCAAGTCTATAAGGCGGCCTCCACCATTTGATAAAAAAAATCTTTGTCAGGGAGTGTATCATTTGTTCCATTTGATTTGTCTCCCATAACTTTTTGAACTAGTTGTTTTACAGGTTTGAGCGACTTCACTGTGATCCACTTTATTGCTGCAGTAGCTGTTAGCAGTATTCTTTAATATCTCACCCTCAATATAGTATTTGTTTATGACGTGACAAACATAAGTGAGTACGATCACCAGTATATGGCCCAAATTTTCTTCAACACTTGTTCAACTTTGCTGGAATATCTTTTGCCCCCGTTACTGGTATCCAGAAAAATCTCCTGGCTACCTGTCATTTGACTCCCTCTATGTATTGTAGTTGGTTATCAGGTGCAATCGAGTACATACTGTATATAAACTTTTTTTTTTTATCATTGTTGACACCTTTTTGTCACTGCTAGCATATGTTTTACACAGAAAGAAATGCGGTTTAAGGAACACCAAAAAATAATGAGGCAAAGCTGATCTGAATCAGTTACAAGAATTAAAGTGGGAATGTTTTTGTATTTTTTCCTCTTTTTTTTTTTGAATTGTTAAAAGCAAGAACTGATAACTACATTTAATGCAGATTAATTTCCTTCCTTATGGTCTTATATAGAAGAAAAGCTAATTTAAAAAAAACATGTCAGAGCATAGCAATGCCTGAATTCCAACAAGACATTACTATCCAGCACACAACACAGACCTGCTCTTACTCATTCTTCATACCAGCAGCACCTCATTACCACTTATAGCACAGCCTTTGACCCTTTTAAGTCGGTGCTTTTCTGTCAGGCCTGTGCTTGCAATGATTCATTAGATGGCTGTGTGTGTCACTGGGCCTTACCAGGAGGTAATGAGGTACTGGGCCAGGTTGATGCTCACTGGTGTTCCTGTGATAGTGACATGGCGATCGCTTGTCCCGTCCAGCTGGCTCCCGATTTTAATCTGAGCTCCTGACACCTGCCTGATCTCGTTGATCTTAGTGCCCTGACGACCAATGATCGAGCCAATCAGCTGCGGGAGGACAGAGTTGAGACAGATCAGGTCAGTTTGATGGAAAAATTAATTACTACGTAGATATACAGAATCTGGGGGGTTTAATAAATCATTTGACTGAACGCAGCGTTTTCCCACTGTCGGCTCTGTTGTGCTGATCAAAGTGATTCTGACAAAGGGGGCAAAGGAGAGGGAACACTATGAAAACTGCACTGCTGTTGAGCTGACTTAATGCAGCCCACTTCAAATATTGCAATTACATTGTTTGTCTTCACTGGATTGGTCATTCGTCATGCATGTCAAACCTCCTCCCCCCCTCTGGCGGGTCTCCCTTAATTGCTACTGTGTGCGCACCGGTAAAAGAGACGAGAGAAGGCACATTTGCCTCTCATTAATCTGAGTGGCTAAAAGGTTATTGATTCCTCAGAGTGGTGATGACTTCCCAAACAAATCACTTCCCAAACACACGCCAGCTAGATGCATCTCTGCACTAATGGAAAACATAATGGGAAAATAACTCAAATATATAATATACAGTCCCATTGGCTTGAGTGTTCTCTCTGCTGAGAGCAGATTAGACAATGACACGAGTTTTATTGCATTCCAAAATACATTATCACTTTTGTTTTGCTTTCATTACCTGCACCCTTGGCCATTAGTGACAATATTCAGCAGAGCCAAAGCTCGGGGCAACAGCTCAAGTGCAGGGTGTCAAGGCTCAGGCGACAGGGTTATGCTGCCAAATATATTGCGAGTGGGCCAGACAGTGATGAAGTACTTGTAGTAAGTGAGTGTGCAGGAAGTTTAACAGTGGCTGACGTATAGGCAGAAGTACACAACACACACGCGCGCACACACACACACACTAACACAATGTCCTCCCTCCATTTTACATTCCTTTCCTGAGAAGTAAGCAGCCTGTTCCACAATGTCTGATCTGTCACACAGCGACCTGGTTGCTCTGCCTGGCTATTATTGGCTCCGCAGTTTATTTAGAAGGGGAGAGATACACAGAGAGTGGCCAGCCTAGAGAGCAACTCTAGAAACAATGCTCCCTACAGAGCTCAAATCACAGATAACATCTCTACCCCACTGAGACTAAAAATCATGGGCCTTTTACACCAGCTTGCCCACACACATCTTTGTGTGAACAAACTGGGAAAAAAGAACAAAAAAAAAAATCGGATAATTAAACTTTTGGGCTTTTTAAAAAGCTGTTATTTTAATAAACAGTAATGTTACACAATGCTCGTCGTCCTCACTTGTAAGTGGCCTATATTTTGTTGGTTTACTGCTGAGGCAGTCGTTTGAAAGGACACAAGAAGAGGGATGGGATGGCAAAGGTGCAGCCATTTTTCTTCTGGCTAAATCTTCCTTCCACCGCAGAACTACTGTATACTGCTGACTGGGTGTAAGCAGTTTCTGAATACATCTGTGTGTGCGTGCAACTCTCCTTCGGCGTTCAGTGTGCGAGCACAGAGCAGGATTGTGAGGCCGGAGTGTGGCCGGCCTGGGCTGAAGAGGCTCAGTCATAGCTGTAAGTCCTCTCTTCTGGAACAATGGTTGGAGCTTACAGCTGTCCCTGTCACGTATAGCACTGGACTCCCTCATACCTCTGATGCGTTGTGCTGCTCGCCATGCGGGGGGTTTACATGGGGGAAGAAATGCCTTCAGGCATTTTAGAAATGTTGTTTCAGGGATGTGGCTTTATCCTATACAGTTAAGCGAACCCTTGAGTAACCAGTCCAGTTCTTCCTTTTTTCTTGTTTTCAACAAAGACAGCAGAGTTAAAGTTATTTTTATTCCCTTTTTTATTGCCAAAACACACACCTAGAGGAGTATTTCGACACCGCCATGTGGTTAGATACTCAGTAGCTTTTATTACTCTATGGTCCAAAGACTGTTTTATTCCTGCTTCAGTCACTTCATCAGCACCTTTTTTTAAAAAAGAAATTTAAACTCCAGCCTTATGGTTGAATTTTCAGAGCAACATTTCATTATTGTGAATAATCATGCTTCAGGATAATTAAATGTTCAATTATAAATGACCTCATTACAATTTCAACTTTCAACCCCACCCCACCCACCCACCTACCTACACACACACACACACACACACACACACACACACACACACACACACACACACACACACACACACACACACACACACACACACACACACACACAAATATCCCAGAGCAGGCCATCTGACCAAAATGACCAAACTAATAGTGAATTTAAAGATAAATGTGTGTCTTGCATTTTCATCTCTCAGATTGGAGAGGCATTTCATCAAACCCTGGTGGAGGCTAAGTGGAGAGGGAAAGGATCTTTGTCTGTTTCCTTATTGGCTGTTTTGACAGCAGACAGCTTCTAAGTAGGTCAGGGAACATGAGAGGATTTACTGAACACTCACGGGAGTCCCTCTAAGACATTGCAACTGCAGCCCAGACAATAATGCGAAAGGATCCATATCAGCTCAAAATCCCTTTAACCTTGGGTTAGTCCGAGGTTAAAATAACGCGGATAATTAGTAAGTCGTAAGCATGTCTCTCGTCTCTTTTGAAGTCACGCCAGATGTCTTTGCAGTCGCAGCCAGTCACCTGCTTCGGTGCTGCGTACATGTGAGCTGAGCGTCGGCTTCCTGTTGTTTTTGCTGTCGCTCAAATGGGACAATATAAACAGCATAAAGAACAAAAACACAAAGATCGACTTGCTTTTCCTTACATCATTGGGAATAAGCAGCTCCTGAGACGTCTGAGAGTTTGAGTCCATGCCTGATAAGAGAGAAAATACACGCATCAACTGAATACAACTGAATTGAAATATCATTCGGCTCTTTTAGTTAGCAGAGCCATACAAAAACACCATTGAGATAGAGAAGAAACCCTTTCAGCTGCAAACTGCCAGATATAGTAAAGCATTTAATTTCCATTTTAATGGGCTGATGTTTAACACAGCACTCATTCTTTTCTTTCCCCTAGTTCTCTGACTGCGCACAACGTATCGTTTCACTTAATAGTTTCTCTCTCACACTAGGAGATATAAGAAAGCTACAAAGCCCCCCCTCTCCTCGCTTCTGACTGACAAAAGCTCACAATCAACGCAGATAAAAACAGCTGGCATTTATTTCTGATGTCTAAACACAGGTTAGCAATCTGAAATTAAGAAAGCAATGATTAAAATGCCTGCAATACACACCGGGTATGACAGCTGAAGCAGGCTGGGCAATAGGACTCAGGCCTTGCTGCACTGAGAGCTGATGTAGCTTGGCCAGCTTTAAAACAAAGAGGAAGAACTTGATTGTACACAAAACCACAAACCATTCATGTAATATTAAAATTTTAACACATCCATCAAATGGTCATACCTCTGAGTGTGGAATGCCATATTGGTTTTGCAAAGTGTAGGCCTGAAAAAGAGCATCGTACATTAGGTAAATTACAGCAATAAAAACGTCGCACACAAGCAATAAATCTGCAGCCGCTTAATGGAAGTGCTTCGCTGTCAATGCGTGCCTTTTTCTGATAAGTAAAATTAAATGATAATAAGAGAACCAACTGATCGCACTTTTACCAAAAATAAATAAATAAATAAAAACTAAATTCACTTGTATTGATTCAAGCAATGCAAACACTCTGCATCCATCATGAGCAATATAATTTGTCTGTTTGTCAAGGAAATCACATAAAAATGCTCAGCCAAAGATCCTGAAAGATGGTGAAGAATGAACACACAAAGAAGCCATTAAATGTAGGATACCAGCCACTGACCTTGGTGGATGACAGTGCAGTGCTTTCCTTTGGGGACTTTCTGATTTTTGTTTTGTTTGCCCACGTTTAGAAATATCTACTCCTGAGACGTCAGAATTTGACTTGTGGTGCTCAGTGCATTAAGATGACTTATAAAACATTCATCAGGACATATCTATATGGGCAGTGTACCTTTACTCTTGGTAGTCCACAGGATTACATAAGGACTACTTCATCAGTTTTAAACAATTATATTAAAAATTGTGGTTGACTATTGTGAGAAACTGACACAGAGTTAAAAAATACAAGACTTCGAAAGCCTTGGACCTAGCTGAGATTGCCTTTACCTCTTCATTGTTTGGCCTCCACTGCTCTCCTAATAAAACTAGTTTTCCACCCTCTCTTTTGAATGTATATGAAGCAAAAATACTGAAGTGGAACCTTCTCATTGCCACAAACTTGGCTTGCACATTTTGTGAAAGGGACAAAATGACCAGTGGGCATTATTATAAACAAAAAAGGAATACGAATGAATGTTTTACTCATTATGAGAGGACATTTCTAAACAAATGCAATCTAAAATGTAATCTACTTTGGTTGCCAAAAAGCCATTTACAGACAAAAAAACGACAGTATCCCGACGTGCTGGCAAACCTCCAGCAAAGTCTCATGAACTAGCGATTGCATATAACAGGAAATTTAAACAGAGTAGTTTAATTTTGAGGAAAGATTACGTCGTAAACACTCATGTCAACTCCAATAAAGTTTTAAACGAAATCTGCATTATAACTAGATTTTACAGCGGGGCTCTCTGAGAAACAGAAGTACGGCATTATTTTTTTTTTTTTTTAGCAACACTACTGAGACATGTCAGAAAAGCTTTTAAAATTAAGTGTGTTTTCGAGCTCTGGGACCTCAAATAGAAGATTAGGGTTAAAGGCAACGGTTTAACTGCTTTAAACTGCACAAAGATTCCTTTTCTCTACATTGCAGCAGTCTGATAACAGGCACCCGAAACCTGAAATGTCTTAAAACCAGGGCAAGAAAACATATATGGAAGATAACCACTGAAAGTCAAAATTAAAATTATTTTTTTACTTGATTTGTGTGAAGTGATCCTTTAGACAATTAGCTAAACCCAAGTATTTCTTATAGAAATATTTTTTGTGAAATCCTAACAATACTAAATGTAAAAGTCATTGTACTTGCTGTCTCATTCTAACCCTAACAAACTGAAATAATAGCATATGATCATTAATATTAGTGTAAAGCTTTCTTCTTCCCATTTTCATCCATCTATCCATCCATCTATCTATGGGGTGCTGTGCAGCCCTCCCTCAGTATAGTTACAGCTCGACCAGACAGCACTTAGCTTAACTCGATTCTGCCTGACGCCAGTGGTCTGGCTGCTATTACCAGTTCATCCTATAAGGTCATAAACTGGAGAGGCGAGCTCATCTTTACAATGCATCAATACATTGGAGGCTCTATTTATATAGGAAAGCATACACAAACCACAAATTCACTGCAATAATCCTACCAGCTAGAGCACAAGTCATTTCAATTGGGAACTCTTTATATTTCATGAGCCACAGTTAGATTTTGTTTAAGTCTAGGGCTTTTTTGTCAAAGGTTATTGTTTCCTTTCTGGCATGACAGTATCTGCTACTGCTGTCATGGGAAGAATATTCCTAAAGCCGCAATGTTTCTGGAGCAGAGAGATGGCAGAGCTGTGGTGGAGGTGGTGGTGGTGCTGAGTGTGATGGTATCGCGTTTCAGGAGGGGTTATAGCTCTTATGACAGGCCAGAACAATAGCTGCAGCTTACACTCAGCTGTTGTTTTTAATACCTCATGCCATATGATGGAGTGTGTAACTCTGGGCATACCACACAACCCCTCTGCTCACTCACCACGCAAACCATCGCAGCCCTGACACTAATTTGTGCGCTCCACATTGGAATCCAAGACCAGCGTTTGAATCCTGGAGAGATTTTTTTTTCTGTTTGTATTATTGCCCAGTTACCTGCTGGAGGTCCAGGCCACCCTGTGCGACTGAGTACAGAGGGTGGGGTGCAAATTCTGATGCCTCAAACACCTACAAAAACACAAGAGAAAAGGAGACGAGCAAAAAATAAAAATATGTCCTGGAGCTTATTACCCAAATATTTCATGTTTTGCAAGTTCTGCCATTGTTTTTGAATTGACAGTGATGACTCGTGGGTGTCTGTGCTCACCAGCTGAAACCTTTACTGGTAAATATGATGCAAAAATAATGAGTAGGAAAAAAAAAAAACATTTCTTTTTTTGCCTTTGGCTTTAGCTATAGAATTAGGCCTGAGATGGGCTCTCAAGGCTCCATTTCTGACACCTTGCCACACCTAACAGGCTTATAGGCTATGACTCATCCACAGACCCTTTCCCATTCCACTTCATTTTCTCCTCTGACAAATTATACAAACATCCCTTATCACCGTACTGCCTTCATTAAAGATATCTCCGAGCGACCAGGATCACGCCCCGGGTTTAATTTGATAGCCTATTATGAAGAATATCAAAAACACAAAGCCATTCCATAAATTGACCGTAGTCTGTGGCTGCACAAACTGTGTAGGAACTGCTGACAGCTATGCAGAATATCTGGCTGCTGTAGCCAGAGGAGACGGCAGGTCTCCAGTCTCACTTGCTAATCTTGTGACTCGCTCCATGGGAGGGTAGATATCTGTCCCTTCTCAAACAGCAGCATATATACAGTACTTCTCAATCCCACCCTCATGCACACACATAAAAGAACTGATCCCCCACTGAGGACCCTCTGCATGAATCTTGTTTCAACACCCGGGTTAGCGTCCAAGGTTGTCTGAGATCCAAGACGTCCAAGTGAAGAACAATGCAGTGAATGGAAACACCTCCTCCACACACTTTCCAATAACCATTATGCTTTAAACAATCATATATTTCCATGCAACGCAGACTCGAATGCTAATTCAGCTGTTCTTAGACTATAATGGCACAGAGAGAGTGGCAGCCTTTAAGATTAACAAACAAAGCCAGCATCTAGGTGCCAAAAAAAGAGCGTTTCCCTTTGTGGTAGGGTTAATGAGGGTTACCGATATAGGAATTTCAAGACCGATAAACTATGTAACGTCAACACTCATAATATGGTTGAAGGGTGTTTCCCCAATTATCTATTCTTTATTTAAAAATTGTATTTATTAGCAGTCATAAAAGCAGATGTTCACCACTTTGGTTCATTTTCCACACATCCTAGTAACTTGAATTTTCCTCTTGCACCACAGTGATGACATTTTCCCCCTCATAGCAAAATATCTTGACAACAATTCTTTCATTTACGAGGAATCATGGAAGACTGTGCCTGGTTTCTCACCATCAGGTCACATTTTATTCTGGTCCAGTACTTCTAGACCCTCAGTTCCTCCCCCTCAAATATCACGAGTGTTTTAGACTAAATTGGACATTTTAGCATGTTAAACTGAGAGGATAAAAGGATCTGTCGCACTGAATCTTGCTACCCTGCATTGTGACAACCTTGCTAGTCATGAAAATGTGTTTTCTGTTCCCATAGAAACAAATTGATTAACTTTTTGCTAATTCAACTCCTGGTGTAACCCCCAGTAAACCCACTATATCTGTAAAGGTGGATTCACCCCATCTTTTGAGAATCACTGTGCTACTCTATCACAGATAAGTTAATCAGTGCGTGAGGTAAAATCTTATTTTCTCACCTGGTTTCCTGCAATGAGGAGAGCAGCTGGTGAGGGGCTTGGTCGATAGGGGATGGTTGCACCCTTTGGGGGAGACTAAGGAGTCAAAAATAGGCCATGAGGTCAGAGAAAGCAAGATAAGCTTTTTACCATGAATAAATCTTTTAGACGTGGATAAGCTTTACACAGCTAGTCTGAAATAAAATCAGCGATGGCGCCGAAGCCTGAAAAATGAAGTGCAAATGGTGTTAAACTCCCTGCAACATTAAAACACAATAACAGTTAATGATGAGCTAAACTGCTAATGACAGTGACATTATTCCCAGCCTTATTTTTCTTTTGATAATATTAGTCATTCATTGAATAAATGAAGTAGTCTAGTGAGCACTTTTTGTGGATAATAGCTTTGAGCTTTAGTGTGTGTCAGAGCTCAAGGCTTTGCTAAGGTTCGCCCTCTGGATAAATCAACCATCCACTGACATTTGAAGATAAAATTCTTCAAACACTAAAAAGAAAAGGAGATTATGCACTGAACATGACACTGTATATCTTATCAAGTAACTGCAGTGTTGGCAATACTGTTTTGGGGTTGAAAATGTAGAGCAGTCACAGCAATTTTTTTTTTTGTATAACTTTGCATAATTTAAATCTTTGAGCCAAAAGCAAGGCGCCACTGGTACAGAATCCTAATGAAACTCGCAAGCCTTTGAAGAAAGCCCTGGAAAACTGGATCAAACTAGCAATTAGTCAGTCAGGTCCAGCTGCGATGCTAAAACAAAAAGGACTTGTGCACTCCCATGAACACACAGGGTGAAACTGTGCTTGGGGTTGTTTTCCTCTCATCTCCTCCTCGGTTTTCTCAAGAGAGCTGTTGTCTAAAGGTGGACAGATTTTGCTGCAGGCCTGTTAGTTTTCTGTTAGCTGACTAGTGCCCTCTGCGAGAACGCTGTCCTCTGACCTGAGACAGGCACCTTTCGACTTTATCCAATGTCTTGCGAGGCGAATTACAGAAGGTTCAAACAATAGAGAAACTGAGCATTTTCTGTGCTGCATTTAAGGATTTACCCTGCTTAAAAAGGCATTCATTTCTGCTCCAGTGAAACAGACAATAACAGACAGCATGCTGATGAAATAAAAGCATGCATGTGAGCTGCAGGAGCAGCGCAATGACAAAATATCAGCAATGTGTTGGTGCATGGAGGAAGGAGAGGAATGGTATACTTCCTACCTCCAGGATTACTGTGCAGATGAGCTTGACACACTGGATTACCGAGTCCTGATTCCCAGATATCGTCACACCTCGCTCAGTTGAGTTGGGTAGCAAATCCCCTGCTACCTGTATCTGAGCTCCGGTGCTCTGCAAATGATAGGGTTTTTAGAAAAAAAACATAGCTTGATCCTAAAGATAAGGTGAGTTGCGATTACACTGCCACAGCTTCTTTTTGTCCCCCTCTGAGCTGGATTTGCTGACATTATATTTCTCCACCCCTACTGAAAACCAGCTGCACTGTGACGTGCTAAACGTCAAATTGCGACAAAAAAAATCCTCCTAATTGTAGCTGATGTATCACTAATACAGCATGCCTGACGGCAAAGAGTGCCGGTTGAGTTAAAACTTTTTAAGCTTTATCTACACTTGCTGATATCGACCTATTTCTGGAGGCGATCGTTGAAACACACAAATCACCATTGTCTTTGTAACTGATGGGTCCTGTGGCAACCAAACAAAACAACAGAAACAAGTTTAGGAGATGAACAAGACAGCGGAATCCATCTAACCGCAGAAAATCACCTGGATGCCATTACTGGGGAAGGTTAAGCTAAAATGAGCGACATTCTATTTGTAGATTGGTACAGAGCTACAGTTAAGGAGTCAGATGTCTCTGGCAATGGATCTGATACGTTTAATCCTAACGTTTCAACTGGGCCTGAATGCAGTCAGGAGTTTTTCCTGTTGTCACTGCTGAGTCACGGCCTATGTCGTGTTAAGTAAATATATCTGGGCTTGACTGTTTCATCAATTTTCTGCACTTATGGACAAACTTCACAACCCGAAAAGTAAATAGTTCATATTAACAGTGTTCACTTGCGTTTTTAGGTGAAACGCACCAAGAGCTATCAGATACATTGCTATTAAACTACAGAAAAAATGTCACTTCGGTGACTTCCTTCGTTTTCACAGAACATTTTAAGGTGAACATTTCATATCTCTAATATTATGTTTTATGATCGAATACAAATAAAACTAATTGGCTCGGCTACATTCAAATGGCAAAACGGGGTTCATGTTTTCAGTAACTAATATCATTTTCTCTGAGTTGGTGTTTATGATATCAAATTGATCCTCACAGTGAAGTTAACACAGGTGTTAGTTGTAATAACTGAATATAAATTGCTGTTTATTTGACATATGAATGCATTTACCCTCCAAATCAAGATGAAAAACATTTGCAATTCCTCTGATAACAGTTTAGAAATGCTACATATTTAATGCTTTTTTTTAGATTTTATGTAAAAAACAAAACAACAGTTTTTTTTTGAGGATTCAGATTTTTTTTAAGGTTTGTAATACCTGAACATACCTTTTATGAATACATGTATGAAAACTGTAACTGAAAATAATCAACTACAATAATTTGTCTGAAGTTGTAGACTTTTCATAAAAACTAGTGTCCAGCAAATAACAATTTCTTTACCACACTGAATTATTTATAACTTCAACATATACCATGCATATGATATTACTGCAGGCATAATATCATATGCATGGTATGCCTGAATTTTTACATCATGTGGCTTATACACAACACATTAATATGCATGAAAGAGAAACATTTTGATATGTTTTACTCAATTATATGTCAGATTGAGAAATACATTACTTTTCCAAGATGATAGCCACACTGTGTTATTTAAAATTGATCTGCATACAAAAATAAAGAAAATAAGTTTATTGTGTGAACTGCAACAGCTGGTAAGTGTAACAACCATTCTAATTTATTATTTGTGTAAACGCCACAAATTTTTACACCTTATTTAAGAAAATGATAAAGTAGCAGAAACAATTATTAAAAAAATGTTTAATTATTTAAAGAAATTGCCAATAATTTATAGCTTTTGGCTGTTTGCCTTTGCCTGACAGGTCCTCAGATTCTTATCAGCCTCAGTTGCTCTGTGTTTATTGCTAATTAGCAGAAAATAGATAAAATATAAATTCCAACTATAATGTTTTTTTCATTAAATATGCCAACCTGTTATCACTAGTTGCAGCTAATTACACTGTTCTTATTGAAGTAGCATACTTGAACTGTAAATGCAGCAATTCTAAATTAGAGTTTCTACTATATAAAATGCATGTGGGCAATTATGCAGCCTGCTAAAAACCAGAAAAAAAATGTAGAAGAAAATATCACTCCCTTCTAGGTACAGCTTCTTTTCTAGGAGATTCATTCTGTCAATATTTCAAATATGAACCTTTCTGTGAAGTGTGGGCATGGAGCATGGACTGGATTTGTGTTCTGGGTGCTCACCTCCCTGATCTCCTTTATCTTGGCCCCTCCCTTCCCGATGAGGGAGCCACACTGGCTGGCAGGGATGACCAGCCGGAGGGTAACCGGTGGCTTGGAGCTGATGGTGCCGTTGGCCACCAGTGCAGTTAAGTCCTGGAGGGAGATTTAGAAAAAAAGCAAAAATGGTTTTGAGAGTCAACAATAAAGCACAAGAAGGAAGAGAGGATCTAGGAGTATGGGTCAAGGAAGACAGAGACTGAACGCAGCTCATTTTACCAGTCAGTTTTGGATTCATAGCATCATTAGCATTACATCCCAGTCTAAAACTATGACACCAGTGAAGACAATATAATCATGGTTTGGGCTGGACCAGATATAGTGCAGCCAAACGTAATTACTGCTGCATCAACAGGAATCCAACAACAGAAAAAGCCAGTGGGATCCACACAGGAAGTGTCAGGTGTGAGGCAGATAGAGTAAAGAGCAATCCATCATCTGCACCTTATTAACCTCCGTCTCTGCATCTCTATGTTCCTGTATTGGGGTGGAGCAAAGTCCTGGAGTTAAATCGTTAGATTAGGCATGAAAAAGTTTTTTCTTTTGTAGATTTAATAAAAGGCTCCATGTTTAAGGGAAATGTAATGTGAGGATATGTTTTTCTTTTTTTTGTTCAGTTAGCATTCTTGAAACTCGTGTTTTAAAATACATTTTTTAAAATAAATCTATGATTCCTTGAGAAATATCCTTATTTACCTCAGGACTTCACTCAACATAGTTCAGGTTATTATTTTAACATTTTGAGTTAATAACTTGAAATTTTGAGGCAATAACCCAAAATCTGGTCTTGCAAAAAAATTTCTTTCCTTCCATTCATCCCCATTTCCTTTCCTTGCTGTAGATGACAGCTCAGTTGTTTCCTTAAGGAAACAATATCACCTGAATAACAAGCCTTAGCCAAAGTTAAACATTCAAACTTTTAGAGTAAATGCGTTCATATGCCTTTCTTATCAACATACGCTGCTTTGAAAGTGAGCAGAAACTGGATTTTGAGACTGAGTTGATGAGTGTTTTTATAGTGCAGGTAGCAAAACATCCATCTGATCTGCTGTGGGTGGAGATCGAGGTATAAATTAATGAACAGTGTCTCTCTGTGAAGCTTTGAAATGTAAATATCAGCGTTCAACCAACAGCAAATCTGACAGAATGCAAAACATGCAGCTTGACTTGAATGGTTTGCACTCGGGCCAGTCTGTAAAATCAGCAGTTTGCCATAAAAGGGGACAGCATGTGTGTGTAGCCTTATGGGATTTTACTCATGAAGAAAACTGTATAATATGTCTAATATCGCTCAACTTTAAAATTTGAAAAGCATATTCTGGTGTGCCTCTTGTGAATCTCTGCTCCGCGTCTATATTTATCAAGGCAGATCGGGCTCTCAGACGTCTCGTCTCATTAGAAGATGCACACACGGCTCATCTGTACAATCACAAGACTCTCGGCGTCATTCTCTTGATTTGATCTAAAAATACGAGCCACATCTTAACAAGTGTGAACGTTTTGATACTTTCCATAGAGAAGAGAGGCTCTTAAAGCAAAATTGGTGGAATTAAGATGGCTGGTTATACAAGCGCTGCTCACACAAAGGGTTCCTCAGCTTAAATCCCCAAAGCATATTGTGCTGCTGGTGGGGTAAGGGCTCTAATACAGAGAGATTATGTGGCTTTTATGCATGCTGTGCTTCAACACCTGAAAACAAATTACATGTATGAAAGTGTAGCGAATTTCCTGATCATTAGATCACTGCATTTGCACAAATGTGGCAGCAGCTGGGGAAAACATGAGCTATAAATCACGTGAGCATAAAACTCACACAACTGATCAACAGCCAAACTGGAAATGAGTGAGGTCGAGCTGCTCTGTAATCACAAACTGTTGAGACAGAAACAAAAGCGTATACTAATAGTCAGTGGCCCAAATTTATACTATTTCCCTTTTGGTTTTAATTAAAAGTGTCAGACATACAATAACTCAGCTATGGTGGAAGCAGTGCACAGTGGGTCAGCCAACATGTTGCCATGGAAACTCAGGCGTTTCAGGGTGAGTGTGAAAGATCTTTAATGAATACTGCACTGTGCTCCCAGCCAGAGTATGTTTACTGAAGGCTGCCGACCTGAGCAGAGAGCACCTGTTCCGTTGCTCGTATCTGCTGCGACGCTAAATCACAGCGAAGGCGGCTCTCATTCCACCATATTAATTAGCACTGTGATAGACAGCCACCTTGGGGATTAATAGCATGAAGAAACTGCCGTACTTCACCTATAGATGACGAGAAGTGTACGACACATTCTCATTAATGAGTACAAATTAGCAACATTTTCCTCTTTTAGTACCCGGACGGTTCATAGCACTCCAGAAAAGCATAAAGAAAATAACAGGAAGGAAATATAAATGATAGATGTAATCCAACAGCTTGCTGCACGTCATTTATAACGACATTCTTGCAAAGGTCTGAATGGTTTCGCAACAGCAGTTACATCCACCTATTCAAGATTTTCATCTGCAGAGTAATCTAATATGAAAGCACATCAAGAGCTATGCAATATAGTCAGTTTTTTTTCCCCTTCCATCACTGCAGTTTAGAGTATAATCGATAGCGATAAAAGCACATTAGTGGTAAAGCAGAGATGAAGCACAGGAAATGATTTCTTGTACTAATGTGACGAAATGGCTTCTTTCACTTTTTCCAGGTTCAGCAAACAAGATGTTTTGGCTTCACTAAGAATTAGACAACTTCAAAAGGCAAACTGCACACATTTTCTGATTTCAGGTTGGTCTCCTACATGACAAACCTTCATATGCATGCAACTATTGTAAAATAAATACATGAACTCATTTCATCTGAGTGTCACAGCAATGAATAACAGGCCTCATTTTAGCTTACAAACCTCTTAATATATACATAGTGCTGTATTACCCCAACAGAGCACTTGGCTGTCAGAGAGCAGGCTCCTTGTCTGTAAAACTCCCTGCTGCTAAGACTGCTGGGAGACTTCCCATGATGCACTGAAGATTCTCCTCCTCTCCCTTCGTCTCACCCCCTGTGTCTATAGGCTGCAACTGCATATCATAACTTTGTCTTCTCTCTCCCATAGTTTATGTTTTGTCCAGTTTTTTGTTTTTTCTCTTTGCGCTTCTTCAAATCGTTTCTTTGCCCTCACTCCAACCAGTTATGGCTGTCCCTTTGAGTGGTTCTCCCAGAGGTTTCTTCCTGTTTTGCCAACAGCTTGCTCACTTGTAATATATTATATACTAAAACTCCTTAAGAAAATGATTGCTATAACTCAGCAGTATATAAATAAAAGTGAAGTAAAAATACCTCCTCCAGTTTGTATGTGATCATGGTAAAAGCTCTGAAGACGCTGTCTGTGGAGCCCGTGATGGTGATGATCCTTTCAGGACAGGATCCCTCTGAAATGTTGACTCGTGCGCTGCTCTGTTGAACCAGAAGTCAGCAGGTTATTTAAATTTCAGTAAAGGAATAGTTGGAAAATAAGTCCTTTAGCATTTGTTCTGTATAACAGTTGGAGGTGTGATGCTATATTTAAGGTTATATACTTAGCGTACGAACTTAGCGTAGTGTAACTTGTGAAGAGGAACAGGCCTGTTCCAGCTTTTTGGACAGCCTGGAGACACTTCAGTGATTGCCCCATTTCCACTTTTTTAGCTAATCTTCTCACAAATTTATTGGAAACAGGGAAGATAGAGCTGGCCTAGTGGATGCCTTTAGCACACTGTGTCCCATTTATGCAATACATAACATAAAGTGTGAAAAATGCTGAACTTTTTACCTTTGGTTGCTGTAGCCCCATAGTTAACATACAAACACAAATAACATATCCGTCCTGTTTTCTTACTCTTGACAACTAAAAATATGATACACATTTCCCCAAATTTCAGCTCGTTCTTCTTGGTCTGTTCTAAAGTGGCAGTACAGCTCATAATTTTAGAGAAAGTAGAGTGATAATGACATAACATTGACATGAGAAGGTGACGCTGTTTCTGCCCTCGTCTTCTTCCATTTTGTATGCTGGCATTTCTGGGTAAAGTGAGCAGACACAGGACTGTGTTCTGACCTCTGGGACATTTTCTCCAGGCAGCCCACTGACTCATTCCCCCCACTGTGACTGTAAGGCCCAGTGAGGACTGACAGGATGAGGCTCATATAATTGGGAAGTAACAAAAGGCCAGAACTGCCAAGCTAGATGGATGGATGAATGGATGACTACCACTAGTGAGAGGTTTGTCCCTTGTCCCATGACCTAACTATTCTTCTGTTTATCCGTATACCTCATAAAATACGACATAAAACCTTAGCAGCAAGAGAAAGAATCAAATGTGCTGTAAAGTGTCAGCCTAATTACTTTCTAATACAAAGAGTTATCCAAGCCGCATTAGTTTGACTGCACCCTTGAGATTTATAAAGAGGGAATAGAGGAGCAGACATAGAAAAGAGGAAGTTGTTTTAAGCAGGAAAAAGAAATAGAAAAGAAAATTGAGAGAGAGAGCAGCTAGATGAGGTGCAGTGAAGAGAAGAGAGGGAGGACTTAAATTGAAAAAGGTGCTGTTATTGCCCAAAAGGCAATTCGGACAATGCACCTGTTCTGTATGCTTTTCAGACTCAAACCTCCAAAACAAGAAGAGAGAACTGAGCTGTATTATTATTATTACATGCAACTGCCAGAAAGCCTGACCAGTATTAGACGGCCTCTTGAGATTAAATTATGTTTTCTCTGGAGATGAACATACTGAGGGCCTAAAATAACAGAGATCTAGTGACTTCATGTCTTGATGTAAAAGATAGGGACAAAGTGGTGCACGGTAACAGCTAGTCACATCAGAGAAGCTGCATTCACTAGTCTCAAATGACACAAAAACATAATAATTAACACAGCAGAATGCTAAACAATTCTATTGAATGGTGTCGGAATGGTGATCGAAATCATGGACACTGTACCTCTTCCCGTATTCGTTTCACAGTCTCTCCTTTCTGAAAAAAGATAAAACGAAGGACAGCTTTAAACAGATGCAAATGTGCTTCAGTTCACCAAACAGTTACAACACATTGTTAGGCAAAATCTGCCATTTCTAACCACGTTAGATGGAAATTGCTCAGAAAAAAAAAAAAGCATCGATAAGGCTTCAGTCTGCAGTGTATGCAGCGATGTTGTCATTTGCACTAACTTTGCAAAAACATATCAAATATACAGCATCTGAGCATATGAAGGAAATGTACACCTGCTGTAACGGCTGTGCTCGCAGCGCGTGTGAAGAGCTCCTGCCAGCGACAATAACATTTTGTCAGACTTGTGTCACACTGCAGCACATCCTCCGCTGATTTTTTGATTGCTTCGTCTCCCCTCTGCTATTTTATTTTGGCTCAACTTCATCCAACCTGTCATACCTCTGTTCACACTTTCGTGCAGCAACTGACGACCACTTTCTTTCACCAGTACCAAAAGCAATGTCATCTCACACCTCGGCAAACACTGTTGTTTATGATCTCGGGAAACGTATTACTTGGAGTCTATTGTGACTGTGCTGCTGGTGTTCTATTGATGGGGAAAGGATGAGAGGTTTTCCCAAAGAGATAGGAAGGGGAAAAAAGGCTGGAGGGTGGAGCAGTTATTATTTAGACAACTTATTAGCTCGAGTACTTCAGACTCTGTCGAGCTGCACAGTATGCCCCATATTCAAATGCTTTCACCCGCTTCCTTTTTTACATTTTCTGTTGTCCACATCCATTGCAAAATCATTCTTTCCAGCACTTCACAGTTTTCTATATTCCTCTATTTTTCTTCTTTCATCCATTGTGATGCCTTTTGTAGGTGCAGAAGGCTCGATAGTAGGGGCTACTGAAGCAACACAGTCTCAATAGGCATTTCCTAGCAGACACTAAAAGTGCCCACAAGGGGCCAACTGTAATGCAGTATGTCTTTGGAGCTCAGTTTCAACAGGAGGCTTGCAGTCGGTGCTCTAATGTTTTTGTTTGATGGATTACTATGGCGCTTTGTGAAAGGTGGGGGAGGTCTTAAGAGGGTTGGTTGAAGACAATTACATTTAGGATGGGAATATTCAGAACAGCAAGTCTTTGTTACAGAGCTTTGTGTTCTGGTGATTCAAAACAAAATCAAGGCAGAGGGAAATTATTCTGCAGATGCTTTGAATGATGGAAAATGGCTACTGAGTTATATAAGAGCAAAACATCACCCATATATTTTAAATCACTGTTTTTTTAATGATTATTCCCTTTATATATGCAGATATGTTTACGAGTAGAATTAAAAATAGGAATTCTCACCTTTCCTATGATGCTGCCAACCTCCTGAATGCAAAGGGATGAAGATGATAGAGCATAAATAGAAACCAGGGAAAAAGCAAAAACTGATCACCCTCATAGTAACTGTTTATTTTTAGCATGTATGATTATGAAAAAAAAAAAAAACATTTTCACAGGACTCTGTGCACCTGTGAAAAACTAAGTACACCCCATCATTCAGTACCTTGTAGAATCACCTTTAGCAGCAATAACTTAAAATAATCGTTTTCTGTGTGACTTTATTTGTTTAGGATTTTTGCCATTATTTTCATTGAAACACCTTGATTTTTTTTACAGCCATTTGGTTGTGACCCTTTTTTGGCCAAGCTTTGACGGCCTCTGTTTCACTCTTTGAAACCATCTTGACTGTCAGTGACTCCGAGATGGCCAGTTCCTGTGACTGCAGGACCCGTTCATCATGTTTGTGCTCATAGGCTTTGTTTGGTTCTTGACACATGTGGCTTGGAGTTTCTCTAAGCATCGCACGGTCTGACTTTAGGGTGAATTTGCTGGGATGCCCACTCCTGTAAAGACTGTGGTATTGTGTTAACACGCAGCTGAATCCTGGAGGCCAGCAAGCTGCCAGAACTTGTGCTTTTACAGAGGTGCTCACTCTTTGTCATAATCAATTAATCAAATGCATTTGATTATCAGTGCCTGGCTGCTGTTTGCCCTCTTAATTCCGGTGGAAACAGTGAGGGTGTGCTTAGTTTTTCGCAGGCCTGCCTATCACATAATCCCGTGAAAGCTTTTTATTTTTCACATGACTGTGATGTGTGAGGCTGTGACAAATCTTGTGCTTGAAAATGCCTTGAGTGCTGAAGCATGCGTGCATTCATTCATAAACAACCTTTCCATGCATGAGCAGTCGTAGTGTGAGGGTCACTCCCAAGCCCCCGTCGCCAAAGTCCTGCTCACAGTTCATGGTGATGTGGGAGTGGCACTCAGGGAGACGCATGAACAAGGCTCATTCGCTGGTCACACAGTCAAGCGAAGGCCAGCACTCGTTCTGTGGTTGTCCGAGATCGTTCAGTGCTGCTCTGGGAGAGAACAGAATTCAGAAAATATGATTCTTAATTATTTTTGTGTCTGTAACATTTCCTCCCTACCACACATATGCTCATGCATACACTATTGTTTCTAGCTCATGGATTTCTGAACAAACATTATAAATACTTGAAGAGAAAAATTAATTCAGCAACATCATTCACTGAGCACTATGTGGCACTATTATAACTAATGGTGTTCTCATTCATTTCTGGGAAATTGGATGCTTGTGCTGTATCTAACTCTATTGTTTACTAAACGATAATTCTGGAAGATCAAAAAAATTCAGATAAATGAGGACAAATCAAAGCGGAAATCAAACACATTTGTGACACGGAAGAGCTTTCAGGCAGGCAGAATGTAATTGTGAGCATCTCGGTGAGAAAGTTGTTCATTAGTTCAAGTCGATGTAATATCGATGGCGAAATTCATAACAAAGTCCTAATGAACACCACTGTGCATGCAGGGTATTGACCAGGAGCACCAGCAGTGTCAGCGATGCTGCATCTCATCATAGCTTTGGGATTGGAAGAGACTGTGGGTGGCCATCGATGACTAACTGTGTCTTCATTACCTGACAAGCAGTTTCTCTCACAGCAAGCTGAGTGACTTTTAAAATTGGATGTAACAAAGAAAAAAAAAAAAAAAGAGTGTAGCAGGAGATTCATGCAAAGTTAATCAAATTCATAAAATGGAAAATGTTTGGGGCTTCTTTGGGGATCTGATTTTATCTGCTCCATCACACTCGGATGGAGGGAAAAAAAAGTGTTATGACGAAGCGGAGCAGAATTTATACACAGACAGCAAATTAGATGCATCTGTAGTCATCCCAGGATGACATTGTGGCAGCAGCTTTGTGCATGCCAGTTATTTGACAAACCGAATGATGATTAATGCCTGAGTCACCTGGATGCTTACAGTCTTAGCATGACGTGCATAATTAGTTCACTGAGTCATTTTTGCTTCCTCTTGTTATTTTTTTTTTTTATATTGCCTTACATTTGTCAGCATGGAGAGCAGAAGTGCATGTACAAGGGTGAAAGATGTGGATTGCTGCATCTAAATAAAACTGTTTCTTATTAGTTTTAGAACTTTCCAGTTTCCAATTTTTTAACAAAGTGAGCAACAATATTTTTTTAGTCTAAACTAACTAGCTAAGGTTGGCATCACGTACCAATCAATAAATTAATAATTGGTGTATAAATGTTGAACATTTGTGAAAAATGTTGATCACAATATCACAGCAAGAAGAAATTGGATCATTTTATTTTATTTTATCCTTGTTGATTAGAATAATAACGCTTTGGCTAAAAGCTAATGTCAACTAGTGAGCATCGTCAAGAGCAAAATGGCAGGCTTTAATGTTTCCAAGTTAATCATCTTAGATTGATGTGTTAGCAGGCTATATACTAATTAGCACTAATCCCAAGCTACAGCTGAGGCTGATGTCATTATTGTTACTGCAGTATTCTTAAAGGTTCAATAAATGAGATTATGAATATTGATACAACAGCACATGGCTCTTTGCTATGTAGATATGAATTAGTAAAATAATGATCTCTTAGCAAATAGTGAAGTCACATTTATAAAGAGGCTACTTCAGCGAGAGGCTGCTCACTGCACATGACACTGGCTCAAGCCCCATCCCCACCCTAACTCTAACCACACAGACCCATTTGGCTCTGCAGTGAGCGCCATTTGAAACCAGGAGCCCTGCTGTTAAACCATCCCTGTGTTTTGTTTTGTTTTGTTTTAAGAGAAAAGTGGTAATAAAGGCGGAAAGGTGGAGCACAGTTCAAAGCATTCAGTCAACTCAGACCCCATAAAAACTGATAACAGAGAAAATTTTAATTAATGTATTTATATATCACCCAACTTAAGTGCACTTGTTTTATCTCAGCTCAGAGAGTCTTGAGAGTCTTCACTAGGGTTTTACTGCTCTGCTTTACTCTCTGTTTTACAATGTGTCTGCCTCCTCTGTGAAGGAGTAGAGTTAGCTTAATTAACATATCACCATCTTCCCCTAATCTCTACAGAAAAAATACATAAAAACAATGCTTCCCAAGCATCCTGCAAAACAGCGAGTATTGCTGAGCAGAAACTCCCAAAAACAAGCTTGGTGATGGTGGCAAATGGAAGCAATAACCAACAGACGGTAATAGCAACAATCGACCCCTTGGATAATAAAGTAGGCTTAAACCACAACCAGCTGCATCAAATGATTCTTTGTGGGGCTTCATAGCACATAACAATTAAAGCTCAAATTTATAATAAAGAGTTTTTTAAAAACACTATTCCTACATGATATTTCCAAAGTGTAAATATTATTTTCTCTATTCTGTGATCTACTATAGAGCTACATTTGTGCTTACCAATTTCACCCATATCAATATATCTGTGCTCCTATCTTCCTTAGAAATTATATAACTACTTCTTTGGTCCAGTGGACTAAAAAAATTCGATACCTTTGACCCTACAGTAGAAAACCTTTTCAGCGGCAGAGTGAGCATTTATTCTGTGGTTCAGAAATTGTTATCATTTTCTTTAAGAATGTCATTAAGAATAACAAAATTATCTCCTTTGACTCTTTATTTGAAAAGTATAAAATTTGCTATGAAAAATTCAAATGTCCCTTTAAAGCAGTCCTGTAGACAGTTGCTAAAGATCAAACCAAAAACCTTAAAGTTCATTTTTTAAACCTGTAAGACAAAATCCAACACATTAACCATGCAATACTAACTAAGATAAAAGATGCCTGAAAACAATGCCGCTTGGGATCTCATTATTAGCTACATTTACATGCCAACTTCACTAGTTTCTCTGAGTATTAACTGCCAAAAAAAGTTCTGAATCTGTAATTCAAGTCATCCAAGATGACACCAATCACAAGCAACAATGGGCCATAAGTTAAGGTAATCTAATTTCATTTAAAAAAATATTTAGACTTCAGTCTTTGAGCTACACAACAACAGTGATCCTAACACTTGTATGGCAACAACTGCTGTGTCACGCAGATCAAATGATTTGGGATGTAATGCACTTTTAGCCCAGTGCTTAACTCGAATGAGATGGAAGGCTGCCTGTCCCCATTCAGTGGATCAATGAAGTCATGACCTGCTCTGAAATGAAGAAGGTGAGATACTCTGTTTATGTTTCACTTAAGAATATATATATTACAGAGTGTTTTCTTTTCTTCACTGATTATTGCTTAGGTGTAAACAACTTGTACTTTATATAGACACCTTAATTTCCATGCACTGTAAATCTGTTGTTTTCTATTTTGCTTTTGTTATCTTTCTTTATTGCAAGGAGGCAAACAATTGTTAAGTGTTTAAATAACTAAGTTTAACTGAGTGAGCATTGCCTCTAAAACAGCCCAGGGGAGGCTACATGGACCCATTAGCTCAACTAAGTTTTGAAAAACAAATGAAGAAAAAAGCAATGCATAAATTTATAAATAATGATGTTTGAGAGTTTTATATAATTTAATAATAATTTAGCAGTATGCACTTTCATATGACTGATAGCTAACCATCTAAGGTCTACGCCATCATAACCCTAACCCTGCACTTTGGCATGTCAGTATCAACCATTGCTAGCAAAATGGTGCTTTGCAATATCAAAGAAAAACAAACACCTGAATCCTAAAATATCTACTGAGGTGATCTAAAGTGTAACACTAAATGTAATTCAGAACATTTGAGCTTTTTTAGGTATTATTTTACATAGTTTAAAGGTACCAGTATGACATCATATACAATCTAAAACCCTTCTGTGACATTTACAGTAAAATGTATCCACACAGCATAGAAAAATATAAGCATGATTAATTTGTTGGCTTCAACCTATTTTCTTAAACGTATCAAACCGTCAATAAAATCCACATAACTGAACTGTTGGGATTAAACTGGAATATAGTTTAAACTCTGCACTTTCAATACAAGTTGAAACGGAGACTCTCTGAGACTGCTGCATCTTTGGAGTCAAGCATGTTCATTGACTCCAAAGGGTTAAAAAAGTTGAAATTAAACTTTTGCTACTGTATCTTAAGTAGTTCTGAAGCTGTGACAACATTTGTCCACAAACAGGCAGACAAACGCCTGTCCAGCAGCTTTATGGTGGTTCTTCAGTGTCTTGGGGACTACATTTTTGAACCATGACACACATGCACTCAGAGGGCGAAAACAACAACAGCTACGTTTTTGCAGCTAGTAATTAACGTCTCCCCTTTGACTCATCAAGGCCACTTGTCTGCCAAACACATTCCAACCAGCCTACAGTGCTAATGCATACCAGCCTACTGCTGCAGTCCTTCTGACAATGCCTGACTTATGTGTGTGCGTTTATAAATCTACATTCTGTCTATACATTTGGTGAGCTATAAGAGGAGATCATGTTTAATAAATGGCTGTTATTTTAGAGTAGATCCTATTCCGCAGTGACTTGTTGTAGGCAGGTTTATTGCTTTTACTTAACGTGCAAGGACATCGCTGTTTGTTTGATTTATTAATGCACTGGATGCCTGCAAAGACATGTTCAAATACTTGCACACAACCTTCTTAAGATGTCGCAGAGGTTGACTGTCTCTGTGAGCTTTATATTCCCACCGTGGCCATGGCACGTCTAACATGCTAGCCCATCAAAATGTGGCAGGAAGTGGAGCGGAGTGCCTTTGTGCTGGATTCAGTTGCATCAAATCAATCAGCCTTCATCTGCTTTTTTTTGAAAGTGATGCTCATTGGATTGACTTACAAAGCTATCAGTTAGGAGCTCATCTACATACAATTTCCATAAATATCAAACAGAGCCAAAGGGGCTGGAGATAAACAAAAACTGGAGCATTTTACTTGCCATCAGCTACAGATTTAAGGCTAAGTAATCATGACTTTAAAGTTGATCGATGCATCCTGAACACATGTGTTATCACAGAGCACATTTATGCAACCCGTAGGCTAACTTCATTATCTTTAGGCACTGAGGGGCATGGCTAAAATGTTAGCACTTATTGCATTAGGAGTTAATGGTTAGAGGGATCATTATGTGCATCTCTGTGGGTTGATAACAAGGCATGTGCTCTGTGTCTGTGTGAGGGCGGTGAGTCTCTGAACTCTTCATTTCCAGAATCCCAAGCAGCACTGTTGCAGGATGAACAGAGCCCCTCTGTTCTAAATTAGACCTGGTAACAGAGAACACGGAATTAGCAAAGTGCAGACTGCAGCACTAGGCTGCCAAACTGCAGTCAGACTAGGAAAGAAAGGTGAAGAGTCCACCTACTGTTCTGCTCCTATGTCACTTATATTGTGACCTGGGTCTTGCTCTGCTTGACTGCATAAAGCATGAAAGAGCTTCAGTTATGAGTCACTGCTTTTATCCAGCCTTATATACACCGGATTAGGCATGACTTTGTAACACAAAGACTGAAAACAAATGACCATAAGAGTCCTTGGTTACTGTTGACTAAGTAGCCAGGTTCAAATAATTTTTTTTTTGGGGGGGGGGGGGGGGGGGGGGGGTTGTGATTTGGGGGCTGCTATGCTAAACTGACCGAGTATGTAATAGCAAAGGTCACCACTTTATTAGTTCATCTGGATGTTTACAAAAAGCAGTTTGGGTAATAACTGATTCAATTCAATTGTATCTATACAGCACCAATTCACAGCAACAGTCACCTCAGGGCACTTTACACTGTAAGATAAAGACTTTCCAATATTAAAGGTAAGAACCCCAAACCCTTATCAGCAAGCACTTGGCAACAGTGGGAAGGGAAAACTCCTATTTGCCAGGAAGAAACCTCCAGCAGAACTGGGCTCAGGAAGGGGCAGCCATCTGCCGTATCGGTTGAGGGGAAAGAAAAGATGTTGGGGGCATAAGAAGAGATAATTTTAGCCTTGCTAGCAGCTTGGCTTTGGGAAGGCAATGCCTACACCAAAATATCTCAACAAATAATTCTAGTGGTCATGTATTCTCCTAATTTTGGTTATTCTAACTTGTTTTTACGACATCACTAGGCTGACTTTTATGGATTTTACTGAAATCATTTTTGCACAGATACAGACTTTCCTTCTCGCTTGTGTCTCTGTCACTTTTTGCTTACTAGTATCGCTATACTGCTGAACTGTTGGATGGAGCTTTTGCATTAACATTTGTGATTCTATGGACATTTGTGTGAAAAATACTTAAACTAATCACATTCTCATTAGCCTTAGCTGTCCTTTTGGATTAATGCAAATGATCATGTCAGCATGCTAAATTCACACGAGAAGAACAGAGCTGACGAGCCCCAAAATGGAGGCCAATGTGGAAGCGTATTAAACCTCCTCTGGTTTTAAAAAATTAGTTACGTTTGAATGGAAGTCAATGGAAAATGACCCTTTATATTTCACCTCGGTATTCCTGATGAATTTATGACTGTCAGTTGCTAATTTTGCTAAGTTATTCATGTTATTAGCTAGGTTCAAATTAGTGAATACAACAAAATGGTCAAATAACTGTTTCCATTAGTGTAAAAAAACAGCAGTGGCAAAGCAGATTATGTTTTAGAGTGGTCGCTTCTTGTGACTGACAAATTACTAATGCTCAGCTCAAAACCACTTAAATAGAATTTACTAATCGTTGATGTTTTGTGGCCTATTCCACCATTTATATACAGTCTATGGCTAAAGTAGATCATTTAAGTAGGACAATCTGCATCCTTTCAGTATTTTCACTATCAATATGTAAGATTAAGTTGAAGTTTTTTGCTCAAAGGAACAATTTTAGCCTTGTTGTCTTTATGAAAGTTGGTGTCTTCAAAATACTTGTAAATCTTTCCCACAGTCATTAACTGAGAACATATAGCACAGACAACATGACAACGAATAAAAAATCGACAGAAAATCCCAACACCACGCTTGTTATTAAAAAGATGTAACAATGTAAAATTATCCTTAAAGTTAAATCGAGCAAGAATCCAGAGTTGGTGTTTTTTTGTCAACCGTCCATAACCTCAAAGATACCATGGATAAAAGCAATCGGCATACATCCCCTGACAGCAACCACAGTTTTTTTTCTTTTCCTTGCCAGATTTTCAGGTGCTTCCACTACAGAGAGTCTGTCAAGATGAAAAGAATGTTTTACAGCGGGCTTGTTTGGAGGACTGGGCACCTGTTCTGAGACAACCGTATCCCTCACACAATCCTGGCAAATAGGCGATTCTGGGCTGGCTTAGAGGAAATGGTAAATGGTAAATGGTAAATGGCCTGTATTTATATAGCGCTTTTACTAGTCCCTAAGGACCCCAAAGCGCTTTACATATCCAGTCATCCACCCATTCACACACACATTCACACACTGGTGATGGCAAGCTACATTGTAGCCACAGCCACCCTGGGGCGCACTGACAGAGGCGAGGCTGCCAGACACTGGCGCCACCGGGCCCTCTGACCACCACCAGTAGGCAACGGGTGAAGTGTCTTGCCCAAGGACACAACGACCGAGACTGTCCAAGCCGGGGCTCGAACCGGCAACCTTCTGATTACAAGGCGAACTCCCAACTCTTGAGCCACGATCGCCCCAAAATGAAGAAGGAAATGAAGAAGGACGTGCCTGGTCTCCATGGTGAACAACAGAAACAGGGTATGCCCCCGCCTCTCCATATGTGGGACCGGGGGTATTGTGTGTCTGCTCCATCAACACGCATAGGCGAAGAGGACAGGGTGTCCCTCGGGTGGGCACATATGGAGCAGTAAGTGGGAGGGTGTCAATGTGTGTACACACGCACAGTGAGAGTACCAAGAGGTGAAAGACCATTTACACATATGTATACCCCCCCACCCCAACATTCATATGCCTATGTGCCCCAAAACAAAACTCAAAACAAGACACACACACAGCTGCTGGGATGAAAGGAGTCAACAATCCACACAAGACACACACATACAGACAGTGTCCAGTGGAAGCACAACAGCGGACAGGCTTTGATCTACTCAGAACTTCCACAGGAAGACTTTATACACCCATCTGTCACGACAAACTCAAACTGCTGCGATGTTTGAGTACACGGGGTGACACAATGAAAGCGTCATCTCCTCAGACAATGATGAAAAAATACAACAGACAAAAGCAATAAATCTCCAGGCTCCTCTTTGCTACTGGTTAGTCGGTCTCCAAACTTACATGAAATGCACACGTCTGCTCGACTTACGTCTAAACAAACGTTCGGCCATTTTAAGCGTCTGTCTGTAAATCTGATTACTTACAGCAGAGGAGAGGGTGTGTGAAAGCACTAACATAGCTAATGACTGCATACTGAATAGAAATGATGCAAAGGCCTCTTGATCAAATAAACTCTATTCCTTGTAATTGAAATTTTCAAAGTGGAAGAGCTTGCTTGGATTAGCTTTAACCACATCACAGCAAATGGTCATTCCAAGATGCAGCACTTGTACCGCTTTTTGAGCAGCGCCACAGTGATGTCAACACATCTATGTGACTGTGGAATTTTTAAGTGAAATTTTTGCCTTTGTACAAATAAAGCGTACCATCTCATGAATGCTTTCAAATTCTCTTTAAGCTGCAGCTAATAGTAAAAACATCATTAAAGTTTAAACCTCTGCTTTAGCGCTACAGCGTTGTGTGGTGACTCAAGAAAAACTTTCTTCTAGTCTTCAGTGAGGAGCTGCTAAATCCTGATCAGACCAAAGAAACATTTTGCATCACCCACGTTAGATTATGAAGAAAAAAAAAGAAGAAAAACTACAATAAATTGACAGTAAATCCCTTTCAGTATAGTTCAGCAACATATATTGCAAGAATAATGAGCACTCGATTGAAGAATTAAACGGTTACACCAATACAGCTGCACTTCCATAACCTCTCCAGGGTCGAGAGGCAAAAAAAGAGAGAGGAGAAGAGGGCTTTAGTTGTGAAATAGGAGAGGCTTGAAATTAAAGAGTAGTGTTTCATCTCTCGGCATGTCTGTCTCAGCTCTGTCACATATAATGGGAGGGGTCAGCCCTTGGCACAGAGGGGACTGTCCTCTGCTATCAGCCCACCGCTTCATCTAGCGTTAAAGCATAACCGTGTAAGCCTGCAGTTCAAGTCGCCTGTCAACCGCAGGGCTCCAGAGAGGGTTATCAGGCCCCCGAGCTGTCGGCTGCTCCTGCAGCAGAGAGAACGGCCAGCGGTCACATTCACTACGGCCACCGCGCCTAAATGTGGGCTGACGCTGATAAGATTACCCCAGGGCAGTGTGTTTTTAAAACATTCAGTAAAACTACAAGATTTCTGATTTTATAAACAAAGCCGCTGAAAAGCTGTCTTCACAATGAACGCGCCTAATTGAAAATCCTGCGATAACACGCCTTCTGAAACTTTGTGGGTTTGTCAGCTGGGTGGTGGTGCGGGGTAATACATTTGTAGCCATTTATACACACAATAATCTTATTCACACAAGCTGTAGAGCCACTGTTTATTTACATCACTGATATTGGAAACGGCTGCATTTTAAAAGTGGCAGGAATCGTTACTGTCAAGGCTTCTTCTTGTCATTGCAACTTACAGTCATGTCAGTTTGTCTATACAGCTTAGACACAGACAGCTTTCTGTGGCAGAATCTGCATACTTACAAGGGAACCCGGCAGCTAATGAACAGCAGTGTAATTGACATACTAGCACGGGAGTCTATAAAATGCCATCAGTTTCTCTCACTGTCAGGGTGGAGCAGTATTTATTTAGTTCTGGCTCAATGGGGATTAATAAGCATATACCCTTGAAGGAATGTGGCCACTCTGCGATTGATCAGTTCTAGATGCAGTTGTTTTTTTACAAAGAAACACATCCCCTCATTAGGTAAACCCCAATCCCTCCCTTCTTCTCATTATTGCCAGTGGGGGGAAAAAAACAACAACAACACAAACATGCAGATAATGACCTTATAAGGAGATGTTTGTGGGCTGTCAATTGTTATATATATGCATATATGCCATGTGGCTGTTGGACCCAGGCACAGCGTGCCACTGTCTGAGCCTGTATTTACACTGGCTTTAGTTAGCATAGGGACAGTGGGGCCCAGGCATACATATTGTACAACTGTCATTTAACTGTCAAATCCCCCAACAAAAAATAAACAAATAAATAAAAATCTGGTTTCAAACAAAAATCTTCAGCATATTTCATATGCTGTCCCCGAGTGTTTATCCTTCTGGATACAACATTGAAATTTTCTAATCATTTGCCTTGCCTCTCCTTACAATGGCGTGTCTCTTATTATCAGAGAGCTCCTACTAGGACCATATATCATTTTGAATGGCTTTTTGGCATGGTGGAGAATACACTTTGGCAGGGTATTAACTCCAGCTTTTATCCCATCCTTCTTACTGGATGAAGGTCACTCCCTCTATCTGCAAAATGACTTTTCTCTCTTCTCTTTCATCCCTGCTTTCCTCCCATCCTCCACACCAGGGCATGAGTCAGAGAATCTGACACCTCACAGGAGAGGAGAGTAGAGGGAGGAGAAAGTGAGCGAGATGGGAGACAAACTGAGGAAGAAAACAAGCAGAGATGGAGACAGTTGGAGGGAAGAGAGACAAGTTGATCAATATCTCGCAGAAACAAGGAACCTGAGACGATCTGGAGTGGCCCCCGCTTCCTTGAGGTACAAGACGCTGCATTAAACATGGAAAATCCATCAGTGCACAGATGGTGCAGGAATCCTCATCATAATTCTCAGCTGTGCAATGTCCTTTATAGTTTCGCACAGTTCGTCTGCAGGATTATACTGCTTGCAGCATCACTACGCTTAAGTTGGCTGACTCAATGGTGTATTATTTGACATAAAACATTACCGCGCGTTGAGCTGAAACTACGGATTACATAAGCTTCAAAACAAACTGAGCACAAACCCAAAAATAGTGCGGTCCCTGTTAAATATTTCACGCGCTAGGCAGCTGAAGGGGGGATAAAAAGCTTCTCTCCTTCTCTGTCGCATACAAACACACACACACATAGATGCAGATGGCCAATTGAAAGAAAAACCTCCATTTAGTGTTCTGTAGGGCAGAGCGGATTACTTTCATGAAGGCAGTCTTTTAGCTTATTCGCACGACATACAGGACTTACTGGATTTGAGTGTTTAGAATACACCTATCATTACTTCTTAAGGTGCTCTGTAAAGACAGCATAAAAGGTCCTCTTTGACGGCAACTTCTGGACTAAATAAATCATGCTCATGAGACTCTTTGTGAGACACAACAGGAGAGTCATGAGGCTTGCCTGGTCAATCTTTGGAGCTCAGCACAGAGCTATCTTTTCATAGCAGGGACAGCCCGAAGCTCTGTCAGCCACTGGGTCTGTTTAAAGAACAGCAGTGAGGGTCACATTGTGTTAGAGAAGAAAGGGTCTCTTCATAGCAATACAAGAAGATTCAAAAAAGGCTCTCTGTGCTGTTTATATGCAGGGAGGGCGCCAGATCACAAATCAACAAGTACTCATGTAATGTTGTTCCATAGCTTTCTTGTGTCTCATGGTAAAGCATGAGAATAATAATGATCACAATAGGAGTACAGCCTCAAGTGTCTGTAGTTATTAGATAGTGACAAGCACAGGTTAATCACTCAAAAGCAGGTTAATTGCTACAGGGGATTTATCTCAAGTATTAGAGAGGAAATTGATATGTATTGAAAAAATGCTCCTGTGATACAACATCTAAATTAAAGCCTGAAAGAAGGCGATGATACTTCTAAGCTTCAAACACTGCAAGGTATTACAATTAAATTACTGCTGAAAAGCAGAAAAAAATAAGACAAAGATAAGTCTGTGATGCGATAAAATCAATAGAATAATATTGAAATCTGCATGCAATTTAAGCTGTTTGCTGTCCCATGCGCTGCTTTCACTACAGGAATGCTTTTCCCGTATTCTCCTTATGAGTAAAAAGTGATTGAATATCCCCTCATATCACTCTGCAGAACTCTTTATTAGAGTAAAGCTGCTGTGCTGAGCTACATTTACTTGATGACTGCAAAGCAAAACTAAGCATTGTGCCTTTTTTTACTCCCTCCTGCTGAGGGATTATTGGCAGTTCCCAGACGTTGGAGCAGCACGTGTCAGGTCTGGCTTCTGTTATTTATGAGGCCTCACAGCCCCAGCCCTCACTCTGCAGCAGAGATGCAGGTGGGGTTTCATTATTGAAGATGTTCTTCCACTTCTTATTAGATCTCTGACTCTCAGAGTGCATTAAGGAATTGCAGCTGGACAGAGAATCAGCAATACATGATGGCCCACCTCTTTGCCCCCCAGAGTGTTTTTAAAAGATACGTGTGCCTCTTATATCAGACAAATTGTATGTCCTACTCCCTTCCCAGAAATAAATAGTGTTTGCACTCAAGCAGATGCCCCGTTCACTACACACAGATGAAAAATCAGTTTCTTATTGATCTCGCCTTTGTCCTTTCAGAACACATATCTAAATCATGTTCTGCTCCTTCAGTAGAACCGCCATACAACGCACTGCATCCAAGCCAAACATCTATACTCTAAGTAATGTGCAATCCTCTAATTGTGCCCCCATTTCTCTCCGGATGTGAACATGCAAGATTCATGAGCATCTCCAGGCAGCAAGGATGATGATTTCCTAAATCGATGAGAAGGTCCACTCTCAGATGTTTTTTAATTGATTCTATTGTACTAAGGAGCCTAAACAATATGCTCAGATTATTGCAAAATGTAAATGAAACTGCAAGTGAAAACTGAAATACCAGAGCCAATATATTTGGAAGCAACAGCTAAATGAGAATAATCCTGTAAGGAGTACTGTTTAGGAACAGTGTGTGCACAATTGAGAGGAAAGTCAAAGAGTGTCATTTGTGTTATTGTTTAGAAACTTACAGTTGAGCAAATGTGGACGGATTCATACATTTAGGGTAAATTATAAACATTTCCAGACAAAATGCGTTTGCACAATATATACCCCTACGTAGGGGTCAGCTTGTTATGATAGTTCTTCCATGCGGTGCAATACAAGTGCACTTAGGCATCTTGGTGAATAATGGTGCTGTCACATACACTCGCTGCCTCAGCACCAAGCGGGCGCCCACAGTACGGGACTTGTTGAGAATGATCTTTGTGTTTCAGGACGGGCCTGGCCAACGGGGTCCACTTTCATTATCATAAAACCGTGCACACACACAAGAGCCCAATTGTCTCCCCGCTCTTACTGCTGTCCCCTGCTCATCTGGGGACTTTCTGCCATATGCTGGATTTAACAACCCAGTCATTTTACGGCTTCATTAATTCAGCTCCACACACAAATGATTTCATCCTACACTGTTCTCACATGAGTGCGCACGAGTAAAAACATTAGGGACTGTAGTAATTTAGAACGACGGCAGGAATTAGGCAGTTAAAGGGCCTGATTGTGGTTGTTGAGACGAATGTGTAAGCTAAATTGTAAATATATGGCTTGATGTAGGCCTAATTCGAGAAATAAGACATTATATTTGAAGCCGACAGCGAGCAAGAATGTCACGTATTGGATAAGAGGTGTTTTAAGTTGGAGAATAGGGAACTAGCTGTCCAAAAATGTGCCTTTCCAAATAAACCGACACTTACCTGATTTCATGCAAAGGTCGCAGTCAGCAGTTCCCTCTAAACTATCCCCATGGATCTGTGTTGGCCGGGCTTTGTATCCACATAGAGTCCAATGACACGGAGGTGTAGTGCGGACTGTCCTCCCGGAGTGTCAGCAGACTGGAGTGCAGAGCGCCTGTGCGCTGAGGAGAGACACACACACACACAGAGAGAGAGAGATGCAGGCAGCGACCACCCCGCTCACCCTGATAGCCAGTAACCGAGGCAGCCCGTGGGACAGAGCCGAGTGTTCTTTGGGTAAAAATCCTCCGGTTCAGCTGCTTCCAAGTGTCTGATATCTCTTCATCCCTGCCTCGGTCGGTGTGCTGCTTTTGTGATCCTTCCAGTCCTCACAGGACCTCTGCTGAGAGCGTGCCGCGCCTCTTCGCCCTGTGCGTCGCACCGCAGATTGACACACTCAAGATCACGAGTGCTTGCTCGGTCTCACTGTACACCAACTTGTCTCAGTCATAAAACGGAATCAGATGGAGAAATGCACAATGATCGGGAGAAGTTTCATACCTGAAGGGTATGCCAACTTAACCTAGTTTAAAAAATAAATAAATAAATAAATCACAAAATATTACATTACAACTGATTTTAATTAACCACCTTAAACATTATCCCGCTGAGTGCAAGGCAGATTACCCATCTTTGAGTACAGTTTCAGGCTTTAGGCTTTACATATCAATGATAACGGTAATCTTAATAATGCAAATATTTAGTCAATTTATAAAATGTGCAGATCAAAATTCACTGGCTCCAGCAAAGTTGGTGGCGCAGGGCTTAAATTTAAGCTTTCTTTTGAAGTTTTAAACCAGCAACTTTCTCTCACATGGCGCCATCTAGTGTCTATGTCTTGATATTGCTGTTGTTTTAAGCGTTTCTGCAAAGGTGAGGGGCACAGTAATAAACTGTGTATCATTTTAAATAATTCGCAGTATATACTCTTTCTGAAGTCACTTATCCTGTGAAGGGCTGGGACTGTGATGACTTTAAATTACCCTGATTTTTCACAAGTCTTGGCATTCCCTTCTAAGAAATGTGAAATTAACAACGTTAAAGTGGCAGAAGGAAGAAAATTTGTCTGTTTCACACCAAGCAAAAGACACCTACAGCGAATTTCACTTCACGAGAAACAGCTCATTAATTTAAAAACACTAGAGCAAGACATCCAGACAGCTCCCACCGCTCCTGAATGAAGGAGGAACCGTCTGGGTAATTTGAGCATGACATCTCCATCTATTTCACAAATTATCTCAGGTGGCTCTCATTCATGCCAAAGAATGAGAACAGGATGGATGTGAACTTGTATTTTTATTTCTAAATAACAGACTGTTATTCATTACTGCTTGGCTTTTTTTTTTTTTTTAAACCAATGTCTCTGCACGCTGTTACATTTTGTTTCATCGTTTGATGGTGACATTTCGTCCTGGCTGGGAGTCAAAAAGGAACAGAGCAGCTATGGTTCAGAAAGTAAATAAGACTTGTGGGAAAAGATATTTCCTGCAGATACATTCAAACAGCTTTTAAGGTTATTAAGAATTTATTTCCCTAAGGTATGATGGCAATTATGTCCTAGGGAACTGCTGGGCTTGAGCACATTTTAAACCCTTACAGTGTCACATGATTTACTGCGTGCTCTGAAAATGTTAACAAGGATCCAAATGCATGCACAAGCTAGGCAGACAGGAACTGCCCAATGTTTTTATCAAAACTGTGGTAAAAATAAAGTATGGTATGGCTTTCACAATCAGACTGAATGACAACGAGAAACAAGAATGTCATTCAGGGAGAAACCTTTGGAAAGACAGCTGTTATTTGTGTATGCCATTCATGATCTTGCCACTTATTTGGATACATCTGTTTAACTGATCATGAACGCAAATATTTAATCAGCCAATCACATGGCAGCAAATCAGTGGCCGCAAACATGGCAAGGCGACCTGCTGAAATTCAAACTGAGCATTAAAATGGGAAAGAAAGGAGCTTTGAACATAATATATTTGTTGGTGCCAGACAGACTCGTCCGATTATTTCTGAAACTGCAAAACTACTGGGATTTTCCCACACAACCATCTCTAGGGTTTACAGACAATGGTACGAAAAAGAAAAAATATCCAGTAAGCAGCAATTCTCTAGCTGAAAATGCGTGTTTTTAATGCCAGAGGTCAAAGGAGAATGGCCAGACTGCTTTAAGCCGACAGGAACAATAGACAATAGTAACTACAGTAACCTCTTGTTACGACCAAGATATGCAGTAAAGTATCTCTCAACACAAAACACACTGAGCTAGATGGGCTACAGCAGTAAAAACAAACAAACAACAAAAACACACCAGGTGCCTCTCCTGTCAGCGAAGAACAGGCTGCAGTTCACGCAGGGTCACCGAAATTGGGCAGCAGAGCACTGGAAAAACATCGCCTGGTCTGATGAGTCTCGAGTTCTGCTGTGACATTCGGATGTTAGGATCACAATTTGGCATAAACAACATGAAAGCAAGGATACAGTCTGCCTTTTATCAAAGGTTCAGGCTGCTGGCGGTGTAATAGAGTGAGAGACATTTTACCGGCACACTTTGGGGCTCGTAGTACCACCTCATTGTGTAAACTCCACAACTTACCCGAGTGTTGTTGCTGACCGCATTCATCCCTTTATGACCACAGTGTGCCCATCTTATGATGACTGCTTCCAGCAGGACAACGCACCATGTCCCAAAGCTCAAATCAACTCAAACATGTTTCTGGAACATGATAATGAGTTCACTGTACTCAAATGGTCTTCACAGTGTATTGTCCTCATCATCCAAAATCTCTGAGGAATGTTTCCAGCACCTTTATGCAACAAAGTGAGGGAATTAAACGAAGGAATCAGGATGAGTTGTGTGAAAACAGAGATACAAATTTAAAAATGAACAGGACTAAGAGGAAAATTGTGAGAATTATCAGGTGTGATTGGTGAACAAAGTCATTTTATACCTGACACATTACAGTAGAAAGGAGAGGAGAGACACATTATAGTGTTTCTTTAAGTTTGGGCTTTAAAGCAAGCATTACTATTGCTTTCCTACTGTTGTTGGGTCTGTCACCGCATGAACCAGGCACTCAACCATAAAGCTTTACTGAATAACTTACCGTGATCCATGCAGCCCGGTGGCAGTGTGAAATGCTGTGTTTCAAACAGCAGGAGGAGCTGTGTGATTTTAAATCTATCTTGCAGACAAAATTGATACCTCCACCACTAGGGTGCGTGGGTCCTACAAGTGCCAGTCTTTTGACATGATGGAGCCAACCTGGGTGATGAATAATGATGATGATGATGAACAAATTCATTTATCTAGATTTGAGTTTTCCTAGAAATGAATCACATTCCCTCCCTGTTATATGTGTTTGGATGCTGCATTGCTGCTGCAGTATAACATGAATTTGGATTTATTTTTAGTGATTCAACTTCAACTTCGAAATTTGCTTTAGTTAAGCCTGTGATGCTTCCATTTGATTTCTTTGTTACATAATAATTGCTTTGATCAAATAGAGTTCGAAATGATATCAAAATTCACAAAAGCTCTGCTCCTGCTTTAATCAGCCGTGCTATATGGACCCCCATTTGCTTTGCCAAACAAAATGTATATCATCCCTGCTTGTCTGGGACCATTCAAGCTCAACAAACGCCCCTCATACTTAATGGCATTGAAACATCAAGAGATGACACCAGCACAACAACTATAATTACTCAGCTGTGGAACATCTTTCTTCTTTTTCTTTGCTCCTCTCATGCACAAACAAACATGGTTTAACATTCTTGCCATTGAATCTTTGGGCCATTTCTTACTTTGTCCTGACTAATGGTGAGTGAAAATGTACGGGAGGGAGGACTGAACATAGTCTGCTTTTGTGTGCTTCCACATGCCAGAGCTCACAGTAGGTTTTCCTTTCATTAAAGTTACTTCTGCAGTAGTTTGATCTTCTTGAAAGCCAAATTCATCTTTGATTCTCTCTCAAGCAAGGAGCAATGCTTTGACATATCTTTTTTTTTTTTTAATGTTTACTTATAAAACATGAGGAATTTTTTTTTTTTTTGTAGAAGCTTGAAAAACCAACTTCCTTTATAATTTATGTTCTAAGACTACAGAAACAACAGGTTTTAAATTTCCAGTAAACACGGGCAAATGAGAAAACACAACTTCGACATGCACAATTAAATCCTGTTTGTATTTAAATGTTTAATGCTTATTTACAAAAACATATCACAATAGTTATAACTGTCTTTGACCCATAAGTGCTTTCTGTTTTGCTTGTCAATACACAATAAAAAAAATCTCATCCCTGTAAGAGAACAGGGATCATTTTCATATTGTGATTCACTTTATATTCATGTCACGAGGCGTGAGATAATCCATTTCATCAATTACCTTGAAGTCTCATGAAGACAAGTCTAGCATAAATATAAATATATAACAAGTATAAACACAAGTGCACAAAAATATACATGCATACTTCAAAGAGGGAAAATGTGTTTTAAAAAAGCACCTTTTTTTTCCAGGCGAAGTAAAAAAACAAAAAAAGGTCAAACCAGGAACATTTCTGAGCAGCATTTAAAGAAATCCACTGGATGAGTTTTCCTCAGATCCACAGAAAGCTGTTCCAACTTATTAAAGAGACTTTTCAGCCCTTTTTTAAAACATTTCTATCAAAGCTAAGATTGAAGGGGAGCATCACACATGCCTCACAGCTCTCAGTGTTTTCGATCTGTCATTTGTAATGAAGTTCTCCGCTTGGCCAGTTACGGCTCTAATAAATATTTATATTAAACAACAACATAGTGAAAGGGGTTGCTGATAAAGATGAACCTACGGAGAATTATCACTCAAATCTGTAGCTCCTTTTTTTAAATAAGAGCTTTGTAGCTCCAAGTTTCAGCTCATTGTTTCGTTGTCAGGCCAACAACTTCATTGTCCTCTAGAAATCCATAGTAGACTATCTGCCTGGCACCGCAGAGATAAAGAGCTAATTATTTTCCTCATGAGATGCTAGTTTTTTGTTTTTTAAAGGAAAGAATAGGGTGAAAGAGAATTGATTTTGAGCTTACAGTACATTGTCAGGTGGAAAGAAACATATCTCCAAATGAATGATAATACCCAATGCACTGTAACTGTGGAGGAGGTTAAATAAGCAACTGTGCTATTTAAAAAGGTGAGAATACGTCAATGTTCTGTTTAAAAGCTGTCACGGCTGCCAAAGAAATCAGTCATTGCAGGTTTAAATTCTCCATCATGAGAGTTAGTCAAGCATACTGCAAGTGCCATGATTTAAGCTGTTGTTTATCGGTGCAATGGTCTTCTGACTGGTGCAATATTGAATTGATGACGCATTCCTAAAGCACTTGATCACTACTAAGTGATCACACCAATATGTTTAGTTCCCTGATGCATTCCCTTTATGTCCATCTGATAACAGTCATGCAATTAAAAAAAAAAAGATTCAATAATGTGATAAATGTAAAAAAAATTAAATAAATCAGCATAATTTATTTTACGTAAGTCTTTGAATCATCTCATTTCTAAGCAACACTGATGGCTCGGTGGTTTCACAGACAGCGCAGTCGAAGCTGTCCTTGAGCAAAGCTTACAAAGCTTGCTTTCCCATCACTGCACAAAACTGCATAAACACAGCTTAAAGGTGTATATACAACTCTCAGCATTGTGAAATCATTGCAAACATATTATCGGCTCAAATCACAAGGTAACAGGAAACCAAAGCGGTGCGGCTTGACAGAGGGAACGCCTCAAATACCACATTTTCCATGGTAAGCGTTCAGAAAGTTACGTGTACATATTTACCAGGGGAAAAGTGACGTTTTCAAGATACAAGAGTATCTCAAAGGGACATTTCTCCTTATCAGTATTACAATGGACATATCTCAAAGTGTTTCCTGCTTAATTACAGCTTAAAGTTCTGAGTTGGCATTGTTTTAGATGTAATGGCAGAAAAAATGTTTATCCTTAGATGTAAAACAGTGTGACACACTACGACACCACTTAGCGCTAAAACGTCTTTTATCTGAACCCAAAAGCAGAACTTTAAAAGCACTGTTTTGGAGCTTTGTGGATGCAAGACTATCCCTCCGCAGTTTTACAAAAGAATCAGGTCATTACCATATTTCCTTTCATTTAATAATAATGAGTCTCCTCTTGCACCAAGATAAATGAAGCTTTATCCAAAGCTGTGTTCTGATTTTAATAAAACCATTTTTTAAAAGGAAGATTTCATGCAGGTCGTCTTTTCTGCTTTTAATGTCTCAAAAACAAGACCACAGTCAAGGCTGTGGGTTGTAGGTCTCAAGGAGGTGAAAAAAAACCCCCCAAATGGAGATGACATCATGGCAGCTGTGAGAGGAAGTGCTCCTTCAGGCTATGTCTCGAACAGGGCAAAAGATAATGTATCATCCGCAGGTGCACAAATGTGCAATGTAGGCATTATTATGACGGGATAGTTTCAAGTGTTGTGGCTGGAAACAGCCTGTAGGCAGGAACTCAATCTTATAAGTATGTCGAAGGGGGAGGGAGTTCTAGCATTCATTTCAAAGATGTGTAAAAGAGGGAGCAACACTCAAAACTGCATAAGTAGAAAAGAAATAACAAATGTTATGAATTCTGAAACTCTCTAATTACTGTAAACAAAAGATGAAGCAGATTACATTTATTAAATCTTGAAACTTTACTTTGCATTTTTCCTATCTCAGGACATCTCCAGGCGCTTGATTATAACTTCAGAGAGAGAGAGCTATATGCTGACTGTGTTGCGTCAGGTATGAAGTGAACCTTCAAACAGCTTTTGATCTTGATAGTGAGAGACTGCGTTAGGGAAACAGGTAATGAGATCAGTGCTAGGACACAATACCTTACTGTACACAACACCGCAACAGTGTGGCAACATCAGTTATTGTGAAGTTTGGTTGTTTTTTGTAACTTTGACAGGTACTCAAAGTTGGCAGTTGAACCGTTAAATAGCCTGTGTTTGCTGACACAAGAAATACGCATAGAAGCAAATGTGGCTCAGTTAATAGCAATCTCCTGCCTGTTTGTGTAACACTTACCGTCAAATAGGGACAAACTTTGTCCCACGCTGGGCTTACAGCAGTGACAAAAAGGATAAAGGCCAAAATGTTTGTAATAGGTACCTAACAAGGGGGAAAATACAATCCACAAGAAACACTATTATAGAGAGTGGGTTTGTGTGGCACTTTGTGCCTGTTTTTGTCCCCTTGGGATTTAATTATTGAAACAATTGTTTATTCACCAGCTTTAACCCTTTGCTCTTCCATTCACTATTTTTCCAGGCACACTTCCAATTGCTTGCATTACTTTCTAGCAATGCAAGCAGTGTTCGGGGTTTGGCAACTGAAAGGCTTAACTGATGTTAGGGCTAAATATTAAATCTCAACCTCAAGTAAGGCCAAGGTAATTACTTACTTGTCTACCAGGCACCATTCTAGACAGTTTTCTTGTGCAATGGTTTATGTTTTAAAGCTTGAAAACTTTGGCAACTTTTTTCCAGCTCTAACAAGAATCTATCAAGAAGATATATCTTTTTTATTAACTTAAAGTTGGTAAAATGTTTTGTTGTTTATTGATTAAATCATCTTTCTCATCAAAAGCACAAAACAGTTCTAAAAATCAGTACTAGTTAGGATTTAAAAACCTTGCTCAAAAGCACACTGACTGTGAAAGACCGGTTGACTAGTCCACTGAAACACAGATTATTTTTTCATCAGCAACTGAGTTCTGAAGTCTTTACTCATATGTGGGTCATATTAAATTTAATCTTTGCAGCAGATTTGTTTGACTGCTCGGAGCTATGATTCTTTATTCAGTAATATATTGGAAACAAAAAAAGAAGTACATTGCTGGCTATGATTCACATCTGAAAAAGAAAATAAGAGCAATTCAGGTGGATAAATAGAACAAACACACTGAGATTTATATCCTTTAAAATCACATCTAAGCCTAAGGGGATAAAGAGAAAAGATCCTCAAGGTTTTGTTTGTCTGCACGTGCCTATACACATTCCAGTTATGTGGTGAATGGCGAGCAAGTGACAAGAGGGGCCTTGTATTTCTAGGTCTATCTCCTGCCCACCCTGTAGATTAGCCTCTTATCTCTTAAATGAGACAGTGCCGACGGATTTGGATAACAGGAATTTGGCATCAGCACCATGCTCCCTGCACTGAGAGCTCTGCTGGATCACAGAGAGTCCCTGTGCAAGAGTTAAGCAGCAGAGACAGCCTTGGACCAAGCAGTGGGTGGATATGGGGAGACATATAATAGGCAGCTTCAGATGCTGGCATTCCTGCTCCTTGAACACTGCTGGTGCTTTCTTTTTTTTTTTTTTTGTCCTGTCGGCTCTTATCATAGATGCAGCTAATTTTTGGCCACCCCTGGGCAAATTACATACTTTGCTGATTTATATGTGAAAAGAAGATAATAAAAGCAGTGCAACAAATTAATAAAAAAAAATTCATAAAATCTTCATATGTAACTTCATGATTTATTCTTATTTCATGGATATTAAAAATGAATTAAAGATAATAAAACTATAACTGGGGCAGGTGCAAATACACCCTTCACTATTAACTTGTTGGGCTTTTAATTGACTCATTAAAACTAGTCATTAAAAACTGGGAGCTGATTCTGAGCCGGTGATGGTTCAAGACCAAAAAAAGAAAAAGAAAATCCATGGGGTCGACTGAATAACTCGTGAGGTTCTAAAAATGAAAGCCTCGGTGTAGGGGGATGCTATGAAAAGGACATCAATGCTCTCTTTAGGCTGTAATATCCACTTTTTAACATGATCAAAAAACTAAATGGAACCAAATGTCTGCTGGAGAGAAAAAACTAAACATCTGCTTCAGAAACACTGCAATACACCTACATTATAAGAGCGGTGGTGCAACACTATACAGTACATACAGCTCGGTTTGCATGCACTCCATCGTCACAGGTTAACCACACCCGCATTCTCAGTACAAAGGTCAACACACGATGCACGCAAAGCAACATGTAGCTAGGATGGAGTGATTTAGGACATGCTATAGACATGTCAAGCTAGCAGCCTCCACCACTACTACTGCGTTTAAATCATAACGTGATGGTAATATTTGGCTTTTTATTTATTTTACAGCCAGTGACACAGGAAAGAATTGCACAAGGAGAGAAAAAAAAATAGATTCATTTAAAAATCAGCAGATGTGTTCAAATATCATGCAGTCGGTGAAGAATTTGCTACTGAGAAAAAAGCTAGCTTTTCTCACAAGGTAATTAACTGGAGAAACAAAATCCGAAGCTTTTGGAATAGTCACCTGACTTTAAAATCACTGAAAAGCTGTTGGTGGATCTTAAACATCCAGTGAGACAGCCTTAATATATCTGCTGAAGCGCTGTGCATAGAAGAGTAGGTGAAAATTAAATAAAGCCAGAACAGAAAGCCTGTGAAGCTGTGATATTTGCTAAGGGGGACTTACTAAGTTCTGACTTAGAATACGAAAACTTCTCCAAATGTCTGTATTAGCTTTCATTTTTGTTTAAGTTTATGAAACAAGAAGTAAAAATTCAAAGATGTTTGTAGAAAAAGTGCTTTTAATGAGCGTTCGCTGCAGCTGCAGGGCTTGTTTTGACTTCTTTTCACTTTAAATAACATCAAAATGTGTCACTTGCTCCGAGGTGCAACAACTGTATGCATACATTCAGTGTAAGATTTAGAGTAATACTTCATGACTGAGTCTATATTCAGTTCACACTCTTGTACATACCGTATCACCTGGATGGATTCTTGTGGCAGTTGACTCATTCCATCTCAGTCTGAACCGTTACCATGTGACTGACCAGGCAATAAGGCAGGCTGAAATGCATCCCCCAACTCTGACTCATGATTTGATCTGGCTTGCAGTCTGCCTCACCCCAGGCCGGAATTGATAGGTAGCGTTAAGTGCACACCTGGGACCCAGAGTTGGGTCTTTTCGCTTTCTCCCCATTTTCATCCTCCCTATGCCCAGGGCCTCAGACAGATAGGCCTCAGACAGATATTAAGCAGGAGTGGTGCGCCACACACTTGGCAGCCCGCATAGACTTACTGAGACTGAGCTGCCTGCCACGTTAGGCGTGAATGCCAGTCACCGTCAGGTCCAATGGACAAAACTGGAGCACATTCCTGAGACACAGTCTTGCTAGTTAATAAATCTCTAATCCTGCCTAGGACAGAAAACATAGGGAGGTGATGATTATCTAGACCAGAGAGGTAACAGCAGAGGACACGGAGTCAGGTTACACTGAACAGGCTTGTCACTCTCACAGGGATTGGACTCTCCCAGATATATAAGTCATACTCTGCAGGTAGGTTTGACATCTAAGGTTACCTGGAAGGTCTACATGAAATAACAAGACTAAGGGTCTATGGCCACGCTGATAGCTCTGTGAAACTCTGCTTGGCACAGTTGTGCTATGAGCAATACAGACTGTTTATACAAAGTACTGTACAAGCTTTTACCATCCTCACCACTTTAGTTATACACACTGGATGTTTACATGTGAATGTTTGCTATTTGCTCCAAAACACTAAGTACTGTTGAGGCTGAAGAAAGTCATTAGTTTGGGGAGAATTTATCCAAAAAACAACTGATTTTCAAGTAAAATCAATGTGATTCATCCAAATGTTACCAAGCAGAGTGACAAATGTCTGCTTTATTGTGAATCAATAAATTTTATGGGAATTTTCAAGAAGCTGCTGTGATTTTTTTTTAATCTAGTCCAAAAGAGATGGGAAAACCACACAGCCAATACCTTGGCAAACAATTCCACTGAAAAAATAATGCTACCATTAAAAAAAAGGGGGGGGGGGGGGGGGGGGGGGGGAGCTAAAATAAGACATTTCTAAGGTCATCGCTCGGTCAGAGACTTCTTTATAATGGAAAATAAGGTATTGATGAGAACTTGTGGAAGGCTACTATCATAATTAGGTTCAGGTTCATTTGGACTCTTGTTTATGGCTGTGTGTAATCGTGCAGTGTTGGATTGTGTTTAGGGTATTTCAGGTAACTGCTAAAGTTACACAACACATTAAGGGGCCATTGAGGGCCTGTTCAGTCGCCAGGTTGGGATTTGATTACAGCTTTTCATTGGGGTCATCCTGTGGCCATTCCCTTTGATGATTTCTGTATTTGCTGATGTCTTCTTGATGTGTTTCAAAGTCATTAGGCGTGTGGGTCTCTGATAACCAAAATATTGCCCCAGTCACAACGGTCATTAGGGGCCTTTCCTCACACTTCCATTTAGCATGAAGTCTCCTTAAGAGCTTTGTGTTTACCCTGTAATGGAGCAGCCTGACCTGCCACTGGTCGAAGTACAGAAGCGTCCCATCGCCTCTAATTGCCTTTAGGGCGTCTGATTGTGGATTAATTATGCATCTAATTTGCAAATTATCAGCTAACTCACCGCAGCAAGACCAAAAAGGGATTAATTTGCTCTGAGATGCATGTAAATATGACAAGCTGAAATCACAAGTCCCAAATTACTTTTCAACAAGACAAAGTATTTGGCAAATAATTAGTTTTTCTTTTACATCAATAGGAGGTTTTCACAGTGTGTTAGCTTGTTAGCAGCGTGTTTCAGCGTAAACATGCACAAGTGATAATGGTACCTCTTTGGAAATCTTATTTGTGCTGAGCAGCAAGAACAGATAGCCAGGGGCACGTGGATGGAAAAGGAAATGGTAGTCTGGTCTAGATGCTGCAGTGAAAGGAAATCATCTTTCTTCCTGTTTTATTGCTGGAACGACATGACAAGTGACAGAGTAAACAAGTGTCCACAGTAGACCAGAAACAAAAGCTTGTTACAGGTAAATGACATGTTCCCAGAACATTTTTAAAAGTGTTTCACTGCTGACCCTGATGAAATGGCCCAGCAAATTACTGTAGCCCTGTGCCTCATCATGTGAGTCCAAAACACTTTTGCAGATACACTAAATTATGATGTGTGAGAAAAAATTGTGGGCGAACGAGAGAGATCTGTGAGCACAACAGAGAAAAAGTACAAAAGGCTCCTTCCGTTTGTTTTTGGGTAAAGCCGAGAAGGTTGTCTAAAGTAATCTACCATTGTGAGAGAAATTGGCTTCATTGAGGGTCTCACTACTCAGCCAACCCCCTCAGCGGTCCAGCAGACCGCTCAGAATAACCCTTCTAATAAGTCACTTGGAAGAAAATGTGGGGAGTCAGCTGATTCTTAATCCTCTCTCTTTCTCTGTGCTCACACATCAAGAGTCAGACTGATATGTGAAATCACATGAAAGCCCCTCTGCGGTGGGCCTATCATGGTCTAGTAGACTTGCAAGTATTGTTGTGTATGTCAGTTGAGACAAAATGAGAGCCGGGCGATGCATTTGCAGTGAAAATCCCTCTTCTGTCTTGAGTGTAAACAATAAGATGAGAGAACAGCAACTATTAGTAAACGCTTGCATTCCTCTCACCTGAAAATGATATAATTTATTAATTATTGTCTGTGCAGATGGCGTATTAATTCAATTTTGAGACAATTAGGTGCAACATGCCTATAAAAAATAGATTCTGATTACAATGACTGTAGTATGTGGTGTGATGTGCAAATTGTAATCTGTGATTTAAGCAAATTGTCCCACAAATTTGCTACGTGATGATGAATTCTTTATGCACATATTTCAGTGCTAACTCCGAAAGAATTAAAGCACAGATGCACATTCATTACAATGTGCATTAGATAAAATATTGTTTTAAAATACTCAATATGCTACATGTACTCTCAATTAGATATGCAGCTAGGCAGCTGCAAGAGAAAGCCTTTAATTAAATCCATCACATTTTCAATTCGTTTCAATTCAGTTCAGTTTCTTGCAGTGTTATCTATTCTGCTAATATACAATGGCCACGTCAGAGCACTTTATATAGTATGATAATGTTTTATTGTATCGATTACTCATAAAATGTCATCTGAGCTTCAACAACTTTTCCAAAGGCTACTCAGAGTTAGGCATTCATTTAGCATATTCTTCTGACAAAGTATGCTATTCTCAAGAAAGATTGGTTAGTGCAGAGCAAGTCTCAGTCACCGCAACCTAAGACTTAGCACTGTAGAGATCCATGAAGCTGGAAAAGGTCTATATATAAAATGGTATAATAATAAATCTGTCCGCAAACTGAGAAAATTTACCTAGGAGTTGACACCTTGCAACGATTGCATTAAAGAGGTAAAAAAAAGAAACCAGTGGTAAAAACAAAACAGCTCAGGCGGAAAGGACTACAGAAATCTCAAAGGTAAAGCACGGAGGAGGAAGCGTCGTAGTTGGGAGCTGCTTTGCTACCTCAGGGCCAAAACGCCATGAGATCAGTGAAAAAACGTATGTATTCAAAACTTGTTTAAACTAAGTTTAACATAGAATCACGGGGCAAGCAGTCCATGACGCTCAGGAGAAGTGACATTGCAATATCCGAAACCACAGAAAGAAAAATTAAACAAAAGTGGTTGGAAAAAACAGGAAATGCAACCCACTGGTGATGCAGTTTCATCAAAAGATAGTTGCACAATTAAAAAACAAAATCACAAAAATGCTGAGGAACTGAAATATGTCTATATTGAGCAATGATCCAAAAGTCTCATCTGATGAGGTAAAGGAGGAATCAGTAAACATGTGAGGTTTTTCCTGGTAAAGGAGATTCTATAAGTTACTTAACTGAAAAGTACATTTTTTTTCTGCAGCCTGCACAGCTGGTAGCAGGTTTACTAAAGATGTGAAAAGTGCTTCATCGCATTTTGTTTTTCGCCTGTATTTGTGAATATATCTAATAAATCATGTTAATGCTAAATGGTTTTTTTTAACATGTTCTTGCAGCTGTATATACACATGTTGCCTTTCAGGGGTGAACAAAGAGTCAAAGCGATTCGGATGACTGACATGTCTGTGAACTATTACAGACAGCTACTGTTTTTCCATCTTAAAATTCTCCTCATGGCTGCCAAGGGTTTTATTAGTATATGAAAGTCCTTTCTTTGTTGCCATAAACACAGAGTCAATTTTTTTGCTCCAAGATATTTGTGCAATTTATTGTTTATGATTATTTATGATGATGACATCATGTAAATGGAACCACATATTTCAGGCAAATATTTTCTGCAGGGTAAAAGACATCTAATCATTTGTTGGCAAAGTGAGTAAGAATGCCCATTTTTACCATTTTATCTGGCAGTTTTATTTGGCAGCTTTATTTGGCAGTATAATGACATCTATAATTGTTGTTTCATTTGAAGGTTTTCACTGTGCTGCTTGCCTCTTTTTCAACACCGACTGTCAGTCTGGAAAATGTTCCATTTTCTTTAAACTTTCCTTTCGTCTTTTAAGTATTTTTCCCAAAAGAGCTCATGCCCTATTTAAAACCATAATAATGCAGGCTTAATGCAACCAGTCATTCGTACAGGCTCAAAGATCTTCACAAAGGATTGCCACCATCTTTGTGTTCCACCTATAAGAGGAAAGGTAAGAAGTTGTCAAGGTGAAGAAAGGGGATTTTAAGGAATTTTATGCAATGCAATCAGGCAGCAGCTCAAACCATTGCTAAACAAATCCACGAACCAATACTGACCTTTTTCCTCATAGCTCTAACTGGTACAGGATTTTATATATTTGACATTTGAAAACGTCACACGTTACATAATGTATCAGAAACTTACCAAGGATGCTTTAGCAATGAAATGTTAACCTAGAAACACCTAATTCCTTTAAACCTTGGACTCATAAACAACCACATGCGTGCACCCTGTGACTAATATTACAGCTGCCCTCACTCAGGAGTCTGAGAACAAAAAAATCACTCTTGCAAATGCACATTGGTGAAAACCGTGCACGTACACACAATACCCCACTTCCAGCTTTTAGTTTGTTTTGACGATAAGAATGTGCAAACACGGACTGTATTTCTACCAGCACAAACAGAAAATCAGTTCAGCTGTTAATCATTTCAAAACCCTTCTTTGAACAAATATAACCTCCAGACCACGAGTGACCCTTAAAATATCTGACCAGTTTCCAGCGAAAAACAAGCACAATCTAAACTGTTGCCGCAACAGCTTAGATATCTTTGCCAACTCGTTGCAATGACCCCATAATATTTGCTATAAAGCACAGAAAGAAAGTCAAATATATCACTTCAAGAGTGTTAGTTAAAAGGGTACATTCACGGCAGAACAAAAGTACAAGTGGGAATACCTGCACTTGCCTTTTTAATCATCATCAGAGAGGCACATTGTCATAAAAATAAAACAAAGCTCTGCAGGGAAATACTTGCCCTCACTGAAGTTTGCATCGCAAGCAACACTGTGAGGTTAGGTTACTGGGGAACTTGTGTTTTGCTGCATACTGTCCTGCATCACTTTATTCTGCGTTCACCTGCACGTCTCCAAATAAAAGGGAGGTGGAGTCACGCTGGTACACACGATCGGCCTCAACCTGTAGACCTGTGTAAGAGAAGGATAGAGCGAGGCAGCCGGGGAGGGGTAGTAACCGACATAATTACAACACAGAGCTGTGAAGTGTCTGTAGACTTACCAACCCAGAGGGGAGACATATGTTACCTTGACTGTGCCCAGGTACCCTATTCACACGATACTAGACTTTTTATTTTTTCCTCCCGTGGCGCTCAAAGGGAAGCGCATGTTTTATGGCATTTGAGAAGTCTTCGCTGCGCTCTCAGGGTAGAAGAGGAGACATTACGGCGCGAGTTAGCTAACGTTAGCTCGCTAACAAGGTCAGTTTGAATTTTGGGGTTCCGTTGCTTTTTCACGAGTGGCACTAAGAAAAACGTCTGCCTCTTCGTCTTTACTTAAATGGGCGCATTTTGTGGCACGAACTCCTCTCGGCCGACGAGGCAGGTAAAGAGCTATATTTGTCACCACTATACTCTACTGCTGTTAGCTTGTTAGTTAGCCCGTTCGGTGGCTACCAAACCTCGGTCCGGTTCTTCGATTTTAGTGTTTGTGAGTTGATGTATTCGGACGGTGGCTTATGGAGCGTGCTGCCATGCAGCCTAGTTTTTGTCGTGTATGAGTTTGAGATTAGCGGCGTTTATTTTATTTTTTATTTTCCGAGAGCGAGAGTCGGGCATCTGTGGTGAATGCCCCAGCAGCAGCTCGCTGCTCTGGTCCGCCTAGAATAGAACAGGTGCATCCCTGAGCTAGCGATGGACGGGCTCGGGATGGCACGCATCGCGGCTCCTCGATTATACGTTTACTGCAGTTTTAGAGGCTTGTATTGCAGTCAAGGTGGAGTTTATTTACTGCGGGTTGCCAAATGGTTTATCAAGGTTGAACGTCGTAGGCGGCGTTGTCATTTACAAAGGCCTCGTCTACCGAGCCCGACGGAAACGGGGCAAAGGAAACGGGGCCCGGTAGCCAACGTTTAGTTACTTAGCTGACACTACCTCCAGGGCAATAACTGGCTACCCAAAATTACTAACAATCCTATAAACATGTAAATTAGGTGTTTTTAACTAAACACACACACACAAATAAAAAATAAACGACCGCAGTATATGCATCTGTTACATCGCTAATTTCCTTTTAGCCTGAGTGTTTTTTTCCCCTCTTCTTTTTCTTTCTATTAAAGCTGGGTGAATATCGAATTTTGACGTTATACCAGCTCGTTAGCTTCGCTTTAACCTTGCTTTGCGGGTTGTAACCTCACAAACATCAGTAGTCTCGGCCATAAATGAATTCTCACGACTGAAGGAAAATTAATCAGTAACCTAGATCTGAACAAGGACCAATTTCCAGATTAAAATATATTTGGCTAGTTGCTGTTTTTCTCCTGAAACTCCACTGCGTCTTTGTGCATTACAGAGCTGTGAATTCATTTACAGAAAAAAAGAAGTGTGATTTGACTTCCTGCGTTTGACAGCATACAGTAGTTTTTCCTGTAGCGTTAAACGAGCTGCTCGCAGGTCACCACGGCAGGTTACACTTTGACTCAGTCAAGGCCGATTTTGTGTTTTCTTTCCACATTATTTCATTACTTTGTTGAACAGAGTGGAGGGCAACACAAGGGAAACATCCAACTGCAAAGCAAGCTTGTCTTGTGGATATGTTTGTTATTCAGCTCATGCACTATCTAGAGGCTGCTGGATGTGGTACGTCAATTCAATTGGCCCAGAGTGCCACTGTGCATCGGAGCCCTAATTATTTTTGATGGTTTTCAAGTTTTAACTACTGTTGAACTGCAGACTGCATGGATACCACGGCTGTTAAACGGTGTCGTCGCCCCACTAGTGTGGGCCTCAATGTGAAATGGGCAGAAATCACCCACGCTCAAGTCTGTGTCATTGCTTTGTTTACCATAGATTTTTAAAAAAAAAAAAAGGCTTTATCATAGAAATGGGGAGGTTTTGATGTTTTCAAGCATTTATACAGTTGTCATAGGAACATGATTTGTTGTAGCATATGTATTTGGCTCCACTATGTGTATAAAACAGAACAATTTAATGAGGTTTGGGTTAATGCTGGGGTTTTGAAAGTATCCTTTAAATATTTTAAGGAGTGCTATGTAACTCGGCCTCAGTGCTGCTACAAAGAAAATATGACAGTAACAATGGTGCATAATTATACTCTTTTATGTGCAATGGGAAAGGTAATTAAGCCAGAATAGGTTTTATTTTCTTTTTGAATGAGTGCTTTGATGAAGAACACTTTAGTTTATTTTTGATATATTTAATGATTTGAACACCAGAGAGACCCAGACTTCATGAGTAATCTCTTTATAAAACAATGTTTAGATTGCTGGGCTTTTCCTGAAATGACACATCCTAATTAGTCCTGAGGATTATTCATCTTAAACACACCCTGTTATGCAGACGTTTGAATTTTAAAGCCGTTTAGTTGTTCATTTGAACAGCGTGTTGGAACACTACAAATGCACATTGATTTGAAACGTTTAATGTTTCTTAATGAGATGTCGTTTGACTTTTATTTAAAACTTCCTACATACTGAACGTGATTAAAATCTAGGTCACACTGTGGAGAGCTTACTTTGATGCTCAGATGTTGCCTACCCCCCCCCCCCCCCCCCCCCCATTTGTGTGTGGCAGCAGCCTGAGGTGTGGTGCTCAGTCTAAATAAGGCTTATGGGTGTAAACTGTTTTCATGGTAATGTTTGTGTTTTACATTTTGAACACAGATGGATACACGGCTCAAGCAGTACCTTTTGTCTTTACACTCAGCCTGCATGTTGCAGTCAATTCAAGATGTATGTGTGTTAAAGAGACTGCCTGGGTTTGGAGTCAGAAGAGAACTGGGGGAGAGGGACAGGGGATTGAAATCCCACTGAAGTGACTCAGATAAAAATCCCAGATAAGCAACATGTTTCAACCTGGTTTATGTGTTAGGTGTGGTGTGACTCAGTACTCTTTTGCAGAGTAGGCGTCAAACTTCATATTTGAAGAACAAATCCATTGTGTTCTTTTTTTTTTCTTTTTTTCTTTTTTTTTTCTTTTTTTTAAACTAGTGTTTTAAAGTGCCTTTGTGTAAATATATTTTGTATATAAAATGCTCCTCCTCTGATATGTCTCTTCAGCAAGCTGGTGGGGGATACAGAATGTGAATTTTTCTTGTATATCATCATTTGCCCATCTGGCAGTGTAGTCGTAACAGTCCAAATCAGAGTGAGATACAACATACCTGCAGTGGATTTTGATCTGTGATTTTGTTTTTTGTTTTGTTTTGGGGTTGTGTTTTTTTTTTTTTTTTTTTTTTTTTTTTTGGTTATCTTATCTTAGACATTCATCCAACCGCATTTGGGAGACAGGGTAGTGATGCTTGTAACAGTCTAGACATGCAAGTTCAGCAACCTCAAATGTGACCAAATTTACATGTCAGTAAATTTATTACATTTAGGTTTGGAGTTTTGTGTTGTTTTTTGTTCCATATATAAACCTAAAGCTTTCTGGTAATTGTAGTATATGTACTTGGAGTTGTTCATGTGTGGCTGTTTAGTGTCCTGATTAGTTGTCACATGGTATTAGCTCAAAACAAGCAAACAAAAATAGTCTTATATGTATCTATAGATCTGTATAAATTGAGGGTTGTCCTCTCTTAGTCTCATTGGGGCATTGGTTGACTTGAAAACTACTGTAATGTGCACTTGTTGTAAAAAGAACTTGAACGATCTATATTTAAAACGTGGAACAGTAGTTGTTGGTTGTACCATTTTGACGGGTTAACAGGAAAAGGGTATTAATTTGCCACAAAAGTAATGACAATATTTCGAGCTACAAATTTTACAGTAATGTAAACTGTTATTTTCGTAATTGGCTTTTCTGAAGAACATGTTTTAGTTACTTAAAGCAAATCACTAAAATTAAAACATTTAATGTGTTTAGAATAATTTAGATCACAAAGGCAACATGGTATCTTTAGTCAAGTAAATATCCCATCCAAATGCCTTCTTAGTTGCAGTGTGATATTATAAAGGTTATTATATATGTGTATATATATTATAAACGTTATTAACACCTTAAAAAGAGGTGTTGGCTTAGGGATGTTCCAATTTTCTCCTCTTTTTCCTTTTTAAAAGCAGTGAAATGAGCAAATTGATAGAGGTCTGCAAATAATGTGCAGGATTTGCCGTTTCAGATTCCCTCTGAGATTCTGATCACTCCCACCTGCAACATTGCTTTCTATTGAAAACCTTCCAGTAGAGGAAATGCATCCATTCAGCTGTTTAATCAGCTGAGTTAGAATACACAAATTGCAAATAAGGCTTACTAAATGGGTGTAAGGAGTTTGGGGGGCAGGGGGGGGGGGATAACAGTAGGAACTAAGAATGGGTACAAATTTTAAAGGTTGTCTTATTTGCATAAAATTGATCAACCAGGTGTTTGAGTGTCAGTGATGTAGTAGCAAGTAACAGTTATTCTTAGGAACTATCCATCCATCCATCCATTCTCTTCCACTTATCCTTTTCGGGGTGGGGGGTGAGCCTATCCTTGCTTTCTTAGGGCAAGAGGCAGGGTACACCTGGGCAGGTCGCCAATCTGTCTAACACACAGCCACAGACAACAATTCGCACTCATTCACACCTATGGGCAATTTAGAATTACCGATTAAACTAACCCCACTAACTGCATGCCTTTGAACTGTGGGAGGTAGCCGGAGAGATCCCACGCAAACACAGGGAGAACATGCAAACTCCACACTGAAAGACGCCAGCCTGATGGTGGAATTGAACTCAGGACCTTCTTGCTGTGAGCCAACAGTGCTAACCACCGTGCAACTATAATTTCTTTTTCTTTTCTTTTTTCTTTTCCAAAGAGATTCAAGTTTAAATATGTTATAGATTGTCTTAATGCTTTTTAAAGGAGAGCGAGTAAGGGACACAATCAAATCTGAACATTAGAGTTATTGCTGCTGCATTTCAGTTTACAGGTACACCAGAGTTTCATGCATGGATGATTTCAGTAATGATTACTTTTCATTATGTTCATTAAATTTAATGGCTTATTGCAAAACAATAATGCACAGCCTGTGCTCCCACCAATGTAAAGTAAATACTTGTGTATATATTTTGTGATGTCTTGCTTCCTGTGAGTTTCCTTTCATTCATTTCCTTTCATTGCACGGCTGCCCTTTTTTAGTTTTTATGCGCTTTCTTGTATGAATCATCCCGGTAATATTGTTTTTATTGTTAGTTTTTTTCCAGACAGCATAAAGCATTGATAAATGAGCAATTTGTGTATTAACTGTTTTGTTTTTCTATGGCTTAGATTATACATAAAGGGATTCTAGTGAGGGACAAGTGTAGCCACTATTTGACAATATATTGGAGTGTGTCTGTTGACGTCATACGTTGTGCGAGTTAAGCATTAGGATTCTGGGCAAACGGCTGACCCTCCTGTGCCCATTTGAGTGTTACAGGATTGGGGTTGGCTAGGTCAGCGCAATGGAGACTCTAATTCCAACCCCAGGGCATCTAATTAAAATTTACAACAAAGACAAACAACCTTTGACACTCCATCTCATGAGACTCATTATAACTCAAAATGGCGTGGCATAGAAGTAAAGATCATTAGGTGATCAACTTTTTTTTTCTTTCTTTTTCTAATAATGTATTTAAAATGTATTAACATTATGTTACATTGTTATTGAACTTTTTTTTTTTTTTTTTTTTTAAAGAAGAATGCATTTGGGAACTTACCTGAATAATGTTGTGGCTCTAGATTACAGTGAGAAAGCTTAATACCGTTTCAAATCCTTTTCATTCACTAGGCCATGCATAATACTTGACAGTACTTGACTCCATGGTGAGCTGTAAATTAAGATGTCAGACATTTAATATATCAAAAAACAATTTAATAACTTAAAAATTGTTGCCATTTTACACCATAAACCACAGATTTAAAGTTGCATAGCTGCAATTTGCATATCAATAAAATAAGACAAATAGTGTTTTGAGGGTTCTTGGCAGAAAGTGAATTATTTTTGGATTGGCAGATGTGTAATGTAATGGGCATTTGTGGTGGTTTGTCATTATGTATTAATTCTGGGTTCCTTCTTAGAAGCTGGGCTATGGACCAGTGACAGAGTGAGACATTGAGGTTTTTTTTCTGTTGCTGATTTAGCATTCTAAATAAATGGAAAAATGAAGTGTCATAGCAGATCCTTTTTATTTTCCACTGAGCAATTTTTCAGGACCCTCTACTGTGTAGTACATATATTTACACCAAGAATTATGGACATTAATATTAATTGGTAAACAAGTGCCAAAAAACCCCCACCATAATAGATGTCTGCAGAAACTACCACGCAACCTGTAATAATAGATGTATGTTTACACTGATGTTTTTATGTATGTTTCCACTTTGTTGCCCTCATTTTTTTTTTTTCTTTTCTATATAGCCAGATGTCATGGCTGTCTAGCAGGCTGCCAAAGATCTCTTCATGGATCACAGAGGACAACAAAGAGAAACCGTTGCATTTTCAAGCATAGCCAATCACTAAGGAATCTGACTGTCAAGCATATCATCAGTTTGACTTCAGTGCATGTGGCCTCTTCAGTTGTTCATAGACATCTGTTGGGCAGCCCAAAGGCCTATTGCTATGCACTATAAACGGAGAGACGTGAGCTGTGGGGATGCTGGGGGGAGCAGGCTTATTTCGTGCAGGACTATCCCTCTGATAATGGGGCTTCTGGCGACCCTGACTCAGGGCACAGTACCAGAACAGCAAGAGACACTTGTGGAGATGATATCTGTGGAACTAGAGGCATCCATGCAGTCCTCTGTGCTCTCTGAGCTCAACGCTGCAGCATCCTTAGTTGGTGAAGGGCCGCCCACAGCTGTCCCAGATTCCTCTGCAAAGAATGAGGGAGTGCACACCAGTATCCCTGACTCCTCAGCAACTGTGGGCCAGGTGTTCCAGTTGAAGGTACCACCAGGACGTGCCCATGCAGGCTGCAGTGTGCAGGTAAAAAAAACCAGCAAAATCATTGAGATGAATCTAATGGTGATATATGTGGCAATTTATTAATTATAAATTAACATTTTAAAAAAAATCTTTCTCTGTGAAGAAAAGAACAATGTTGCTGTACAAATGGTAACAAAAATGGTCTATACTAATAAAGTTTGCATAGTAGATTTGAGCTCCTTTTATTTGTTGGAAAATATAACCATATTCCTCTTCAGTGTGGATGTAGTGTAGGAGAAAAAAAGACAACTGAATGTTAAGGGTCCCCCCCCCCCCCCCCAAGGTTAAAATTTATTCTTATACTAAACTAAATGAAAGCTATATAGAAAAGTGTTAAATTTTTGTTTTTTTTCTGGGCCTCTAATGAAAGTATAACTGAACTTAAGTGTGGTTGAGGAAACAAAATTTAACACATTACCTATTTTTTGTTGTTCTGAGTCTTGTCTCTCTTTTTTTCGCCTTGAATTTCAGTTGGTGTGGAGATTTGTCTTATCCCATTTACCCTTCAGATTTGATCACTGTATCACTGCTGATTGAAGCTGACTTTGTTGCAATTTGTTCAAGTCAGACTTACGAATGAGATGAGATTATTATTGGCCCAAGTGGTGATGCAGAATGATATCCTGTCATACAGTAATAACTCAAAATGATGAGTGATGACTCACAGTTCTTATTATGAATAGACGCTCACTCGGCTTCCTGTTCATGTTTGGAAGGATTTGATAAACTGAACTGAATGACGGTCCCGTTTACTGGCAGCTCGTTCAATGTGAAATATAAAAAAAAAAAGATTCACATGTTTCCAGACAAGACTATGAATCTTCGAATTACTACTTCAAATATACTTGTCTGTCTTTGTTCTGTGTCATAGAATTTAATCTGCTAGTCAGACCAGGTAATTTTGATATTACTTGAATCCTTGTACATTTTCAAAGTCATTTGCAGCTACTTCTGATATGGAGCAGTCAATGAATGTGCTCAATTTTTATCTCAAAATTATCTTTGTTGTAAAAAAAAAAAAATGGTAATGACGTGTTTTGTTTTTTCCTGTTTCCCTCTTGAAGCTCACCGAGATGGGAAGGGAGACTTTACCCTCCTGGCTATACTGGGACAGAGAGAGCTGCATTCTCAGAGGTTTGGCTCTGGAGCAAGATAAAGGTGTATATCATATCATGGTGTCAGGTGAGGAGCAAAGTCAGAAGACTAGTAGCCAAGTATTCCCCAGTACAGTCTTCTCTATTGAAGTATACCCAGAAGAACGAGCTGATACTGAGCCACCCCTAATCACACTTCAGTCTGATATTGGTGGCCTGCAGCCTTTCACCTGTGGTTCTGAGGAGCCTGTCACTGTCCTTACTGTCATCTTGGATGCTGACTTGACAAAGATGGTTGCTGAACAGAGGGCCAGCTTACTGGGCAATATGAGGAAATTCTCTCATGTGCCACTGGAACACATGAGGGTGGTCCCTGTTGTCAACAACCGCTTATTTGACATGTCTGCTTTCATGGCTGGACCAGGAAATGCAAAGAAAGTGGTGGAAAACGGCGCCCTACTGTCATGGAAAGTTGGATGTGCTCTTGACCAGGGCAGCGTTCCTGACATTAGCAGTGTCCAATCCTCAGCAAAGGATGGGACTATGTCAGCTAGGCTGGGCTATCCAGTGGTTGGCTGGCACATTGTTAATAAAAAGCCCCAGGGAGTCAGACGGGTCAGGCGGCAGTTGTACAATACTCCTACTCCAGTGCCCTCCCTGCTTCCTCCAACTATTAACCAAGAGCCATATTCACGTGTTATTCCCACTCCAACATCACCCTCTATTGCCCCAGCAACTGATAATTCTGCTCCACCTGTCAGAGGCCCTTTGCCCCTTCCAGTCAAGCCTACCATGAGGGTCAGGGATCAGATAGCTCACACACCTGTCTTTGGACCTCCCCAACCCACCAGAATACTAGGAACTACAAGCACTATCCCCATTCAACCTACCATGACCCGGCCTACTTTTGTGGAAGCTACTGCAGTGCCAACACCACCAAGCACCACTAAAAAACCCAAGCCCTCTTCCACAAAAAAACCTAAGAAACCCAAAACCTCGACTCCACCTCCCCGAGAACCGAAGTCCACAACTCCTAAACCACCTAGGCGCACAACAGCTCTCTCTCTTGCTCCGGACTCTAATACAACTCCAGAGATCCGCAACCCCATTGATCAGGTGACTGCATGGGTGGGAACATACTTCGAGGTTAAGATTGCTGCTGATGCATTTTATGACCGAGAGGATGGTACTACTGATAAGCTGCGTTTGACTTTAAAGAAGACACCCAAAGAACCAGTAACTGAAACATCTTGGATCCAGTTCAACAGCACTATCCAGCTTTTGTATGGCCTTCCAGAGGAACAACATGAGGGGAATCATGAGTATTTCATGTTAGCCACTGACAAAGGGGGGAAGAGTATCATGGATGCGTTTGAGGTTAGAGTCCATCGCTGGTCTAATAATAACAAACCTTCAGTAATGTTTGCTGCTCGTTTTCATGGTGACCCCAACACTTTAAGCAATGATGTGCATAAAAAGATTCTTTTGACTAAGAAGTTGGCTTATGCCCTGGGAGATCGGAACAGCAGCACAGTGACCTTAAGAAGCATCACTAGGGGCTCAATTGTTGTGGAATGGACCAATAACAGTCTCCAGCAGAGTCCTTGTCCAAAGGACCAGATCACAATTCTCAGCAACAGGATTGCTGATCCCCAAGGAACCCCTAAAGTGGTCTTTATCAAAGCCATGGAGCCTGAATTCAAACCCATTAACATCTCAGTTCGTGGCACCAATAAATGCCAACATTACACATTCATTCCACCAGGAGAGGTGCCAATGCCTGAGCTTCCTACAGCTACGCCTTCACCTGATCCAATTAAGGGCACTGATGACGTTTACCTGCACACTGTCATTCCTGCTGTAGTAGTAGCTGCCCTGCTGCTCATCGCTGGAATCATTGCTATGGTTTGTTACCGCAAGAAGCGTAAGGGGAAGATGACCATAGAGGAGCAAGCAACTTTCATCAAGAAGGGCGTTCCAATAATATTTGCAGATGAGTTGGATGATTCAAAGTCACCACCGTCCTCCAGCATTCCTCTTATCCTCCAGGAGGAAAAGCCCCCACTTCCTCCTCCAGAATACCCAAACATGTCTGGCCCTCACAGCACCCTGCTAAACCAGGATCTGTTGGAGGAATATTCAGTTTATCAAGATGATGATCCTAATGCCCCACCTTACCAGCCTCCCCCACCATTTACTGTGCCCATAGAGGGCAAAGGCTCCCGCCCTAAGAACATGACCGCGTACAGGTCACCTCCTCCCTATGTGCCTCCCTAACGCACACCAGGGGCTTTGAGTTTTGAAAGCAGGTGCAATCTAGGGATGCTTGTCGAATTACTACAGGAGTAATTTTACATGTTTAATGAAATGGCTTTGACTTTATAGAGAAGCAGGCAACCATAATCATATATCTCACCAACATGGATAAGACAATACATCATACAATTCAACTACAGGCACAGGGCGAATGGATGAAAAACTGTTTAATTTTTCTTTGTCCTTCAGATCTGCTTTTGACTTCTTGCATATTTTTTTTTTTTTTTTTTTTTTTGTCTGTTCTTGCCAAGAGGAGTCAATTTTATCTTCAATGATGTACTATTTCTATTGTATAGAAAATAATAAAGAAGCAGGAAAAAATGAAGCCCACAGGGCCATTGAGCAGATGTCACCATGACAACAGACTTGAGGCTCTTCCTCACAATGTTAATCTTTATGAGTTCTATATCACTCTTATCTGTCTTTTCGGCTAGGTTTACTAAGATTTTGCACCTGTTATTTCTAGAGGGGAATGAAATTCATAATGCCAAACTGAAAGCATGAAACATTTTATTTACACAAAAAATTAGTTTGTTTCTTAGACATGAGTCTTTCCCTGTTCTCTTCTATGCTTTTTGCCTCCCTCTCGACAATAACATGCAAATGTTGCACTTATGCAAATTCTTGTTAAACCTTGCACTATGTGTCTTGCGCAGAACCGAAAGCATTACGTGGTGGTCGAATGAGGAGGAGAGGGGAAAAAAAAAATGTATCCTTGAACTCATTACATGACTGAAATTCCTCTGGTACTAGATCACAAAAGAACATTACACTGATCACGCCTGTTGTAGCTGTAGCCTAATTAAGTTACAAAACAAATGATTTTATTTTTGTTCATCTGTGCCACTGAATCTGCCTGTGAGATGTCTGCGGTCACGAGGCAAACCTTGTAGGGATGCTGGAAAGATAACAAAGGGGCCATAGGAATGCTGTGCTTTCGAACAGTATGAGAAATGGAGACGTACCCGATGAGTTGGATCCACTGTCTTATATTCAGTTGGTTTTGTTGGTGTGGGGGCGGGTGGGTGTAAGAGTACTGTATTATCACTGCTCTGCCTCTAGGTGTTGCACTGTTATGCTTAGTGCACTGCCTGTTGTCAGTTCAGATGAGGCATGGGGACAAGGGGATGTACATAATTGTGTGCCTGTGAAATTAAACCACTCCATAATGTCAGTGTTTTATCAGTAAACCTAGTCGGGGGGAGGGGGCAGATTGGGAAATTATTTTATTTTTTAATTGTATGTCTAGATTTATGATCACAATCATAAAAAAAGACTTTATAGTTTGTGAGGGTATAAAATGTTTACCTGCCCATCACAAAAGAAATTCTCAATATGATGGGGGATCAAAGAAACCACTATAATATGTGAATTATGTACATTTCATATCTGATATCACCATAAGAAAAAATGGTTAAAAATCTAATGTTTTTACTGAGTTTTTGATACAGTCTTAAACTTGTTTTATGAAAATATATTAATAAAATGTAATACTATTTGTAAAGCCTCAAAGATGGTGTAAAGTCCCATTTATTTGAGAACATGGTGCAGCATTAAACATGTTTTCAATGATGATGTGTCTGTGTGTATTACAGGGGAGATAAACACAACTCGTGACAGAAACTAAAGACTAGTTCTTATATAGTGCTTTCTATATCTGAGTACTCTGAGAGCATGATACAATATGCCTCATTCACCCCTATTCATACAAGCACTTTTTTTCTTTCCATGCTTAAGTGCTTTCTGTCGAATATTCATACTCCGATGGATTCATCAGAGAGCAACTCTGGATTAGGATCTTGACCAAGGATATTTAGAATGCACCAACCTTCCGATTAGTAGATCAATTGTTTATATGTACTTTATTATTACACCTCTCTACTAGGTATTCAGCATTGTTTCATTATTGACATAATGGCATAAAACAGTTACTGCAGTTTTGTCAGCTGCACATCCATGATGTTAAATTTCCCTTTCCACCGCATTCCAAAGCTACACTATTGGATTGCGATCTGGTGGCTCTGGAGACCTTTTGAGTACAGAGAACTCACTGTCTGATGATGATTGAGCTTTGTGACATAGTGTGTTATGCTGCTAGAAGCAGCAATCAAAAGATGGGTACACTGTGGCCATAAAGGGATGGAGATGCTCAGCAACAATACTCAGGTAGGCATTTAAACGATGCTCAATTGGTGCTAAGGGGCCCACAGTATGCGACGAAAACCCTCACATCATTACACCAACTGCAGCCTGAATCGTTCATACAAGGTGTGATGGTTCCATGCTTTTATGTTGTTTATGCCAAATTCTGACCCACCATCCAAATGTCTCGGCATAAATTGGGACTCATTAGACCAGGCGACATTTTTCCAATCTTTTATTGTCCAGCTTACTTTAAAATGTTCCTTCAGTTTCCTGTTCTTAGCTGACAGGAGTGGCGCCCAGTGTTTAGCCCATCTCCTGTGTTCAGAGATACTCTTCTGCGTACCTTGCAACAAATGGTTTGCCTTCCTGTCAGCTCAACACAGTCTGGGCATTCTCCCCTGACCTCTGGCATCAACAAGGCATTTTCTGTAAACCCCAGAGGTGTTTGTGCAGGAAAATCATAGTAGATCAGCAATTTCTGTATGTGTGTGTATTAGGGTATTATTCTGTCTTTCAACAACAGCTGAAAAAGTGTTCAGGTTGTTCTGAATATGTCTACATGACTGAATGCATTGAGTTGCTGTCATGATCAGTTGATCAGTTATGCTAATGAGCAGTTGAACAGGTATATTCAAACTGTTCAAACTGTCATTGATTTGCACGTAATCAGTGACAACTTTTCTGCAAATCGGGCATCTGTGCAAAGTCGAGCTTGAATTTGAGTCAGCGGAGTAGATAATGGTACAGTCTTAAAATGTTGCCACATTCTTGACAGCGTTTACACAAGCATGCTACATTTGGCTCCTGTAGTTGGCTGGGTTTGCAGCATGAGCTATGCTCTCTTTGTTGTAATAAACCAAGCACACAGCAAGCAGCCCCTGCGAGACGGTGTGATATTTTAAGAAAAGGGCTCCCTTTCTGTGGCATTTCGGTGGGCAGTTTTCCTTTTTTTAGGCTCCATGCTCCTACGTCTCTTGGAGAAATATCAATAACAATGACTAATATCTGCTTTCAAATTCTTTTAGTATAGAGTTGTTGTTACAATGGCTTATTCAAAAAAGGTCAAAAACAGTTGACATGCTGCCGACCCATGCTGCTTTGGAAAACGTATATTTTCAAATTACAATACATGACATTTTGATTGGTTTTTGCGTAGTCCGAGAAAAATCATTAAACTGTGAATTGCTGTGAAACATCATGGCAGTGGTGTACACTTCAGGACCTATTTGATGTACTTTATATTCTGCTATTTCTTTAGATAGCATTACATAGAAAGAAAGACCGCTTTTATTTTTTTTAGAAAGGACTTATTCCCATAACTTGTTATACGTAAGTCATGTATCTGTAGCAGGTGAAGGTTTATGCAGAAAATGTCCATGAATGTCAAAAATTACATTATAAATTTCTTTGGCAGTTCTGTAATTATGCTCTCATTTGCTCAGTCTCACCAGTCTCTATTACACATAATTGATCATTATGAGGTGAATTATGTTACAAATTGAAGGTAATAATCATTTATCAGTTAGCCAACAACCATCTAACTGTGGGCGACTGATTCATTTACAAGAGATATTAGTGGCCAGCACTTAAAAGCTCTGTTTCCTCCAAGCACTAACTGTGTGATTGAACACTGCACAGATTAACCACAGCCCTGACAGGTGAAGTGTGTAACACTGATTAACTTATTTCAATGCAATGTTATGTTAGAAACTTGGCTTCTGGCACTAGCACAGTGGACGCTACTTACCTACCACCCACCTAAATACTGTTGCTTGCCAAGAGCTCTCCTTCAAGGCAAAGCCACTGCCTGATGGCCAGACACTGCACCTCACAGCGCTAAATCGAAAACTGCTGAAGGATCATGACAGAGAGCCCAAGAAGTCCAAAATCCCCAGATTCTAATCGAAACAAGCTCCTACAGCATGCACCTCAGCAAGCCCGACGTTTTCGTGGATGAGGGGAGACCTACACAGTATTAGGCAGGTGATTTTTAATGTCGGGGGTGTCTTGTTTAAATATGAAGACATGGCACCTCCTCTTGCAGTAATATTAGCCAGATTTTTATTAACTTAAGAGCATTTGTACACCGTATGGATCATTAGATTGACCAAAAAAAAAGAGGTTTTAGGCCGTTAAGTGTCACCAGAAGGTCTTCAGTACACTTTAATTTATCTGACTTTTTTTTCTAATAGTTTTGAGAAGAAAGTCATGACCCCAAAATATATATATATATTCAGTGACACTAATCTTCTTCACTTTGTAGTATTTAGTTTTATCTGAATGTATTAAGAAAATCAATTCACTTGGGTGAATTTTCCCCTATTATTCATTTTGGCATTATGTCTTAAAGATTGCTCGGATATTTTTAATGACTTTCTAATGATGGGAATTTTAAAAACTGTTTACCAAACCATTAACACCTGCAGGATCGCCTCTGGCTTGCTTTGTTCAACACGACCAAAGATATGTCGCGTCTAGATATGCCGTTATGATAACACACCACTGTGTTGCTGAGCAGTAAGAGTCACAGTTTCTAATATCAGCAGCTCTGGAGTCGAGGAAAGGCACAGAGGACAAGAACAGTTGTTTGTATCTTTTCTTTTTCTTAAAAAGAAAGAACTCAAGCTGGACCTTGTTTGGTAAAATGAACAAATTTGCTAAACATGGTGAAGGACTTGAAACAAAGGGATAGCACGTTTGCTTTCTATTTATACTCCAGGTGAAGACTTACCTAATTGCTACAGCTGAGTGATTTGATTCTAGAAATGGAGCTGAGCTGATCAATAAATAGATGTAATAGTAGGGTACATCAGAATGTGGAGTTGAGGCTATTTTATACCCTGCCAATCTCTCACTTCATCAGCCTCCCCCACTGCACTCATTAATAATGTACCTGGAATGAAAGTTAATGTATGTGATGAAAAATGTATAAGCTCGTGAAAACTGAACTGACCTTTCAGTTGTTGATGTGTCTGATGCACTTTACTCGAAAACCTGCTGTTGCGGTTGCTTTGCAGCTCTTCACACAAAGCCACTAATCTCATTTATTTCTGAACTTTTCATTTCTAAAATGAGAGAGCCTGCAGCTGTAGATACAGATCAATACAAATACTTGACTTTATGCGTTTAGTTATTGAAATTCTTTCACGGGTATCGACGTACCCACATTAGATGTTTATGCAACTCAAGCTGTATCCGCTAATCAGAAATACTGTTTTGTAAGTGTGTTTATAATTCCTACCGTCATAACAATTTCTAATTACACCGGTAGCCATGCCAAGCCAGGCTGTTATTATGCTCAGGAGGGTAATTATTTCCATTGCCCTGTATTATTGACACAAACTTTTCTCTTGATTAAAAAGGAAAAACTAATCAGTCATTGTATGTACCTTAGTGTTGAGGGGGCGGTAAGGCGATCTGCTACTAAGCACTGGAAGTAGCAGAGAGGGTATGATGGTGGGCAGCACCATGTGATATGGACGGCTTAGTAATAGGCCTCATTAGATGCCCAAAGCCCAAGAAATGTGGCACTCTGTTTCCCATTAGGAAGAAAGCACCATAATAAAAAACATAATAACGATGAAGGATAATTGTCAGCGAAACACAAGTTATATATTTCAAATGTTATTATTAGCAATCCATAAAAATGTCTTGCATATGGCCATATTAAATCATGCAGAATGTGCTGCGGTTGGAGAGTATCTATAAGGAGAGGTAGACTTTAACCTCAGCATTCAAGGTACTAAAATATTAAAAATGCTGCCAAGCAAAACTAAACTGAACCAAAGCCAGATCTGCTAAAGCCAGAATGTGTTTATCATTCAAAGGACATAAAAACAAAATCAATGCTAGAAATAAAAATAAAACATTAAATGCATTTAAATTTTAAATGATACTGCTAGCTTAAATTGTGTAGCATCATTAGCAAAATAAACACATTTTTTACAGAAACTTGTAAGTACACGAGTAACTAGGAAGTTTATTTGATAAAATAATTCACTATAAACTTTGTACAACAGAAGAAGAGACTTCTTTTTACCTTTGGTTTTGTGGTGTAAATACACGGGCATCCTGCTAGCCTGAGTGCTAATTTGCTAACTCATGTCAACACTGGCTTTTTTTACTGCTAGTAGGTCACTTTGGTTATTATCTCCTCATATGAGCATTTTTTTTCCTTTTTCTTTTTCATCATAGATGGGAGCTTTTATGGTAAATATGAATAAAACATACTTCTTCTTAATGGAGATCTCTAATCAGTTATTTACATGGTAGGAACTCATGTCGCAGACATGGACAAGATGACCTTCTGAAGTTCAAACCAAACATCTTCCTTTTCGTTAACCTTTATTTAACAAGGTTAATCCCATATTTTTTCTTGGCACACTATGGGCCCCTTAGTACCGACTGAGCATCTTTACTGAGCATCGTTGCTAACCATGTTCATCCCTTTACGACCACAGTGACCACAGTGTACCCATCTGTAATGATCTGAGCTGATATGGTGCAGTATCTTGCTGGAAGCAGTCATCAGAAAAGCAGTTTCTTGAACTTGAATGAGTTCCCTGTACTCAAATGGCCTCCACAGCAACCAGATCTCAATCCAATAGAGCACCTTTGGAATGTGGCAGAACAAGAAATTTTCTTCATTGATGTGCAACCAACAAATCTGCAGAAACTGTGCGATGCTATCGTGCCAATATGCCCCCAAACCTCTGAGCAATGTTTCCAGCACCTTGTTGAATCTGTGCTACAAATAAGTCTAACAGAGCATGCATTTGGGTAGTTCAACACCATTTTCAACTTTATACACAGAATGTATTATTGTATGCATATATCATAGTATATTGCCAGGACCCAATCACCCAGAGAAGCATATTTTTACTTTCTTTTGTTTTTAAGCCATAACTAAATTGCACATAGGCCTATGAATTGGTTAACTGCACATAAAAGGACTGTTTTTCATTTTTGCTCTCACAAATGAGCATTGCTGTATACCACTGTGGTATTTTTAGGTTTTTGTATATTGTTTTTGGTATTTTGCATCACATTTTCTAGAAATTTTTCTCTTTTAGCGGCACATTAAAGTAATGAGGAGGAAGATTGGGGTTAGACAGATTGTATATTCGTAATAAAATTGAAAACTAAATATGCACCTAAGTATGGCACTGAAAATGATCGTGATGAATTCTTCATCTCAGGCCACAGCTTGCTCTCCCATCAGCAATGACTCCAGCACCATCTTGTGAAAGAATTAGGTAAGTCAATTTAAATGCTTTTTAACAGAGACACAATGAGCTTCTTTGCCCTTAGCACTGAACAGGAAGTCTCTTCAGAACTACTGCATTTTGTCATTTGTCAGTACTGGTTGCACAGGTCTTACATTTAGAGATGTGATGTGAGATATCTGAAGGCTTTTAAGGCACGGGGGGAAAGCAAAGCTAGATGCTGCAGTATCAATAGATGGCAGTAGCATCACATCATGGCAAAGATACTGATTAATGCCCTTTGCATGAGATCATCACATCTTTTGTAGAGTAATAAAAGGTAGCCTCAAGCTGTGGCCAACTAAACACAAAAGTGCAATTATCATTAATCAGTTTCTGCATGTATAGACAGCAAGATCCTATTACAAGATATTTGTGTTTATTTCAATTCATTACCTTCCAGAAGGGTTACCATGGCATCACATGCTCAACAATGAAGGTATCATCGATGCATGTGATGCTATGTATTAAACAGTGCATCAGCAAAGAAGTGATCCTCGGTCAGTTCCCGGTGATAATAAAACGTGCCGGCTCTCTCTTGAGTCACACTTATAATTAGAAAATGAGATAAGTTGAGACAACTGTGAGACTCCATCATTCAGTCACAGATTTAGAAAGTGTAGAGTAATTGCATTTTGCTCCTTATCTCATAAATTGGATCCATTCCAGAGCTGGGGATGGAAATCCTCGTCTTCAGTCATGGAAGGAGCCCATTTGCGTCGAGGCTGTGGATTTTCAGAGGCATGACAAAGCTAAGAAGTTGGGAGACTTTCACAATCGACTCGGGGATGAAACATGACAGAATTCGCCTTGCACCGGCGTTAATGGTGAGCGCAGCCTTTTAAGCTGAGGCTTACTGCGGCAGCTGAGGGCGCGCGGCAGACACTTGTCGTGTGAGAGGTCACTTGAACCATTTATGCGGCGTTGCATTCCAAAGTAAAGGAGAAACAACAGCATTGAGGTCAGGTTAAATAACCCTTTGCTCTGTAATGTCATGTCGAGCCAACCTCCGCTTCACTTGAAAAGATCACAGCTGAAGCAACATGTTGTTTCGGCTCTAAATTATACACAACACAGCAGCAGGATCACTGTCAGTTTATGCACCGTGCCGCATCTTGCTCTTTGTGGTATGCATTTAGCTGGAAACTCTCTGCCCTGTGTCATTATACATGGTCCGGACAACACACAGCACATCAAAATAAAACATGAGGGTTTCTCAGTGTGTGGTTGCTGCTGTACACCATTTCTACCTTTTACAGGCATTGTGCAGTCTGCAAGGCTCATGTAAGCACAGGATGTTTGTGCACAGCTTTGGTCTTACTCCCTGCTGGCTTGATGGCCAGATGGGTCAGTGACAGTGTGGTCGGAGCTTGGCGGGCCCCTTCTGTTCGCTGTGAGGGTCCACTCATGGGATCAAAACCCCCGAGACCAGAATTCTAGAAACTGGATCACAAGGTAAATGGATTGCAAGCTGAGCTGAGACATGCAGTGCACACACATAACCCCACACAGTTACAATAAGGAATATGCACTGTCTCCTGAGTAGCAGAGCGGCTACGTGAACATATGCTTACACGTGTATGGCGTGTATAAGGATCTCCCACGATGAGACAGATCTGTCAGAGGACAGAATGTTTTACCCAGAGAAACAGAAAAATTAACTAAAGAAAATGTGATTTTATTTAATAAGCCAGAAGCAGACCTGATCTTTTATCATTCAAGGCAAGCTGTTCAGGAGGGTTAGATTGCCAAAGTGATATTTTTCTGGTCATGTCATGTGGAAATTTAGTCAAGTCATCTTCAACTGCTATTGCAGTCCATTAACTCCATTGTGAAGATACATAATTGATGCAGCCTTTGGGTAGAGTTTAATCAAATGGAGAGTTCTCCGCACTCCACCGCCAACTGAAAAATGAGACACACGATCCTCAGTGATGTAGTGCGTGAGGTAAGAGTATAAGTCACACTTTGAATTGATTTATAATCATTGCACTGTACACGTCCTGCACAATGCCCAAAGCAAAACATGTGGGTATAAGCTTTTAAAGTTGGATTCGTGTGTATTTATGTGCCCGAGACAGGATCAGCAGAAAGTGTATAAAAATGAAAGTATAACAGCCAGACAGCTGATTTTACTAATCTACTCCCAAACAAAAAGGAGCACCGTTTTGGTTTTCACTTTCATTTCATTTTTGTTTGATGTGGATTTTCTATCACTCTTCCCCAACTATTCATTTCCATCTTGGTATTTTGATTCTCTTTAGGCGTTTACTTTTCTTTGAAATAACAGTGATCTGTGTGGGATGTGGAAATGCATTGTTTATGCCATGCTCCCTGAAATCAAGGGCTTAGCTCTCTAGTTAAATTTCACACTCAGCCAGCACTTATCTCTGTCAGCTCCTGTTTGAGCCACAGATGATCTGCCTTGTTTTAAATGCTGTTGGCTTTTGTTTGTGTCCTGAACCTGAGCTGTGATTCAGTGGTAGAAATGTACTACTTTATTCTATACAAGTACACGCTCCTGAGAGTGTGCTACATCTTCCACGCAGCCAAGGCGGGAAACAAATATGCAACATATTCATAAGATCTATGCCAGCTCGCGTATGTCTTTTCTCCATGAATGCATTTTTGTGACAGGGGAAATTGGGGGAAAGTGGCAGATTAGCGCACCTACTCAGCTGCAAATTCTGAAGAGCATTCGTCTCACTCAGCCATGCTAATAACACAGCAGTCAATTAAATCCATGAAGTCAGATATGTAATTTTCGAATAATCATTAACTAGAATTAGAAGTTTGGCTATTGAAGAGATGGGAAAGGAAGACGTAGAGAGAGGCGGTGAGAGACGTATAACCATCATTACATTAGAAGCGACATATACTAAATCCCTCAGCCGAAGATGAGTGAAGATAAAGGAGGTGACTGAGCTAATTGTGTACTGTCAGAATCCATATCTCTAACGACTGTCAAACGAGCAAATTTCAAATCTATTCTCTCCACCCACCGACACCCCCCCCCCCAGGCACTGAGAGAGAGAGAGAGAGAGAGAGAGAGAGAGAGAGAGAGAGAGAGAGAGAGAGAGAGAGAGAAATAAATACCAGGAGACACTAATGTGATGAGAATGAGGCCTAGTCTCTTCCGCTGATTAAAAATGCAATAACACTGTGACAAACACACACATGCATACACACGATGTGCAGCCAAAGCATGGCCAAGGTGTTGCTCTGTGGACCGACAGATAAGGAATGGCACCCTGGACTAATTATTCACTTGGAGTGAAAGGCATTGTATATTTTCATGTATCACTTCAAGAAAAACAAACAAAGGAGCGAATGAATGAACAGCATTTCACTGGTGGAGCAACAAAATTTACAAGTGATCTTTCTTCATATGATAATTAGAGTCAATGAGAAGATGGTGGATGTTATGACTCATGCCTAGCCAGTGGCTAGCTTACTGTACTTATGAAATCTTGACGTCACTGTGTACTGGTAATGGTAACTGGCCTGGTTTCTGGAGAACAGAAGGAATGCAGTGGAAGGAAAAGATGCTGGTAAACAAAAAGCATCAGAAGGAGGTTTCCAGTACAAGATGCAGCGGGGAAGAAATAAGTGGAGTGAAGAGTGTCTTTATCCACCCCCTGTTATATCAGGCTTCAGTTGGTCACTGATGGGAAGCAGATAAGGTTTCAGTCTGGCTGGAGTTGGATAATTGGACATTTATGGAGAGATAGGAGAGCCCAGAGCCCAGGAGCCATGAAACAGAGCTAATCTAGACCCAGCATCAGTAAATTGTCTGTGAAAGAGCGCATCAGGAGTTCTGACAAGATAAAGAAGGCTTTCCTCAAAGGCGGAGCTGGACCAAACTGACATGAAAACTCAGATAGAAGAAAGCCTGAGCCTTCGGTGCCAGGACTTTTACAAGTCACATGATGTGCGCGCTAAAACGCACATTTCACAGCGCAGCGCCATCACCTTGTCATCCAAATTGGGTCGCGCAGGCTTGTAATTCGTAGACAGAGAAGACAGTTTTGACAATTTTTGTAACTAGACAGCTCTTAAGAGCCAGAACTCTTTTCAAGCTGGTGTACATTTTTAAAAAGCCCATAAAACCTATTGTTCTGCATCAAATACTCCATGTCTTATAATCTGTGACTGGCATCCCTTAAAAGTTTCAAACATTTAAGCCCTCCTGGTGGAATGTGCCTTACTCTTAGTCCACCATGATTAGTTTCCTTCCTTTGATGATTCTTTCTCCCATTTGAGTCTCCCTGGAATGTGCTGCCTACAGAACAGGTGCATACTAAGCAGGTGGGTCCTTACGTAGGAGCCCCGAGAGCCTCGTGATGGAGTAGTTCATATCCCATACTATTTCAGGCAGGTTTATAAAAGAGATTCCAGGACCTGCTTTGTTTTTTTTTACACATTTTCTGCATTTTAAAGTTTTTCTTTTCTTTGCATCACGATCCAAAAAGATATTGCTTGAGTTATTTATTGTTTCGGTTCTTTTTTTTTTGCTGAGCTGCAAATCTAAACTCTGTACAGCCCCTACTGATTGCTTGCACATAGGCACTGACGCAGGCAATTAATTTGGTGGGGGAGAGGCTAGTCTTAATTGGGTATAAGTGGGATTTTTCTTGGCTGTGTGCAACAGAAAATGACAGACTGTGCGTATGAGAAGTAAAGACCATCTGGTCCCACAGGAGTGGAGCGAGAAGCCAGACAAATGGAAAGAGAAACAACTGAAAACCTGTGTGTATCATTCCCCCTCTCGCACAAACACACACACACGCACAGACAAGAGGAATCGGCATTTCTTGGTCATATATCATTTGCCAAGTAACAGCCTAGAGGGTGAAGAAGCAGAAGTCTCTCATGCGTGGCCTATTCATGTTTTGATGCAATAATCAATATTGAAAATAGTAACATTATGCTTGTAGGCAGGCACGGGAATAAAGAGCGGTTAGCTTGTAAAGACTTGGTCATCAGCAGGACAAATTGATCTGACATGTTACATTATTCATGTAGGGGATTGGCGGTGAGACTCGGGAGGGGTGTTGGTGCGGGAAGAGGAGCAAACGGGCGAGTAAGGAAGTCAGCAAGTGGGCATCGTTTTCTCTCGCAGAGGTCACAGCTCCTCGGTGTACGAGCACCAAACATTTCCATCAGCTACGCAAGCCTACAGTATAAACAACACGACGCCTGATTGCACTTGTACGCCACTTTTGGACTTTAGTCTCTCCGAGTCTCTCGTGCAAACTCACACATTTCCGCACACACAGAAATAACTATGATATGCCGTCTGGTTTCGTTGTATAAAAGATAACAAAATGATTTTATTACACGTCCATAATTTGACAGACATCACAACATACTTGCAAGATTGCTCTGATATTAATGTTTCCCACACCATAATTAGGCATAATATACCCAGTGTGAAACTAAATAAAACAAACATGCTTTTGCAGATACAGGGAAGGTCAGTTCAACAACAGATTAAAGCCATATTCTGTCCCTCAGTGAAGTTCACTTCTGGTAAAGAAAACGAGCAGCAGAAGGATGCTGAAGCTTATTATCATTTTCAGAATTTATGTTTATTTTTTATTTTTTTTCCCCTTTTTTTTCTTCAAGTTTACATCAAATAGAACAAACATACATTGGCACATGCAAAGTGAACACTTTGTGGTGCTTTTCATAACCATTCAAATCCAACAGAACAAAGACTGGATATCTATTGTTTTACTCCAAACATGAAAATACTCTCAGATATTTACAAAAAAAAAAAAATATATACTTACAATGCCCATCACTCTAACATAAGAATCATCTGGAACTGATTTGAATTAATTAAAATAAATTACTGTATGTGGCAGAGCTTGCTGTTTAAGGTTATTAAATCAATTTCAAGAAATAAGAGGCACAGGAGAAAAAGAAATCACTTAGAAACAATACAAACAGAAATCCAATAATGGGAACCCCAAGAGAATATGGCTTTAATGACATTTTAAAAGAAAATATCTTGAAAGCAGATCCAGTGTCTTTTTCTGCATTTGTCCTTATTCACGGTGGCCCCCTGTTTAGCAGGCATGTTGATCTCCGTCAGCAAGAGAAGGGGTGGGGGTGGGGCCATGACACAAGTTTAAAAAACCCCAAAAACCTACAGTTTGGTTCTGGAGGCTTGACCCAGCCACACAGGCCTAAAGCCGTGCTAGTCTCTGTCAGGACTCATGCATCATGTCTGGATGAAAGTTGGATGCAATCCATAGTCCTGGAGTGCATAGGTACTGCAGGTGGTGCTGGGATGCCTCTGTCTGTCTTTCTCTGCTTCTCTACAGCTCTCTTTTCAATCACAGATAAAGGACATACAGTATTCGTTTCCAAGCAGATCAGATCCTGAGGTTGTTGTAACTCACATATGTTTTCTTTGTTGCTTGACCTGAAATCACAGTGAAATATGAAGAGAGAAAAAAAGATAAAGATTTACTTTAAGCACAGCTAAAACATAAACAGAAGAATGGAAAAGAAAGCATGTTTTCAAAGGTAAATACACATCGTCATCCTCCTTCCTGCTGTGCTGTGCATTCTTATCGCCAGCTGTGTGCAATCAGTAGAAACAAATTCCAGGCCTTGTGTATCATTTCAACTCACAATGCCCCCATGCAAAGCCTTAGATTCTATTTTCAGATGTTAACTAGTGATAAAAAACACAAACACCACACAAGTGGGCACCGAACAAATGCTGGGGCATGCAACGCGATCCCAGTCTGGATTGCCATGGAAACGTATCAGAATGTGGCTGCGTGCCTGTGTGCAGTTTCTGTTTGTGTGTCCTGCTGTATATCGAGAACCACTTTGAGCTTCAGACCTTCAAAGTGAAAGTTTTTTTGCAAACTGAGGTCATCCTGGCTTGTCTGTTTTATGGTAGGAATAAAATGTGGAGTTGTGGTTAGTCTTTGGCTTGCAGTGACATTTAAGCAGGGTGTCATACTATGAAGAATGGGCTAGGGTAATGTGGATGTAGTCCGTAGAGCAATGACAAGTAGGAGGATATGTGTATCTGCAGGCTTGTTGTCCTGTTTGTGCATTTCTTAATCACAGTCATTGCTATTCTACTACTTTAATGTTGCTATGGCGACCATCTCCCATGGGCTATCCAATTAAAGTCGCACCATTTCTTTACAGCTGCATTTTGTAGTCTTGGCCGGGAAGTATGATGAATAAAACATTAGTAAATGTACAACAGAATCTTGCTGGTAAACATAGTCAGGAGGATTTTTTTTTAAATTTTTTTTTTAAAGTAAGATGTTTTTGTGTGCGTTTTCAGGTTTGATACTAAAACATTTTGAACCGCATGCATTTTTTAAGAATCCGACTTCTCTGTTTATGATCTGCGCCAGAGTAGCGCATACATTGTGTGCATTAATCATGACCTGATCTAAGGGGTTAACATAAATGGAGGCAGCTCAAGCTGCGCTGCATCATTCACATGTAACATCTTTAAACATCCAACACATAGCTCATACAGTACCAGTCACACCCTCCCAATTTGATAGTCTATTTAAGCTGCAAATTCCCCCTCGCTCCCTCTGCCTCTTACACATCAGTGCCACCGCCGCTGCCCTCCATCACCGCCTGTTGCCTAACCCCTCCGCAACCCCAGCATCCCTGGGAAGGTTCCGCCAGGGATAATAACTAATCACTTCCCAATTTCTATGTATCATATTTATGGGGAGCGGTCAGCTCAGGGTTTAGGCACCTAACTCTAACAAAGCCCTTCCAGAAGCAAGTCTCGCCATTCTGCAGTCCTCCTGAAACGCCTCATTTAAGTGGGCCATTTGAAGGATTATGTAAATTAACTTTAATTTCACTGGTCACTGGGACAGAAAAAAAAACTGCATGTGTAGAATAACTGTTCAAATCTGATTAAAAAAAGTTTTACTTCCACCAACCCGTATCCCCCCCCCCTCCCCCCCACACACACACACACAGCAACTGCAGTAAGCTAAAAACTAAACCAAAAAGCTGAATTAAAATCAGATCAGTACAAATGTATGCAAATTTATAGATGAAGAAAAATTATGTAACTCTTTTAAAGGCTTGTATTTTGGTTTCTGCTGTGTACAAGCAACTGACCCTGGAGCTTTCAAATCCAAGCTGCCTTTCCACTTCTTGATGACATTGTTTTTGGTTCAGTCACACTAGAGTAAAAATAGGACAGCGACCTCCATGTGACTAGGAAAAACTGGTGGTTGCCCGGTGCAGCTGGTACCCCAAAGATTAAGCGTGCAACGGCGTCAGCCTCTTTGTGACCGTTTTCGACTGCACAGGCCGCCTCGGGGTGAAAGCAACCTGTCAACCTGCCTCGGACTGATTCCTGTCACTCTCAGACGGACTGATGAAGTGTTGCAAACTACTGCCGTCTAATTTATAAACGTAGACTTATTAGACCATCACATCTAGCTAGCACAAACAATCTGAGCTAGTCTGTACAACTTGCATGCGATGTGTCCCTCTGCAACTGGTTGTATTCTAGCTATATCCCCATAGCACCTGTATCATCTTGCAGTTATGTCTGGACCTGAAGTAAGTAGTTAATGTGAATTTCTGTCTATACAGATGGCAACAGAATTGAATGATTTATCACAGTTTTTTCCATAAAACAGATTGCATGTAATTACCAACCTGACCACATTCATTTGCAAACTGAAAGCTGATCGATTGTGTTTTATCTTGATGCACCAAAGTTGTTTTGAAGACTACAGCTGACTCCAAACGGTTGCAGACCTGGTTCCCATCCTTGAAGCAACCAGTTTAAAGAAAACAAGATCGCAAGTTCACTGCAGTAATTTTGGTTGCATTGTAGTGTGACAGTAACATTAGTTATGTGAGCAAGTCATCCATCTGTGGCTGCCATATCCTCAAAGCTCATTTTCCTTTAAGGGGACCTAAAGTATTATGCTTTTCCTTAATTGCTGTCACATATATACAGTTAAAATGCTGAATTCTCATATTAGATATAGCCAGAGTTTCAAATAATAAAGTCTTCTATGAGATATGATAAAAGTCACATTCGCCTGCTATTCAAACTTTCTGTTTGTGAGCGGCAGCCAATCAGAAGAAAGTTGGCTTAATGGAAAAGAGAGCTAAATTGATTAACTAATATACATTTTATTTCCATATAAAGAAGTATTTAAAAAAAAATCCAGAGCATGAATCTTCTAACGTCTGTGATTCTAGTTAGTTGTAATAGAAATTGGCTCAGACAAATCCTCTCTATCATCCTAATTTTTAATATTAAAGCCTCCCATAACTCTTCTTCCTTTTGGTTCTTCCATTTGTTAAGTTGTGTTTTCCGACTACAGATTTCATTGTTAATTAAATGAAATCAGTCAGAGAAGCATTAAGGCAGTCGCGCACATGCCTGTTGGGAAAAATGTAACGGGACAGTGAATCAATGCGACATCTCAGGGCGAAGCCTCTTCTCCGAGAGGTGTAATCATGATGATATTACACCGTATCAATATCAATGTAAATCTGCAGAACTGCTAATGCTCTTAATCCTATAAATCAGTTTGAGTCATTCCATAAGGGGGCCCCTGAAAAGAAGGAATTTGGCACTCCGATGGTTACAGGAATTGACGGACATTCTCCCGGGATGTTCGAGGCGCAGTTCAGGTTTCAGGGCGGTCATGCACATAAATTCGCCATTAATAAATGTCAGTTCCAATGTTGCTAAAAAAAGAAGGGCAAGAGGAGGAGAGTGCATGCAGCGAGGGGAGAAAAGGCGAGAAGATATTCATGTTGGAGAGACAGAAGGTGAGAGACACACCGAGCAGAAGATAGGGGGCACTTTTGGGAGGGTCTTACAGAGACCGCATGCCCTGCTTGGGGACTTTTGATGTGCTGCTACAACAGATGCCAAGGTTTCACCCCTATTTACTCAAAGAGCCACATGTGTGACAGGCAAAGATGTGCTCCCCATCCCCTGATACGCTTGCATCAGCACTCTGACTTATGCGCATAACTCACACTTTCGACTCACACAATGATACACACATTGAGAAGCACACTCAGTCACAGACCCACACACTCATTCTGCTCATGACAGATGAGTGTGACAACTGTTGGCTGTTTGGAGAAATTCCCAGGAAAATCTGTGATCTCAGAGGCATAATCCAGAGAGGGGTTGTGGGGCTGGTGCACCTGTGGGTGCCATGATCACTCTGTGTGATTAGAAGTGTTGTGGGAGAAGAGGTCTTTGGAAGCTGTGATGTGTGATTTGCATGAGCTGTCAATCTTCACTGTCTTTGTCCTGACAACTAGAGATGAGCATAAAGCTTCCATGGCAACGCTGGCCTAGAATTCTGCCTTTGCAGTCTTTCTTCTTTAAAGGGCTTAAAAAACTCTTTCTCATGTTGATGTTTCTCACCCACAACAAACACCATATCACCTAACTACGGAAATATGTAGGCCTCCCCACTCACGTACTAATACCCAGCTTTCTCTCTGCTAACAGGATCACACTTACTGTTTTAGATGAAGGGTGGTATGAGTAACACACAGCAACAGGGACAGATAATCTCCTTCCATGCCCGTCGACAAAGCCCTGCTGCTTGAAATCTCTTCAGAGAGCAAGTGCCCCCATCTCTCATGTTCCCTGCCATGCAGCTGGCCTAAAGGTCGAACTATTAATCAGGATACAAGATAACTGGGTCCTTTTTAAGGGACATTATACATCATTTTAACCAAGTCACCATCCTATTAAACCAGTGGAATGGGCTTTCTAGTACAAGAAAGGAAAAAAGATCTAAAAAAGACTAAAAAGATCTCATTTATGTGTCTTGGGAAAATTTACATCTATTATACAGATGTAGATCTCAGCTCCTGGGTCATCTTTATGGTCTGTATCATTTCTCATGGCTATAAAGGGACTATTTTTAATATTAAAGGCTCACTGTGGACACAAATGTGTTTGTAGATTGTGGACCGTTCATAGGTTAAGCTTATGTCTAACTAAAGTGTTGTACTAAAGTACAAGCATTTCTTTTTACAATGTATTGGTCTTTAAAACTGTGAAAATAAAAATTCAAATGTGTATTTCTAGCAGTCCTTTGGTAATACTCTACGTCCACATTCAGCCTGTATAGAAAAACAATATTAGCATTATTGTAGCTTACAAAAGTACAAAACAGAGCTTAGGCAAGGGTTTTATATTCAAAGGTAAAATCTTATTTTTTTCCAGATTAAAGTCATATATGAGCAAGAAAAAAGAAATTCCAATTACTGGTTGCCATGCATTGTGCCTGCAGTGGTAGACCTTATCAAATTATACTCTGCAATCAGGAAATACTTAGGTCAGGACAGAATTGCTACATGATTGGAAGCATTTATGCTTTGAAGAGACACTGCCAGGAGAACACCACACACGTTTTTGTGAAAGAGTTACTGCTGCGTGTCTCTTACTACTCTGCACTTTGGGCATTCCCTCTGTGCTGGCCTCTGAGGTGTGATGCAGTTGGTTCAACCTAGTGAAAGTGAGGGCTGTTTTTTTATTTATATATATTTTTTCTCATGTAATGTTTTAAAGTTTTACAAGTTTAGCCTCAGAGAATATCACATGACTTTAGTCATGAATTAAAAATTTTAATCTCAGAGAGTCTGAGTTTTGCAGGATGTCCACAGAGTAAGTCCTGGACATTAACACTTAAAAAAGGTTTGTGTACGTATTCATGATTATAGAGTGCAGTAAACTGTTTATTAATAGTCTGCATCCTGCTTACAAATGTTAAAAACTGTGCAAGCTTCTCTGTTTTATTGCATGTTGGCTAAAAACGCCACACCAGATTACTTACTCATGGGGTCAGCAGCGGGGTTCTCACACAGCTCAGTCTTTGCCTCTCCATTGGGCCTCTCGTTGGGCTTCTGGGACAGACGTGATGACATTGTGGCAGCTGTGACTACAGCCTTGAAGCTGCGCTTCCTCTTCTGGACGTTCATCTCAGGGTGGAAGATAATGATGTACACCTTGGGCATGTAGAGCATGCCCAGTGCTACTGAGGCACTGAGGTTCATAGAGATGGTCAGGGTGGTTGTCTGAATGTACAGCTGTAAGTAAGCAGAGACAGGTGAAGAGTGATTTTAATAAAGACTAGAATAGCAGCAGACATAATCAAAATGGGTAGCTCCTTTGTGTGTGGTATCAGCTTTGATTTGGCTGCTCTATGAGGCAGATAAATATGTTAGGAGTAGCATTTAAACACTTATAAAGAAAAATTAGAAACAAGACAGCGATGATGGCTAAACGTCTGTTGCCAATTAAAGAGCAGTCACACTGCTGAGCGAAGTGATGAGGCAAAACCTAATAATAGCCACTGCCCAATAACAAAATCTCAGCATCCAGAAGATACATTACATTGTTTGTTGCCATTTTCTGAGTCTTGCAATGTGGTTAACCTTTCTGCAGAAGGAGCCATGATGTTAGTCATTAAAAACTTTTATAGTTTTATAGGAACATATTTTTAATACTGAATTCCCACATAATTTAATGGATTATTCAATTATACAATTCTTGGTTTGATAACCTACTATTATTAAGAGATAAGTAGGTGATCCCGGCATTTGCTATGTGTTGCTATGAGCAAAAGAGCACTCATGCGTTTAGTACATGATCTAGAAGCATTTATTAAAGCTTGACCTGCACCTACTCACTCAAGTCAAAGACGGTTCAAGTGTATTAATGACAACAGCAGAAGAATCACCAACAAATATCCTTACTTGCCCTCCTTCCTGCCAGCCTGTTGACTTTTTTCACTCTAGATTGATGGACCACACTGTCAGATGACAAGCTGTCCATGACATATTGAAGCCACCTTTCTTTTCCTTTTATACGAGCTGTTTTATTTCACCGCTCAAGCAATCCGAGCCCTACTTCTCCCACTAGCAAATTCTATTACCAGGCCCACTTTAATGTATATTCCTCTGAGAGTACAATAAAAGAACATGTATGCACTAAGAACACTACATTTTCAGCATACAGAAAGTCTACATTTATCTTTCTGCAGCTCTGCACACAGCAGAATGCAGCCCGAGAAAGGCTGTCAGTGCGGTAAGTGCTAGGATCATTCATTGGACTCCCGTGACATGAACACAGGTACATTCTCTCAAATGCATCCAACATGACATTCCCTTTCAGTCGTTGCATAACACCTTTCACACTGTCAGCCTGTAATTGTGAGCTTGCATAACCCAGATCATGTAGGGATTGCAAATTTTAAACACTGACTTCATTAGAATCTAGTGATTTTTCTAAGAGGTGGTGAAGTCGGTAAATCAGAGGACATTTAAGAGCTCTTTGTTTCATTTAAGGGTCTTGGAGGAGAAATAATCACTTCAAGAGGGGACATTATTGTTTGAAGAGCCGATCACCATAGCCTCCTCTCTAATCTACTGCACTTGAAAGTATCAGATGTCACTTACATACTGCCATTCAGTCAGTCACTGGTAATGTGCACTAGGAGAGGGTACCATTGTAAACACATTATCCACCACAGCGTGTCTGTGGAGAAGCAAAATGCTCAGTGAATCAGTGAGAGGAGGAAATGTCACCATTTGCATACAATCTTTCTTGGTAAATATTCGGAAACGGTAATTTCTTTCACTCATTTCCATGCTAGTCATGCCTTTGTCTTCTAATCTCCAAAAATCTTTCAGATGCCTGATATCATCAACACACCAATGCACTCAATTGCCTCCATACCCTCCAGTTTTTCTGTGAAGCAGCATCAGAAGCAGCGATCTGGCTGGTACACCATGCATTAATAACTGTATGAATATCACAGTACTCTCAGCGCACTCTGTTCTCTGTCACTCTGGGCTGGGGGAATGTCGTTTCAGCTGCAAATTTGCAGGGCTCATGACTAGATTTTTTTGGGGCCACGAGTTAAAGCGTTGTGGGGCAGCGCACGTGGCATCAAACATAATCGCCAGAGAATCTTCAGCCTGTGCTGCTGCGCTTCCATGTTTGGTAGATGGTAACCTGTCTGGTATCCATAGCAACACTACAGAGTTTGGTGCAAGCAACTAAAGATGCCTGGAATAAGCTTTTAATGAGATTCTGATACCAAAGAGTCTGCAATGCTGACCCTATCACAACTGATTTATTGACCATGCAGGAGAGCTGATTCGGGAGCAAGCTCACAATAAGCTGTAATAGGCACTTTGTGCGCTCATACGCACACACAAAGCATGTGTAGGTATGTGGGCTTTCATGCTTTCTAATACACATGCACGCACACACACACACACACACACACACACACACACACACACACACACACACACACACACACACACACACACACACACACACACACACACACACACAGGCACATAAGCACACCAAAACAAATCCTTTTTCTAACCATCTCTAACCGCAGAGACAGGGTTTTTCCATTGTGCATCTCTGTGAGCTTGACCCAAATTCGTACCCGCCAATCAAATGCTTTGCTTGTCGCAGAACAGTCATAATTAGCTTCTGTTGCTTTAACATAAATAAATACATGAAGGCATTTTCACAACTGCTTGGCAACTTACTATTTATAACCCCGTAATGATTTATTAACGCGCTCATCAGGAATCAAACGGTTGCTTTTGAATTTTACATCTCACTGACAAGCCAAATGCCAACATTCAGTCACAACAGACGATGTTTCTACTATTTAGACAAAAAGCTGTTGAGCGTAATTCTCATAATTATACCCACCAGGGATATACTTACTGCAAAGGCAATTTAATTGTGTATGGATGAGTACTATAAATGCACACAGTGATAAGAACTTGATTCAGTAAGTGACAATTAGGATGCTCTCTGCCCCGTTAGAGAATGCCTTCAATAATGAATCCAGGGGATTTGCAGTCTCCCCTCAACTACCTGGATGTCTCTTGTTGTTTGGGGTGGCCTACTTTCTATCCTGGCTCGTGTCATGAATAACTCTGTCTGGCTTTGTGCTCCAAAGCCTGATTCTGTATTGTAGCTCTGTATGTTGATGGCCTTTGCTTCTTTTCAACTCTGTACAGGAGATCCCCATTTCTGGTATTCATGATTGGCAGATTAAGAAGCTGTGACCGATAATGCACTCTGCATGTGGCAGAGATGGTAAGTAACTGTCACAACAATTAGAGGAAATCCTTTTTGATCTCAGGCCCTCCAAGGTTTGGAGGCCTATCTCCCCCTACCACCACTTCCCCTGCCAGTGGCGGACTCCCTCAGACATCGGTGCGTTGGTGGTTCTTTGTGTCCGGGGATGGGCGTCCAGGTACACACCGGCTCACTCCTTGGCGGCCGCTTATCGGGGCCTGGAGCCTGGGGCTCGCTCGGGCCACTTCAGAGGTGGGGTGCCCCCGGCCTCTCGGCCTGGGGCTCGGTCACTCAGGCACGGCTGGCTGCCGGCGGGGCTCACGGGCGCGTCACTGCAACTCCCCCTGGCTTCTGCTCCGCGGCTGCTGAGTGAGCCCTCATCTGGGACTCTCCTCAGCTCTTTCTGGGACAGTGGCGCGGCTGCCCCTCTGTTGGTCTTCCTTGGTCTCTTGTGTTCTGGGGGCCTCTGGATGTCTGGAGTTTTGATCTCCTCCATACCTGCTTCATGCCCTGGAGGACGGGGCTGTGGCCCCCCCACACCCTCTAGCAGATCATTACATGAAGGAACCTTTTAAAAAAAACAAGCGCGTCCATGCTCATAGGTGTACACACGGGTGATCACACCCACAAACTACACCCTTTTTGGCTCCTACCTCAAAGCACACTGTGTTCTGTTGATCTTATGTGCTGCACAATAATGTTTAATATTTAGTATTTACTGTCATATTCCCATATATCATTGTGATATTGTTTATTCTATTACTCTTGTTCTCTTCTGCTTGTTTTCTTTTTTCTTTCTCAGCAGGTGATCCAGGTGATCAATATATGCATTTTTTTTCTCTGCCCATTCTGTTGGTTTTTGTCTTTTGTCCTTCTCCCCCGTCCCTCTTCTCAGCTGTTTATTCTACCCTCTTTCTTTCTCCCCTTCTTTCCCTCAGTCAAGTCTGTCCCGTATTCAGTAAGTGAAAATAAAATAAACAATAAAAGGTGAATCAAATGGACCATTACGGCAAGGCTGGGATGGTCAATTTGGTAAAGTAAATCCGTTGGGCATCTTTCTTTGCCTTTAGACAACAATTCTGATGGCAAAACAGCCAAACGGGACAGGCAAAAAGAAAAAAAAAAAAAGGAAATCCCTTTTGATGTTTCCTTGACATGATTTGTCAAAATACAGTTCAGGATCCATCACGTGTGTCGGCAGGAAAATTGTGAAAAAGTGACATAATTTAAGTCCTACACGACTAAGAATAAAACTCTTTGAAAAAAACAGAGTTATTGTGTTTTGCCTATTTTCTGTCACATATATACTGTTTTTAACAAGGGCAAAGTTTCAAACAATAACATCTATGTGCAAGTGATCCCTGTGAACCAGAAGCTCATGCTTCAAACTGCTGTAATTGCTCTGTTTCAGACAGTTCTCAGTGAGACTGTGTCTAACACTTTACAAAGTGTTACCACCATGTTTTTGTCATGTTGTTACTTTCATTACAAAGGTTCTTCAGTGCTCTGCACAATGGATGGATATTAAGAAGGTACTTGCTGCAATTAGCTGACTACTCTTCACATGAATGGAGGAGGAAAATGGTGGGACGGTCTATAACTTTTTATTGCATGAAAGGACAAAAATATGATAAAGCTACAACTGTGTCCAGGACAGTAGGAATAATCAGCTTCTGCTCACATAGCACTTGATCTTTGCAAGCATCTGCATAGACATCACGCTAACACAAAGCCTGTATTGAAGAACTGAAAGTGATGCTAAAGCTGAGTGAATGCCTACCCCAGCCCAGCAGCAAGAGACGATCTTCAGCATGGAACCAAAAAGTGATGAGCTGACAGGCTTGAAGGACTGTAGCCTCCATTTCTACCTGTAGTTATTTACATTTGGACTGCTCTTGTGTGTTGTGATTAGGACAGGGATTTGTGTCAGTGTATGAACCTGTAGCCTAAAGTTTATATTGTTACTATTTATTATGTGACAATTCACGTCAGGCCATGTTACAAAGTAACGACAAATTAATCTAACAAGTAATGTAGTGCCTTACTTTCTCCAGGTAGTAATTAAGTAATTAATGTAATGCAGTACCCAAAATTTAAGTCTCTCTAGGTGTTTGTTAGTTTGCAAACTCCTCCTACATGATCAGGAGTTTGAGTGACCAAACTTGCCACGCAGGTAGGTTTTGAAGGTTCTTATCCATGTCAGAGATTAAAGATCATCACGTTTCCTAGCAAACACCACACAATAGGCTAACATCACCAGTTTATAGCATTTATGCACCCATAAAACCTTATGAAAACATCGCATCATTTTTCTTTCATGACAGTGATATCGAATTTATACCCCTAAAAGCTGAAATATGTACAATATATTAAAATGCCATCATGTTGCCTGGCAACCGTCTAGCAATAAAGTTAAAGTCTTTGTACACCTACAAAACCTTATGAAAGCATCCTATCATTTTAATTTCGTGACAATAACATCTTATTTATATCCACAAATGATGAATTATACATGTGTAGCAACCACAGAGCAACTGGCTAAAGTGACCCACTTTATTTCCCTCAATTTTCTCCATGCGGGTAAGTAAGTATAAGTAAGTCTATTTCTTTGCAAGCAAAGGCATAGCAATATTTTAGCATAGGTATGTACTAGTAATGTGTAATAATTTACTTTTTTTTGAGTAGCGGCAGCTATCCTTAATATGGTCACCTCAGCCACAGCTATTCCACCCAACCTTCTGTTTGTCTGGGGCAGCCAATTGGAATAAAGATGGCTTAAGGCAGGGGTCCCCAATCTCAGTCCACGAGGACCGGTGTCCCTGCAGGTTTTAGATCTCACCCTGGGTCAACACACCTGAATCACATGATTAGCTCATTACCAGGCCACTGGAGAACTACATGACATGTTGAGAAGGTAATTTATCCATTTAAATCAGCTGTGATGGATCAAGGACACATCTAAAACCTGCAGGGACACCAGCCCTCGTGGACTGAGATTGGGGACCCCTGGTTTAAGGGGAGGGTGGCCCTGAATGGAGGACAGCTAAAATGCCTTGTTTCAAAAAGAGGCTTTAATAAGAGGCTGCACAATGGCATGGGATAAAACCAATAAGAAACTTTTTAGTGTGAATTATGCAAAGCTACCTTAGTGCAGTCTAAGAATAAAAAACATGGTGCTGGAAATGAGAGTATTAGGTCTCTTTTAAACTTTTGAATTTGGGAAATCATTTCAACCTGGGCCAACATTTAGAGGAGTTCCAAAGAAAGAGATAATCTGTGAGAGAGACAGGTTTTGGTAAAGTTTGATGATCACAAGCCTATTAAAAGATACTAGAGGAGAACACACACTGCCTGCGGAGAAGCTGAGGATCCTCCACAGCTCCTCGCGGCCTGATGCTCCCTCACAATGAAGAAAATTCGACATTGAGAGCTATGATTCTGTCAGCAACAACAGTTTTGACAACATTCAATCAAACTTTAATCACATACTCTGAGATAATGCGCATTACACAGTTCCTCAGTGACAATGCAATGCAGTCAAGTGCCTCTGGCTGGATGGCATCTGTCATGAACAGTATCTCAACTGAATTACAACAGGTAAAATCTAATATAGCGTTTTATATATTTATTCCAAATGATAGCGGAACTACAAATAATGAACGATGTGTTCATATTGTTTGGATACTTCTCTGAGACTGGTTGACATTACCAAAATAAATTATTCCCCACCTACAATATAGATGATGTCAAGGCAGTAGTGGCAGACTGTTCTTCTAGATAATATTCAATTGGAATTTGCATGCATGTTTTTTCAAGCAAAGTCTTGCAAAGATTTCAATCAATCAGTAGCCCAGCCTTAAAAGTGTAAAAGGTAATATACATAAAACCTACATTATTTTCTCCATTTGTGATTTTTTCTTTGTATCACAACAGTCAGGAAAACTACGAGCAGCTTCTGCTTTGCAGCTCCCGGTGTTGCATGAATGAATAAATATATGAATTTTTAATTTCTGTGTTTGGACATTTATATGACCCATCTTTCATGGGATTATCAGACACAATAAGCCAAATGTCACCTAACATCCGGATCAACCAGACTTAAACGTAAGTGCTCAAACAAACATACGCATAAGGCTCCTCGAATATAACACCCAAGGAGATATTTCACTATGGAAACATAAAAACACATGAGCACAGCCCATTAAAACCCAAGTCATAAATAAATCCAGACAAATCAAACACTACTTCTGCATCCATTAGTGCCAAATGTTTTAAATATGACCAAGTTCATATCTAGCAGTCTGTAACCCATATAACGCACATATGCCACTTTTGCCCTGCGTTCTCATGCTTTAGAAATGCATTAAGAAAATGCAAAAACATTATGAAGAAAGCGTTTAATTAAAGCTCCATTCTCATTCCGCCTCACATCTAAAACTGAAAGATTAACATTTTTTATACAACGGTTGTCATAAATCATGATATGAAGGACAAGATAAAATGAAGTGAATTCCGCTCTCCGTCTCATTTAGCTCGTAATGTTCGCAGATTCTTTCATCTTCGGTCACACCTCTGTGTCTTCCCATTTCAATATGTAATGGCAATACTCCACATCTTAACTGCGCACAGAGTGTGAAACTGATGTCACACTCCCTTCTCCCTGATAAAAAATAATGGACTAAAGTTAAAATCACAACTACAACCTTTCTTTCTTTCCATTATACTTGACCACATTTAGCTTTTCGCCTGCAGTCCGCCTCTGGTGCAATCTACTCAAGGTTTCATGCATAAAACAAGTGATAGGCAGGGGAATTTCACATATTATTTTCAAAAGACTCCACATCTCCGCACTAAGTGTCACATCCAACTCCTGTCAAACGCTGCTGTTTGCAGAGAGACAGGAGTTTTAGAAGATGCAATTTTACCTGCTGAAAGCTGAAGTGAAAAAGTTTTCCGCAGCATAGTTAGTCATTGTTAATGATGCTTGTCAGGACGAACCGTCCCCATGAAGTTTATGTATTACAGGGGACATCTTACAAGAGCCTAAGAGGTTTCCACACATGTACTGAGGCATATAAGCTACATGGAGTTCACTTTTAAGCGTGACTGAGTCTTGTAGGTGTTTTATTAGAGTGTTTCAGTGCCTCGGGATAAATGTTTCATTATATCATCGTCCTACTCTTCTGAACTGCAAGAAATGTTCTATGTTTAAACACCAGCCCTCGTGTTTATTGGCAGAATACATTAAATCTATTTATCAGTCCTTTGCTCAGAGCAAACATTTATGGTGAGGCACTTCAGGCAAAAAGTGTTTTTTTTTTTTTTTGGTGTCTGTAGCTCAGGAAGTAAAGCAGGTCATCTACTTATTTGAAGGTTTGTGGTTCGATCCTTGGCTCCTCCAGTCTGCATGCCAAATATCCTTGGGCAAGATCATAACCCCAAGATCATAAGTTGCTCTCCGATGCATTCACTGGAGTATGAATGCGTTTGAATGGTAGATAGAGGCACTTAAGCATATAAAATAGAGCTTGTGTGAATGGGTGAATGAGGCATATTGTATAAAGTGCTTTGGGCGCTGCGGCAGAGTAGAAAAGCGCCATTTAAGAATCAGTCCGATCATATCTATTACCTGAACTGTTTATACCTGTATAACAGTTTCAAATAAAAATGTATAGCTTTTCACAACATATAAAATCACCAGCCACTATATTAGTTAGACGTGTTCAACAGCTTGATGATGCAAACATCTAATTAGTGAACCCAACAACAACAACCAAATGCATTTAGACATTTAGACACGGTAAAGACAACCTGCTGAAGAACACCAGAATGGGGCAAGAAATCGATTTAAGTGACTTTGAATGTGGGAAGGTTGTTGTTCCCAGGGAGGCTGGTCTGAGTATTTCAGAAACTGCTGATTTACTGTGATTTTCCCACACAACCATCTCTAGGGTGTACAGGGAATGGTCTGAAAAAGAGAAAATATCCAGTGAGCGTTAGTTCTCAGGGAGAAAATGCTTTGTTGGTGCCAGAGCTCAGAGGAGACCAGTCGGACTGCTTTAAATGGATAGGAAGAGAACTATAACTCAAATAACCATTCATTGCAACCAGAGTATGCAGAAGGGCATCTCTGAATGCTCAACATATCAAACCTTGAAGCAGATGGGCTACAGCAGCAGACGACCACATGAGTGCTGCTCCTGTCAGTTAAATACAGGTAAAGGGAGGCTACAATTTTCACAAGCTCACCAAAACTGGACAAGAGAAGATTGGAAAAATGTTGCTTTAACATGAAAGCATGGATGCTTCCTGCCTTCCATCAACATTTCAGGTTGCTAGTTGTGTTTGGATAGGTTTTCTTGGCACACTTTGGGGTTCTTAGTCCCGACTGGGCATTGTTTAAACACCACAGCCTACCTGAGTATTGTTGCTGACCCCGTCCAAGTTTTTATGACCACAGTGTGCCCATCTGACCCATGTCCCAAAGCTCAAATAACCTCAAACAAGTTTACTGAACATGACAACGAGTTAACTGTGCTCAAATAACCTCCAGTGTTACCAGATCTCAATCCAATAGAGCACCTTGGAAGAGGAAACACATCATGGATGTGCAGCTGACACTATCATGTCAATATGGACCAAATTCTCTGGGGAATGATTCCAGCACCTTATTGAATTTATGTCACAAAGAATTATGGCAGTTCTTAAGGCAAAAGGAAGTCCAACCCAATACGATCTGCGTGTAGATAAAAAAAAATCAGTCTGGCTGTGAAAGTATTTTCTAATTTATGCCGTGATAAAAAGTGAACTTAATTTTCCCTCAGTAAAAACCTTTGACTCTAATATGTCAACAAAATGTCACAAGAATAAGTGGGATTTATCCAATATTCATGTAGCTGTAATGGTAATATCCGCAGATTAACAGATATGTAAATAGATAATGCATCGTTTACATATTTAAAACCTTATTTGCAATACACTTTTTTTGAAATAATAAACTGGAGAGGTTTCATGCTGATTTGATCTGGATGCAGGTGACTTTCATAGTAATTAACTTGAGAGTGGTGAGTATCCGTCTGAGCACATGCAGGTGCACAGTAGATGCTCAGTGATCTTTAGTGTTTTTGCGTGGTTTTTCTCTACGATGCCTGAATGGGCAAACACGGGGAGGGGGTGTCACAGGTGTGGGAAATGAGGGTATCTAAATGGTGTGGGCTTTAAGAAATTCCACTCCTGCTGCAAAACAACATTAGGTCAAAGAGTCAAAGGCACTATCAGCTGGTGTCATGTCAGCCTGGTATTATTAGAAAGCATTTGATATTTGAAAGAGAGATTAGTCATATATGACTGGTTGCGTGGCCACATCTGCACATGAAAAGACAACAGGGCAAGGTATTAGAAAGTGAGGATGCGCTCAAATGCGTCACGCTGAGACTCATTTAGCCGCCAATTGTATATTTCCACGCATATCTAAACACAAGCAATTACACACATGGCACCGATCTAATCCAATCCCCTAATTACACTATTTCTGTATTTTGACATTACTTACAGGGAGGTAATCATATAGGCATCCTTTGAGCCAGTAAGTACAGTTTAAGCAGTAACAGATGTGAGGAAAGCGGGCTGAAAACTTAAGCATAAGTCGGCTGAAAAGACAGAAAAGTTAGCATCCCTTCAACTTGACTTCACTGCAGCTTTTGCAAGGGATTTTATCAAGACATGCTCGGGCACTTCTCACTAGCAGTGGCTGGGGAGTAAGCAGAAATGCACCCTCAAAGGCCATTACGCCAAGCTGCTGCAGTGTGAACCGGAGGTGTGTGCGAGGCAATGATCCAGTGCGAGGAAAGAGTTAACTGCATAAGGGGGAAAGATAAACACATTACTGCTTCGCTAGTCGCCGCAAGTAACATAATGAACTCCTAATCGCTGCTGAGGGTGTAATTCATCTATGAAATCAGCAGCAAATTGAGATGAGGAAAATCAGCTTCTGATCCATCTCATGTGGTAGCTTAGCAGGAAGGATATTGAACGGCGTGCCTCTCAAAAGGTTAGGAGCAACACTTTCCTGTCAGCATCGATATTCTGTCAGTGGAAAACTTCTCCTTGGCTTCGTCTCGTACTCACGGGCCTGCTGAGAAGCACGCACGTCCAGCGGATGAACGTATTTGTATTCTGCGCAGCGCTGGCCAGATAAGCAATGACTAGCAGAGAAGGTCGGAGTGTCATATTCTCAATCAACTCCAGTAGCACACAATGTCAACTGCTTTGTTGAGTAGAGTGCAGCTGTCAAGAGATGGAATGTGTTGAATCAAATTTCTATTTACCCCCTCATTTCTCTCTGCATTCCTTCTCCTCTTGGTCCTCATCGTTCTCGTCTTCCACCTTTCCACCTGCCCAAACTGCTTGTCTCCCTCTCCAGAATAAAGCGTAATAGTATATGTTGGGCCCCAGGCATGAGAGCCAAAATAGCATCTGGAGCTGCCAGCATCCCCTTGTGTATCCCTCTCAGGCATTCAAGGATTCTGGTGCTTACCATCAGCCCTTCCTTTGTCTTTACATGTCTATTCCCTGAATGTCTGAGCTATGTAAATATGAACTCAAAAAGAAAAGAAATCCATAAATCACGTAGTCACTAAATGTATTTGTGTGTTTGCACGAATATGCACATACATGAATATGTTTGAACAAGATAAAAACGGGGCCAAAGAAATCCAACCACCCATCCATCCTCTTCTGCTTATCATTATCAGGGACGCAGGGGGCTGGAGCCTATCCCAGCTATCATACGGCGACAGGCAAGGTACATCCTGGACAGGTCGCTAGGGCTAACACAGAGAGACAGATAACCATTTTCACTCGCATTCACATCTATGGGCAATTCAGATTCACCAATTAACCTAACTCCACTACTGGGGATAGCGGGGCCAAAGAAATGAAAGTGAAATGTGTGAGGAGGGAGAAAGAGACAGACAAAAGAGAAGTCTGGTGACAAAGAGAGAGAGAGAGAAATGACTCACCTTCTCCGCTGACTGTGCTGTGCCAAAGAAAATCGGGATGAAGGCCAGCCAGACGATGCAAGTTGTGTACATAGTAAAACCAATGGGTTTGGCTTCATTGAAGTCTTCTGGTACATCCCTCGTCTTGATAGCGTAGATAGTGCAGGTCACCATCAGCAGGATGCTGTAACCCAGGGAGCAGATTATCTGTAGGTCTGTGATGTCACACTTGAGCACTCCGCGGGCCAGCCTGGGGTTTATGGTTTTCTGTTCATCGTAGTCGATGATAGTGTTTGGAGGGTCAACAGCAAACCACACCAGCACCCCCAGCAGCTGCACGCAGATTAGACTGGAAGTGATAGCAATCTGGGAGGTGGGGCTGATGAAGCGAGGAGCTGTCACTGTCTGCTTCCCCTGCTCGAAGATCCGATAAATACGGTTGGTCTTAGTAAGCAGTGCGGCGTAGCTGATGCACATGCCCAGGCCCAGAAAGATCCTCCTGAAGGCACACACGGCTACGTCAGGCTTGGCGATCATGAGGAACGTGATGATGTAACACAGGAAGATGCCAGTTAGCAAGACGTAGCTCAGTTCTCTGCCCGATGCCCGCACGATAGGCGTGTCATTGTAGCGGATGAAAGTTGCCATGACAAAGATGGTGGCGATGATGCCAAGCATGGCCAGGAAGACGGGGATAATAGCCCAAGGGGAATGCCACTCCAGCTTGACAATGGGGATAGGTTGGCAGCTTGTTCTGTTGGAGTCCGGCCTCATGTCATAGGCACACAGTCTGCAGGAAGTTTCATCGTACTGGTACTGGTAGCCATCGCAGAGCTCACAGTGCCAACAGCACGGCATGCCCTTTACTTTCTTCTTCCTCTCTCCAGTTTTGCAGGGCAGACTGCACACAGAGATAGGCACCTCCTGCTCCCCATCTGGCCACTGAAGCTCCTCCAGCTGGGAAAAATGTGAGACACCACAGGATAAGGGGTTAGCAACAGTGAGATAAGCAAGTGATACCATGTGGGTATTGGTAAGCAGCTGTATTTTGAGGCAACATAACATTAAATTATGATTTTCCTTATTTTCTGCCATACATATACACTGCTACAAGGGTGGATACTCATAATAAACACGGCCAAAGTGTTTGAAAGCTTTTGTTCAAGTAATCCCCTGAACTAAAAGCCCCCTTGATGTATTGAAACAGTTAATAAGGTGTCTTATCGCATCATATTAACTTCTCACTTGTTGCTATATTCTCAAGCTTATGAAGTTGCATTGCAAAAAAAAAGTTCAATGCAGTCTAAACGGTAGGGAGGGAAAAATGTGTAGAAAAAAAAATGATGAACCTAATACAGCACAACATCTTTCCTGCCAATTTCTTGGAGGGATTGCCTTTTCTAATACTTGAAAGTAATTGAAATCACCATGGCAACAGAGCCTACCTTTGTTCAGTGAAATAAAAATAAAGTGATGTGAAATGCAAAAGACATTATGTTTTAATACAGGAGCCAGTGAGGTATGAAATACGTGATGAGAAGGAAGGAGAATGGGATTTGGGATTGCAAAATGCTTCGGTTAGACTTTGCACAGCCATTTCTAGTTATGATTGAAAAGTGCAGTATACAGACACACTATCTGAAGGTCTAAACCAAAGAGGCCCAAAGGTGTTTCATGATTTAAGCTCAAACTATAGCTTCGATGTACAAGCCAGCCCTTTAAAAAAAAAAATCCAAGAAGAAATAGAATTTTAAGACTCTTACATATTTTGCTAGGGAGTTAAAAAAAGAAAAACTTTCAAAGTACTCTGAGCTGATCTTTTTATTTATTATGAAAGTATACTGATCCGTGACTTTAAAAGAAGCAGAAGATAAAAGATACACCAACACGCTTTCGCGGCAATATCAGTCATCAGCAGTATCACAGAACTAAACCGAGTCCAACAAAAACAAAAGGTATTCTGGGGCGCAAGTTTTAAGCCTGAAATACATCAATGTGTCGAGGTGTATAGAGCAACATAACAATCACATGAAAATGAAGAGGGATTGAATTTAGTGATTATTTTTTGTAGCGTGCTTTGATGTTAAGTGTATTCATGACTTAAAGACTCCCTGTCGAGTTTCTGACTTCCTTGTTGTTGCGTGTCCTCATTTTGTTTGTCTCAAGTGTACTCATAAAGACGCACACCAATATGCATGTGTAGTTTAGCCGACGTGTTCCCACTGTTTCGCTTATCCGGTGCAGATGATGGCAAAGAAGACAATTGGTTGTTTAAGGGAGATGCACATACATTACAGACTTTTTTCTCCTGGCCCATTACGGGGCTTCAGGGTTGGCCATAACTGTGCCAGAAATCATGCGATTACTTCCAGAGTCACAATTTTGATTGCTTAAGTGCTTTCGCACTGAGAAGTAAGGCTAAATGCAGTGCATCACATTTTCCTGGCTCGTGCAATCATAACTGTCAAAATTTGAGTGTGTAGAACTGCACACATCTCACACTCAATGGCTGTCAGCTTGGCCATCCAACAGCTTTTACCGAGAAAGCTCGTGAGTACTGATGCCAGTGCAGCGCGAGCTAACAATGAAAGATTTACTAGCTTTACTTTTTTTTAGGCATTGACTTTGCTGGTGTTGTGGTATTGATGGTGTTAAAATGGTTTTCTTCACTGTAGAAGAAGTTAGTACTATGATTGGTTAAATGTTCAACTTGTGAGCGCTATCGAGACAGTCATAGTTAAATGCTGCCGTTGTCATTTCCCATAATTTCGCGACACTTTGCTGTCAAATTAAATCTCTCAACGTATTTTCCTTTTTTTGTGGTTTGTTTTTTTAAACCATTTGATCAACAAGAATGTGTTTCATGCTTGACTTAATAAGATAATAATATCTGCATTACAATGAGGGTGATTATCACTGATGTGCCATTTATTAGACTTCAGTGATACGCACAGTGCGTTTTAGTCCGTCGGACTGAATGTTTGTTTTTACAGAAAATCTCTACAAGGCAGCATCAAAGACCAGCAACATTTAGGAAAAGATTATCTGTTTTTTTCTTATTTACTTATTTATTTTTGGCTCACCTGCTCAATAAATATGAAGATCGAGCCTGCAGCCTGTTATCTTAACTTAAACCAGAGACATCACATCTAATACTTATGTGACTGCCAGACTTAAGGAAAACACAAGAAATCCTTCATCATCCGCAAACATCAATTTATCAAATGTACCATTACTTTTCTTTTTTTGTAAGGTTTAGAGAAACAAGATATAATGAGACAGTTAGTGAAATCTTTTTTTTTTGTCCTTGCTTCCTGCAGCTCAAACATTTCTAAGGAAATATTTTGACATTTTTGAAAATACACTATTTGTTGCAGTCTTTCTGTAGACTCAAATGGGCTTTAACATATCAACAAAACAAAAAACACTTGTTACAAACTTCAAACACTTATGGCTTTACAGTCAGACTCTTTAAGATTAACATGGATTGGTTTTAAAAAATTGCACCAGGTGCAAATACCATCACATATGACATGAGTCTGGCATCACCTCAGGTGATAGCATCACCTCCTCCACATGTGGCAACTGCCATTAATTGCACATGCAGATATGCACCCCACTCGCACACAAACGCGCACTCTCACACAGCTGCAGTGTGTTTGCGATGTGTGCACCTGTATGACGAATGTGTTGTTTCTGTGCTGTCTGGGTAGATTATCATCTGCCATTTATCTGAGGGCATGAAGGTGCCACTTGTTATTTGGACAATGAATGGTGCTCTCTGGAAAACCTCCCGATTACACACAGTGTGGAAACAGTAATGAGACCAACAGCTCTGTTGCCATGGAGACCAGAAACAAGATTTTTGACACCTTGGACTTGCTATGGAGGCTGCTATTTGGGTTTTGTTTTATTTGTTAATTTTACAGTTAATTTGAGTTTCTGCGAGCTGGAACAGCATCGCATTGAATTTCTTTATTGATCATCGCAGAGTGTATCAGGGTGCTCATTCCAACGAAACCTTTAAATTAGACGGCGCTTACAGAACGCAGTAACACCTTCTTTTCTTTTCTTTTCTTTTCTGCATTAGGATATAATTGTGTTGTAACAGCATTTGGTTTGTAATCACACTAAAACAGAACGAAGAAGAAATCTCCAGCAGCAGACGTTGTTCCACCTGTTCTATCAAATGCATTTGGTTTAGTTTAATTCTTGTCATCCCCGAGAACCATTATGCAAATGTTGACTCATCGGTATGTAAATGTCATGCTTTTTTTTTCTTTTCTTTTTTTTCCTAATCTGAGTTACAAAGAAATTTCAGCTCAGGTTTCATCCTATCATATGGTAAATGTCGAGCCATGTTTGCCTTGAAAAAATAAGAACTCATCAGTTTCTTTATTGCCCACATGAATCACCTGAGCCCATTTCTCGTGTTGTGACAGTGAGATCTATTACAGTGGCATGAAACCAACTCCCTGCACTTAAAAAAGCAGCTGCAGCCTCCAGCTTTGCACCTAAACCCTATATTAGACAGTAGGTGAATTTAAGTTCCAAATGCAAAATCCATGTTGCTATTCCATGGGTTCAGCTTTCATTTGGATGTGCCAAAAATGTCAAACAACTCACACATCCACATATTTTTAGATTAATATCCTTCCCTTTCCCTGTAACGCACCCAGAGCCGTCATACGGTTTAACTTGTACTTTCATTTCATCTGATAAAATGTGATCATAGACTTTCATCGTGTAGTGCAGGAAAGCTAGCGAGCTGCAGTGGGAACACGGAAGGTGTGTATTTCAGGTGTCACCTTCCAGCGACATCTTTGGTAGCTCTCTGCTGCCACAACACAGAGTATACGGACTGACATAAGTTAGCTTCCACTGTACACCCTCAGTCCTCCAGAAGATGCAGTGAAAGAATAATGATATGCAACATCAGTGAGAGCTCAGCTAGCTGGTTTTCTTTTTATTTCCTTCTTTCTTTTTTAATATTGAACTCCCAAATCGTGTTGCTTCTGATGTATTAGTCTTGCCCAAACATTCTTTCACTGGTGGAAACATATCAGATCTTTTTAATAACATACTAAATGTGACCAACTAAAATCCTTTTATCCCTTTTCATGCACTAGATTTAAAATAGTCTGGTTTCCCTGCATATTTTTTCTTTCCTATTAAAAAAGCAGCTTTCAGGATATTTGATAACTTTTAACAGAACCAAGTTTCAATTATGGTTATAAACATTTTTTTATTAAGTCTAAAGTAACTTTGTGTAGGACTTTGGAATATGTTTAACATTTGGCTTACATTGGAGAGCAACACATCAGTTGAAATGTGTGTGCGTTTCTCTATTTGTTGCTGGAGGAAAATATAAGACCTGAAAATGATGAAATATTGTCTGCTGGGTAAAGCAAACACGTTATTTTGCATGTTAAATTGCAAACGCTCATTTTCTCCACCTGAAATACATCAATCAGAGTGGAAGTAAAAATGTCTGCACCTGATTTGTTTCCATAGTTGAGATGCAAAAAAATGCACACCTTGAGAGATTTCAATTTTGGAAAACACAAAGTCCTCGTGCTGTAGAATCGGCACACACATATCCCTTATCATCACGCATGCCAACATTTGCAAACGCATGCCTCTTGTCTGTTTCATCAGCGGCTGTAAATCATCATACCCTGAGCTGGAGGTTCTCCACCCACTGCCCTACCACTTTATACTCTGGGGTAGAGGAGTTGGTCATCTGGAACTGGAACAGGTCATAGCGTCCTGGAGCATCGCCATTCTTGTTAAACACAACAGAGGTGCCGGCACTGCCTGTGCAGAGCAGAGCAAGAGAGAAGATGCAAAAAAAAAGAAAAGAGAAAGTGTTAGACGTTGGTGTGGAAAAACAAAAAACAAAAAACCCTTTACCTCGTTTCTCCCGACTCCTTGGTGGCCTACAAGGACAAAGCAAAGGAGTCTGTGTGCCTTTCTCCAAATATAAACCTCCAAAAACAAAGACGCATATCTTGAACCTTTGTGATAATAACAGACAAAAAAAGTCTAGAAAGCTACTAAGCTCCCTACTGATCACTATAACACTTTCTTACCTGCTTCCTATTCATCATCACGCCTGCACAATGCCCACTGGCAGAATATATTCTCACATTTAAAACATGGTTAGTCATGTGGACTCTCAACTTTAATATCAAGAACTGGCTGCTGCTCCTTAAAAACAGCGCACACCTCCGCAGATTAAAAGTAGTGCTGCATTTCAGTCACACTCTGGTCAACAACTGGGGACGTAAGGAGGACAAACAGGTCAGCCAAAGCATCTTCCAGTCCCCATCCGCTCTCAGTGTGCAGCATCCAGGCTTAAGCGGTGCCCTGAAGATTTCACTAATTAGCTTCCAGATGACTGTGGACATCTGAAACATTTAAATATCTAAGGTTTTCCTTATTTGAACTTCTGCAGGCTCTCGAGCCTGTCAGTTATTTTAACACTGGTACACGTGTTAATGTGTGCACATTTTAATGCAAATGCCAGTCAACGTGAGTTCTCCTTTACAGCAGGGAGCGCTGAATGACATTAGCAGAATAAAGGTTGTACTTTATTTCATACATGAGGTCTGCATTGTTGATGAGGTCATTTCTACCACCTCACAATGCAGGAGGGAATGAAAAAAAACTGCTGTATTTCACAAGTCTGTTCACCTTGGCAAAGCATACAGTGGTTCACATGCACGGATGGCGATACCATTTTTGAAATGGGACAGGGGGAGCCTGATGACACTTGGCATGGGAATTAAGTACTTTAATAGCTCTGGCTATAATAAGTGAAGAGAATGGACCACGAGCATATGTCCACAACACTTTGGGAACATGTTGTTTTTTGTAACTAGAACAGAGCTTGTGGCTTTTGGATGGAAGGCCACCACACCTTCTCCTTAGTTTTCAGCCAGAAGGGAATTTCATCTCCCTCCAGTTTATTTTTTTTTTCCAAGGACATTTGTCATTGAACACTCTACAAAAGTTTCAGGCTAAAAGTCTCTTGTTAAACAAGAAAGGCAGACGAGGCGAGAGAAAATCCAATTTCAGAGAACAAAATAACCAGCTTTTTAAATAAAATACTGTGAACAAGCACCCAAATTTTCTTTTTGACTTTGTGACACGATTGTGTATTACAAATGAAAGTTTGTGGCCCTTACAGTGTCGATGCAGAGACACGAATCTCTCCCATTTTGCGGTTATGCAAAGTGACAGCACCATATTCCACATTACCACTACAGAAATAGCAGCAGTGGAGCCATTTGACCCACTGATGTTTCAATTTAAAAGTAGAACACTAATTCATAGGCATCTGTGTGTCAGCACAGAAAATGAAGTGGGACGGGTGTTCAGAATTAATTCAAGTGTATTGTCAAAGGCGTACTGAAAACTCTGTCGATATGAAAACCAAACCCAAACCGGGTGGGCGGCAGTCACCGTCCTGTCACTTCGGCTTCCACCAAACAGAGAGTAGACTTGTTGACACAGTGTATAAAGATGTTGACAAGGTATTGACACCAGTGAGCAAAAGCTGTCACAGGGTTAACATTCTTATTGCACGCCCCAGCAAAAATATATAGCGTGCGCAAACACACAGTCATTCAGTAAAGTCACACGCATGATTGGGCACTTGGCGCTCAGTTTCGGCTTCAGAGCAAATAATTAAGTGGCGTTTCTGTGTGCGCAGATAAAAGGACATTAGAAATTCATTTTTATATTCTATTGCCTGATATTTTCAAGGGAACAAAATGCTTTGTGTAGAATCCTAAGCGAGAATGCTGTCTATGATGAAAGATTTATGCATTTGCATGTGGCTCTGAACTAAGACATGACAAAAGTGTACTGCTGCTGTGCGGTGCAGAGCAGTGTGGGTGGACTAGGGATCCACTGCTGTGTTTCTCTCGCATCATTATTCTCTCATTATTTTTTCCTTCTGCCTCTCATTCTTCAGCTCTGTGACTCCAGCACGGTGGGGAGATCAACAAAGGAGGTTTACACTCCTTGGCTCTCAAACACGCGTTAGCAGCGGCACACACACACAGGATAATGTGCATGGTTCCAGTCTAAATGCAATAAGGGGCAGCGAGATACGCCTGACAGAGCACCAACAGAACAACCAGTTATAAAAAGGTGTGAGATACAACAAGGCAGGAAGAGGCTGTGGAGACTGAAAATGGAAAATCTTATTTTTGGTTCACATGAACTTCTTTATTTGTCATTACCAAAATGAAATGTTTTCTAAGGCCAAATGACAGAAAAGTCAGCAGCATGAATCCAGATGGTTATCGAGGTTGGGCAACAGCTTGTCAATCCAGTGCATGAATCTGCACTTGGTTAAGGCCTTCTTGAAATATTTATATTGCTCTGTCGTTTGCATATAGTCTGCTGCTTTAGTTCCACCTTAAACTCAGAGGGCTTCCTGCCTGCTGGAACTCTGCACTGCTGCCATAGCGACAGTGTTAAAGAAAGGCAGGCGGCTCTTTAGCCTTTAGCTCAATAACACAAGTTTGCTTTCACACTTTTTTAGTATAGAAGTATTTATATGGTGTAATTAACCTTGTTAAATTTCATCACTGCAATGCTTAGTGTCAACCAAGTGTCACATATACATACTTTTAATGCATCGGGATAATTTTAGTGCATAATATCACATATTACCCTTAATATTTCTACTGATATAATTTAATTTTCAATGTCAAGAAATATGAAGAAAATAAAGCACTGATTTAATAAAAAGTATTATCTGAAATCACAGCTTTCATACTGAAATCAACTTCTGCAGCCAGAGCCTTGCATTTTTTTCAGTTCCTCAGTGTTTACCAAAGTCTATTTTTAATGCACTGAATATGTTGCTTCATTATGATGAGCCTTGATCTTATATACACCAGCCTGCTGCTGTAAATACTCACTATAGCACCAAACATCCATCCATCTGCAATTAATACTAGTCCTTTAGTACCTGAAATATATGTAATAGATAGATATTTTCTTAGAAACATTAAAAGTTTGTAAAAATCGCATGTTTTCAGTGACAACAGTGAGCTTGGTGATATCCTACGAGTTGAATTTTTGCATTTCATCATTTTGCAAAAAATTATTTACAGAAAAGATTCTTTACGTGACGCCTACAGGTCAAAGTTGGTCCTTTTGGTGACCATACTACTTTATTCACCCACTGTTTATGTCATACATTTATACAGCAATGCAGGACAGGACTAATTTCTTCTGATACAGCAGCTATAGCACACTCAATCGTCCTAACACTGTCAAATACAACCGGTATTGAAAACTGCAACAGCCATTTCACTGATGGTTAAAAAACTATAAAGAAGCAGAAAATAAAAACCCATCCTCTGAATAGACGCATTTCAAATGCTAACAAAAACTGTTTGACGATTCCCTTTTTCCTGTGCAGCCCTCAGTCAAATGCTGCCTCCCAAAATTGGCACTCATTCATTAAACCTGGTTCTCAAAGTTTTGATGAATGCGTATTTGCAATAACAAATTTTTAAAGCAATTTAGTTTGGTCTGTTGTTGCCTGGATGATTGCAGTGTGTCATTAAATGTTTGTCTTCGCTCTACCTTAGTTAGTGTTTTGTCCTCTCTCTCTATGCTCTCTTTTTCTTTCCTCTTGTCTTTCCCTCCCCCCTCAACTGGCCACAGCAGATGGCTGCCCCTCCCTGACCCTGGTTCTGCCAGAGGCTTCTTCCTGTTAAAAGGTAGTTTTTCCTTCCCAATATCCCCAATATACCTATAAGTGCTTTCTTATATTTCTTAATTGATATGGTTTTCTACAAGATAGAGTCTTTAACTCACACCCTGACGTGACAGCTGATGTGATTTGGGGCTACATAAATAAACCTGAATTGAACTGAAATGCACTGGATAAAAAAGCAAAGAAAATCAGAGCTCTGTGGGAAAGAAAAAAAAGAAAGAACTGTGTTGCTCGGTGTATTACTACTTAAATAACAAAACACTGCATAATTATGGGATTGTTGTGAAAACTGTTAACTCTTCCCTAACACACGCCTTCTGTTTTGACTGAAAATGACATTGGGGGGATGGGATGTGACTGAACAACCTTATTTGAATAGATAGAACTAACACGAACAACAGGATCTCTGAGCGAATAATGAAATGAAATGGAAATTTAGTCTGATTACCACGCTAGAAATTTAATTGTTCAAATTCCTGGAGCTGCACGTGAATTAATAACAGCAGTAAATATGCGCTGCAGGTTCAAGGAAAATCAGAGGGTTGATCTCTGTTTTAGAGTAATGAATGCATTCATCTGAAAGAAAAAAGACTTGTGAAACTTTCATCTACTTTAATGTTGCAGTAAAATAATATGCGCATATTACTGTTTGAGTCATGCTTTTAAATAAATGAATCGAATGTTCCTGTTAATTTTCAGTTATAAGATAAATGTTTAAAAGACTGGGTCTCCATCCATCCATACATCTCTCTATCCATTTTCGTATGCTTATCGGTTTAGGGTCGTTGGGGTGCTGGGGCCTGTCGTGAGGTGAAGGGTGGGGTACACCCTAAACAGGTTACCAGCTCATATTAACACCCGGCCAATTTCGATTCACTAAATAAGCTACCATGCCTCTGGACTGTGGGAGGAAGTCTGAGTACCCTGAGAGAACCCCCTCACAAGCTAGATGGCCTGTGGAATTGAACCTACAATCCACAGGAGAGGATATGCCCTTCCAAAAGGAAAGGAAATACTGCAATCTCAGGTAAATCCTTAGTACAATGTGCCTTCTGAGTAACGTAGCCAGAGGTACACTATTCCTACATATACTACACTGCAGGATTTTGTCATACTACTTAAGGAAAGTGTCATTTTTATCTGGGTCCACTTCTAAAGTTTTGAGAGAAGATTATAGCCGTGCTTGAATCACTAGGATCTAAAAGCTAGCCGAATCTTATCTAGAACATTTTGTGAAGACACCGTGTACTTCAAAAGAGCCTTTAATGATCACAGGCTGACATGCATGCCAGCAGATTTGTAATGACAAAGGTTTCTATGTTTTAAATTCGTCTCCCAGTCTCTCTTCTTCCTTTGCTCTCTGCATTTTAGAACAGCTGTCATTAAAAGCCGTTCGGCATTAATTGTTAAGGATCCTCTGATTTCTGCACAGGGATGAATAATGTAGTTATTCAAGCACAGGTAGGCCCATCAAGTATCATATCAATGCAAAATGTTACATATCTGACACATAAAAACAGAGGAGGTAGCCTGAAATGGCTTTTATGGCCATTAAGTTGTTTTTTTTCTTTCTAACTCACATGATGTGCACACAAAGCAACTAAAATACTCAGGAATTAAGTGTTAATTAAAGGAACAGTCTGACACTCATATTTTAAATATGATTAGTCTTCTTATTGCTACAAGTTCTAATAAAATACCGACATTATTTTTTGTCTTTATAACCACTTTAACACATGCACTGCTTTCTCAATACTGGCTGTATGCTGGAAATGCAAATGTCCAACTGAGTCAGATAGGATACTAAATGGTCTTGAGTTTCCTTGGATAAAGTCAGTGAACTATCTAATTGCACTCTGGTGCGAACAGTACTGATAAATATGCAATAATCCATGTGTTTTGTCTCCTGCCTTCTCTATCCAGACAGGTCCCCTCAAACCAAAACTAATTAGACTTGATTCTCCCAACACTGCCTGAAATTCATGTGTCACAACTTTTAAAGTGAGAATGTAGCTGGACAGTTGGTTGGAATATCGAGTGAAAAAAGAGGAAGCTTCTTTGTTTTTGTCCAAAACCTACCAGCACCTGTAAAGTGAACAATGCTGACCCTGCTTTTGCTTTGTTATCTACCAGAAACTTTATATAGTCTTTCCTCATGGCCCAGCAGTAATCCACAAAACCGTAACAAAAAAAAAAAGACACACTGAGAGGAACCTGGCTTTTTAAAACCACAATATGCTCAAAGATGATTAATCCATTAATGAATAAATGTTTGCACAGCTTCTCTTTCAGCTGATTCTATTATCCACTCGCTCAAAAAGAGAGCTTGAAAGATGCTGGACAGAAACCGCTCGTGCTGTTAAGTAAGACAACAGCTGCAATGTTGATAAGTAGCTGATAATTGAATTTTGACATGGTTTATTCTCAGGCGTACAAGCTTTAAATGCAGTCCAAAATTCTAAACACTTAAGCGATACCATAATTGAGTTTGTTTTTGTTACCCGCGCAGCCTGTAAACATCCGAACTTTTACAGCGTGTCACTCACCGTTGAAGCTGGTGTTGCGTATGTAGCTCAGCAGAGTTTTTCCCTCTGCTGCCTCCAACCGCGGACAAACGCCAGGATGATCAGGACATAAGTCCCGGTGCATCTTGTGGAGAGCGTGGGCCATGGCGTACACTGCGTCAATCACAAACTGCACTTTGCCTTCCTGCTCATACTTGGAGTCGATCCCGATGCGCTCCTGGCCTGAGGGAGGAAGACGAAGACGAAGACTAAGAGCCAAATGCATTATGAACCATTAGACGTTACATTCCTGCAGCTCTCCCTGTCATCTCCAGTTCCTTTTTTCATTCCTCAATTTGCCGTTTGTTGTTCTTACTTCAGTTTTGATTCTGAAGGAATTGCACCTAAAGCGACAATGTGGCTCAGGAAATAAGAAAACACATTTAATTCCCACGTGGAAGCTGGATCATGAGAAAGTGTTTATGACAAATACAGCAAATACATTTAATTACTGCAGGGCATTAGAAAGTAATAAACGCCTAATAATTGACCTCATTTGTCCCATCGGAAAGGTGATGAAGATCATGAACTTTAGACTCTTCTACAGGGGCCCCCCGCCCTTTGATACCCCCCTCCCCCGGTGGACTGCCCTTTCACTGCAGGCTGCTGTAAAGGTTCTGCCTCGTCCTGCTGCCGATACACCGACTGAATATGTAACGTACAAGCTCGACAGGATTTTTGTTGTTGTTGCAAACTCAATTGTATTTCAAAGCGTGAAATTATGGAAATTATAACAACAAAAATACTACATCTCCTTTTAATGATGATAATCATCATCATCATTATCATCATAATCGAAATATTCACACTCCTACTTAACAAAAAACAACACAAAAAAACCCTGCACCATCAAAAAGGAGACTGAACGATGATTTCCTCCTCAGTTATAGCTGCTCACAGGAGACCTGAGTGATGATAATTGGCAATACAGCATAAGTATATAAAGAATGCAGAATATTTCAATAAAATAACGAAGTTCAAAAGCGATCTGCGCTGACATTCTAGCCCATTTCTAAGAACATACATTTCTGCCCACACATGACCTTTTTGATTTTCTGAGCTCGGTACAAGCTGCTCAATGGACAGTCTTTGCAGGGAAAAAAAGCCTGTTGTTAGTATTTAATATTCATAAATATCAACTCAGCTTGCAGTTTGAAAAGAGCCAATATATAGGCATTTGTACAGCCATTTTCAGGGGAACTGAAGAAAACATAAAAGGCATTTACAGTCATTTTACAGAGCTTTTGTGGGGCTCACTAAGTGGAAGAGTATTGTCTCTGACACATGATAAAAGACACCAAACAGGCGATTATAAAGGGAACAAAATCCTTCAGGAAACAGTAATTTGTGTCACGCTGCTATTACCATCATCACGTATGCAAGCAAGATTAATAGAGCATCCCACATCACAGGCATCATCCACATGGATAATAGATGAAGTGCAATGCCTGTCACGCCGTTGGCAGGCAAGTTTAGGTAAAATGAGCATGAATCACTGTAAGAAACAAGCCTTTCATTAATACTACTAGTACCAAAGCAGAAGACATAGTTTTCTGTCACTTTCCAAGCTAAATAAATTAGTCTCTGGCTCAGTTACTGTGCTGAGCTGCCAAGGTGACTGTGTTAAGGGGGGAATTGAGGGAATATGGGATTAAAGAGTTACAGGACATTAGCCACAAGAGGAGACAGTCTGCAACTGTAGAAAGACACGTGGTGCATTATTTTTCTAATAATAAACTCTGCCTGTCCTGCACCCGCTGGATAGAAACACCTGGTGTTAGACTTTCTGGATACACAGCAGACAAAAAACAAAAAAAAACTAAACCCTAATCGTTTACCTGCAGCTTCAAGTGCAAGCAAAAGGTCAAGTTCGAATCAACCGGGCGCTGACGTGGGAGAGTGAAACTACGCATCACCTTTTTAGTGTACTGCAGAGATGCTCATAATTGGTGCGCGTACCTGTGCATTTTCGGCTGGTATCCTCTTTCTTTGAGGCGCTCAGCAGCTTGCAGTTGAAGTTTTCCTCCCAAAACTCGGCAAACCAGACATTCCTGCGATTGTTCTCGAGGGTGAGTGCAGTAAAGTATTCATCAAACCCTGGAAGAGAGGAAAGAGGAGAATGGCTCAGTTCCGGACCAATTACCAACCAATTCAGGGCTAGAGGAAATGTACTGAAACTTTAAGCTCGGTGGTGGTGGTGCAGTAGTGCTGGTTGCTAGGTGTAGGAACAACACTACTTCATCAAAATTTGACTTTAGTGGTTCCTCTTCCTCTCAAGCCCCGTGGAACTTTAATCACTTCTTTCATCTAGGAAATTACACTAATTAAAAACCAGGATGCGGAATAAATAACGCAGGGATAGTAAGTGATGCCAAAGCCCGCTTCCTCGGGCTACGAGGAGCTGTAGGTGCTGAGCAGGTTTTCTTCACTTCATAAAATCCATTACAACGGAGATGGATTGAAGGCGTGATATATTAACTTAACACATATTTCAGCAGGGCTTTGGTGCCTGTATGAAGAATCATCTTTATGAGAAATAACCTGCTGCAAACAAAAAAAGAAAGCCTGTGTGGTGATTTTTTTCTCTTTTCTGTGAAACTTTACCACCCAATGTGGGTCAGCGAAGCGAGCTGGGACAAAACTCCCCCGCAAGCACCATGGTGCAGTCATTTTTTACTGTTGTTTCTGAGCAAACAGCTCTATCTACAATGGGGTTGAACCAGTTCTGGAATTCTGAGCTGATATCTATGTTTAAAATAACAATCTGGATAATCTCTAATGGCCATAGTCACGTCCTTAGTTTTGCTTTTCTTGTCATTTCCCCTGTGATAGACTGGTGACTTGTACCTCGTCTGTCGCTCAGTCGCAGCTGTGATAACCTACAGCCCCACTGTGACCCTGCATTGGATAAGTGGAAGAAAATAGATGGATGGATGTTATTTCCCCTTTTGTGCCAGAAAAATCCAGAAATTGTCATTCCAAAAATATTGCTTTTCACTGTTTCAGTCTTTTAATTCTTCATAATGGCACATTCGAACATTTAAAATCAAATTGATGCAAAGCCACAGATAAATATCAGTCATTGCCACTGTTAAATGTCAGCATATTTGGCCGACAGGCTGATGTCGTCTGATATATTCCATAGCATCCCAAATGACTGGAGGAGAGTCTGAATTCCCCATTTTAATGTCACTGTGTATCCACTCTTTGTTATCCAGTCCCATTGGCTGAGTTGTGGGTAAAGGTAATAATGGCTAATCAGAGCTGAATGACTCAGCTGATTTTCCTTTCAAAGACCATCAATAATGCATGGTGGATTAATAATTTTCTCACTGCCTCCAGAGTGTACATTTGTCCTGGCTAGACCTCCCCTAATTAAGGAAAGCTTCATAAAACCCAGCCTTTCAAATTTCCTCAATTGTAATGATGAGTGGTTATTAGGCCTGTGACACTGAACAGAACTTAAAATAGATGGCACATGCTGTGAATATTTCTGTGGTAAATTTTGCATGTCCTGGCAAATGAAGCTATATAATTCCCTTGTTCGCTTCCATTTTCTTCAGGGCAGACTTCTTCAAACTGCAGTTTTAAAGAATAACAGAGTCGTTAATGACATTTCATTTAGACATTAATGATATAAAATGTTAAAATAGTCCAAAAAAAAAAATTGTGTACTATTAAGGTTTTTCTCAAAACCACCATTAAGCGTCGCTTTTGATAACGAGGCAGTGCTTCTGTAATAATTTTAATACCTGTGATGACTTCCAGAGATGAAAAAGTTTACAGTCACTTATTTCTGTGTTTGAGAAAAGAAAAAATAAGTCATTTTATTCTAACTGACTTTAGTTTGGTCTTGTGCAATCCACAGCCAAAGATGGGAACAAGGACACGCTGGTTCTCTGCAGGATGTCAAAAGTCATTCAGAGAGATGTAGGAAATTGTTTGCTGAAGCAGAAATACATGATGCAGAGGGAGGTGAAGTGGGTAGAAAGAAAGTAAATAAAAATATGTCCTTGTTCTTAATAGTCTTTGAAGATTGCAGATTTTTGATCAGTATATGTTCAATGATGTTACAGGATTTCTACAGCATACTTTTTTCACTGCAGTCCAATCTGCTGGATGACACGACGGTTAAACGTAAAAGCGATCGTTCACTTTGATGAAACAACAAAGAACTATGATTCTGGAGCATTTTAAGATCTTTTCAGCTCATTACTTGGGTTTTATCATTTTCAATATTGACTTTTGCCTTTGAAGATGAATTCATTTTCATTAAAAACAACAATACACTACCCGTGAGGCACCCGGGAGTACTCGTGCAGCCGTTAGCAACTAGTGATTGAACACTGAACCAACCTTTGGTTAGAGCCATGATCCTAGAAAAAGGCAATATGCACCATCTGAACTTAATAAGGTTTCACGTTTATGTGACAGAACAGCAAAGACGAGACAGGAAAGTGGGGAAAAATGTACGACCTGGTTAAATGGCACAAAGAATATGTATATGTTATATGAATATGTATAATACACTGTGCTAAAACAATAAAAAAAAATTTTGGACCACCATTAAATGTAAGATTGTTGGATAACAACAATATAATTATTGTTGTTATCCATTCATTTTCAAATTTCCTGTTTAACAAAAACTCTGTAAAAAAAATTTGTAAATCACATTATGTTTTGATTAGGTTGCCAAATTACAGTTATTTACTTCCATTCCTGAATAGAAAAATTAGTTTTGAATGTTATGCTTGATTAATTTCTGATGTCTCAGAGAAGTCCAGTGTGCCGGCTCAAATTTGGCTTTATTTTGCCAAATATATAATAATAGAATTTTTAGTGTTTTTGACAGAGTTCTAAAATATTTGTGTTTTCTTGTTTTTATGACAGGGGGTCCAATAAATGTGTTAAGTGCTGTATGTGTTTCAGAATGTTTCAGTCAGTAACTAATGCATATTTTTAATCTGCCAAACCATAATCATTTACTCCGTAATATAGCAGTCAACATGTTTGCCTCACATGTAAAAGATCCCAGATTCAAGACTGAGAACAGACACAAACTGGGGGGAGGGTGACAAGCTAGTGTAAACCCCTGTAAAATGGGAACCTCAGAAAGGATTTCTTTCACCATCAACAAATAACACATTACATATTGCACAGCACAACCTTAACTGGAAATCCTGAAATACGCCCTGTTGTGAAGCTATTGCTTCAAACAGCTACAAGGATAAATGTGCAGGCTGCGCCACCTTTAGTTTTCCAAGACCTTATGGATAAATGGGAAAGGGGCTCTTTCTGTCACAATCAATGATAGTGAATGAGAATATATATATGGATATGCTAAATCAATTTCAGTGTGTAATAGTGCCAGAGCAGTACAGTTCAATATGTTATACAGAATGCATATATCTCCCAACTGTAGACATAATTTCCTCCCCAATTTTTCACCAATGTGCCTGAAATGCAAGAGAGAAATTGGCCTTTGGTCATGTCATAAGCTGCAAAAACACCATTCTAATGTATTATCAGACAGAATATATACTGGGCTGAAAATGGAGATGGACCAAAGTCTATTATTTTAGGTCTCCCTGGTAGATTCATCCCAATGAGAAAGAGAGGATTGTACTGTATTATTCTGAAAGGAAGAACCTCTTACTGAAGTAGATTAGTGAGAAAGAACCAAGTATTAAAGGTTGGCATAGAGTGTCATTAGAATATCTCACAAACATATCACATTCAAAAGCAGACCAATTTGGAAAACCTATTTGAACTACTCGAGACCTAATGTATCTACCATCTGGCTGCAGAGTTTGTTTGCTAGTTTCTTTTCTAAATGTTCTGATAAATGAAGACTGATTATTGTCATTTTTGAGAAGCTAGGATGATGAGTTCTGTTTGTGGTTTACTCACATAAATGTCTTTGTTTATAGATTTCAGAATGGATCCATCCTTTTATTATAAAACTGAAAAATTTGAGGATTAAGTGTTTAAATATGTATATTTTTATAGTTTTTCAAATCATTACAGTGCAATACTTTGCACGATTATGGATATACTTATAAGCACAAACACATGGCTGTTACACCTGTTACACTTTTTTATATATATTATACAGGATATTATACACTTTTACATTTTTATATATGATTCTTACTCCTGTTTTTTTTTTTCTCTTAGTTTAGGTAAAAGTTTTTCTAGTATGTTTCTCACAGTCGGGGGGAGTATTTTTTAGCCGGAAAAAACATTTCACTGTATGTTGTACCAGCTATAACTACATGTGACAAATAAATAAAGAATTGAATTGAATTGAATAAAGAATTGAATTAAAATCAAATGCATGAATCCACCGTCTCCTGGTGAGCACTTTAAAAAGGGTGAAGCTGAAAGTACTTATTCCAATCCTAAACTAATGAATGAATTGAAATTTACTTGATAACCAAAAATAAAGGCTTCCTGTGAACACCATTGTTTTCTTATATTGGCTTGCTGTGTAAATGAGCAACTGTTGGCAAATTTATGCGTCATAAACTCAACAGGTAACAATGACAGCATTGTATTCACAGTATTTAGATTGATATCGTACTTTCTTGTTTTTAGCATTGTTGACTTTGAACTGATGAACAAATTAATCAAGCAGGGGGGGGGGGGGACGACACCCTTAATGAGCGAAGCAACGTAACAAAAGATGCGGTGAAGACTGTAATGTGAATATCTGTGTGCCCACCTTTAATGGACGAGCGTTTCGGCAGTATAGTGATTGCTCCCACTGCTACATCCTCAAACTGGTTGATCGGGCTGCTTTTGGACCCCCAGCTGTCAGATCCAATCCACAGGAAATGGCCCACCTGATTGGCTCTCTTGGTGGCATTGAGAACTCCCCTGCAAGAACATTCATGTTTATTAGGAGAAAGCAAAAAAGGCATGTGCAATCTAATATCTATTACACAGAGCGTCAGCCAGCTTTAAGAAGCTGTTTGGACATTACAGCCATCTCATGCACAGTTCTCCGGTTTATCTCATTAAACCTGAGACGACAGCTGTTTTGTGGGTACGTGTTTATCTGTTACTTAAAGAAAACAGACATTTTTCCTGTCTGTTTTCCTTTTTCCTTCACTTTCACATCCACTTTTTAGTCGTTCGAGCTGAATTTGCAGTTACCACAGTAAATGTTTGATTCTGTGTTTCTTTACGTAAACACTACCCATGGGGCATTGTAAATGAAACAATATCTCTGTTGCTTTGTTGTGATCTGTATTCCCACTTCTCCTCAGAGGCATGCTTGTGTTTGTGTTGTTACAGGTATGTTTGTGTTGCAGACACAGCCCGTGCACATGGTAAATCTGTGCCTCTAGCCTTTCTTCGGGAGCTGCTACTTAGAGATTAAGGACCTCGACATGGCAAATCATCAGCATGCCTGAACAGACATGGGTGAAGCCAGAATGTGCGGCGCTGCTCACCGTATGTCTTCTTCGCTGGCAAAGATGATGACTGCCCGCGAGTGCTGCGTTTCCAGCAGTTGTTGGATGGTTTTGTCGTAATCTTCCAGCTTGGGGTTGTGTGGAATTTTTACAGACTGGGCGATGCAGATTCCACCTTTTTAATGGGAGAGAAGTAAGAAATGATAAGGCCTCTGGGATGATCTCACCCATTCACCCGCTCTTACACAGAGATGTATGCGCACAAACACACAGAAAAAGCCCAAGGTCAAAATATTTGCTTTGTTTTCTTATCCTCTATGAAAATCTATGAAAACAGAGCTGAAGACTCTGCTGATTTTAATGAAGCTGTCATGCGTGCTACACAGTCTAGATTATGTATATTCTTACTGTGCCCACAGTAACATTTCACTATAATCTGCAAACCACAATAGTATGCAATATGAAGCTCACACTGCGCCTTCTAACCGAGCATCAGTCTCAGAGTGAGGGAATTATAAACATATCAGCTATAACAAATCCAATAATCCACACCAACAGGGACATAAAGCTACAGATTTTATATTATGGATTTGGGAAAATCCAGCAGCTTGTCATTGAATTTTCATTTAAAGTCATTATCAAACAACTCTTACTGGAACCTGAACCAATCAGATAGCACAGCTGGCAATAACAAACAGAGAGCATATTAATACAGACAATAAATCACTCTCCGACGGGTCATCACTAATGAGTTTGTACTGGATGGAGGGCGCTGATTGCTTTAGAGACTAACTAAATACAGCAGTTGCTAAATACTTTATTTGGCACAGTATATCATCAGAACTGCCTTTTAGCACATGACTAGATATTGCTTTCTGTTATTCATCAGCCAGTTATTGAGTAGAGAAGCAAAACTATAGCTTTAAAAATAAATAAATAAGATTTTTGGCCTACTCTGGTGTGGTAATTACAGGTGTGGAGGATAAGATAACCTCTTAAGCACTTTGGATAAACAGATAATATGATCGCCTGTGCCAGAGAACATCTTAACCACTGTGGCCCTAGACTGAAGCAGCTTTTGTCCCCCGGTGAACAGCAAACGTCTACCGAAACAATTAAAATTATTCCCACTCAAGCATTTTAATAGTCCGAATAACCTTTTAGTTTGAGTTTCTCTGCATAGTTAGAGAGGTGGAAGGAATCTCTTAATTGCCACTCTCTTCAGCCTCATTACTTTAATATAAACAGCTTTTCGCTGGGAGATCACACGTCTCCAGTCAAGGTTTACTGTGGCAATTTCTGACGGCAGAAGATAAGAAAATGACAACAGCTAAACCTCCTCTTTACTCTCCATTTTTCTAGTATCAGCAAGCAAAAAATTGTGGATTTTTTTTCTTGATATAAGAAATAATCGAGTATCTGCCAAAGGATCTCTGGGATAGCTGCTGTTATCCTCCCTGCATGGACTAAACTTAAACATGGAGACACTGCCAATGTACTGGTTGTTGCTTAAGGGTTTGTTGTATCCTGTTAAAGTGAAACGTGCTTGATGTCATTTGTGCAGACTAGCCAGCGCTGTTGGTCTCAAAGGAACGGCATTTAAAGCTTTGTTTCAGCAGAGAGATTTCAGATCATTTCAGCCTGTCATTTCAGTATGACACTGTATTTGTTATCTTTCTTTCCTTTTTTTCTCCTCAGGAAGCTCTAGCTCTGTGCTGTGACTGATTTGGTTAAATTCATATTAGCTGCAGCTCTTAGTTCCCAGTTGCAGTGTGGCTGCAGGTACATGGATACATATAGTGACTGCAGGGAGGGGGAAAAAACAAAAGAAAACAGAACATACATCTGCTGAAAATCCATTATCTCCATTATAAAAATAAAGAAAAAAGAAACCTGGGGGCTTGTGTAAAGAGTCATGATGGTTTAACAGTCTTCAACAGCAATGTACTATAGGTCACAACAGTCAATTATACAGACAGATACCACAGGAGCCACTGATTAAGATAAAGAAGCATTTGGAGCAGATCCCATTTTCAGAAATAAAGAGCACCAGAAGTGAATGTGCTGCAGGCTTGAAACCACCCTAAAGGCTGCAGGCTGGTAGTTGTGCAACAGTGGCTAAATTATTGAATGGCTGCAGAAACCCTCATCTGTCAGTTAGTGAGATGGTCAGTCAGTTAGTTTGGAAGGCAGGCGCGATGAAACAGCAAGTGTTGTATCGGTGGTTCCACAGTACTGTGCGTTGGGTCAGGCCGTTTTCACCTGTCACAGGAAGCCGTGTGGACTTGAAAGAGTCCTCGACTCAAAGAGAAGATTTAAGCAAGAGGAGAGCGTGTGTCTGTGTGATGTGAGACAGATAAATGTCAAGTTCTGAGAGAAGAAAGTGTCTTATTACAACTAATTGAAGTCAATTCAAGAAAGAGGACTAGAGATAGAGATGGGGGTCTTTTAAGCTGTCGTTTACAGTCGGTGAGTGAGGACAGGAAGTGGATTTTTCAAAAATATATCAAAAGACTCGAAATTTCTTGAAGTCAAAGCGAGGTGAATTGGTTTGTGACATTGAAAGCTTTACCTTATTCACTTATTCGTTTACCTATGATCCAACGACAGCATAATAAGACTATATACACCATGAACCTGTACCCTCTGCTCCAACTATGATTAATATGTTAAAGTCAGCTTAATGATAATGATGGCTAAATTCATCAGGCCCTTGGAAGTTCTGCGCTTATCTGTTTGAGTGCCATAGGTCATGCACTGCATTAACTGCTTCAATTATTCATCCTCACTGCCCTCGGTTCTGGAAATGCACGGCAGGGTGAGGAATCCAGCATTGCCATTTTGCTTGGTGAAATATAAATCCCTTTAAATTAGAGGCTCTTGATGGATTCGACCCCCCGCGTGACTACTCAACACCCTCCAAACCTGAACCCCCAGGGGATCTATAATGCTGCAATTATATTTATCACCTCGATAGTCAAAAGGAAGGCCCTCTTCCCCCCAGTCTCTCTGGCTGAACACTTGGGAGTAAATCACTATGGACTGACAAACAGCTGACATTCACGTGCTACATCTTTGTGTCCTTCTTAATCCAGCGTGCCTTTTCACTGCGGGTCTGGGACTTGGCAAAGTCAGAGAGTCCTGCGAAAGTACTGTGGTCTATTTTATGACCGGTTTCATCCCCGGTCTCCTGCTATTGCTAAATATGAGTCCTGTCCTTAACAGGCCAATTTCTCCTCCCTCGCAACTCAGACTAGATGTAAAACTCATTGTGCTGGCAACTTACTGCGATCAATTCCACAGTGATACTTTGTGGGAGGTTTTCCTGAAATCCAAGTCGTTTTATCAAATGGGAAAACTAAAACCCATCGCTCTGGCTTGACTCCAGACAGACAGGAAAGTACAAACTACAGTTATCTCTGCCAACTTCACCTGAAGCCAGGATGAAGGTGCACAATAAGATAGTGCCTGCAGAGGAGAGAGAAAGTAGAACAAAAAAAAAAAGAAACAAAAAAAAAGACGGAGAGGAAAAAATTGAAGAGATCAATACAGGCTGGCCATCACTCTAGTCTCAGCTTGGGGTAATGGGCAGCCATATTGCATTAGTCCGCTAGATAGTTCTCCTTGAAGTGGTGAAGCGAGAATCCTACTAATGCATCTGACATTTCAATGCAACCAAACACGGCAGCCACAAAGAAATTTCTCAAGGCCTCGCAGATCAACTTGCACGGATGCTGAAACAATATCCACCCAGCAATGCTGTTGTTGTTGTTGTTGTTGTGCAGCTCTTAAAAAAAAAAAAAAAAACTAACTGTATTTCTTCAAATAAAACCCACTTGTTATCTCCGATCAAGGCCGGGGGGGGGGGGGGGGGGGGGGGGGGTGTGTGGATCACAGAAACAAATAAATATAGCCCCTTAATACAGGCCAGGAAATGAAACAATCCCCTCTGCCTGAAAATGTTTTGCAACAAGGCTGCTAAGAAATTAAACAATTGCAGGAAGTGTTACGTTTCAGTGTCCTCAGGGAGTGTGTCAGGGAGGATCCAGGTTTGCAATATGAAGGTTTTCCATGGAAGCTACAATGTTATGCATATTCTGCTATTGTTAGTTTTTTTTCTTCTATTATATTTACAGTTCATGTGCTCATGCTGTGCATCATTAAACACCGTGTGAAATTAGCAGAGCACGAGTGCATTTGGTAGCTGGATTGATCACCATCCTCGTTTTGACACACATTGATGTGTTGAGGGCAAGCGGGATCCTCCAGGCTTAAAAGGCGAAGCCAACCCAGAAGTGCCAGAGACTATAGTTCCTCAAATAGCCACTTGAGGCTGGATCCAAATGCAAGTCAGCCCCCAAAGACTCCCACATGCACACGACAGCCTGTTACAAAAAATGCTTTTAGTCGGCACTGCTAATTTTCCTGTTCATGAAAACTGTACGGGGGGTACATTTTTAATAACTCACCAGAGTAAATTTTATGAGAGCCCAAAGTTATGCATTATTAGAGACGTTTCCGCTTTGAGTGACAGGCAGATGGGAAACAGGCGGCTATAGCTGCTAGCTGTCTGCTGCTCATCAGCTCAGCTCTGTTGTCTGGAGCACTTTTAATACAATTATCTGACTAATCTTGTTTGCTGTGTGGCTAATTGTACCAAAAGACCACTGACGATGCCTGTGCTGTAGTATTTTGTTAATTTTATTGTTAAGTTAAAATTAAAGCATTGTAGTTTTTTTTATATGCTAGGTATCTGTTCAATGCATCCTTAAATACAGCTTTCTAACCATCCAAAAACAAACACTTTTAGCTCTAAAAAAAAAAAAAAAGATGGCAGCCCATTGTTTATGGATCTGTGCATCAGAGTGATGCTCTACTTGTTGTTAAAGTAAAATAAAAAGTTTAACAGATAAACTCAGGCAATCCTGTTGATTTAATTTAAGACTGAGTCACTGCTCGCCACAGTATTAAGAGTGTAATGCAGTAACTTTAACAGGGCAAGTGGGAGAAGATTGGAACGAGGCTTAGTACCTAATCATGATTACTTATAGAGATGAAATGGAGGATATTACAAACTAAGGCCTGCCTCTAACAAAAGCCTGTTACGTCCTGAAGTTGAGGTAAATAAAGAACCCGGTGATTATTTAGGAAATATAGTCAGCCATTTAGAATAATTCTTATTTAATTCAATACCTTTGCGGTTAGTTCTGGTGCAGAACCGGTGCCCCTGAATGAATTCTGTGACTGTACATTCACGCTATTACATAATTAATGTGTTTATTAAAGATAAGATGCCTTGGGTACTGGAAGCTTTCCGTCATAGGGAATAATTCCCATTTGTGTATGAATACAAAATAGTGCAAAGCGACTGGAGCTCAGTTGCAACAGTGTGACTGAACAACAATGGCTTATAATTCCATAGCCCTTATGTAGCTGTTAGAGAGTCATAATAATATCACAGTGTTTACTGCTCTTTGCATAAGAATATAGGAGACATCAGTAGGAAATGAGAAAACTAGTGGGAAGAAGCTGTGTTTATCTCAGGATACTGTTTAGGATAAATCAGGTCTTTTCCCTATTTGTTCCTATTCAGGCTACTTTCTCTCTCTTACTTCTGCCTCTGCCCCGTCTATCTGTCGATGCATATTACTCAGGCACAAACAGCTTCTTAAAGTTTTAATGAGTGATCACACTGGACATGAATGCACACAGATAAAATATTCATGCATGCTGGACTTCTGATCGGTGCCTGTGGGACATCATTAGCTTCGCTCATTTTAGAGGTTTCTGCGCATTAGTCTATTAGAAGAAGAGACAGAGATCACTCCCTTCAAAATTACAGGAAATGGACTGGGATCTATAGAGGTGAGAAGCAGCAAAGTACTTCTGTGGCATGGCTGTGTCCTATCATGGATGAAGGGTAATTTTTCCCAGACCTGGGTGACATCCATCTTCTTTGCACAAAGGAGAAAAAGGCAGAGAAGCTACAAAAAGCCCAGCTGTTGTTACCTCTTGTGCATTAAGATCTTTCTGCAATCATTCAGTATGTTTGTTTGAATACACAGGGCATTGAAAATGTGGAGTAATGTACCCTTGTCCTAATTTCACACACAAACTGCAGTAGCAACTGCAGAAAATCTCTGCAGACCCTGTAAAGCGCAGCACAATAAACTCAATTTTTTGATAAAGCTAGTTGACCCGTTGTACTGTATACCAACTGAGCATCTCCTGGCGACAGTAACGACCGCTGTTTCACACAGACCGCTATGTGCCAACAACAGCAGCAATGTGGAAAAAGCTGGTGAGTCACGCGTGTGCACAATTTTCAGCCCAGTTACAGCCAGAAACCACCTCACCTGTGTGAATGCAAAGCTCTGCTGTAAGATCCTAACCTCTCTGGACACAAGTCTAAACATAATCACCTGTTTACCCAGCAAAAGGATCACAGTGGCTTTAAACAATCAGAACAAAACAAACAAAGCTGTTTCTAATAGGGAACTTTATCGACCATTAATTTTCTTTGTAATTATATGGCTTTTGTGAGAACAGCCTAAAAACGTTCAAGAAGCTCGACTCCATTTACTAAGCAGACTAAATATCTTAAACCTCTCTGCTACATACAGACCAGAGCGATTCGAGCTGACTACTCAGAGAGACCATCTTTGCTCAGACTCGTGCAATCTCACTTCCAGTGGTAAAAAACAAACAACAAAAAAAGAAAAAACCCACAATGGCAGAATATAAAACAAAACTCTCCCAAATGACCAGTTTCCGGACTATTCTCTTTTCTCCTCTTTGGATAAAGTGAACATGTTAGACATGTATTTTCAAACAATACCCTTTCTGCTTCAGCAAAATACTCAATGATTGCATTTAAATAAGAGTAAGATGTGTTCGGGCTTTCCTCATTACTGTGACGCGGCATCTTCTCCACAAGATGTTTCTCTGTCTACATTTCTAGTAACACTCCACAACTGGCTGGGGAGAGAAAGCAGAAGTTGCCAAACAGATCAATAATTCATCCACCCAAAACAGATTTTATAATGAATTGGAAAGGCAAAACTAATCATCTTCTGGGTGGGTGCAAGTGCAAGTGCGTTTTAAAAATTGTAAATACACATTTCAGAAAATAATTAGAACTTAACTTTGTGGACGGGTCACCTTTCTTTACCTGCTTCTTTGGAGAGTTGTGTGAAAGCCTCCACTCCCTTCTCTCCATAGCTGCCCTCCGAGGCGATGGTGGAGACGTAAGTCCAGTTCAGCGCTAGGATAATGTCCACCATGGCCTGGGCCTGGAACGAGTCTGGCGGAACCACCCGAGAGAAAAAGTCATAGCGTCTGTCATCACTCAGCTCCGGGGCCGTTGACGCGTAGCTGATCTGCGGGATCTTAAAGAGAAGAAGTGCGGCTGTTATTGTGGTGCAGCAGCAAAAGGTAGTTTCCGTGGTGACTACTTGGACAAATCACATTTTTTGAATGACTGTGTTTGAAATTGCGCACTATTTATTGTACGGTGCACTACATTTGCTCTCTGTCATTTTATTTAAGTGCTCTCAATTTAGTATTCAAAGTGTGAAATGTATGCGCTATATACCCTCGGCTCGGCGCTCTGAAAAAATAAAAATCCCGCAGTGGAACGCAGTAAGAGTATGTTTTTCTACCATTCTCAGAGACTGATAGAGTGTTTACCCGGGTCAGCCATATTTTGAGGCTAAACTGCCTCGAGATGGTGTGAGAAGACTTTTATGTTTTTGAAAACTAAATACAAAGCAACTTCCAGCAGCAACACTTACTAAGAAAACTGGAGGAGAAACAGCTCTATAAGAAGACAAGCATCTCTAAGGCTTACTACACATCATCTGTTTAAAGCATACTTTGTTTAAATATTACTTTAAGCCAAAGGGGATCTTTATTCTTAGTGTTCTTTAACACTACCCATTCTGTCACAAATGTTTGCAAAGGCAGAGTCTGCCGCTTAAATTTTGTACACCTGCAGCAATGGGACTGAAAATATCTGGTTCCAACGGTTCAAACTTGTCTTTAAATATCTTAAACTGAGCCTTGGGGCAGTACCTGAGTTGTCAGCTTAAGTTAAGTTTTCTGATTGGTTTAACTCTGCAAGCAGAACGTTTAAAGAGTAGGTGGGTGGGACTGCTGGCTTACATACAAGAGTAGAAAAACCTTAAACTGATTGGTTGGGGCAGTCTGAAGTTTTTGGGTCGTTTGATTTACTTGTGCATACACTCAACTCATTGTCTGTAACTTTGGTCATGTTAAATAATACGTTCCACCATTATAACAGCATATCTATGATAGAAAATGAAGGAAAACATAATAGCAAACCTTTAGCTAACACAGTGGCTAATGCAGAAAATGTAAACACTGTTCATCTCCTTTCACTGTGTCATAGCCAGATGTTGATCAATGTTTTTGACAAATTGGGGTGTAAAATAAATGAGCGTTTTACTTTCCTTATATTTCATATTACCTCATCAACTGATCAAGTACATATTCACATTTTGCAATATTTTACAAGGCCTATATTGGGTCTATTACCCAGGCCATATGCAGAGCTGTCACTTTCAACTCTTATAGCATATCAATGAAGACTTATTGCAGAAAATGCCTTTGCAGCACTTTTTATAAAACAGCAGCACAGATTGTACTCTGTAACACTTACCCCTTAATAAGACCTTAATCTGTCTCCATCATCCTTTAGCATAGCCAAATTTAGAACTTAAAGAACTCAATATAACTGTGCTACTGACCTCATCTATGCACATAGAAAGACAAGTTTTATTTCATTTCTAGAGCCTTCTAGACTTTCAATCACATCCTAAGGCCTTTCTCAGTGAAGGAAGTAAGGTAGCATGCACCAAAAAATAAATAAATACAAATAAAAAAGATGACTCAAACACCTGGAGTTTAACATTTTAAAATAAATCCATCAGGTGCTTTTCTTTTCTTTTCCAGTTGTCTAAGGGATCCTTCATTGTGAAAGCCCTGTTTACAAATTCAAGAATGGACTTTAATGTTCACATTATTAAGGTTTTTATGCTGAATGGACAAGAAACATGTTATTTAAAACTTGCAAACGGTGCTTTCATTCTGCCTCATTAAGACTCGAGGTGCCTTCTGCACTCGTGCTACATCCGGTCTTAATGGGTTAAAGAAAGCAACATAATCACACTTAATTATCACCCCAATCTACGCAGCTACTGTGCAATTTAGTGAATGAGCAGATAAATAAGAGTGTCTCAGAAGAACATAAAACTGATTCAGTAAGGTCAAGCTCTTTACAAAGATGCAAGATAGTCATTTTTCCTAATGTTTAGAAAAAGGTTAATAGTCTGCAGGTGTTCTCTGAGTACCCTTTGAGTGGTTCAGATTTTGATGGAAACTCATTCTGTCAGTCCACCACTTTGGTCCAGAATTACCTATTAAAACTAAACAATTTTATGCCATGAAACTTTTCACAAGGCTGCATGGTTCACACATCAAACATTTCAACTGTCCAGTACTTTGATTATAACCAAATACTTTCATTCTGACGGTATTCCTGGAATAGACTTTATGTTAGGGCTGGGCGATATGGCCTAAAATTCATATCGCGATATAATTCGAAGCATGTGCGGTAACGATATATATCGCGGTATATTCTTTTCTTCTGTATAACGTATTTTCCACACTACAAGGCACACTTAAAATCCTTTAATTTTCTCAAAAATCGCGAGTGTACCTTTTGTATGAATTCTGGTTGTGCTTACTGACCTCGAACCGATTTGGGCGTGCAGAAATCTGTTAAAAAATGTTTTAGTACAACTTTGGTAAGCCGCACTGCTTGATGGATTGTCAGAGCATTACGGCTGCCTTAGTGCGGAGCTTTGCGGAGTAATCTGGGTCCAAAACTCCGTCTACTTCCGGTCCCAAAATCAAACGATCACTGAGAGTTAAAAACGGTCTAAATTCTTTAATCTTTAATAAAATCATCAGCGTTGCTGTTTTACCAGGTGTAACAATTAAGTTTAACATCCAGGCATCCATGAAAACAGAAGTTATTAAAGTTAGAAGTTAGAAGGACGTTAGCTCGCTAGTTTCCACCTAAACATGACATACCATGTTCTGACTGAGAGATTTTTGAAACTAATTAAAACGTACAGCTCTGCTACCACTTCCGACATAAATGAAGACAGAAAACTAAACAGCAGTGGCGTTTGCAGGGTTACTGAAGTTGGACTAGCTGGTATATAATGTTGTGCTACGTGATTGCTAGCGAGCTGTAGTGAAGCTGGAGGATGAATGCCAACTTTTTTTCCACTCGATAAAAGTTAACGTGAGGGATTCTGGTGGTTAGGGACAAATGCAATCGTATAGCAGGATGCTATACAAGGGCCAAACTTCAGTCAGGAGAACAACTGATCATTCATCCACAATACAAGATTAGTTATTAATATACTGCAACAACATGGGAATAGAGCAGCTGCGAGAGAATTCAACATTAATGAATCAATGTTACGAAAGTGGAGGAAGCGCAGTTTTTGGCTTTCCCCATATTTCAAAAGTTTCTTTGCTATGACTGTCGGCATAATTTGCAGATGATAATGGTTTTAGCCGCTGCGATGCTTTCGACCAAAACAGGCGCAGCTTGATGACATCATAGCGATAGAGCGGTATAGTCAAAATCTCTATCGTTGGCCAAATTTATATCGTTTCTATTGTATATCGTTTATATCACCCACCCATACTTTATGTGTGTTCAGACAGAAAATTAAGTCACTTTTAAAGTCACTGCAAGGACAAGAGTGTACACGAATTTGTCTGGAAAGGTGCAAATTGATGCCAAGACACATCAGTGTGTAATAATGGAAGTCTGTGCATAACCCAGGGATTTAAATGGAGTGGGAAAGAATGGCAGAATGGGAGAGCAGAAAAAACTTTCACAGACACACGCAGTGCACCCAGTGTTAGCTGTAGCTGTGCATCTGGCTGTTTGGGGTGAATAAACACAAATAATCCAGCTGTTAAATTTGCACAAATGACACGAGGCGACGCTATGCTTTCTGTGTCTGAACATAGTGTTTCTCTTCTCTTCTATTCACATGAGCTGTATTAGCTACTAAAAAATCCAAACTCCTCAGACAACAAAGGGATCTAGTGTTTACCCAGTGTGTTTCGGGATTTGCCACCATAACCACATCTGCTGTCACTTTTAGGTTAAAAATGCCCCCCTCCCCCTCCGCTTCCATTAGACAGGTGGGTGCACAAGCAGGGACATACAGCATGTCCTCTTGAACCCAGTGAAGTAGCCCATTACACAGTCCATTAAAAGCAGTGTGTGAATGGCATTCATTTCTGTTAGCGTGATCAAAAGCAGTCGGACACTGGGGAAACACAAGAATGAGGACACTGCAGCTCGCTGATGAGAATGCTTCAATTCACACAGTGTGAGCTATAGCTCACAACTCACAGAGGGTCAGTTGCACAAAACTGACAAATGGAGGACCAGAGGTGGGGGTTAGACTCAAGGTAGCTCAATATGTTTCAAGCAATAAACAAATAAACACATAAAAAGAAGAAATCAGCCAATGCCAAATTTAAGTCAATGTATGAGCAGGGAATGCTGTTGCATCACAAGTCAGATACTACCAAATCCGCCTAAATTGAGTGTACTGGGTTAAAGATGAAGTACAACAAAGTAATGGAAAAGCAAAAGCAACAGTGATTTGAATTTAAAAAGGCTCTTCTTCCTGAAAGTGAAGCACCTATTTGGAACATTTGATAGGGTTCTATCTATCAGTGCTGCTGTAGTAATACCGTGGAGTAAAAAGGTGTTATAGGTTTGTTGAATCACGTCCTATCTCCGCTCCAGCTGGGACCAAAAGCTTCTTGAACATTTGGCTCTCAGGAGCTTTTCGCTGCAGGGAAACATTTAAGATGGCAATGTCTTTTTACTTTGTCTCAGGCTTGCACCCTGTTGATATAATTTCTCCACTCCCTATGTCACAGGAATTGCAGCGCAAACATTCGCACGTTCAGTCGGTCCTTTTTTAATTAGCACTTTGACCTCCAGGTAACAAAAGTGCAAAACCCTGATTGAGGAAAAGCTCGGTTGCCGAGATTAAACCTGCTGAAAGTATAAACTGATGCTGACAAGATTGTAACACCTTTCAATTTTCCTATCTGGCGGTTATTAATTTAGCTCCCTGTATGAAATAAGTGGATTAAATTAAAATCTTAACTTGATTATCTTTCTCAGTAGATTAGAAGAAACCGAGTTTCACGTTTCCACTTTGGTCACAGTTACGTGACCGATTCTCAAATCCGTCAAACAAATAAGCTCTCGTTGCAACAAATTGCAGCAGATTTGAATGTCTTTAGAGACGCTGATAATGCAGACATAATCAGGCAAGGAGAACAGATATTTCATCAACACTTTTGAATTGTTTTTCCGCAAATGACAATCTGGAGTAAAAGATTTGTTTTCCCTCAGTCCTTCCATCTAATTTGCTTTTATCTATATTGCACTTGATACTTTTTGTGAGTCGCATGTTTCAATAAGACATTTGACGCTATTACATGTGAAAGATGACAACATTCATAATGACGTCTTTTACGCTACAGTGCCAACAAGGTGAAGAGATGACACCGATGCCTGAAAGCAGTCTGTGTCGATGACAACTACAATAACCATGAACCGATCATGAGCAACTAAAGTCAGGCCAAGAAAGAATGATTAATGATGCCCCCCTTCAGTATCACAATTACCCAAAGCTGATGTCTGGCACCTGTCATCTGCAGTATAGATCAAGGGAAGGATTGCTGAGGGTAATCGTTGGCTTGCTCTTGAATGTATCTGGGCTGACAGGATCGATGGAGGGAAAACACAGAGGTCTGTTATAGGGGACACTGTTTTATTGATTTACCACCACAAAGTGCCGTAGCCGCCCTGAATAAAAATCTGTTGGTGGAGCTTAACGAAAGTAGAGGGGGAAAAAAGAAGAAAAGGAAGGCAGAGACTGAAGGTGGGAGGTGGGAGGAGGGTGGTAATCTGCTTACTGACATTAAATGAGAATTTCAACCTGGGTGTTTAAGTGGAGAGGTGACTAAGCGAGGTTGTGTAAAGGTTAGGCGCATTCACAGTTAGTGGGAATGCCAGGTGAAGTTAATTAGAGCACCGTGGCCTTTCGCTTGAATTTTCACATACGGCAGCCCACAAGCACCATGGGCAGCTCTAAAGAAAGGTGAGAGACTGTAATGTTTGTGCTTAAACTGTCCTGCTCTGCTAATGTGAAGGTGATAATTCTAATGAGCTGAGAGCAATTCTTGCAGATGCTGCTGGCTGCATGGTCTCTCTCTCGTGCCACAATTTGTGATTATTTGAAGAGAAATATGCAGCATATGGCACAGCACGACTCTCAGGCGGGGTAATGGCAAACATCTATCCCTGAAGATATGAACGGACACATATCCTTCTGTACAAAACAGAGGGCTATAACAGTCCATGGATTCTAAACTAAAAACAAGGGCCATCTTTCAAAGTCAGAATTTCTCTTAAAAAAAAAAACGAGACTCTGACTCCATCACTCAAAAATTAGGCACAGAACACTGGAATATTGTCCAGGCTGGGCTTTCTATCCATTAATCCATGAGCAACTCTCAAAAACACAGCTCCAAATAAACTGTGAGTGACACGGCTGAAATGTTTCCCATGGATGGCTCTAACTGGGGCAAGGGCATCCAGGCAATTCTTGTTGCAGGAATCCCTGTGCCTCTATTTGCTGCATGATTAGCTTCTAAGTATATCTTGACATCAGTCAGCTCCACTCGGCTGTTGGTAACAATTCTCCACAGTGATGGCGGAAATGACAGCGGGTTCTGACAGACTGAACTCTAACCCCATGCTGTCTGAGGCTGAGCGCCAACACACAGATTGTCCACATGACACCAGCGCAATCACATGCAAACTCTGAGCGTGATCCTCCAAACTGGCCAACCAAAAAGCTACACACCCTGGCCGTAATAGAGCAAATAATTGCTGCCAGAAAAAAAAAAAAATCTCACATCACTAGATTTATTTGTAGCTCCGGTGCCTGGCGTTGTAAAACAACGATGGTCGATATTCTATAAACAAAATAATGCAGCACTATAAACAGGCCTGTAAAGATATTGAGCTGTTATCAAGTTTTACAACTTTCCCGCTAAATCAAGTCTCGAAAGCTGTGGTGCATGGCGGGCGGGGTCGGGAGGGGAACACACAGACACGGGTTTGTATTCAGACAGCAGTGCCATTTGTAAGCAGGGCAGAGGTAATGACTGTGTCCATACATGCAACCTCAGGCTGGGCTTTGGTAATCTCTCTTTACCAGAGCGTGGCACTGCCAGCACAGCCGAAGAGGCAGGGAAGGAAGGGTGGGGGGAACTGACAGCTTTCCCTCCCTCTATCTGTCACCCTCTCCCCCTCTTTCTTCCTGCCCATCTGTGTCTCTCATTCTCACTCAAACTCTCCTTTTGTGAAGGCTCTGTCTCATCAATGTGCCCCCATACAACCTGTAACTCTCAGTCTCGCTCCCTTGTTCTCCGCCCCTCGGTGTATTTCAAACCAGCTGAAGGGAGACGAGTGAGTTTCATCTTCCTGTGCGTCTCTTCCTCCCTGTCGGCTGTCCGCATGCAGACACGCCCATACAGATGATCAGCAGACACTTCCTGCCCAGAGAGGTCCTTAGGCTGCCAGTTTCCCCCCAACCCGAGACAATCTGCCTTCAGTCATTTGGTCGAATGCCAGCCAACTTTGCCCTTCGTGGTGTCCTTCGTCCTCCTCTTTCCATATTTTTTCATTTTAACCCTCGCTCCAAAATTCTCCCACATACAATTAATTTGCAAAAGCAAATAGAACTACTGGGATTTTATCTTTACAATTTCTATCAACAATGCATCTGCAAATTTGTCAGTACCAAAGCAAAATCAGAATGTAGAAGGTTCACTGGGAGGTCATTTCATTCACAACAAATGCTGTGCCAACTTAAAGAGATCATTCTTTTCAGTTCAGTTCAGTTCTTTTTTATTTCAAACATATACATTCACCAACGTTTCATAAAATCATTCCATACAGTTACATACATTTTAATGATAATGTTTATAAAACGTCAAGTGTCGACATTAAAGTTGACACATTAAACATTTGTTTGTTTATACATTTAGCAAATATCGACAATTAAAATAGAATTTGTGTATATTTGAAATTGTGTTTCAAAGTCTGATATTCACTCTCCCATTAGCTCTGGTTTTGGTCTCTACCAAATATGCTGCTACGTACCAAAGAAAGCCTCTTTAATGAGTCAGTCACACTAAAGTTAAAATAGGACATTTAAAGCTCATAGTTGCTCAGACTGAGAGGGCAACAACCACAACCTCTGGGTGACCACTTTTCACAAAGCAACTGGTCAAGTCATCTGATGAAAGTGAACCGGACTCCAGACAGTCTCAGTCCAACTCTGACTGACTGCTATCGCACTCAAACAGACTGGCAAAGATAATCGCTGCCTGGAAACCGCTGTCTAATTTATAAACGAGACAGACTGCTAAGACGTTGCGATCAGTCACTTGTGTCTCTTTGCAACAGAGATTTAACTGGTTTGGAACTGATTGCATTCTGACTTTATTCTTATATAAAAGCACGGTTGCCGAGCATTTATGTCATTTTGCAGTTAAATTGCTGTCCTGCTGCGACTGTGCCACTATTTGTGGAAGTATTTATGAATTTCAGATTTATATTTCTGATTTTATGGATGGACTATAAGTATAAGTAGTTAATTTTTGTGTAAACAAAAAATTAAACATAATTTCCCTGGGGATTAATGAAGTATTCTGATTCTGATTTTGATAAATAGATGTCAAAAGATTTGCAACAGACGGGAACAGATTTGCAATTTTTGTTTTTTGTAGATAATTGCTGTATTATCACAAACATGATGTCATTTCAAACTTGAACCCATTCAATTGCAAACTGATAGCAATTGAATGGGTTTTAAATGAATGGGTTGAATGGAGTCAATAGATTTGCTGACTCCATCTGTTTTTAGCCACTTAGAAGACGGAAACTGACTGCGAGCGGTCACAGACCTGATCCTTGTCTCCAAAGCAACTATTTCGAATGCAGCGAGATCACAAGTGCGTTGCACAATAGAAATCATTTCGACCGTGTCTAATCACTGTTTACGCTAGTGTGACTGCACCGTAGCACTTAAGTGTGCCGCTATCTACTAGTTGCTGCCTGCGTCTGACCTTGAACAGAAAGAGTGAAGTGTGTAATTATAGGTTATTATAATTAAGTACAATTACAATACATAGACTGAATTGAAATTAAATGTGAATACAATTAAAGTTGCACCACGCTAACATGGTGATGGAGCTGTGAAATGAAGCATGAGTAGCACAGGTCCTGTGACTTACATGGCTGAAGCCAGCCATCTTGCAGCCTGCAGTTATTTCCAGTTTACAGTCACAAACCCAACTATTCACATTTACAGCCTTCCTAAGTGTGGTGTGTGTCTCAAGTCTTGGATTAAAAGATACTGTAGTTGGCAAAGAAAATTAGGTTTTAACAGCGGTTGGGAGACAGGTTACTTATTTTAATCCCTCCACCACTAATGTCTTTACTCTCATTTTTCTCTCCTCTCCAAGGCCAGCCTCATATTGCTCGTTTTGCCATTTTCCCGGCAGCTTTTCAACAAGGATATTACTTGAACACTATTTAACCAGTCGGGATGTTTATTGTTGCAGCAGCTGGTTTTTTGCCTTGTTCTTCTTGTAGAGAAATCACAACACCCTTTCAGAGTTGCCCACACGTTGAACTAGCCCCGGTGTTACATGACAGAAAGTTAGGCTTTTATAATCCTTTATCTAACACGACCTTCCATCGTCTCCTTCTTTCCGCCCACTTTTCTTTCTCCCAGTCGATTCCCTCACCCTCTGTCTCTCCCGCTCACTCCATGCCAGTCCCCTGGGCAGCTCCCGTGCTCTGTGCCGGGCCTGAGCTCTTGCATGGCTGCCCTGCCAGAGTGTATTTTAAGACAACCAGCATGTTTCTCCATGGGTATAGAGGCTAGGTATGACTCACAAATCAGATATTTGACCAGGAGAGCCACACAGTAGAGTAAAGCTGAGGCGTGGGAGGAAAGTGTGGATAGCTCACAAAGGGAACCTGACCGACCTCCATCTTTCCATCTGGTAAACAGACTGCTATTTCAACTGTATCGGTATTTCAAAGAAATAATAATTTCCCAACACCAAATAGCTGCCTATAAGCCTCATCAGAGAAGAGTGTGTATTGAGCAGAAGCTCAGCATCTATGCAGTGCATCGTAAAGGTGTAGTGTGTTTGTTGCTGCTACAAACACATGTCACAAATAGAGCCTAGTGAGTTCAGGATCCTGCCTTTCATGCTAGCATGACAGTCGAGCTTTTATCCTGTCACTCATGAGAGTTATTTTGTACAGATACAGTATCTCTTCAAGTCATTCCGTAAAGCTTCTTTTGACTTAGGATTCAGACAAAGCAAGGTCCTGCAGAGAACAATGCGGTTCAACAGAACAGCCTTGATCATCGAGGCTGTGCTGTGCGCTTTCTTCAGGTGTGACAGAATAAAACACAGCCTGCAGGTTTATGACTAAGTGTTATCAAATGTATTCCTCTAAATCCACGGGATCTCACATTACAGTTGGCTGTATTGATTTTTCCCAGCTGTAAAGTGCACTGGACGCAGTTTCGTTTTTTTCCTCTGTGTTCTTTATAGCCTGCATGCTGACTACATTTCTTCGGCTGGAAAAATAGGAAATCTCAATAATGCTGAAATCTACATGTCGTTATTCCTCATGTGACACATCTGAATACAAATGTCCATATTTGTGCTTTGGGAATCATGGGTGTGCGACACACGTCGACACCCCTGCTCGGCCTCATTGCTTCGTCCAGTCCTAATATCGCTCTGACATATTTTTCACCAAAGAGCGAGCATAGGTTCATGTTTTTCCCACCTCCACCTGGAGCATGCTGGGTCTGACACATTCATTGTCAGTCGTGCACCTGCAACACTCTGACCTGCATCCCAATGAATCCCTCTGTACTCCCCCCCACCTTCTCTCCCTATGTAGCGCTCTCTTCAGACTCGACAGAGCATCATCACCAGGCCCATTTCTCCCCTAATAGTGCAGACAATGCGGGTGAGCCTCCTCGATCTTATCGTCCCTGTCTGCTCACAAAGAATTTTTTAGCAGGGCCATATAATTACAGACTGATCACAGGCGTGGAAAATATCACAGCTATCCTATTCCTTGTGTTAGTACTTCTGAGCTCTTATTTGATGCCATGCACTTGAGACATATGTACTGGTTTGGAAGGCGCACAGAACATTTTCATAAGCAGTTATCTGCTTGCTTGGCATTGCCTGCAGTGCTGCCTTGAACCTCTCCCAGAGTTGAGATCGTAGTATATTATCTGCAACACCTGCATTCACAACACACACACACCAAATTCCCTGTCAGCCCTCGTGGATCTGCATGTTGAGAGTAGTTGAAAGAGCATGGAGACGAATGCACTTTCCTCACACAGGTGAGTTAAAACAGAGGTAATGTCCACACACCGTGCTGTGCACTGTGGTAACTGTAGCGGTTACAGACTGTCTGCAGTCACAGTGTGTAGTGTAATTTCTACGGCGCTGAGATCCTCGTGTTACAAGAAATAGGCAGACTTAGCTGCTTAAACTGCCACTCAGTAAGATATTCACAGTCATCGACCACGGCTTTATAAAATTTGCATAACAACAATGAAAATTCAAATCTATAAAAAGGCAATAAAAATGTACAAACACGAGAATTGTAGTTAAATTGAAATGAAAAACAAATGAGGGGATAGACGAACAAACAAATACCGAAACGGATAAACAATTAAAATAGAGCTGCATGAAAACAAAAGTGAACAAAAACTAGAAACTGTCGAGTATAAAGCCCATAATAAAAGTGATTTAAAAGGCAACTGGGGTTTTTTTCCCCCCCACTTTTTTAAGTCTTCACTGTAGAGGTTTTTACTGCCCTTATTACTTTGGGTTTAGCTGCACACCAAGACCTTCCACCCAGGCCTTTATGTACAAAATCTTAACAGGGATTTCCAGACTAACTGGCCCTCACATTAACTGTCTTTCACACAAGGCATTTTATTGGTAGAACTTGTTGGTGGATGTACACTGCCCCGGGAGGTTCAGTTCAGGTCAATAAAGTCTCTTCTCTCCAGCGGTTTCTGGGTCCTCACGGCAAAAGCCCATTCACCTTTCTTCTTCTGTCTAGACAGGGGTCAGCCAGAATAGCCTCAAGATCTCAGCTTACGTGACTCATGAGAAAATAAAAGCTCTGCTGGGAGGCAGACAACAGCAATATGCTTTCAATGTGACTGAGCTGTCAATAAATTACTATCTTTAAGTCTTGTAAGAAAGTGAGTTGATGCCATTGTTAGGGATGCATATTCTAAAAATGCTACATGATACACAATACCATTAGAGGTTACCAAATTGATACAAAATTCTAAAAAATGAGGACTACTTTTGATATCCTTCTGCGTTTTTTGCTTTAAAATTTTCTCCTTTCAGGCTGGTTTTTGCGGTGCTTCTCTCATGGTTTTATAAATCTATGCCCACCCAAAGATTGGGTAATCCACCACTCTGGTCAAGACTGAAATATGTCGATTTCCATTAGATAGGTTGCAGTGATATCTTGCACACATCACGTCCAAAGGTTGAATCCAATACCTCTGGTGATTGCGTTACTTTTTTTTTCTAGGCCCACCAGCAGACTGAGTTTTGCTATTTTTGATGAAATGTCTCAAAAACAAATGGCAGGATTGTCATTAGATTCAGCACACATGCTTCATGGCCCGCTAAAGACAATTTATAATCACTTAGTTGATCCATGACTTTTTCCTCCAGCGCTGGCATCCAGTTAACATTTTACTGTAATTTACCCACTACTAATTACATCAGAATGAACCACAGCTTTACTCTGTGTTTAATGCTAATTGAAGAGATGGTTAACATAGTAAGTACAGGCTCCAGAGACTCTAGCACAGCTTTGGGCACTAAGTCTTGTTGTATATTTGTCTGTTTTTCTGCTTAATCTTAAATTTTATTTTGCTAACTACACCTGACTAAATGTAAGCATTTACAAAGTCCCTTTTCCTTCACCCAACACTTTAAATCATGTTTTGTTTTAAAATTCAAAAATGTATTTTTCTACCATTACAGGTACACAATCTTTTCTGAACATGACATTGGGATACTCTTGAAAGTTGCCCTAGTTGTTTGTAATCCATCACAGTGAACAACATCAACACATCCATCTTCTGAAGCATTTATCCAGTTTGGGGTTGCGCTAGCTGGTATTGGAGAAGAAGATGAGTGAACCCTCTATCTAGACCTGTGGCCAATTTAAATGCAGATATTTGACAGTATCGGAATTATGCAGGGAGGAAATACTGAGGGGGGAAGCTAGATCATTCAAGGAAAGTCATGCAGGCATCAAGCATTTGAGAAAATTTGCAATGTGTCTCTGGCCCACATTTCACTGCAAGACTGTTTTAATTGAGCCACATTGGAGGGTTTTTGTGAATCAACAACCTCCTGAAGGTCATGCCAAAGCATCTAAACTGGATTTAAGCCTGGATTTGACTAGGCCACTCCAAAAACCTTCAAATCCACAGAAAATGTTCTCCAAAAGTCTTAAGGATCATCATCCTTGTGTTCTTTTTTGTCAGCAGTGGGTTTCGCCTTGGAACCATACTGCTACTACTGCCCCACTCACACATATGTGTTTGTCATCTAGAAAATCAAAGTACAAGAAATCCCTGCAGATTTAACGTACCTCAACCTCAGCCTTAACCAGATCATTTTTCACATAGTGTTAGTTGTGAATAGCTTTTTCCTTTAATACATGAAATCATAACTTCAGAATTCCATTTTGTATTTAATTTTGGTTATCTTTGTCTAATATGATTTTTTTTGATGATCTGAAACTTGTACACCCATCCACCATTCTCTTCTGCTTACCCTTGTCAGAGTCATGGGGTAGAAACATGTAAGTCTGACAATTATGCAAAAAGAAAAAAAAGAAATCAAGAATGGGGGAAATAGTTTTTCACAGCACTGTAGATTCTGCAATATACTCTGATGAGAACAACCCTTTGTTCAATCATGGCCAGACGGCCCTGAGGCTCTCTGTTCTGCTTTGTGCTCCGGGTGTCATGCATCACTGAGGACATCTGACCTGCCAGTCATGTCAGCAACACACTAGAATCCCTGCACAAGCAGAACAATGGACAATAGTTCATTCAGTGAGCCCAAGAAGCTTTTTCCAGTGATCTATTGAAAACCTGCCAATAGTGGAAGAACTGGACACGGTCTTTCACGCAAAGCTATTCTGTGTAAACAGACTCCATTCGAAGTGAGATCACAATTCATCAAAGCGAGTGTCTCAACTAATGGACCGAGAAAATTTATGTGCGATGTGTTTTTGTGACATGAACATTTCACATAACTTCTACTCGCAGTGTAAGAAGGCTACACGCTGTCATGTAGTTCAGAGCCGGAATCAAAGATGCTCAACAGACGCCAGATCAGACAATTAACCCCAGACAAGTTAACCAGCCGAAACAGGAACGAGTCCTGCCAAATACAATGAAACTGTCACACATCACTACTGAAAGGTTATCTTTATTTTCAACACGAGCGCGAACATGCATCTCTCCCAGAACAGCTCATGTGGATCTCAAGCCTGCTAATAACACAATCTGTCAAACGAGCTGAAATATCACAAACAAAAAAACTTGAACGTATAAAAGATCTAAAAAGCTGAATATTGAGCTTTTTGGCTCATTGATCATTCAAAATACAGTATGTATGAAGTCTTGATGTATTTTTGTACAAATTTCATATGCGTTTCATAAAGACGGATTTTCTCTATATATATATATTTTTATTTTTTTTTTTGTGTTTTCAGTAACTTTTAAAGACTCAGACATTAATCCAAATCCCTATATAAAAATGATGACAGGGTTCAGAGACAGAAAATTCCTCTATAGCGGTATTAGTGAAGCTAAACACATGAATACGGCATTGAAGAAAGACAGGATTATGTGAATTGCACATGGCCTAAATGTAAAGTGTTAACATTATAGTAGAAGGACACCTCAAAGCGTCGGTGGTTAACTTGGGTGCTCCGTAACCTTTTTTTGCATGGTTTCTCCAAATAAAAAAAGGTGTGATGTGTTTCCAACTGTGCACAGGAGCTGGAAAATTGAGCATTGAGAGGGAAGGATTACTGCCACCCAAAAAACCCCACACACACATGTATTTGTCATCTAGGAATTCATTAAATTAAAGTACAAGAACTCCCTGCAGATATACAGTACCTCAATCTTAGCCATAACTAGAACATGCCTAAACTCAGCCCCCATCCCAACCAGCGGTTAACCTCGTGGTAAACCACACATCAAGAATTATGTGAAGACTCAGCCAGCAAGTCATTAAAATTCAAATGAGCTCTGCTACCGACACCACAAACTGTAACGATCTGCCAAAGAAAGCGCCCATCTAGCTTTTAACGAGAAGCTCATGTTAGTGACAGTGTGGAAGGATGTAAAAATTAATGGCACCCTCCCTCAGCACAGCATGTAGCTAGGTGCATGCTTCCTTCAGATGGCAGGTCTAGAAAGCAGAGCACAAAAAGTACAGCTTCTAAATAAAAGTGCTAACATCAGGTTTAGGAAGTTTTCTGGAAGGAGATCCAGCTTTTTTAAAAACAGCTTTTTACAGTGGATATCTCAAAAACTGGGCATCTCATATCAAAACATTTTACATAGATGAATAGCACTCCAGGCCAGAGAAAAGTCAAAAATTGATTTTAAGGTGAGCTGTCCCTTTAATGTGAATGAATATAGGCATTTCAGTAGCAACAAACACACTTAATACAAGCAGACATAGATACTAAAACATAAGCTGCCAGGCATATAGTGCACAAGCTGTAATACTAACTCTGAAATACAGTGTGGTTAGATTTCTTCGGTACTAAATACATTTTTCACAATTAGCCTCATAAACTAAAGAGTGGCGATAATAGTCTTTGACAAGATGATGCATCGTACACAAAAGCTGGAGCAAATTTATGCTGGCATGTATCGTATTTCATTGGACTTAAACTTCCAGGTAGTGAGCACATGACGCCTCTATGCATAATCCATTGTTGCTATTGATCCACCAAGCCTCATTAAGGGTAACATGTAAGTGCTTCAGCACTGATAAGGCAGTTAAAAAACACTATATTCGGTCATCAATAGCTTCTGTCCAGGAGACAATTGCAGTTTAAGCATCCTCTATTTGAAGGCAAAGAGCTTCCATAATTTGTAAAATGTCAATGGTGATTGAGGTCTTCCCCCAAATCAATGTACCTGTCAAAAACGGGCGTTTCAAAGAGCCCTTGAAATCCCACAGGATTTGCATGTGAAAATAGTAATCCAGTCAACTGATTTTTTATGTATGCTGGCTGCTGAGGCACAGTATACTTTTCAAGCTCAAAAGAACAGAGGACACAAACACGTTCAAACAGCACTCACACTCCACTGCATAGCCAGCAGAGAGAGGGAAAGAAAGAGAAAGAGAGGGAAGAGGGAAAAAAACATTCACCAAACATTATCTCGAGGGAAATACACACAAAATGAAATTGAAGCTAATGAAACTCTGGAGTTCCGCTCTTATATTTTCACATGTAAAATCAACAGGTATTTTAGCTTAACTACCTGGGGCCCATGCTGCACTCTAATAATTTAGTCCCTCAATAAAGGCCACAGCGTGCTGGCTGATATAATGGCTATACCGTATATTACAGCGTGTTGTCTGAATGAATGTTTTGATGCACCCCGAGGCCCTGCTGTAATAACACAACTGAAGGACAAGGAATGAATCCCAGTGACAGTTTATTATGTACGCTGTGAAGAAGAGAATACTGGACCTCGACATCTCTGATACAAAGAGCAAACGTGCTCATACACTCACTGGACACTTTGTTAGGTACACCTTTGTTAGCACTGAGTTGGACCCTGTGTTTTGCCTTCAGAACTGCTTTAATTCTTCATGGCACAGATGCAACAAGATGCTGGATACATTCCTCAGAGATTTTTTTCAGATACTGACCTGATAGCATCACACAGTTGCTGCAGATTTGTCGGGTGCACATCCACGATGTAAATTTACCATATCCCAACGGAGACTTGTTGACTGTGGAAGCCATTTGAGTTTTGCGACACAGCATGTTTTCCTGCTGGAAGTAGTTATCACAAGATGGATACACTGTGGTCGGCAACAATACCCAGGTAACCTGTGCTGTTTAAACAATGCTTAAGTGGTACTAAGGGGCCCAAAGTGTGCCAAGATAATATCCCACACACCAGCACACCACCACCCACACCCTGATCTGCCAAATATAAGGTAGGATAGCTCTGTGCTTTCACGTTTTAATGCCATATTCTGACCACGCTATCCAATCATCGCAGCAGAAATCGAGACCCATCAGTCCGGACAATATTTTTCCAATCTACTACCGTCTAAGTTTGGTGAGCACATTCAAATGATATCCCCAGTTTCCTGTTTTCAGGTGACAGGAGTGGCACTTGGTGTGGTCTTCTGTTGCCTTCAAGGTTTGATGTGTGTTTAGAGATGCCTCAGTTGTAACAAGTGGTTGAGTTACTGTTGCCTTTCTGTCAGCTCAAAGAAGTGTAGCCATTCTCCACTGCCCTCTGGCATCAGCAAGACATTTTCGTCCAGAGAACTGCCACTCACTGGATATTTTCTCTGCTTTGGACCATTCTCTGTGTGAGAAAATCCCAGCAGATCAGCAGTTTCCAAAAATAATCAGATAGACCTGTCCGGCGCCAACAATCATGCCACGTTCAAAGTCATTTAAATCACCTTTCTTTCCTATTTTGTTGCTCAATTTAAACTTCAGCATGTCATCTTGACTACGCTTGCATGCCTAAATTTGATAAATTGAGTTTTGCGTTAATGAGCAGTTGAACAAATGTATCTAACAACAATGACCGGTGAATGTAAACATTAAAACAGGCATATTCAAATAAAATTGTATACATGCAGTACTCATGTATACAATTTATTTACTCAACTTTTTCATACAACTTTATTGTTAAATGTTTACACTTTAAATTTACACTTTACACACAAAAAGACTAAACCCTTTACTGTGTACATTTTTGTTATTATGCCAGATTTTTAAAAAAGTAATTAAAAGTTGTTCTACTTAAATTAATCACAAATTAATGCCTCGGGATAATTATCCGATATTTGTCATAAGTAAAAGGATCATACAAACTGCACTCATTCTGATTAGTAAATTATGAGGGTATTTCGAATCACAGTCCAAGTACATTTTGCTGATAATGCTTATATGCTTTTACTTCAATAAGAAATCTGGACTATACAATCATTTGTTGCACTGCAGCAGTTTTCTTTTTTTGTATTAGTTCAACTAAAATAAAGGTTCTGACTAATTAACACATAGAAGCGGAGGACATATTAATTATGGTAGTGACTGCATTAAACATTGAAATATACTAATTATACCTTTTAAAAATCATCAAAAACAAACATCTCTTCTCACAAGCAAATGCAAATCTGGGGCACATTAAATTAAAGAGGAAACTAAGAAAATATAAACACTGCAGCAGAAGGGCCATTGTGTTTTCTCTTTCCTCTCTCGCAGTCCTAACTGCCGTGTGGCGTGCCTCTACTTCTTGCCGCTCTTCAGCGGCATGCCAACATCAGAGCCCTCACACGGGTGTGCAGTCTATGCAGAGCCTCGTGCCACCAGCCTCCAGGGATGGCAAGACAGACATGTGAACAGTGCATCTCCTGTCACTTTTAAGTTTAAGTCACGCTGCAGGAAGTGTATTAAGTGTATTGTTTTATTAACCCTCAACCAAATGAAGTGTGTGATGGAGACTTCAAAACAACAGTGACGATCAGATCTGTCAGTCAGCAGGCCGAGCCACCATTTTGGTCTCTAATTATTTAATTTTGTTGTTGTTTTTATCTGTCAGGTGGAAATTTTGTGCAGAAAATCTTGGTCTCTAGAGGATGACTGGTGTTCTCAACACTTGTTTACCTCCTGCTGCACCCTTAGCCAAACACTCCTTGTTTTCAGACCTTTTAACCATTTGTTGTAACGCTTCACTTTACTCTCCATTAAAATGAAAAAGCAAAACGTTCTCACTGTTGAATGATTTCTTACATAAAACACACACATACAGAACTCAGGTTCATTTCCATCAACCTCAGCTAGATTTAAGTTCTAAATGGCAACGTGTATTTGTTAGCGAACATGCTAACATTAGCATACTGAAATATTTGCTAACATTTCGTACACTACTTATGAGCATAATGTGTTTGTAAGTAGATTTAAGAGGCTTTTACTATTATTTTCATCTATTTACAGACATTACTTCACTTTTGGATGTCCACAGGAACGTGCTAATAAATGCATTACTACACATAGCTGCATATTTACATTTTAGCATGTTCTGACCATTTACTAATGTTTCTATACTGCTCATAAATGTTAATAAGGACAACAAAAGTAATGTCTTCCTCTTTTTTCCTCCTGTTTTCACCGTTTTCTTGAAAAAAGGATATATTTTATGTGTTGAAAGCAAGTGATAAGAACATAAGAGAACAAATAACACAATCCAGGTCTGAGAGGACCACACGGCACACCCTTTTGAAGAAGCACACGCTCTCACAGACAGCACTAAAAGCAGCCTTTTAACAGTTCCACTTAATTCATTTACTAGGATTGAGACAGGTGCCGGATAAAATACAGATCATATTTAAAAAGCAAATTTCATTCAGATATCCTGTGCTTAGCCTTACAGCACTTAAGTCCACTGTAGCTAAGTGGTCCAGCCTCTTAGCTGTACTGTTGTAGTTTGCTGTAGTTTGTTCCTGCGTGCAAACGAAACTACAATGAGGCCTCTGATAAGTCTTTTCAGCCCGTGCTGGATCATTTTCTGCTGAGGCAATGGGGACAATTTTTCCTTTTGGAGGGATGAGTGAGAGGCCGGCCTGCAGCCAGCGGAGACCTCCTCATGCTTTTCCACTCATCCCCGTAAGGAGATTGGACGTAATGGGGTTTCCTCTTCCATGGCTCCTTCTGCTCACCAGATAAACTGCAGCAAACTTCCAACAAAGTCTTAGCGCTATTCTTGTCACATTTTACAGTCATTCCAACAATAACTTTTGACGGAATACGGTTGTGACCTCATTGTGAGCGGAGCTAAGCTTTTAAGCAGGTGGCCTCGTCCCCACCCTCCAGGGCAGTGGAATAAAATAGGGGAAACAGCCCCTCTGGGGAAGTCAAACTGCAGCAATTGTCAAGAAGAGACCCAAAAACCCATGTAGAAATGAGGGATGGCGCCTCATTAAAGACACCATATCAACATTTTCCAGCTATAAATGGAATCACAATGCAATAAACAAGCTGCATTATGATTGAAAACAAAGAACGGAATAAAAATGTACTGGCTGCGTTTTCATTGAGAAACATTTATTCATGTAGCAAGCTATTATGTAGCTTAATAATAGGGTGCAGCATCCCCCCCAGGCCTGCAGGGAATGACCAAGACCTTGATATAAGGGCTTGGATTGATTTTCATATTCTCCCCGTGGCAGTCTACTGACCTAATGGCCTTATGTCAACAGAAATGACAACTAGTCTAACAGGGATATTTTATTCATTTTATTAATATTGCATTACTTGCTCGCCATGTGTTGTGTTTGGGTGTGTGAATATATACCTGGTCTGCTCAACGGCACTCCTTCACAACATTGCTTGAACTAAAAAGAGAGGAAGGAAGGAAATTTCAAAAGACATCGTCATTAGGCATCGTCTGTCTCGGCGGTTGTCTGTGTAGATCTGAACCCAGGATTTGGCGGACTCTTTGATGCATTTTCCTTGAGTACAGTTCATTATCTGAAAACATTTTGTAAACACTGCAATATGTGTGCAAAAAAATCCAATTTTCACATCAAATCCATGCACATTTATTGCTTAACAAGATCAGCGGTCCCGCTGAAATCCTCTCGGAACAGATAACATTGTTTGAGGATGCACCAAGAAAGGTGAGATACATTTGCTTCTCGTCGTATATTGATCTTCCTGTCTTTCTCACTTCGTCCAGAGTTCAACACGTTTGAACTCTGGCCTGGGAAATGGCAAGTCCCGCCAATATCCAGCCAATTTAAAAGAGCCGGTGGAATTGACCTCTTCTTAAGTAAGTATTGATTGTCTGAATCCTTGTTTGTATAACTGTATGCTTAGGAAGGTTCTTCCTGGATGGCAGGGATGCAAGTACAAAAAACTATGGTATATAGAAACTGATAAAAAATGGTGTATATTTGTCAAATTCTGGAAACTCTTGCTAGCCTATTAATGATGTTAATACCTGCAGCCTGTACTTGTATCCCTGCCCACATTATTTCCTGGATTTCATGCGTTTTAACACAGAGTGTGAGCAAATTTCACCGTGCCAATTCGGGTTTAAACTGCCCATAAGTGTCCACGTACAGACAGAGGCTGAAGCTCTCCAAACCTGTCGTGAGGACCAAAAAACTGTGGAGCAACGAGGCTGTGGAGGAGCTTCGCACGTGTTTGGAGACCACAGACTGGGACACAATGAAGGCTGCTTCTAACAGCTTGGACGAGTTTACGGACACTGTCACCTCCTATATCCACTTCTGTGAGGACAGCATTGTGCCATCACGCACCAGGGTGAGTTATAACAATGACAAACCCTGGTTTACTCCTAAACTCAAAAAGCTGTGGCTGGAAAAGAGTAAGGCGTTCAGAAGCGGAGACAGGGACTGCTACAGAGAGGCCAAGTACAGGTTCACTAAAGAAGTGGACATTGCCAAACATCAGCACTCTGAGAAGATGCAGCAGCAGATCTCAGAGAATGACTCGGCCTCTGTGTGGAAAGGTTTTAGGAATATTACAAACTACAAGCCTAAAACCCCCCACTCCACTGATGACTTGCTCTTAGCCAACACCCTTAACGACTTCTACTGCCGTTTTGACGAGCCATCAGGCAGCCTTCACACCTCCAACGACCCCAACAATAGAGGCACTTTGGACACTCATTCCCCCACCTCTCCCCCCTCCATAGAGCCATCACCACCTTCAAACTGTTCACCTGCAACACCCGCCCCCTCACCCCACACAAAAGAGGATTTCACACCACCTCCTCCGACCACAACTCTTCATATTCATGAAGCAGATGTGAGGAAGCAGTTTAGGAGTCTGAATGCTCGGAAAGCTCCCGGCCCAGACGGTGTGTCTCCTGCCACCCTCAGACACTGTGCAAACGAGCTGGCCCCAGTGTTTTCTGGCATCTTCAACTCCTCACTGCAGGCATGTCATGTGCCTGCCTGCTTCAAGTCCTCTACCATAATCCCTGTCCCCAAGAAACCTAGGATCACTGGACTAAATGACTACAGACCCGTGGCTCTGACATCTGTGGTCATGAAGTCATTTGAGCGCCTAGTTCTCTCCCATCTCAAGACCCTCACGGCCCCCCTCCTGGACCCCCTGCAGTTTGCATATAGAGCCAACAGGTCTGTAGACGACGCCATCAACATGGCCCTACACTTCATCCTGCAGCATCTGGACTCCCCAGGAACCTACTCCAGGATCCTGTTTGTGGACTTCAGCTCTGCCTTCAACACCATCCTTCCAGACCATCTCCGAGGCAAGCTTTCCCAGATGAATGTGCCTGATCCCATCTGCCGGTGGATCACTGACTTCCTGACGGACAGGAAGCAGCACGTGAGGCTGGGAAAGAATGTCTCGGACTCCCGGACCATCAGCACCGGCTCCCCTCAGGGCTGTGTTCTTTCTCCTCTGCTCTTCTCCCTGTACACCAACTGCTGCACCTCCACCCACCAGTCTGTCAAGCTAATCAAGTTCGCAGATGACACCACCGTCATTGGGCTCATCTCGGACGGGGACGAGTCTGCCTACAGGAGGGAGGTTGAACGTCTGGTGTCTTGGTGCAGCCACAACAACCTGGTGCTGAATGCCCAGAAGACAGTGGAGATTATTGTGGACTTCAGGAAGCACACAGCCCCACTCCCCCCCATCATCCTGACTGACACCCCCATCACCTCTGTGGACTCATTCCGCTTCCTGGGTACCACCATCACCCAGGACCTGAAGTGGGAGCCCACCATCACCTCCGTCATCAAGAAAGCCCAGCAGAGGATGTACTTCCTGAGGCAGCTGAAGAAATTCAACCTGCCAACACGGACGATGATGCAATTCTACACTGCAATCATCGAGTCCATCCTCACCTCCTCCATCACCGTGTGGTACGCTGGAGCCACTATCAGGGACAAACAGAGACTGCAGCGTGTTGTGCGCTCTGCTGAGAAGGTGATTGGCTGCAGACTCCCATCTCTGCAGGACCTGTACACCTCCAGGACACTGCGGCGTGCAGCTCGGATCTCAGCTGACCCTTCTCACCCTGGACACAGTCTGTTTGACCTGCTCCCCTCAGGCAGGAGGCTCCGGTCCATTCGCACCAGAACCTCTCGCCACAAGAACAGTTTCTTCCCCTCTGCTGTTGGACACATGAACAATAACCACATGATTGTCCCCGCCACTAACACATGACCCTACGCTGTGTCACTGCATCATTTCATGTTTGGCACTGATCACCACCTGCACTCATGTATATATCTTTCTACGTAGCACTCATAATTCTTATTCTCATGTATATATCTCATGTATATCTCATGCACATATCTTTCTTTCTACATAGCACTTTAATTCTTATTGTCTGCACTGAAGCACCGCAGCAATTTCCTAATGTTGTAAACCTCAACATCTGGCAATAAACCCATTCTGATTCTGATTCTGATTCTGATTCTGAAGTCAGCACTTGATTAAACGACTGGAATGGAAACCAGCAGGGCTCTCAGTCTCAACTAGAAGTGAATGTCACTGAACTATAGACAATGCATTCAGAATCATAAATTAAAGTGCAACAGATTCATTTCAAGTTCAACAGCATCTCTCTGCATATGTTTATTTTGTTTTTTTGGTTTTGTTTTTATATTTTTTCTTCTTACAGCTCTAAAATAAGTATACTATCTAATGTTGCCATAACAACAAAACCATAGAACTTGTAAAATCAGCCACCACCGCAACATGTCACTTGTTTTTAAGTTAATCACGTAAAGCTATTAGCCCCAGTCTTCACGTGCATGGCAGCATTATTACAACGTTTCTCTCTCAAGTATTACACTTTGTTAAAGCAATGTTTATATTTAGAATGGCCTGGATCTCAGATAGTGCTTTTCTACAACACGTCTCAAATCCACTTCACACACACACACTTTATTCTGTGTCTAAGTAATCATTCGGCATGCAGACTGGAGCAGCCAGGGATCGAACCCCCATCTGTCCGCTCAGCAGAAAGCCTGCTCTACATCTTGAGCCACAGCCACCTGCAATTTAGGATCATCACCCTATTTTAAATGTGACTAAATCCACAGATGATGTGTCATCACATCTCATCTATACATAGAAGCATGTTCACATCCTTATTTTAATCTAAAGGTCGTGTACCCAAATAGAATGAATAAGATGTCTTTTCTGTCCTAAAATATGCTTCTTTTGTTTGTTTACTTTTGCACACACAGTGGTGCAGCGGTTAGCACTATCACCCCCGGCACAAATTTTCTGAGTTTGAATCCACCAGCAGGCTGAGGGTTTTCTGTGTGGAATTTCCTCCTACGGTCACGCTTCTTAGACTTATTGGTGAGTATAAATTGGCTGTGTATCTAAGTGAATCGCTATCAGCCTCTACACGATAGACTGGTGACCTGTCCAGAGTCTACCATGGTGGATAATCAGGAAAAATTGATGTTTGCATGCTGCCTGCATTAAATTAACATCGCACGGTGATTTTCTTTCTATTTGAGAGTACCTGTGTGGCTTAGGTTCACTAAACCACACAGGTACATTTTGTGATCTCATAATCTAATATTCAGTAATTCCCTTTTTCTTTTGTGGATAAGTCACGACTGCAAAGAAGGGTGGATATAATTGGATGGGTTTGATGGCTTATTAAAGTCATCCATATACAGTCGAGTTTTCAATTTCCATCTGCATGCTAAATCCCACTGATTTCTCAAAAGAGAACATTTGGAAATATCTAACCTATTTATCTCATCTCTCGTATACAGTACAAATTCTGCTTGTTTTTTATGCTGTTAAAAACATTTTTCATTTTATTTTTGGCACAGCTGACTTTCTTTTTATAGTCAGTAGTCAAATGTGCACTACTAAAACTTCATTCACCGTCCTCTTCAGTAACAAATCCAACTCTGTTGTTTGTGATCTTAAAAACGTTTACTTATGAGTTAAATGCTGAACCTTAGTTGAGAAAGAACTGTCAAGTTAGGAAATTAATTTTCTTTTTTTATCCACGTTTCAAGCACTTGTTATAAAGTTAAAATGTACTGAGTTGGCTTTCTATGTCAAACTCTGAATAAAAGCCAATTAGTAAGTGATGGAGAGGAAATACAAAAGCTGAAGCCACTGGTGTGGATCATTAGATATCCACAAGACAGCTGTGTTTCCATCCCTTCAGCATTGGTAATAGGCCAATTTGTGGGCATATATGTGCATATCTACTCATATGCTGGCTACTTAACATACCAACGGTGTGTTTTATCGTATGGCTGAATGCAGTACTAGGGATGTGACTAATGGACCTGAGCTGCTGCAAGCATCCACGTACAAATGGCAACCGTTACCATGTTTAGAAAACTAGATATATTAAACCTGTGCCATCCGATGTCACTTTTAGAGCTTTCTCCAAAACACACACACACACAGCTCCTTCATATTCCTTTGGTGTCCGTCTTTACCATTGTCAGCTAAATAGATCACACTGCAAGGCTTCAATCTCCTTCAAATCAGTCACAGTGATGATTCTGTGAAAAAAAGGGGGGAGATAAAAAGCCGACCGGAGCCTGTCAGGGCTATGAGAGCAGAGGACATCAATGCCTCACTTAGACAGCCAGTCTGAAGGGGCCGGTTCCCCAGATGAAGAGGACAAGACGGAGTTCACCTGCATTCAATACAAAGTTTTGCCACCGCCTTTGGGAGAAGAGATGCGACGGAGCATAGCAGGCTGCAATCCCTGATGTAAATGTCATCAGGATCAAAATCAATTTCATGATTCATTCAAGAGGCCAGAACTTTAAAACGTACAAAGTTACCTGTTATTAATTTTTTTTAAATTAACAACAGCGTCATCTTCCCGCCTCTGCTCGCGTTCATGGAGTAAGGACTCGACGATTTTCTGCACACATGCAAACAATTCAAAAGTTTGGCTGATTGATTTTTTTTCCTCCTGTGGCATTGTTGCTTCTCATTTCCAACACAGCATGAAAGGCACTGAAATAAAAACATCTTAGCAGCAAATCGGCCTCACCATGGCAACAGTATTGATCACCTCTCCTGGGTCCTCAGAAAAATCTATCCCTCATGTCAATTTCCCAGCACTAACAGTTCAGCAGCTACTCACGTCTTGAATAGACAGGCATGATATTTAGAATCTAGTAATAAAACCTACAATCATTATTTAGCTTCCCTGATGATTCATTTATCGCAGGAGTGAGATACAAAATGACCTGATGATTTTCACTGAGAACAATGCGGGGAATCGGTTGTCACTATTCACAGTCTTGAAGCATAAAGATTACACTAGGATTTCTTGATTATGGAGCTCAACCAATAATGAGGTCTAATTGAAATTGACTAACGCTTTGTAGAGAGTCCGTCTGACTGAGGTCTGGTCTTTTTGATATGAATCCCCCCCCCCCCCCCCCCCCCATTTGCTGGTTTAATTACATCTGAATGGGGGTTTCTCAGGCATTTGATGTTTTTCACAAGACTCACTGAGTAGTATATAGATTTTATTTCAAAGCAGCCTCAGAAACTTAAAGTTACTGCCACCTACCAAACAAACACAGTGTGACTAATGCAAGTAAGTGGGTATGTATTGATTATATTGTATCGTGTGGCCTCAAATTTAATTTGTTATCCATAATACCATTGCTTCTGGTTCCACTGAAAACATAAGTGTGCTCAGAGGCAAAAAAGTTTAAAGGAGGACTGAATCTAACTTCTCAAGGTATTTGGATTTAAGTGCGCCGAAGAAATATGCCTTTTTTTTTCAGCACTTTGAGGAAATGAGAACAAATGCAAAGTGATGGATGGGTCTGCATGACAACTGCTGTCAATCCACAAGCTTGATTACAACACCTGAGCTTCAGCAACACCATGCCTACACTCTGACAGCTTGACACTTGCAGACGTGTTGGTACACCTGGTGTGAGGAGGAGAGAATAAAGAGAATTAGGGACTAATCTGGCTTCCCTTTAAACCCTCTCAGTTTCACAAATGCATAGGTTTTCATGTTACAGAGCTTGCACGAAACTGAGGAACTCTTGCAACCCTCGCGCCGTGCAACAAAATAACAAGTGCAGTTATGCTTCAAAGCGTAACTGCAGGGTTTTGAAATCTTGTAATAATAAAAATTTAATTTATTAAGTGAGCCTACAAAGAGAGAACAGGAACTAAAGCTAGGCTGAAGATTGTGGTGTTGTGGTGGGGACGATCAGTCCGGCAAAAGGAACCACAAACCCTGGATATAAAAAAATGAGTATATATATATATATATATATATGTATACAAATGTGTGGCATGTGTAAGTGTCTGTAGAGTAGAAAGGGAAGACGACTGGGTGGGGGTTAAAAGCTTGTTAAGTACTCTGACGGTCTTACAGATGGAATTAACCAGCTACTTACACAATTTGTCGAACTGAGCTGGAACAAAAACAATGACTGACAAGACTCTGAGTTACAATCTGCAACCAAAAATCATTAGCACCAACACTGCATGCAGCTCCTCCCCAGTTTAAACGCCACTTTAAACTTGCACAGGAAAAACTGTACAGAATTATGCAAAAGCATGCACATGTTTTTTCGAGTAATTAAATACTTTGCTATGTAGATGTGTTTTAAATAATTAATCTTTCTGTACTGGTGCCTTGCTGCATTTCCCATTTCACTGCAGCACCAGCAGTAGGCCAACATCATCAGTTGACTCTCAGCCAACAGAAATAGAGACGTTTTCCTATATGCTCAAGCTATGCCATTAGGAAATTAGTCTTGTGAATTCCTTTCATTTACTTGCAGCCATCAAGCTCAATCAGGCTGCAAAGCGATGGAAACAAGCTTATTTTGCAGAAGGGAAGCCACCCCCTTCCCCCGTAGGTAAAAGCTAAAGGAAACTCAAGCATAACTCAATGCTTTCAGGTTCAAAACAATTCATAAAACCGCCTGCAGTCTGACGTACAAGAGGTTCATATAATCATGTGCAATCATATGAAACAGGCCTTTTATTCTCAGGAGGGGGTTGTTGAGTTTGGGTGTGATTGTGTCAGGCTGTCAGTGCCCACTCATCCAGACTCCGGAGTGAGACTGGAACAGACGGGAGCTGTTCTTTCAGCACCACCGGGGACAAGCAACAGCACTCTCAGCTGTCTCATCCACACAGTCTAGTGGATTGAAAAACCACCCAAACTCACTTCACCTTCCTTTTGTGCCCCATGTTTTAAGATGGAGAGAGGCATCAGTGAGAACACATCGAATCCAATACCACCATCTGAAAATAGATTCTTGCTCATGATGGATTCTCTCTCTCTTTTTTTGTTGGTGTCCTTTCTCAGACACAGTTTTCAGCTGTTTCACTTTTGCTGTCCTTTCAAGCTGCTTTTGAGCGACAAAAAAAGTGTGTTTACCCCTCTCTAAAGCGCATTATTACCTCCAAATTCAACAAACTTCTGCTGCAATAGTGGGAAAAAATGCGATTATCTTAAAGCCACAAAACTAGTGCACACGCTCAGACTTGCCTGGAAGAGGCGTAGGATGTTGGCAACCATAATCGATACTGAACTCGCCGAGGCTCCGATGACTCCCACCACTTTTTCAGGCTTGACAAACACCGGTGGGTCCCCGTTAGTGCACCGCACGTCGGAGGTGTCCTTCGTGATCAGCGCTTGCACGAAAGTTAACGATTGCTCCAGCGCATAAGTATCCCTCGAACAAGTGTCCAGCACCCGTGCGCCTAAGGTGATGTTGGGTAAGAGTTGCTCGTCCTGGTTAATTTGGTCCAAAGCGTACATCATGGCCTCAAGCCGCTGGATGCCGTTCTCTTTTTTGAGGTCCCCGCACGGCGCACCATCGATTCCTCTGGCATGCACCGGGAAGAGTCCGCCGAGGGTCAGGTGTCCCTCAGTCCGTATCGAATGGGGTGCATAAGTCTCCTGAGGCAGCGCGAAATCTATCACAGTCCTCATAAGCCAAAACACCCTCCATATAAAGCTCAGCTTCACGCGTACACCGGGACAAGCCATGATCAACTTTTAGGAAGGAAGAAGCCTGCGATCCGACGATGATGAGACCAGAAGAGGCTAAGAAGTTTGCTAAAACGAACCCATTCTTGTCACCAGGGAGGAGATTCAACAAGCTGGGCTGAGGAACCAAGGGGCAGCAGAAGACTCAGGCGAACTGCGCCCATCGTTTTACAGCCAGGAGTGAGCGGTTAAGCTTGTTGAATAGTGAAGCCCCTAACGGAAATTTAGCGCTCTCAGGAAGGGAGGCTACATCCATTAGTTAGAGAGAATATCACTGAAAGGAGACGAAAACCCGCAGCAAATTATCTGGCTTAATTTTGTCCATTTATGCTAAATCCAAAGAGCGAATAGAAACATAATGAAACCGCTGCGAGGAACTGGCATATCTTCACAACCCAAAGCCCGGAATTTAAGTATCGTGTAGTAGGAATTATCGCTTTAAATCAATACTTCTTAGGACCGGCAGAAGTGGGTGACATTCTCCTTCCCCAGAACAACTCCACGGGAGCGCAGGAATGGCTCGCTCGGCTGTGGTGTTTGTCTCCCAGGGGTGCATATCATCTCCACAGTCTCCAAAGGAGGGGAGGGAATGACGGAGGGAGGGAATGAGGGGGGGTGGGTTAAAAGAAAAAGGAAAAAAAACGGTTAGTGTGAACGCAAACGTGCGTTCATTAAGCAGTGGACTAAGAAAAACCAGCTAATTAAATCCCCGACTCTTTCTCAGTCTCCGCAACCGGTCGCCTTTATACAAAATGAATGAGTCACAGCGAGGGATTCACTGTGTGCGCCGAGTTTTCAGCCCCCTTTCGACGCGAGACGTCATTCAGCTGGCAGCAAAAAAGAAAAAGGAAAAGGAGAAAAAAGATTAGCATCACTTTGTGGAAAGGTTTCCAGGAAGTTAGCGCTCGCTATCTTCAGACAGAAGAGAAGGTAAACAAGGCAAACAAATGCACTTACAGACTTGAATAATAAGACAATTGTTCCTCTGAGTGCCTTTCAGTGGCTGCATCTCAGCATTATAATCTCTGTCTCCCTACTTCCTCTTCCTCCGTTATCCCCCTGAAACACACACACACACACACACACACACACACACACACACACACACACACACACACACACACACACACACACACACACATAGACACAAAAGTGTTTTTTCCCCCCCTCTTTTCTTTTGATGTTGACGGTGGCAGGCATGGAACAGAGATCTGTGGCATTATGAAAACACAGAAGAGCTGCAGGTATGAAGGGCTTCACCCGCCGACTAAAAAGTGGCTTTCCTGAAATAGTTTTGGATTCATTACTGATGCACCTTTAAAACGGAGCAGAGAGGGAGGTATGGGAGGGAGAGAGAGCATAGCAGACACGTTTGGAGGGGTCCAGGCTGGTCTCCAAGGCAACCCTTCTTCAGAAGACTCCTGATTCATCCTGTGCAACCCTCCTGCCCCCACAAATACACGCACATCACCCCCCGCCCCCTTACCACACACACACATCATCAACATCATCCTGGATAAACATACTGGTCCACAGACTGGTGAAAATTGCCCACACCTTTAGGAGAACGGAGGCCTCACATCTTCCTAACAAAACTCTATCATCACCAAACTATTTAATTGCACAGATGGTACTTTTACAAACAAGAAGATTATGATAATTTGCTTTTGTGGGCATGCATTAGCCAGGGACTCACTTGGCAATTTGAGGCATTAATTAAAAAGGTAGTTTCTGCTTTGCATTCAAAGTAAATCGCACATTCAAAATAACAACAATAATCATTGTAGTCTCTGCTAATGAGTACATGTTCAGTGGGTTACGCGGAGAGAAGGGGAGCGAGAGAAGAGGTGCCCGCTGAGCACTCTGTTAATACATAATTCATGCATAAACCTTCATTTTCAAGTAACCTTAGAAACTGACCACTCGCCAGCCAACACACATGCAGCAACAGCATCCACATTGTTGGTGGAAAAGTAAAGTACAGTGGCACTCTGGGAAACAGGAAACAGGAAGTGGATTACAGGATAAGTCCCTTAAGTTGGTTTATCATTGAATAATAAGCAGCCTCAGAGAGTTGTTTTATCGTGAAAATGATTATGAGGCATGGAATCCCATTTTATGAACGTGTTCATTCCATTAGTTTCTGTTCAATTAAAAGATTAGAAAAGGCGATGTAGTTCTAATTGAAACATGTCCTATTGACATTACAGGCTTGGATGGACAAATTTCTAATTAATTAAGTTGAGATTAATTCGAGCCTAATCCGGCCATGTAGTGTATTTATCTTCATTAGCCACGCTGAGTACATGAATATCTTTCAACAGGCAACTCGTGCATGTCCAATGTAGTTTTGGGTGTACATACTGTACACTGGGGCCAAAATTCATGAGATGCACTAAAAATACATTTAAGGAAACTGTGTGGGAACTGCAGGGAACAGACTGCTGGGGAGAGAAACCAGGGATGTGAGAGGGGAGGGAGGCAGATGGCCACCTCCACAGTGAGCACACTGAGACAGACAGGAAGGCAGGACTGGAAAAATGCAGCAACAGCCTTTACAAATGACACCCGGAGAGACTGGTGTCGCAACGCACGACACTAATTCCCCAGCTCGGACTCGGAAAGGTTACTTTTGAAAAATGGGGCCCTCACCGTGATTTAATTCACTGACTAACCCCAGGAAGAGGGGCCTTTTCCCCGGGGAGGCTGTGTGATTTAGACTGAGATTACACTTTGGTTTGGATCCTTTCTTTCTCTCCCCTTCCTCGCTTTTATACAGACAAAGAGTCACGTGTCTGCGCACTCAAACAAATTCCATTTCACTTTCATCATGGGATGAAGTAGGAAGCAACAAGAAAGAGGAATGAGAGGTTTATGTTTAATACACAGCTGACCAAAAAACCAAATAGAGTCATAGTTTTCACATGGCAGGGGCGCACAATATTTAACAGGCATCCTGCCAGATAAATTATGGTCTCCTTTGAAAAAGCCAGAGCTTTTGTTTCAAGCATTCAATAACTTGTCTGCTCGATATGGTCTTTTTCAAGTCAATTACAGGGGCTGGCACTGTGTGCTCCTCTAAAGAACGACGAATCCAAGAACAATAAAAAGTCAACATCCAGGACAAGAGGCAATAAGGTTTCTTTTTGGGCAGACACTAGGCACAATGGCTCTGTCTGTCAAATTAATTAACCTGGAAACCTGTTTAATTCCCAGACTCGAATGAAAGGGCGACGGTATCCACAGGAAAGAAATAACTCCAGAGCAGGAGGTAATTGCACGTCGAGGTGATTTGTTCGAAAGCACACAGGCCACCAGCCTGTTTGGAGTCATGCATATTCTGCGAGGGGTGAGGTGTTAATGTTAGATCAATGTAGGAACATTGTTAGATTAGCAACATGAAGGTCACTGAGCTGCTGGGCCCCCTTGTCTCATTTTGTACCATCTGCTTTGGAATAATAAAATCAGGGCTATCCAAGCTTTTCTGTACCACTGTAACCAGAAATAGTGCCTGTAAGGAGACAAAAAAAAGCATGTTGTAATTCTACAGGCGTGCTGCACGAGAAGACAAATTCTTACCTCTTCTGCTGTTTATGCCAAAGACAAAGCAGGTGCAGTGCAGCTAGGACAATAGACTCTCCACACTCTCAATTACGATTGTAATCCATCTGTCATACCCTCTCCCTTCTAATTATGTCTCTGTAAAGCTGCTGCTGTGAGCTCAGTACCCATTCACACTCTGAAATGTGAAAGATAGACAGATAATGCACAAGTGACCACTGGAATACATAACTGCAGTGGGCAGCTTGGTGACAGCTGGTTTTCTCCTGTTTGAGTTTGCTTACATTATAAGTGCACATTGGCAAAAATATAAAGTGAGAAAATGGAAACCCAGTATAATATTAATGTAAACTATAGCTGTTTTTCTTATATAAGACAAGTGTCTACTCCTTATTGTGAGCCAGCATGGTTGTGATAATGACTATAGGTGTTATATGTGACAATAATGAATCCAAAGGTGCTGACCTTCCACCCACAGAGGCCAGGAATTTTCCAGAGACCCTATTAGTGGGTAACTGGGCCTTTGTTTTGATGGCTAACGTCATGCTCCACTGGACTCACATGGTAAGTGGGTGCAGCTGTGTTAGTTAGCCAGGAGGACTTTAGCCACAAATGTGATTGTGATAACAAATGCCTATTGCCGTACGTCCGTTAATTAGCCAATGCTTTGAGCAACTCTGTGACATTTTTCTTTTTTTTTCATCTCAAGTGTTTTTATGTGGCCTTGTGAAAGAGGAGATTTTATCCTCAGTCTCGGTCAGTGAGTCATTACAGCCCCTCTTCATCTGTGTTTCTGTTTTATGGGGATGATACGACAGGCCTGTGAAAGAATATAAAAAGCTACAGCCGGCATTTGTTTAGCTCATCTTACCAAAGGATAAAGGATAAAATTTAGGCTGGGTTAGTCCAAAAATAACCAAACCCCCCAACAAACAAAAAGCCTATAGGGCAAAGACACAAACGGGTTAAAATAAAGTCAGTGTAAACATGATATAGCCAGGCTTAAAGTCAAAATCTAGTTTGTTTTCCTATAGTTGCTACTCAGACTACACAGCTTGTAACACTAAAGACAATAGCAAGCTCCAGGTATCGACTGTACAGCTTGCAGGATTTTAGATGATGTATACTTATTGGCGATGGAAATACAGCGCACTTGATGAGGAGTTGACAGAGAGGTTTCGATTCCGTAGAAGCGATTTATTTAAACCTGCTGAGAAGCTGTTGCAATTCTTGCTGGACACAATCCAAAGATTGGTTTGTACCACTGATCGGTTTTCCCATCAACCAAATCAGTGAAAGCAGGTGAAGCTTTCCAAAAACCATCAACGGTTATACCGCTATGTACTGACCTTTTCAGTGGAGAATCGTATCAAGTTTGATTAATTTTGTGCTTTTCTTTGTGTTGCTGAGGTCTTTCCACTTTTACCTTACACTTTCTTCTCAAAGCGGGGCGCCTGACTCACTACACTCCAAGTTGAGTGCTTTTTCTGGTTAAGCTATCAAACTAGTACTGCTAGACTGTCAGTGTGTTCTTGTGCTGACTATAGCTGTTTTCTTCTTTCAATGTCAGTGAAAATGCCTTTTCTACTTCTATTATCAACAGTTACTGCAAATCAGAAGTGAAAAATCAGCAAGAGAACAACAGGCTGTTATTTATGCACCCTAGCAACTAATACTGCAAGGCAACCACGGTAGTCACATGGGTATTCACATGAATGCATCGCTAAGATCTGGCACAATTAAGACTGGGTTTTCGCTTTGTTGCTGCAAACAAATGATGCGGACAGCGTGCGTTCTAAAGACTAGTGTTGATAATAAAGTCAGGACGATGCTTAGTAAAGTCTTGTTGTTGCTGTATAGTTGCTGGGCAACCACATTGATGAAAATGAAACTCTTTAAATTTGGTTTAATATCACAGAGACATCATGGTAAGAACATCTGGATTTTAGATTTATCATAGTGCAGCTATTTCTTTAATGCATTTGCCTAAGGTTACAGATGAAGAATTAGTTTGTCACTTGTGAGTTTTTATTAATCCAAAGACTAAAAGAAACACAGTAAAACAACATTTAGGTCCAGTATTTGGGCAATGGCACATTTTATATACCACCACAGTGGATTTCACATCAAACTCTCAAGATATGATTGACTTTCAGCTTTAATTCAAGAAGTTTAACACAAGTACTTCATTAACCGTTTAGGAATTACAGACATTTTATACACAGTCCCTTATTTTCAGAGGTTCAAAGGTTAATGAACAATTGATTATCCAGCATTTTCATTACAAAGTGAGGTCGGTTCCCTTGTCATTTCATGACAAATTAAGCGAATAAAGGTTTTGCAGTCCACTCCAAGCTTTCCAGGCATCAATACAAGTGAAGCGGCCCGTCTTTAGCATCTTTAGGCTGAAAAACGAAAACAGACCTATGAAAAACATTACGTGGCAAAATCAACAAACTAAATTCTTTCAGAATTCTTTCTTTACTTAAGAAAACAAACCTCTCATCACATTTAGCCATGTTAAGTAAACACATGAGGAGGTCAGATGATCATTATCAAGGTCTACAATTAAGCGATTCTTTCATGAAAAGGGTTTACACTAAGGTGCAAACAACTGGTTATGCTCAAAAAAATCTAAAAGAGTCTGTACAGTTCTGAAAAGAATATATAGAGAAAACCAAGATTTACCTGTACCAGAATGATGGGAAGAGAAAAATATGGAGAAGGAGAGAAACAGATGATGCACAGTATGCCACATCATCTGTCAAACACGGTAGAGGTAATGTTATGGCATGGGTGTGTATGACTGCAAATGCAAGCAGTTCGCAGGTGTTTATTGATGATGTGACTGCTCAGAGAAGCAGCAGAATCAGAACTCTGAAGTGTGCAGGGCAAGAATCCCTGCTCAGATTCAGGTAAATGCTGCAAAACTGGATGGATAGATGGATAATGACTCAAAGCAAACTGCAAAAGCAAACAAAGAGTTTTTCAAGGCATAGAAATAGGATATTCCTCAATGGCCAAGTCATTCCTCTGAACACAACCCAAATGAACATGCTTTTTAATAACTGAAGACAAAACTGAATCCAGAGAGACCCACAAACAAGCAGCAGCTGACAGTGGCTACAGTAAAGGCTTAGCACAGCACTGCAGAATATTTTCATCCAAGTATGAAAAACAATGCTTAAATTGAAAATTATGTTAATATGTCCAATTACTTCTGAGCCTCAGAAAAAGTGATGGCTGTAATTGCTAAACAGTTAATGTCGTTTTTAAATTAATTAGTGTTTAATTTAATTAATTAAAGCTTAAAGTCTCACTTCAATTGCATCTTTATTCGATGATTTGTGCGAAAATCGTGTAATTCTCCAAATACTTTGTAACTCTGACTGGAATAAGGACGCTCATGCACAGAATGGTGATCTGAACATTTAAAACCCTCCAGCTACAAACACTCAGTTTGTTCTTTTTGTGATATCCCAGCATGAGAAGGCAGAGGATCTCACAAAGAGCGCTTACCTGGAGAGAAAACAGACACTTGCGAACATGGCTGAAGAAAAGACGCCACAAGCTGATAGATATTCTGAAAGTTTTTGGATTTTCCAGAAACAGAAGGGGCTTTAGCTAACAGCCTCCCACAAGAATACCACAGCCACATCTGTCCACTCTAAAACACTTTTGAGCACAATTATACGACAATCACTGTTTGTGAGTATGTGTGCTCACAAACAGTGTTTACGAGCTGTGTGATTTTATCGTATCCGGTCGTTAAGTGATGACGTGACGAATCCTACTTCCGGGCCTAAAGTAGTCTGCATTTAATATGGCTTTTGTGTTGTTAACATGTTTAATGTTGTCAAAGGAGCTTGCAAAGAAAAGCGTCTGGACTTCTTTAAGTTACTTGAAGACGTTTCACCTCTCATCCGAGAAGCTTCTTCAGTTCTAAGGTCAAATGGTGGAGAGTCCCAGATATAAACCTAGTGGGAGTATCCCCCCACAGAGGGACAAAAGGACCCCCTGATGATCCTCTAATCACCTGAGCCAAGGTGTGAAACTGGGTGTGGGTCCCAATCAGCCAGAGTTTTGGGTGAGTTCATTGTGAAACCTGGCCCCACCTTATCATGCGAATTCCTGAGATCAGATGGCCCAGGATGTGAGTGGGCGTTAAGGTGTCTGGGAAGGGATCTCAAAACTGGATTATAGATGGCAGAGAGTTGGTGTCGTAAACCCCCGCCTCTGTTCAAAGATGGTCGCTCACAGTGGACATAGATGGCTTCTTTCACTCCTCTTTCAAACCATCTGTCCTCTCTGTCCAAAATGTGAACATTGGCATCCTCGAAAGAGTGTCCTTTATCCTTAAGATGCAGATGGACTGCTGAGTCTTGTCCTGTGGAGGTGGCTCTTCTGTGTTGTGCCATGCGCTTGTGAAGTGGCTGTTTGGTCTGTTTGGGCCCAGCCCAGACCTCTACATTGGAGAGATCACTGTTGACCTCCCTCGGCTTTTATTACCGCTAATCATTTATTTAAGCTCAGTTTTAAAACCTTAGGATGTAACTACAGCCCAGCCCATGCAGCAGTATATGAATGACTAACCTCGTATTGTTGATGGATTATCTCAGTTGTTCTCCTGGCTGAAGTTTGGTCCTTTTACAGCATCCTGCCATGCGATTGCATTTGTTCCTGACCACCGAGAACACTCACGTTAACTTTTATCGAGTGGAAACATTTTTAGCTTGTTTATATTATGCTAACATACCTGTGTCGCTACCGGTCACGTAGCACATCATTATATACCAGCTAGCCAAACTTCAGTAACCCTACAAACGTCACTGCTGTTTAGTTTTCTGTCTTCATTTATGTTGGAAGTGATAACAGAGCTGTACGTTTTAATTTGTTTCCAAAACCCCGCAGTCAGGACATGCTATATTGCATTTAGATAGAAGCTAGCGAGCTAACTTCCTGCTAACTTCTAACTCCGTTAAATGTCATAAATTCCGTTTTCATGGATGCCTGGATGTTAAACTCAATTGTTACACCTGGTAGAGCAGAACGCTGATCATTTTATTAAAGATGAAAGACTTTAGACAGTTTTTCAACTCTCAGTAATGCCACAGTGATCGTTTGATATATGGACCTGCAGTGGAGTTTAGGTCCAGACACAGCTAGTGACGTCAGACTTAACGACCGGATTGCTTAATCTACTCGATATAAGTACCAGAGATAAAAAAAACAAAAAACCCCAAGGCTTAAGGTCTGTGGTAAAATATCTCCAGTTTCAGACTGCACTCGATTAATATCAGGATTTTTTGCTGTATGATTGTTCAAAGGAACACAAAATGATGGGTATGAGAAAAAGCTTTAATTTAGTTTTCAGAATTAAGCATCAATGTTTAACATTGATCTTCTCCCCTCACTCCCAGCAAGAAAGCAATTAAGTGTAAGATGTTGAGTTATTCCTTTAATGAGGGTCTATATAACGATTACCTCCCTAATATCTGTGAATGAACATATTATCAGCCCTTTTAGCGAATAACCCCGAGTCGGCTGGTGAGTAACTGAAAACTAATAACTGCTGATAAATTCTAATTAGAAAAATGTCAATATTTTCCTGCCCCTCTCACTTAAACGGTGACTCACACCAGATCACTTTACATATTGATCACCTTACCATTACTCACAGTTGTTCCTTTATAACAACTGTGAAGAGCGCTGGAAAAAAAAAGAAGAGATAAAACATACAGTGATAAAAATCGGGACATTTTCTCAAAACAATGTGAAGCTGAACTGTTTTGATCTACGATTACCATTTTTATTCAAAAATGGCTTGTTCTTGTTTTGAATTGATTTCTGTCCCCAAGGTAAATGTCCAGCAGTACAAGGCATTTTGCAAAGTGCAGACTGTGGCTCCATATAAATTGTAGCACTGCACTTGTGATGTGACACAAAGGAGACCTCTGCTTCCAATCTCGACACCTACAAGCCCTCTCTCTCTCCCTTCTCCTCTTTCGGCTCAGAAGTGCACAAGTGTTAAACAGCAGTGCTTCTAAATGGGCCAAATATTCCAGATTAAAACTATCTTCGTGTTAATAAAGATGACAATACTGAGACACTGCACATATTGCACTGCAGATGGATATCATACCCTCATCAACCCTTTCACTTTGGCAGGCACGCATGCTAATTTGTTATTCTTTTAAATTTATGTTTTGGCATCTGGTCACTGTAGCGAGTTAGCATTTGACATATTTGCAATGCACAAGTCTGATGCTGAATTATGTAATTTTTTAATGCTTACTGTAATATTCCCCAAATGAGCTCAATGTTCCATTTTTCAGACAAACTTTATATTTTAAAAACTGTTGTTGTCATTAAAACCGTGTGAGTGGATTATATACCCGTGCTTCTTGAATTAACTGCAGTGCTGTTTGTGTTGCAAAAAACATATTTCCTTCATCTTACACAGCTCATTACCATATGGAGCTGCTAGCAAGGACTGCGGTGGAGGGCAGGCCTACTTATTTCAGATAAGTGCCCCTGCAGTCTTTACCGCAATTGGAAGCGCATACACAAAAGGTACACACACGCACGCACACACGCGCACACACATTTTCAACAAGAGTTTGCAAGAGTGCTCGCTATTGTGCTATTCATCATGCACATGAATTAATCTCGCTCACTCATTAGGTGGAAATTAACAGTGTAACAAATTACTGCATGTGGATATCACATAAGGTGGAACTATAAATCACTGCCTATATGTATAAAAGCCACGTGTTTCAGTCGACACTAATGGTTGCTGCCTCATACACTTTTTGTCGCCTCCTTTTAGTTGGAGACTGTACACAATTAAAAGAAGTTCCAGTTAAACCATTCCCCATTTTGACCATGTGCAAGCCTGAGGAGTGTGCAGCCTGACCGTAATCCCCTGAGTTTATCTGTTCAGTGAGCTCAGTGCTTCACGGTCCCAAGTATTCCTCCTGTCTCTCAGGCTCGCTCTGTCCCCCATGGCCCAGTGGTCCCATTGGAGCACTGCGGCTGGAACTTTGGGTCACAAAAGCTGCGTTATCCCAAGGGCAGTTCTACTGTTGGCACACTGGGTGCTTTTTTTTGTAGCCATCACAGCTGATGTCTCACATGAGAGGAAAAGTGGTGGAGAGATGCATATATTTACACAAAGCTACGCACTGGTGACATTATGGAGATAAGAGGAGTCACGGTCAAGTCACGGTCCCTATGTGGAGGTGACTGCTGTGCTCGAACATAGAGAAAGTATCAGCAAGCACAGTGTTTACAGAGTTTGGAAGGAGGAATAATTGTGTATTGTAGCATTTAATGGGTGCCCGACAGTGTCAAGTGAAAGCGAGTCCTGTCGGCACAGGGCACAGCACAATACCGACAGAGCAGAATGGGACTTCTTATGGTTGCTCGGGGATTGAATAAAGCCCAGTTCATTTGCTGCATATCACGTTTTGTTACATGGTTTCCGACAATTCCTCATATTTCATCCGTGCAGCTGGCAAAGGGCGTTTTATATCCTTCCTATTTCCCCCACCTTTCAGCTCGTTTTAAGCTCCTACATGTCATGGTGGTGCTTTTTCTCCTTTTGGAATTTCTCCCTTCTTGCTTTCAAGCTGAAAATCAAATCTATAAATCAAAAGCAATGGGAGAAAGACATCAGGACTGAAGGGCATTTAAATCCTTTCAGAGTTCCCAAAGCTTCAGAGAGTGAAATAAACAGGAAATTAAAATGAAGCTGGAAATGGTAGAAAACCCTCTTTTTAGGAGATTGAAACCAGGTGCATTTCTCTGGTATATATTAAGTACTGTTGGGAATGAAGCCTCCCAACCCTTATTAAATTCATTACAAAAAGAAATGATTAAATTCTCGGAGAAATGCCAGACGCGTCAAAAAATTATAACTGATGCTTTTTGCTGAAAAAGATTTGAGGAGGTCACGAAAAACGCTGTCACGCTTAATGTGCAAAAAAGCTGCCAGTTTCAAAGTTCTCTTAAATTACATCATGTCAGTTATCAGGTTGAACATAGCCTATAACCATGTCGGCTCACCTGGCTGTGTGTTTTATTGAAATATTGCTGCAGAACAAAGTTGTTGGCTGACCTTCAGAGTAAACTTCATTTGCATAAAAGTTTGTGATTAGACAAGGTGCAGCCACCACTGCAAAAACAAATTTGTTCACACTTGACAAGCACTGGCTGTGTTCATGACTGAAAGAGCAGGTGACCATAATTTACCACCCGTTGGCCAAACTTGTGCCAACAGGTGTCCACAGTCAAGCCTGTCAAGATCTGTGGCACTATGAACAGCAGTGCTTTGAGTTAAATGCTAGAGTAGATAAGGATTACATGTTTACTATGTTAGCTTAGCGGGTTAGCATGCGAGCATTTGCTACACACCACACAATCAATAATGAGATAAGAATGGACCTGACATTTTGGCATAAACATAAGCAGTGTTGGTCAAGTTACTTGAAAAAAGTAATCAGTAACTAATTACTGATTACTTCCCCCCAAAAGTAATCCCGTTACTTTACTGATTACTTATTTTCAAAAGTAATTAATTACTTAGTTACTTAGTTACTTTTTAAAAACACGATTTACAACCTGAATAGGTGATAAAGTGATAGATCTTTCAGCCCAATTCTACTTTTTCTACATAATCCATCATACAAAATGTAATCAAATGGGAAAAGTCCCTTTTTAAAACTTGTTTTATCAGTTTTAATCTTTTAACTTTATGCATCAAGCAAAAATTTTATTATATGCAACATTCTCTGACTGGAAGAAATCTGTTTAATATTTAAACCTATTTTCTGCACATTCCAACACATAAAATATTTTTTGTGTTTACACTCACTCTTTCAAATAGATGCAAGTAAAACACAGCAGAAAATAAATAAAGTCAAATACTCAGCGGTCCTGTTGCTCTATTTTCACCTGTAAAGCAAGAGTTGGGTAGGTGGAGGTTTATCCTGGTGCAGGTGTGCTGCAGCGGTCAGTGGAAGAATCCGCGAGTTTCTCTGTGAATTTCCCATTACGTCGTAGCGCACTCGGTGCTTGCTTGGAAGTTTAGGGTTTTTTTTTCGCTGTAAAAAGAAGTTTTCTTCAAAAGAATGTTTTTGTCACTTTTTATGGAATCAAACTCAAAGTAAGGTCAGTACTTCCACGCTTTAAACGCTGCATGCTCATACTCTCTCCCGCACTCGATATATTATCCATTGTTGGTCTGCACACAGCTGTTTTCACGAACGTCGCACTTGCTTATGTCACTGCCATGAGACATTCTCGCAAAAAAAATCACGGTTTTAGTAACGCAGTAACGCAGCGTTCCTACGGGAAAGTAACGGTAATCTAATTACCGTTTTCGCAATAGTAATCCCTTACTTTACTCGTTACTTGAAAAAAGTAATCGGATTACACCATCTCTGAACATAAGCACAGAAAATGCAGCACCGTGGTGCAGTGGTTAGCACTGTCAGCAAATAGGTCCTGGGTTTGAATCTACTAGCTGGCTGAGGCTCTTCTCTAGGGACTTGACATGCTCTCCTAACAACTGTGTGAATTCTCTCCAGGCACTCCAGCTTCTTACCACAGACCACAGAAGCAGTGTGTTAGGTTAGCGGGTGATTCTAAATTGGCCGGGAGTGCAAATAGTTGTCCGTCTCTTTGTGTTAGACCTGCGACAGACTGGCAATCTGTCCAGGCTGTACCCCACCTCCTGACCTATGGCAGTTGGAATAGACTCTGGCACCTACCCTAACCCTGAAATAGATCAGCAGAATAAAATAAATGGATGGAAAACCACTGGAAATTTCACTTGACATTAAAGGTTTCTGCCAATATTTTACAAGCCCAGTGTCCACCTGGCCTGTAGGTTAATCCCCCACTGGGCATCCACATCCACTAAACAAAAATAAAATAACAAATAAAAACAACTAAAAAAAAACTTAACATGAGGAATAAAGCGATTACAGATTAAGCTAGGCTAGATTGTTTTTTCTGAATCATATTTGAGTCCATCTAACTGATGGTGACACTTCTATAGGCACTCTAATGATCAGATAACTATGAGACAACTATTAGCACAAAAGTCGACATCATAGTGATGCTACAGGAAAAGAAAATTGTCATATTCACTCAAGTTCAACCATTGGGGAACGTAAATATTTGGGCATAAGTTCCTAACAATTCAGATTAAAGATGTTGCGGTATTTCAGGCCTACTGGAATGAATAATACTGAATACTGCATACTAGGATCCCTAGAGCCATATGGCCATGAATAAAATGTGCAGTTTAAAAATGTATCCAAGGAAGCCTTAACAGCCCAATTAAGAGAAATATAATTCTGCTTTTCCTCCAGAAAGGATATTAGATGGTATACACTCAGACATTTAGTAGAAACTGAGAATGACATAGTCAACATGACTCTAACTCCCGCTTCTGTGGAGACGAATCACAAGCAAACATGATGACTCATGTAATTCCTGACAGCCTCTTTGCTGAATTTTAATTAAAGCTAAGCCTAATACCTACACACACGTCACACACGCTGTGATCACCTAAGTAACACTATTGATTAACATCCTTAAAATCTTTTCAGAAAATCGGTGTTATCGAACATTCATTTCAGGCAACTTTTCTCAATCAAAGAAAGGCCAGCAGTCCAGCTCTGCTCAAATACAAACAGATTTACTGCTCGCGGTGCATAGATCAATATTTTTTCTTCATTGTCTTGAGTTGACGTGTGAATGAGAAATCCAAAACTCAAACATAATCACATCAAAATGACTGCTGAAATGAAAAACGATACCTCTAGTTCTTTCTTTCATAGACTCCCATACAATAAATTGAACACCATCAAACCAACGTTATAAATCATGGCACTCGGAGGTAAAGGCAGGAATGAAAGGCACGCTTTCCTTTTAAGTGGAGGCTTACGATTGAACCTCGGGCACTGGAGTCCATAAATCGCAGCATCAATTATTAACCCAAATCTGTTTTAATGTGCCAAAAGAAACCCCAACGGACAAGCTAATGCAACTAGCAGGAAACGAGGAGAACAGATAAAATGACCAGTGTGGCCAGAGTAGGCCTCTTTTTACGTCAGCACTGATCTAGAGTGCAGGAAGGCATCAAACACAAAACCATCCAGTCAGACTTCGGGGGCCATCAGGAGCCATATTAGCAGCTAACAAATAGAGAATTCCACTCATTTGCAAGCGGAAATATGCTGTTAGATTGAGCCTTAAGGACATAATTGATAAAGGCCTCAGAGACATGGCAGTGCACAAGGGACCGGCAGAGTTGAGCGAAGCCACATCTTCAGCCTTCTCCCTCGATGCTTTTAGAAAGCATGTTGAAGTTTACAAAGTGATACAGGCGATTTGGAAGTGCGTAGAAAGCCAACAGCCAATAATTAGTAGACAACCTCAGCAAGTGCACAGTGCCGCTGCAGGGATGTGTGTATATCACGATCACAGACTGAGACTAAAAGCAAACAAGAAATTCATTCCCTTCAGGGTCAGTGAATTTGTGTGCAGTTCATTTTGCGGTAAATGTTTTTTTTATTAACCTCTTCAAGTTGCTCACATATTATGCAGGAAGGACATTCTTGGCATGAAGGCTGCTCCGAGAGGAATTCAGGTAAACATCATTCATCATCATTCCTTATTAAATTTTGCTTATAAAACCCAATTACCAATAGGAAGGGGCTGGGAGGGGGACGTAGATAAAAGAAAAACAGGTTAGAGAGGGATATTTCAAGTTCGAAAAGAACAAACAAATTGTACAAACTCAATAGTGGAATTTATTTTTTTCCCCTTTCTTACTTCAGGGATACCGTATAAATCAAGTTGAGGCATTGATGCCATTTTCCTTGCTTCCACTATTTATTATTTAATTATTCATCATGTTTTGAGGGGGGAAACGGCATGCTGATATGGGAGCGAGCCCTAATTTTGAAAAGCAGTACTTGCCAGCATTCAGCAGCAACCCAATTCCCTATGCTCTGTGTACATGATGCAAAACCTGTAACTGGTTTTGATTTTCATACATTAAAATACAGCCTGGGGCCAAACTATACCACTAGCCAGTCAGTTGGATGTGGTTGTTCTTACTTATTTAAGAAAAGAGCTTTATTTCCATTCAGTGATCACCGGGGAGGCTCTCCAGGATGCGCTCTGATCTCCTTCTTCATCTGACAGAGGGAGGGAGGGGAGTGTGTGAGATGGACACTGAAGCTGTCTTATTAGTGCTTAACTTTCCTGCTTAGGGCTCCAGATTGACATTATAAAAAAATAGAAAAGTGTTCATGAAGGCTGCACCATAAACAGTGGCAGTGATAAATATCTGCTGTCAGTTGCAACATGACTCACTTGTCTGACTCTTAGCTTTACTGCACACAAAGGAGGCACGAGCAGAGCAACCATACACTGCTGTGAAATCTTTATCAGATTACAGATAATAGATGCACTCTATGAAATAGCTTATATTACCAGAGAGTGAGCTGAAGCGGAACACGGTTCTGCACCAAATAGTGAATAATGACCATAATTTTACAAAATCACAAACAAACATTGATACAGGTAAAAGGCCATACACGACCTCATTACTCTTCCTATGAATGTGTCGTTTTGTGTGGATTTCAGTTGCTTTCTCCTTCCCCTGTGTTCACCACAGTTCTGCCCGTGCACCAGCTAGGGTGAGGTTCATTTTGGAGTTCACTGAAGTGGATGGAGGATACAAGTCTAGTCCACAGCGAGACTGTAGGTGTAATATGGGGTCTGTTTATAATATGGCTAATTTCAGAACAGGAGAGATCAGAATCATAATATCATATTATTATTATTTCTATTGTTAATCGGGATTATTTGACATGACATCAGATGTGGGAAAGAGTGGCTTTGTTTTTTAATTGAGTGGTTTTCCTTGAATTTGTTTTGAAATGAGCAAAATAAATAAACCTGCAAATATAAGCTGACCTAAACCTGCCACAGGAACTTCACATTTTTACAGAACAGGAGGAGAAGCATTAAGAGCGCGTTACTTGCAAACTAGAACAGCATAATAATCATTTTTAACTTTATTATCTTGGAGTAATAATTGTTGGACAGGCAAAATTGTACTAGAAATGAAAATTAGATTCATTGCACAGCCTGCCATTATATCTATACACTTTCTGGAGCAAATCTTCATTAACACAAATATCTAATCAGCTAATCACATCTCAGGGACTCCATGATTTTATTTATGTAGATATGGTCAAGATAACCTGCTGAAGTTCAAACTGAGCATCAGAATGGGGAAGAAAGGTGACTTAAGATTATTTGAACATGGTACGGTTGATGATGTCAAAAGTGTTGACCTGAGTATTTGACTAACTGCTGATCTACTGGGATTTTCCCAAATAACCAACAACTAGGATTTACAGAGAATGGTCCCAGAATTTGGCTTAAACAACACGAAAGCTTGAATCCATTACACCCCCCCAGCAAGAGGCTGGTGGGTGGTTTAATGGTGTGGGGATATTTTTGTGACACACTGTCACAAGCACCAACTGAGCATTTCTAAACACCATAGCCTATCTGAGTTTGTTGCTGGCCACGTCCATTACTTTAGAATCACGGTGTACTGCTTGTAGCAGAATAATGTCCCAAGCTCTAATCAGCTCAAAGTGGTTTCTTGAACATGACAATGAGTTTCCTGTACTCAAATAGCCTCCACGGTCACCAGATCTCAATCCACTAGAGCCTCCTTGGCATGTGGTGGAATGGGAGACTGTCATTATGAATGTGCAGCCAACAAATCTGCAGCAACTGTGTGATGCTATCATATCAATATGGACGAAAATCTCTGACGAATGTTTGTGATTATCTATGCCAATTAAGGCATTTCCGAAGCCAAAAGGGCGTCCGGTGAAGGTGTAACTAACGAAGTGATCACAGTGTTTAGTTAAGGAGATTTGCATTTGTAAATCAAAAAGAAAAATAATATAACTGGAAAAATTTCCTCCCACAGCCTAAAGACATGCAAATGAAATCAGGGGGATTAATGACTCTAAATTACCCATAGATTTAAGTGTGGCTTATTAAATGAGTCAGTGATCACTCTGAAATCTGTCCAGGTTGTTTTTCTTCCTTTACTCCAATGAATGGCATAAAAGACTCCCCAGGCCCTGACTACAGAATGACAAGTTAGAGAAATTGAATTAATTTTGTGTAGTTTCACATCACAGTTCATATATTATGATATATTTACACTTAATTCATATGCAGCTTAAACCACAGTATTTTAATCACTAAAAACAGCCAAGCCCCTTACAGAGCTCCGCTTTGGCAATGCTTACATCTATCTTGTGATGAATTCTTCCTCTCTCACTGCTGCCAGGATGAGTTCTGTTCAATCTAGATCAGTCAATAATGCTGTCTTTTGGGACACAAAGGACAAGAAATTCTTGCTAGCTTCCTAATGTCAATCCGTGGGTTGTTAATCTTCAGGGGTCACTGCAGTCAGTGCTCTAAGGCAATGGTGATAAGGCACTAATATGTTCTTTAGGTCACAATCCACTTTTGTCTGCAGTCTTATTCGTTTGCTGACTACACACGAGTTTGTGGCCATAGGTAAGTGCATCAACATGACAAATGTAACAAAAACGTATTTTCAGTGCAAGATAAACAATCCCTGCAGTTCACAGAACCCACAAATTAAGTTGCAGCAGAGAGTCATAGGTGCCATTTGGGCTGTGCACTAGTAGAAGATTAGATAAGAGCCAGTGCTTTGTGGCTTCTTGTTGAAACATCAGACCTAAACTATCTGGAATTTGTGCTAAATGAATCTGATAAAATTAACTGAGAGGCAGCAAAGGAAAGCCTTGTTTTGCCCTGCAGGTGGGGCTCTCCATAAAGATGTGACATCATGTGAAAATTATGACTAGGCATAACCCTGCAGCTGTCAGCTTTACACAAAACCATTGAGTTCAAGCAAGCATACATGTTTGAAACAGACCCAGAACAAGGAGGGACTCCTGCAGAAATGACTACAGTACACAGTGTGCAATGCTTTCATGCCATAGTAGTGCCATTCATATTTCACATGTATATCATCAGATAATGCTAAAGAGATAAACAAACAAAAAAAAACCAACAACATAAAAATGTTTCCTTTTGAGACACATTCACGTGAAAAAGAAAGCGTTAATGGGATTTGTTAGGTATTTTAGCACTACGGTTAGCATTTACTGGATATTGTTTTATAGTGACATTATACAGGAAAACTCTGTCATTCAATAAGGCCCCTTTGTTTTAGTTATTTTTCTCTTTGACCCAAGAATTGATGTGTGAGAATCACAGGCTGGTACAAGGTTGAAATACCACAGAGATCACTCCCTCAGCTACATTAGTTTCTTAATCTTTTAGACGCCTGTTGAAGGCCAAATGGTTTGTTTCAGATTTCACTAATGTAAGAACTCTTTGTTTTGTGCCTTGAAAATATGTCGCTGAGATAATCACAATTGTAGCTGAACTGATACACTACACAAAGGATGCTTCTTCACCCAAGGGCAGGAAGACGCTGCCTTATCTTGGTCTGTACTGGTTTAAACTGATAAATCTGCTGTCTCATGAATTTTACCCTCTATATAAACTGTTGTACTTGTGAATAAAGTTGAGTCAATTTGGGAAGACAATCTAAAGCAGTCTCTGTTTTCTTGTTCTCCCAAGCTGCTCCCGAGCTCGTACTAACACGCTGAATGGCATGCTTGAATATTACTTGAGAATATATTTGACTGTGTTACAGACTAAGGGACATTCTCTGCTGATAGGTGAAGGTACATTCTCTGCTGATAGACGTCCACGCCTCGGAGGAAGCCGATCCACGGATTAGGCCTTGGAAACCGTTTCCTTCAGGATTCTCTGTAATCTTCGTTTACTTAGTTTACAAAGTTGCATGTGAACAAACCCAGAGTCCTTTGGATATTTGAAACCAAAGCGGAGATGTGTGCCCGTGATGCACAGCGCCACATTTGGCAGAAACCAAGCACAGCATATCAGCACAAAAACTTATACATACAGCCTATCATGCACAGTAGCGGAGTGGTGATGATTTAGGCTGGTTTTAAAGCCACAGGACGTGTGCACCTTGTAGTCATGGAATTGACCATGAACTATATATAACCATATATAGAGAGAATTTTAGAGTCAATTCATCTGCAACAGAACCATGATCCCTAGCACGTCAGCACATCAGGATGGCTGAAAAAGAAAAAAAATCTAATTGTATAGCAATGGTCCAAAGGCCAGACCTTAACCTGACTGAAATACTTTGGCAGGACCTGAAGACAGCTGTGCATAAACCTGCAAACCCTTTAATAAACTAAAGCAACACTGTAAAGGAAAGTGAGCTATAACTAGTCCACAATGATGTGAGAGGTTGATAATGTCATACAGAAAATAACTACTTTACACTTTTGTTGCCAAAAGTAGTTCTAAAAGCTACTGAATAATTAGTATAATTTTTTATGACTTAATAGAGCTCTATTTTTATGACTGTGCATCCAGCCTTTGTTTATTTTATTCAAAAGATGATATTTATATATATATATATATATATATATATATATATATATATATATATATATATATATATATATATATACACAATAATTTTAAATCCTACAATTATTTATTACCTGCATAGTTCCCATTTCTGTATAACTGTATATCTCAGATTTCTGTAAAGTTTTTTTATTTCATATTTATATTTTGTTCATAGCCTGTACATAGCTTGTACTCACTATAGCCTGTACATACTTATAGTTATAGAATATTCATAACATACTTCATACCGTGTACATTATAACATACCATAATAGACCCATTTCTGTAATATATCTATATTATTGCTAATATATATTGTAATATATCTATATCATGGCTAAAGCACTTCTGGATGGATGCAAACTGCATTTCGTTGCCCTGTACCTGTGACATGTGCAATGACAATAAAGTTGAATTCTATTCTATTCTATATTTAGCGTTGCAAAATCTTAACACTAAAACACTATTGGGGGTGCACTGACATAAAAAAAAGAAAGTAATCCACTTGGACTTTGGTTACTTAAACGGTTGGAGTACATGTAGACTCTTGTCTTTGCATTGGCAACCAACAACAGAATATTTGGCACTCTTTGCTCATGGCTGAGAAATTTTAAGAGCAGAAGCAGCTCTAGCGAGGGAATAATGATGGATTGTAAGGCAGCTGCTCTCCATTCGAAGGCGTGCCAATAACTAGCTGCTAATCAGGCTTGATACAGATGTGTTATGTGTTGATACAGAGAAAATACAGGAGAAAGCCTGGACTACAATCAAGGCATTTAAGGCAGTTTCTGGGGGAGAGAAGTGGGTGTTTTTACCTTTTTTTCCACTTTGAAAATGCATGAAATCTAAACAATATATACGCAAAAATAAAATTAAAAACCCCACAACTAATCTGGGCACTTTAACATAGCAGCACAGCTTTGGCTTACATTTATATGAATATGAAATATTAATGATTTTTTATATTGACTAAACTTTTGAGGGGCACATTATAACCCTAACAGAAATAAAGAAACAGTCTCTGAGTTAACAGGCTGCAAAAACATTTTCTGTTTTAAATTACCTGCAAAGTCCAAGAATTTATGACTGACCAAAAAACACTTATAATTCCAGATAGGATGACGTACACTAGAGGACATTTAGCTTCAGACACCTGATGAATTATAAAGTGAGAAACTCATGAAAATGTACAGTATTAATGACTCACTGCTTTTCAGAGAAGCCATCAAGTCTTCTACGGTTCATGACAAAATTACAAGTGGAAATTTACCAAAGACGTGCTGAGAGGCCGCTTCTTTTTCTTGGCTTCAAAGAGGATTATCTGATGCTCTTTGGCAAAATATAAAGTAGCGCTATGATCAATGTGAGTTAATTAAATCTTTGTTTACTTGGGGCCATAAACATGATTAATCTATATTTTGTTTCGGAGAATATCCAGTGAGCTTTTATCCACAGGATACAGCTAAAGTTTCCCTCTGAGTAACCTAGATTGACTACCTCTCATAAATGCCAGACACACTGGGATTGAAGTAGGATTGGCAGCCTTTTAGAATTCCTTCATTTTCATTTCCCTGCACAGCAGCAACATGCAGAGCACATATGCTGCCAAGAAGCCTTTGCAACAACAACGAAATATCTTAAGAATCCTCCAACCTTGATTCAAACACTTCCTCTATTTGAATGCTTCAAGCAGCAAGCATAATAGTCTTATAGCTTTTAAAAAGCTAATGTGGGCATGCTCACCCGTATGCAATAAGCCACTTTGTTTGTTGAAAACTCGCCAAGTGGCAAAAAAGCAGCTGCTATCTCTGCAGTCTCAAGGGGCTAGTTAATTTTAGAAAGATAATCTCCTGCAATATGCTGAGGGATTAAGACGTTAAAAGTCCCAACATGGAAAGACGATAAGACTGTATAGTCATGGACTGTGAGAGTCATCCAGTGTATTTTAGCGAATAGAAAACTATGTTATTGTGCTAATCAGCATGCAGATCAGGAAAAACAAACACCAGTTGTTCAATTACATGTCTGTGTAATTTGCGACTACCCCTCTCTGTCTGTGAGTCACAAATGATGATGACGATGATGGCAGTTCATCTTTGGCTATTACTATTGTCTCCCAAAGCTGAACTGCAGTACTTTCTCAAGAGATTACCTGCAGGAGAGGAATGCTACACTAAAACAGGGGATGCACTCTCTTTGGCTTAATCAATGTCATTTGCATATTTAGAATAAAAACTAATCCTCATCAAAGTGAGGTTCTCCACCTGAGGCCCTTTCTTGTCCTTTCCAAGCAATCCTTCTCTTATTAAATGATCCCTTGACGATATTCACCTTGCCAGAGAGAACAAAGCACACTCACACAGTGTGCAGAGGGAGGGGATACTACAGGGATGTTTGGACTCAGTATGAAAGCATGATGTGATGCAGAGAATAAAGACCTGGGGTATGCTGAGATGAATGCTAGAGAGAGTAGTGCAGCCGCGCTACAATGCTGTTTGGGTTTGGAAGTCAACCAAACAGTAAGTTCCAGGTGAATAACAATGTCTAGATTTGCAGGAATCAGGTTCAAAGACTGTGGGACTACAGCTAGCACAGCCAGGCCACCCACTTGCGTCTTGGGATGTGGCCAAGGTTTTTTTTTTTTCTTTTCTCCTTTCTTCAGAGCACAGCCAGGGGTGACATTCAGGCTTCCCCTGCTGCTTCTCAGCTGTGCTTGTAGGAAACGCGTCACACACAGGGCACAAATATGCAAGTAAATACACCTGAAGCAAACCTACGGATAGGAGAGCCATTTCTCCATCAGAGGGATTTGTGTCACAGTAGAGGGTTGCTGAGCAAAAAAGAACTGGGTTTCAAAAGATCCCCTAAGGCCTCGTATTGAGGAGACAACCTCTTCCCTCTCAAGGGCTCCATTCTATATAAGATAAGCAAATTTACACTGGCAGACAAACGTGACTTTTTGCTGGTGCAGGAAGCGCTTAGGAGGAGGTATCATAGGTGGGCAAAGCTGATAAGATGACAGCTGGGATTGGAGAGCCTGGAAAACCAGCATGAAAAAGAGATGCCGAGAGGTTGGATTCCTCCAGGCCTTTTCATTTCAAAACATCCTTTATGTAAAGATCCATAAATCATCTGAGGTTTTAGGAGTCATAACCTGCCAGTCCACAGACTGATGCTCCTCTTCAAGCTTATTTCTTTATGGTAATATCCACCCCAGGGTGCTGTTTGGCTGAGGTTTTTTTTTCCTGGCTGAGGTTCATAAGATTCTCACCCTGTTTATTGGCTGTCAAATGGATTACAGACTCATTATCAACAGGCCTCTGCGTGGCCACACAGGCCTGTTGTTTAAATCACATTTCCACTGTGTCAGCTACAACACTGAATTCCATGGCCGGGGAGTATCAAAGGGTGTGCGTTTTGGGTTTTTTTGTGTATGTGAGTGTGTACAGAACACAGTCTAAACAAAGTGGCTACACTAAAGGCATGGCTGATCCAGTTTAACACCATGTCTCACTTCTAAAGTTGGAGCAAAGTGACTAGCCACTGAGTTTACCACCCAGACTTTAATTTCAGGACAATGGTAGGGAATGACCTGTGAATCCACTGCAGCAGTATATTCAGTGTTATTTAAAAAGAAAAGGCTTTAAGGCCACCGCTTTTTCTACTTCATTTTTCTTTTTGCTGCTCTGGCTGTGGTGTTGCACTAAACTTAGATACTCGTGTCTGCTGCAGCGTGCTGTGGTGAGGTTTGTTGGTGTGATGTAATGTGATGTGATGCTCTTTGAAGGTCCAGGGCTCAACGATGCCATATATGAGACAATTTAACATCTCTAGCCATTATGAATTTACCTGCAAAAGGTGATGGGAAAAGAAAGTAGTGTTATTCAGCTTGGAAATGACAGCATTGGCCAGAGTCTCTCTAAATCAGATTGATGATCCATTTTTCCTGCCCCGGGGCCACAGTAATGTAAGGGCCTGGGATCCACCGAGGCTGCAAAGAGACAGATGGGACCTTGTCTGCTATGACCTTGCTGAGCTAATATTTCTCCCAGGCCTTGTCTGTTGCCTCATCATTAAAGGTGCCATGGCTATTAACATTGGGAGAATACTTCAAAGACGCTGTTTACTTGGACAAGACACAAACCAGGTGAGGAAAATATCATCCGCAGAGTAACAAGGCAAAGAAGGATTGCTTGATAAATGGCAAGTGTCGTGCATTGCTGTGCAGTATACCTATTTACACATAACTCATATGCAGTACATCACAGCTGACAGTATTCCTGAATGGAGTAGTTGAAGAAAAACTTTAATATATATTAATTATAAATTGTGATTTTTCTGGGAAAAATGTCTCTTATGTTAGAGAATTTTCTTAATGATTTCCAAATCTTGGGGTTGGAACAGCTGGCGCATAATTACACAAAACAACTTTTAGAGTATTTAGAAGTTTGTAGACCGCATTCCTATTTTTCTCACCCAACACATTAAAAAAGGATAATAAGCAGAGTAGGAGACACCAGTTTAGTGAGACTTAACAATGCATATAAAACATAAATATATATTTTTTAAAAGTTTTTATTTGTCCATGTGGTCAGAAGCAATATCATTGGTTGCAGGATTAATTGCTGTCCTTGTCCCTGAAGATATTTCTCATGACCCTGGGTTATAATAATTGCCTCGAAGAGAAAAATTGGTATAATAATAATAATAACGAATTACTTATTTACATATTTATCACCTTTAACAACGAACAAAAAAAAATAAAGACAAAATTCATGAAATTAAGGGCAAAGCAGAGCAACAAGAAGAGATAAAAATGATTTAAAAAATACAGCCAACAAGTTTTAAAACAAATAACAGTAATAATGCTAACAATAAAATGCAATAACAACATAACTGTAACAAAGCAATAAAAAAATGTCACATCAAAGCAAATCTATAAAAAATGCCTCCCTGATGATAATTTTTGACAAATATGTATTCACGCATCAATAGTAATGGTCTACTTTAAAGATGACTATCACAGTACAGATTTTGTTTAATCGTACCTGAAACAAGTTGTGTGTTATCGAAATTAAATGAAACTAAATGTTCTCAAAACTCAAACATCTCTACTCTATTCAAAACCTCAAAAAGCCACAGTGGTGAGGCCATTCATAAACACTTCCTTTCATTCCCATCCACTAATGAAACCAAAGACAGGACAAAACATGGCAGTCAGTGAATCCTGAATATGAAACTGCTACCAAAGCCAACCAAAAGCTGGACCAAGAATCATATAGGTAAATATATAGGTAAGTGTACTGTTTTTTTCTGGACTACCTGTATGCACATGGTTTTTTCAGTGTTGTTTATTGTGTCGGCACATCATTTATGAAGCTGCTATGTTGTAAAACTGCAGTTTTCATGTGTCTTTGACTACTGAAATAAAATTTATGGATTGCTCCATATAGGAAAAGGGTGGAGTCCCCACTCCGGGTCAGGGATGAGTTCCTGCCCCAAGTGGAGGAGTTCAAGTATCTCGGGGTCTTGTTTGCGAGTGATGGGAGAAGGGAGCCGGAGATCGACAGACGGGTTGGTGCTGCAGCCGCAGTGATGCGGACGCTGCACCTGTCCGTCGTGGTGAAGAGAGAGCTGAGTGTAAAAACAAAGCTCTCAATTTACCGGTCGATCTACGTCCCTACCCTCACCTATGGTCACGAGCTGTGGGTAGTGACCGAAAGAACGAGATCGCGGATACAAGCGGTGGAAATTAGCTTCCTCCGAAGGGTGGCTGGCCTCTCCCTTAGAGATAGGGTGAGAAGTCCAGGCATCCGGGAGGGGCTCAGAGTAGAGCTGCTGCTCCTCCACATCGAAAGGAGCCAGCTGAGGTGGTTCGGGCATCTGACAAGGATGCCTCCTGGGCGAGGTGTTCCGGGCATGTCCCACCGGGAGGAGGCCCCGGGGCAGACCCAGGACACACTGGAGAGATTATATCTCTCGGCTGGCCTGGGAACGCCTTGGTGTTCCCCCGGATAAGCTAGAGGAGGTGGCTGGGGAGAGGGAGGTCTGGGCTTTTCTGCTTAGGCTGCTGCCCCGCAACCCGGCCCCAGATAAAGCGGAAGAAGATGGATGGATGGATGGATTGCTCCCCAATTGGGTTTTTTAATTATTGCCCAAATAAATGCCATTTAGGTATTTCCTAAATGGTTCCAGAGTGATAAGATCTGTTTCTAGATGGACATAATTCCATGTTTTTTAGGCTCTCTGTGACACGGGGGAACGCTAGCTGTGTTTCAACAATAATAATCACTCACACCTGTGAAAGACTGTTTCTATGGTAACTATTAGTGAGACCTGGAAACAATAAAATCATTAGAGATGGCAAAACTCCCCTCAGAAAGCAACAAGGATGTTGTCTGTTGTTTCTTTTGCCACATGAACTTTACAAATAGGCAGAATCTCTGCAATTCACTGAAATTTTATGTTATTGGACGTTTGTTGACCTTATTCATGAATTTTCCTGGTCAAGTTTTTTTTGTTATACTTTTAAATTCAATTGTCTGGAGATAAGGAATATGATGTGATTCCTAAGTCTTCCATGTTCTTTAGCTTAAAATACTGTCCTAACTGGTCTAAGAGTTGGAGTAAACTAACTTTTCTCAAGACTGTAAAGAACAAGAAAACTTTTAAATCCACGCAGACATTTATCTGAAGTCTGACTTTTCATTAGAGCTAACCCATAGTCTATTATTTGTTTTCATTTCACTTTCACCGACCATTAATCGCCAAGTCACATTCAGCCTCCTCATGGCAGCATGTAAGCTACATGCCCAACATAAAGTTTATTTTATCATGAATTAATTACAGAAAATGCCTCGGAAAAAAAAAATCTACTGACATTAGGAATAAATTGCAATGCCACAGTCAGACCAGGAAATATGCTCTAGGAAGCAATCCAGTGGGTCACTGTTACTCACCGCCAGCCAGTAAAAGAGAGAGATAAGGAAATAATCAAAACAGAGAGGCGAGGGACTACTTCAGCCAGACTGCACTGACAGATGGGTTCCTACTTTTATTAGTATTTAGTATTTAGTATTTATTTATTTATTGTCATTGTCAAGAACAATGAAATTGCGTTTGGGGCTTCCATACAACCCCAAAAAAAGAAGAAAATAATAAATACCCCTTAAAACCCAAGTGTACATATTTAACCCAGTGTGACTCCAATGCAATAAGACAATCCTTATCAATAATGTTCGTAGAAATTCAGACAAAGACCTGAGAAACATGACAAAATACAACAATGCAACCCATTCAATATTATTGTACTGTGAGATATGATATCAGATATGATAGTTATCTATTTAAGAAAGAGAGGGGGGGGGGGGGGCAGGAGGGAGAAGAGAATAAAGATATGATGCACCAATGCAGACCAGTTCATTGCTATTAAGAAGTTGGATATGGTTATTGTCCGTGAGAGGGGGGCAGAGAGTTCAGGAGCCTCACAGCCTGTGGATACAGGCTGTTGGCCAGTCTGGATGTTCTGGCCTGTATAGACCTGTACCTTCTCCCTGAGGGCAGCAGATGGAAAAGGTGGCGCGCAGGGTGATGTTGGTCCCGCAGGATACTGTGCACCCTCCTCAGACAGCGAGTGGGGAAGATATTACTGATCTCTGGCAGACTTGTTCCAATAATTCTGCCAGCTTCTTTCACCACCCGCTGGAGTGCTTGCTGATCGGCCTTGGTGCAGCTGGGGAACCACACTAGAAATCCATACGTCAGAACGCTGCTGATGGCACAGTTGTAGAAGTTCAACATCAGAGATCTGGGAATGTGTGCGCTCCGCAGTCTCCTCAGGTAGTAGAGGCGCTGTTGGGCCTTCCGTACAACTGAGGTGATATGGTTGCCCCAGGACAGGTCCTCGGTCACAGTTACCCCCAAGAATTTAAAACTGCTCACCCTCTCCACCGCCTCACTGCCAATGAAGAGAGGCAGATGGTTGTTATGGCCCCTCTTCCGGAAATCTACAATGATCTCCTTGGTCTTTTTGGTGTTTAAGACCAAGTTATTGTCGTGGCACCATGACTCTAGTTGTTGCACCTCTGTCCTATAGTTTGTCTCATCATTGTTGGAAATAAGTCCGAGCACTGTAGTGTCATCTGCAAACTTAACAATGAGATTGGACGCGCAGGAGGAAATACAGTCATGGGTGAAGAGAGTGTATAGCAGAGGGCTCAGAACACACCCCTGAGGGGCACCGGTGTTGACCACAAGGGTGGAAGAGGTGTTCTTACCCACTCTGACACTCTGTCTACGGTTAGTGAGGAAGTCCACAATCCAGTTGCACAGAGAGGAGTTAAGTCCCAGTTGGTGGAGTTTGGGACGGAGTTTGTATGGCCGGATGGTATTAAAAGCCGAGCTGTAGTCTACAAAGAGGAGCCGTGCATAGGTGTTCCTGTGTTCCAAGTGCTTCAGTAATGTGTGCAGCACTGTGGCGATCGCATCCTCGGTTGACCGGTTCTCCCTGTATGCAAACTGGTGCGAGTCCAGGGATGGTGGAAAAGCAGCTCTGATGTGTTTAATGACCAGTCTCTCCAGGCATTTGGCGGGAATGGGGGTGAGTGCCACAGGTCTGAAATCGTTCAGACATGTGACATTTGACTGTTTTGGGATGGGAACGATGGTTGCTACTTTGAAACAGGATGGTACCAGTGAACAGGACAACGAGGTGTTATATATAGAGGTGAAGACGTCCGCCAGGTCCGCAGCACAGTCTTTTAGCACCTTTTGGTTACCCTCCTCTCTTATTTTATCCAAACCAACCAATGCGTGTTTGATATCTGCTGGCTTTTGCAGAATATTTTGTCTTTTATAACCTTTCAGCTACTTTAGAGCTTAGTCCACAATAAAGCAAAAGAACACTCCGCAAGCCCAAACTCCCTTATCTCCAGTTTCTTATCTCTCATTAGCTTTAGCCTGTGATGAATTTTGGGGCTTTACAGGGGAGCGATTATCTATTGAAATATGGTTTCATTTTGGAAAGACTTTATCAGCAAAGCTATTTAAATGTTTATAATGAAGAACACTGTAAATCCCCCAAGTGCCCCCGTACAGCAGAGTATACACAGCACAACAGTACGCAGCAGGTGGTAATCATTGTGCAATCACTCAAACAACAGTACACACTGAGGCCCCCGAGCCTCCAGCCACTCCCCGGGCAGCCCAGCCCCTGATATTTGCTGGGCGTGTGATTTGTTCTGGGATCTAAGCAATAAGTAAAGCCTCTGCAGGCGACAATCAGTCTCACTCAATCCTGTTTTCGTACCCACCGCTCCCCATCCCCCCTTCTCTTTTTCATCTTCTGCCTCACTTTCACAGCGTGCGGCTGACAGAGAAGCATGATATATGGCTGCATCTCTCCGTTTTAGAACCCACAGCAGCACGTCATTTTTCCCATACATTTTGTTTTTCAACTTGAATTAGCGTCTGCTTTAGTGAATAATCAATGGGAATCACTGCAGGTGATCAACGCCAGTCTGTCCTCTCGTTATGTCTATTCTGTGGCTCCACTGTGCCTCTGATTCAGCTGCTGAACAGCATAACTGAAGCAGGTAAGGGCTCTTTGTCCAGCCCAAGGTCACTTCAGCCAGAAAGGTTGGTTGTTGTAGCACCTGCTTGAAAAAAGAAATATAGAAAATGTATGATGCCAGTACAGGTTATATACTCCCCTCCACCCAACACCACCCAACATGAAGGCGTAATGACCCATTTGCCCACCGGCAACATTAAACTTTCATCAAATGCGTTCTAATGGAGTCATACATACTTTACCGAAAGACAGCAGGCTACATCCAGAGTCATATCTATCTGCTGCCGCGGCTCACTTTCGCAGCAGACGTTTTATTAACAGTTCCTCCAGAAGCACGAAGCCTGCATCACTTCCTCTGGAATACCTGAAGGCTTTCAAGCCACATTGGCATTTTCACTGTAACACATTTGCAATAATTAACAGAGCTAACTTTCTTATTGTGATTAATAATAGAGTAGAAGATACCATTATTGAGCCACACATTAAATTGCACTCATTAAATTGACTTCCCTGAATGTACCAACTCAGACTACTAAGCAGGACAGTGGAAAGGTCAATGTGATCGTTATATAATTTAGCTGGAGAACAATTATGAAATGGTCTAATAAGAGTGATTTCTAATGAGCGATGTGAGCAATGTGAGAGTGACACCCCTTCGTCGGTGCAGCTAATCTATCTCATTGTCAAAATGTGAACATCCATTTCAGGATTACTCTCCCTTTAGCTGTTTGTGGTACCTACACTGAGACTGCTAAAGCAACTCAATTATAGTTTTGTTTCTTTATACTAAGCCAAAATAGAGAATTTTTAATTCCATTGAATGCCATTTTATATTGCTTATTTCTTTACAGATTAACACCTTGGATTTTAAAATATGTGAGTGCTTAAAAAATTCTTGTTTATGCTTCTAGAAATTAACCAGTGGGTTCAAAAAACTATTTGGCTTGTAAAACCGTAGAAATAAGTGCCGTCAGGTGCTTTTGTCACTGGTGTGTAGATTTCTTTACAGAAGCCTGAAACCCTGTATAAACAGTCTAATAATCATCTAACATGCATATATTATGTGGGTTTTAAGAGCCATTTTCTGCATGATAAGTGCTTTTAATTCTCCTTCTGTGAGTATTTTTTGAAAACAAACCCCTAAAACAAGACAGACTCACATAACATATTCATTGTCTTTTCGCATCTTGTTTTGTTTTTTTTTTAAGTAATTGATTTCCATGCAAAATGCACAAAGTAACTCTGAATAAAAGAACCTTTCTAAAGTTTTGACACCTCATCTGCTTTGCTACAAATTAAGTCCAAATTCAGTATTTTCCCTCCTGTGGACGGAAATACTTCTGAACCAGGGCAAAGTTGGAAATGGTTGCAGAAGACCAACTATCTGTTCTGCTAGCTTCAGCACTCGATAGCTCTGTAATTAAAGCCAGTCCATTTTATCGATTGAAGTGGAAGGAGAAAAAAACCCCAGAACCTTTCAACATTTCAGTCTCCACTTCTCCATCTGTAAAAGTGGTGGAAAACCTTGACCATGTCCAGGCAATTTGGTCGGAGAGGGCCTCTCCTGTTGCACTCAGTGACTCTGGCCATGCTCTGTTACCTCATCTCATCAGCTGGGAAAGTATTTGTGCTTGTAGCTCCAGAGAAGGCGGCCACGAGTTAAATTGAGTTACCTGTTCGGAGATGGTTTCATTTTCCACGGATGGCCCCGGAGAGCCTTGATGGAACTGCTAACTGCTCATCACCCTTCATGTCCTCCAGTGTCTGTCTGAGCAGAGAGCAGCGACATGGCGACATCAGCAGCGTGGCTCAGGTGGCACGGACAGCTGGCCGCAGGATCCATCACACTAGCTCAACTGTGGAGTGCAGTCAGATAAATCTGCTCCAAATAAACATTGCTGTTTCCATCTTTCACTGACGTGAAGCAACATTCTACTTCTCCACTTGCCATCTCTTTTCTTAATAAGCGAACACAAGCTGCGGTCTGATGAAGCCCCGGCGTTTCTCAACTTCACTCATTCATTACAGAACAGAAGTGGTCATGCATGAGAACACACGCATACATGCAATCAGACATTTTAGATAAGTGGGCAGCGGATTCCCTCAGTAATGAGATAATGATTAATTCTATGGCTGTGATTTATATGAGAGGTCTATATTATGTAGGTTAATCCTCATTGATTTGGGTATAATGGATTTTCTAAGATATGTCAATCTCTCATAAGTGATATTGAAGGGTAAAAGGCTAGAGGCCTGACTCATGTCCTGTCTGTCTGGGTTGATAACCAAGGGGCTGGAGATGAAAGGCGGAGAGGAAAGGTGTAAAGAACTGATGTATGGAGATAAAAGTTGAGAGGATAAACGAAAGGCGAGAAATAAACGATGAGAGGGGATGAGGCAAGAAGTGAAGGAATGGAACAGAAGGAAGGTTTGCCAGGAGAGCGGGGAGGAGGGGGGGCAAGCGGAGATATGGAAACTGAGGAGAGAAACAAGAGATGACAGAAACAGGAAAAAAGAAGGGGATGAGAGGATAACAGATAAAAGAGCAGAGGATGAGCAGAGAGCCAGCCACCCCACAGTCACGTCACACAATTTACTATGTTCTGGCCCATAATGTTTTATAGCACAATCATTGATAGCACAGTAGTCAGTAGCGATCTCATTTCACAACCCATATCCTTCAGTAATGTGAACACAAAGGGAGAAGCAGAGCTATTAGCAGTGTCCAGTAGTCATCCGCTGCTACTCATGCATAATTGGCTTTCATGGAAGGAAGCAAGAAAGGGTAAACAGCAAGCAATCATATTAACTCCTGCGAATCCTAATTGAAATCCGTTAACAATCAACAGAGACAATAGAGGTTGAGGAGACATGGGCAGTTCACACCCCGAGCCCTCTGTCTGCTCTTCATATACTGATACGCATCAAGACGTGTTATTATGATAATCGATAGTTACGCTTGTACTCGACGGTCGTGTAAACACCAAACATCTGAGCATGAAAGCAGTGAGGTGAGATTTCACCTCAGTGAGGGATAATTTTTCAAATTTAAGTTTGTTCTCTTTTCCGCCCGCCTCACGCTCTGCAAGATTCAAGCGGGTTTAAAAATCGAACGATGTCCAGAACTGTCAGTGTTTTTTTTTAAATGCAATCAACAAAATTGCACTATTAAAACAAGATCAATATTAATTTCATAACTGTCTGTTAAATACGGAGCCAAAGCAGGCACACAGTAATTTAGCTTAGCATAAAAAAAGCGCTGGAAGCACTGGGAGCCAGCAAGGCTAGATTACCACCTTGTTTTATCAAGTTATCCATCATGCGTTTAATATGTGCAGCTTGGATATGAAGTAAACAATATGCTAAATGAATTAAATGAGTGAGTTTCCACAAGGCAAGGCTAGTAATTTTTCACCATTAAACTGAGCTAACTGTTGCTGATTCAGGCAACATGCACAAAATATACACAAGACAGTCACTATCCAGAACTGAACCAATACATAAAGGCTGCTTTGACTGCATCATTATTAAAGTACTGTGTGTCTTCTAGCAAGTTTTATTCAGTGTTATCATGTAAATGCTACAGATTAATGCTTTCAATCAATGTTATTTAATTTGTAGAAGTGTTAATTCTAATAAGAAAACATAACAAAAATACTGTAACTGGAATGTTAAAGTCTTAAACCACTAGATGGGGTGCTTGTCTCTTCACAGTTACAGTCACCTTATGCAAGAGACTGGATGAATGAAGAACATTTCAAAGTGGAGATAGTCATGTTGTGCCTAAGTATGCTGTTTGTGATTCAGATTATGCAACGTGAAACAAAAAAAAACTCACCAGGTTGTGGGAGCTTTGAGTAAGATATTCTTGAATAATGCACTGCAATCACAGTGAACACAGAACATATGGAGCATCTGAGCAGCTCCTCGTGACAAGCAAACAGTCTCATACTGCCTGCAACTCCTTTTCAGCAAAGAACTCATCCAGACTGCAAATTCGCCCGGGGAAAGAAAAGAAATAAAATGCAACGCTCCAAATCTTTACCCAGGCACTGACTCATTTATATTTGAGAACCTGGCTGCCAGCCATGCTAACAAAAAGCTGTTGAAAGACACTGAACAAGGGTGCACCTATTCAGGTTCAAAGGTTCACAACTGGCACACAGAGGTAGTGGAAACACTTCATCTGCGGGACTTGGGAGGTCATGTCGGACTTTCCTGCGCAATAATGTGAGAGTCAAACCTGCTTTTGTGTCTCAACCTAACATGTCACAATGTCAGTCATTTATTCAGTGATTGACTCTCAGTTTGACATGACTTGTTTCACCTGAGTTTCCTTCACTTTAGCTTGTTTTTCAAATCACATCACCAAATGTTTTGTGATATTAACATATTTTTCATTTAGGACTCACGCTGGAGTGTTTTTCGCTCTGCAGTGTGACATATCCTTCGGAGAGATGTTTTATTTTTGTGTTGTTTGTGTAATGTTGTTTACCTGTGTTCATCTTTCTTTTTGCCTATCTTTGTCAGGTTTTTCTTGAAAGAGATGTTTAATCTCAGCGAGGTTTTTCTGAACCAAGGTATTATTTTTAAGTAAGAGGAAGTATAATAACAAAAGAAGTCTGAAATAGTCTTTTCTACATCCCCGCATGTCTTTAATGTTCAACAAAAATATTCTTCTTACATCTGAGAATTTAAAGCTTTATATTATCGACTCTTAGCGAGCTTTGCAGTTTCTCAAGGGCAAGATAAGAGCAGACGTTTCGCTGTGCACCACTGCGTTTCTTTTTTTCCCCCTTTCCCCCTTCCCTGCAGCAGATGGTAAAGAGAAAAAATCACTTTCTGCTGGGGGCAGGATGCATCTGGGTCAGGGTTTAAGCTTTGAGGTCCACTCTGAACCTGGCTGACTTGACAAGCGTATTTTGCATTGGCTGAGTCCAATCACATATATGAGAAGGAGGGAGGCAGGATTTGCGAAGCAGCTGGATACAAAGATACTGATTAGATTAGGGATTTTACAGAACAGCGGGCTGAAGCAACAGACACCAGCCTGACAACAGACGCACACCGGAACATGCAGAGACAAATAGAGACTCCCAAAAAGATCTGCAGGCAATCTCAAGTGGAAAAAAGGTGGAAGAGATGAAGAAGGTGCTAAAAGTGACATTCCAGGGGACCTCATTCTGTTAAAAGTACACAGACTTTTACTGTATGATGAGAGACATGTCATGGTCCTGGGTCGTGCGACCCAGTGTTTTGTGTTTTAGCCTATTTTGATGTTTATTCTTTGTTTAGGGTCACTAAGGCAGTCCAGCCATTTGTACATATTACCCGTGTATTAAGTCTCCCTTGCCCTTCGTGTGTTTATGTCTGCGTGTCTTATATTGTCAAGTCCATGCTGTCGGTTATGTCATCTCCCCTGTACTACGTCTCCCCGGTTCATGTGTCTTGTCTAATCTCCATGTTTCCTGTTTTACTTTGAAAGTCTGTATTCACGGTCAGTGTATTCAGTTTCACTCCTTCTGTCCTGTCGTTAAGTTCATGTGTGTCAGCTGTGTTCCCATGTGTGGCCACTTCCCCTGATCATCCCTCATGTGTATTTAGTCTCTGTGTTTCATACAGTCTGTCTCGCATCGTCTGTGTTACCACCTCCTGTGTTCTGTACCTCCAGCCATAGTCTTTCCTTAGTTTTGTCCAGTTTAGGTTTTCTGTTGAGTACTACACGTATGCTGCCCTCATTCTGTTTTTGTTCTTTTCATCAGCCATAATAAAAGGCTCGTTTGTTGGAATCCACTCCTGCATCCTCGTTTGTGTTCGCACCTGGGTCCACCACACACCTTTCCGCACGGTCTGCCTCCGCAGACCGTGACAAGACAATCAGCAGAAAAGGGCAAAAAAAATTGTTTTGCAATTTAGGAGAATAAGCTGCATAGACGCTCAACTCTTTTTCTTTTGTTTACCTCCTCGTGCTTTGATTGAATTGATCTTGGGAGTCAAAATCAAAAATAATAAAGTACCACAATTGTTCAACCACATCAAGAGCAGCAAAACAAGGGCCTGCCTGAGCAAAAGAATACGTTCCCCACACAGTTACACCGAAGCTAAAACCAAATGCTGCCAGTGACATCACACTGGCACAATCATGAACCTAATTTAAAGCCTCATATGCCAAAACCATGAATCATTATCAGCTTATGCACACTCTGGTTTATAGGTCATGTGTGATCCCCTTATAATCAGGGACTTGGGGACTAACACTACAGCAATACATTCAGCAGCCCATTCAGCAAACGGTGCTAGGAGTGTTACATAACACCTTAAAACAATCAATGAAAGGTGAATATTTAAAAAGCTATCGAGATTAAGGCTTTCTTTATAGTAGGACAAGGTTCAATTTGCAGGCAAATAGACAAATTACTAAGAGAGCCATTTGAGCCACATTACAAGCCCACGTAAACATAACACCTACAAGAAGGGCCTGTTTAGAATCCATTCCTAACATATCTCAAATGTACACGTGTGGGTGTATGTATTTCTTACATGTTGCAGCCAAGCTGATGACTAGCCCTGGGACAAGATTGTGTCATTGCTTTTTCATTTCAGCACAAACACAGCCAAATGTGTTTTCTTCATGCTCAACCCATTTTTAAAAACAAAAAAAACCCCAAACAAACTAAGGAGCAGGTTTTTAAATCGATCTCTTGTTGAACTTAACATTCCTCCTTAGTCGTTCTCATCCACATTTCTGTGGACACCGACATCTTTCTCCATTACCCCACCGTCTGAGAAGTGAAGCCCATCCAGCGAGTTTGAATCCGTGGGGAATCAGGTTATGTGCCTCTGCAAAGTGAGTGAGTGAGTGAGTGAGTGAGTGGGAGTCAGTCAAAGCCCCGAGCACTTGCACAGAGGGAGGTGGTGGGTTGGGGCTAGCAGAGAGGAGGTGGCTGCTGGGAGGCAAAGCTAATTCACTGTGACAGAAACCAGAGCTGTCAGGACCACCATGACCAAGCACCATGGACAGCATATATCCAGTCAAACCCACAGCCAAGAGATGGGAACGGAGCAATGTTGGAGTTCAGAAAGAAAGCAGAGGATGTACTGCATAAGGCACTTAGAGGAAGAGTGAATGTGTGCATATTCGGGGGCAGGAGGAAGCTAATGTCGATCGACTTAAAACCACTCAAATAGACGCAGAGCACACAGGTGAGGAAAAGACCCGAAGAGCCTGAAAGCCTTCAAATACACCAAAAGATGAAGAGGGTTTCCAAGCTCACAGAAAAAACAGGTGTATTTACAGCATTAAGAAAACCAGCACTAAGACACAGTCACACATACTCAAAGAAAAACAAAAACACATCGAGCACAGCCAAGTTTCATGCCCCTGGGATTACTGGTGAAAGGTTACCGGATAACACATGCAATATTCATGTGTAAAGCTCCTGGGCTCTGCTAATATGTTAGCAAGCAAAATCATACAAATCTACTAGCACACTAACAGATCAGTGTGGGAAAACTGATATTGGTTAAAAATGGAGAAAGAGAGACAGAGAGAACGAGGAGGGCAGCCACCAGCATGATTACTTAATGATGAGAGAGGGAGACACAAGACTGGTCTCTAAATGACACGGAGAAGGAGGGGGGATTGTGGGAGATTAACTGAGCTCTATGCTGTTTGTTATACACTGCAAAGCACCGCAGGATGTTTCTCGAGCGGCACTCTCATTTGGGAAGAGGAGAAAAAGCCTGCTAGGGGGACCTTAAAGTTAGCTGAGGAGAACGGCGGGAGCCTTGAATTATTCCTCGAGCGCCTCGGGAGGAGGATCCGAAAGGAGATAAGGATTAGACAGCTATGTTGTGGGTATTCATTGATGGGGATACAACTCTGAAAGCGGGAAAACGAAAGAAAGTTGGAGTCTCGTATTGTCGCTAAGCAGTTTATTTTGGATTTGTGGTTTGGCCGTGTGTTCCTTTCTTCATTTTATTTTTTTGGAAGGGAGAATGAGATTAACTAAGTGAACAAAATTGCTCACTTGTCTGGGAGTAGTGTGAACTTTTCTCCTTTTGAGCTTTTAATTTCATAAAGACTTAAAAACATTTTTGAAGGTAAAGTATGTCCACACTATGCTTTCACAATGTGCTGAAAAGTTTTTAATTATATAGAGCTGTGGTGATTAGTCAGTTTATGAATTTGGTGATTAAAGGGAAATTAGTTGGCATTTATTTTCTGTAAGTTTGGTATAGATGAGTTGTTAGAGTTCAGAGGTATTGAACTGAAAAAAGCTTTATGTCGCAGGCTGAAAGACACTTTTCTGCTGTGATTGCGGATAATCTCAGTTTATGTCTGCCTTTTTTAAAGTTTTGGCTTTGGCCTCTTTGTTAGCTGCTGAATGCTCAGTTAATAACACACAACAATCGACGTGCCAAGAAACAATAAAAATAATTGTCATTTAGAGACAGTGATTACTGTGTATACAGGTCCGCGTGTAGCTGGACAAGAACACAGTTTTCACAATTTAGACTGTGCACACTCAATGGATTTTAAATGAAGCAATCAAGATGTGATTGCACTGCACTTTCAGCTTTAATTCAAGGGTGTAAGCAAAAACATTGCCTTAACCATTTAGAAATTACAGCCAATTTTATACACAGTCCTCCTTTTTCAAAGAATTAGGTTTAAGCGAGCCAACTGAGCAGTTCATGGTTGGTCAGTTTACACGTTATTCATGACAAATTAAGAAACTGATTTTAAGTGTTTGGTTTGGGCTAAGTATTTTTATTGTGTAGCCGTTTATTGAAAAGATGTGAACATGGAAAATAAGAGGTCATCATTAGACTCGAAAAACAGAAACAAAACAAATTATCAAGACAATAAGAGTATATAACTGTAAGTGTATAGAGGTGTAACAGAGACTTTATAAAATAGCTGAAAACTATAGTCGATTTCTGTAGTAATACAAACTGTGGTTCAAGTAAAAAATATTTTTTTAAAGAAAATATACTTTTAGGTAAAACTCAGCATTGATTTTAAATGTTTTTTTATCTGATCTGACTGACTGATTCTATTTTGAAAGTTTAATACATTTTAAAAATATTCCAAAATAGGTACCCAGAGGGGTTTTAAGATAACGGCTGGCGAGACTTGCTTCTAAAACGACCTTGGTTGGACTTTTTGCGCAAGATCAGTGAAATGCTGCAGAATGGAACTTCACAACTGAAAAATAAAATATACTGAGAAAGAAGCCCTGATCTCAACTCACCTAAACATGATTTCTGTCCAAAATAAAGACCGAACAAACATGCATGGTGATGTCTTCAGGTTAAGGCAGTCAAAAACAGTCTTTATATTTAAAAATGTCTAATTATTCAAAGACTTTGGGGTCTGTGCAAATAGAATGACTATGGAAAAGATTTCATATTTGCAATATCTTTGCTAGAGCCTTTGCATTAAAGATGAAGTTCTTGTCATTTAAAATCGCCTTTTGCTGATCTACAGAGGCATAATCACTAAATAGAGGAATAAGTAGTCTGCATGAATCTGACTGTTGAAACATTTGAAAATATCCCAGCATGAGGATTTCTTATTCCAAAGCATTCCAAATATTTTATATAGAGTTAAAAGGATTCATGGTCACTAAAGTGAACCATTTCATCTTCTACTGTACCACAGATACTGAGAGCTCCAGTATGGCTGAACAGCTCAAAGCCTGAAACACTTGAAAATAGTATACCCTTCTCATATATCACCCTGTTTCTCATTTGATTCTTATCTTTTCAGGGAGAACCAGAGGGATTAGAAACCTTGAAGGATTCAAAAACCATGACCTGTGGACTAAATCCAAGCCTTCTCTTGGTGCTGCTCTGTTTTCTCCACAGCACTGAGGAGACCTGCCCCTCCGTGTGCCTCTGTATATCCGATGCAGTAAGCTGTAGCTCCAGCGGACTTACCAAGCTACCTCACTCCCTGCCCTCTTTCTCAATAAGTCTCGACCTCAGCCACAACCATGTCTCCTGGCTGAGTCCAGGCTGCTTCAACGGGATGTCCAGGCTGGAAAACCTGCTGATGGCGCACAATCAACTCAAAGCCCTGAATCCTGGAACTTTTCAAAACGTCTCTGGTCTCAGGCACCTTGACCTGTCCTCCAATAAGTTTCGTGCGGTAGAGCAGCACTACTTTCAGGGGCTTTGGAGGCTGGAGGAGCTCCTTCTCTTCAATAATAAGATTGCACGGGTGGAGGCCGGCACACTGAGTGGCCTGAGCAGCTTAAAAAAGGTCTATTTCAGCCTCAACCAAATCACAGACTTCCCTTTCTTCTCAATCCAAGATCACACTCATCCATTCCTGAGCATGTTAGATCTCTCATCCAACCGACTGACCCATCTGCAATGGGAGGATGTGAAAGCTTTACCCAGGTTGGTGCAGCGGGGCCTGTATCTCTACAACAACTCTCTGATCTGTGACTGCTCCATGTACAGCGTGTTTTGGCACTGGGACCTGAGGGGCTATGACTCAGTGAGGGACTTTAAGGAGGAGCATATCTGCTTCATTAACGGAGACCTACGATCGTCCATTCAATTTCTACAACAGAACCGATTCTTCCTCAACTGCACTGTGGAAAAACCCGTTTTGCAGCCCGTAACAGTTCTCCTTTCCAACGTGTTGGTTTCAGAGGGAGAAAGGATGCGTCTAGACTGCCAAACATCCCTGACGAGCACAGATCTCTCCTTTACGTGGCTCTCCCCAAGCAAGGGGCACATCACCAAGGCCAACATAGATGATAATCTAATTAACCTGCTTCCTAATGGTACTTTGGAGATCCGAGCAACCAAGGTCAATGACTCGGGACTGTATGTGTGCACAGCTGTGGATATTAAACAGGCACTGAATGCAACTCGGGAGGTGAACGTGACGGTGCTGCTGCCCACGGCAGAGTTATTCAACACTGGCTACACAACGCTGCTCGGCTGTATGGTGACTACAACGATTATCCTCATCTACCTTTATCTGACTCCATGTCGCTGCATCTACTGCAAACGGTCAAAGCAGTATGAGTCAAGCAGTCTATCTTCTACCCTCTTCCACTCTACAAGAGACCAGACCAAAAGCCAAACTAATAAACACGTAGCCTTCATTGACCCGGTGATGAATGAAGAAGGAACAGATTGGTCTCTGGAAAGCTGAAGTTTTTTTTCCACCCCCCCAGGCGGAAACTGAAAGTCTTAACTGAAAACTCCTCTGTATCTAGCTAGGACATGCTATTTGAGTAATAATACTATAAAGGGAAAAAAAGAACTTCACGTCTCCTTTCCAACTGTCAGATGCAGTTAAGAGGCATCCTGAACAAAAAAAAGAAAGAGAAAAAAAGTAATATCTCCTGTTTCAATTCTCCTCTTTCTGCCATGTGGCCAGGTAGTCGGAATGAAAGTTTCAACTTTGCTTTATACCCGCAACGTACTGGCACCACCAAATCACAGCGGAGCCATTATCAGTCCTTAAAATCAGCTAATAATTTCTCCGTGCTCAGCTACAGCACTAGGGGGAATATTTCTCATGGGATCTGAGAATGAATATGGCTTCCCTTTCAAAGTTTTGAAGATGGATTAGTTCCCCCCACTCCCAAAAAAAAAAAATGCAAGTGAATGACTGTACTGACTGCTGGAACTAAGATCAGTTTGCACACCTTACCTGGATTGAGGTTTTACAGATAGTGTAGAGCAGATAAGTGCTAGCACTGCATAAACTAAAGATAAATTTAAAAATGAAATGCAATATACACCCTATATCCCCTAATGTGTAGCTTGAACATGTAGCACCAGCTCCTGAAAACTTCATATCCTCATTTTCCTAAACTGCTTATGTCTGATTTTGTATTATTTTAGTAATCTTTTTTTTTCAGAAGCCATAGCTTACAGCAAACATTTAAAAATCTTATCTAGCTCAAAACAGAGGTGCATCCTGCAGTGAGCCATCATAAATATACATGTTTCATATAAACCTGTTGCATTAATCTGGCAGGGGAAAAAAAAGATCTGCATGCTGCTTATCTGGCAAAGAGCAAAGTGTAGAAATCAGGAGTGTCAAGAACCCAGACAAAAAGCAGCAACTGGCCTGCTCTTCAAAGACAGCATCTTTTTTTGATCAAACACAGCAGAGCACTTTGAACACTGCAGAATAAACACAACCACTAAATTTTGACTGAAGTGACAAATTCTTCAAGCAGCTGTGACTCAAACCCTGAAGGTGGCATTACTTTGTATAGCTTTGTTCTTACTGTTTGGTGTTTGGTGTTTTTGTGCGTGCTTTTTTTTTTTTTCGACTGAAGTGACTGAATATTGTTTGTTTGTTCTTTTTTTTAATTCAGCAAAACATGCTTCAAATGACAGAATTACACACTCCAACAACAGAGATGAAAGATGCTAAAGAAAAGACTCCCATGCTCCGCACTGAAGGAACAAAGTACATGGGTGAGAGGGTTTTTCCTGCATAAAGACATTTTTGGCACACCCCCCGCAGAGGTTTTTAGCCAGCCCCCAAAGGAAAATCAACCAGCACCAAATGATTAAGGGACTGAGAATAAAAGTAGCAATTTAAATCCTCTCTAAAAGAGCTTAATAACACTTTATCAAACAACCACTCAACAAGCAACGTGTCTTTTGAATTCCAGGGGTCAGGTCCCCTCTAGTCCACAGCTTTACAATCTTTTAGAACTCATTCAAACCAGTTTTGTTCATTGGATTTCATTTACTTAACCCTGCATCAGCATATTGGCCGCATTTTATCAAATGGTTGGAAAAAAGCCTGAAAATGCACATTTTTCTTATGACTTATGGCCTCTACCGTATGTAGATCAATCAGGCTTTATTGCTGCGTATAGTCACCCCACAAAGGCCGTTTCAGAGCCTAGAAAAAACCCTGAGGTTGACTGCATAAAAGAGCTAAGACAGCATATAGCTGGTCGATGATGAAGGGAACCCTGCCGAGACAAACAGCAGCCTCAAAAGAAACAAATCAATTTTCTTCAAGTCTAAGCATCCATAATGTTTTAAGATTGTAGCTTAATCTTAATAAAAACACTGGGTGGGACTAGGGATTGCATCAAGATTGAAAAGGATCAGATGTAATCCTTCATATAATGTCAGGGACAAGTCATCAGTAACTGCGTGTATTACAAAGCAGAGCTTGTCATTGGAGTTAGGGCCTTTGACTATTTTGAAATCCTTAATTAAAACATGACTCCTTTTAAGATAGAGGCGACTAATATTGTTGTGCAGCTTATATGTAAATTCAAGTTCAAAAGGAGGTGGGAAATCTGATATCAAATGGCCAACGGTGCATGAAAGTGGAACAGACTGGCTCTTTGACAGCGATGAGTTTCATCAGTATTAAACTCACAGGGATTAACCCAAAAAAATTCGTGAGACTAAGGCTGCATCCATAATAACACTTTTTTTGTTATGTTTTAGAACAATGAAAACAACTTTGGTTTTAGAACAGCTTACAAAATAATCTCTGAATATACTAACACGGCTGTAAATGGACATAATATCGTGCATTCACAACATGGGCGTGTGTGTATCAGCGTAAACAGGAAGGAGAGGACTGGGTGCTGGGAGAAGAATACTGAAAAGGATGCACAACAGCGGGGAAAAGTTAGGGAAAGGTTTTTTTAACTGACAGATGATGAGGTAGAAAGTAATACACGAGCATATGGTGTTCATGGACAAAGCAGTAAAAGGTTACAATAAGAGTAATCATAAAGTTTCTGCCTGCCCAGATACCTACGAAGGATTAGGAGGGATTAGGAGAATTAGGGCCAAAATAATACAAGTATTAAATTTAAAGGACTTTTTTATCTTGTGGTTTTTTATTATAAGGATAAAGTCAAAATTTTGTAACATTTCAAGAATAAAGTATAACAAGTTAGAAAAAAGTTGTTTCGATTCAAACTACACCTGCTAGTAATTGGCAACATCTACAAAATAGTCTTCTTCTTTCAGCTGCTCCTCTTAGGGGTCACAATGGTGGATCATCTGCCCCCAATTCACCTTATCCTTAGCAACCAACCCTCTGCATGCCCCTCTTCACTGCATCCATGGACCTCATCTGTGGTCTTTCACTTTTCATCCTGCCTGGCAGCTCCATAATAACCATCCTGTGCCCAAAATATCCATGAACTTTCCTCTGTGCATGTCCAAACCATCTCAGCCTTGCCTCACTAACTTTGTCATGATTGCCCCTGCCAAATGCCTTGCATATATTAAGATAAATCATACTTTAGACTTAGTAATGGGGATATTATTTCACTTTTAGCACATAAAGTGTGGTAATAACTACTAGATCTATGAGAGCTGACTTTATTTTTGACATTACCACTTTATTCTCAAAGTAGCACCTGAACTTTATTAAATTATAGGGTTTTTTTTCTAATTATAAAATAAAATCAGTAGCGTTTCCTGAAGTTTGAATTTTAAGGGTCCTTTATTGATGATGCTGTGTGGACCTTAGTCAGAAACGATGAGCCGTGATAGATCACCGTGCTATAATGCACTACTCTATTCATGACACCATCACTGATCGAGTATCAAACGTTTTCAGTGTGGTAAGCATCCTTTCTCAACAAAGATTACATAAGACGCTGCTGTGCGCCTGTATGATGTAACGTCTTGTATCTTGTTTTTCAGACACAGTGCACTAGAAACATTAAATGGTGCGATGAGTTGGAGTGAGATTTCAGGAGATTACCACAAGGATAAAAAACCAGGTTCTTGGTGAATTGCACTGTTTTTAAATCCTTCTAATCCGCTCTCTGACGCAGCAAACACAGCTGGGTTGGGATTTATTGTTTTTCTCATATGATTAGATTAGATTAACAGGTTAAAACAAAGAGGACATGTTGTGAGCTTTTCATGGAGGGCTTTCCATTTCGCCGAGGGTCCACAGGTGATCCTGGTTATGCAAGCTCACTCCAGCTTTAGGAAATAAACCTCAGTGTAGGCAGGATGTCAGAGTCAGGATGAGCGAAGCTGGTATCCTAAAGCTATTTGGAATCCAGCATTTTATTTTAACCTTGTGACAACAAGTACTTAACTGATAATGGGAGGCCTCAACACTGCGTTGCAAAAATGGAATGAATGATTATTGTGCTTTTTCCAGTTCATTTCAGACATGAGGAGGTAGTCAAGAGGCAGATTTGGTTTGCCGAAATCAGGACCCTTCCAGCATTTCATGTTTTGTTTATACTAACATTTAACCGCTGATGGAAAGTCCTGATAATAACACTGTAAAATAAATAGCTAATTTCCAGCATACAAAAAAAAATGCAACTCTGTACAGCTCAGTCTTTTTGCTCCCTGCAAATCATCCCGAGGCATTCTGACAAATTACCCAGATGTAAAGGAAGCAACTCCTTAATGCTCGAAAAGATGTCCTTCTCCAAAGCGAAACACTCCATCAGGCCCAAATTAAAGCATGTACTTCCCCTTTCCAGATTAATTGTTTTCCCAAGTTCGACTGGGCTCCCAGGGATTCGAAATCATCTTAGTCAAGAATCTAATTACTGTGAAAGAGGAGTTTTAGTCTGAATAGCACGGGTTGAATTGCTTTCATTCGTGGAAGGCAGCCTTGACTGTCAACACAGGCTATTACTGAACTGTCAAAACAGTCATCAGGCAAGAGTGGAGGCATCCAGCTGTGTCAGATACATACTCATTTTTCAAATGCTGTGACACCCACAAACACACACTCCCTGTGTCACCTACAATCCTTATTTTATTCTAACTGGGCACCTAACTTGGAATATGCGCTTGTGAAAAGCTACTGACTACACTCTAAAAAATGATTCATGGGGTTAGTAAGTAAAGCTTAAAATTAATAGCTTTTTCTGCATAAAAAATTAAGTTTGTTGCATGTACACATTGTAATCAGTTGATAACTTAATTTAATGAGTTGGTCGAAATGAAAATAAAGAAAACAGTCTTAGCTCAGTAATATATCGATTTTGAACAGACATTTCTGTGTTAACTTAACATGAAAGTGTATTCAGTTAATACAACTTAAAAATCTCGTAAGCGTCCTTTAAAAGCTGAGTACAAGGCTGACTTGCCCGGACATGTTGTGCTCTCAGACCACTGATCGAAAGAAACGGAGGCAAAGAGAGAAAGCAGAGAAGCGGCATTTTGTACGGAACATTATCAAACGTTAAAGCTTTGTGGTGAGTACAATTTTTTGCCTTGTTTTATTCACAGCAGCTAATAACTCTAACTTTAACTCTATCAACACGCACTGCAAGAAATCCTTTTTACACAACACTAAACTCTTCCTCGGCGAGTGGTGGTGATAAGCTAGTAACGTTACACTTCTGGCTAACTTGTGAAGTAATTCAACCGTAACATTAGTCTTTGTTAAGTTTTGTTTTACGGTGGCAGCCAAATGGTGTTAATTGACACTGAGCTTCTGTAGCAGTAGTTTTAACTCTGCAAAGACAGGGTAATACATGTTTTTCTTCTTTCTACTTTGAAATCGTTGCAGCGTTGATGAAGGTTTGACCAGCAAAAGGCTGGGCCATTTTACATTCATGACTAAACAAATGTAGGTTACTGAGTATACATTCGGTTTAACATCGATGCATTTTGATGTTTAAGTCCTAGAGTTATTTTTATGTGAGATTGAAGTTTGTTAATTGAGCCCTAGCTGAAGAACAGCCTGTGTCAAAGTTCAGTCAAAAAACGCGGGCGAGGAAGCGAACGCCATGTTGTAGAAACGCCACAGGAAAGATCTTAAGTAACATTCATAAACTAGTTGTTTTAATGACATTACATTGAGTGTGCATTAGCACATAAAATATAATTTTGCTCTTTTGGGTGTTAACTGCAGATACATAAGCGCAGTTGTATCACTTAAGAAAAAATATCTTTGATTTGGAAACATAACATAACATTCTCCATTCGCAGGCAGGAAGTTGTCAATCAAGCACCAAAAATCAATGACCTGAAAGAAAGATGGCCTGCTCTTTTTGATGCAGTTCAGGTAAATATTTTTCCATAAGATAATTTGCAGTATGTATTCTTTTAAAGTAAATTGTATACATTAACATGTTGTGCCTATTTGTGCCTTTTTTTTATACAGATAAACCAAGAATTCAGAAGGATCACCACTGTTAACCTGGAGACAACATTCATGGCAAAGCTGGACCAGTACTCTCAGAAAATAATGTCCTTGCTGTCCTCAAGAGGAGGGGCTGCAAAAATGCGCATTCGGCGCATCCAGAACATGCTGCTAGAGGTATGAATGAATGAAATGTAGTTTATTTCAAATAGGATAATCCACTTTTTTTTCCAATAGGTGATATTGAGTCTTAAAAGGTAGCTGTTTACAACTCAACTATGTCAAATTATTGTTTAGAGCTTGAGGCACAAATATCAATTAAAACTATAAATACTTAATAATAAAACAAATTATAGGTGATGTGGATCATGATTGGCAGAGTAATTTGCAAGATTTTGCAGTTTTTCTATTTGTTACCTGGATTTTTCAAGTTCATGAATTGATCATTTCAGAGAAATGGCTCTTTGAAATGATCAATTCATTATTTTGATTATCACTGGAAATCTATAATTGGTACAGTTCAGGCCATATAAAGTCAATCCTTTTTTTTTTTTTTTTTGGATGTAATTATCAAAAACCCATCCTCCTCGAAGAGCAGTTCGACATTCTTTTTCTTATTCACAGGACGATTCTGTGGAGAGAAGGCGAGAGGTCGCTATCCGTGGCTTAGTGGTGTATCTCAGGGAAAAGGAGGAGGATCTCTTCAAAGAGCAGGTAAATCAGACATGACTATACTTTGTATTAGAGGTACGATCTAATCTATTATTAATTGATTTCTAAATTAATCGGCAACTATTTTGATAATTGATTGATCGGTTTAAGTAATTATTTTAGAAAAAGAAGTCCAAATTCTCTGGTTTCAGCTTCATAAATGTGAATCGTTTCTGGTTTCTTTACTCCTCTATGACAGCAAACTGAATATGTTTGACATTTGAGGTCATCATATTGGGCTCTGAGAAACATTGACATTTTTCACCATTTTCTGACATTTTCTGGACCAAACAACTAATCAGATAATCGTCAAAGGAGCTTGCAAAGAGAACCTTCACAGACATAATCAGATAATCGAGAAAATTGTTAGTTGCAGCCCTATTTTGTGTTACTCTCATGTATAAGTATGATTACTTAAAACATTTATATTGATTCTGATCTACCAGGATGGTGGCGGGGATATTACCAATGAAGTGATGAAGATTGTAACCAGAGGTGCCACAACGTCTGATCCAGCCAGCGCAAGGATCATACTTGAAGGAACAGAAGTCCTAGCAGACCTGGATGTACCCAGAGCCTGTGCCTTGCTAATGGGGCTGATATATGCACTCAACCTCAGCTACCCAAAAGAACTGAAAAACACTTTTGAAAAACACTTTTGAAGTGTTTCAAAAGATATTCCTCGAGCTGGATGATCTGAAAGCCAGTCCTAAGGTAATGTCACTAAAAAGTAAACTGTTGTACTAAAAAATGTGAAGAGTGAGGCTATCCTCAAATTAAACGGGAAATGTTCCACTGTTGTTTGCAATGTGTTGTGTTACATACTTTACAGTAGGCAGTAGGTGTAAAGTTGAGCGTTGAGCATTAAGTACACCTAGTTAAAAATAATGCACTTTAAAAGGATAGCTCGGGTCTTTTGAAGTGAGGCTGTATATGAGGTACATATGTATTGTGAGTGTATTACACACAGTAGATGGCAGTCAGTAAGCTCCACCTACGGAGAAGCAGACGGGGCCACCGGCACGCAAGATGAGCCTCCATCCTAATAAAACTGATGTCAGTTTAAATGTACATTATATCAAGAATATGTTTACTGCTTTATTTTGCTATCAGACAGCCTTTTCTGTGAGGAAAGAGAAGTTCTACTGCTTGTTGTTTCAATCGCTCTGGCCCACCAGCGTCCATGGACAAAAACAGCAATTTTACCTGACAGCACACAGGAGTTGCTGGTCTCCTGCTGCCTTGATCAGTAAGTGTAATTGTGTTATTTGGTGACTTTGGTGTTAGTTCGGGTTAGTTCAGATTTACCAAAGTCACACAAACAAACTGAGCCTATCGTGCGTGTTGGTGGCAGGAATGTGCTGACTGCTGTCTACTGTGTGTAATACACTCACAATGTACTTCATACTTAAAAAAACCTAAACTATCACTTTAACACAAACAAACTTGAATCAGAGCATGACTGTCAAAATGTTCAGTCTTTTTGAGACAGATTTACAGGGGTGTTTTATGTAATTTATTTTATGGAGGCAACAATTTTGTCTGCTATTGAAATGTCAATGAGTCTGGAATGGTGGACTGGTGTTCTAATAAACAGTTTGATCATAAAACTGGAATTTCAATGTGTAATTTATTGTATAATTGTAAGTTATAAGTTACTGTAAGTTACTAGTACTCAAAAAAATTAAGGTAACAATTTGCATGGATATTTCTGAGTAGAATAAAAGTAAAAAAATAAGTTTTAATAACTAAATGGAGTAATTTTTTAAACAATTAAAATTAAGTTGGTTCAACTTAATTAAGCTTGTAGAGGACAAAGCAAATCATGTTGTTTGTACGTAAGGAATAGAGTTTGCCTAACTAGAGAACTCTTGTGGCATTTACGCTATAGTGGCTAAGCTGAAGTAACTTAAAAAGATCCATGCAAATTGTTACCTTAATTTTTTTACGTTAAGCCAGCAGATCTTTTTTTAGAGTGTAGGCTACATTATCTTTTTTTAGGAGGTAGGTCAGTTGCTTCCAAAAAAAGCCTAAAATAAATGCACACTGCTACACCAGACAACAGGCTGTTCATCATACCTCTGAGCTGAATGCGAATGCAAGCCACGTTCTGTGTTTTCAAAGCAGTGAAAAGCAGCGGGATTTCCAGCAGGGATCTGGTCTCAATCAGAGCACTGTGGAGTACATAGCATATGAATACTTCCTTAATCAGACCTACAGGCCCGTCACATTTCATTGCAAACAAATGAGTATATGCTCTTAAGCAGCATATTTTGGAGCAGTCTCCTGGCTCACTGTGTCTCACCAAGTAGAATTTAGATGGACATTATAGGATCTGACAATCAAAATGACCCAGTGTGTTTCAAGTTTTATACCGCAGCCCATGACTACGTTTTTACAACACTGTCTTGTCTATTTATTCTTCCTTGGCATTCAGTTGTATTTTTTTCCCACTGGCTTTATTGTACCTGTATCATGCTGTACCGGTTCTTTTGTTATAACGTGTCATACTTGTCCACTAAAAGACAACAATAAACTTTGATGAAATCTGGCTTTATTATTTCTATTAAAAAAAAAGACCTTAACTGTCAGAGACACTAGCGCTACCCAATCTGCAATACATTACAGTGTCACTGGTGGCAGACACTCACAACTGTGCTTTATGATACTATTTGCTACCATACTTACACAATGGCTCTGAGGATTGCAGTGTTGGTCAGTCTAAAACTCTGAAACATCTCAGCTATTATTTAATGGATTCCCATTACTTTTTGTACAGACCTCGAAGAAGTAAATCTGAAGATATTCGATTTTTGAGTGAAAGAAACAAGTACTGAATGGATGGCCATAAAAAAATGTTGCACACATCCAAGTCTGTTTAGGAATAACTCTTCTGATCCCCTGATGTTTCATCAGGCACGACTGTATGTTTCATTTGGTTTCTTACCAATTTTCTAAAGAACCAATGACAGTCACACTCAATTTTGTTAATTAGCAAATAATAGAGTGATGTTGGAATTTGAAATGATTAACGTCAGCGAGCTAGCATTATCTTTGTAAGCATGCACAGTCATGTGAGAAAAAGGGCTCTATTTGGGACCAATTTGAAAGCAGCGCAAAATATTTTCCTACCAAAACCTGATTTTACACAGGTGGCAACACTTGTTGACTATCAGTTAAACAAGTCAATTTGATTGGCAGCCCCTCTCTGCTAGTTACCCACTTAGATCCTAAGGATGCAGTGAGAGTGTGTTTAGATTTTCAGAGGACTGCGCAAAATAGTGTGAAAACTTTTTTTTTTTTCACATGAATGTAGCTAGAACTTCTGCTGTGTCCAAGTGCAGCCTCATAGTGTTGCCTGCAAGGCTGTCGTTATGGTATCGCCATGTTGGCTACATTTATAATCTTAATGTAGCTATATGTGATTGACGGAGACTCATAGAAGAGCACTGGATTACATTTTTTTCCTCTGCTGTGTTGTTTACATTGTTTTGTGCATCGCCTCAAAGGGCTTCATAAAAAAAGGTGTCTTTAAGCAACATTACTTCTCTCTGCTCAAGCTGCATTCTAATGTAATGTTTGCAATGTTGCCTTTAGGCTGCAAACTAAAGACAAGAAAAACTGCAGTGTAAGGAGGAATGGGTCTTCCATAATGTCAGGTAATGAGAGAAGGGGTACTGGTGTTACACTTGCTCGTGAACAGAGGCAAGTTTGACTCTGGCCCAAATCCCTACATCCTGCAAAGGCACATCTACAAGGTAACACCTAAACCCAGAGATCTCTGCTGCTCACTGAACCCACAGGACCAATTTTAAAGCAATGGAAATACATACTTCTTTTGACCTGGTTCTTTCTTCCACAGTGTCCCATAATCCAATGAAAATTCTTTTAAAGAATCAAGTGTATTATGTTCAAAATGATCACATTTTAGTGGTAAAAGATCTATTCAGATCAGAATTTTCAGCTGAAATTCCAACAGAGGTGCACATTTCCTCGAGAATGTACAAATTTAAGATGACTTATTTTTCAAATTAACTACATTTCAGAGAGAAATATTACATTTTAGCATAGATTTGGTGCAGTTCCTTTATTTTTAGGTCCATCTATTGCTTATCCAGATGCAGGTGTTAAGTTTCTCTTATGATCAAACACACCAGAACGGCTTCACATTCAAATTAAAATATTAAGCAATATTATAAAATGCATCATTAACTCACTTTAACATCCATTTTTATTTTTACTTTCTTATTTCTGTAACAACGACAATGCAGGACTTTTAGTTGTAAAGTATTTTATTAATAATATTAAGTGTAGTACAGTACAGGCACTTTAGCTTAAATAAAAGATCTGAAATGTTCTTCCTGCGCTGGGTGATAAAATATCAGTTTAAGAAATACTAAGTAAAAGTTCTTCCATTCTGAATTGTACCTAAATCGACATACTGAAAGCACCAAAAGGTAGAAAAAGCAGAAGTCCTGATTCTGCAGAAAAAAATGGTTCCTCTGACAGAAATATTATTATTTATGACTTTTAATATTGATACATCACTGCTTTACCAAACATTTTACTCTTGAACCTGCTGCAGTGTGCTACTTTATTATACAAGGCTGGGTAGTTTTATCTGATAAAGCTGAAGTGCTGAGAGATGATTAATGGGGTAGCAAAGTTCTGCTATCCAAGTTTATGTTCATTTTTTTGACTCCTCTTACATCTTTGCCTCTCAAACAGTTATCTAAATGGAAACCAACTCACAGCTTGAGAGTGGAAATATCTTTTTTCTGAGTGGTGGAGACTTCACTCCTAGATTTTCTGAATGTGACAGGTTGTAGAAACCAGGCTTTGTTTTCGTCTGAAAAGCAATGAGAGTTGTCAAATGTAGTGGAGGGACTGGAAGTATAAAGGAGAATAAAACGGAAGTGCTTCAGTCAAGTATGCAGGCTCTACTTTAGGGACTAAATGCACATAGTTGCGCTCCAAAATGCCTCTTGGTGACAAACTCATGAAAAATACGACAAACAGAGTGGATGAGAGCATTTTAACACGTTTCAGCTAAAACTAACCTGTTATTTTTGTTTTTGCCAAAAGCTTTTTTTTCTGTTCAGGTTTATTCATTGTTTTGCCCACATTCTTTGAAAGAAAATGCACCAAGACCTACTCTACTTGCTCTCTGTGCAGATAACTTAAGAGTCAGATATTTTTTCCTCGAACAAACAAGCTAAGGGGAACGAGGGAACATGAGTAAAGACTTACATGAATCGATTAGCCAGGAACGAGCAGCTGCTGTTAGCTTTAGCACAGTTTAAAATTTGTTATTACGGTGTCCAATTCTAAGAAAAGTAGATGCTTAAAATTATGAAAAATGTTTTAAAATAAAATATCCAATTTAATGCTTTAAAATGTCATGGTTTTTTTTATTTTTTTAAAACTATTTCTGTGGGGATTTCAAAATAAAAGTCTCAAGCTACTTTTTAGGCCGTGCTTTAAATGTCCTATTTTCAAAATAAAAACCTAACTTCAAACCTTTTAATTTTTTAACCTCTATGAGTTGCTTGAAATGATCATTTTTACAAACCTCAGCTATCATCTTTGATTTTTTTTTCGTTACAACTCTTAGCAGCAACTAACAAAGGCTAGCAGCAGCAGCATATTCAATTGCATTTTTTCCATAACTTGCATAGTAAATTATATATTTTGCGTAATGTGTATGTCCCTTTAAAAATCAGTAGAAGTCAGTCTGTTGTTTGTGCTTCATGCTCCAGAACCAAGCATACCTGTATGAGGCATACAAGCCTCAGAACTCCGCTCAATATTGCATTTATAGTGGTTATTTTAAGTATAAATAACCATGTGGAGAAGGTTGCTAAAATAAATAATAAAAATACATCTTGCTCAGCATTTGTGTGACGGGTCTTAACCATAATTGATTTAGCAGGAAGAACTTATTTTCACATTTCCCTAAGCTTCCATGGCACAGCTGGAATGAGGTTCTGTAGAAAAAGGTGCTGCTAACCCATTTCTTACATTAAAAGCAAACAGCGCCCCCTGGCGTTCCCCTCTATCAGATGGCTGATGAGACAACTCACTCATCGACCCTCTTAATGAGTCTTTCGGTTGTGACAGAGTTGAAGAGGTGGTCGCACTCCGTATGGAGCCTCAAAGGATGTAAGTGCTGGAGAATATAGATTTATTTGATGTTATGTCAATGTCAGGAAATGTTTCCTTACTGCATTTTTTTTTAAAAAGGCCTCTAAATCTACCAGCACAAGCAATAACATTTGATGTCAGTATTTTAATTCCATTACAGTACTCTACACTGTCAATATTACACTTTAACTCCATCATCCACCTCCATGCTGAAAATTGAACTGTTTGGTTGGTGGGAAGTTCCAAGGCAAAGAAAAAAAAAAAATAGTAAGACAGCTGGGATTTATCTTTTTAATGGTTTGTTTGACACCGTCATCAAACCCATCACACACAAGATTTGAAATGTTTTATTTTTCATAGAATTCTGGACAACCAAGTGTGTAAATAAAAAGAAAAAAAGAAAAGAAAACCAACAGCAAAAGTGAAATTTCATTCACTCTTTTTTTTTCTTTAAAAAAATATCAGCCTTTCCCCTTGTTCACAAACCGTTTCCAAACTGGGACAAACAGAACATGATTAATTCGGAGAAGCTGGAAGGCCATTAACATTTGTTGGCAAATATAAATATAGTGGTTTGAACAGGGTCTCAAATAGCTCACATGGAAAGAGTGTACAGACAGTTTACACGACAGTAGGACACTCAACCCTGCCTGTATCAATTTTTAATTAATGTAGAAAACCAGGATCCTTATTTTCTGCTTTAAATCAATGCATTTATGACAAGGAAATATATACATTCAGCCAGCACTTATAGTCTCTGGTGTATGGTGTTTGTGTTGCCTCTTGAATCATGTTGATTGTCTATTCAGGGGCATAATTGTGAGAATATGAATAGTCTGTGTAATAATTTGGTGGCCCACCCCTGCCTGCTGGGTAACCCCAAGAGCAGGGTCCACCTCCAGTCCCACCGCCTCGTTCGTGCCCTCGCCCAGGCCGAGGCCATAGTCCTACAGGTGGGACTCCTCTCCCTCGATAACTTCCTAAAGAACCCGGGCCCATAGCACCCATCATTGGCCTGTGATCCATATGTGGAGGCATGCAACCTATACTGCCATAGCCCACACCAGACATTGGATGTGGAGGCAGCTTAGGTCTGAGTACAGAGCCCCCCCTTGTGGGTACTGTGGGAATACCCACAGATGCACCAAGGCCGTCAGCGCAATTCACCTGAGTCCTGACCCCTTGACTACAAGGGGTGCTGCCTATAAGTGCTTCTCCAGTCTTAGCGAGCCCACTGGGATCCACCAGGGCAGGTGGGACCACGCCCGGGTTGCTTGCATTGTCACAAGCTGTGGTCCCTGCAGTCCCCCATACCCCGTCCCCAGGTCCACTGAGTGTCCTGTCCGGTTGATTGGGGGTCCCACTAGCATTCTTAGGGGTCCCAGCAATGAAACCTGGCTGAGCTGCGTCATTACGGTCTGTGAAGGGGGGGACTGTGGTGGTGAGGGGAGAGGTCCCAGCAGCTCCCGCTCCTCCAGCATCCGAGCTATATCCATGACCCAGCATCATGAGGTGAGGGGGAGGGGGAGGCTTGACCTCCAAGGGGAGGGAGGCCAGGTTAGCTAGAGGTCCTGCTGGGGGCATGACAGGCGGGGTTGGGGCTCCGGAAGAAACTGTGGTTGGAGGTTCCTGTGTGCCGCTGCAGGGGGAGGCGGGATAGGCTGGGGAGGCCGTGTAGCTAGAGGAACCCGTATATGATGACCACGAGGCCGAAGGGCACAGGAAGCTCTGGTGGGGATTCACAGGGAAACCTCCCGGTGACAAGCTGCCAATGTCTGAAGAGCCCATGCCTATCTGGTTCGTGGCTTTGAACTGAGAGATGGCTGTTTTGAAAGCACTGTAGTTAGACAGTGTAGGCGTCGTCTCAGGGGTGGTCTGCTGGTCTGGGAGCGGAGGACGAAACTCGTTCTCTGGCGGGGGTGGCTGCGGAGGCTTCTTTGCAACTTGCTGCTTTTGCTCTGGAGGATCTAATATGGTTGGTGGCTCGCCATCATCAGAGTCTAATGACATGTCCTCCTCTTCCACACACTCATCATTCACTACTGGGAGACCAGGAGAGGGCAGAGAGAGAGAGACAGAGAGAGAGAAAGTGGGAGAGTAATGGAAAAGTGGAAAGAAAGATATAATCAACAAATGTGTTATGGCTGCATTAACAACTGTGCTTTAAAAAACTGTCTGGCAGAACATAAATCTTTAACTGGTGAGATGGCTGGAGAAAAAGGCAATTTAGCAAAACAATGAGATTATACAGAAAACATGAACTCTGCTGTTTCTGTGTTCTGCGCCCTTTTTGATGCTACCCACCAGTAGAAGGAGGTGTAGGAAGCTCGTTCTGATTAATGGATCCGATGAGACTGTGGAAACCGCTCATAACATCGTCGATGCTCGCTATCACAATTCCGTTTCTGGAGTACTGCAGGAACATCTCAAACGGTCTCTCTGTAAAAATGAGCGTTTTCAGTGAGTAAAAGACATTTGCTAACACAACAGAAATACAATCTTAACGAGGCATGTGGAAATGGTGATTTTGTTTGGTTTTTTTTTTGGGGGGGGGGGGGGGGGGGGTGAAGTGAGATTACCTGTGAGGAAGATGAGGTGTCGCTGTTGTGTGTGCTGAGCTTGGAGTTTGATGAGGCAGTCCAGATCTGGAGCCTGCCGCGACTGCGTGTCACACTCGTGATACGGGAGGAACTCCACTAAATGCTTTTTCTGATAGGCTGTCAGAAGATTCAGCAGCCCCATGGCATTAGTGTTTAACCTTTAAGAAACAACAGCAAAAGCAGTTCCATAGAGAGGTCAGTTAAAACCAGTATGGGCAAACATTTTGATGTGGATACAGCTATTATGGCTAATCTCTTACTGAGATACTGACCTCCCAAGCTCTTTAAGTTTCTTCTGGGACTTACAGTGAACCTTCCACTGCCAGGGGTGTTCAGGGGTGCTCTGTTCCTCCAGGAACTTCAGCAGTCCCTGCAAACGATCTGGACAAAACACACAATACAAGTTCAACACGCAATACAAGCATTAGTCGAGTAATATTTGTTTGGACCTTGTACAGTCCACACAAAGAAAAACACGACTTACCCTGCGTGATAAGATCAGGGTTGAGGACAAACTCATCAGACACCATGAAGCCGCCAGACACAAAGAGCTCATTGTAAGTGTGGTTCTTGACATCGTCCAGACTGTCCACTCCAGCAAAGCTCACTGAAGGCAACTTTTTCAAAGACACCAGAGCCGGGATCTGCATAATAAAGGAAAGAGTGAGTTTTTTTTAATTCCCCAAACATTAAGTTGTTTTTATAGTTTCCAGATTAAACATCTTTTAATTCGAAATATAAGGTCCAGCATTTAAATCGTTTAGCATCAGGGAAGTGTCTGACTAATCCCAAACTGATTCTTCAGAATCACTGAGACCCAAAACAACAGACAGCCAGTGTTATTAAGAACTATTTACGTTGATCTGTTAGTAACTGGCCTGAGATTTTAGGGACACTACTAAATAAACAAAGCTAAAACAAACAAACAAAAAAAAACAAAAAACACCCAAAACTTAAAAGCAAAGTACTTTTATAGATACGTATATGTAGGAGACCTGGTGCTCTTTTAAAGGAAAAGGGTGCTCACTGCGAATACTGATCCTCAGTTATTTGGTAGTTTTGTTTACTGCACTGTGTGAAGTAAATTAAAGAGAAATAATTCATGATAATATTTTAAAAGCATCCTCGCTTTGCTATTGGCGCTAAAACCTTTCCGCAGCACTATAACTAAATAGAACGTGTAAATAACAGGCAACAAGACGAAAAACAGCACTCTGCGGGAGATGTAAAACTTCCCATTATTTATGTTTTATCGCTACCTGCCTCAGCGGGTGCCGATTCATCCGAACTACAATCTGGATGTGAGCGACTGGAGGGAGGATAACGGGCGGCGATTGTACCTTATGCACATGTGCTGCGATGTCCTCGTTCCGAATGATGATGAGGAGCTTATCCAAACTGCTGCTGTTTTCCAAAAATGTCTGTGGGCTGCACTCGCTGTTGCCAAGACTTTTCAAGTACTCCTTTGTGACAGACAGGAGAGGATGAGATTGTTAGAGACAGACAGATGAATGCGTCTTCTTCTTTTACACATACGAGTACTGACTGACTGACAGATACAGAAAGAGCTGAGCACTAAGACATGAACCCACAGTGACAAAGAGAAGCTATTGCAGCCTTGCACATTCCCACAATGACCTGTATTTGCACTCATGGTATGCATCCCCTCTGAAGAATAAACATGAGCTCTCTGGTTCCAGTAAAAGGAGAAAAAAAAAAGTAATGAAGAAAGTGAAAGAAAACATGTAAAATGGGCAGTAACAACACCATTACTGCCGCAACCAATTACGATTTTCATTGCCGAATTCTTACAATTTTCTCCAAAATATTAGTTTTAGCCATAAAAACCTGAAAAAGTGCTTTTCCATCTTTTTTAATGAGCCCACACTGCGTGCAGTTTGCTTGTTATATGTCTGATTCACACTCCAGCAGCTAATGATATCTGAAGACTATTACACACGACAATGAAAACAGCAAATGCCTTTTTCTGAAACCATTTGGCATTTTTGAGTAAAAAAACTAAACTTTTTGTTCATTATCAAATCATCACGTAACCGCTGGAGCTCGGTGTAACATTGTTAAGTAGTTCTTCCAAAATGGCAGCACTTTAGATGTCAACTAGGGGTGTTAAGGATTGAGGACAGTGTGCACTCACTAGTTAATGACTACTCACAAGTCGTTAGCCAATGAGCAAACCCTGGATATCCTCCTTCCTGACCCTAATAATGACCATAATTTATAAAATGAACTTCACAGTTTATTAGACGTGACCTGGAAATCATGCCTGAACAGATAAACCCATCTGAGGTCACAGAGCAATGTAGCCAAGAGCTATTTTCCCATTGACTTCTACACAGCATGTAATCTTTTAGCAGTCAGAAGAATTGCCCTCTGCTGGTTATTAGAGAAAATGCATGTTTAAAGCACTGATGTTTGCTGACCTGGAAATGACATCCATCTTTTTATACTATAACTGATGATGATGACTGTGACATTTAAGCAGTGAAATATTGGAAATCCTAGACTTGTATAGAAAATAACTATGCCACTGTTTTCTTTTTGTTTGTTTTTTTAAACCTTTGCAGATTTACAGACTCTTTCCACCTCTTATTTATATTTTGAGATGCCCCCAAAACAGATGCAAACACAAAAAAAAAAAAAAAAAAAAAAAAAAAAAAAAAAAAAAAAAGATTATTTCTGCTTTTATCTTTCAACTCAATTTCCTCAGCGTCATTTTTATTACTGTCTGGCTTTTTACTGACTGACTGTATTGTAGCTGCAATAGGTTCAGCTGCAATGAATTATTTATAGAATCCTGTGGTTAATCAATAATCTTTACAAACATAATGACATAATGCATTGTACCTTGATCTCCTTGCAGACAGCGCTCTCCTCCCCCTCGTCTCCAGAATAGATGTAAAATTTAACTGTATTCTTGGTAACGTCCTTAAAAATCTCCACCAGGCTGCTGAAAACTTCGGGTTTCAATTGACCAATCAGGCTGCCGGCTAGCAGCCCAGGCCCACTGCCAGAAGCTGCGCCTGGGTTTTGTGAGTTCTGCTCCGGAGACTCCGCTGTGACTTGAGAAGGAGAGTAGACCTCTCCCCCCATCTCTGCTGACGGGGCTTCCGATTTAATCTTAGTGGATGTCATCTCTTTGATGGTGCTTGTTTTACTGCTCTGTGAGGAGACGGTGCTCTTTGACAGAGAGGGCTCTGCTTTCGTTTTGGTGGTCGGGATGGGGGCAGGGGGTGGGGTAGTAAGATTAGATGGTGTCAATGGGGGAGGTGGAGAAGTGACCTTGGAGGGAGCAGGTGGGGCTGGGATCAACTTGTCCATCTTCTCGCACAGCGCTTTGACGTGCCCCTGAATGGGGACAGGGGAGACGTAGGGCACAACGAAGTGTGAGAAGCAGCTGCTAGACACCCAGCAGTGGCGAGGAGGCAACCGCGGAGGCAGCTGCGAGGTATAGTTGATGTGTTGTGTGTGCATGATATTTTTAATGTCAGAAGATAGGCTATGGATTTCCTGATTTAGTATTGTGTCCAAGCTGATGGAGGGCCTGAATGGAACTTCCTCTACAGCAGGTAGCGTGGGTTTAGGCATCTTTTTTACTTCCACAACGGCAGGCGTTTTCGGCTCTGGGTCAACGTCTGCCGCTGGCGCAGCCACTGGCACAGGCTTTGGCTCAGGCTTCAGCTCGGACTTCAGTTCGGGTTTCAATTCAGGCTTCAGCTCAGGCTTCGTCTCGGACTTCAGCTCTAGTTTTGGCTCGGGCTTCGGCTCGGGCTTCTGCTCATTAAATGGCTGCGCTTTGTCTGAGGAAGCCAGATATGAAATTAGTCACGGTGATGCCTTGTTAGCACAAATATGCCTCAAAGATTGATGACTGTGTGAACTCATTGCTTTCAGGTACCTTCGTTGGCGGGGATATCCCAGGTTGTGTTTTCTGATGTGCATTTTTGCTCTGGTGGGGAGCCCGGGCTGAATGGACTACCTGGGCTACAGTCCATGTCCTCCTGCACAGAGAGAACACACCAGTAGATATTTTTAAGTACAATAAAATACTTATTCATCTTTGGATAGGAAAAAATATTCCAAAATAACAACCCTATCAGCTGTTTACATCTCACCTCGGCGTAGTTCGTTTGTGACGGAGGCTCGTTTTGTTTCCTATGGTCCGGGTCGTGGTAAACGGGTTCCACCCTTCCTGAACCTGTTGATGGTTCACCGTGGTTTGAGTCTGCAGACACTGAACCCTGAGCCACAGCTTTATTGAGTGTGGCCAGGAGGATCTTGAGAAGGCGTTGGGTCTCGCTGACGGCTGAGGTATTGGTGTTGCCACGGGCCCTTAGGTCGGTGTCATAGATCCCCATGCTCTCCATCACTGCTGTCAGATTTTCGTTCTGCCCACCCTCATCCACAAGGTCGTCCCCTTGTGCACCTAGTGGGGCACAAGTAAGGCAGATAAGTTAGCAGTAGTGCACGTTTTGAAACTGCAATACAGATGTGCCAAAATAAACTTGAGGTTATTCGGAAACCCTCTCATCATTTCATCACATAGGTTATTTTTCAGCTTTAGGATGTTCTTCTCAGTATGCACAGATATTCAAACAGCCCCCTGGGTTAGCAACAAAAAGACATGCATCTTGAAATGAACCTGTTTAAAAATGTATTGAAGTTATTCAATTCCTGAGAACTAATCAGACTGTTGTGAAACGAATAAAATATTCATTCATTCAATTGGCTGTGACTTAAATTCTACGACTGAAATCTGGCTCCACAGGTGATCGCAGCGCGCCTCACCTCTGCTGGGTTCTCCGTTGCTCAGCTGATCTGTGCGTTGATGTTTGTTCGCGCCTCCTCTCTCGTCCCCTTCAAATTTCCTTTTCAGACTGTTGGCATCCCAGGCGCCGTCCTCCCCCCGATCCTTCCCAGGATCCTTCACGAGTGCCTTCTTATGAAGCTGAATTAGCTTAAGCAGCTGTTTCATTTTGTCTTTATCGTACTCGTTCTGGGACAGCCGCAACCTCTGCGGCTGAGGCTGGGACTCATCGTGGGGCTTGTGTTGCAGCTGGGCTCCGTTTGAATGGGCCACCCCTGGCCTCCGTCTACTACTGCTACTAATACTACTGCCGCCGCTGCTGTCAGTCGGCGGTTTTTCCTGGGCTGGCCTTTCTGTAGGGGCCCTCTCCTGGGACAGCCTTTCTGAGGGTCTCTCTGCTCTGTCCGAGCCCCTGTCCGAGCCGCCCCAGTCAGAAACAGGGCTGTATTCCACTGGGGCTGGAGCGGGTGCGGGTGCAGGGTTCCGTATTCGTTCAATGATGTCCTTTGCCTTGTTCAGAGGTAAAATATAGTTTGCGGGGTTGTGAACGTACGATCGCAGCACAGCATCCATGTTACATTTGGGTCTGGGTGCTGTGACGGGGTTCGTCCTTTCATTTACATTATATTTGTAGTCGGGTAGGATGAATGGACGCACTGTGCCCGAATCCATACGAGTTAGGTAATCGGTGGCCTGACGCTCCACCCCAGAGCTCAGGTCCTTGCCTGGGTTTGGGCGCAACTTGAACAGGCCGTAGTGCACTGCGGGGATGAAAGACTCCATGGATGACAAGAAAGCCGGATGAGGCTCCACCGTCAGCGGCTCTGGCTCGAACAGCCTCGATGCTAAGAATGAGGGGGAAAAAATGCATCAGAATCGTGTAAAAACCGGCATGACAAAGATAACAGCGATAAACAAAAATGAAATATTCTTTAGCGTTGCACGGAGATGCTGGCACTCGGGATCAGTCAGAAAATGCATGTAGAGACAATGAATACGACTTACAGTACTTGACGATCATCCTTGGCTCCTGAAAGATGAATAATGCTTGCAGGTTCTTCTCTACCCGCCCCCGCCGCTCTAGAAAACAAACAGAGAACCTTTTTAAAACCCAAACTCTCACCGGAGGCAACAAGTAGGTGTTCAACTCACACAACAGAGAATTACAAGAGGAGAGTGGCAGATAAAGCTTTCTGGCACCTTTGGATTCAACCATCTGAGCCGAGGACAACAGGAAGAGAAAGCCTTTATCAAATAAGGACTTCACCAGCACCTGAAGAAGAAAAGCAAAAGCTGCAGTCAGAACATCAGGGAATAGATCATTATCGCACAATGGGAGCAATCATATTAGCAGTCTGTTTCTGGACAGGATTTCATTTGCTCAGTGTGTAAATGAGTGCTAAACTGACAGGTTTATGCCATTTGTTTAAAATTACTGAACAAAATAGAACAGGATTAGCACGGCAGCTTGACAGATGACATCCCTACACTGTTTTCTAAGCAATGAGAAAATGGAACTGTTTATGAAACGAGATCCTCCTTAATTGTATCAAACAAATGCACAGAAATGCAAAGTTGTCAAAACAGAAAGGAGCACTTTATTTACCTGAATATTGTACAACCTGAGAATGTTGTGTTTATTTTGCTGAGAGAACCTGGATAAACTGCAGGTATGTGACTCACCATCCGGTCTCTCTCCAGTTTGTTGACCAGAGCGGCCAAGCTGCCGCTGGTTGGTTTGCCTTTCCCGTCCACCACCTCAAACAGGCTGCAGGACATCCCACACTTCATAACTGCAGACAGAAATAAGCAGGCGGGAATGCGTTACTCGGAACTCAACATGTAATCATTTATGATACACACACACACACAAAAGCTACTTTACTGAGACAGCCGGGCTTCATGATGCATGAATGCTTTTAGAAAAGCTTTACAGAATTTCAAGTAATGCACAACCGCCCACATGCCAGGGGCCATTATGATCATTATGAGAGGAAAAAAAGGGAGAAACAAATGTGTGTTCTGGACTAACCTTCCCGTGAGACGCTGTAGGTGTCCCAGGAAAAGAGCACTGAGGGAATCTTTCGCTTCACCTGCTCTAGCTGCATGCCCCGATTCACCTCCAACTTCTCAGGCCTGCACCGGGGCACATGTTACATTATTAAAAAACATACAACAACAAGAACAACAAAACAGGACATTGTAGCTTTTTCTCCTCTCCTACAAATTATGCAAAGAGTTAAAGTTCAGCACATAAAAAACCTTGTGTAGCAAAGAGTGTCCTTAATGATTAACAAAGAAAAGTCCAGTAGCTCTGTGGACCTTTTGTTAAGACTTGCATGAGAGGGGAAAAAGTTTACTCACAGTTTGAAAGGAAGGTAAGGACGCAGGGAGGATCGTAAACAGATGGGGAACAACTCCTGGCCCTTGTTCACTAGTGGACCACTCCACACAGTGTAGCAGCTCTTCCCTGCAACAGGCAGAGGTCAAACATCAGTCATTCTTCCTGAGACTAACGTGAGCGGGATAACTGAGAACCTACACAGACATCAGTCAAAGGAGCTTGCAAAGAAAAGCGTCTGGACTTCTTTAAGTTGCTTAAAGACGTTTCACCTCTCATCCGAGAAGCTTCTTCAGTTCTAAGGTCAAATGGTGGAGAGTCCCAGATATAAACCTAGTGGGAGTTTCCCCCCACAGAGGGACAAAAGGACCCCCTGATGATCCTCTAATCGCCTGAGCCAAGGTGTGAAACTGGGTGTGGGTCCCAATCAGCCAGAGTTTCGGGTGAGTTCATTGTGAAACCTGGCCCCACCTTATCATGCGAATTCCTGAGGTCAGCTGGCCCAGGATGTGAGTGGGCGTTAAGGCGTCTGGGGAGGGATCTCAAAACTGGATTATAGATGGCAGAGAGTTGGTGTCGTAAACCCCCGCCTCTGTTCAAAGATGGTCGCTCACAGTGGACATAGATGGCTTCTTTCACTCCTCTTTCAAACCATCTGTCCTCTCTGTCCAAAATGTGAACATTGGCATCCTCGAAAGAGTGTCCTTTATCCTTAAGATGCAGATGGACTGCTGAGTCTTGTCCTGTGGAGGTGGCTCTTCTGTGTTGTGCCATGCGCTTGTGAAGTGGCTGTTTGGTCTCTCCAATGTAGAGGTCTGAGCATTCCTCGCTGCACTGTACAGCATACACCACATTGTTAAGTTTGTGTTTTGGCGTTTTGTCTTTCGGGTGAACCAGTTTTTGTCTGAGCGTGTTGCTGGGTCTGAAATGCACTGGGATGTCATGCTTGGAGAAAACTCTCCTGAACTCTCTCAATGAGCACACCCGAAACTCTGGCTGATTGGGCCCCACACCCAGTTTCACACCTTGGCTCAGGCGATTAGAGGATCACCAGGGGGTCCTTTTGTCCCTCTGTGGGGGGTTACTCCCACTAGGTTTATATCTGGGACTCTCCACCATTTGACCTTAGAACTGAAGAAGCTTCTCGGATGAGAGGTGAAATGTCTTCAAGCAACTTAAAGAAGTCCAGACGCTTTTCTTTGCAAGCTCCTTTGACTACGATGACCTGGATGACTGAGAACCTTCACAGACATACACAGACATCAGGCATGATACTTCATAACTTTTTGTAACTGCTGCCTCATTTCAAGACACATTTGGTGTCTTAAAAGCTAGCAGCAAGACACATGAACCATGTATCTTATAGCCCCACTTCAGTATTTGTTTATTTAGCCTAAGTCATGTAATAGCACATCATAGATTTTTCTCTTATTGCACAGACCCACTTCATATATTATTACGTTTACACACACGTGGCACTATTTTAACACAACACAAAAGAAGCCAATTTATTTGATTACATTTAAGAAAAGCTTAAATACCATTACCTTTACTCCCTTCAGAGGAAATAGTGTTAAACCTGTTAAAGAGCAAAACATAGAGGCTGTTTACAAACTCAGCGGAGATGTAATACTTTTGTTTTGTTTTTTTAAAAACTTCAACGGCCTAGAAATGCTTTCTGGCTTTTACCATTTCCTGCGGGATTACGTACCTGTGTGCAGCCATAGGAGTTGCTGCAGCTTCCTTGCCTTTGTACTGAAAGGAAACCACAGCGTAGGGGCACACGTGCCTGGGCCGCGCTTTGATCTCATCAAATGCAAACTCAAAAAAATATTGCTGCAACACACAAATGAAGATGGATTAAAACACAGCACTAGATCCCAACAACAACTGCGCAAGATTACACAGGAAGAACCCAGCTACCCACTACGAGCAAGCATTTGCTGAGAGTGGGGAGGAAGAACTTTCTTTTAACAGGAAGGGACCTTTTAGAGAACCTGGCTAACGCGCGACGGAACACCAGATTAAATAAACAGGGTAATAAAGAGGAACCAGCACTTACCTGCGTGAGCTCAAAAGCCCTGTAAGACAGCAGAGATGTAACCCTGTTGGCACTTTTGGACAAGTGACAGTCAAACTTGGGTGAAGATTCGATTGCATTCTTCGGCGTGTTCTCGTGGATGTGCTTTATTCGTCCCTGAGAGACAAAATGCAACTACTGACTCAAAGTCCAAATGGAAACAGAGAACTGTCAAAGCTCTAATGCAAAACACAGATAAGGTATTCATACCCTCATAACTTTAAAAATGATCATGTCTCCAAACGCGCCCACTTCAAAAGGATTGATTTGTAACAAATCGGAATATTTGGAGAGGTAAACACCTACAAGGATTACAAAAAACAAATTAAGGGAAAACATTTCTAATAGGCTACGTTTATGTCAATTACTTGCTGATGCTTGTTAATATTACTTAGAAACGATGTATCCGAAAACAAAGTATGTAATAAACATTGGACTAATATATTATTGCATATGTAAGAGCCATTACCTTAGACTTCAGAGGCAATTGTAAAATGCTTGTGAAACTTGCAGATAAGTAAAATAAAAAGGAATTCGACTAATTATTCTGCAAAGCCCATTTTCATATAACAGCAACATGGGAGCACCCGGCTTACCCACTGATGGATTTCCTAGTGTATTAATCTTACAGTGTCCAACTGATAAACCCTTCTCACAGATCCACTGGAGCTGGAAAACACAGAACAGGCAAAGCTCAGAAGCAAGTCAAAAACCTCCGCGCCTTCCCAATTTGTCAATATCCTTCTGCATATATGAGTGAGGTTTTGCCAGCAGGCCAACCTTGGATTTGTCTGGGAAAAGGAAGCAGTACGACTCAGCGAGTTCTTGTTCGGTCCGCCCCTCTTGCTTCATCTCTCTCCGCTTTTCTATGAACTGACGAAGAAAAGGCGAGCAAACAGTAAATTAGACACGGGGGCAACCTCGCAATATTTAACATTTCTTCAGCACAGCTATTTAAATTGCCTGCCATTTTATCCAGAAACTTGACGACTGACCTCCTTCTTCAGCAGCTCATTGTGAATTAGCCTGGCCTTGCAGTAGGTGAAGGTTCCTCGCGATGATGCGTCCAGGTAAAACGAGGAGATGATCTTCACGAGGTCCTCAAACTCCCGGCTCTCGGGGGGGAGAAACTGGTACAAGCCTGCACACAGAAGCGAATCAGCGGATTAGCATTTCCCATCTGCAGTTTGCAGGACTGAGCGAATGAGCAGAGGACGATCCCTTCGAAAAGTCACATTTTAAACTCAAATTTAACCTGCAGGAGGCAGCCACATCAAACTGATAACCAACCATTTCCCTCGATTAAAAGACAACCTCGCCGTAAGACTTTAAGTCTAAAGCGTACGGTTCCTTCTTAGGCTTTAGCTGAATATGAATGTCACGTGTTATCATTTGAAATATTAAATATACAAAATAACCATGGGCATTCGATGGTGCACGTAACACCAGTGACCAGTGCTTTTTTTTTTTTTTTTACAATCCTGGCAGCTACACTGACACAGTGGATGAAGTCTAGTACCTGCATTTATTTACATAAGGTTTATCAAGTAATCCAAACTCATGCAAAGAAGTGAAACCATGACTAGCAGACAACCTGAATGAAATGTCAACATCCTCAAGCCTGTGTGATAAGAGTAAACCTCTCCACTGTAAGTCAAAATGACAAAAAGGCTGGAGACGGGGTACTGGGGCAGCCCAGTGTACCTCATTGCTGTTAGGAAACTAACACACTTTATAAATTACTTATGCAACCTATAGTGCTAGAATAATTCCACTTCAACAGGACTTTGCATATATCCAAATAACAGATGCTCCACAGCATAGTTGGGGAAAATGTAACCAACAGTGCCCATCCACCTTTCTGCAAGAAGGAAGGGGAAGGGCGGGTGTAACGTAGGTAGGTGGATGCACAGAGTAATGCTCTCAGGGGTACTCAGGTGAAGTGCAAAACTGATGCTCTGAAATGCCAGCGACATCAAGCTGGGTTAAGGGGTGGGCAGCCCCACCAAATGAACCATGGTGCTATGAAAACACTCCGGGATGGACGTGTGGGGTGGATAAATCCGTGCCCTTCACTGAGGTCAAAGAGACACCCACATGTTGTCAGGTGATGACTGCAAACCACTCATGACTCCTGCTGTATTACTAAACAGTACTACGGTGCCGGGTAGGGATGAGGAAACGGAACAAGGTGTGCTTTCAGATGGCCAGTCTTTCAAAGTGGCGCCTTCGCTGCACCGTTGCTGCCCGCTGGTTAACTTGGACTACCACAGCTAGCGGCATGCCTGCAAACAGACGCTACGCCAACCGACATTATTCGCCTGCTCAAACTGCAGCATGGTAATCTAGCCCGAAACCGAAATGTTCGCAAACCTTTAGCTAAACCAATATAACTGGCGAAAGCAAGTAGCTAGCTAGCAGGCTAGCAACATGCAGCAGCAGAATCATGAAAGACAGGACAGGCTCTGTTCAAAATAGCTGCGATATGGCACCACCTTTCCGTTCGCGAATCTTCCTCGGGATTTGGAAATTTCTCCGTGGCAGCTCATCGGTCGATCTCTGGGCAGGCAGAGGAGAACTGCTGAAGCTCCGAGCGTCCGCCTGCATGCTCCTCCGCCGCTCAGGGGCTTCTTGTTCGGGCATTACACTGTCTCCACATCCAGGCTGATCGCCATTTTGGTTGGCTGTGGCCGAGGTGGCGGCTGAATTCTTCTGGGGTTCGCCACCTTTCGGGTGGAGATCCGTCGTCTCGGTATAGTCTGAGTCCCTTTTTCCCACCGCGCTGGGGTTCAGGGCCATTTTCGGGCACCGTGCACGTATTAAAGACAATGTAGCTCTGACGATTACGGCGCCGCTGTACACACACACTCTCCTCCTCACCCAGCCTCCGCCATTGTGAAAATGACGTACACGGTCTTCTCCACCACTGCAAAACGCTGCCGTCACTGTTTACATACGAGGGAATCCGCGCCACCCAGCGACCGATAGGCGTACTGCAACACATGACGCGGTGACCGTCCGTCTGATTGGCTGTGTGTGGAGGGAACAGGATGGCAAAAGTGAAACTATTTCTCACATTAAATAAAAGAGAAAAAGAAAGAGGATGTGAAACACCGCTTTGGAGCTGTGAAAGCCCTGACAGTGTGACTTATGCAAACCGATTCTTTTCTTTTCTTTTTTCTTTTCTTTTTTTAGTACTGGCTCTGCTATGTATTTTCGGGCACCGTGCACGTATTAAAGACGTATTAAAGACTACAGCCTGTACATACTTATAGTTATAGAATATTCACAACATACTTCATACCGTGTGCATTATAACATACCATAATAGACCCATTTCTGTAATATACTTACATATCTATGTTATTGCCAATATATATTGTAATATATCTATATCACTAAAGCACTTCTGGATGGATGCAAACTGCATTTCGTTGCCCTGTACCTGTGCATGTGCAATGACAATAAAGTTGAATTCTATTCTAATTCTATTCTATTCTATGTATTAAAAATGTATTAAAATCTTGTGTAGAACTAAATACAGAGCAATCACGCTTGTAATACCCCATTCTACCACTAGATGGTAGCAGAGAGGCTGTGATTTTCATATGTGTATCGGTAATACACTTGCCTTCATACATGACTCAATAAACGTAAACCTCTACAGTAAGTAAAATCGATATTTAAAGGGTATTATTATTATTATTATTATTATTATTTTGCTGCTCCTTTTTGGAGTCGCCATAGTGGATCACACCAACCCTCTGCTTGTCCTCCTTCACTGCATCCATGACCCTTCTCTGCAGTCTTCCTCTTTGACTTCTGGCTGGATGCTAACATATTCAGATTTCTTTGTCCAGTGTATCCACTATCCTTCCTCTGCACATGTACAAACAATGTCAGCCTTTGAAAATTTGTCTCCAAACCACTCGACCTGAGCTGTCCCTCTGATATACTAATTCCTAATCTTGTACGAATCCTGGTCATTCCCATCAAAAATTTTAGACTGCCACCTCCATTTGGCCCGTGTTTTTGTCACTGTCTCCACCATTTATCTTGCACTCTTGCTGCTATCCTTCTGTCACAAATCAGCCCTGACACTCATCTCCACCCTACCTACACTTCTCTTTTGTGCTCTGTCTGTTGCTTTGGATGGTTGAACTCATCTAACCTTCACTACCTCTACTTCTGGCATCTTCATCATTTCACCTATCTCCCTCTCATGTAGACGCATGTACTCCGTCTTGCTTCTACCGACTTTCATTCATCCTCTGTCCAGCGCATATTCCACCTCTGCAGGTTCTCTTCCACCAGCTCCCTCCTCTCACTGCAGATCGCCACGTCATCTGCAAACAAACTGTTACCCACCAATGTCCCGCTGCGCTCATATATATGTCTCTGATAGATATTTAAAAGGTGAGTACAATTTATGTTCACATTTTTTGACTGTATAAGTAATGTAATTTTAATCACACATAATAATAATAAAGCAGGAAGCTTTCTATAAAAGAGTGACATCTTTGATATCTATAAATATGTTTTCATCAGGGGATAATCATACTGCCCCTGCTGTAAATGTCAAACTCCTTGTAACGCAGATAATCTTTCAGCCTGGGAGGAAGAGGAAGGAAGTTGATAAAAGCTGGTGCTCTCAAACGCAGGCGTCTAAGGTGCTCCCTTATCCGCAGGCGACACAGGTGCTTCAGGCTCCGCACATTTCCTGTCAGACAAAAAAAGTCAGCAACTACAGATGAAGCGCACATTTTTGCTGACAACAGGTAGTGAGCAGTTCATACTTTGAATGTGGCAGATTTCTGGCCACTGTTTCTGCTCCTGCAGTGTGTCCTTTAGTTTGGTGCAGAAGGAGACGTGGTCAGTGTAGTCAAGCATGATGCGCACCACCTGGGCAGATAAGTGCTTCAGCCAGGATACTGTTATCACCTCACAGAACTAGAAAGGAAAGAGAGATGTGACAGTCAATCTGAAACTTTGTAGAATAGCATTACTCCATTGCACTTCACATGTTCCAGTCTTTATCAATTTTTTTAGCATAAACTTGGCCTCACCACCATGTCTTTAATGACTGACGTCGTCCAAGCAGTGTAATCATGGGAACTGTCACCATATGGACAGTCAAAGCAGCGCTTCACGTCATAACCATGGTTCAGGATCATTCTCAGCATAACCTCATCTTTTAAGGCATACTGCAGCGCTGAGGGGAAATGAGTGGTGTTGACACGGGAGTAGTAGTTGACATTTGCCCCATACTTCAGCAAGATGTTGATCAGTTCATAATTGCCCTGTCTCAGAGCCACCTGTAGACAGTTGATGGGATCCTGGTTCACGAGAGCCCCGGCCTCTAACAGTAAGCGGGTGCACTGGAGGTCATTGTTGGACACAGCAAAAAAGAGGGCAGACTTGCGGTCATCATCATAGTTGCGGCGGATCCTTGGGTGCAGCATGAAGTTTGGATCGTAGCCAGCTTTGAGCAGTATCTCCACACACTGGGCGTGTCCCCCAGCAGCTGCAGAATGGAGAGGACTCATCCCACTTTCCTTTACAGCATGCAGCTTCGTCACTGGGATGAGATGTTCCAGTGCTCTGTAAAAAAAACAACCCAAAAAAAATCTTTATGTGAGAACATGATATTGGTTGAAACCCTATTTAAAAATTCAGGAAAATAAGTATAGATAATGCTCACAGTCTGTGTCCATGGTATGCCACTCGATGAACTGGCAGGTGCCCACTATAAAGGGGTACGTTTGGATCTGCACCGTGTTCCAGCAGCAAGGAGATTATGTCAGGATTTCCTGATGCCGCTGCATCAAACAAAATCGTACCTGACTCCGACTCACACCACACCTGTGCACCTAAAAAATGAATTAAAGCACTATGAGAACACGCATTTACTTATATACATATGTAAAAGCAAAAGGAGATTGAATCACTACATTTACCTTTCTGTAACAGAACCTCCACCACATTTAGATGTCCATTCTGTGCAGCCAGAGCCAGTGGAGTTTTCTTTTTAACGTCACATGCATTTGGATTAGCACCAGACTCTAAGAGCAGATACACAAAATTCTCCAAGCCTAAAAACGCAGACTCATGTAGAGCTGTCCTGTCCAGTGGTCCGGTTTGGTCTATTTTGGCATTGTAACGAAGCAACAGCGTGGCCAAATCATACTGATCATTTAGAAGAGCTGTGAGCAAAAGGAGCAGGAGAGAAAAGGATGAGAAAGTGTCACACATGTTGAGGTATCTCTAAAATAAAATGTGTTTGAAGTTAGACGAACATAGCGCGAGATACCTGCCACTAATGGAGAATCCTGCTCGTCATTCTGGAGATCTGGGTTGCTACCATTCTGTAACAGGAATGTAGCATTCTCTCTGAGCCCGTGGACCACAGCTAAAAACAGTGGCGTCTCACCCTTCAGAGTGCGACACTGGGCTGCACCCGGGGGTGATGCTGGAACCCAAACACCCAGGAACCGATCAACACCTCAGGGTTGAAATGAACAAGCCTGTGCCAGTCAAAAGTTACAGCTACATTTACCTGAAAAGATAATCTCTAGCACCTTCTTATTCTGCTGTGCCGCAGCCTCGTGCAGCGGGATCCATCCTCGTGTATCAACTCTGGACAGAGTCTCCGGTTGGGCTGCAAGTCTGTTCAGGGCATTCTCATCACCTGAATATGAAGACGGGACGTATCAGATCTTTGAGAAAGATTCAGAATTGTCTGAATCAGCACTGAGGTTAAAGGTCATCAGCTTACCCTCCTTAATTGCTTTAAAAATCTCATCAGGGTCTTCACAAGGTTTCAGATCACTATTTAAAGTTATTGCACAGAATAAGGATTCACTTAAACAAACAAGACATTCATAATATAGATACTTATATGTGAATGCTGGGTGAGTAGATAGAAACCTTGGATTTAATCCTTTTAGCTTTCTATACTGAATTAGACTTTGTTCAATAATATATTGCGTTGCCTCATCTTCGTCCAAGTCTTCCTCTGATTGATAAAAGTCATCTTCTGTTTCCATGCTCATCTGACAAGTGTAAAAAGAGCCAGTGCAGAAGGGGTTACTCTGAGGAGGCACAGCTATAAGGTAAACAAGAGCATTAAATCACACACCACTCACAGTCCTGAATAACAACTGCAACACAGTGCAGCTAAGCAGGAAATGTGGCAGTCAGTCTCATTGTTTTTACTTTACTGACACCATAATACATGCAGGATATTGGATCTAATGACTTTAATTGGACTTATTGTCCCAATTTTCAGTCTAATAACTCTCAATGTCAAAAGCAAATCTCCAGTTGAGAAGCTGCAGGGTTTTTTTTTTCTTTCAGCATCGGCAAAACAAACAAATGGAGATTCACAAATGACTCCAGTGGACATTTCTTAAAAAGAACATATAAAGCAGCAGAGGAAATGCTGTTACGAGAGCAGAGACTGCAACACGACACAAAGTTATAGCATGGAAATTCAAATGCCACATGTATTGCAACAGTTTGTATAATATGACAGCGTGGCATTCAAGCTCCACACTAATCAAGTTTTTAACCAAATAAAAATGTTTTTCATCGCGTGGTGTTTACCTTCAGTCAAAAAGCTGCTCTCTGTGTAGTTTTAACACCAGTATAGCCAGGGGGCTCTTTAGCAGCCACACATACTGGGGCTATTTATATCCTGCCCTCTCTCTCTCTCTCTCTCTCTCTCTCTCTCACACACACACACACACACACACACACACACACACACACACACACACACACACACACACACACACACTATAAATATCAGATCACAAGGTCTTCACAGCCAGTTTCTAGTTTGACCCACTAAGCAACTGCAACAACTGCCATCATTCAACTCATAAGCAATTGTATTCATAATGCAAAATCTAATATTCAAACACAAACCAACAGTTGGTTCACTTTGGAAGTTCACCCCCTCCATAAAATACAATTTTAAAATACAATTTTTCAGATTTAACAAGATTGTTTTCTTTGTGCATAGCACACTGCTAAATTCAATTATATTTAATCTCTTATGATTCACCCTAAAAGACTTTTATTTTCTACTTGTTATTGCTGCTGCACATTAATAGCTTATAGTCTATAGATGGTATCAGCTCACACTGAGGGAAAAGGAGGCAAACAGGTTACTAAGAAGGCAAATGAACAGCGAGAAAAAGGACAAAAGGTTTATAATAAGGTATCAGTCTAGACAGCAAAACTAGTTTGGAAGCTGAGGCTCTCCGTCAGTAGGTTTTCTAAGTATAATCCATGTTTTTATCTTTAGAGTGATCATTTTATTGGGCTTGTGTCCACCTTAGTATTACAGCACATGAAAAAAGTCACTCCAAGGAGACACATGGCTAAATGTAAAAACTGTAAAGGCATAACTGCAATGATATACCGTATAGGTGTAACTATCCTTTAAGCGTTCAAAGAATGTTTGCAATGTTCTTGGCTTATTCTTGTGTACTGCAGTCAAACGTTGTATTAAGTAAAATAAGAACCTACATGAAATATATTTTTAAAATGTGAGCCAAATATTTTGAAACCAGTGTGTTTGCAATTAATTTTTGACAGGTTTTTCCATCAGGACTCACACAGCACCAGCTGAGCACCGAGGCGTACCTGTTTCCATGTCTTTCTGTTCAAAAAAAGAAAACAGCACATCTGATGCGCTTAATCTTTCACTGTAACATTTCTGGTGAAAGCACAGCAGCTTTTTTATTTTGTAAGTAGTTAATGGACAAAGTTGTGAATTGAAAATACCAACATTATATTACATTAAGATCTCCACATCAGCCATAGACATTGTGTTTATTATTGTATTAAGGAACACAGAGTTTAAACTAATCCAAGCAGGATTGAGAATAGCTGCAGTAAAGCATTTGATTCTTAAAGCAATGTGCTGACTGATCTCAGTCATCAAGCTGGCAGAGCATGGCAACACCACGCTTGATCCAGTGCTGTGGGCGCTTGTTGGTGGGCAGCGTCATGGAAATGACAAAATTGGTGGAGTGGCCTGTGGTGGACAGCGTGCCTTTCCTTTCGCTGGTCTTGTATAGAGGACAAATGTACATCTTCTGAGGCTGACTGACGCTGTTCTTTTGAGCTGTTGGGCAGAAATGAAAGCAAAGGAACACAGAAAATGGTAGATAGATGGTGATAAAATAATACAAGGAAACAAGCAATTATGCACTTGAAAGAGATATCTGAAAACATTAATTGCATCCAGATTGTTGCAGATCTGAAACACCAGCTCTAGAAGTGCACAAAGTCAGGCAATACTTACTGGGTTTTACCCAGATGATTGGCATTGAGTCAAAGAGGACTTTGGGGTACTGCTCAGCCAGAACTCCACTGATAATAGAGAGAGACAAACAAACCCATCCTTATCAGGTCTCCCTATATTTCACTAGTGATGAACAAAGTAAAAAAAATCCTATATAAATCCTGTATATATATTAAAAAAATCCCCATTACAAGTAAAGGGCCAATATTAAAAAATATAAATTTAGCCCAATAAAAAGTATTATAAATATTTAATTTTGAAATGTAATATAAAGCAACATGAAGTAGAATATTTTCATTAAATCCTCAAATGTGTGCTTAAGTACAGTGAATGACTTTTTTCCTGCAGAGTAATAGCTTATAAGCTATACTGCTATAAGCATATAGTCAATATTGTATTCCTAACGCTGCTGTGAGCATGTACCTTTCTTTGTCCCACCGAGCTCCATCAAGAAACAGTCCATTAATGTAAACACCATCTTCAGGCGTTGTTTGTATCTCGTCAAAAGGAAGGACCTGTAAGATAAAATCATAAAAGACAAACCACTAATTAGTAATGTCTAAGGGCTATGATAAGATCTTTACATGTGAAGAGAGATCCAAAAGTGTGAGTCTCCAGACCTCAAATTCGAAGCTCAGCAGGTCAATGGGGATGTGGTATTTCCTGGCATAGTTCTGCATGGCCCCAGTTAGAAAGGCCTGGGTGAAGAAGAAGCCAGACAGCCAGAACACATTGGGCTTGCTGGTGTTAAACCAAACCTACAGGCACACAAAATAAAGTGAAAATATAATGAGACTGAAAAGGTGCACAAAGCTTTGATATGCCGAGTTGAAACTGCTCATTCAAATCACTTTTGCTCACTAGTCTTACCTGCAAAAACTTGAGCCTTGACAGAAAGTCATTAATGTAACTGCCCAAGGGTTTGAGGCTGGGGTAAGAGCGCTTGGCCCATTTCTCTGGCACTTTTCCAACCACCAAACTGCCTGCAACTGCCTCCAGCTCTGCATCCATCACCACCAATCCCTTAATAGCCTTCAGCAAATTCTGCAGGCTGATACGAATCAAACTACACAACCTGAGAGAGCAAAGACAGCAGTTAAGTCATGAAAGAAAAATGGTTGCAATGGTTATATAGCTTAAAACAGGGTGGAGAGCTGTCTGTTCATACGTGTTGTAGCGTTCCATCTCTTGGACAAGGACTGTGTTCATGCTTTCTTCATAGAGCACAGGAAACTTCAAGAGAGCTGCTTCTGTGTCAAAGTTAGCTGGGAGCTTAGGGAAATAAGCAAATGTGGCAGTTATAAACACACGGTGAAGTGGACACAGAGCACAGACAACTCTCAACGTTTGTACAACGTAGAGAGTTATAGATATACTGGTGCTATCTGGACAATAAAAAGTAAATGTACCTAATACGCTAGTAACAATATGTTAACATGCTCACAATACATCCATCTATCAACTTTCTTTACCACTTGGCCCCCAAAACCATATGGCTGGAGAGTAGGACTTCCTTACACTGTCTCTGAGAGGGAGTTGGAATACCCAGAGGAAACGCAAAGCAGTAAACACAAAGCACATGTATGTTTAATGGGGATGCTATTTTTTTACAGTGCTGTGCAAATGTTTTGAGCCATCACTCATTTCTTTATTTTTTGCTTGGATAATGTGATATAGGTTCAGAAATATACTGAAGTATGAAAACATACATAGAAATAAATGACATAAGCACGCAGTCTTTAGGAATGGTTCTCCAGGCTTCTTAAAGAACATTTCAGAGCTCCACTTTGGATGTTGGCTGCTTTGTGTTCTGTTACTAATGTTGACCTCTGAGTTCAGGCAAAGACAATCCATGACTGATTGTGTTTTACTGTATGTTTTTCTATCCAAGTATGCTTTTAATGCACTGGCAAGGTGTGTGTAGGATCATTGTCATGCTGAAAAATGAGGCTGTTGCCAATCAGACATTTTCCATTTGTACTGCATGGTTGATCAAAATCTGACAGAACTTTTCTGCATTCATAATGCCATGAAATTTGACAAGATCCCCAACACTACTGACTGAAATGCAACCCCAACCCATGACAGAGGCTCCACTGTGTTTCTCAGATGGTTGCAGATGCTTACTCCTGTCTACTCATTTCCTCCATACATACTGGCCATACATATTGGTTTGAACCAATATGTATGGAGCCAGATGTATCTCTCAGGTGTCTGGTAGGGCTTTTCTTTAGGTCTGATACTTCTTTTTTGACTTCCACTTCTCCAGTTTCCTCACATGTTTTAAGGACACACTGCACACTATGCCAAGTTGTGAAACAATTTGGATAATCCCATATGGAAAAGATACATATAAATCTTATAAAGTTTGTGTCTGTCTTGTGTGAAACTTGTATGAAAAGCATACAAGAGTGAAAACAGACATAAGATCCCTAGAAAAATTATATAAATGAAACTTGTATGTTTTGGATACTTACTAAAACAATCTATGAAAGTGGCCACTTTCATGAGTAAATCATATAAGCCTTATATGATTCACTATATGAAGTAGGCCACATCTGATGCAAGTCTTTTCTATTTCTTTTCCATATGGGATAGCTCACTTGGAATCACCTTGTTGGTGCAAAAATGCAATTTTATGGCACTCAAACTCTGTTGACTTTGGCACTTTTTATAAATTCCACTAAAGTGATGGGAAATAAATCTGTGTTTTTGTGAAAGGGCCAAAGGACTCTTTGCTAAGTTGTCTGCTTTGTGTAGACACAACACTGGGTTAGGTGTCTTTTTATGCTTGAATGAGTCATAGGTCAGTGTGGCTTAAAAAAACAAAAAACATTCTTCTGAAAATGGTCGGGCTTAAGAACTGAACGAAAGATAACCGAAAACAAAAAAGCAGTCAACATTCAAAGAAAAACTGACTTACTTTCCAAAAACCTGAAAAACTATTGCTGAAGACCAATTTTCAAAACATTGTGGCTCCTTGGGAGCAATTATAAAGAAACTAGGGGTGCTTCAAGACTTTTACACAGTATATAAAGTAGTCATTAACCAAACTATTTGACTAATGACAGAGAATAAAAATAATTCTCTATCAAAAGGGAGGTTATCAACCTAAATTAATTCATCCAGGAGAAGCAGGAATATGTCCACCTGCACTGCAGTTACTGAAATCCACTGAACAGATGTTGAGAAATTTGGCTTCAGTCAAAACAGAGGAGACAAAGTAAGACCAAAGTCGGTAAAATTGAAAGTAGTGTCTGGGAACTGAAAAATGTTATTTAAAAAAAAAAACCCAAATGTGTCAATTAACTTAGCCAATGCTGAGATGCTGTATTTCACAGAATGAGTGAAATCTCGATGTGTGATGGTGCTTAAGGGAACATTAAGTAATTGCCAAAGGTTAATAGGATTATTCTGCATAAAAACTTAGGGAAATCCAACTGTTGGTATTTGAAATGTTTTTGTTTGGACCAACCATGCCATTGGTATGGCTAAAAACTCCTAAATGAAGAGGAAGTTTGATTAAGTTGTACCTTGGTGAGGATGTCATTCGCTATGTCGTACAGCATGTTGTCGCTCTCAGAATGGGTTCCGCCCTCGGAGCCTCCACCCTGGGTGAGTATCAGTGAATCAAACAGTAGTTTTGTCTGCTGCAAATCTTTGGAAATGTCTACATTTTCGTGCATCCCAAACACTTCTGGATGCTGGCTGAATGGAAGTTCCTAGAGTACAACAAAGACACTGCTGTCAGTAATATACCATAAAATTGAAAGAAATTAAGGATTATATGCAGTTATTTTATATAAATTATATATACTACTGCTTCTGGAGTGTCTGCACCTTGATAAACAGAATGTAATCCTGATAGCTAGATTTTGGTGGGGCACAGTAATCGCCACTAGGTGAGAAAGGATAGCGAAAAGTCTCAATGATGTCCTTGTTGTAGAAGTCAGCCAAGATAGTCATCAGGAGCCGCCTGTCCCAATCATCTGTCACACGGCCACCGTAATTGCACTCTCCAGTCAGATATGTTATGGCCTCCAAGGGCACCTTGTCATATTCATTTACAAACAGCTAAAGAGGAAGAGAAATTAAATGAGTTTTTGATGTTTTTTTCAGGGTAGAAACACAACAACTGAGTGTTTTGAGTAAATACCTGTAGCTGTCTGATGCTTATGCGCAGGTCAGACTCATTGAAGCCATACGGAATATTCCAGCCCAAAGGACCAAACTTTTTCCTCTCCTGAACGAGAGCATGGAAGAAGCACAGTCCATACAGGAGCTTCTCCCAGATCTAGTTAGGAAATTCATTTATTGTGTCACACACCTATAGAATTAATACATAATTATGCATAAAAAATTCTAAATAGGTTTCCTCCTGACTCACCAGCTCTTTATTGGGACAGTTGCTGAAGAAGTTTGGATCAGAAATAGGATCTGACAAATAAGACTGGAGCAGGTTGAGACGGAGTCCTGTTGGGGGCTCATTTGTCATTTTCACTCCATTCTGCAGGATGGTCACTGGAAACTGATTAATTTTTTTTTACTATACTGAAGGCTCTTTCAGATGACAGTTATATCTATTTAGTCCTTAAAGTTGTTCATTTATGGGTTTTACCTTGGCTGAAGGGTAGCTTGTGAGCCAGAGGCGGAAGTCTTGGTGGCATGTTGCAAGACTAAAGTCCTCACAGATTTTCTCTAGCATGGGCATCCAGGAAACGGCCAAGTGGCAATTTTGTAAACACACCCATGTCCCATCCTGCATGGCTGTGGATATCATTTTAGAAGCAATGGGCCCCTGTCCCTGACCCAGAGAGATAGACTGGAACTTGGCACCACCCATGTTCTTGTCACTGGCAAACTTCAGCAAGCCTGTGGAAGGATAGTTTTAGTTTTTCTAAAAGAGTTAGTTTTCCTAGTTTCAGGATTTGACACTGACTTTATGTGGCCCTTTGAAAATCAGTAAAACAGATTTATAGAACTTACTAGCCATGGGATCAGCACCTGTAGACAGCACAAACACGAGTGGGATGGCAGAGTTGGAGTCCAAGTAGCTCTTACTCAGGTCAAAGGGAGGTGGTTGGACAAATTTCTTCCCTAGGTTGCGTTTCACATATTTAGCCACAGCTGGCAGTATCTTATCAGGCCTGAGACAGCGAACGATGATCATCTTTTGCAGATCATTGAGCTGTTCACACCACGGAGCAGGCAAACCAATAGTGCATGGATCTTTGCTGTCATAAATGGACTTGAAGTCATCTGGATTTTTAATGAAAGCTTCTCTGCAAAATAAATAACAATCCACATTGGGTAAACAGTGATGATGATGATGATGATGATGATGATGATGAGGCCATTTTTATTTTAGTGATTAAAGCTTGTTACTTCAATCCTCGTAAACCAGGGAGTTCACTTGCTCTGCAGATTTCATCCCAGCTCTTGTCCTGTAGCCAGGTGGGGTCGGGATTAGCAGTGGTGTTCTGGAGGCCCACTCCCCCAGTCAGCAGGAACATAAAGTCAGTGTGTTTAATCTCCCCTTTTGCTCTTAGAAGAAAACATTGATAAAAAAATAGCATCAAATATAAAAGTAAACATCCACATAGATTTGCACTAAGCATGAGAGTAAGAGTCAAAATTGCTTGTAACTTTAACTTACAGTAGTAATTTGCAGCAGAGAAGGAAGGAGAAGAGGAGTTTATCTTTCTCAAACAGAGAACGACATATGTTGCAGTACAAGTTATAGGTGAAGTGATCAATAAGAAACTGAAGCCTTCTTTCCAGAATCTTGGACTTGTTACTGATGAACAAAAGGCAAAATACAGTTTATAAGTTTCCAAATAACACAGACAAACTAAAAGCTATTAGTTCTGGCAGATGTGTCATAGTTCATTACTTCACCATACCACTAACCAGGTTTACTCCGCCTGGATCACTTACCTGTCTTGTATGGAGTTAATGTAGAGATTAACAAACCAGCTGAGAGAGTACTGGTACATCGGGTCAATGTTGGTCAGATCAGTAATACTGAAGAACAGGATGGACGAGTGTTTTGCAATAGCTCTGTAACCCTCTCTGGACTCTGCTATCTTGATCTCTGTCTTCTCTGCAATCTTGGAAAGATGTAAACATTAGGTTAGACTACGAGACAATCAAATTAACTTAAAAGACATCAAATTCACAATTCAGCTTTGATTTTATGTGTAATTCAAACCTGCTGTTTCTTGGTAATTGTGTTGGACATGATCTTTGCTGAGTCTAAAATCTGAATGGCACTCTCATCTTCCAGGATATTTCCCTCAGAGGACTGCAGTGTCTCTAGGATCTTGTCTTCAGTTTCCTTTAGCTGCCTCTTATTTTCAGCTGACTGCAGGATTAATGCATTTCTCTCCTCCTCCAGTTCTGGCCTGTGGAAATACAAGTAGATGACATGAGTAAAAGAGCTATAAAAAAAACGTTTCGGTCAATAAAATAAGTAACCATTTTGCAGGTATTACCTCTCCTTGGCAACAACAATCCCGAGCAGCTGGTCCTCCAAGCCCTCAGGGGTTATCATGAAATTGAGCAGGGACACTTTGGTGGCCAGCTCTGGTAGGTAATGGGGGTTTCTGAGCTTTGTTGTGATGTAGAAACGGAAATCATTGGAGTACTCAATCACACTCTCCCCGAGCCTGATGCAATCAACACCGCCTAAGAGAAACAAAAAAAAAATTGGGAGCTAAGAACTGTCACTCTTTCTAAATTCAAAATTATTCTTTGGCATCCATTTTATACTTCTAGCACCTTGTTTGAAGGTTTGTTTGAGCAGCAATGGTTCCAGAGAAGGGTCCAGTTCTTCTCCTACATTTTCCAGCAGCAGTGGTGTTCCAAACTGAATACAGTTTTCTAAAGTTCTCATATAGTCCCCATCTGTTAGCTTTATTACACTCAGGCTGTTATCTTTCTCTGAATTCTTGACCCACTTGTTGGCTTGACCCTGAGGGTCAATCATCAAGGGCCTACAAGAACATTAGCATTAGGTAATAAATGAAAAGGATCTTTTCACAAATATTTCAACATAAGTTTCACAAATTTCAGAAACACAAACTCACCATCTGCGTGAATTACTGACAATGACGCCGTTGTCAATAGAGAAAGTGTCACTGGGAAGCCCTGCAATGTTCCATGCCCTGATCTTAATGGGATCCCCCAGAGTTTTACTGAGTGAGAAGTCATCTGATGATGGAATGTTCTTAGACTAGAGATAGAGGGAGGTGCAAATACAGATATTTATTTACTAAGGTAAGTAATATAGACATAGAAATACATATGTATGACAAAGATTCATAAAAATGAGAGGAGAGAAGGAAGAACTTTGTACTTTGCAAAGTTTGGTCCACAACTTGGTGCATTCTTGTCTGAAGCCAGCTGTGAAAGCCCCCAGATAAGCGATGACACCGGCAGAGATAAGAACATCTCCGGTCAAATTGTCATACGTGTTCTGCAGGTCGTCTGCTGCTTTAGACCATCTGAGTAAATAGTCACATTCAGTCACTGGTATGCAGTTATTCTTCAAATTGCAGGAAACAAGCAACAGAACAAGGCAATAAGGAGGCCAAGCAGGTCAGCTGGGCACAGTTGTCATAACAACTTCATGTAACTATGATAAAAGCATAGCTATAAGATGTAAAAACACATTTTCATTTTGAAGCTACCCGAGTGACGCAGGTAAACTTTTAAGAGGTTATAATTACAGGAAATTACTTGCCGTCTGGTGGTTTAACTGCTAATTTTTATTGGTTCTAACAGTTTTGAAAATGTAAATGCCAACTGCTTGCTTTTGTGATACTTGGTCTTTCAAGCTTGGTATTTAACTTTCATCTGCGCCAATTTTGGTGAAGGCTGGAAAAAGCTTCAGAAAGTTAAGTATAGCTTAAATTCTTGAAATATAGCTTGAACTCTGAATGATTCAAGGAATCCTTAAAAGAAGCAGGCTAACAGTTAAAAATCTGCATGCATGGACATACTTCCAACTTCCACCCATTGGTGGTGCTATAATACTTCAGACGTGAGTCTTAATTAGAGAAATTGGCAAACTGCTCCCAGTCAGTGAACAAAATCTTCAAATGTTTTACTCTACAGTCCAATGAATAATAATAAAACAAAGAGGAAGAAGAAGACCTATAAGTAAACGCATAAACAAGTCTCCTCAGCTTCACTGCTTGGCACTGAAATATTTATAAGTGTCTTCATGACCTGGTCTTCTCTCCACCCAGACCACCGATGAGTTTTTCCGCCCTTTCCAACTTCCTGGCGCACAAATCCACCTGAAATTCCAGCTGGGCTTTCTCCTCTGTCTTTTCTTGAAAAGTTTTCTGAAGAGCTGCTAAGCGATCTTCAACTTCTTTCAACTCAGCCCTCTTCTGGTCCAGAAGGGCCATGGTAGCTGCCAGGGACTCCTGTGCCACTCCAAGATTGGCCTTCTTAGGAGCCACAACCTGAAACCAAAGACGAAATCAAGAAATGTGTGAAAAAGTAAGTGTGCAGGTACAATTACAAGTGGTTTGAATATCCAAACACACTGCACCTTTGCCACCCTGTCATACACTTCCATTGCTTGGATCCATTTGCACAGGCCTTCCGCTGCAGAGGATGCCTTTGCCACTATACTGGGGTTAAAGTCGGGATTAGTCATGTACTCACTTCGGATTTTTTGCATCACATGGACCTGCAACCCAAAGACAGACGAGTAAGTTAGGGGTAAGTGCAAGTTGAATGTTTTTTAACTGTGACATAATTTTGACACTCACAGGAATGTTGTCCTTGTCATATACTCTAAGATCTCGTAAAAAATTCATATCACCCAGCAACTTCTTGCTCGGACCCCAGAAGTCAAAAACCTAGATAATAAAGCAAACATGTCACTCACTGTGTTTATGCCCTTTTTCTAACAGAATGAAAAACTATATCATTCGAATGAGGTTTAGCTGTGTTTTAAAAGACTAAAAATAAGTACCAGACTTTAATCATTTCACATGATTTAATTTTTCTTTTAATTTTTGTACTCAGTCTAACCTTTTTTCCAGTCCCAGCTGGATCAGCTATCTTATCTGGCTTTATCTCCTTCATCACACACACAGCTGCCATCACCAGCTTCACCCCTGAAGGTGGATTTTTCATAGACTTCACAATTGTGACATCAGAGGGCTGAAAAGAAATGGACAGCTTGACTTGCTCAGTTATCTAACTGCAATGATATGTAATGAAAAAAAGATATTTTGCTGAAGGGCGCTCACCTTCAAAGTGTCCAAGGCAGATAGAGCAGCCTCCAGGGCAGGGATAGCTTCAGCTAAGTCACTCTCACACTCATCCTTCAAAGCCTGGGCCTCATTGGCTTTTATGGTTGCTGCCTCCTCATCAACCCGCACAACTTTGCTCTTGGCTTCCACCTCCACAGACTCCACCTCGATAACCTGAAAATTAATACATGTGTACATTTAGTACGGATTTATGTATGTTCTGATACATATGTACTCTGGGGAGGATACTGATGTTGATCGATTGTGTGAAATGTATTCACCTTCATCATTTTGGTGTTCTCTATCTTTGCCTGTTCCAGTTTAGGCTGTAGGTCTACAAGTTCCTTCTTCATCTCACCCACCTATGGAAATATATTGCTCAAATAAACTACTGCATAGGAATAATACAAGAAATAGAGAATAGACAAAACAGCTCCAGTGAAAATAGTATTTCATATACCTGAGATTCAGCAAAGGCTAGCTTATCCAGGCCATTGGTGTACCTCTGTTTTGCCTTCATGACAGTGTCTCTTTTCTGAGTGAGAAGTTGACGAAAAGCTGCAATTAGTTCCAGGTAGGATGTGGGTGTCACATAATTATGGCGACCAAGCTCAGAAAGGAATCTGCAAGTGAAAACAGCATAATTAAAGGATTAGAAATGTACTTTACATTTCATTCTGAAAAGTATGAATAAAGCTGTCATACCTCTGTGAAAGCTCTTTGGCAGAGGTGTGGAATGTCTTGCAGATAGGTATGACCTCCTGCCTCTCATTTTCATTCATTTGTAGTGACTCCAGGAAGGAGTTGGCTACTCGCTCAAGAGCTTCCTCAGGCCATGGCTGTCAAAGTACAGAGAGGAAAGCGATACTAAGGGCAGGATCAAAGATGGCATACAAAGACAAGAGTGAAGACACAGAACAGGGTCTGCTAATGAATTTACATGTCCTATTTTCTTTCTTTGGTTTTATTTCCAGATCCAAGAGCACAGCTGACGCTTAACAGATACCTATATAGTTTTCAGTGATTCAGACATTTTTATATGTAGTATATTACAATGCACGCATGTTATAGTGCCCTACCTGATACCAGTCAATGGTACAGCAGTTAATAAGAGCTGGAAACTGGCGCAGGCGATTTCGAAAGGCATCTCCAATAGGACTGAATGCCACAACAACGTGCAGGTTCTCTTTACAGCGTGCCACAAAGAAGGCAAACAGAGTCAAAGGGCTCAGCTCCAAGTTTTTATTACCAGCTTGGGCAATGGGACGTACTGCCTGGGGAAAAACAGATGAAATGAGAATTTTATTGCATACAATTTCATAAGGTATGTATATAAGATTATAATATCCTACCTCTATGATTTCTTGTTTCTCATCTATGGCAAAAAGATTGGGAACCTCTCCTGTATTCAAGACACTGTCCACGTCTTCTAGAAAAGCTTCATCTTTGATCTGAGCATCAGTTATCAAGAACACTGTCTTCTGGCCTTTCACCCCAGCATTTTTTAGCAACATCTTTATTTGAAAGGAAAGCAGTGAGACAGAGTACAGCAGCGAGGACTGTTAAAAAGCCACAGGATCTAATGAGAATAATACGACCAAAACACACTTGTATTAAACAGAAGTAACAGAAGCCTTTACAGCTTACCTTGAGGTCATCTCTCCACTCAGTCATACCGTAGCTCTTGGAGATCTCTGGCTGAAACATGGTCATATGGGCCATGAATGTGGCCAGACGGGTGATGGATTGGCGTCCACTTCCTCCCACTCCCACAAGGAGGGCATTTCCTCCTGGCTGCTTTAACACACGACTGACACGGGACAAGTGCTCCAGGACATAGCTAGATAAGATTTTATTTTCAGTTAATTAAGTTTAAACACAAATTACAAGTTACAGATAAAAACATATCTCATTCATTTACTGCACAAAAGTCAAGTCAACTTGTAAAGTTATTGCTAAAGAAAGAAAGAAAATCTATAAAAACTATATCCTCTTTGAAAGCTGTTTACCGGAAGATGACAAGGTTCATCCGATTCTTATGCATCTGGTTGTATTCTTCAAGACAGGACTTTACCACCACGGCAAATTTTTCAACTGAGGGCACCTCAGCATACAAACGCTCATCATCCTCCAGGTCAGGTTTCATGTAGTCACCAAACAGAAGATTTCGCATGTCTTCTTCAACCAGCTAGAAATTCACAAATTTAAATGCCACAGATTCAGGCACATCAAGATGTAATTCTGCAAGCACATCTTCTTTGCTGTATTGTTTCATTTTAAAAGTAGTAAAGCACATGAAATAGTAAGGATAAGGGACTATCAGCTCACTTTGCTGCCTTGTTTCAGGTGATCAAAGACCTGGTGAAAGGATTCCTTAAAGTGATCTTTCACAATGCTGCTCATCAGCGTGTAGAGCCACACTCGATCGTCATCGTCTACCAAACGGTCATAATAGACACGGAAGACCTCATGGACAAAAAGCCGTATCATAGTGCGTTTGCTCTCCAGAGATCCCTTCTTAATCAGCAGGCAACCTTGGATAACACGTGAAAAGTCCCGCAGGTTGAAGGTATAGTGAGACTTGGCTGGAGTTGGAAGCAGGTTCTCCATGGCTTTCTTATAGACCTATGGAAAATAAAAAACGTAAACATAAAGATGATTTAGATTTTTATACAACTGCAAAATGAATTTATCCAGCTTTCTGGTTTTTGTGTTCCCAATGTCTGTTTTTACAGCACTCACTTCCATTGTTGCTGTCACTATTTGGTTGCCAACAGTGAAATATTCAGGTTGGAACTGATTGTTTTTAAGATAGAAGGACACAATGTTGGAGAAAATGTGAACCATGGTGTCATCGCTGAAGGGATTAATGCTAAAAATGTTGAAATGCCGCAAGAAGCGTGAAGTCACAGCATTCCTTCCCCCGCCAGGGGGGCCCATAGCTGAGATGATCTGGAGATCAACAAGAGTGATCTTGGAGGTATCCTTCAGGTCATACCTGCAAGAGTAGATGAGGTCTGTTTGTTTGAAGAACAGTGCTCTAATCTAGTGAATTCAGTCCTGTTCATATATTTATATTTCTCTCGTTAGAATATGAATTTGTCCTGTAATAGGTGGTTCATACCAGTTTCCGTGGTCTATGTACTGTCGAAGAAGCTCTACAGGAGGCTGTGCTCCAAACTGTTCCAGTGCAGGCATGTTCATGTCATCTACAAAGATGATACACTTTTTTCCCATGGGGGGTCCAAACACGCCCTTCCTTCTCTTATCTAACCTGGACATGATGATATTCTACATGATGAAATAAACAGAATAAATACAATTTAAATAACTATAACCTCTTATTTGTTTAGAAACAAACAAACACCTCACATAATATATGATCACTAAAGCTGTTTCTCTACAGGGACATTATTTCACATACAGTGCTTAACAAATTTATTAGACCACCAATGGTTAATTTAGCAGTATGTGCAACTTCTTTGATCAAAATCAGATTTTTAAGGCTAACATTAATAATTACTGAAGCACATTATTATTTTTGAATTAAGATGGCAAATTACAGTTATTTACTTGCATTCCTGAACAGAAAAAAAATTATTGGTTGAAAGTTATGCTCTTGACCAGTGCATCAGGTCAAATTTGGGTATAAAATGTTTCTTGTTCCTTTTATGTAAGTTTTAGGCAGATTTTCAAAAAAATATTTGTTAATATTTATTTTCTCGTTTGTATGACAGGTGGTCTAATACATTTGTTAAGAACTGTATGTCTCATGTCTCTCACACTAACCTGAGTTTGGTTTGAACTTGTGCGGGCTGAAAAGTTGATGAAGAAGGGTAGGTACTGATCTTTGTCCAGATTATTCATGAGTTTTTCCTTCACATACACAGATTTTCCAGTTCCAGTAGGACCCACAAACAGGGAAGGACTTAAAGGCAAAACAAAACATATATTTTTAAGTGTATTATGTTTGATTAAATGTATATAAGTTCAGGCTATGCACTATTATCATAGTACTAAAGATGCAAAGAACAACAAAAACAGTTTTGACCAATCCCTCAGAGAATACTGACACTTCGTAGTTGATGCAAAGATCCATCAAGTAGTTGTAGCGAACTGTGTCTATGGTGGGTACAATGATCTCTTGCACTTTGGTGGTTTTGTCGCCCAGGTTGATGTTTTTAATGGCCTCATTCCAGTGAAACCATTTGCCTTTCCCTTTAAACTGGAAATGAAAGAATATATTATGATTTTCTGGTATAACACAAGCTAAAGTCTTCTGAGTGACATAATTACACAATACCTCATAGAAATAGTCATACACTAGCCCCTTCTCCTCAAATGGACACTCCCATTTTCCCACTGTTTCAGGGATAGGATGTTCTTTTTTTTGTCCTGCAACAATCAACCTGAAGAAGCTACTAAACTTCTCTCTACTGTCTGCATCACAGCTCCCACCCACAGACCACACGAGTGAGAACGCAAATGCTGCCTGCGGGCAAAAAGAAAAAGTAGCAGTGCAAAGTGCATATACAAAAAACATTTTTGCAAAACATTTGCAAGGTGCAGATCCTAACAAGTATTTTGAATAAATAAGTTCAAATATTATATCAAATTCTAAAAGATATAAGCCCTTTTACCATTATCCAGCAGCGGATATTTTTATCACTTTGACCCGTCTTCACAGGTTTAGTGAGAAGCATCTCAAACAGTCGACACAAAGACACCGCAATGTTGCTGTTGCTCCTGGAAACGACTTCCTATAAACCAAACCAAAATTTAGCATGTCAAATAATTATTGTATTGATATAATGTGAATAACACATACACTCCCTGGATTCTGAGGCCACTTACTCTGCAATGTTTTCGAAGCATTGTGAGAGCAGGTGGCAGGAGCCAGTGGAAAAGCTCCAGTAACAAGGAACGGTTGTCTGGAGTCTGAAGATCATCAAGAAGAGTGTTCATCCAGGAGAGCACCAAGGGCTTCCAGCCCAGCTGAGATGGTTCCATGTAGATCATACCACATCGACTGACTGTGGCTGGCTTCATTTGGAGAAAATGCAGAAAAAAGCATCCTATCAATTCAAGCTACAGTAATGCTACAGTAACAGTCTTATCAAGCACCTTTTAGAAAGACAGTTTTCTTCATAAAAGAAAGGTTATCATTTTGCAAATTAACTAGAAATTATTTTACATTTTAAAATAAGATTAGCAAATAACTTTATTAACTGCAAACATCCAACTCACAGAGGCCTGTGATAGATCCATAGCTTCAAAAATCAAACTCATCTGACTTGACATCTGGATGATCTCACCGCTCATCAGGCACAACTGTCAAGGAAGCAAAAAATAAAAAGGTATGAAAAACAGAAAAATATATATAATTACATTATATATATTATATACATTATTTTACTGTGCAACATGTACCTTTTTGTTGTCATCCAGCACCGTGTTCATGCTCTCAATCCATAGTGTATCTATTGGACCATCAAACACCACCCATTTACGGTCAGGAGTGTCAGCCGATGCAAACTCCCGAAACGTGTTAGCCACAATCCCATCTGTCCACTAAGAATGAGGATAAAAAATTAAAGCCACCTCTATGTCAATACTGTAAACACGCTTTTATTTATCTGTAAAACAAAAGATCGATGGCACGGGTTTACCTCATGAGAAACTAGATCAAACTGTCCAAACAGCTGTCCCATAGTAATTGACTTTGGGTTTAACGTCCTGAAGATGACTTTCTCCTCCTGGCCGTGTCCTCTCTCATTCATGAGAGTCAGAGTGTCAGCTAAAACATGTAGCACTTTGGTCTTTCCAGCAAAAGGCTCTCCCACCAGCATGAATCTTAAAAACAGTATTTATAACAATATTTATAAATCCATATTGAATTTTAGATCATTTCCTCCAAGCCATTTTCCAATCATGTGAATATCAAGCAGGAAATCATAATATAGTACACCAGCATGGAAACTGAAACACATAACATACCCGTGCCTAACAATCATCATCTCATAGGTCTGGATCATCTTCTGTATGAAAACGTCTGTTGGCTGTACATTGTGATTTTTGCAGCATTCTTTAGCAGCCTCTAGAAACAGCTGACAAACAAAAAACAGATTCTAACACACATAACCACACAAATAAAGGGTTTTGTTAGATTTTGGGCAAAACAATATGGACCCAAATCAACACTGACCTGGTAATCAGCCTCGGGAAGGCAAATGCCTGGGAACAAATCACTGGTGATTCCATTGAACAGCGGAATATCATGGGAGAGAAACTTGGGCTCATTAACATCCTTTATGGATCTCAGGAGCTGAATGTTACAACATGAATAAGAAATTGAAAGGATCAAAAACTGGCAATAAAGTTCACAATCAGGACACAAAGTATAGATCGATGTTTAGTAAATACCAGAATGTCCTCATTCTCCTTGGGATACTTGAGCTTGAGGTTTCCTGCAGCCACAAGGACAGCTTTGACAGCCCTCATGCCATAATCATAATGGAACTGAGAGGAGAGCTGCTCTGAGCAAAGCCTGTAGGTCATCACAATCTTCACCGAGAGAGGTTTGGCATTTAAGAAGCCATATGAATACAGAGATATCTCTGCTATAAGTGCATAGTTGGGCACCATCATGGCAACTGTTCGGAACAAAACCTGCACAGAGAAAATATAAAAAACGTTGAACAGTAACATACATTTTTCAGATTATACTTAAGGATGTGTAGAGCACCAGCATGTGTGATTTGAAACAGAACAGCAATGTGTATGCTATGTGTGATAAAATATTTTACTGGTAAAAGACCTTGAGGTTGTCTGGGAGTTCTGATCGTCCTGCGTAGCCAGGGTTCATTGTTATGGACACAAAGCAGTTGGGATTGAGTTTGAGCATGGTCCCTTCAAAGTCAAAGTACTCCAGCTTCTGCTCGATGGCCCTTTGAATACAGAGAACCTGCTGGGCCACTACAGACAGCACTTCCAGCTCAATACGGTTGAATTCGTCAAAGCAGGCCCACGCACCAGATGAAGCAAGACCTTTAAAAAACTATATGAAATTACAAGTTAGTAAACCATGTTTTGAATGTCTGAAAAAGCATTAGAAAGGAAAATTTTCAACTTGTGGATGTTACTTTTCCCATAGCCAGATAATCCAGTCCATCTGAACAGTTAAAGACGACACACTGCACAGCAAGTGCTTTAGCCAGATCCTTAGTCGTCTCTGTCTTTCCTGTTCCAGCTGGACCCTCTGGTGCACCACCCAAATTCATGTAGAAAGCTCCAATCTCAAAAAGAATAGTTAAAATATGATGTCAGTTATCACTCCTACAGCAAAAGCAAAAGTATGCAAGTTCTGAAACATATTTAATTAACTATTTTTAAGAAATGTTTTCTTACCAGGGTTCGATAGCATCGGTCAGTCAGAGGAGTGATGACCAGGCGTGGCGAGTTCCCCAGATACTCATAGGCATACTTAACATCACAGTTGATTATGCGAACGCGAACATTATCACTACTCCAGTAATAACGAAGCTGGGCCAGCCACTGAAAGTCAGCTTCTTGTGATACACCTATTAAAAATCCAGAAAACATTTTAATCGCTGTGCATTTTCTCTTTATCGTTCAAAGGTATTTTATATAATAATGCATAATACTAATAAACCTGTTTTGTTCTTGCAGTACCTTTCTCAATAAGCTCCATGACTACATCCCTGGCATGGACATCAATTGTGACCAGAGCTCCCAAAGTAATCCGTGTTTGCTTGGCCAGTTTTCCTCTCACCAGCTCTACGATGTCATTCAGCTGACTCTGAAGTTTCTGATAGTACTTCTTTAAACCCTGCAGAGAACAGCCGGCTACTATTTTAGTTTCTTCCCAAGGTGATATTTTTAAGGTGTCTAGTTCATTGTAAAAGATACTCAGGTCACTTGATCAAGAGTGAGAAACATCACTTCTTTATTAGAAACATGTAAAAGGACCCACGTTAGGGTGTGCTCTGATAGCCTCATGAACCTCCAATGTCCAGAAAATCTGTGAGGTGCAAAGTACCACCTGCCCAGGCCACTCCGTGACCCACTGGCTCCGTGGAGTCTCAGCGTATGCCTGCCAAAGACACCCATATACATCCATTCATTTGTCACTGACTCACATGCATATATATATATATATTGATGCACAGGATCATACACAGTATGACAGCATTGTAAGTAAACCATAATACTATTTCAAATTAGGTACGAAGAACAGTGATCTCACCACCCTGGACCGGGCTATTACATCTCTAACACTCCGAAGCATCACGTCTTCCACCTGAATCAGCCACTTCTCCACAGCTCCTTTGGCTTCGGACGTGGAGATGTGCTGGATGAGCTGAACGCGCTCCCCTTCACTGCTATACATGGCCTGAACAAGAACATTGTGCAGTTTAGTCAAAGGCTTAATCATCCACACCATTATGTAATGAAAACAACATGTGTGACTGCCTTGCCTGGATATCCAAATTGGGCAGAAAGTCTAGTTTGGAAATACCCTCAAAGCACTTCTTCAGATGTGGCTGCACTCGCTGTGGATCCTTGGTCTCAGACAGAATCTCCAGCATTTCATCGTTGGACAAGAAGAAGAACCTATCACCAGGGTTAGCATTACATATTAAAATCTGTGATAATATGAAAGATCTGGACAGAAATAAAATCTGCAAAAAAATATTTTTACCGAGGAAAAAACAGACGTTTCTTCTCCAGATATGCATTCAAGCCCTTCATAATGCTATCAAGAAGGGTGTTGGAATCTTGCAGTTTCTCTAGCAAACCAGGTAGCGAGGTTGCTGGGAGAATCTATGTTAACAAATTATCCAGTTAATCAACCAAAAAATTATAGTTTTAGATTTACTTTCTGTAAATGTAAATGCATTTTTTCTTACCTTAGGGTTCTTAACACAATGCCTCATAACCTCTTTATAGTTCCTGTCAACAGTTTGAAAAAGTCGCCCCTCTTCTGGAATCTGCTGCATGATGTCCTTGGATGAAAAGATGGGCTCCAGGTAAAGCCACTGGGCTTGTACTTTCAGCCACTCATCTATGGATTCCTGGATACGAAGCAGACGCTCCTCCCATTGCTAACATCACAGAACAAATGGTTAAAGCTTTCTCTATATGTAGGAGGTTAAAAAAATACTCCCAGGTGCCAAATTATACAAATTTAATAGGCAAATTCAGCATTTATTTGTTATGCAAATATAAAACTCATATTAACCTTGATTTCATTTTCAAAGGGCTTTATGAAAGGTGAGCCCCTCATAGTCTGAGTCTTCACAATCTGGTCATCTAACATTGTCTGAATGTCATCTAAGGCGGTCAGGATGGAAACGCCAGTCTCCCTGTAAGGTTGATGGTGAAAGGAGACACTATCCCAAATGCCCACCATGGTTTTCATAGCCTTCTCAAGGGAAAACTCCTGTAGTGAGTAATAGAGTGGACATATATAATTTAACACAAAGAATAAAGTACAACCTGTATAAACACACACAGACTTTCAAAATCTTCTCACTTTGCTGGCAGCAGCACTGATGGACTCAAAGTCTTCCAGGTATGGAGTCAGATTTTGCTTGAGAACTTTCCGTAGTGTTGTACCACCATTGAGGGTGATTTCATTGCTAACTATCTGTGACATCTGGGTCCAGTGGCGAGATCTGAGGCCAGGGTTGCACAAGATGGACACCAGGGGGATATGTTTCTAAACACAAACACATTCCTTTTAATGGCATTCCATAAAAAGCAACACTTTGTTAATGAACTCTTTTTAAATATCAGTTGTGTAGAATACCTTAAAGTTTTTAATCTGCTCCATTACAGCCGAACACAAACTGATAGTTGGGCTTTCTTCCTTTGTCACATCATCCTCAGTAGGGTGTCGCCTCTTCTCAGAGATCCTCTCCATCTCTTGCGCAGCCTTAATCTTTTTCTGTTGGAAAAACTTGAGCATCTTGAAGATTTCCCTATAGAATTCATCCACTTTTACCTCCATCGTCTCACCATTAAGGTCCTGGAAGGAGCCATCCATCCACCTAGGCACAAAAGAAACAAAAGGTTAGCAGGATTTAAAAATTTAAAAAAGGAACAGCATGCATCAAATAGGAATCTGACCTGCTCTCTGTGCGCTGCCAGTTCAGGACAAATCCAAACAGCTTCTGATATGGTTCGATATTCTCGTTGATGATCTCAACTTCTGGGAAACATGTCAGGTCCCACTTGTAGAAGGCCTCTTCCTTATTAATGAGTGTAATAGCCTCCTCAGCCTCGTGGAGAAGTTTCTGAACTATTCGGACATCCGCAACATACTGATTTAAAAAAAAGAGATACCAGTTATAGCAATGCTGCTGACATGTTTTGCTATTGATTAGCGTCTAAGCTGGAAATAACAAAACAAATAATACAGTCTTATTGTTGCTGTGTAATAAATATGTCAAAATAACATGCAATTTAGGCCAGGAGTATAAAGTTGTATCACTTTTTGCTAAATTTTACAGTTCTTTCAGAATTGACATTTTTAGCATCAGGCTGGAGCAACGGATAATCTACTCTGTTCAGAAGTAAATCACTATTATGCAAAAACCGAACCCGGCCAGGCATAGGTCCTGAAGCTTGGCGATGGCATATATTGGACAGACTGTCTCTTAAGCTAAGCTACATCCCTAGCATGGCCTACTGTGATTTTTGATCCTGTGGGTGTGTCTTGCTCGCTGTCAAGCTTTAGGCGCTACCCTTCTGTGCAGCTGACTCTACTCAGCAATAGGCCAGAGTACTTAAGGTGATAGTAATGGTGACAGTGTTTTGACTGTCTTCTTCAGTTTAATCAATGAAAATACTTTAATTGCCAAGTTTGCTTTCTTGTCTCTTTTTTCAACCTAGACCAGGGGTCTTGAACTCCAGGCCTTGATGGCCGGTGTCCTGCAGGTTTTAGATGTGTCTTTGATCCAAGACAGCTGGTTTAAATGGCTAAATTACCTCCTCAACATGTCTTGAAGTTCTTCAGAGGCCTGGTAATGAACTAATCATTTGATTCAGGTGTATGATATCTAAAAGGTGATATCTAAAACCTGCAGAACACCAGCCCTCGAGGCCTGGAGTTTGAGACCCCTGACCTAGACCCTCCTTTGTTGCTTCCCCATATCCACTGGACTTTCAAAGAATGTAACAAACATATTTACTGTACAGATGGGACAGGCAAGAATACAAATAAAGAATTTACTAAAAAAAGAAAGGAAGAAAAAACTCTTTCATTAAAGGTATTCTGAAACATAAACCATGCTCTACCTGCTGCATCATTTCCAGCTCAGAGAGAAATTTAAACTCCTCAGTCCTGCGTCCCAACTTTTCAAGCTGCACCATTAATTTTTCTCTTTTAGCAACCAACTCATCCTCTCCTTTCTTCTTGGCCTTCTCCATTAACTGGAAAACAATAGAGCCGTCCAGAATCAAGATTATTCATAACAAAACAAAACACTCATGTTATATTGAACTAAGCACACGCTACCGCATTACCTCATCGCTGAGTTCAAAAGTATGAAGGATGTTTTGTGGCCAGAGAAAAACAGTCGAATTAAGCTCCATATCCTCTGCTTCAATGACGTGGACTTCCAAGAGGTAGATTAGTCTGCAGCATGCTTCCTGTCAAAGCGAGACAGCAAACCAGGTTAGAATTGATGCAAGACATCAAAAATTAGTATGCTTTTATAACAGGTGGAAGCAATTACTGGTTTATTTACCTTAATTTTTTCATTAAGCTCTGCAAGACCTTTACTCTTAGCTTCATGTATAAAGTCAAGCATCTGAGCCATTTCCTCTGTATTCTCTGGAACTTTCAAAGCTCTCATTCTGATGTTTTCAAACTCAGAGCAAATCCTTTTACAGACACACACACACAAACAAGAATTAAAATGTGACCAATTTAAGCATAGAAGGACAGATTTGTTTGGTAGTATTATAAGAACTGACTTACTCTAGATTTTGTTCATGGTGCCTGGAGACTAATTTCTTCAGAAGTATTTCGGCATAAGCTTTGGCTTTGTTGGCAAGCCCTTGTTTCAGCTCCTCACAGTCCAGATGGACCATTGTGAAGCGGGCTTTTGATGGGAGGCTCATAATCTCCTTTGACAGAGCACGAAACTCCTCCACTTGCTTTAATAAGCAGTGAGATTACACAATGACAGTCACCAGAAAACAAGATAAAACAAGATAAGGCAAGAATCTGAATTCAACTTTATGATTTGCTACCTTAGTGTATTCATCAAAAGAGTGTTCCTCTTCCATAAACGTCTCTACTTTAGCCTGTGCAGTTCCATTAACCAGCCAGTCGTAACTGTCAACTACGAAATAAACCACAAATTTCACCAATAAACTGAAGTAATATTACTGGAGTGCAGATTACAAATGACCATATTATGGCACATTACCATAGTTCCGGAAATATTTGTCAGGCTCCTCTAGATTTCTGCGCACAGCACTCTTCACGGTGGCCTGAGCCCAAGCATGGATCTGATCAGTCACCTTGGCATCCATAAATAAAGATGTGTTTTGTGCCAGCCACGACTGGACAGTTTGTACTTTCTGTAGAACAATGTCATAGATATCATTACCAGCTCTGAATGCATTTTTGGCAAATTTAGCATAAATTTGACACATTTGGCATAAAGTGATAATTTCACCTGAAAAGTGTTTGTTATGGCACTTAGAATGTCAAGAACAGCAGCTTCCAGATCTTGTAAGGCGGGATAAATTTCCATCTTTTCATCGTCAAAGGTTAAAGCCATCCGAAAGATGGGCAAGCGGTGGTGATTGCTTGGATCAAATACACCGACAAACTCCTCCACACTTCCATGAAGAAGAGATTTCAGCTACGAATTTACAGAAAAACATATGCATGAGACTAACTGTACAATTAAGAATCACATTTTACATATATTTAAGCTTTTCATTAAATGAAACACTGTGAAATACTGATTTTACTAGCTGTCAACCGCCAATTATGAAATGGTCTTTATGACATTCTTCAGGTTAAAATATAGTGAGCATCATCTTACCTGATTGGAAATTAGGGTGGAAGCACAATTGTAAAAGGAATCAATTTTTTCCTCTTTAACTCCCTTGAGAGTTTCTTGATTTGTTAAAAGGTGGATGACTTTGGGAAACCAGGTGTTCATGATGCGATCTTCTGTCCTCTTACACTCCACAGCCATTTTGTTCTGTAGGCTCTTAGAATCCACAGGTCCTGAAGCTCTATATCAACAGAAGCCAAAGTAAAATCAAATAGATGTCTATATTTGCTGAGACAGGTCAAATTTGCCTGTTTGCCTTTATGTCCACATCCCTCACCTGTATGATGAAAGCTCAATTAGGACCAGTGAAGAGAATGTTGTGTTTCCAAGATCCAACAGAGTCTGCATTACAGGATTAAGAATATGCAAGTTTGCCTTTATCATCTTGCGGCTTCTGATAAAACTATCATGCCATGGACGGGAGAAGCTGAGAATTCTGCAAATGATCAAAAATACAGTTTAAAAATGGGAACATAAAAAGACTGATGAATATTAGTCATTATGTCTAAATCACAGATCTAAACGCACACTAAGGACTCACTTTGGTTGTGTAGCGCTCTGTTTTTCTGAGTTCAATCCATCTGCCTGTGGATTCTTTAACACTGTGCCCACTATAGGAGATCAACATACCAGTGACACATATCTGGTTAGTTTAAGACAATCTAGATGTTTAGACTCTAATCTATATGATCAGCAGATATTGTCATTGTGCAACATAACAATAGCCATAAAACACTTAAAGTGAGTTGAAAAAACCTGCAACAAAAAGTCCTGCAAAATCCTGCTACCCCAGAGCCCCAGTTTTAACAAGAAATCACTTTGGGGAAGTATAAAGCCACAGAAAAACTAAGGTATGGTGTCTAAGCTGCTTGGAAGACCATGCAAATGTTTACATTTATATGGATTTGAAAAAGAAAACTTTCACTGAATTGCACACCCCTTCTGCTTCCATTGAAATTAATAAGTGATTGATCTGATTTGCAGTCAAATCAACTGATTGTGTGACCACCTCTATCAAAGGAAAACATCTTGTTAGTTTGCTAGTCCGGAGGATTCAGGTGTGTTTTAATGCAATGCCACACTGTTCCCAGGGAGTAGACATCCCAGCAAATCCACGCCAAGGTCTGACTGTGCAATGCTCAGAGACGCTCCAAAAAAAAAGTAAGAGGTGCAGCTCAGACTATAACCTGTTAACTATTTAAAGCCAGAACCATGAAAACTAAACAAGTGTGGCTTGTTATGAAGGATTTCCAGGAGAAAAGCATCTCCTCTTTAAAAAGAACATGGCAGCACAGCTTAGGTTTGCAAAGTTGCATCTGATCAAACCCGAAGACTTCTGGAGTGATGTCCTTTGGACAAACAAGACCAAAGTGGAGATGTTTGGCCATGGCACACAGTGTCTTGTTGGATGAAACCCAAACACAGCATATCAGAAACACCTCATATCAGCTGTGAAGTACAGCACTGAATAATCTGACACTGTTTTGGAGCTACTGAGTCCACCATTGAATACCAAAGTATTCAAGACCCAAATGTGAGGCCATCTGTCCAACAGCTAACACTTGGTCAAAAATAAAACAATTAAAATTTTGCAGATTCCCAGTTGTGCATTAACAAACACACACAAACCACAATCGAATCAACGTTGTAAAAAAGAGTGGGCCAAGATTCCTACACAGCAATGTGGGAGACTGATGAAATCATATAGAAAACTATTACTTCAAGTTACTGCTGAAAAAGGAATACAACTTTCTTCTTTACTGTTGGAAAACTGTTTTTTTACTACATTTAAAAATTAAAGTAAAACATATTTTTGAAAGCTTTCTGTTTTTAATTTCAGTACCTACACTCTTGCACTGCACTGTACATTCATACAACATAAATAACTGGAAATACCTGTGTACTTTACAATTACACTATTGAAATTGTCGCTGACTTCCTTGCAGAGCTCCTGCAGCAGTTTTTCTGACTCGGGGCTGCCTCTTAGTCTTGCTGGGACTCGATCTACAATCGAGTCTAACCACTGCTGCTGAATAACTGGACATTCGCGTCTCTCCACACACTGCTTAAGGAAGTTGTAATTCATCTGTAAAAGTGGAAATACATTAAATAGTCAAGGATTAACATAGATGTTAATGAGGTTGTCTGTTCACATATCAAATTTAATACTTAAAAGTACACATACCATTTGTTTCCGTTGCTCACTAAACATCTGTAAAGTAAGGATTGAAATATACCATTATTTTGGGGAATATTTTCTTATTTAGCTAGTACTTGTATGTATGTATGCATAAATAAGTAGATGCCATACAGAAGGTGGGAGCTGTGGCTCTGGGGACAAGCTGCGGACAACTCCCCTCTCTCTGTTCTGTCTTAAATCCTCTGCTGCTTTAGAGACCCTAAAAAATTCAAGCAACAAACTGCCACACTTCAGGAAACAGAAACCAATATAAATACCTGCATATGTCAGACATATGGACTACTTTAACACAGAAAAAAAAATTAAATAAATCATAGCTGAAGAAAGGACATACAGTATCTTTAGGCGTTGCTTTACTTCCATTTTGCTCCTTTTGTGTCTCAGCAGCTTCTTGGAGACCGCTACCTTCTCCGCTATTTCCTCCTTCTTGGCTATGATTTGCTCAATTTCTCCAAGCTGTTGTGCCCCTTCAATAGGGGGCAGGACTGGAAAGTTGGACATCCTTTTCTGTGTGTTTTTGAACACTCCGGGAGAGGTGGCCATTCCTGACAGCAAGAAACTGAAGAGAACCAGAAGAAAAACTAGCTGAAAGATTCCAAGCTATTTGGTTAACTAACTTTAGTGTTCTGCTAACATTTCACCGTGAACAGGCAAACGTTACGTTGCATTATTTATTACAGTATTTACCTGCAGTGAAAATCTGTCGATTCACCTGTTTGTTCCTCCAATACATTTACGCTTTGCTTAGTTTACTCATAAATAATCACAATTTAGTCTCTGAACCGACTTGTGAAGCTTTAACGGCGTCGTTACCATAGAAACAGTTAACAGGCCACAGGAAGAGGCGGAGTTTATTGTTCCCATCCTTGAAACAAATGGCAGATCGCTAGTAACAAAGTGCATAAAGATACTTACATCTTTATTTATTTATTTATTTTGCCAATTTATTTGGTATGTGTAAACACAGCACTGGTTCATCAACTAAGTGCTTTTTTATGCTTGAATGATAAATTGGTAACTGTTAAGTGCCTTAAGAGACAAAATATATATATTTCTCTGAAAATGGCTATGAACTTGACTAAGAATGTTTTGGGTTTTTTTGCAAAAAAAAAAAAAAGCATACAAGAACAGTTTAACAAAATTACAAGAAAATCTGGTTCCCTGGAAGCAACATTGAAAGAAATACGGGTGGCTCATGCATTTATAATATATTTTCTTCACCAGTGAAATGATCGTTTAAATAGCTGTAATACAATACAAAGGGAAGTCTGGTCAGTTGATAATTTGAACAGATTTCAGAGTAAAGTATCAGGTTTAGGATTTATCAGGATATTCACACTAACTTAATTTCGCGGTAATTACTGAAGAAAGCTCTTTTTTGAAGAAGAGACATGAATACAGACATTTTTAGATTGTTCTAACTCCTATTCTACACCTGTGGTCCTCTTCAAACCGCACTGAAAACGGTATGTTTTATGCACAATGGACTTTGTCACAGAGTGTGCATTTGCTGTGCTTCGGGTTTATTCTAGGGGGCAGCATTTTCTCTGCGGCACATTCTGCTACCGGAAATAAGGAAGACGAAGGAAGAAGAAGAAGAGGCTTACTCTCCGTTAGCTACCTAGCTACTGCTTGAAAGTAGCGACAAAATATTCAGGTATTGTGATAAAACTACCCATTATGTGGACATTATGTAGTATATAAATACTAATAGAATATAATTAAATATATTAAGGCTCGTCCTTGATGCATTTATCCGAAGTATATGCTTTTAAAGGTGCAGGTTATCTTTGTTTTGATTCGTGTTGACGAAAGTCAGGCTTCAGTGTTGTGTTTTTCAGAGAAGGCCCAAACTATTGTTACGTAGAATTTCATATGTCATGTTGTCATGTTGCAGTCACACTGAAGGAATTACAGTTAGTTACATAAACCGTTAATACTACATAAGCCAATATTCTCGGTGTCTAAAATTATATCTTTTTAAATTGTAAACATAACCCCGATGCACTCCTGCAGGATCTTATCATAATGAGTTATGCAGAGAAGCCGGAGGATATAACAAGGGAGGAGTGGATGGAAAAACTCAACAATGTCCACATCCAGAGGGCTGATATGAACAGACTCATTATGAACTACCTGGTGACAGGTGAGGTATCTTTTTGTGGTTTTTGTTACAGAAAGTTGGGTTTCAGATGTCTATTCTTACAGACATCTGAAGCCAAGTACAGATGTGAGTGTGGATTTTGGGAGCGGGTTTTTTCTTATGTATATATATTTTTTTCCTGTCCAACAGAGGGTTTTAAGGAGGCAGCAGAGAAGTTCAGGATGGAGTCTGGGATAGAGCCTAGTGTGGACTTGGACTCCTTAGATGAAAGAATTAAGATCAGAGAAATGATCTTGAAAGGACAGATCCAGGATGCTATCGCCCTAATCAACAGTCTGCACCCAGAGCTGTTGGACACAAATCGTTACCTCTACTTTCATCTCCAGGTGAGACATCTCAGCTTTGTACTTTAATAACTGCTTCTTGTTATGTATGCCTTGCTATTTTAACACCTGATTGCATCCATGGCTTTCTGGTTTTTGCAGCAGCAGCATCTTATTGAGCTGATTCGTTTGAGGGAGACTGAAGCTGCCCTTGAATTTGCTCAGTCTCAGCTAGCAGAACAGGGGGAAGAAAGCCGAGAATGTCTGACAGAGATGGAGAGGACGCTGGCCTTGCTGGCATTTGACAACCCAGAAGAGTCACCTTTCGGAGACCTCCTTAACATGATGCAGAGGCAAAAGGTAGAATCAGCACATTATAATTATTATACACACATTATAATTTTAAACTGATTTACTGTATAGGCAAAGTGTCCTTTAACTGATTGAAGGGAACATTCTAGCAGTTTTACATAAGAAGCCAATTTAAATTATCAGTACTACTCTCACCCAGTGAGCGTTTGTAAAGTTCAGTTCAATTCAGCTTTTTTTATGTTGTGCGAATTTACAACAGTCAATTCAGGGAATTTTATATTATTAGGTTTAAACCCAACAGTATTACAAAGATAACTCCAACAATCAGACAGTCCCTTATGAGCAGCAGCTAGTGATGGTGTGAGATAAAAACTCCCATCAACAGGAAGTGACCTTCATCCTGTGACGTCTGCTGTAGTTCTGAAGACAGATTTTTATAATCTGAGAACATCAAATGAAGTGATCTCATTTTCATACACAAGAAATTATTCTATATGTTGCTTTCTGTTTTTTTAGGTGTGGAGTGAAGTAAATCAGTGTGTACTAGACTATGAAAACAGAGAGTCAACCCCGAAGCTGGCCAAGCTCCTGAAGCTGCTGCTGTGGGCTCAAAATGAACTTGACCAAAAGAAAGTGAAGTATCCTAAAATGACTGACCTCAGCAAGGGAACCATTGAAGACCCAAAATAAGGATCAAAGTGAAAAAAGTACCACAGCATCACAAGATGGACACATTTCCTTTATCTATTCATACCCCACAACAAACTGACTCATATAGAGTACAACCTTTTCTTTTTGTAAGGGTTGCTTTTTGATACTTTATTAACTCAGAATGTGCAGGAAACTGGATGGCATTTTAAAATGACCTCTCACACTAAAGTGACGTGCAAGTATTTCACTTGGTATTCTAATTTACATATTTGTTTATATAAAATTAGTATACTTAAGTTACACTAGTTTTTCTGTCTTTTGGCAGGGAAAGTTGTTGGCATTGGAATGTGTGAATAAAGCCTAAATTAGGCTATCACTTTCTGTGTGTAACCACTTAGAGGAGGAAAAGTTTGATCAGGATAAATGGTTGGCTTAGTGTGCACTGCTTCAAATAAACATATATTCCATCCCTAGAAAAAAAGTCTGCTCAGCTAAGCTGTTGGTCTTTCAGCTACTACTCTTGTGTGATGACAGTAGCCACAACTTGATACTTGGGGTGTTTGAAGCTACTGTTACCTTTTAAAGTTAAAATCTGCTTCAGATTTTATGCTGTATTGTTGCTTGAGGCATTATTAAAAAAAAGATGCCCACAAAGACTTTCAGACTAAATATAATATTAGCAATAGAGGGAAAATCTAGGAGATTACCGGAATGCCATCAAGTGTAAAGGCAGCCTCAGTTTCAGTGTTTTGAATACTGTTGATAATGTTTAAAGATGTGAATGGATAATGTGTCCGCAGACATGGAGGCACTTTTACAGATGGATTTATTTACATTTATGAAACCAGTCGCTGTTTTGCAAAATTTAATGTGCTTTTCTTTTTTTGCTGGGATATTATTTTGCAATAAAAGTGGGATTTTTAAACTGGGCAAGTGTTGAAAGACTTGGTGTGTTTCAATTCTAGAGACTTCAAACTGTAGAGGTAAAGAGCAATCAAGTATATTTAATTCCATTAAAATTCTGGTATATGACAGCTTACCAATTACATTAAACATTACCATGTTATACTGACTGTTACCAAACAAACAATATCATACTTTCACTTATAGGAATTCACTGAAAGAGACACAATGATGAATGACATGCTGTGAAACAAGTGTTCACTTTATTAACTCTAGAAAGTGTCCTGCCTGTGAATCATACTTATTACTGATGCATTCATGTATAGGTGATCTCTAATGAGAGTAGGGAGAGATGGAAGAGAGCCTGGAGTGGTGGAGGTATGTTCTGGAGTATAAGAAGCCAGATGGAGTACATGTGATTCCCGGCCGCGTCCTCAGGTCATGCGCGGCTCAGCTGGCTGGAGTGTTCACGCACATCTTCAACCTTTCCCTCTCTCTGTCTGTAGTCCCAGCCTGCTTCAAAATGGCCACCATCGTCCCTGTACCCAAATCCTCCACCATCTCCTCATTAAACGACTGGCGACCTGTAGCCCTGACCCCCATCGTAAGCAAATGCTTCGAGAAGCTGGTCAGGGACTTCATCTGCTCTGCACTACCCGACTCACTGGACCCTCTACAGTTCGCATACCGCCACAACAGGTCCACTGATGATGCCATAGCCCTGACACTACACACTGCCCTGTCACACCTGGAGAAGAGAGACACGTATGTGAGGATGCTGTTTGTAGATTACAGCTCAGCATTCAATACCATCGTTCCCTCGAAGCTGGACAGGAAACTGCAGGATCTAGGACTGAGCAGCTCCCTCTGCAGCTGGATCCTTAGCTTCCTGTCTGACAGACGCCAGGTGGTCAGACTGGGCAGCATCACCTCATCCCCCATCACACTGAACACTGGTGCTCCACAGGGGTGTGTACTGAGCCCTCTCCTGTACTCACTCTACACCTACGACTGCACAGCCACTAACAGCTCCAACATCATTGTGAAGTTTGCGGACGACACTACAGTGGTGGGTCTTATCACCAACGGTGATGAGACGGCTTACAGGGAGGAGGTCAGCGCCCTGACCCACTGGTGTCAAGACAACCATCTCACCCTCAACGTCGCAAAGACAAAGGAGTTGATAGTGGACTTCCGGAGGTGCAGAGAAGTACACACCCCCATCACCATCAACGGCGCTGCTGTGGAGAGAGTGAGCAGCTTCCGGTTCCTTGGAGTACATCTGGCTGAGGATCTTACGTGGTCAGTACACACAAACAAAACAGTGAAGAAGGCGCAGCAGCGCCTCTTCTTTCTCAGGAGACTGAAAAGATTCGGCATGAGCCCCCGCATCCTCAGGACCTTCTATCACTGTGCCATTGAGAGCATCCTCACTGGATGCATCACCACCTGGTATGGCAACAGCACCGCCTACAACTGCAAAGCTCTCCAGCGAGTAGTGCGGTGCTCTGAACGGATAATTGGAGGTGAGCTTCCCTCCCTCCAAGACATCTACAGGAAGCGCTGCCTGAGGAAAGCGGGGAGGATCATCAAGGACTCCAGTCACCCCAGCCATAAACTGTTCAGACTGCTTCCATCAGGAAGGAGGTTCTGCAGCATCCGGTCCCGTACCAGCAGACTGAGAGACAGCTTTTTCCATCAGGCCATCAGACTGCTGAACACGTCATAGACACCTCAGCTTCACTACTGGAACTTCAACATTATGCACTCCACACTGTATATAAATGCCACTTGTTTTGCACATATTCAACTCTGTATATTTTATATATTTTATTATTATTATTATTATTTTTTTTTTATTATTATTATTTTTTTTTACTATTTAATTTGTAAAAATGTGTATACACACACACACACACACACACACACACACACGTAGGAAAATATTTAGTATACACATCCAGAAATGCATACACTATTATATATTGTACATATATTTATTAGTTTCAGGTTGGCCATTCTTGTATTTTGCTCGTTTGTGTTGTTGTGTTTGCACATCTCTGTTGCTTGTGGGGCTCGCACACAAGAATTTCACTCGCATGTGCTGTGCCAGTGTGCCTGCACATGTGATGTGACAATAAAAGTGATTTGATTTGATTTGATTTGATTTGATGTGAATGAATAGGAAAAAGATAAGTGGAAAGGTGAACATGCAAGGAGGAGATCTAGTGAGATGACATGAGTTTGAAAACCTGGGGTCTGTCATCCATAGCAACTAACAGTGCACAAGAAAGATGAAGAAGAAAGTGCAGGCAGGGTAGACTGGGTGAAAATGGTTGTCGGGGAATTTGTGACAGAAGGACAGCAGAAAGAGTGAAAGGGAAGGTTTATAAGATGACAGTGAGGCCTCTGCGTGTTTGTATGGATCCATGGTTTGGAGACAGTGGCACAGACAAAAAGACAGGAGGCAGACTGAAGCTATTAAGATTTGTATTGGGAGTGACAAGAATGGACAGGATTAGAAATGAGCATATCAAAGGGACAGCTTAGGTTAAGTGCTTTGGAAACAAAGATAAAGAGGCAAGGTTGTAATGGTTTAGACATGTGCAGAGGAGGGAAAATGGATGTGCCAGACAAAGATGTTGAATATGGAGATGCCAGACAGGAAAAAAAGAGGAAGAACACAGAGAAAATTCACTGATGTATTCAAAGGATTCAAATTCAAAGGATATTCAAAGGATTGGTGTAACAGAAGAGTAAGCTAGTGATTGGATGAGATAGAGACAGACAACACACTGCGGTGATATCTAAACGGTGACTAAATATGCAACTAAAAAAATCTTAAATTCTTAACTTGCCCCTGCGGGCAGTCTTTATCCTTCAAGCTTGGGTCTTTGCTGTTCCTGGAACTGCACTGTTCTGAACAGAGATCTACCAGTCTATCCACTCTACCAGTCTGGGGGTCACTGTTGGCTTCACCCTTCAAATCGCCGCTCTCAGCCCTTGGTATTTCTCAAGCTTCTGAGAATTCCTTCTACCTGATGTTACCATATATATATATATATATATATATATATGTATATATGTATATATATATATATATATATATATATATATATATATATATATATATATATATATATATATATATATATGTATATATATATATATATATATATGTATATATATATATATATATATATGTATATATATATATATATATATATATGTATATATATATATATATATATATGTATATATATATATATATATATATGTATATATATATATATATATATATATGTATATATATATATATATATGTATATGTATATATATGTATATGTATATGTATATATATGTATATATATATATATATATATATATATATATATATATATATATATATATATATATATATGTATATGTATATATATATATATATTAAGATTTGTATTGGGAGTGACAAGAATGGACAGGATTAGAAATGAGCATATCAAAGGGACAGCTTAGGTTAAGTGCTTTGGAAACAAAGATAAAGAGGCAAGGTTGTAATGGTTTAGACATGTGCAGAGGAGGGAAAATGGATGTGCCAGACAAAGATGTTGAATATATATATATATATATATATATATATATATATATATATATGTATGTATGTATGTATGTATGTATGTATGTGTGTGTGTGTGTGTGTAGGTGAAGTCTGCTGTTAATTTGTCCTCTTATTTTACTATCAAAAAGTTTGTTACTTTACACTGTTGCCGTACATTAATTCCCACCGGCAACCAGCATACATGCTGTGACGTGTTATGTAACAATTTCCTGCTAACTCAGTATAGCCGGGGGAGCATTTCAGCAACCTTCTAGGTACTGCGCATTTTGGTGCCCCATCCCGACAGCTGCATCTCAGCACGGGGAGAATCACATCTTCATCCGGCAAGGACAGCTCACCGACAGAGCCCATCCTGGTTCTCCGCGGAGGCTCTGTTTCTACTTGCAGTACTGCATCGTCATCATCGCCGAGGGCCCGGAGTCACAGGCGTCTCTCTGACGTTTCAGATGATAAGGTAACGGATGAAGCAGCCGGGCTAAACCACTTCCTGATTAACCCTAGCGACGACAAGAAGAACTGCTGCGTGGCTGCTGGCTGGAGGAGGAGGCAGGGAAGAAAAACTGACACGTGGATTACTCCTCCTAGGGCATCAGGAAAAACAGACTGCCCCCCCTTCTAGCTCTGTTTCGAATACGGCGATCACCTCCTCTCTCTCTGTTAGTCCAGTTTTACAGGGTATGGAATTCACCGTCAGGATCCTATGATGTGATTTCGCGCATACTTTTAGGAGATTTCCCCTTTTCACCCGAACGCTTACTTTTCTCACTGATCGACCGGAAAGGGAAGAAAGTGCAGTATACCCGGAGCGGTTGAGAAGAGGCTGCCGTCCGTCACCTCACGTTGAATGGCAGTTATTCAAAAACATGGCAAGACCTATAGTCCAGATTTGGTCTGTCACAAGGACAACCACCCGCCCGCCAAGATCGTCCCCGGGTGTCATAAGAAGTGGCCTGAACACAACACCAGCTGGTCAAGGTAACCGTTGGTAACACCAACTCATCGGGGCTCGTTTTAACCATGTTTTAACAACTCTACTAAATCAAACCCACCGCCTAAAAGGCTCACAGAGGCCATATGGAGGGGGGAGAGTTTTTAACTTTTAAATCGTTAATGACGCTTAATGCCTGCCGGTCCTCTCAGGGTTTCTGAAGTGCTGTATCTGGTGGTGACACGTATCTTTTCTGGCCTTTCATGGCTCAGTGTTTTTATGCAGTGCTGTTTTCGCTAAAAAGAAGGAAATAACAGTGCTGCCTTCATGAAAAGACTGCCATGAACTATTATAAAGTTATGATGTACATTTTGAATACTAGTATCTTATGTATAAATCTAACCAAACCATGTTAGAACCCATCACCACTAACCCCTGTTGAATGCCCTACAGGTTGGACTTGCTTCCGCCACATACTGTAGATAAGACAGCCCCTACGAACTGGTCTAACAAGGCCAAAGTTTGTCCCCAGCTGTTGGGGGATGTGCAGCCAAATTCAAATTGTTCTGCTCTCCTCCGGTGCAGGCCTGTGGCAAGGATATGGACAGTGGTGCTGCTGCTGGGGACGTGCCTCCTGTACTGCGCCCGTGTGGCGATGCCCATCTGTGCCGTCAGCATGGCAGAGCAGTTCGGCTGGAGCAAGAGGGAGTCCGGCATGGTACTGGGCAGCTTCTTTTGGGGCTACTGCTTCACTCAGGTGTTCGGAGGCTACGTGAGTGACCGGTAAGAAACCGCATGCTCTATAAGTTGGTAGGCTCTGGGTTTATGATTGAAAATCATCTTGAGTCTACAGAACTCTGAAGCGGGTCTTCAGTTGGCATCTGTTCTAGTTTTAGAGTTGTAATTAAAATCAAGTCGCTTTATGTTGAACCGTGCTGGCACTGACGTAAGCAGCCCAGTGGTGTTTGCTCAGTCTACAGAGCGAGATGTTTGCCCTGTAATGTCATGTTAAGTCACAGTGTCATTAACAGATAAGCTGCATGGGTGTCTGCACAGTATTTTTTTTCCCCACTCTAGAAACTGTTAACAGTCCAAAATACTTGATCTAAATGCTCACCTTATTTAGATCAAATATTCTCTATGATTATATTTTCAGCCAAAGTTATCCAAAAGATTAAAACCTCTCAATGTGTTCTTCCAAGCTGATATCTTAGAAGTCAAAAGTTGATATCTTAGTAGGCCAAAGTTAAAGCTAATGCAACCCATCTGTGCTCTGTTCACAGGGTGGGAGGTGAGAAGGTCCTCCTGCTGTCTGCAGCAGCCTGGGGTTCAATGACAGCTTTCACCCCAATCCTGGCCCACTTCTGCTCCAAGCCGATCCTCTCTATGACACTAGCTCGCTTCCTCATGGGCCTACTGCAAGGTGAGATTAGCGGTGTGCAAGATGAATCACCACTTGAGATTACATTAGTGAGGTGTAAGATCCAGGTAATGAAAAAGGTCTCGGACAGTACTCCCATCGGTCGCAGTTTCGGGTTCCCGATAACTGCCAGACTTATTTGCATCTGTAATTGCTGTTTTTCAGTCGTATGTCCCTGCCAAAAAGTCATGCTTCCGTTTAAATGGACTCACATTGTGAAGACTTCTGAAATACAGTGTTGAGTGAGGGCCAGAAGTTTTTTGATTATTTTTCAGACCTTTAACATGCAAATGTGCAAATCTTTGACCTTTTGAATATAAAATGTCACCACTCCCCCCCCCCCCCTAACGTTTTTGTAATTTTCTATTCTATCTATGGCCTTATGTGACCTTGAAACATTTTTAAGCCCAAGAAGACGTTCGTGCCAAACCTGAAGACACAAAATTTCCTTTAGGGTTACTTGAGATATCATCTTCACAACAACTGAAGAGACAACAAAGCGATGTGAGGTCAGAGTGACTTTCTTTGAGTCCAAGTGAATGTTTGCCCCAGATTTGGTGAGATTTTCTCAGTGTGCTCTAAAGATATTGTGCACAAGAACAGTAGGGATGGGCAATCAGACATTATTCATCTGACCACAACTGCTGCTGCCTTTAATGCCTCAAGAACATTTGCCAGTAAATGGTCTTTCATTTATTTTTTGTGGCATTTCTTACAAAATTCTGTTTGCAATGCATCTGCTTACTGTCTGCATCAGGGAAGTCGAAATAATCTATCTGACCCACATGAACTCGTGCAGACACTTGTTAAAGTCCTTGTTGGTTCATGTTTGCGGACGTTTGTCTTGTGTTTAATGATTCAATTTGTCAGTCACACTTACAAGGAATGTGACTTGAACGTGTCCACTGCAGAGACAACAAAGAAATGCTAAAAACACCCTTGCACTAGCTAGTCTTTTAATGTTAAAAAATGTGGGATCCCAGGAATCCAAGATCTTTGAGTATCCTACATTCATCATGGCTACTTTTTATATAGAAAACAAATAATAATTCTCATATTTGTTGAGCAATCAAGACATATTTACCTCTGCTGGTGGGATGTTCGATTTGTCAAACAGACATCTGTACTTTGCTTTGTTTGGCTTTAGAACAGCGATTAAGTTTAGTCATTTAAAAGTGTCCTTAAATTGATTTGACTGCATTGTTTTATTTCAAATAACCCAGCACAGTATCATATGTACTACTCTGTTTCTATTTTCTGTCACATTTTTATGTTTGTCTTATTAGACAATAATGTGTAACGTTCTTCCGCTGAACCTTAAGCCCTTCTAAAATTTGGTTATGCTTTGTGTTTTCATGTCAGGAGTTCATTACCCCTCTCTTGCAAGTCTGTGCTCACAAAAGGTGGTGGAAAGTGAAAGAGGCTTCCTCATGAGCACCGTGGGTAGTGGCTCCTATCTGGGGTGAGTCAAGTGTTATGCAATAACTGGGTAGTAGTGAGAAAAGGCTGAGTGTTCCTTCTTAGTTCATTATTGGGTGTTTTTATTGCAAAACAAGAAGTTTTTTTGTGCTTTTATTGATTTTAATAGCAGTTACTATTACATATGGTGATTTTATTGTTTCTGTAAAAATGTATAAGGAAATTTCACAATAAAATTCTGTCATACTAATCACATGCGGAAATGTCTTTTTACAGGGTTGTGTTTTAACTTGTCATGTTGTTGTGGTTTTATTTCCCAGCACTCTGGTAATTGGGGGGGCAGGCTCCCTCATGTTGGACCTTTACGGCTGGCAGAGTGTTTTTTATGTTTCTGGACTCCTTTCAGTCCTGTGGGCCTACTGCATGTGGAAATATCTACTCAAAGGAGAAGGCAAGTGATGCTTCAGCTGTGTCAGTAGTTTCTGTGCTGTCTCTTATCTTGTACCTGCTCAGCTGGAGTCAGCATCTTCTTCTGTGCTCATGTTCCTGTATTTTATCTGTGTTTTGTAGGGCCTATAATCACCCTGGAGTCCCTGGGCAGCAGTGGAGCCCAGTCCAAACTGACCAAAAGACATTGGTTACGGCTCTTAAAACAACCTGCTGTCTGGTGAGATAAAGCCTGTGTTTATTTATGAGGGTGTGACTTTATGTGCAATTGCACCTATAATTTTTGCACACATATTTTATGCTCTGTGCACATGTGCAGTACTGCATGCTTGTTTTCATATTCAGATGGATAAGCAGCAATAATCTTGCCTGTGTGCCTTCAGGTTCTGATGTAATGCTTCGGCTGATTTACTGCAACCTCAAAATTTCAGAATACTAATTGTAACCATTGCATGTGTGTTGAGCTAGAAGAAAAAAAATAGGTGGAGGAATGTGGAAATATGTAAAATATCTTATTATTGGATTTATGTTGGTGTTCCTCAACTGTCTGAATCATGTCTCTGAGGTCTTTTCCTTCCAGTCCCTCCCTATGACCTAGATATTTATACACTGTAATACACCTGATGTGCTCCATTTTCAGTGACACAGAGTACATGTGTGGTCTTAATTGATCTGATCCCTGTTGACACCTCCACATATTACATGGTAGTTTAGGCTTGTAAGTATTACTATGCTGTTGACTCACTTTAACATAATGCATCATACCTTCATAGAGGTATCGGTTAATAACAAATAGCACAGATACAAACCTTTGTCTAATAGGAAAAACAGTATCTAAGTCAATGTGTCATTGTGTGCTAAAAAACCCAGAGCGAGTAGTTGTGTAATTATAATGGGCTCACTGAGACTTGTTTTTCTTCATTCAATAACCAGTGCTGTAATAGTGACGCACCTCTGCACGGCGAGCACCTTCTTTACTCTTTTGTCATGGCTGCCAACATTCTTTAAAGACACATTCCCCGATGCCAAGGTAACTATTTTCTCATGACTCCTTTGATTATTAGAGAAACCAATCAATAAAAAAAGGGCTTAAGGGATAAAAATATGAAATACTGCACCTTTATTTACTAGACTTAGAGTCTACAGCCATGTGAGTGACTTTGTGAAAGTAGAATTAGATATAAAGGCGCTTTGAACTATGTTCTAAGTTTTGCAGTTATATAAATCAAAACTCTGAATAGGTTAAAATTTTGACCAAATGGTGGCGCTTGAGGAAAAGTCAAGGAAAAATGCACTCTTTTGTAAACTCCTGTTTTGAAGCTTTGATTTTAGAATTTTGGCCATCACCATCCTGGTTTCATGGAACCAGAAGTGACCACTTAAATGACACTGTGGAGGATTCATAGACTGCATTGCACAGACACAGATATCTGCTGAATAACATACGAATAAAATACTACAGTTTGACTCTTTAGAATTCACATATAGGCTGTAGGAAAAAATAACCAGCAAAAATGGTGCCAGCAATATTATATGTCAGGTAGTTGCATTAAACAGGCTCCAAAAGGCACAAGTAACACAAGTGCAATTGAGTCATCTGGTTCAGTGACTCAAATTAGCTGAGGTGAACTAGCTTTGGACATCTTATTCTGCATCTTTTAAGACTTAATGAAATTTAAGAAGGAGATTACAAGAAAGGATGAAAAATAAAATCAACCTCCCAGAACTGTTATGGAAGTAGATATTAGGTGGGGGTTTTTTTTGGCCAAAACCTCCTTTTTTGTACTAGGCTGCAAACATGTTTACTTATGGTACAATGTTGAGCATTTTAACTTGAAAATCTGTCTGACCAAGCAGCTGGAAAAATTACAAGAACTATAGTTCCTGGAGGGGCCACTTGAGCCTGGCTGCAAAACAGAGGCAATCTCCATAGATTTGCATGCTAAAATGTCCAAATTAACAAACACCACTGCAAAGCATGTTTACAACCTAGCACAAAAATGGCCCAAATTCATAACAGCTCTACAATTGGTGGGTTTTCTTGTTGTTTTAACTCGTGGTTTTTCTAAGATTTTTAGCTGTGGCCGCTTTGATTGCCAGATTTGGTGATGTAGGCAGCTGGTTTGTCAGGTATAGAACAAGTATATTTAGCACCCTGCCATATTTCCTAAACATGGGTTCCTCTGGTTCCTTAAAAGCATGACAGTGACTAAAATGCTATTGCTTAGGCTTTAAAATGCAGTCAAGAAACCACTGGGTTTCTACATCCATCTTCTAAAAATAATTTTTAAGACTCGTCGACTTTTTAAAGCAACATTAAGTCACAGTTATTTGTCATTAATTGTTAGGATCATCATCACTGAGACAGGTCACTAAAACAGCACATGTCCTTGATACACTACACGAAGCTGGCTGCTGTATGTGGTCAAATAAAGCCCAAAAATATTTTATCTTTCCAGGGCTGGGTGTTCAATGTCATTCCTTGGTTAGTGGCCATACCGTCATCCCTCTTTAGTGGCTGTCTCTCTGACCACCTCATCAGTCAAGGTAAACAATAGGAGAAATAAACTGTACATCAGTATTATTTTAAATGTTTAGTGCACTGATATCGTTACATTGGACTTCCCTAATCTCTCTTCTGAATCCCTCAGGCTTCGATACAGCATCAGTGAGGAAGTTGATGCAGGTACGATATTTCTCAGTTGTTCAGTTATTCTGTTGTATGTTGCATGTTTAGTGTGATTCTTCTTCCCAGTACAAAGTGCATGACTGTCCTGTTTACACTGCTTATGTAATGAATTATGTACAATTGTGTTTGATGTGGGGTTTTTTAATGTGTCCATCCCTCTGTGTTAGTTTTTCTCCATGGGTGTGTCCAGTGTGTTTACCCTTCTTCTGTGTGGCACAACTACCTTCCCCTGGGCTGTAGCATTTGTGTCTGCCACCATGGGCCTCACCACCTTCAGTCACAGGTACTGCCACCCATTGTTTCCTCACACTCTGTAGCTGTATTCACACTTATGCTGCAGCCCTGAACTTTTCTAAACATTACCCGACAGAGGTGCTTATGAGAACACATTGATCCCACGTGACTGGATCAAATATTAAATGGTCTTTAACCTGCTTGTTCCTTAGTAAGAAATGTTTTGCCCCATTGTGGGTATTTGTGCAGATGTGAGGTTAGCTTTACATGTGAATGTGGTGTTTCCTGAGAGATTGTTTTGTGTTTTGTTCACTCAAACTTGATGATACAATTTCAGAATATTACCCTTATTTGCATAGCTGCTTAGAAATTAAATGTTAAATATTTCACCACTCCGCCCCCCAGTGTACAACTTTGTATTTGAAAAAGTCTTAAATCATGCTGCTTGGCTCAGGCATAACCAAGGAAGACTTGGCAGATCTCAGCTTTTATTAGGCATGCAGTTTGTCTAGTTGTCATTGTATCGGATCAGTGTCTGTAAGCATTTATGTTTTAACCACTTTACCTAGTAGTGCCTTATTACATTTGGTTTGTCTTGGAATTCGTCATCCCAGCTACTAACAGGGCATAAACATCGACTTTAATTATAATAAGTTAAAATAACTTCCAAAGTAAATACTGCATTTTTTTTAAAGAATGCATCAATGCATGTTTGGTGTGCTAATAAGTATGCAAGCCAACTTGGGTTTATGGTAATGAAGGTACAGCCGCTACAATGGTATGATTCATTGATGTGTATTTAATAACTTGTGAACAACACTGGAGGTCTTTGGCACAGAGGAACATTTTAAAAAAGAGTGACTAAAGAAAAGGATAAAAAAGAATAAGAAAACAATGATCAGTTCTTTGGTGGTTTGGGGCTTTTAAGGGATTTGTTCAAAGCAATAAGATATCAAAAATATCCATCCATCCATTCGCTTTCGCTTCTCCTTTTCAGGGTCGCGGGGGGGGGGGGGGGCGCTGGAGCCTATCCCAGCTGTCATAGGGCGAGAGGCGGGGTACACCCTGGACAGGTCGCCAGTCTGTCGCAGGGCCAACACACAGGGACAGACAACCATTCGCACTCACATTCACTCGCACATTCACACCTAGTGGCAATTTGGATTTTCCAATTACCGGTAACCTATCCTCACAAGCTGCATGTCTTTGGACGGTGGGAGGAAGCCGGAGTACCCGGAGGGAACCCACGCAAACACGGGGAGAACATGCAAACTCCACACAGAAAGACCCCGGCCTGATGTTGGAATTGAACTCAGGACCTTCTTGCTGTGCGGCAACAGTGCTAACCCTATCAAAAATATATCTAAAAATAATCAGATATCCTTTAAATGAAATTGTGAGTGCACTTCTTTTAGTGTATTCAGTTGCATATTGAAAGGGGAAGCTTGAGGAACAATGACCATGGTAACCATCAATGACTTTGCATCTGTTCATTAGCAGCCTTTTACCAGCCATGTGGTTTTTCTGTTTGATAAAATAGTGTTTATGTGCTTAAAGAAAAAAATTTTTCCTTCCTTGTTACTAAAGCTGATTCTGAAGTATGATTTCACTAACTCAGAAGGTACAGCAACCGTGGCAGTTGGTCTTGAATCAACTGTAATCTCCACATTTTGATTTTTTTCTTGAAATTCTAACTTTATTCTCAAAACAATCATCAATATAGATTTTTTCTAACTGTGGCCCTAATACTACATTTTATACATATTTGAATGGTGTAAATAAAAAGTATAAGTTATATACATATATTACCTCGTAGTAATAATCAGTAAATTTAATGATTATGATGTGGACAATAAATGTATTTCATTTTGTTTTTATGTGGCTCCATTAATGATATTTCGAACTCACTAAAGAAAATCTATTCTTCACTCTGGTTCCAGCCTTGATGACTAAAAGAGAGTGGAATTGATATAGATATGTTTACAATAAACCAGTAAATATGCATTCAGCAGTAGCCCATACAGACACAGATTTTCTCTCCATCTGTTTTTTTATGGGAAAAAATGCCATTCAGAGTTAGGCTTATACTCTGTTGCGGTTTGGGATGTATTTAGAGTCATTTCTGAAGTTCAAATTGACAATGACATGTTTTTCTGTTGCAGTGGTGTTTCTGTAAATGTTCAAGATCTTGCTCCGTCCTGTGCTGGCGCTTTATTTGGTAAGTTCTAAAAATGTGTTTTAGAACAATGGCAAAATGTCACACCTTACGAGTAATTACTGTACATTTCTTTTCCAGGCGTTATGAATACATGCGGTGCTTTCTCAGGTGAGTTTGTATTAATTAAAAAAATATCTACATGTCATTAATCTTTTACCAGTAGTTGCTTCCATGCTTTTAAGTGAAATCATTGATTCACTTCTCTAAATTCAAACTTTGAGGTGATGTGCTGAATGTCAGTCCCGCTTGTCTCTTTGTCCCATTCATATTTCATCAAGGGACCATGATGAAGTTTGTGTCAGATGAATAATACAGGGATGAGGAGATGACAGTTAGTGGTCCTGTGAGGGACACAGAAAAGATTGACATTTTCTCTGTAGAAATTTAGATGTGGGACAAATTGAATAGTTTTGCCACTTGCACATGTTGTTACCCTCTTTGTGCTGCTTTGCTATTTATAGCTACTCTGTGTTCCTGTGCAGGGGTCTTAATGGTGTACTTCTCGGGGTATCTCATTGAGGCGACAGGCTCATGGGCTTCTGTGTTTGCCCTCATCACCACGGTCAACTTGCTTGGCCTCTGTACCTTCCTGGCATTCGCTGAGGCACGCCGGGTTGACATTGACTCTACTAAGTTCCGCCACCACAACATACACATCTAAATCGTCAGTTATTGGAGGGACCTGAATGTGACCTCGGGCAACCAGCAGCTGCGATATTATCCAGCGCATAGATGGAACTGCACACAACAATTATGAAAAGTTTGATTGGCTCTGTGGTTGTTTGACTGCAACAGCAGTACACAGCAGAGCCTGCACAATGTTACTGAAAAGTCTTGTCGGGCTTTAACCTTGGATCCTGGAAAGAAGACAACTGTGTTAAAGGGTGCTGTGCTAGTTAAAGAAGAACGTGGAGGTAGGAAAGACTACACTACCTCCAGGCTCCATGGAAAATAGTTTACACTTAACATGTGTACAAACTGTGTTACTTAGGAACAAGAAAATCAAACAGATTGTTAACTGAAAGCCATAGCCCACTGCTCTGCTGTGTTTGTGCCGAAGGAGCTGTGAGAGTGATGGATGTGTCACTCTCCGGAGTGAGAGCTGTGACAGACCGAGGTGGTTTGTTTTTGCCCTGCAGGGATGGGTTAGGCGGCGTGGATGACACAGGGAGAGTCCAGCCTCTCATACCTGAAGTCTTTTATTAGTACGCCTCACTCAGCCGTCACTGAGAGATCTGAGTGACACCTCATTACCCAGCCACTAATTACTTTAAAGGCGGTTTAATGTCCTATACAATTTACCTTCTGTGGTTCGAATCACCAAGAGCTTTATGGCAGCAAGGCTTTGCCTAGGCGCTCTCGCTGATCGTTGTCTCCAAGGGTTTGTTTTAAGTTGAAAGACCAAAGGTTATTAATTAATTTAAATAATTGTATTTTCATTATTTGTAATTGCATGGAATAGAAATACCTCACCTAACTGCTTTGAGTAATTTTATATTTATGTGGATAGAGTTTGAAAGACTTTCTTTTTTTAAATTGTGTTAAATAGACAACAAATATATCTAAATAATCACCAGTGTGATATCATAATAATGTAAAAACAACACATGCAGACAACACGATTCTTCAAGAAGAAACCTTTTTAGGTTGCATTATTATCATCGCACTTAATACCTTTGTTACTTAGGCACTAGACAGGAAGTGATATCAGTATTTGAGAGGGCATCCATTAACTTTTCATGATAGATAGTGCTAGCTGTCACTAAGGCAGTTTGAAATAGTCTCCAAGTTACACAGTGACGTTATGAATGTTAGGGGACAGGCGAGATAACGATAAATTATCGGATTCAGTACAATCGAACTGGAAACCTATGTAGCAACGTAAAACTAGCTGCATAACTCCGTCTGAAGGTTTAGGTAAATGTAATGTTTATCTTTGGCGTTCACAGTTTTACAAGTTCTGTTTTCATGTTAGGTCCAGATGCTTATTTGATACCTTATATCTATGCATTTATTGTTTCGTGCCTCAGTTGAGCAACAAGAAAACTGCAAGACATGCACCTTCGTGGTAACAAAGTGTCAAGTGCTGATTGCTGTACATTGCTGATAGTTGCCTTATTTGTTGGATTTTTGTTGCCTCTTTGTCTTTTGTTACTGTTATTGGCATACAACTCCACATTGGCTTATATTTTCTAGGATTTTATTCCATGTATACTTGGAGGTGTAACATGAAGTGCATTTCTGATGTTGGCATTGTCACTTGTTACAAAAAAGAATGAAGTCATTGGATTTATTTAAAGCGCAGCTCTCCGTCTTTCAGAGTAAAAAAAAAAAAAGAACATTTCTTTACCTATTTATTTTTGTGTTTGGTAGAAAAACATAATCCTAAGTAGCTATAAATTATGATTACCTTTTTAAAAACTCTTATCTAAAATCGAGTATCTTTCCCCAAATCTCTTAAAATTCTGTTCCAACACTATGTTTTTAGTGTGGCCGTACACAGAGTGTGTTTTGCTTGGGTGTATCGATATCCACGTATTGGTATTGTTCCGGGATCATCATAATTAATGTTCGTTAGGGTGTGATTTTGGGCTAGGGTTAGTGTTACTGGCTATAGTTATGGTTATGAGCTTGTGATGACATCACAACATAGGTTTTGATGATCCAACAACAACACAAATACGGGGACATCAGATCATGCTTGTGTTTGTGTCTTACATAAGACTACTGTACAAAATAATCACTCTTCAACAGTTTTTTTTTTCTTATGCTGGATCTCACAGTTGCTTGCACTGCACTATTTACAAATGCCCACATGCCTCTTTTTTTTGTTATGTTCACATCTTGAAAATGTAAACCTTTTACATTATAAATAGTTTTCGCCAACATATCTTACTACAGGTTGCTGAAAGCCTTCTGTCAAATAGTTTTTGATAACCTGTAATGTACACGTTAGATAAAATAAAATGCAGTATTCTAATGTGTTTCAGATATACTGTATTTAAAAGCTCTTGAGTTTGAATAAAAAAAAATATATTTTTGTCAACTATTTTGAGTTTCTTCAATATGTTGCACAGAGAAAATACTGCGTGTATTTTCTCTGCATCTCCACAGAGAGGCAGTGCAGCATCAGTAATGAGGCGAGCACACGGCGTGCTTCCCAATCTCCAGATACTCCACAGTTCCTGTTATGTATAAAGGGGTCCTCCTGTTTAACAGCATACCCATGAAGTTTTCATGAATGTCGATTTGCAGCAAATATCGCCAGCTTCTGCACGAAAGAGCCTTTTCATACACAAAGCGTTCAAGCTTTTCAGGAACCATAAAGGTTTGTCCTGGGAACCTTTTATTTGGACTCCATTATTTAGACCAGTCCAAAGCAGGTTCCACCGCAGGTTCGTCGTGTTCACACTACCGGCCACACTACAGCCCCGGATCCCGAGTCCAGGCCAGCAGTACTTATGTGGTGGCACCATATGGCAGGATGCTGTGTGCCATGTTGGCTAGCTGGCACTACCCACGTGCGAATGGCCAGACGCTAGTCACTCCCCCTCATGGGACCGAATGGCTCGGGTTGCTATGGAGACGGGTGGCTTGTGGCTGCCGCGTGGCGATGAAAAGAAAAAAAAAAGGAGGGGTCACAAGTGAGTGAAAGTAACAAGTCAGATAAAAGTCAGAGGAGCGGAGCGGGTTGGCAGTGAATCTAGCTTTTTGATGTACAGTTCATATAAAAAAAGAAAACACGTCGGTGTTAAAGAGATGGCCAGTCACTTATTGGAGTGCTCTCACTGACACAAAATGGTGTTGTAAAAGCAGACATAATCATGATGAGTGGCCCACTATTTAATTAGCAGAGATGAAACACTGAGGGGAGAGTAGAGGAGAGAGGGGGAGATAAACCCTCCCCACCTCCTCTCTACTTGTTGGCTGGTAGGAGTAACCCAGTAAATGCAGGGCCCATCAGAGAGCCAGAGATACATGTAAATGAAATAGCCCCATTAATTAGTAATTAACATCAAGTTAATGACATTTCACTGTGTCGCCATCTCATCCTATGTCCTTCCTCTGTGGTGGAGGGGTTGTCTCTCGGGTCCCTGATCTGAATGCTAATTAGTGAAAAGCTAAAATGCTATATAGGACTACCTAATAATATAGAGGCCCAGTTTAAGACTGGTCATTGTTAGGGAGGATTAATCACTTTGTGGCAATAGATCAGGAGGCTTTACAAGTCTCCCACTCCTTAGAGGGCTGTGATACTGAAGGCCATTGACAGGCTTTATGTGCTAATTGCATTGCGCCTGTTAGCCTAACGTTTTGTTATCCTTCAGGACTTCGAACTACTTTCAACCATTTTTCACCAATCATCCAAGAAATATTTCCATTTAAGTGAGTGTAAAATGGTTTCGTATGTTACGTCTTGTTATTTCAGTCTCTTGTTATAGCAGCGATTGAGTTTGAACACAACAGCAGACACAGTCTTTGGTTTTGGGTCCCCTCCTGAGCTTAAAGCAGCTCTGTGACAGAGGTAATTTTACATGATTTGACTGCAGCCTGGTGCATTATCTCTGTGGAGCTGGATGAAACATGAAGTTAGTGCTCTGTACACCCAGTGTGTTCCTGGGATGGACAATGAATGTCAGCTCCAAAATGAAGGAAATTGTAATCACTCACTGATGTGCATGATTATGTCCTACAATGCTAAACGAGACCCGCAGCGTTTCTCCATCCCTTTCTTTCTTTCTTTCTTTCTTCTGATAGATAATTGACCCTTTAAAGGGATCCCCTGATGCCCAAGCTCATCCACCATTAGCGCACCATCGCACACACACATGCGCACAACCAAATATGTTGATTTCTGTCAATTAAAACCCCATCAGCTGTTTGCCTCCTGCTAGACATATGGCCCGTGTTAAATCTAAAGAGCAAATGGAGCCTCCATTGAGAGGGGCATCATTTTAATGGAACCCTGAGGGACAAGACCCACACCTGCGTGATAATAACATTAAACCATGCTCAGCCCACTGGCCAGATGAGGACAGTGTTGGTTTGTGTGTGTGTGTGTGTGTGTGTGTGTGTATACATGCACATGGCTCTACTGTATCTCATTTCAGCCTCACCTGCAATTGTTTGGTCTGTTTCTAGAACCCACAGGTATGTTTGGTTTGAATCCTTCGCAGCGATATGTTTTCTGTTTTCAGAGCCACAACAGCAGAAAAGAGGCTCAGGCTGTTTTCAGAGTCTAATATTTATTATATAACCCTGAGAAGCAAAGACACAAATGCACTCCATCACTGCAAACCAGCTCTCCCCTGCAGTCAGAGTGAGAGTACAGATTTTTCTTCTTTTGCCAAATGAATGGTTATGGAGTTCACAGGTCCTTAGTCAGAAACAGAGACAAATATCTGAACAAATGTTTAGAAATATAATTTTAGAAAACAATATGGTGCTACGCCTTTGGCACAGAGTGTCAGATGCTTGGTTTTAAGGCAAGAACAGAACAGATAAAACACTGATGGGGTAAATATAGCACGCCTTTTCAGTTCACCCATAACAAATGAAAGTATATTTATTAAACATGAATGTCTGTGCGTTGCTGTTAATGAGAATGACTTTACTTCTCCTAATATTTTTAATATTAAGACGAGTAAAAGTATTTCTTTTAGCTCCCAGTGTTCTCATTATTTTTTCATAAATCATTTGCCAGTAAAATCTGTTTTGTACATTTTGTTAAAAAATTCAAAACACAAAGAAAATCTGTTTACTAATGCAAGAGATAGAAAAATCATTAACCAAAAATGGGAGGCTCTTATCGCAAAATGTTTTCTGCTACTGCTCATAAAATCATCAATTAATCAGAAATATCAAACAGTTGAGGATGAATTATCTTACCGTCTCATCTCACCTGAAACAAGCAAATTTGAATTACAACATTCAGTGCATCTCTTGCTATATGATCTTGAAAAAAATGAATACTTGAATACTGGGGTGAATAAATTAGGTGACTGGAGCAGTAAATTACAAATAAACACAGCCCCTTTGCTATGTGTAGCAGGTATGCAGATCTAGGGTTGCGGTTTATTTGTGTTATTAATTAATCTCAAATTTATTATCCCGATTGAGTCCAGAAGTGGAGTCCAGGGGAAGGTGGATTTGGATTTAGCTTTCTGGGGGTGGCTGTGGCCCAGAAGGGAATAGCGGGTTGTGCACTGATTGGGGGGGTGGGGGGTGGGGGGGTGGATTTGATCCCCAGCTCCTCCACTGTGCATTCTGAACCTAGAGTTGGCCCGAGTGGGGTTGATTGGATGGTGTGTGTGGGAGTGTTGGTCAAGGCGATGTATGTGATTGGGTGAATGAGGCTTTTAGATCCTTTACCGAAGTAAGAATAACAGCACACATTAAGACTACTCCAGTACAAGTTAAAAACCTTCATTCAAAAGTATTTAACAATTTTTAGCAGAATGTAATTAAAGTATGACAAATAAAGGTAATTATTCCACAATAAAATAGTCCCTCGCAGATACAGTGTGTGGCATTTTGGATTAATATTCTTGTTGCATTTTTTTTGTTGTTGCAGTAGATGTTTAAGGCTGAGCTGATTTTAATACTGTTTAATCTACAGTAGTGTATGATATTCTACAATGTCGCATATGCCTTTTCCATTCCTGTAATTGCCTTGGTGTTTTTAAAATTAAAGTTTTCATGAGCCCGCAGAAGCAGCCATGTATTCAGATTAGAGACATTGCTTAGCTTTTTTCTTTAAAATGAACAAACTTCCAGTTTTTACTTAATCTAATCAGAAAAAAATGTCACATTTAAGATAATCATATTCAGAGATACACAGCTTTAGATGGACAGGAATGGTATAAAAATTATAAACCTAAAGTATAAGGTTTAAAAAAGCTCCAATATCACTGTAGTAGGTTCAAAATGAGCAAGAATTTCCACGTTTTTTATGTAAAGTATGAGGCTTGAATAAACATACTTTCATTTCATCAGTGACAGAGTCCAGGTCAGCATCGTCAGATTCACTGTTATGTCTGAGCAACAGTCCAAAACCTAAAGATATTTGATTTGCATTGATACATATCAGAGAAAAGCAGCAACTCCTCAGACTGGAGAATCTGGCTTCAGGAGACATTTTTAAGCTGTTTCATGAAATTGTTTAAAATTGTCACTTTTCAAACTAGTTGCTGATTAACCATCAATTAAGTGGTTAATCCAATTGCTTATTTTTCAGAAAAGAAATGCCAGTATAGTGATTCTTTCTTCACATACCGCTGTGTCCATGTGGACAACATGGTTAGAGAACAAAAAGCCTGAAATCATAAAATATTGTGAAATAGTTCTGTTTTGCTTGTTATGTTCCCAATAATTTGCTGCATTCTGTTTGTGCATGCACACCAGGAGGTTAAATAAATCACCCCCGCCGCCCTCTCGCCCACCCCCCCTCAGTACCCCTCCACTCATCTGTTCCAGCTCTCCCCAGCTTCACACCGCTCACATCTCCAACACCACCAGATCTCCCCTTTTTTTCCTGCTTGCTCTTTACTAAAGTTTGGCTGTCAATCAGCAGTGGCCTCAGGCAACAGGCACTGATGAAAAGACCCCTGAGACAAGGAGACCCAAATTAGATTTCAATAAGGATGTTGAATATTCATATCAGGGAAACATCTAAAGGTAAACGCTTTTTGATCTCCTCGCACAAATATCATTTGTGTGCATTCCCAGGTCCTGGCGCTCTGGTTCTAGTGTTTTCTCTCCCAGCCTGGTCCGGCCCCGGCCTCGGCCTCGGCTCTGTCTCACTCCTCAGGGGATGTGGTGGAATAATGATGATGGAGCTACAAAGGAGAAAAAGCACTATAATGAATGTTTATACTAAAGGGACCCAATAGAAAGGGCATCCGTACTAAGTATTCAGTAATTAGTATTTAGCAGAAGTTGATCGCCGAGTGCACACATTCAAACAGAGAGAGACGCGCACACACACATATCCAGGGCAAAATCAGTGAAGCATAATCATTTACTATGTAAACTTTAGACAGGGGAACCTCCCTCGACAGGAGCAGTCAAAACACAGTTTCGTTTCTCCTGTCAACATGTTTACTTTATTTTTATAATTGACTCACTTTGGGTTCTTTCTCTGCAAAATGTCAACAGAATTCACAGTGGGGCTGTTTATTTTCCTGAACATACCTGCGTTCTGTTGCTCAGCTGCTTTGCACAGAATTATAATTATCACCTTAACTCATGTAACACATTTCTTACCTTGATGATCATTTTTCTTCAAAACTGTACTTGGTATGAGAACTAAAAATTTTTTTAAAAAGGGCCAGCATCCTCCTAATACCCTAAAGAAATTGCCATCACTTCCATCTACTCGGAGATGGTAATGTGTGATGGTGGAGGATGTGGGGAGGGTGTGGGGGAGACTGCCTTAGGCTCTTTCATCTGCAGAGTCCACTCCGCTCGGGAACGCACTTATAAAACAAGTCCTGAAATGAGACCAAAGGATGGAAGCGCCATCTCTTTTTGACGTAGGAAGCGACAACCCAGCTAATAGTCCACGCCAACTCCTATCATCAATAAGGCGTCAAGAGTGAGTGTGATAGTTGCAAACGAGCAACTGGGGCTCATAATGCGGGGAGACAAGCGACTCCGTCTTTCGGTAAAGCTACTAAAGACACATCCATTCTCATCTTACGTTATACTTTTCTCTTGTTATTTCTCTCACTCTGTGTTCCTCTCAACCTCCCCCGCCCCTTCCTTACAACATGATGGTCAGTCCATTGCCAGGCAATCTGGTCTGTGATGTTGTTCACACCTTCGACGAGCCAAAAAGGAAAAAAAAAAAAATCTTTGACAAGATATGATGACTTGCCCAGGTGGTGTGTTTCACTGGTCTCTTGGTCTTATGGGTGAGGGCAGCCAACCAAGGTATGTGTATGTGTGTATGTGTTTGCCTCTACAGTATATGATGGTGTGTTTACCCCAGGCCCTGTGCTGTGGTGCTGTGATGCTGAGTGTCACCCTGCTCCGGCCTGAGCCCTGCAGCCAGAGAAACCAGCTGTGAAACTGACAGGTTTGTCTCCTGCACTCACCTACACTCTTTCTTCCCCCTGAACACGCACGTACTGATCCATACACATGCAACCGCATACACATAATGAGACGCGCGCACACACACACACACACAGACACGCACAGACACGCACACACTTTCATGGCCTGAGGTTTAAGTACACATGCACACATAAGCCCCCCCACATCCACACATATCCACAGACCATCACACAAGCTGCAGGCAGTCTCTCTCATGCCAGCTACAAACACGGCGCAAAAGGAATATGCTTACAGAGCTCCAATTTATAGTGGCTGCTCACTGAACACATTTTTACAATTTGATAAAAATCTGCAAACAGAGATGTTAAAATCCAAGAGATGTATCCATTAAACTCTGACTTTCAATCAGTATTTCTAATCATGGCTCTATACTTTGATCCATGTAGTTTCATTGTGCAGGGATTTTATGCTGTCAGTAGCAATGTTAGCTTCATTCCATTAAATGGAACATTTTATCCCGCACATTTTATAATTAAAAAAACATAGAATATTTCGATTGCGTTCCTTAAGTGAAAATTTCTATCTGATGCAAATAAATCAGAAAACATTTTAAACACACAATGCTTCATTATTTCACACTGAAGTGTATTTTTCCAACCTTTCCAAGCCAAACACTAAACTGTCATTCAGTGAAAGTTTAGCTAAATTTTTTTTTAAAAATTTTGCTCAATGAATTGTGCTAACCTAGTTATTGACAGTATGAGTAAATATGGCTTCCTCCTCCTACACGAGTCTTGCAGTATGCACACTGTACATATGCAGTACATACGTGTTCATGTGTATCATGTAGGTCAGTGAGGACATGCAGCACTGCTCTAAGCGTCTGAACTTGTGGTCCATCCAGGAAAAGCTCATGAGTTACCCTCAGGAGATGCTGCCTTCTATGGAACCTTCCCCCCACACCTAATGCACACCTAGCTAGCACACAAACCCTCACGCACACACACGTGGACTTTGACACACAGTAGTGAAGGATGCCATGTGTATCCAGGTGTCTGGCTGTGCTGTAGCGCCCTTCAGATGTCACAACGACAGAAATCAGTGTTCTGACCAGAAAGTCTGCAGGCAGCATGTGTGTGTTACCTTGCCACATTTGTGTACATGAGCACCAGCGTGCGTGCATGTGTGTTGGTGCATCTGCGCACGCATTTGCATGTGTGTACTTCTGGTTGCCTGTTCCTAGAGGGTGGGGGTGAGAAAAACAAGTGAGAAAAACAGCAAAACAAGTTAAGAGACAATGAAGAAAGCAACACTGGCACCTGTTTCCCCTGGTGTTGAGGGCGAAGAATCCACCACAGAAACTACAATGACTGGTCCTTTGATGTACTCTGACTCTAATAACACCACTGATGATTTTATTTCTGGGTATTTTAGTTCAATAGCATGCACTATATCACCTTTTCCTCCAGCATAAACATGTTCTCTTCCTAACACACATGCACACTTTTGTTGGGTTCAGTTATGTGGCCAGATGTCCAAGTTGACACAGCGCTTAAGGCGTTTGACTGGATGAAACAGTGCATTGGCTGCGGGTAAAGAGGGATTAAAACAAGGCCTGAGGCACTTGTGTTATATTGAAAACATCCTGGGCTGCTTTGTATGGAGATTTGCATACATTGGGGTCTGTGCAGCGATGGCCCATCTGCTGAAGTGCATTGTCCCCAAACAACAAAGTGTGTTTAAATATTTCACATCTCCATCTACTGGGACAGAGGTACACCGAAATGAGTGGAGAGTAAGTGAGAGAAATAGAGGGAGACTGAGGGGGTGAAAAAAAAGACAAAAAAAGGAATGAGTAGATTGGCACAGCTTTGAATTTGAACTGCTCCCAAATGTGCCTCAGTCAGAGCCACAGTAAATAACACTATTGCCGGCCAGAATCCGGGAAAATGAGGAGAATCTAAATATAATATTTTGTGAATCTGATGTCTACTGGAAAATTCTTCTGAATACAGAAATTAAGATGTGGAATGTATGCTTTGGTAATCATATCACACTATGGTTGTTCTCTGAATATTCAGTTAAAGATAAAACGGATTTCCACACATGCAATTTAACATTTAACCTGATATTAATAAACGAATTGTCTAATGTATGCAGTGTGTTTAACTATGAAAGACACTGCTGATGTTGGTAGAATGAAACTGGCAAAAATCCACAGCAGACACTTTGGAGCAGTAGTAAGTTATCATCCCTCTGGCCCAAAACCTCTTTATTGTATTAATGTCATAACTCTGGATTTCTGTGACATTTAATGGCACTGTAAAATTAGATAATTACTGTAATATATCTGTGTACTCATGCCCGTTTCTGAGGTCAGAAACATAAAAATTAATGAGGAACAAGTGGGAGAAAGGGGATAGAGAAGAGAGATTAAATGAGAGAGCGAGTGTGCGAGAGTTTAAAAGATGGCAAAAGTTAGTTTTATTAATGCAAGGAGAAGACAGTCTTTAGTCACTTTGACATCCAATGTTTATGCATCTTGTCTTGATACCCCTGCATTTTTATTTTCTCTTCTCTCCCCGTGTGTCTTTCATTTCGACCAAAACATACATCAAATGAAAAACATGCTCAGGGCAGTGGATGGTGGATGGAACAGTAAGGTGATTTAACGACGGGACGGTTTGTGTGTAGGCTGGACAGCCTGGTGCAGCCTCCGTCTTCACAACCAGCACACACAAACCAATGCACACATTTACACATTTACACACACACAGATAGACACACACACTGACACCAAATATCTGAAAAAAAAACGAAAAAAAAAAAACAGCCAAGATGGACGTGAGGAACATGTTGCTTGCACGGGGGAGGATTTTGGAAAGAGGAGCGTGGTCAATCTGTTTGTTTCTCTGCCACATCCAAGAAGAGTGATAATTTCATTTTCTTTCATTATTTTCTCTCTTTTATTTTACTCCTAATGTCAGATTTTGAAAGCTGCTGAGGTTTATGTTCAAGGAAGGAGCATATCAGACAATGGTTTTTATTTATTTTTTGAAATGGAATAGTGGACATCGTGGCAGAAAAACAGACATAGCCTGTGGTATTACCTGATCCTTGTACCTCTTCCTTGTCTGCCTGTGTCGCCGTCTATCTAATTATATCTCATAAGCCAGTTCATTTATGCAAACTATTTAGCTGTAGAAGGTCACGGTTGGGGGATCTGTGAAAAAGTTTAACAGACACACATTAACCCTCATTTAATCAGGATTACAGAGAACAACCAAGCATTATTTAACACACATCACAGACCATGGCAGCAGTAGGAAAATATGGGACACACACACACAGACACAAATCCAGCACAATCAATCTAATGGTGTGCATTAGTTAACTGCCAAATGTTGGGCTTTTTATGGCAGGATCACCCATCCCTTGAAAAGATAAATACGGTGCACAGATCCCAGTAATTACAGCAATCCCCTTACAGCACACAGAGACTGTCCTCACTCACCAGCCTCTCTGGAGTACTATTGCCCTGTAGATTAAGTCATTTAGGACAGTTTTAGGGCAGCCGACTGACTGACAGAAAAGGAGCTGGACGGAGAGGAGACAAAAGGAGGGAGAGGAGTGTTGTCAACGTGTTTTGTGGTGTGTTTTTTGGGGGGGATGGGTCCTATTTGCAAGGAATATGGACAGAGCAGACAAAATAAATTGCACCGGACAATCAAATGTATTTTGACACACCTGCGTTACGCAGGCAGACACTTGCACTGCTTTACTCAGGTTAACCACCAACATAGAAAAAATCCAACTGAAGAATGAAAAGGAATCACAGTTAAACCGTGCAATATAAAGGACTCGTGGCCTTTGTGACATACGGCAAATTAATGTCCGATAAAGCAATCAGAACAAAAAAGCAAATATTTAAGTTTTCCACTGCATTTCATGTTGCAAACTGGAGTATTTTTTACACAAATATAGTAAGCTTAAGTGCAATTTATACAATTTAATACAACTACTGTACAGGTAATATCATAAACTGTCACCGTGAACTCTGTTTTGCTCCTTTAAAGTCATGTGATTTTGTTGATTAATGAAAGTACACACAATATGTGTACAGTTTCAGAACAATGCTAAAGTGATTTCTACTGTGTGTATCATCAAGCACTAAAAAGATGCTTAAAAGATGCTAAATGTATTTTCTTCCTAATAAAATCCTGTTGTTGTTGTTGTTGTTTTTGTTTGTTTGTTTTAAAATTCCCATTTCATAGGTCCAGTGCACTCTTTGTGTGTCACTGTCAAATATCAGCAGGATAGCTGAAATGAGAAGCAGTAGTTTGCGTCATTCAAATGCTGGCCTGTATGCACTGTATAAGCAACAACAGGGATCCCCTCCATATAACAGTATACCATGGTAGTCAAAATCTCCACAGGGCACCTTTAAACTTTGTGTTGTTGTACCAACTGCTTGTGTGGAATCAGAGCTCAGAACTGAGTCATCTGTCTTTATACCTGCTTTTCCAGAGGAGCTCGCTGTGATGATGCACCCCTTTCTGGTATAGACCACAAAAGAGTTAGACTACTCAAGAAAAATACCTCGACTGTCCGTGTGGGCAGGTCTGTGTGGCTGTGTCCAAAGGGCAGCGATGGGTGTGGTTTCGCAAAGGGAACTGAGTAAAGCCTTCAGGCCTTTCAGGGCAATTGATGTCCAACGGGTGGCTGAGGAACACTAACTCACTCTGCTCTCTGGGTGCAGCTACAACTCTCATTAGTTTAAGTGTGTGAGAGTGAGAGTTCTCTGCCTCTGCAGCCTTTTGACTGAACAAAGCAGCAAAGGGCCAAAATCTCCTCAGATGGCTTTCTCTACAGGGGGAGGGATGCACAGAAGCAAATGTGCATGTATTTAAGCTAAACTGTGTATGCAAATAATAGCACTCCTACGTATTTCTTCCTTTTTTTCTTTTGCAGCCATGCGTGTACTGTACATAACTGTGAGCATGCAGATTAACAGCGGAACCTAATCACGTCTGAAATATAAGCGGTAAACATTTGTATGGACAGATGTGGATTAATGTTCATCTTTTCTTCAAGCCACAGATTAAACCTGATTTACTGCCTAACAGGTTTTAGTTTTGTTCTATTTAATTTCAGAGAGATAGAAAAGGAGAAAGGATGTAAATGAGGCAGAAAGAGAAACAAAGGAAAGAAGCAGAGTGACTGTGTGATTGTGTCTCCTACTTGTGGGGAACTTGCCAGAAGAAGCCAGACAGTGAAAGTGGAAAGAACAAAGAAAAAAAAATAGATGGATTGGATGGAAAGGGAGGCAGAGGGAATCGTCAGATGCTCCTCATTCCTGTTGTGGGTTGCTGAAGTGAAGGAGAAGAAATTTGAGTCACAGAGACGGAATCAGAAATGTCAACAGATTGAGTCAGAGCAGAACTGGGACCGTCTGGAAGGAGAGAGTATCAACACTGACGGAGGGGCATGCAAGATTTTGGGACCATCACTGAGCTAATGGCAAAATTATTGGACATTATGTGTGTGCGTGTGTGGATGTGTGTGTACGTGTTGCATGGGGGCGGATGTGGGATTGGCTTAGTCTGCTGTCTATAATGAATGGTTAATGTTAGTCGGGGAAAAAATGAATACGGTCACCATCTGCTCGATCTAAGTCTGCGTTCTGTGCATGTGTGTGTGCACATTTGTGTGTATGACAATCATGCAGACGCACACACACACACACACACACACACACACACACACACACACACACACACACACACACAATGTGCTCTTGGAGAGGGATTTGGAAATATGGGATGGAGGAAAAAGGAGGGAGGAAGAAAGAGAGGATGAAACAGCTAGCAGAGGAGATACGAACAACAAAAACCTGTGCTAACATGAAGAAAGAAACAATGAAAGTAATATAAGGAGAGAGTCTGAAAAAATGTTCATGTAGGTAACATCATATGTGTTGAGATACAGCAGAGACACAAATACAGGTGAGCACAAATAGGGCACAAATTACAAATTCTGTCAGGTTTCCTCAGCGCATCTAGCCTGTGGTTGCAAGCAAACATGCAAAAAAAGCACACTTGCAAAACATAGAAAACTGTAAAGGAAAAAAAATACTTTTTTTGTTGTTTTATTACTAACACTGTCCAAGCTGAAAACAATGTATACATCCATGAATATACAGGAGTAAAATAGGTTTACAAAACATTTGCTGGAGTAACAACAAGATCCATAAAAAGTGCATAAAATTATATGTAAGCAACAGCAGTGACATTGGCTGCTAGTTTTAAAGTAAATAAAATATTTGTGCAGAATTGCACTTGTTATATAATCTTTCCCAAAAATGTTGAAAATGCAGCTGGCTAATGAACCAAATCTGAAAGTGTTTTCTACGGTTATGGGCTGTCTGAATCAGAACTATCGCTTAACATTTTAGGCTTCTGAACAGATTTAATGTTTTGTCTATTTGAATCTGGATAGCCATCTGTTGTATAATGTTTAATTCTGAAATGCAAGCAGCACATAATAACAATACTCAAACAACAAAAAGATAACCAAAAAGGTTATTTGTATGTTTCCACTAGTCCAGATACACCAGGCAGACTTCTGAATGACTCGAAGGACTGTGGATTTAATATGTATTGTTCACAATATCTTATGTGATGACTTCATACGAATAAAGTAACTGAAATATTTAATTTTAGTTTTAAATGGTAGGCAGATAAGAGAAAATATTACACAATACAGGTAAATATCATGGCTAAATTTAGGACCTTTGTGCAGCTATCTATTACCAGACTACAATTTGAATACAGTATTTAAAGCTTTAGGGAGATTACAAGTGTTGAGGACACCGGAACAGAATCATCCCCGGCTGTGCTCAAGCACACACACACTCTCTCGCCCACTCACACACCAACACAGAACAAATACAAGACTTAGCTTTTTCTCTTTGGTCCATGAATGCACTATATTTGTGTCCAAAGTTTAAATCATAGAAGCCTTGCACTTTTCATGCATCATCACCATGCTCACGGGGAGCCTTTACAGGAGAAAAAAATACAGCACAGATAAAACATTTGTGATACATCTTTAAACACTGGGTTGATAAGTAAATACAGCCTACATCAATAATCCTCATGTCACTGCGCACTCTGTATTATGCAGAGTTGCACACGCACGCACACACAGACACACAGAGACACTGCCAGGTTGTGATTAAATTCTCTGTGGCCTATGATCTGCCTCTAAATCTTTGCAATTTTCATTTTATGCAGCTTTAATATGGATCATAGTTGCTCTCAGAGTGCCCCATCTCCTAATCTGGAGCAATCTGAGTTGAGCCTGGCTGGGCCAACAGCTGACGCTAAGCCAGCCAGTCACACTCAACCAGCCAGCAAGTCAGCCACAAAGCCTCTGTGCAAGTATAGGCCTAAAAATGATGTGAGACAGGAGACGGTGGAGACATTTTAGAGGAAGCTTAAAATATTTTTGCACAAATGCAGAATATAACAAAAAAAAGTGCCAGATTAGGGGGAAAAAACAAAAACACAATTAAATTAAATCTCAGAATAAAGATTTTATAAAGGAAATCAGGATAATATCCGAGTTTCAAGATGCTTTAATAAATAGTGTGCGTGTGCACCTACATATTGTAAATCCTGATTAGGTTAAAATGAGATGGGCCTGTCTGAGTGTTTGTGAGGGGGGTGGCAGGAGGTGAAGGGAGGGGCTGAATGGTAATGTTTGTTGAGGTCATAGTGTCGCAGTGTTTTTGGGTGTGGCAATTTCTTTGCAATAGGTCATATCATTTTCTCATACACATGCTCTATATTTTCACACGACCTTGTTTATCAGAGAATTGGAGAAGCCATAAGAGGATCAAGTAATTAAGTGTACACTGTTAAAAAATGTATATTAATATTGTAATGCTTATATCCAGGAAATCCAAACGCACTGGATGATCTCTCCTGCAATAATTTTGTTTGAAAAAAGATACATCTATGTCATTTATAGTAAAGTAAAAATATATGAATTTGCATGCTGTATCGTGTTTCTCTCAATCTAGATTAAACTGTCATGTCAAATATCAACAGACTAACCAAGTAAAATGTTGGATCAGGAGCAGGCACCCTGCTGGGACTCATGTAAATAATACTGCTGCTGATGGAGGAAACCCCACTAACTGAGCAAAGCTAATGCTCGGCTTATCTATCTCTCTGCTCCTCTGTCTCCCACACACATGCAGTACAGTAGCAGACAGCCTTGTATTTTAAGTCTTTACATTTGTAATACTGCAGAGACATTAGTTAGTGTAGTTCAATCTGCCTTTTGGTAAAAAAAAAAATATCCTCAGGTGATTATTTTAGCAGATAGTAATGAAGAGCACAGGGTGAAAATGTAAGAGGGAGAGTGAACATCAGGAGGAGGAGATCACCCCCCATTTTAGCCTTTTTAATCCTCCCAGTGGCAGACGGGAACACCATTTAGATATCAGGGGACCCCTATGGATATATTAAGAGCACTGATTTTATATGAACACATTGATATTGATGTACACTTGAAATTTATGTGAATCTGACAGGTATGACTAGAAACTAAAACATGTTTATTTTATATATAAATTACCCTGGATTTGAATTTAGCTTGCACAAAAAGCAGTTTAATAAGAAATATGTAGGAATGTATGAGTCCAGTTACCTCAAAAATCCTTTGTGACACACTAACTCTTTGCATTTCTTTTAATCTTTTGCACATTGTTCATGACATAGTTTATCCTCATAGCATTTGCTTAACCATAATCTGTCTATTATGTGTCTAGGGATTGCTAAGTAATCCATCTTTGCTGTGTCAAATGTTAAAGATGCCCCCACCCCCAAAAACACAAAACGTAAACCAAACAGACCTTCAGTCTTCTAAATTCCTTTTTTTTTTTTTTTTTTTTTTTTTTTTTTAAATGACATCAGAAACAGCAGTATGCGACATTACGTGATGGCAGAGCTTCAGTTCATCCTTTGTCATTTTTTTTTTTTTTTTTTTTTTTTTAATAAATAGGACAGGGGGAATGAATGAGAGAAAGAGGGGGAGAGAAAGAAAGAAAACCAAAGGGGAGAAGAGACGGTGAGAAGGGGGGGGAAGAGAGAGAAAAAAAAAAGAACTCCTGGGTCACCTGTATGGAGAAAAAAAAAAAAAAACAAACAAAAAAAACAAACAGAGGAGACAGCAAACAACAAAGAGCAACATAATAATAGAGAAAACAAAGCACCATCACAATAAACTAGCTAGTCATAGATATCAATATTTACTAAATAATAAACGATATTGTGCAGCACGCAAGATAGACAGCGCACAGTGTGCTTTGAGGCAGCAGCCAAGAAAGCTTTAGTCCGCGTCTGTGAATACCCATGTGTGCATACCTGTGTGGATCAGCATGCTTGCATTCCAAAGGTTTCTCCATGTAATGATCTGCTAGGGAGTGTGGGGGGGCCACAGCCCCGTCCTCCAGGGTGTGAAGCGGGTATGGAGGAGATCAAAACTCCAGACATCCAGAGGCCCCCAGAACACAAGAGACCATGGAAGACCAACAGAGGGGCAGCCGCGCCACTGTCCCAGTAAGAGCCGAGGAGAGTCCCAGATGAGGGCTCGCCCAGCAGCCGCGGAGCAGAAGTCAGGGGGAGTTGCAGTGACGCGCCCGTGAGCTCCGCCGGCAGCCAGCTGTGCCTGAGTGACCGAGCCCCAGGCCGAGAGGCCGGGGGCACCCCACCTCCAAAGGGGCCCGAGCGAGCCCCAGGCCCCGACAAGCGGCCGCCAAGGAGTGAGCCGGTGTGTACCCGGACGCCCACCCCCAGACACAAAGAGCCACCAACACACCGACACCTGAGGGAGTCCGCCACCGGCAGGGGAAGTGGTGGTGGGTGGAGATAGGCCTCCAAACCTTGGAGGGCCTGAGGTGTCCCCAGAGAGGTGGCGTCTGATACCCAACCTGACATATAGACACAGACATACAGGCACACACAGATACAAACATCCATTCCCACCCTCATGCTCTCATATGCACTCACTCCACACTCAACCAACGTGGAGACAGACATAAAGAGACGCTGTACACACAATCACACTCCCCAAGCGTACTCTACAGACCGGGTCTAGGTACCCTTGCCCCTGGAGGGGGGAATTGCACCCAGACCCAGGTGGTGTTACCCTTTTCCCTGCGGTGGGGAGAGGCAGACCACCCCGACTCCGCAGCAGCAGGGAGGCCCCACACCCCAGACCGCAGTCGGACGGCCAACTCCTCCTTCTAAATTCCTACACTTACATTTTCAACTTTTTTTTTCTTTTGGCAAAACTTTAAAGCATAACTCAAGTGATTTTTTTTAAAATTCCTTAGTGTCAACACAATAAGTACTGACTTGACAAATATTGCTTGTGTCACCACAGCCTAGGTCATAAACGTGCATTATTATCAAAAGAAATTAAGAGTGAACTGCATGACCACACTGGGTGATGATGAAAGAGAGTATGGTAGATTATATTTGCAGCAGTAGGACATGCACTGTGTGTGTAAATGTTCAGTTAAACATCACATACACAGCTGAAGATAATTTCACACAAAGGTACCATTTACTTCTGTTTAATTAACATTTCCTAAAAATAGAGTTTCCAGGTATTTCAGGAAATTTTATCCTTATTTATTTAGATCTTTGTCTGTAATGAACAGGCTTGTTGTGTCAGACAGGGTTGGGGCATCAAATATGTTTTATTTTGTCTCTTCTCTGAAAATGATAGAATATTGCTAACCTACAATTTTAAATACTTTTGAACCTATATCAATATCAATCCCTTTTGTTTTATTTCTGTCACCTACCTCTAATCCTACACAATCAGGAACGCTGTCCTAAAGTAATGTACAACCATATGAAAAATGGCTGAAAGATCCTATCATAAACTATGCACTGCTGCACGCTGTAGCATAGCGGCAGAATGTTGATAATACCAACAAACTTGTCCCTGTCTGTGCTGAAATATTAAGACCACTTTCTGCCTGTCAGGAAGTAGATAAGTGCAGGTTCACCTCAGTGAACATGATTAAATCACACAATAACCTCCTTCCCCTTATCAAATCCTCTTAAGCAGGCTGCATTACATATCTGCCAAACAAAGAAAACTCAATCAGAACAATCAACCAAGCCAGGCCAAGCCCGTCCCACTAGCTTGTCTGATCCCATTGTCGTGATTAAAATGAAAATGGAGCTGGGACATTACCAGAAATCCCATGTTCACCTTATGAGGAAGATCAGAAATGTGTGTGTGTGTGTGTGTGTGTGTGTGTGTGTGTGTGTGTGTGTGTGTGTGTGTGTGTGTGTGTGTACTCGTATTACTGGCTCTGTGAGGACGCACATGTTTATTAAGTCAATGTGAGGACCTCGTTACCCTGTGTAGGTTAAGTCTTCTAGGAATTTCCTGATTATGGTGATGACAAGTGAATGAATTAAATCAATGTACTGTCCTCTGAAGTGAAGGAAACAGGACTTTTTATCTCGCCCTCTCTCTCTCTGTCTCGCTCTCTGTCTCGCTCTTTGTGTGTGTGTGTGTGCATAAAAGAGGAAGATAAGATAAATGTATCCCGTGTTATTTCCTGTTTGTTTGTTTTTATAAAAAAAAATAGGGTTTTATTGTCTGCAGTATTAACAGAAGATACATTCTAACTGATAGCATTGGATTGGTGATATTTATTGTTTTCATTCTTAGTAGTAATAAATTAATTTATTCATGTGCAGTTTGTTTGAAGCAAAAACATGTTTTTAATGTGATTCAACACAGAGTCACCTGTATGGACATATTCCAAATGTGCTGCGGGGTTTTGAATTATGACTCTTATGAAATGGCAAAATATGAAATAAACCACTGGGTACAAAGATTTGGCTCAATTAATCTGCTTATTTATTTATCTCTTTATTTATTTATACGTTAAATGAATTATACTGTAGGATATTCTCAGTTCCGTGAGTATTTTGAAAATTATGCAGTTTTCAAATTTTTGCCACCAGCACAAAGGATTTGTGATGCAATAAATACTTGAATTGCAGACATCAAGCTTTAATTCAAGGTCTTTAACAAATGTCTCTCCATGTATCTGTGTGAGCGCTTATTTGTGTGTGTGTGTGTGTGTGTGTGTGTGTGTGTGTGTGTGTGTGTGTGTGTGTGTGTGTGTGTGTGTGTGTGCGTGCCAGCAACTCCTGGGCGAGCTTACAGTAAGAGGCACACTTCATATTATTGTTGCTCCAGTTCACTTCCTGGGATAATCCTTAACACAACAGAGTGAACGGCAGGTGACCTGGACCAACGGTGATACAGTATGGGGCTCCATTACCAAACACACACACACACACATACTCACACACACAGAGTCATCCATTCATAAATAATATCAATATGACCCACTCGTCCCTCCTTCCTTCTGCTTTATCGCCACTCCTCTAACACATTTCTCCGTCTTGAGCTCCCCTCCTCTACTCTTAGCAAAACATATTGTAGCCCTGCAGCCTGAGATGAGGGAGTGTCATTCATCCACAGCCCCAAAGTCATCTCCTCCATTAACAGCACTGTCTAATTAAACCTGTAAATGACAAACACATAGACACAAACACAGGCTGTGCTCTAATGACCTGCTGTAGCAGGAGACTGATGGGCAGCTGTCTCTTGTCCATCCTCTGTGCAGATCAACCTTGAGACAGGAGACCTGAGGGATGACAATTGGACCTCCGAGATAAAACCGGAAGGTTACCAGAGCATTGATAATGAATGATTTATATACAGGAGCTTAGCAGTTAGATAAGTTGATTGATTCATTAGCTGAGAACAATATTGTCTTTTAACAAGATGATGTTTTCAGTGCTGTGCTTAGTAGGTCTCACATATGATTTCATCTCCTTCCAGATATTCACCATAGCAAAACAAAAACAACAAGGGATACTGGAGAAACAAACAAGAGGTGTTTTTCTGCTGTTTGACTCAGAATCAAAAACAATAGCAGTCTCCGGGGATCATATCTGGCATTATTATCCTCTTATTTGTATTGTATGAAAAGGGAATAACAATAGAGTGGGTCCATGGCTTATCTAGAGCTCCTGTATTAACCACTGTGGGATTAGCATTAGCAGCCAGAAGCTAACTTGGTTATGTAGCTCAAGATGCTACATCAAGAGGGTGGCAAAAATCAAAAGCCTTGAAAACCCCTGTTTCTTACTAAGAGAGAAAGAGAGAGGCTTTATTGCATAACAGTGATGCTAAAACCCAGCCTCTCTGAGAATAAAGCATCTGTCTGTTTGTTTGTTCCTCTCGCTGTCAATCACTAAAATCACCCTGCTTGTCCACTACACTGTCCCAGAGAAACCTAAGCATGGACAAAATAAACAAATACTCTTCAATCCATTTTCATATTAGTAATAAAATGTTCGAATATTTCAGAGGAATTATCCCTTCCAAAAAACAGAATAAAAGCCCTCTTATTCCCGCTAATCCCTCAAAGACTGTGATATTACCTGATAGGATGTTGTACAGTGTGAATACTATCAACAAGGCATGGCGAAAAATAATGTAAGCAGTTTCCCATTCTGGAGATTAAACCGAGCATGTCTCTTTTCCAATTTTTCTCTTCCCCAGAATGTAAAGCTTGTTTTTTTCGCTGAAGTTCTCTCTCCTTGCCCCAGAATGAGTCATTAACAGTTTCTTTTTCTTTGTCATGCAGCTTAAAGAAACAGAAGTTATTTACTATATCTCCAATAAAAGGGTTAATTAAGGAAACATAATTTTGGGTTCACTTTTTCAGTTAGCTTTGAGGATTTTACACATTTGTGATTTTCAGCTGTGATGAGTGAAGTATTTCTAACTGTGTCAGTTAGGCCACGACTTTGGTCTATTTCACCAGCTTGTGATTGCTATGAAATTTTGAACATTTGATGTTGGTGTTGTCACTCCTTTGATGCTGGCGAGTTTATTTCCCTCCTGAAATCACAAACTACATGATTCTCAAACTGTGGGATGGCCACACTGGCAGGACACGAAGCCACTGCATGAAGGGCATGGATGATCGGCGGAAAAATATGAATGAATTACCTTTTTAAACAAAAAAAGTTTGCTAATGCAATCAGATTGAGATTTATGCAACTAGAAGCTAGCTTGGATCTTTTGTTATTGTTAATCATTGACAAAAATTGTGGGTTGTGAGAAGTGAACTGAGAAGTGAGGGGGCATGCCAGAAAATCACTGAGAACCACTGCGCTAAGTCATTCAGGGTCTTTTTGTCTAAGCACATTTTCACACATTGCCCACACCAAAACAAATTTTACACATCAAATGAAACAAAATGAACACCATCAGCTGCTGGAATCTAGAATGACTGATGTACACTTGTCTCGGTTTAACAGCCTACTGTAACAGAGCAGGGTCCTCCGACTGATTGTTTGTGGTTATTAGTCCTAGAGTGAAGAAAATCCCAGAGGCTGAGCTGTATGACACTCAAAGCCCCTCAAGTCCAGCTCTTTTCTGCTCTATACATATTGAACAGTGAAGTCAGGGGGCTAAGAAGATTAACACAATGGGATAAAGAGGCTGTAAGAGCTTTTGTGTAGCCTCTGTATTGTGGGTGGGTTAGAAATGCACAATGAAAGTTGTGACAGCACTCACAAGCCCTTAAACTGCTTGACCTTAATGTTTATGAGCTTTCAAAGAAAAAGCTGTGGGAAGAGGAGAAAATGAAAAAAACAAAACAAAACACGTAACATGGTAAAATGCAGTGTTGCTAATTCTGTTTGGCAGCACTGCACAAAGAAAGAATAGAAAAACACTGTCAGGTTGAGAATGGGTGTCATCAAGATCACCTGAAGCAAAACTGTCATTGTCTTTCTTTTCACTTAAAATGTAAAAGTTGTTGCTGCGCCTTCCTTGTTCGGCAAAGGATTATTGTGTGTGTGTGAGTGAGTGTGTATGTGTGTGTATGTGCACAGTAAGAGTGACTGGAGCACTGAAATGACATGAAGAGTTATTTGGGCTGTAATGAAGCTGCTTAATGAAATCAGTGCCCTTGAAAGTTCTTCATCAATTCCAGCTCCCTTGCTCACTTGCTTGCACTCCACCATTCCAGCCTGTCAGCTAATCCACGTGCGCGACACAATATTAATTAAACACAGCGTTTCCTGAAGTACTTAAGTGAAGCGCTATCATTGATAATGAGCAGGTTTAAAGGAGTCACATCCCTCCAAAATTACTTTTTAAACCGGCCTTATTAAGCAGAAAATGAGGCCCAAATCAGCCTACAAGCTCCTCATTAAAAGCCACTGATCCTTGGCTACGCGCATGTTCCAGTGGTTTTAATTAGGCTAGTGCAAGATCGTCAGCGACAGGAAGTGCCATTAATCTTGTCTTTTCATCCTGAGTGGGGGGGTTACAGCATGTTGCAGTGTGGTGCTCCAGCCTGGGCCCAGTGGAGCCTTAAACAGTACAATAAGATGAGAATTAAAAACCAAGTGACACACTTTGAAATGTTCTTCATTTGTGTAAAATGACACCGAAACTGTGGGAACACACAGAGTCACGCTTCCCTCTTCTTGCAACCTTTGGTATCACTTTGCATGTCTTTCAGTTAATGTGCATCAGAAGCCACACATAAATACTGACGCACAAAAACAGGATGAAATGTGTCTTCATTTACCCTCGGTGTGTGTGTTTATGAGTAGCACTCGCTGTAGAGGATGGTCCCGGCCCTGCCTGTCACACCGTCTCCGCATGGAGGATTATGGATGGCCAATTACATCGCTTTTGTCATTAATTAATGAGGATAACGAGCTCCCCCTGCTCCCCACAAAACCATGGTGCTCCTCAGCTGGTACTGAGCAGCGAGAGGGGTGCTGGGGCCTGTGTGTGAAAGTGTGTGTGTGCGCGTGTAGATGGGTGTATACTTTACTTCTGCATTACGTGCCTTGTCGATAATTCTTCAAATTCAATGGCTGAGATGTGGTTTAAAGTTGGAGTACTGGTTAGTGCTAGGCAAGAAGTGTTTAAAGTTAGGGTAAGTCTTTGGGACTAGAAGGAGATACAGTGTGATGGAGGGTTTGCTGATTGCTGACTCCAGGGCATTCATGTACATTTGTCTAGTAAGTTGAGGTGTGTTTGCGTGTCTATGTGTCTGTGTATGTCTAGTGTTTGCCCACCACCAGTTATGTATGTCTGGGACCATTACAGAGATTAGGCCATGCTACAATAACGGATGCCCCCGTTTGTCAGCTCATATCCTCTGTCAAGACAACAAGCTAAAGGAGAAAGAGTGTGATGAGCACAGGGATAGAAAAAGGGGGAGGGACTGCAGGAGGAGGAGAAATAGAGGCAAGTTAGCAGGAGAATGTAGGGGTGAGAAAAGCTTTAGTAAAGTGCAAAAGAGGTCTTGAAAGAAAATTGAGCCTTTGAGAATCAAAATGTCCTGGGATCAACAAAAAATGAGGGTAATTTTGGCCTAGGATATCATTTTCAACAATGGCTCAGACTGTTGTCATCAAGTGCTGCCTATCCCAGCTCCTCTCCCCCCCTACCAGGCCCAATTTGGCCCCTGCCACACTGTCTGGGTCTACCATGCGTCGTGTCAGGTGCCTTGTGGCGATAGGCAAAACGCTTTGCATGGCTGCCATGTTTCAAGGGTTTTCAGCCATATGAGCACAAAACACGGGCATCCGCGCACACACATTCACACGATGCACAAAAACACAGACACATACAAACAGACATCCTCTCTCCAACCCCCCTTTAGACATCTGATTAACGAATGAAAGGCCCTGGCCCGTCCCCGCTACACTTGTAGGAACGTCGCCCCAAATCACATGGCTCCTCGGAACCAACTGACTCACCCGCTTATCGCTTCCGACAAGGCGGGGCTGGGAGGGACGACAAAGTGTGATGTCATAGTGAAGCAGAGAAGTTGGAGGTCCACGGGTGGCTGGGTGGGTGAATGTGGGGCATCCTTACAGTGCAACCTCTGGCATTCTCATCTCCTCAGCACCTCATCTCTTCCTCCACGTGCTGTGCCCTCTTTTTTACTCCACACACTGATGAACCCCCCGCGCACACATCCACTTGCCTAGGTCTATTCTCTATCTCACATCCTCGCCCCTTCCCCCTCTCAGGAACCTGCATAAAAACAAGCCTTCAATGCCACTTCACATACAAAGCCTCAACTATGCTTCTGTGAGCGCATTTTAATGAAGACAAAAAATCTCTAATGTTTAATAAACCCTTTGGTCCCCCTGCAGTAAGCTTAATCAGAGTCGAAGGGTGTTCATTTTCCTTCAAGGCCCCTGTTGTAAGTACAGTTTGTGTGTTGGGCTATGTGTGTGTGAAACGGAGTGCTACAATGTGCATCAGACACATGAGCTTGCACATGGAGAGAACTTAATTAGAGAAAACAGCGCTGTCAGATGCATTAGGCAGAGGTACGCACTTAAGGGCATATGGTTTTAGTACTATACCATCGGGTTGGAGAAAAGCACACAAACATACCTCAAAGCTCTGAGCCATGGTAATGAAATCACTCCCTTTCTATCCCACCGAGAGCAAACACAAATGTTTACAGACATCACACAGTCTGTCCGTACTCCTGCACCACACTGGGCTGTGAGAGTAGTAAAGCACCGAGGATTTCTCCGAATAAATACACTGTCCACAAGAGAAAATAGGTGAGAAAAGGCAGCAATAATAGTTTGCAATCTTAATATATGCTATACAATACTACAATGCATTTATAGTAAAATATTTTCTTTCAACACTTTGAAATACCTGGATTATATCATATTTAGAGATGAATCTACGTTCAACTGCAGTACTCCCACTACCTGTTTGAAAATGTGTTTTTGTGAGGAGAGGACAGTGATGACGCAGGTTAATATGACTATTTTTAAATTCTGTGTGTGAGGTGACTCCACAATCTGTCATGGTAGAACAGATCAGACAGGTCCAGATGAGGAATATAAGTACACATAACTGTCTTTCACTGTACTTCATTCATAGTTTTAAATGATGACTTTAAATCTTGTTTTTATAATTGTAGCCTTCACAAACATGTGGCAGATTTTGTTTTTAACCTTGCCCGGAGCATATCCAGAAATGTATCTATTTTCTGTGTTGCATCCAAAATCAATGGGTTTGTATAATTGTAGTTGTATGGATAAAAATTCTTTACGTGTGTTTGTTTTATTCTTTCTTCTTTTCTTTTCTTTTTTTTACTGTATGTTATGAAAAAAGATATGTACATTTCTCTCAATTTTAATATTTTTAAACACCAAATTGTACTTTCTGATATTGCATTAGACACTTACTTTAAGTCACATGAATTATCCATGTAATTATCAATTTATTACATGGATAATTAAGAACAGTTATTTAATTTGAGTCCATTTATCAGCAAATTAAATGAGCAGTCAACATGTTGCACAACAAGAAAAAGGAATGTTTGCCACTTCCCACATCTTCAGATTCTGATTTACATTTACGAAAATTGTAAAACACACAAAAGTGCCCTCGTTATACAGAAAAATGAAGATAAATGATTATTTAAAACACACTTCATTCACTGCTGACTGGCTAAAGCATCGGGGAACACCATCATGTGACCAGCAAGACCGCAAATCTGTCTTAATGTATAGCCAACATGTCAAATAACACACTACCACTATGCACGCTGATGGCCATTAAGATAATAAGGTGCCAAAATATAACATATATTTCTTTAGCTCGACATCTGAGGCCTATAGGGAGGAACAGTGACCACCCAACCATTGGTACACAAAAAGCAACAGTCTCATTTATGGCTATTAGGCTGCACAGGGACTGATGAAGCGCAGGGCCAGAGTCCTCACATCATTGGCAGCATTTGTCACATTTCATCTCCGCTGTCCTAACTGTCTCACGGGGCCTCAGACAAGGCATGTGTCATCAAAGGTCCCATTTAAGATGCCATGGGTGGCCTGTTGTTGTGACATGTATCTAAATTGTAAGAGAGACACACTGTGGTGGATCACTTAGTCTCTGACTAGATTTACCAGACTGCTCAAGAACAAATGTCTGCTTTAATGTATTCATCGGAGCAAGTAGAAAGAACACAAATGAGTGTGAATATGTCAGTGTAGGAAAAGCACCTGTGAGATTAAAGGCAACATTTATTCTGGTATTACTCATTTTTTCTAAGTTCTTTCTTACAAATCAAAGTACTTTTCAGGCTGGTGGTGATTGAAAAAGAGCACATTTACCTAACGGTTTACAATTGTAATCAGTCTAATGGAAGCGTTGTTTAATCCACTACTACTGTGTGGATCTTTGTTCAGTGTTAATTTCCAGATCAATAGGTTAAATATGTAATATATTTTGTGACGTTAGATGTTTTTTATTTACACCCCAAAACCACAAATGGAAATCTGACTATTTACATTAACATATGTACACTACTATAACTAAAAAGAGAAATAATAAAGCACTGATATGTAAACTTAGCGATAACATGGACTTGTTATTAGTGTGCCAAACAGAGATACTATCAGACAGTTAGAGATGATCAAAAACAAAGACAAATGCTTGTTTTCAGGAATGTGAATATCACTTCTCTCTGACCAGTACAAATACCAAGCATATTTTCTTTTTAAATATGTATATACTTTGCTCTAAATTCATCCAGTGCCCAACCTGCAAAGGGGAGCTGGCCCTGTAATGTTCAGTGAATTGTCTACCAAAGAGACAGGAGCAGAAATCGTGTTAATAGCTGTCCAGGCTTTAAGAGCCCGCCAAGGAAGCATACAATCACCCAAATAACCAGAGACAGGTCCTGGGTGCCCCGGGCGGCTCTTGCGTACTTCCCTTCAGCGCCACCGACCCCACTGCGTGCCAAACAGGCCTCACCAGCCCCACTGAGCTCGTTTAGACCCATCTCTTCATGTCAAAGGCTTGAAATGCAAGAACAGAAAAATGCCAACTCATTTTTTGCGGGGTGAGTGGGGGGTTCAACTCAGAGGGTAAGAAGTAGAGATCATGTTAGCAGCGTGATAGTTTTTATTTTCTTTTTCACATATAAAATTTGTCTGTGGCTACAATGCACCGTTATTCTCCCATTTGTTTGCCTTGAAAAATAGATGCGTTAAAAGTGTGTCAGTTTTTTCAGGGTTTCCTAAAAAACACGGCATTGTGTCCGGAACGTAAATATAAACAGAATGCATTTGAAAATTTTGAAATTTTAAATTAAGTAAAGTGTGTATTTTTACACTGCCTGAAGTTTAAATATCATGTCAGCGGTGTGTCTCGTGTAAAACTGTTTTAAAGCTGTGGCGTTGTTGTTGAAATGAAGCAAACCGAGTCCGAGCATAGATATGTGTTTTAATTATAAAGACATATAAACAATATATGAAATCCATGTTGCAACACAACCAAAACGCTTCTTCAGTTGATAGGCTGTAGTCATATAACCATTAAGATAACCAGGCTTGAAGCAAGTGATTTTTTTTTTAAGTTGTACAATACAATCATGAGAAATGTGCAGTAACGTAAAATAAAAACAAACCTGTCAACACATGGTATCAGAAAATATCAGTCAGAATCACATAAAGTTGTGTTTTTTATCTCCCACATAGCATCATATAGTCAGTCGGGGGAAGCCTTAATTGCGGTTTCAAATCTAAATGTTGTAGCATTGGGTCCCGTTTCGTCGTTTCGTGTTGTTGTTACTGAATGTTGCATAGATTACAAATGAGCTGATAACAAAAGCTTTCTCAAATTTACCCAAATTTGGACATGGCCTGTAAGTGTTTGTAAAGTACAAGCGACAAAGTAACAGGGACGTCATCCAATAAGAAGGCCTAAGCAGTTCAGTTTCTATGTAGCGTCAGTTAAATCTGGATGAAACATTGCAATATGCTCACTTAACCATATCTTAAGATTATGCATTAGACTAAAGTCGTTTTTTTTTCTTCTTTTTTTCCACAGAATGGTTTTAAAATAACTAGGGTGGGTGAGAGACCGACACGGGTGCAGTATAGGTAGGCTAAAAGTTCAGGAAAGAGAGTTAAAGCAAATCAAGGCTTGTCGTTACAGTGTTTGAAGAGACTCGACGGTGCCCCAGAGTAAGTAGTGCACTTCTCGGCACAGGTGGCGAGTGCGGAACCCGAGAAGGGGTATACGGCAGCCTGTCCAAAGGGTGCCAGGGCGGTGGGGATCGGTGAGGTTATGGTCTGTCCTTGGTTCAGATACGCCACCAGCCGCCTCATCTCCTCCAGAGCCTGCGCCTGCATGAGGATGTAGTTCTTGGCCAGGAGGAGAGTGGCTATTTTGGAGAGTTTTCTCACCGAGGGGCTGTGGGCGTAGGGAATAACGGCGCGCAGGCCGTCCAGCGCGTCGTTCAGGTCGTGCATCCTCCTTCTCTCGCGGGCGTTGATGCTGAGCCGCAGGGACCGTTGCTCCTTGCTCTTCTTAGCGAGGGCCCCTCCGGGCTTGTCGTCCCCAAATGACGAGCCCCTTTTCCGGGACTCCAGCGAGTCGAAGCCATCCTCGTCGTCGCTCGTGTGTTCCCCGCCGCTCTCGTTGGACTTCGCGGTCTGCCCGGAGAGGAAATCAGTGGCAGGTGTAAGCGGGTACCGGCCGGGGCTTCCAGCACCATGGCCAGCGCCAAACCCGAAGGCTGACTGCCCGTAGCGCTGCGTCAGGTCGAGGAGCGCGTCGTTGCTGATGGACTTGAGCAGATTCTCTTCGTTGACATTCATTTTCTCTTCCAGAGCAGGTTTTGACCAGGAAAAGTCTACCGCGCTTCCTTTATCCTTATCCTTTATCCTAGCTTTTGTTTTGGAAACAGTAGCGTGTTCTCGCGTAGTTCTCTCCAAGAGTTGCTGTTTCCAAGGAGTTCCTCTCCTTCTTCACTCCTTTCCTCTGTCAGTGCAGTGACTCTTCAAGAAGGAGGCTGTGAATCTGAAGCTTCTACATGCATTCACCTCCTCTGTACACTGCGCTCCCCCCTTGTTGCGCGCATAGCCCACGTTCAACAACACTTCTCTAACTGTGCTCGTTGAGACCGGAGCGCTCGTGTCCCTTTCGTACGGTCGGTTTCCTCTCGCGCGTCTTTCTTGCCCTCCCTCGCCTTGGGCAGATTGTGACTGGCGCTCTGCCCTGCTTGCAAGTTAGTAGGAGCACGAGGCCCGTCGGGATTATCTGCCCGTCCAATCAGGGGGGCGTTTTAATTAACTCAGGAAGAGCGCAGGTCTGCTCCCAATTTCAATCACAAAGCGATAAATGCAACACAAATTGACACAGCCGCGTGTATGCCGGCACTCTCCACGAATAAATACAAATTTAACAAAACTGTTCTTTCCGATACTTTAAATAAACTTGAAGTTGGAGGTATTTGTAGGATTTTTTTAGGCATTTAAAATGCACAAATGAAGAAGAGCTCAAGCCTTAACATACGACTAGGTCGTTGGAGAAAAAGGACTCACCTATCTGAAGAAGTCTAGATCAGAAACATAGTGAGGGATCAGGTAAAGGACATTTTGTGAGGTTTGGGAATGTGACCTCCAGGTTCGAGCGTTTTGCTTTTTGAAGTGAATGTGATAGATAGACAAGCTGACAGTGCAGTGACAGTTTTGGGCATCAGTTTCAATTGTGCAGCCTTCTCTGATTGATAGTCCTAACAATGAACCCACAGTCCTCCTGACCGCCGTTCACCTGCACTCTGCTATCAGCACCAACAAAAGCTCGTGGGCAGATACACTCAGACATCAGGTGTTACAGCCCCTTACACTATCCAGTCAGTGATTAGTGAAAGAATCAGTAACCAAATGTCATGAAAATGGTCACAATTTGCGATAATATTAAAGGCCAATACTCTTCTTTGCAAGAAGAGACAATAGGATGCTTTGATAGAATTTAAAGAAAATAGCTCAGCGTCAACTTGAGATCTCTAAATATCTGCTAAATCTGCTAAATAAAGATTTGTAATACAATTATATACCAAACGATAATCAGAATTAAAACGTCATTATATCTGTAGGTGTTAGAGTGCAAGTCAGACACATCCTGAGGATGAGGAACAGGTGTCCTGACTGTCACTAAGTTGATAGCTGAGATAACGGTGCCACTCTGAGTTCACTGTAGAGCATTACACCACGGTGAAGCCTCCCGTAACTCACTAAAGCCATACACTGTACATTCAGCTCCCCCTATGTTAGTGTATATTTTTGTTTAGGTGATGGTGCCACCTTGTGGAGATGCCTTAAAAATGCTCTAGTGCGACAGCTTGACGAGGTATATATATATATAGATATATATATATATATATATATATATATATATATATATATATATATATATATATATATATATATATACGCAGTACTCTTGAAGATGCCCGTAGTATACCTGCATTGAAGAGTAGTGTATACTTCCAGGGGCTCATACTTCACTTAGACACTTAGATGTTTGATCTTCATGATGCACAATGATTCACTGTATGTGAAAAGCTCAGTCACAGCAGTTTGCACCTTCATTTCATGGGGAGAGAAAGTGTGACATTCTGATCGTGTGCAAATGCAATTATTAGCACGTGTTTGATATATTGTATTATTATAATGGCTTAGATAAACTTCCCTCAAGCCCTGTGAACATTGTTTTTGTTGCTAAGTTTAAGAGAACTGTGTTTATTGCATCTGCTGTGGTGTTTTTAGTTTTGTTACTGCAGATGTACAGTTGTTGTTGTGGAAAATAGATAATGCACCATGAGTGGAGTTATGTGTGTGGTTAATGGCCCCTTGGAAGCACAGCATTAGACGTTGTCTAGGTCTCTCAGTAAAACTGTAATGCTTCGGTGCTATTCAGGGGCTTAAAAGATGGGACATTTGAGTCTGTCCACGGGACTACATGTCTTAGTCATTCTTGGTACACTATCTCAATGTGCTTTTTTGTATTTCCACTCCTTTGGATTAGGAATTACTGTTGAATCGAATTTGACACAATTACTACTAGTTGATGTATAATGACTTAGTTGTGTGGTAGTTGTGTGGCAACCTATTGCTCTGACATCCTGAAGCAACTGATTTCACTGAATTTTGAAACATTTAACTGAATTATTGTTGGTGTGATTTGACAAGTGGCAGATGCGGTCTAAAATAAAACAACCTAACATAATACAAAAAAGTTTCTTAAAAAGTTGCGGTAAAAGAATGCAGGGTACCCCCTGGACAGGTCATCAGTCAATTGCAGAAACAGACAACCACTTAAACCCGCAGTCAGTTTATAGATTAACCTATAAAGCATGTTGGACTGTTGGAGAATGTTGGGGAATATGTGAAGACACATAGAGAAAATGCAAACTTTATACAGAAAAGCTTTCAGGCAGCAGTGCTAACCACTGTGCCAACCATGATAGCACACAATGATTTCAAATGACAAGATTATTTGATTAAAATTATTTCATATCCAACAGAATAAGGAGAATATATAGACTGTTGAAACTAACACATTTTATTGTTTTGCTCCAACTTTCTTTCTCCATTAAAAAAAAAACCATTGATGCCAGCAGCGTGTATCAGAAAGGTTGAGGGGCCACAAATCAACAAAAACGACTGAAATCGTTGTGTACACCTGATGAATACTGATAACTAAATAGGCAAATGATTGGACCTGAAAGTACATACCAGTTGGGTTGAATCTCTCAAAAGTAAAGAAAATGAAAAAGGTGTTCACATATAAAAGATTGCATAGGTATGCATTTTTGATTCCAAAGAATTCAGGAATTTGAAATCACATCACATCACAATGGCAAGCAGTTGACACTGAAAGGACAGGAAATGTCTTCAGGCTCCCAGGTAACATTAGAAACAGACACAGCTCTCACACAATTTTGTATTCAAAACTGCAACTAGTCTCCTCAGTTCTCATTTGCTTACAGAGTGCATTTAAAGAGGAGGTAGCACAAAACATCGGTAAATATGACATCCTTCTTTTTCAATCAAATTGAAAATAAGCATATACCAAAATAATAATAACACATTTCTGTCTACCAACATCTGATATGTTGTCTTTGCCCCTAGTTGTAATCATTTCCAAAACAATTTATTGTGTTTTTATTTACATTTTTACAGTCTTACAGCTTTTTGGAAACTGTAATGACAAAAAGTAAGTCATGACAGTGTGACAGTAAGCACCATGCACAATGCCATAACTCTGAAAATGCAGCAGCTTTGTGGAATAATCTGTTATTAATTTTGTTATCAGTGCTTAGCGAGACACATAAAAATATCTCAGGTAAAAAGATAACATAAAGCACAACAGGGTATAAAGATTTTCCATATACAAAAGATTGAAGGCTGTAGCAAACATGTAGCTTCATGATAACAAACAAATTCTACAATATCCTTCCCATAGAAATATTAATATGCTTTCTAGTTATATATTCTTAATATCACACAGAGAATAGCGAGGTGTTTGATCACAAACCTCTCAGTGTGGGTTTGATTTTATTTTTATTGTTGCTATTTACATATTTTTTTGTAGGTGAAAACCTCATTGTATATTACAATTTATTCACGTGTGTGACTTCAAACACTACATAGTCCAGGTTTACTCTGATGATTAAGGGTGGGCGTTACATCACGTCATAGTTTGTTAAATCTAATTCTCAAACTTAATGTGCAATTCACCTTTTCAGTATTAGTTTCTGCCAGCAGATGGCAGAGACGTCCATTAATTGAAAAAAAAAAAAAAGAATACCCTAGACATATTACAACAGAAAAGAAACGGTCTGTCTGTAAAGAAAGTTTTGGTCATTTCTTGAGTTATTTTGTGTGATTTGATTATGCTATTTCTACCGCACAAATGTTCATGTCAATCTAACTACTGAAGCTTATTTTAAAGGGGTTTTGCAAACAGCATCTAAACAAAAGCAGAGCTCTAAGGTGTACACAGAGCATTAATAATATCACTAACTTTAAGACTAAGGATCTAGAGTGTTAGTGAAACGTGGCCTTGTACTGTAAGTAGATACAGCAATGGCAGTACTGCACTTCTCTGCTCACTGAGATCAGATCCCCAAGTGTTCGGCTAACAGCACTACACAGAATCCTCACCTTCTCCAAGCAGGACTGGGCACTAAAAGCTCCCGCTTCACAGAGAATGGAAGAAGCACAAAAAGTGTCAACACACCAACTATTAATACATGATGCTTTTAAAGCCTCTGCTGCAGCTCCGTGTCGCCATGGCAACTGCAGGCTCAGCTGCCAAGCGATGGTGGCGTACCACCATCCTCTGTGACAGTGTCTGCTGCGAGGAAGGGAGAAGGGCTTACGCTGCAGTGACAGGGGAGGACCACCATGGGGCAGGAAAGTACTTTCCATTGCACCGAAACTGGCGGCGGTCACATTTGACAGGAACAATGCACGCGGCAAAGCACGTAGGCAAATGCGTTTATATGTGCATGCATGCAGACGTGTGGACGCGAGCATCCATGTTATACACACGGCTGTGTTGGCTTCACGCTGTCATCATGATGTGCGCTAATTTTGCTCTTTGTAGACTCCCGTGCATGCAGTGAGCGGGAGCATTTTTTTTTCTTCTCTTTTTAGTCTTAACAGGTGCTGATATTCAAAGTTAGACCAGGTCTTGATTGTATCTCAAACCCCAGCAGGATGAGAGTTTTCTTTTCAGGCTGTCTTTCAACCCTGCTCCCTCTCTGTCTGACTCACTCCCCATCTCTCTCTCTGTCTCTCTCTCTGTCTCTCTCTCTCTCACACACACACACACACACACACACACACACACACACACACACACACACACACACACACACACACACACACACGCACACACATGCACACATCAAAGTGCTGCTCTGAGTAAAGATGGAACAGGCTCCTTTGATCTCTCCCTGCCGACTCTGATTAATGTGTGGATTTACAGTGCAGACCTGCAGGGACCTGGCAGCCATGACACCCCTCTGCTGCACTGGAATCTAGTTTCTTCTTCTTCTTCTTCTTTTGCACAAATAATTAGAGCTCTTTATTTTATTCATTGCTCCGGTCGTGATGCTTTCAGCCAAGGCACTCATGAAACAAACCCAAAAGTCTTAGTCTCACTCAACCTTAAGCACGCAATCCAGAGTCTCCAAAAATCCCCACGCTGTCACAAATCACCGGACACACTTTGTACCTGCCCAATCAGAGAGATTTCGCAAAACTTTCCGCTTTGCAAAGCCTTTCCCCAATTCAAACCTCTCTATTTTCATCTTAGAATTGACAGGAAGTTAGTTAGCACGAGATCGCTGTGGTCGGTGTGGTAAATGTTTAATTCAGTCAGTCTTAGGAGTCAGCTGAAATGGCGGGTACAATGTTAGTGTTTGGGAAGATCTTTTCTGATGATGACAGAGCAAAAGTTGGCAAAATTTAGCATTGAACATGAAAGGAAATCTTTGTCAAGTGCAGCTTGCACATTGTACGTTGCATATCGCCTATTGCACCCATGTTTCATCACAAGCCGAGCCAAAAGAACTAAACAAAGTACTCGCTCCTGACTCTGTGTTTGGTCTCTTTATCCCGAAATTCCATCCTCCACGGTTCCCCTCGCGCCATATCTCTTTTTCCCTCCATTTTGTCTCCCCTCACTGCAGTGCAATGCAGATTTTTCACAGGGTGGAGGTATGGTAGAGATAGGCGGGGTCCCATGAATAATTGTTGAAGATATTTTTACTCTGACCCACTTTAGAGTCCCTTTCGCCCCCCTTAAAGGTGCCGCAGCCGTACTCTGTAATAAGTCAACACAAAATGTTTAAATGAGTGCTGCAAAAGGAACAGAACCAATTCACAAGTGAGTTGTGTGGTCTCAGCTGTCAAACGCATGTCTACAGCTATTTAAGAACATGCATCATGATCGAGTTCAAAAAAACAGTATTTCCGCAGTGCTCACTCGCCAGCTTTTCTAGAAGATGCCTTTAAGTTGAATGCAATGGTTTCTGAAAGACAAAAGTAGCCCTCCAGTCTCTTCTCCATATGCACCAAGGTGTTCACTAACATATGAATGCATCTTTCACACTGAGTCCTCAAAGTGCAGTGACCATACTAAATTAGAGCTGGAATGAAATGTTTAATGTTGTCCTATTACATAAAACTGATTTGTATTGATGCCACAAGGAGGAAAAAACTTGTGATCATAGCAGTAGCAGAAACAATGACCAAAGGCAGCTACAGTGATGCACATGTTCATACTGACTGTGGCAGCAGTTTCAAATAAAGAGGTAAACCTAATACCCGTGTGCACAAAACTCAGGCGTCAGACTTCTGCTAGGCTTGCCTACTGGTGGTGGTCAGAGGGCCCGGTGGCGCCAGTGTCCGGCAGCCTCGCCTCTGTCAGTGCGCCCCAGGGTGGCTGTGGCTACAATGTAGCTTGCCATCACCAGTGTGTGAATGTGTGTGTGAATGGGTGGATGACTGGATATGTAAAGCGCTTTGGGGTCCTTAGGGACTAGTAAAGCGCTATATAAATACAGGCCATTTACCATTTACCATTTTAAATGTTTTTCTGCTGTGGCCATGCCATCTCATCATGGATGCCATCTTTGTACAATCCTCTCGTTGCCCAAAATGTACAAGCAGGACACCTCACAAGAACTGGTCACTGCCCCTCTGCAGGCTTTCGTAACTTGGCCAAAAGGAAAAAACTGGACTTAAAGACAGAAAAGAGCTAAAATGAACTGATGGGGTACATAAACTGTTAGTACATATGTGAATCATGCAGATCTACTCCAGAGTCATTAGAATGAAAATATAGAGAGGAAAATGAGAATAATATATCCTCTCTTATCAGTGTGAGTCCTTAACAGCTGCTAGTCTCAAAAATAGGAGCAGCAAGTTTCCCCACAGTTTGAGTTACTACTCAGATGTAGTATCTTCAGGAACTAAATCCACTGTGTGATAGATGAACGTGCCAAAGGTTCCATGTGGCCTGTTCATTCTGTGGCATTTGGCCGGTAGATTGGCATGTTGGAAAGTAACAAAGGTTAGAGCAAGAAGCAGCTGATTGTGTAAACAGGTTTAAAGAGCTGAATGATTTAATCAGCATGTGCACAGAACTAGGGTAAACACTGTTGTGAAAATTTGATTTTGTCAGCAAAACTTTGTCATACAGCAATCTTGTGAGTTTATAATGCTGTTTCAGGTTGTCATGCTTCAGGTTTGATAATGATGTTTGCATTGTAACATGCAGAGTGCATGAATCTGGCTATTTCTATGTGGCTCTACCAACTAGGGCAAATACAATACCACTCAGAATTAAAATAGAATCAGTGCAAAATATTTTCTTGCTGCAGTTTGGTTCGTAGTTTTTTTTTAAAAATCCATTAGCTGTTAGTGTTATTAATTTTTTTCGTATTGATTTGAATAGATTTAGTGCTTCCAGTGCATGTCTTTCTTTTGCTCCTGACATGGATATGCATAAATATGAGATGATTTGGTTGAACTCCTAAAAACAGAAGTTAGAATCAAAATAATAATGACAAGCTTTGTGCAGCTTACATGTTAATATTTCAGAAGGACAGTGATGCATGTACATGGCTCAAAATCTACTCAAACATGGGCCTTTAACACATGTAATGTCTAATATATCAAAAGATACACAATTACTCAGGAAGCACAACACGCAAACTTTCAGGCACTAAAAGTTTGAACCAACAGAAGAGTGAAATAATCAGTTAAGTTAAGGCGGTCAGGTTCAGTGCAGACTGTTGCAGCAGTATGAGAAGAAATACAGTTGCTAATTAATGTATATTCTCGAGTGCATTTGAAATGTGATAAAAGAAATGAACCAAGAATGTAATCAGTGACTTTAAATCATTCATTCAGTATGAATCAGCAAAGTGAGCAGTAATTTCTGTACCTGATCTGAAGGTACCAATTAGCCGTGATATAATGTACCGCCTGGTTATACGCTTCAAGAAAGAACAAAAGGAGGAAAAAAACACAAATATGATGTGATACAGTAGGTATAAAAGAAAGCTATTTACTGTTCTAAATTATGCTTTTGTAATATGCTGAAAGTAACAGTTTGAATCACTGACAGATTTAGATTAAACCAACCATGAATGACTCTTTCACATCAAGGGTTTGATTATATTTATTAGTGATTAAACACTGGCTATACTAAAACTGCATTATATAAGCTGTGTTGGTGATGCATAACATGCGGAGTGTCACCTACATTTTTTGTAAATAGCAAATAGCACAAAGGCACCTTCATGTTTTCCATAGAAGCAAAACTGAGATTTACAGCCACCAGCAAGTATGTAACCATATACTGTAAATAAAAGATGGTTGTAGCTACTGTGATATCATATATGTCCATGGGCTGTATGCGTAACCACCTTTATTTTTACTATCAGCCTAGACGAAATGGCATGTGTGACTTGACAACTTTAAGCCTTACTACAGCTTGAACTGGTAATTTTTACTTCAAACATAAGCTTTTTTGTGTTAGACTTTAAAGTTGAGCGTCAGTGTCTTTGGAGAGTGACTGAGTTTTATAACCATCCACAAGTAGCCATTCGGCATGTTTGTGGACTTCGCTCCGAGCTGGATGTTACCACATTGTAGCCACACACAGCTGGAACAGCATAAATCCAACCGTTCCCTTTTGACACACATATATATATCCAAGATTTGGAGTCAAAACATCAAAGAATTTGTGCTGAAAGAAAATGCATTGGGACAAGGTGAACACCTGTCTCTGTTTTCACTACTGACTGTGTAGATCATAAAAATGTTATCTAAAAGTGTGCTTTTTTTGTTTTGATGATGATTTGTTCTGTTAGCCTGATCACCGTGGAGGTCAAAGCAGTCAGCAGTTGTATTTTTAAGTGAAAAAAAAAAACAAAACTTAGTAAGCAGTAAAAAATTATTTTCTATGACCAGCCAATCCATCTGTTTGTTAACTGGATGGACTTTGCTAGAATACTGCCCTAAGCCCCACTGCATTAATGTCTCTTGTCTTTTCAACATACGCCGTTTGTTTGAAATATTCCAGCTAATCCATGACTAAGATATTTTCCGTGGAGATTAAGCTCAGCAACAAATAATGCAAACCACGCAATAACATACTAATTACTATCTCGTGTTGTGTATGCTGTCATCTCAGACACTCTTGGATGCAACTTTAACAGCTTTCTATATCTTCTTGACATGCGACCAATTCCCAAATCAATTTGTTCTTATTTGTACTTCAGTGCTGTTTTGCCCTGCCCTGAATCTCGGTGTTACACATAAGGTCTCCTTTGCCACTGGGGCCTTGACAAACCAGCAAGGGGTTTATGGGACACCCTGAGAATACGGATCCAAAATAGAGGCCTACAACAGCCTCTGATTTGTCAGCTAGAAGACTGCGGTTCATGCACTTCTGAGACCTTGGCACTTGCGGATTTTTAAAATGTAAATGTTACTTTTAGTTTTTGGTTATGTTTGGGAAAAGATCATGAATTAAGTTAAAATATATAAATACATAATACAAAACATAGGGCACTTGAGTGACACCCAGTGTGGTCTTCTGCTGCTGTAGTATTCAGAGATGCTCTTCTGCATTCCTTGGTTGTAACAAGTCCTTACTTGAGTTATTGTTGCCGTCCTTTCTTCTTGAAGCCATCAGGCCATTTTCCTCTGATCTCTGGCATCAACAACATATCACCAAGATATGAAATTATCACCAACATATGATCAACAAGAGAACTGATGCTCACTGGATATTTTATCTTTTTCCAACCATTCTCTGTAAATCCTAGAAATTGTTTAGCAGAAAAGTCCAAGTAGATCGGCACTTTATGAAATACTGAAGTGACTGGGGAGTGTATTTGAATTAGTATTCCTTTAGTAACCCTCCCTAACCTTGCTAGTGTTTAGATGTTCATTTTTGCTATGTCCAGAATTAAAACAGTGCTGTATTGCTTTAACATCTTTAGATGTCAGTTGGCTAATTCCCCTTAACCTCGTGATTCCTCTTTTTACAAATAGTCTGTTATTTTCTACTTGAAAAGTGTATGAAATGACAAACCTGCAGCTGCTGAAATAAGACCACAGCACAGGAGGAGTTTCATTCAGAGTTAAAATGTACTTTCCTACATGAATAATGCTGGCGAGTTAGATTCATCTTGGAGGCCAAACATTCCAGACTGAATGGCATATTAACCCTTGTGTGGTGTATTCAGCTAGTGCTTGCAGGTCTGATGGATTCACTGCATTTTTTAGTTTTCAAATCAATACGGCCATATAAATGTATGCAAAATGTCTGTGAAGGTTCTCAGTCATCCAGGTCATCGTAGTCAAAGGAGCTTGCAAAGAAAAGCGTCTGGACTTCTTCAAGTTACTTGAAGACGTTTCACCTCTCATCCGAGAAGCTTCTTCAGTTCTAAGGCCAAATGGTGGAGAGTGATGTATGCAAAGAAATACTTAACAGATGTTTACTTTATCCCGCTTTAAAGCAACATATACCACATATTATACAGTAAATATTTGGTATTTTCCTCTGTTAGAGCCAGTTTGAATAAAATACCATTAATCTTCAAGTCATACAACAAAATATAATAAGAAAAATCGTAACATCTGTACCTTGAACAAATATAAAGGAAGCAAAGTTTGCCAAAGTTTGATATTTACTTGAATTAGAAAGTGAAGAGATTCATGTTAGTCTATTTTTTTAGTCCCTAATGGAATATCTTATTCGTGCCAGTTTATGCAACACATGAGGGGCAGAGCTTTCCTGTGTGTTGCATATGTATTTCTTACACTTGATGCACGTATACTGTGTTTTCCTGTCTATCCTGGGCACACACAGTGCAGCTCATCTTTTACTACTGAATCTAGAACAGAATTTAGATCAGGAAATAATCTCCCAATAAGGATTATTTAGTAGGATGCAAGGTTTAAACTCTTATTTGATGTCGTGCAGACATTACTGTTAGCTCTGGTTGAATAACATCTGCACACTTCACAATGGGAAGTCATAGAAAATGTGTTATTTCATAGGTCACAGAAAACGAGAAAAATCTGAGGTTGAATCGTGATAAAATGTTTGGGTTTTTTTGTTGAGATTTTGAAAACAAGCCCGACGGACCCAAACACCACACAAGGGTTAACCAGTAAAGTGATCTCTGCAATGAGAAACTTTACAGGTCAGATTATGTTCATTTTAAGCAGGTCTGTACAGATGCATTGTTGTATTTATGGTGTATATGCCTGATCTTTATCACCTTTCCCAACAGATATCCCAATCTGAAGTGTTACTTAAGGCACCACTTTGCATTATTTATAGTAGAGGTATGTGTCTGTAAAGCTTGGTATGAAAAATTGAATGTCAGTAATCATATTTCGCATGATTTTTTAAATTAGATCCTTGAATGTGCCAAATTTCAAAATGTATTTTGAAGTTTAAATTATAAACTCGCAAAAGATCGAATGAATGTGCTTTTGATAAACACCATCACCGTCTGTGTGGAGCATTTTCTAGACTGCAGATGTGACACCGATGCAAGCTAAAAGATTTAACATTTGACCTGAACTCCTCTTTTTATGACATATTAAATATGTCTGGGTGAAAAGTGCTCAGAGGTGGTACAGTCCCTTTTAACAGCAGCCTGTTTCAACATTAATACACCATCGAGCTGAATTTGGTGCTTAAGTTGCACCATTTCTTGCAGTGGCTTCAAAAACACGAAAGAAACATCGATTTCTTTCCCTGCAAAATTTCCTACAAACTTTAAGTCTTTAAAATTTTGAGCTGATTGCATAGCAGAACTCATCCCCCCACTGTCTTTATCTTACTCTGTTTCTTCTTTTTCAGTCTTATTCGACTCTGCAATGTAATTTGATGAAATTTGTTTTCTGTCAAAGCTTTGAAAACAGGTAACAAATGGGCGCACATACACAAACATAAAAAGGATGCAATATGAACGCAAAACTGCCCTGATGTGTGGTTTGTGAAAATTTAGAGAGATCTGACAGGTCTTCACCAATTTCCACCTCACTGCTCCTGTTATCTCGCCTTGCTTGTCCTTTTTTTCAGCACTGCTATATTTCTCTCCCTTTGTCTCTCTGCGCAATAGTTTCTCTGTCTGCCTCAAACTCCCATGAATGCCCCCACCCCCCACCCCCACATTTTTCCCAATATTTCACAATGTGAAAAGTCACCCAGAGTTTTCCTTGTAGGGTTTTTGTGGACAGGAAGTACATATTTAATGAAGTGACTCTCTTGTTAAAATGCTTTTAAGTGCTCCTGTGCAGGGCTTTGGGCTGGAGGGGAGAGGAGGAGGAGGAGGAGGAAGCAGGGGCTGAGGCTTTTATTTATTCATTGGGCGGTTCAGTGCCTCTTCCCCGCTCTGGCTCTGTGAAGAAGGGAGAGGATTAGAACGAACGAATCCCCCTCCCCATCTCATACACACATACACAGAAACACACACCCACATACACACCCTTCCTCACTCGTTGGCCATGTTCCCTCCCTCGGGGGACACCCCTGCGTCAGTCCACATTAACATCCATCAGAGCATGGTGCTCTAGAGGGGGACGAGCCTCTGTCCCAGTGAGTCGCAGACATGCGCGCACGAATACAACATGTAAGCTTGCGTAAACTCGTGCACACCCGCATGCACATATGTGGAAGGCAAGTGCACACGCACGAGCGTGCACAGAGTGAAGACAGGCACGCTCGCAAGCAAACAGTCCTCATAGTTATGAGTCACGGACTCAAAGTGTCTCCGTCACCTTACTGCAGTTCCTGCCTTGAGCTACCCTCAGATTCAGTTTTTTGTTTATACATTACATTCAGATTGGACTTGTTTCCAGAGAGCCCTCCAACATTTAAGTTACACAAGTGCAGCTGTCCCCTACTTGATCAGTAGGCGTATTTGAACAAGTTTGAACAAGCATCTGAAGACTATCGGCAAACAGAAGACAGAGAAGAAGAGAAAGTTTTGCGAGTGAAGGCTGAGATTGCGGTTGTGCTGATTCCTCTCTTCTTTGTGTGAAGTTTTGGGCTGTCTGCTCCCTCGTTATCTCTCTTGCTTGCAGAATGGGAGGGGAGGCGCGACTCGGGCTGGATGAGAGAGGCATATCATTAACCAAGAGCTTTCTACAACAAAGCGCAGACTCCATCAAATCCCACTCATTCCCACACAGTGGTGTCATTCTCATGCACTGAACTGCGGTATGAAAAAAAAAAATGCCCTCATTTGTCAAAGAGACACATCATTTTGTTGTCAGCAGACCTAACAGAAACACCTTTAATATTTTTCTCTCTTAAATCTTTGAGAATTTTGAGAAACTAGGGCTCATATCTAAAATTGGATTATATTTGTTAGGGCTTGATTGATGTGCACGCGTATGTGTCTGTTTGTGTGAGTGGGTGTCGTGCGCATACACACGGATCCTTATTGGATGGCTTCACTGTAGGCATGCAGAGGGATGCAGATTGTTTCTAATTCACCAGGCTGGCCTAGATTCTAAAATCATGCACATGAAGAGAGAGATGTTGCCCCGTGTCAGCACTCGCACAAAGAATAACACTCACACATGAAAAAAAAAAGAAACATACCCTATGTCTCTGCTTTATGTGCAACACCATCATTCCATTCATCACTTCTCACCTTAAAAGATTTGAACTGCTGATTTGATCCATTCACACCAAATTGCACATCTGTAATTTCCCCCCTTTTCTCATTTCAGAGCTTTCCCTCTTTCCTTCTCATCTTTCAATCTAACATCAAAACCCAAAATGTTAAAATGCAAATTAATTTTCCCTGCTAGCTGCAGTTCACATAAACTTATAATTGGATTCTTCCTATTAATATGAAAGCTTTCTTTGTCCTCATCATTGGATCTCATATTAGTCTTACTACAATACACATGAACTGGCCTCATTTCATAATAAATCAGAGGAGGAAAGATGGTGCGGCAGAGGAAGACAGAGAGGACAGTGGTCTCATTAGCATGGAAAAATGTCTTACTGAATCACGGACTTTGCCCAAACTGAAGTAGCACAGTTAACGCAACGAGTTAAGAATTAATAAGCAAAGTGTGCACATCTGCCTTATTAACATGCGGTCAGTGATTTTGCCCTCAACAGTCTTCCACTTGGTTACATTAACTCTTCTATTTCAGGTTTTGCCCTCCATCAGCCTGTGTGTTCAAGCCAACCTGTGCATATATAGATATATATGTATATTTATTTTTGTAGGATGTGAAATCCGATGCTTAGTGAGACAGAGGAAGCGTCGCTACACCCTCTGACTTCGGCTAACTAGCATGTTCAACTTAAGAAACACTGACACTACTAAAGCACAGAAAGAGGAAAAACAAACGGAGAAGCAGAAAATCGGCGTGCGATGGTCGGGAAAGAGACAGACGGCCTGAGAGAGAGCACCAGATGCTGTGTGGGAGGGTTATTTAATTGATGATATCACACCTCTCTTTCCCTCTTTCTCTCCCTCTTGTTCTCCCTCTTTTTCTGACTCTCTAACACACGTGCACGTTCACAAACATGGGCACACACATTAACACTCGTGCACACTGTAATTGCCCTGTCACCTTCTTGTCCTCGCATGACACGCCACCCACACCTCCCCTTACTCCATCCTGCCCACCTTGGGCTCACCAAGAGGAGGCCTCTTAGCTAACGTGTACCCACAAACACAAAACTGAATGAGAACTTTCCGTCACAACTGCCATCTTATCAAAAAAGAAACAAAAAACAGATTCTTTGTGAAGTCGAGTAGGAGGAATTGCACAACGGATGCTCTGCCAGTGATGTGATTTGAAAATATGTAACATCAGTTTGTTGGTTTAAAGAGCAGAAACAACATTGGCTCTCTAAGTTCTCCGAGCCACGCTTTCTTGTCCTCGTTTCACTCCGGGATTTTCTGCGTGCAGGTAAAAACAGTTCCACATGCTTCCTGCCAAACTAGAAAAGCCCCAGAAAATGAGTCTCATTAATTAGCTTCTCATTTGTAAATGCAAATGAGCTTAATTAAAAAATAGACTCTCCTTTTGTGGGCTTCAAGGGGAGACAGTGAGGCCTAATCAGGAGGTTTGTTCAGCTGTGGCACTAATGAGACATATTTGGCCTAACGAGGGAGCGATGCCCTCATTTGTTTATGCTAATGATATGAAACAGTGCTTGTCCTTTTGGTGTATCTGGGAAGGGATCAGTCACACACATGCCTCTGTGTGATGTACCTTCAGGGTTTCGTTCAGCGTTGGCGAGGTGGTGCTGTGGCCTCGCTGAATTATTTCAGTAGGTTAATTGGCTTAATTAGCCTAATAGAGATCATTGGGGTGATGACTCAATGTCAAGGCATATGTGGGTTTCTAAGTCATATTCTGTGCAAATATTGTGCAATGACAATTAACTAAGGAAATGTAGTTCTTCTCGCTATGCCGGAGATGTAAGGTTAACTCAACAAACCCTTAAAAATAGACCTAGAAAAGTAAACAAATCAAAGCTGGTCCAGGTCAAGTCTCAGGTCTACAGCTCAAAGGATAATTGTGGTTTATTACAGTCTAGGGTTTTCAGCCTCCCATTATTTTCATTATTTTTTTCAATAATAACCTGATACTCAGTAGGCCTGTAGTGAACCAAAAAAAACCTTGTTGGACTGAAATAAGTTTTTACATCAACCAAGCAGGGGAAAGCAAAGATCTGCACATATCTCTAGATTAAAACAATCGTAACAGCTAGCCCTGTTAGAGTAAATAAAGGATACGCAATAAACAGAAATGAGTAGTACTGGCAACATTTACACTACTTTCATCTTTGTTGTTTTATTCTGCGATCATACTGCGAACACTCTCAGAGCTGGTAAACTGGCATCTGCAATATTTGTAGGATTTCTGAAAATAAAATAAAGGAGTAATGCAGAACTCGTCATTTGAAAGTTCCCATTGTGATCACTGCAGACTTCACATCTAGCGTGGTCTAGTTGTAGGTGCTGCTCCTAACAGACAGATGTAGTGGCCTCATTCTTATGTACGGCAGTTGTCCGGTGGTGATACTGATCAATTGATTAACCAACTGAGCAAAACAGCAACAATTTAGCCAAGTGAGTTACAATGTAGCTACAGTTCACAGGTTTTTGTGAAAAACTTGTAAACCAGTTGTCTGGTGGTGATTAAATCAAAGAACCAAGACTGATGTGCAGACTTTAAGATTTCATTCCAGGGCGTTCAACGCAAGCATTACATCAACCTTTTGGAAATTAGGTTGATGTTTTTGGGAGTCTTTCTAGTATTCATTTAAATATTCCCTGAGATTTTTGGTTCTCTTAGTAGTTATATTTTTTCTTGCATATTTTACTCTTAAGTATATTTAGTTGTGTTCTCATTTCCTAATTGCATTAGTTTATTCCCCGCTCTTCCTCATGTGTCATGTCCTTTGTATCTGGATTATTCTCTGTATTCCCTGTTTAGTTAAAACTTCCTGTTTTAGTTTGAGAGTTGTGGTCCTGGTACTTTGCTTTTAGTTTTGTGTCTTATCTTCTGTGATTTAGTTCATTCATGTCTCATTCCTCCCAGAAGTCTTCACTTCCCATAATTACTTCTTCTGTGTATTTTTTTTATTTATTGTCTCTCTAGATCCTTTGTCTGAGTGTCCATTTATGTTCTGGTCCTTTTAGCATCAGTATTTTGTAATCCCAGTGTTTCTAGCTTTAGTGTGTTTTCTAGTTCAAGTTTAATGAGCTCAATTTTTCTTTTGTACTTGCCATATTTTTTGGCGCACCGGATTATAAGGCGCATTAAGCAAAACAAAACAGTCAGGTAAGTCAAACTTTACTCAACTCATTCTTCTTGCTTCCTCTACTTCCGTACCATTTATTCATTAATGCTGAATTCTCTTGCAGCTGCTCTATTCCCATGTTGTTGCAGTATATTAATGAATAACCTCGTATTTGTCATGGTCCTGCGGCCATGACTGAGTGACTTTGTGTTTGTGTCCCTTATTGTTATTATTCTCTTTATTATTCATGGGCTGTTTTGGGATGGTTTGTGTTTTGGGATTTTAGATACTGGGTTCTGGGTTTGTGCTCCCTCTGTTGGTCCCTGGTGTTAGTGTTCCCCTGTCTCGTCAGGTTAATCAGGTCCAGCTGTTTCCCCCACCTGTGTGTGATTTCCCAGTGTCTCTTTGTGTACTTATAGTGTGTGATTTCCTCTGCTCCTCGTCGCGTCGTCTGTGTTCATACCTGGTGTAATCCCCTGCGTGCTCTCCCTGCTGTTCTCATGCTCAGGTTTGCTATTTCTTTGTGTAGTTTCTCCCAGTTAGTTCATCCTTAGTTCTGTTTTACCATCCCCACTTTATATTGGATATTATCAATAAATCACCCTCACACCTGAATAAGTGCTGTGTTTTGAGTCCTCCTTCCGCTCTCCACACGGCCGCTGCCCCGGACCGTGACAGTATTGTGAAAGGATCATCTCAGTTGTTCTCCCTACTGAAGTTTGGTCCGTTTACAGCATCCTGCCATGTGATTGCATTTGTCCCTAACCATCAAGAACTTTTGTGTTAACTTTTATCGAGTGGAAAAATATTAGCGTTCATCCTCCAGCTTCACTGTATTTATGTTATGCTAACGTAGCGGTGTTGCTAGTGATCACGTAGCACATGATTATATACCAGCTAGTCCAACTTCAGTAACCCTACAAACGTCACTGCTGTTTACTTTCCTGTCTTCATTTATGTTGGAAGTGATAGCAGAGTTGTACGTTTTCATTTTTTCTGCGAGGCTCCTGACTACAATAGCCGTAATGCTCCGACAATCCATTAAGTGGCTTCGTAGCTTACCAAAGTCGTACTAAAACATTTTTTGACAGATTTTTGAGCGCCACATAAAATCATTTCGAGGTCAGTAAGCACAACCAGAATTCATACATAAGGCGCACCGGATTATAAGGCGTACTGTCGATTTTTGAGAAAATTACAGGATTTTAAGTGCACCTTATAGTGTGGAAAATACGGTAATGCTCAGCATTTTTTATTTTCCTGCCATCAGCCTCGATAAAGGCCTTGCTTTTTGTTCAACTCATTCTACCTTCACATCCATACATAACATTTGTCCAGCAAAATTTTTAAAATAAGTGTTGTTTTTAATCCTTAGATGAAACTCCTTTGCAGTCAATGCAGCCTGAAGTCCAGAACCCACGGACACCACCAAATGCTGTGTTACCTCTCTAAGTTTTTACTTCAAACTACCTTTGGTTGTTGCTTGTTCGTGGGTCTCTCTGCATTCAATTTTGCCTTCAGTAACTGAAAAGCATGCTCTATGGGGTTGAGATTTTCACCTTGAGAGACCTTTGCCCGGTATGCCCGATGGTGATTTTTCGTTTTTATGGGCCGATGGGGTTTTTTTTTTGTAAACACTGAAAGGTGGTGTATTGGCCAGATGCTGGGAGATGTGTAAAAGTAACGCAATTGTTTGGTGGTGGCTATTGTGGAGCTTCCACAGATTCAGTAACATTAGCAAGTGATGGAGGCCAGCAGATGCAACACGCTGGCAGGTGGATGACGGAAAGGCAGGAGGAGCAGAGACCCGAGGCGGTCAACTGAACTTCAGGTAAGAAGTTATGACCTGCAGTCTATCTGGGTCAGATATAAACCAAGTTTAGGTGGAGTTTTCGTTATGCTGACTTTTTACAGTCAGTTACAATAACTCGTACTGCGTACTAGCTAGCATGACGGAGTTTATATACTGCTGGGCGGGTGCTATGATGTTAATGATGTTGAACTTGTTTTATCTTATTTTATTTATAAGGTTAGAGTTTCCAACCGTCCCGTAAAAAACGGAATCGTCTCGTATTCAGAGAAAATATTGCGCGTTTTGTATTGAGGTGAAAAGGAACACAGTTTGTCCCGTAATTCAGCTACAATGAAAAAGACACAAAACTGGAGTTATTCTGTGTCTTTGCTGCACAGCTACCTCTTCTTCTCTCATTCTCCCCCCACCCTCCCCTGTTTCTACTTCAATCATGAAACTGATCAATGATCAGCTGATCGGCTTTTCTCTCTTGTTTGTTTATCGCTCACTTTGCGCCAGAAAGAGGAAACCAGCGGATGTCACGCTAAACAATAGCAGCACGTTTAAGCTTGATCAGCTGTTGTTAGAATTTATTTAATATTAATTTCTAGTATCAGCTGGTGTTTGCTGGAGCCACAGCTGTAAAAGCTGCTGGTCATGATATCGGTTTGGTTATCTGGTGAGAGGGAAACATGAAGATGAAACAGGAGATGTCCTTACTGAATCATCAGAGCTGAACAGGTGATGGAGAAACAGGTTTACCTTTTCGGTGACATAAATGAGTTGAAGGGAAGTTATGAACTGTTTCTGAGAGACAAATAACACCAGGATCCTTTTTTTATGTAGCTGGTAACTGTGCAGGGGCGGATCTAGCAAAGTTTTGCCAGGGGGCAGGTAGGGCATTAACAGGGAGAGGTGGGCACAAAGAAATACTTTTCTTTCTTATTCTCATTTAAAATGTCTCGCTTTTAACAAATAATTATCTGAATCTTACAAAATATATAGAAATCCATTATTGTACATAGTAATTTTTTTTAGGGTTCCATCATAATTTCTTCAGAAGTAGCTAAGTACTGTATATGATGCCAGTATTTTCCCACATTTTCTAGGTACTGTACCAGTACTTTGTGTAAAATGCCATCAAAAAGTCAATTAAGTTTTTCTTTCTCACCTGTCTTTCTGTCTCCTTTCACTTTTTAAAGGTTGCCATGTTAGAAAAAATATTTTGCCCTGCCATGCTGTTTATTGATGTGGCAAATGAATGGTTTATGAAAATATATCTAAATCTGTCATCAGTAATCAGTAATGATCATGTCTCACCTCTAGTCTTCTCTGTCTTAATTTCAGGTTTTCACCATGTGTTGTAGATAGTTCAGGAGGTTAACTCGACCAAGCAGTCTATTTTCGGGTACTGTTTAGAATACCAGAATAGTTTAGTTTATTAGACTGATACATATATACCAACAAGACAGTGTACATCACTGTGACAGCAGCGTTTGTTTTCATTCAAAGGCTTTATGGTTTTTCTTATAATACCTGGTGGGCCGGTCTCTAGTCAAAATGCTGATTTTTTGTCCCAGTCCAGTCCTGGCATTGGGTCATTATCCATTTGCACTGTGTAGCAGCTCAGAGTAGAGAGTCCAACTCTGTATACTTCACAGTTCATCCTACTACTTCTACCAGCAGTCACGACATCAACAAACACTAACGACCCAATGACCAAGGCAGTTTAACTCATTAAAAGTCATAATCACGTGGCACTTTATCTACCTGTTTTGTTACATAGCACCTGGTTTCATATTTAGGCATATTTATTAGTACATGTAAATATGTACATACTGTGCGTGCCAAAGTGAGCACATGTGTGTGAGTGACAGGGTTCTACCAGCTATTTAGTTCACCGTTGAGTGAGTGTGAGGCCGAGTGAGACGACAGCGTGGCTGGCCCTCACTGATAACTAGGCACAGGCAGAGCCCTGTGCTCTGTGCTTCTATTCAAAACACATGCACACACTCATGTTAATTAATCCAAAAATGGAGGGGAAATCGGAAAAAAGCCCACTGTCTCCACTTTTAATTGGACTGACTGTCGTCCAACCATAAAGAGAAAACAAGCTCAATCATTTTCCTCCATCTTGTCGCTTGTTGAATTATTGATAGACGAAGCGCACACAGCACTAGAAAATGAAATAGGGAAAGAGTACAGAGCTCGAGTGTGTTTGAATGTAGTGATAAAATGTGATTATTCATGTGTGATGCATGCTGTGTGGACCCTTGTAACAGAGCGAGGAGGAGTACTGAGTTTCTCCACAGTGACTATAGAGAACCTGTATGTGCCAGACAAGCCAGCTGGTATCTTGTTGTCCAAGTACACAATGCTCCAGCAGAAAAAAAGAAAAAAAAAACAACTGAAGAAGATGAGTGCTGAGATGGTACTCAGTCAGAAGGGATTCAGTTTTCAGTCACATTTGAACTACTATTAAATGCTCATCCGCTACCAGCCAGCACTCACCGCCTTCCCGACCCTGTTGGCCCCAGTATAAATCTTATAATCATCTCTTCATTTTACCCTTGCATCTCAAGTTTGATGATCTTGCTGATACGCTGATTAAATTATATCAGATTGGCTTTTAGCTAGCAGCTGTAGTTAAAAAGATTTTTTCGAATAATATTTTGGCATGTTAGCTCTTAAAAAAAAAGAAGAAAAAATTCGCCCTCTCATAACACAGTGTAACAGGAATCAGAAGCAATTTTCTCCTTCTCTAATGGACTGGTATGTGCTTCAAAAATTAGAATATAGCTACTTGCAAACTTTTATAACTGGAAGATATAATATAATACAGGTGATCCACGATGTGGCACATTAAATACCCATTATTGTTATTACCAACAATAATAGTATTAATATAGATAGTCACATAAAATGATATGTTATATGGACTTTAACTGCATATTACCTTAATAGAAAGATGATTATTTTTGTGACCTCTTAATTTTTTGATAACTCAACCAGATAATGAGAATGGGGAAATCCCTGAATGGGCTTCTGGGCTTTGACAGTGACAAAACATGTTTCACTTAAACTTCTAGAGGCCAAATAGAGACCTTGAAATATTCCCCTCATCAATTAATCTCCATTCAATGACACACTGCTTTACTTAGCCAACCATTCAGCCTCTTCTGACTGCTATAATTGTCCTAGTTAATTGCTTTTCAGCTCTTGTTGATTACAAGGTTGGATCTGAATGGATGGTGTACATGGCTCAAAGTTTAGCTCTGTACTGGCCCCTCCCCCGTTTCCATCCATCTCCTTGTGTCCTGTCCTCTCTCCTTTTTTCTTTTTTTTCCACGGACCCACACAACTCAGGGTATCAGTCAGAGTTGTGATGTCCATGAAAATATTCATCATGATGACATGGTGTCCTTTAAGTTTGACATAGCTGATACATAATAAACCCAAAGATAGCCACTGCAGGACATAAATAAACACTTGCGGGAGTGGGGGCTGGAGTCTGGTAGGGGAAATTTTGGAAAATATAGTGTTTGGAAAAAAAAATCAGCATTTTACTCTACATAAAAAATGCTTTTGTACTTATTGTTTTAAATAATACATTTCATCATTTTGCCACAAAGAGGCATGGAGAGGAAAACTGTAGAGGAATAGAGATATATTGATGTGGCCTCATGAGAATAGCAGTGCTCTGCAACTGTCCCTGAATTTATGTACTGTTGAGATGGTCAGAAGCAGTGCCTATGAGAAAAAACCGGAGGGGGCTGGTGAGTGTGTGTGTGTGTTGCTCTTGTATCCTTCTCCTCTCCCTCCACAGCTCACACGGAGGCGACAGAGTCCCGCTCATTACTAAACAGCACAGCCCCCAAACAAAGACTCACACACCGACAGTGGCGCGTGTTCAGTACCGATAACTGCTGTGGCCTCTCATCTGAATTAGCATGCCGCTTAGGTCCTGACACATATTCACCCCATTACACGCACAAACATAGGCATGCATTCAGGTCCGAGCAGACAAAAAAAAAAACAGCACATACATGCAGGCATGTTCAAAAGCCCGCGCTCATGTGCAATTATTCACACAAGCACACACACACAAACACAAACACTCATCCTCCAAACTCTTGTGTCGAACAGATAGCGATTACCGGATTACTTTGCAGCGGCAACTTGAATATGCATTCAAGCTTTGCATTGTCAGCACTGGCTTTTGTTCTCCATGTGAAGAAGAGCCACAAAGCCTTTCTGACATCAAAGACGGGGAACATCAGAAATAGCAAATTGCAAAATACTAACTGTGGTTCTAAGGGACGCCGCTGGGTTGATTCGGAGAAGAACCTCGTACATAAGCAGCACAGCATTATTTGTGCTCCACTGAATGTAGTTTTCTCCTCATCTGGCCTTCTCTGCGTTTCACACCTGGCTGGCTAAATGTGCCACTGGGCCTGAAGATGTGTGCTGAGGGGTGAACAGAAATGAGGCAGTGAACATACATGCACACAAATACACACACATATGTTGGCTGACCTTTGCGCCGTCAAGACCCTGAAAGACTAGGTTGTGCATTGCAAAAAGAAGTGAAATGAAAAGTGTAAGATTATCAGACAGTAGTTTTTTTTTAAATAAGTAGGCAATAGTCAGATGCAGTTCTATAAATAAACATCTTTCCTCTTTTTGCGGAGGCCATGTGGTAAAAGCAGGCTAGAAGAACGCTACCTCCTGTTGTGACTAATATCTGCAATCTTCCTGTCTCTCTGCCACACACAGTCTCTTGTGTATCTTGCTGTCATATTTCTTTGATGCTATGTCACTTTTGGCTGTGATTGCGCAAATAGTCCTTACGTATAGTGAGATGCAATAACAGCAGGGAGCAAAATGGGGGACTTTGAAAATGTTTCATGTTTCGGCGAATGCGACCATGCACATCAATAACCGCGTCCTTCCGGTGGTTATGGAGGTTTTTGCCCCGATTTGCTGTGCTATATGGAACACTTTAACGAAGGTGGGAGTGACCTGTTTGGCAAATGAGTTTGGGATTGAGGAATATTTACAGAACAGGTAGCTAGCATGTCATTTCTCAAGCTGATAATGAGGGGAAAGTGTGAGGGAGGAAAGCATGGGAGAGGAGGAGTGGAGGAGGAGAAGTGACGAGATGTGGAGTGCAGGAAGGGAAGCCTAAAATATGCATGTCATCATGTGGATGACTGATAAGTTTCTGTGAAAGCTTCTCTTGATGGGTGCATACAAGGCAGGCCTCTAATTGAGCTCTGCTGCCAATCACAAGTGCTCATAGCTTGTGTGTGTGTCTCTGTGCGCGTGTATGACTGCATGCGTGTGTTGATTTGCAGTGTTACATCCCCCCACCGGAGCGTTGAACATACACACAGAACTCTTCTGTCTTTGATCATCTGAGTGAGACTGTTCTCTCCATGTTGTAATTAGCTTGATGTTAAATGTGAGAGAGGAGACAGATCAAGCAGGGAACCCAACAAATGATCAGTGCATGGTGGGAATGTAATGATCATCCTAAACTATCAATACCAGTCTGCAGGGCTGACCATCTATTACCGCTTTCACTGTTACTCCAAAGGGACACAAGTTGTCTCAAGTTCTGGTTGCATATTCTCGTGAATATTCTCTGGCCAAGATTAGGATTTGGTGCCCTCCTCAGTAGCTATCAGTATCAAAATTTTGGGATTTTCAACCTTGCAACACAAGACTTGCCTTAAATTCAGTGCATTGATTATTTCTAGTATTTATTTGCACAACTACACACAAATGCTATTACTTGCGTTATAAACGTGTCCTTACTCACTCTGTCTGAAGTGTCCTCTAAGCATCAGCTGTTTACTGCAGTGTTAATATTGTTTTTAACAAAATATTGGGAGCTTTCGACGTCAATGGCAGACTATTAAGAATAGATCAGGAGCAATAACAAAATATTTTCCCTCATCTCTGGTGCCAATCCAGCTGGTGGCACCGTAGGCGGCTGTCTAGTAGGCCAAAAACCACTCCTGCGTTTCTTAAATCCTCTTCAGGTTCATTCATTTTACACTTTGGTGCTGTTTCCCATTTGAAGCTCAAACGTGGTTAATTAAAGCAGCCAGAATGAAGACGTCAGTGACTAGAGCAGCCAATTTCTGTGTGGATTTTTGCCTTTTTGTTCAGAAGTCACGGCGAACATAAAAGCAAGTGACGCTCATCATAGCATCTCTACAGAACAACCGCTGTGTTGACTGTGGTGAGTGTTGTGCAAGCGTACTGAATTGCTTTAGATGGAACATGTTGATCTAATTCAATGAAAGGCATTTAAAAGAGGCTGTTTTGTGCATTCGCTAATATCTAAATAAGGTCAAAGATTAAAAAAAAGTTAAGCGCCTATAGTTAAACCCCAAGGCCTCATATCCATCTCTGAGAGCATGAATAAAAGAATATATACAGCACAGACAATTTCTATTTTCATTAACCCATAATGTTCTTGATCTCCATTATTTATTTATTTCGCTTTCACTTTTAATGGCACAAAGAGTCTCTTTTTGCACCTGCAGGCTTCCTGGTTTCCATCCTATACTTCCTCCCTCTGCTGGTCCAAGGTCTCGGCACATATAGACACAGGCAGCTCACAGAGGAGTAATATCGGTATCACCTCCTCACCATCCTTTATTACCCCCCTTTTTCTGTCTTTCCCTCATGAATAAACATCTCTTACATTCACTCAGTGCTGGCATGAAATGGCCACACAGCCCCTGGCACACGCAAGAGTAATGCCGCAATCATTATTCCACTGCAGTGGTCCCACACAAGCATATTTCACCAATCATGTGGCTCTCTCCCCTGGCTTTTGTTTGGATGACTTAAACAAATGATGTGGCAGTGAGGAGGGCCTGCGTACCACAGCTCCCCCTGTTAACACGGCAACCGTTGACACAGACACAGCAAAATTTGCATAAGAGTAAGCTTGAGTGGTACTGGCAATTCCAACAGGGGTCCACAGATTTTTTCCCTCTCTTTCTGTGAGAGGGGTGAGGTTGAGGTGGGGAGGGGGCTGTAAATTGAGGGGTGGTGTGTTATTTTTAGGTCTCCCGCTCTTCTCCTTCCTTTCATCCTGTTCTCCCCTCGCTCCCATTCACTCCAACTGCCAACTCCTCTTTTCTCTGGGGTTTAGTGCTGAATTGGAAGTAATAAAAGATGCACACATGCCATGAGACTGACTGGGCTTTCAGCAATAGAGACGGAGGAAGTCTATTTGGCAGAGCTCTTAAACACATACAACACAATGGTGGCATCTAAGAATCAGCCCAGTTACAAATGACTTCTACCTGATACTGAATGGCCACATATGCAGACACAGAAGTACTGTGGGTGCATGGGTAAGGAGAAATAATTGCATTTAAATTGAATAACTACAATTGATGGATTGACCTACAGAGGATATTTGTAAGTATTTTAGCAGTAACCACTGGATTGTGATGAGAAATCAGTTGGGGGGGTTAAATGCAATGTGGCATTGTGAAGAGGGAGAGGTGGCAACTGTCGTGGTGATCGGAGTACACTTAAAAAAGGACAGGGTTGCTGAGGAAGGTGAGGATGAGGAGGGTAATCATGATTATGCTTATTTCTGTTTTGGCTTATTTGTTGATGTTAATGTCTGAAAATAGGACAGGGGAGTGCTGCATTCAGAGAAGTTAATCAAGCAGCCCGAAGGGCCACAGCTCCATCCTTTTATGTGCCTATCTCTCCCTGCATTTCTCCTATCTCTATCTCTTTCATTCGCCTTATCTCGCCGTTCTTTAATCACAGCATATCAATGTGACTGATACATCTAAGAGATCTATTTGCGCGCTGTTCACTTTGTGAGAAAGTTCTATTTGAATTCCGTGATCTCGCTCTCGCTTGACTTTCAGACTTCTCACAGTGAAGTAGGAGCTCACAGGAATACCAAACAATGAAAACAACCAATAATATCTCCACGTATGCTTATGCAAAGCTGGTGTGCTGCCTTGCATTTGGGCGCATGGGAGTTTTAATGTGTGTGTGTGTGTGTGTGTGTGTGTGTGTGTGTGTGTGTGTGTGTGTGTGTGTGTGTGTGTGTGTGTGTGTGTGTGTGTGTGTGTGTGTGTATAGGCAGCAGTGAATTTGCTGAATCCTAAGGGTGGGGTGTGGCCCACCACTGTTCAGAGGTTGTTTCCATGGTGATAGATGTTGGGTCATCTCCATGACGATGGATGGGAGTCGATGTTGGCCCAAGGTCGTGGACCAAGGACAAGGGAAGAGTGATTGCAGCCACCCAGACAGGAAATCGAAGAGGAACACTCCAAGGAGGTGGGTGGGGGGGTGCTGAGGAAAAAGGTGCAATTTCACAAGCCAAATTACTTCTGGGATGGAGAAGAGAAAAATATCACAGCAATAACGGAGCAAAGGATGACAGGAGGAATGGAGAAGGAGGAGGCGTAGGTGGCAGGGAAAAGGAGGGAGGTCCCAAACAAAAGCTCAATTATCAAAGTCTTCAAACGTGTATGCTTAGCTAAGCAAATAGAGCGACATCCCATCACCTGAGCGCCACAGAAACTTCCCATCAGTGAGAGAAATTTTCAGAAGTATCTGTCAGAGTTTGGCAGTGATTTTATATGCGGTTTATCAAGCTTGGTTTATTTCTGAGACTGATGCTGGCTGTGACTTGAAAATATTGATTGGATTGTGCAATGTTTTCCACTGCAGCCCTACTGATTTCTTTTTTCTTTTCTCCCTCTCTGCTCCTCCTCTGCTCTCTGGCGATTCCACAACATTAGTATGTGGAGCAACAGCATATCAGTAAATTGTTAACAAGAACCGACACGGTGAATAAATGACAACGACGACTTAAAATTTCTGCCTCGCTGCCTCGTCCTCTCCCTCCTTAGGATTTCCTACATATTCAAATTTCTCTGTGTTTCTGTTTGTGTGTGTAAGTGTGTGTGTGTGTATGTTTGTGCACGCTGGTACAGATGAGTGTCTGTATCGGCAGACTGAGTGCACTGAATCATTAAGTCCACAGTGCCACTGTGCCCATTGCCTCATTGCACCTAATTAAGCCCCCTTTGTTTCCTATCAATTAACATTGTAATTAAAACTAGTCCTGCTTCTGTTTACCCAGAGTCTGCTGATTCATGGGAAATGAAACACAAACAGTGATGTGCAGGAATTTAGCCAACACATCCATTCGCTTACAGTGGGCACGTACAGTACATCTAGAAATAAATACGAATGTGCCTGCAGTACAGTGCAATTTTTTTTCTCACACTATTGCAACATGGGAGCTCATCTGGGCCTCTCAGTTTATTCAAGAGTGTGATAGAACAGGGGGTGCTGATGGAGATAGGATATTACAGCAGGATGCGTGTGTGTGTGTGTGTGTGTGTGTGTGTGTGTGTGTGTGTGTGTGTGTGTGTGTGTGTGTGTGTGTGTGTGTGTGTGTGAGAGTCTAAGTGTGAACCACTGTTGAGTCGTTAGCAGAACCAGGGGATTCACCTCCCGATAATCTCACACTAATCACCTAATCCTCCCTCCCTCAGGTGAACAGACAGGAACGGAGTACTTGACAAAAGTGGAAGCCTGACAATATGAAACCCGCTCTCTCTCTCACACACACACACACACAAACAAAAAAACACACTCACACATACTCACATATATATCTCTCTATATATTATATATTTAAGTACATATACATACACGCTGATGAATGAGTAAGTCAAGCAAGCGTTACTCCATCGTGCCACTAGCAGCCCCATCCTCCTCGACGAGCAAATGTACATTTTCCCAAAAAGTATACACCCTATCGTCTTGTTTCCATGGCAACTGACTGTAGAGCTGTGAGTATATGAGGCAGCAGGCGAAATCACTGGAGTGAGAGGCGTACCGGTCTGTCACCTCAGCCTCCCCAGAGATACAACACCTCATACTGTACTACTGTACTCGCTCCTCTTTCTCTCTCTGCATCTATAGCTCGCGTTTAGATGAACACATCGATTTATCTTCACCCACACTGATACACCATCCTCCATGTTGCTTCATTTACAGTAGCTCAGGGCAGGCAGGGCTGCGACACCAGACTTTTGTGTGCAAAACATGTGTGATCTTCTTATTAAAACATGGATGTGAACTGCTACCCAGACAAGCCACCACTCCCCTTTTCTTCTCCTGTCAGGGGTGACTTCTGCTGGTGGTGATGGAGGCCAAACTGTCCTTGGGTGCAGTAAAGGATTACAGCAGCACACACACCATGTGACCTTAATCCCCCCCCAATGCCGGCTTCTGCTGTGCTCAGCCAATCAGTATTAGGGACGAGCTGGGCATGTATGTGTGTATGCTGTGCATATTTGTGTGCCTTTACATGGAGACCGCCATGTTTGTCAGGCGTATGTACTCGAATGGATGGATTAAGTGAGATAAAAGCGGCGGGGGAGGGGGCTCTGAGGTTCTGATTGTGTATGCATGCGCCAGCTTGTGTTTTTAAAAAGTGGGGGAGATACTATGAATCAGCAGCAGAAACAACAGTCGGCATGTGTCACACAATCAGACAACCTCATTCATCCCCAGCAACCCCCAAAATCCCTCTGCTCCTTCCCCCTCACCCACAAACAGACCTCAGCCCTTGACACAGCCGCCACCATCAGTAGGCTCAGCTGGTAACTGAGGAAGGGGTGGGGTGGGGGGTAGCAGAGAGATGGATGGAAGGAAGGATGGATGGATGGATGGATTGGGGGGTTAAGATACTTAAAAGACAACTTAGTAAGAGGCTATTTTTTTTTAACGATGCAGAGGGAATAGATGTTACAGTATAAGAGGGCAGCTAAGTCTTAAAATGTGATGCATGTTGTTGGGATGGAGATCAGTGTGTGTGTTGTGGGGGTGTCAATTAGATATGGAGATCAGACATATTAAGCAGCAGTTTAAACATGAGCATTACATCAAGGGGAGACGTCTGGCTCTTATGGTGCTTTGCACCCGCCAGATAAGGCCCGCAAAGCTTTGTGTGTGCGTCTAAGAGTGTGCCCGTGTGTTTCTTTGTGTCTGTGACGCAGCAGACCCAACAGACGCAGCACCTTGCCTCATAAGGCACCCGCTGTTGTTGGTGACCTTTGACCTTAACTAAACCTTGACCCTGGCAGAAGGGAAGTGATTTACCCAACAAAGACAGATGACACAGCAGAGCCTGAAGCTAGTGCTAAACTCTGACCCTGAGCCCTCCACTCGTGACCCGAGCTCTATCTGAAGCCAAACACAACCAGCTCTGCGGACACACGTGCATAGATTCGGGTAACAAAAATGGAGCTATGCCACACTTGTCAATCAAAGTGTCAGAAAACCAATCCCATCAAATAACATACATATGCAAGTGACGCCATTTTTGTTATCATGGCTTATTCAGTTTGCTCATTTTGTGCTTTCATTGCAGATTTTTTTTAAAGTGCTGAGTTTGTATTTATATCACATCATCATAAATTTATTTTTTAGCAGAGGAAATTAGTTGTGACAAATGTAGAGAAAAAGCTAAATCAGTGGTTAAAAGGACAATAATAATAAAAAAGAAGGGGACCGAATACTAAATACTTAAATGGACTTAGATATATAGTAAATACAGACATAATATTATAGATTATTCACAAATAAAAAAAATATAACAGAGGAAATAAAAAACCCAAAACATTTTAAGTACCCATGTCTGTGGGAGTGTCAATCTATAATGGACTGAACACAGCCACAAAGCCACATTATATCATACAATACTTTTTGGATTAAAAAAATTACACAAATTTGTAAAATATCTTTTGTACCATGTTCCTAAAGATTTTGGCTCAAATGACACGTGTGGTGTCACCGATTTCCTAATTTGCCTTTTCAAGGTCTGGTGCTGTGCTAAGGACTGGATTTATAACACCATGTAATCAGATGTAGTTTTGAAAACTGGAATGCAAACCTCCAAAGCATCAAAACATAAACAATAAAAGCAGAAAATATCTAAAAATCTATTTTTAAAAATGGATGGACATGTTTCAAAGGATTCAGTCCCCACAAATAATCCGCTGTTTACTTGTGATATCAAGTTAATTCTTCACTTTTCTAAACCTTACATGGAAATAGTGTATTTCTTGTTTATTTTTTTTACAGAAAAATTCAATTATTTATAAAATCTAGGCTTATTTTTGTAACTGCACAAGGTATCTGGGTGTCTTTTTGTCTGAGTCACGTAAAGTGGATGTCTAACCCCTGAATTAAATGTTCGTCTGTAACAGATGGTTTGTGTGTGTGTGAGTGTTTCCTCCAAAGTCTGGCAGAAGCACCTTATCACAGTGTGTTGCATCATTCCAACTGTTTTTAACCAACCACACAGAATCTTTCATTTCAACCTTTTACTCCTTTTGCATCTATGCTTTTTTAGTGTCATTTCTTTGTACCTGTCATACAATCAAAGTAAAGCTAAATTTTAGACACCCCCCAACACACACACACACACACACACACACACACACACACACACACACACACACACACACACACACACACACACACACACACACACAAATAAATGAAAAATAAAAACAAAACACACTTTATTAAGTAATTCCAGGCTTTCTGTTCAGTATACCTAAGAGAGAATTATTTTTTTTGCCACTTGTTGTGTCAGCAGTTGGTTGTCTGGTAGCAGTGGAAGAAAAAGAGACGCTACCCTAGGATAGGCTGTAAAATGTTTGTGACATGCTAACATAAAACATTTAGGATTCTTACATGCCTTCCCACTTTGCAAAGCTTTCAAATGTTTGGACTCTTATTTATGTGGCAAGTGTTAGAATATTATAATCTTACATGAGTTTGGTAAAAGTGTTTATTTAAAAGAGCATATATGCAAAGAATTCACACATGTTGTGTATTTTCTGATGCATTTTTTCAATTTGTAAAAGTAAACCTGCTACCATATCAGATTTTCACAACAAGAAAAACATTGGTAAACAAATAAAAAATAAAATAAAATAATTAACTTGCAAAAGATTATTGCAATATCTACTTTCAGTACTTCCTGCAGTTTCAGAAACCTAAATTAAAACTACCTCTTTTTGGCTGGAAGTAGCCTACAGTGCTTTGCTACAGTATGTATCAATTAGGAACTGAAATAAACAATCCTTACCTTCTTTCATTTGTCTTAGCCAATTAGCCGCCAAAATGCTAGGATTATGCTAATGTATGGAGAGTTCTCCCTTTATGACACACATTTCAAAATGATACAGTACAGTGTTGTGCAAAAGTCTTGAGGATTTGATTGGGCAGTGGGTGAAGTGATTTTTTTTTTTCAAATGAAAAACAAAAATGGAAGTAAAGTATATAAAACAAAAACAGAGTTTGTACAATTCTAATCAGCTTCAGATTCAATAATTGGTATGATCACATTCATAATTTCAGTCTTTGGCAATCCTTCCTCTAATCTTCAGCCAACATCCAAAGCTCTTCTGTGGATGTTGGCTGCCTTTTGTTCTGCCTTCTGACGAGATGATCCAATGCCGTTTCAGTAACGTTGGCCTCCGGGCTTTGGGGAGACCAATCCATGACCGACAGTGCTTTGTTATGTGTTTTTCTGTCCAGGTATATTTTTTCTCTATTGGCAGTATTTTTTGAGATCATCGTCATATTGAAAAATGAAGCTGTTGCCAATCAGACACTTTCTGGATGGTACTGCATGGTGGATTAACTTCTGACAGACTTTTCCTGTGTTCATATTTCCATCAATTTTTGACGAAACCCCCAACACTAGCAGAAATGCAACCCTGACCTATAACATAGCCTGCAGCGTCTTTTGCAGATGGCTGTAAACATTCACTGTTGCAGTTCTCTCTTAATGTTCTCTGTGCACATTGACAATGATTTGACCCAAAAATGTCAAATTTAGATTCATCTCTCCATCAGACCTGTTGCCACTGATTCCAGTCCAGTTCTCCTGTAATGTGGTATACCTCAGCATTTTCTCCCTCTTTCACTTCCTTGAGAACGGCTTCTTGACAGCCACCCTTCCACTGAGACCATTACTGATTAAGCCTCAGTGAAGAGTAGATAAATCAGCTCAAGGTCCAGATGCATCTCTCGGGCCCTGTGTCATATCTTAGCTGGGTTTCTTCCTAGTAAGCACATGATCCTCAGCTACTGTTCATCTGCTGCAGATAGTGTTTTTTTAGGCCTGCCATTTTTTCTAAAGGACAAGCTGCTTAATAATTGATTAATCCAGGCATTGATATTGTCTCATCTTGAGTATTTCTCAGTAGTATGGTCTGGTGGTACAGTGGATCAGATTAAGAAACTGCAAATGGTACAAAGTAGAGCAGCACAAATGAATTGTTATAGATATCGATATTGTAAATAGATGTCTTAATTGAGTCACTGTAAAACATAGATTACTTTATTGTTGTTACTATGTAAAAAAAATTATCATTACAAAGATTCCAATTATTTTGTATAAAAATTATATTTCAGTGTAGATAGGACTATTCTACCCGACAGACTACAGAAGGACATTGTTATTACCCATAGCAATAACCAATTCAACTGAAAGAATATTTTTATACAAGGCTATGAAGAAATGGAATGTGTTGCAAATACAGATAATACACACACCACACACAGTGGTGCTTTTATATGTTAGTGGGGACATCTAATTGACATAACGCTAACCATCAAATGAATGCCTAAACCTAACCATTAAACCACATTTTGAGTCTCAAAAATCCCTTCAAACTTTTGGGGACAAGCATTTTGTCCCTATAAAAGCTGTTGGTCCCCACAAAGATATGTAAACATGATGTACACACACACACACACACACACACACACAAAAGTGCAACTGGATTTGAAAAACTGATTTGGGATCACGCCTGACCGATCATGGCAGATGGCTGCTGAGCCTGGTTCTTCTGGAGGTTTTTCCTTCCCACTGTCACCAAGTGCTTGCTCAACTGCTGAGCAAGGCAGACTGCATAGCTAGATCCTTGATTTCATACACCTGTGGCAATGGGACTGAAAACACTTCACTTCAAAGATTATGAGGTGGGACCAACACTTTTATCCACATAGTGTAGCTAAATAGCTAAATTTAAACAAAAAAATGTTTTAAAAAAATGTGCCTATGTATACGTTTGGGGTGGATGAAAATCTCTGCTGTGGCTTCTCTCGTGGATGAAATCCTGTAAAATCTCTTGATGCTGTTACTTATCTAATTTTTGTAAAACCTTGTGTATATTTTTTTAAAATGTTGTCACAACCCCTTCTATTTATGCCACAGTTCCATGGGTCTCCATTTTTATGCACTATTTCACAAGTGTACCCTATAAAAGTGGAAGTCCAGTTAGTTCTCATATTTAGGGGGCATCCAGTTCCTACAGCTTCTTTTTCTTCTTTTTTTGTTCTGTGTTGGTCACAACTAGCGATAAAGTCCATTACAGCCACCTCCTATACTGAATATGTGGCTACTATTTATGACAGTATCATATGTATATTATTAATATGTTATTATTATTTCAATTTTGAATATCATGGTCATAATTACAAACACATCCCAACACCTTTATGTTAAAGCAATGAAAAGCGATCCACAGTTTAGCCCACACAGACTAAACTGGTGTTATAGGAGTTTAAAAATATTCATTTCTGGAAATAAATACTGCGTTCAGAAAACACCAAATACATCCACGCCGGATATATCTGAGAGACGCAAACCTGGCAGTGTCATGGATTCTGAAATTCAATGTCTAATGACAGGGAAAATGATATTGTCCTCTCCTTTGTTGCACTTGCTCAGCAATATTTACAGTTTTTCTCAGTCGCTTTGGTGCGTTTCTCAGATCAGAATTGAAATTCTCATAACTATTAGTTCAACCTCCACAACACTCAGTCATTTGTGCACATCATAGTAGCAATTTCTCCTCTCTCTGAACAAACTGCAAATGATTTTGGACATGAATCAGTTGCTTCCATACATTTCCCTGCTGCTTTCTGACATTTCCATTTGCTTATGTCATGTCAGTCAAAAGTAATCATACCTATGGATGCTGAATAGTCGTTCCCAATAAAACTAATAGTCATACATCCATTGCTTGAGTCATCACACACAAAATTGTTGAACTAGTTATCACATGCCAAATATTGGCCATCTGTCAAGCAAATCCTATACCTTTCTGTATCACTGTTCCTGGAAATGTCTCCGAAATTGAACAATTGATCTCGGGTGAATTACAGCTGTCACTCATGAGGAGGCGTGTGAAAGTTTAGTTGTAACCAATGACAAACAACTTGTTCACTGTCAATTATGGATGAATCCTGTGAATCCCCAATTGGCAAGCATATATAAACTGCGCAGGAGCTAGTGTGTACCATTTCTACACTTCTGTGACACAAAACGGAAGGTCAGCATCGTGGAAGAGGGGTGAGGATGCGGGGAGGAAGGGGAAGGGGAAGAGGGAGAAGAGGCAGATATAGGCGGATTCCTAATGAAATAAGGGCTACAATTGTGGACCATGTTGTCAATCACGGCCTCACCATGGAGGAGGCTGGTCGAAGGGTGCAACCCAATATTGGAAGAACTACTGTCAGTTCAATCATTCAAACATTCCGTAGGGAAAACAGGTATGCAAACAGTAATACACTGTACTGTACTGTGCCATCTCAGACACATCACATGTTACTGTACTGTATTTGCAATTTCACAAAAAGTTCACTCTGCACCACATAGGATTGTAAGACAACCTCGCAGAGGCGGAAGAGGGCCCCTTTTTACCCCACAGCAAGAAGAAGCCATTTGTGCAATGGTCATTGCAAACAATGCAATAAAGCTGAGAGAAATACAAAGCGCTGTCATAGAGAATTACACGGTATTTGGCAATATTGAATCTGTTCCAATTTCAACAATTGACAGAGTACTCAAGAAAAATGAAATCCACATGAGCAAATGGCCCTGCTAGCAGCCATGGATGCAGCATGTGACGACATCACAGCAGGGTCCTGCAGACGATGGATTCGCCACTCCAGGAGATACTTTCCTCGCTGCATTGCGAGGGATAACATCTGTTGTGATGTAGATGAAAATATGTGGCCAGACAGACAGGAACGTCTGGATGTGCCAGAATGATTTACTGTACTGTTACATGTGCTGTTTATTGTTCACATTAGTGCACAGCTCTACCAAATGGGTGATTTTATGTTTACATGTATTCTACAGTGAACAAGTGATTGTAGCATATTTTTCTTTTGCACAATTCTGTAGGATTACAAACACTTCTACACAATGGAAATGTGAAACGTACGTATTCAGTGTCTCAGTTACTCCCAAGACTCCCATAACATCTACAGTGACTTTACTGCACATTTCAGATGGCTGTACAGGTAGGCCATAGTGCTGTCGTCAGCATTTTCAGGTGTCACCAATTGTTTTTGCAATGGGAAACACTGAAATTATAAACTGTCATAGTGGAAACATGACAATGCCATTTGACTATCTTGTTCATAAAGATGGTGTCAAGACTTTTCATTTTGATGGCACTGACAGTTTCATTGACATGGATACTTGCTTTTGAGGTATGGATAATCAATTCTGTGCATGTGACGTGCTTTTGCAGGCTATCCACTAGGTTTTGCAGTTTGCACTAATTGTTTTAGGAAATGCACTAACTGCTGTGCAAATGTTAATGGTGTTCTGAGAAACGCACCAAAGCGACTGAGAAAAACTGTAATAACTGTTCTAACAAGGCTTGTAGAAATGACAGCAGAAGAGGCCTGACATTTGCAGATAAATTTTCACATTGTGCCATCAAGTGAGTAAATGCAAACAGATTATGAAGAGAAGAAGAAGAAAAAAGACAGACAGACAGACAGACAGACAGACAGACAGACAGACAGACAGACAGACAGACAGATAGATAGATAGATAGATAGATAGATAGATAGATAGATAGATAGATAGATAGATAGATAGATAGATAGATAGATAGATAGATAGATAGATAGATAGATAGATAGATAGATAGATAGATAGATAGATAGATAGATAGATAGAACGTGAGATATAAAAAATCCCTAAAGATGCGTTTTCTCTGGTAATCTAGAACAGATTGTGCTTCAAAGTTATTTCAGTAAACTTTGTGGATTCACTAAAAATGTGATTGAACTGACAAAAAAGGAATGAGGGCGATGAGAGAGAGAGTGCAAGAAAGACCCGTTCACGCCTCTGAAAATCTGTGAAAGCAGTTTGGATTTCGCGAGTGTTTCTTGGGAAAGACACACACAGAGATTTCATTTCATAACGGCAGAAAATGCAATACCCAGCTACAGTGCTACAGAATTCTTTTTGGCAACACTTTGGTAGCATCAAGAGCCGACTACAAACAGCAAAGCAGCATTGATTTGACACGTGTCACGGGTGTTTTGTAAATACTTTGGATATTTTCCTCCCCCAGCATTAGACTATTGCTGCCTCCTGTCACACTGCTGCTGCTGTGACAAATACTCCAAAACACCCTTTCTGGCAGGTCAAGTGAAAAACATTTTCAAGGTTTTATGTGGGAGGAGGAATATTGCATTGATTAATAAAGGCTGAATGGATTGGCAAATTATTATTTTTGAACTTCCACCACACAGTTTAGTGTGAATGAGTTCAGCTTCCCGCCTCCCTTTCTTGTCTGTATGCAGAGTCTGTCTCAGGGTTCTCATGCCATGCTGCTGCCGCTGCTGCTGCTCAGGCAGGCTGAGGGAGGCGTGGGGCGAGAGCAGTGGGGTGGGTGACAGGGCAGCATCCATGCCCAGACAGACACAGCCTCTCTTGGGCTGACGTTACCAGCATTCCTTGCTTCTAGAGATACGCACAGATGAGCCCTGTCTGGAGTCGCGGCTGCAGCCACAAAGTGTCGTCAAAGTCATGAAGTGTGTACGTGTGTGCTCACTGACACTTAGGGAAGGTAACCAAGTCCTTTAACTCATACACTTTAATCAAAGTAGTTCTATAAAGGGTAACACTGTTACATGGACTACAACTAGGGTGTCTAAATTTAAATGGAACTTTTTTTTATTTGAACTTACAATGTAATTATAGTTACCTACACTAGAATAAAGGAGTACAGTTTATACAGGAAATAAGAAATAACTATTATTACAGTATTACTTACATACTGCTCAAAATTACACTTTAGTCTTTAATAATTACCCCATCATTCTAGTATATTTACTGCTAAGCAGGAAAAACAATGGAAATTGCATTTAAGTCGAGAGGAATTACAGCATTTGTTGCACTACTTAGAACTACTTTCAGCATAATTTGCGTGTCCTTACCTGTGAAATATAAGTTATGCACTACTTAGAATTACTTTCACACAACCTAAAACTGCTTATATAATACTTAAAATTACTTGCTTAGAATTGCTTACACACCGCATAAAATGAAGTACACTGAAATTATTTCTTATATTCTGTAAAAACCTGAATAATTGCCCTCTTATTCTAGTGCATGTACTACTAAGCAGGAAAAACACATGCAAACACTATTTATTTCGAGAGGACGTACAGCTTTAATTGGTGCTATCCTATGAAGAACTGTGTAAAATTGTTTGAAAATAGTATATTACAAATATATTTACTATCGTATATTGTTACATTTTGTGCATCTTTTTCTGTCAGACAATTTTTGCAGTTTGAAATGTATATGTTTTTATTCTAATGCAACTTTGAGAGACCTAGAGCAACATACTTGCAATTTTCCTACTGGATATAAAGCTATAGATCTGCCTGGTAAGTGTGCATGTATTACTGCACAGAATCAAAGCAGGTTTAACAGAGACAGCCCATTTAAAGTCAACCTGTTATCGGATTCTGATAAAGTAACCTAAATTATTATTAGAGGTTAAATGCAGAATACAAGTTTATGTTGTTATTCACCTTTGGACACCTCTGAATCGTCACTGGTCTAGTCAATAGTCTGTAATTGTTAACTTATCTGAATGGACAAACTTTTATTTTGGTAAGTAAAATGGCAGAACGACAAACATTAAGACAAAGAAATAAAATAGTAACAGTGAAAATTAGATTTAAGCTCTGAAACTGGCACCAAAACTTTTGAAAAGGGTGTAACTGTGACATAAATCACTTTTCCTGTTGATTTTTTTAAAAGCATAATTAGATTATTTTTTTACACTTTTATTTCATGGAGACTGGATGGATTCTTAATCCATGATGTTTTCTATGATTCTGTGTAGCTGCTTTTAATACAACAGAGGATCAGAGTATTCTAAATTCAACTCTAATAAAAAGAAAGAAAAAGAAAAATTATTTTATATCCTGTCTAGCTGCAGCATTAATGTGATTCTTAGGGGTTTATTTCTGCCCTTAGACCCACATGACTGTAATACCTACAGTATAGGATATAATATCGCAATAAAATTAGTAATAGTACATTAAAAGTATACATTCGTGCTTTGATACTGGAGTACACCTTGTTGCTTTAAATGTGGTGCTTGAATTTTTCATCCCCAAAAAAAAATAAAAATGCTCCTGTAGCTTCCATATCAACACAGAGCTCTCAGTCAAGGCATTCATCCAAAAGAGCCTTTTTATAAAGATAATTAACCTATCCAGTACATCACCAGTGAATGAATGATGGAACTGGAGGTGAGGTGAGATGAGGTGAAAGTGGTGAGTGGCATAGAGGGGAGGACAGTGCGGTCACTGGGAAGGAAAGAAACGATGGATACAAAGCCGCGGGGTCTTGGCATTGCCTCCTTTTAACGACATTACAGTGGAAAGAACAAGCGGCAATGAGCGACACTGTCATTAACCTCTGGCTGGGCTATAAATCAACAGCAGTTCACACAAATTAGACCAATTCCCCCAGATCTGCCTCCAAAGGCCCGCGCTAGGACTATGCCATTATAAATCAGTGGCGGGGAGGAAGACACGCACACACACACACACACACACACACACACACACACACACACACACACACACACACACACACACACAAATAAGCGCTCACACAGATACATGGAGAGACAATGCAGACACTTTTATTGTCAGTTTTTAAAGTGAGTCATATACACTAAAAGGATGAAATGTATCAGGCTTACCCTTAGTGATTCACACACATTGTCATCATCCCTGCTTATTATGGATACCTTAGTTCACTGTCAAGGGACTCGAGCGAACTAATGTTACTTGTAACCTGTGTTACAGAAGAGGAGAGTAGACAAGGACTGAAGAAACTTTACGAGATGACACAAGTTACGCAACTTCCTAATATTATTCAGCACAGCGCAGCCCTCGGGACTGATTTGATGTAAATATGAAAGAGTGCCGCATTAACTTTTTTTCTCAAACACAAAAGAATGATTTCTACAGAAACCAAAAATAACAGTGGCTACAAATAGAATACTCTAATTTATCACAAATATACTCATTAATGAATTTTGAATGGTGATTTTTTTTTTTTTTTTTGCCACATTTGAATTGGGCTGTTCGTAGACTACGTCCTTGCAGGGTGGTGCGGGGCGAGGGATGGACAGCTGCCGTCTCTCTGTGGTCGTCTGTAGGAAAGAGTACATGTTGCACGTCACTCGGAAAGGTAACAGATACGGCAGTATGTCCCTACCATCTGTCACTAGAGCTTCACAAATCTACACAGACAAAGGAAAACCAGGCTGCTGAGACGGCAGTGAGGCCCCAGCCTATTATTGTCCTTCAGGCTTCTGGGTGAATGCAGGGGCCCTTATCATCAGGCCTTATTGCAGTGACATAGGTTTTTTAAAGGTAGTATTGTTGATCATGCATAACCAGCAGGCCAAAGAGAATAAGGAAGTGTATATAATTGCATTGGCATGGGTGATTCTCTAATAGTAATAAACCTTTTTTTTTTTCACTTTTTGTCCAGTTTGATTTGTTGTGCCTGATTTTAACACGTGTCTTTTTTTTTTTATAAATCTCTTAAATAAAACCAGAGATGTGCACACTCTTGTGAACACAGACTTCTATCCAACTCAAACTCCTGCAGATAAGGTCCCGGGCTTAGTGGACAGGGTCAATTTTCCATTATGGAATTTCATAATAAAGATAAACTGTCACAGCAATCAAAGCATCACTTAAGGCTGCCTTAAAGCAAAGCCAGGACCTCTGTTTTTATCCAGCAACCTCTTCCCCATCCCCCGAAATAATCACCCTCAGTCCCTCCAAACACTGCTGATCCTCCAAGAGTTCCATCTTTTCCTTTATCTCTGCTTAGAAGAAAGAAAATGAAGGAAAGATGAGGAAGGTCAACGATCTGTCAGCAGTAGATAAAGAAGGAGAGAAGAAAATCTAAAAAAAAAAAAAAAAAGTTGCAGTTTTTGGTCTCAAAGGAAAACAGGGCGACAAAATGCTGTCAGGCTCCAAGTATTCTCACTCTTCCTGCTGTTGCAGGTATTGTTTTTTTTAAATGATTTTTTGTGTTTTAAATAAAAATCATGTCAGCAGTGGACAGTCAAGCATGTTTGTGATTTATGAGCTTCTCTGTGTTGTCTGTGTCTGGGTGCAAAACTGTCAGGGAAAAAGCCTCCCTTGTTCCTTTTTTGGACAGCATTACAGGCCAACATGTGAGATTACAAGATTTAATCCCTGTGTAATCTCCATGTTCGTGTTCGTCTGCTGTAAAAGTTGTCTCGGCGCGAAGGTCCAACGTCTTTGCAAATCGTCTCCTAAATTTTCTGTTTGTTTGTTTTTATTGCAAATTTGTGCTCTGCAAGCAAAACATAGAAGCCGACATTAAACATCTGCACCATTGGTAATATTAACCTGATAAGAGTTTAACACTATAAAACTAGCCTAATGCAGTTTTATCAGGGCTACGTTAGACTAAAAGTGACATACAAATGTCATCAGATTTTTCATCCAAATGTTGAAACGGTTCACAGAAGAAGAAAAAAAACCAGCATGGAGGGTACAGATATGAACACAAGAATTTGCGAAATAACCACAACTGTCCAAACTTTTGCTTGAGCAGCAAAACGTCACTAATATTAAGAAACTGGATGAAAAAAGAAAAAGAAAAAAGGGGGGCAGGAGGTTTGGGGCTTCTGGAGCTTTAAAATTTGCTATTGTGAATGCACAGCGAGCCAACAGTGCATGCAGGGAAGGATTTGGTAGAGCTGAAGGGAACCAGCCCGTTGTAGAGGCCAAGGTATAACCCTTCAGATCTCAGCTCTGTGTGTGCAAGGGTGGTTCATGTTTTGAAGTTGGGGTTTCCAATCAGACAGATTGCTGTTGGGGCCCCTTTTGACATGAAGAGCCAAGTGTTGCTTCAAATCCTGGTGGGCCCACTGGCAGCCTCTGAGGAAACCTGTTTCAATTACCATAAGAGCCTTGGCTTGTTTCCATTCGTCCCATTCTTTAATGGACGACGCATGTAACATCTTATGCAAATCACTTATAGCAAGGTCTTTTTCTTTTTTTTTAGTGGTGCTGATATTCTGAAAGTTTTCTTGGTATGTGACTGGGTCTGTCTCTGTGTGTCTGTGGATGCACCGGTGTGTCTTGGTGTGCGATTAGCTATAAAAGATGTCAGCTATTACCCTGACACATTTCTGACCCCGTGGCAGCAGCGTTTTTGGGAAAGTCGATGAAAACAAAGAGTTCAAAAATACATAATTGCTGAGGCAGCCTGTGTTGACATTCTGTGAACGCGGGGCGATATCTATAAACCAGTCAACCAAAACATGCATTAGAAGCTGGAGATCAGACACAAGTCATATCAGTGTTTTCTTCACAGGCAAGCAGGGGGGAGAGACCTGGAGAGGAGAAGCAAGAGAGACAAGAAGAGCTAGAAGGAGAATGAATGCCACAAAGTCAATGAAAAGAGGAAAGACACATAGAAGTTCAGCGTTTTAGTACGGGATGCAATCAGCATCCAATTTGAGCCTCAGTCCTGTCTTTCATTGCTTTGCAATATCTTGTTTCTTGGCATAAACTTTAGAGTTGTTTAAATGTAAAACGTGTTAACAATCCATGATGACCTTTAAAAGAACAGGTCATTTTCAAATAGTTTTTTAGTAGAGAGATGGCAATAAATGAAAAAAAGAAAAAAACATTCAACAGCCTTGAACAAAATGGCACAAAAGGCCAGATGATTTTATCAGAGCTGTAAAAGCACATAGTAAAAGTACAGGTGTACCTAATACCCTAATACCATTAGCGATGTATCTGTTCTGGTAAAGACTCTCAGCAGCCCTGTGCGAATCACCCACAAAACCAGTATTGTAACGTGCTGCTGAAAAGCAGATATGTTTATTACAAATTAGTGTTTTATGTTCAAAAGGGGCTGCAAACACAAAGAAAACCTAATTTGACCTGCTGATGGTGCTAGATGAAAGGTTATACAGTAAGCCATTCATTTTAATAAATCAACAAATTCATGGCAGGGAAATTCTGCCCTTGCGTGGTATAAATCTTTATGTCAATAAACTGGTAAAAAATAAAATAAAATATATTTTTAGATGATAGATAATAGGATCTGGGTTTGCACTGGCTCAGCACCTCAGGCACATGAAGTCCACTTAAAGATGCCTTTGGTCTGTGTTACATTTGTTTCTACATATGAGCCTCTATGAGTTGTCTCCCATAAAATCTTGGTCCAAGTATGTGAAAATCAGTTTGAGACCAGATTTTGCAACACATTTCTTGTGAATGTAATCTACAGCATATCTAAAGGATGTACATGAGACCAGAGGGATGTTATCAGCTATCGTGTGAGATGCTCTTAGGTTCTGAAAATGCAGGTGTACAGCTTTGCTTTCCTTCCACTTTTGCTTTGTTAGTTTGTTTTTGTTTCCCATTTTATTTGCCACAAATTCAGTCAGTCAAATTATCGACGTGAATGTGGGAACATGCCTCCTCTAGGACCAATGAATATTTTGCAGCATTTCTTTCATGGTTGTCAAAGTTTGTCTTACACAAATGAAACCTACATACTGCAAAGGGCCCCGAAGTCTTAAAAGTCTGCAGTAATTTTGTACAGCACGTTATATGACTGGGGAAAAATAGAGATTAGTGAGATCCATGTTTGCTCATGTTTCAGTTGCTTGGATTAATTAGCAAGCCAGGCTAAATTCTCTACAGAGATGATGGAGGCAGCTGAACACACATTAAAATAAACTCATAATTAATTATATGTATGTCCTCACCAAAAATACACATCGGGGCTGCGCAGACAGCGCACAGCACTTGTTGCACGTCTTACACAGAAGCAGCTCACCGCTGGCTTGGTAGAGGTCTCTAGTGTTTCTTTGACACAGAAGCGACGTGAGAGCAAACCAGACAACGACTTTGGAATTGTATGAGATCCAATTATGAGAGGCGGAGGGGAGCTTTGTGCTCTTCCAGGTACTACCCCCAGGAAAGGAGTTCATCTGCTGGGGATGAGCTGTGGGATTACCTGACCATGAATTGGTTCCCGGAAAACAGGAAAAGTCTATTAGTAACAGTGTAATCTTCCACAGTTAAAATGGGTGGATAACAGCATGTCAGAACAGAGTGCCTACTCAGGCCATTTTGGTGTTGATGGGTGTGTGTGTGTCCATCTATCTAGTATCTTTCTGATTAGTATGCTCGGGCCATGAGGCCACTCTAACAGTGGGGCCTCTGAGAGCAGTAGCACCATGAATTCTTTAGCATGAGGCCGTGTGTACCCTTGCTCTCATCACGCCTGAGAGGACAAGTCCAGTCAACAGGAGACACACAGACACACACACACACACACACACACACAAAACTGCACTCACAAGTGCACACACACACATACAAATCTTAATTTGGCTCATACATCTATGCCTACCCCTCTGAGTTAAGTGAAGGTCCCTCTGGCCTACATGCTGCATCTAACCATCTCATCAGTACAAGGGCCAAACATACCCATGTATAATACACACACAACAAACACACACCCACAAACACGCACCTACACATATGCACACGCACACCAGATAAAATCTGAGGGAATTTTCAATCTCTTCTTCTCCTTTTCTCTCCCTGTCCGCCTGTGGAGAACACTGGCAGGAATCAGGGGGAAGAGCAGGGTTGCTAGGCGACAGGTTGTGGTTGCCATGGTGAATTTAAGTGGAACAGCTGGTCCAATCAGCATAAAGTGCGGGCAGGCGGGGGCAGAGCCAGGGAGGCTCATGCCAACACAGACAGACAGGAAGGAGAGGCTGCTAAGGCATGCAGGATGGAGAGGAGAGGAGAGGAGAGGAGAGGAGAGGAGAGGAGAGGAGAGGAGAGGAGAGGAGAGGAGCTAAAGTAGGCTAATGGTGAGATAACACTAAAAATGGAAGTATGAGGTAAAAAAAAAAAAAAGTAGGAGGTCAGAATGACAGGACAGAATAAAAATCCTGGTTGGTCAGATGAGTAGACTTTAACTAAAGGAGGAGAATATATGAAGATCAGAGGAAGACCAAAATAGGTTCTGTTCAGGGATATTTTTCCCCCATAGATTCATGCAGATCTCTTCACTCAAAGATTACACTTCCCATGGTACCGACAGCAAACAACATCAAATGTATTTCCTAATGTGTGTGCTATATGTGTCTGAGACACGCCATCACACCAAATAAAGCACCATCTTCTGAGAGAAAATATCTGAAGGCACACTCACACACACACACATACTCGAGTACAAGAAAAACAACACTGGCGCCATCACAGTTAGACACAGCTAATGACAAAGTGGTGATAAGATGGTGATAATGATAATGGGGTGGGACAATGTGGGGATTGGGGGATTTGTGATTAATGGAGTATTTTTCAAAATATCTTGACTGCGGTTTGGGGAGGCTGAGAAATGGAAGCCTGTTTGCCAATAAAGTTTTCAGATAAGTGCAATCAGCAGCAGCTCTGAGAGATTGGCGAGGCATGTTGGGGTGACTGGTGACAGGGAGGATGGAGAAATACAGGTGAAACTGTATTGATGTAGTCAAGAGAGACTTGCAGAATGATTACATTATCGGCAATGCCGCTGTTGTCTACATCACTTATGTGGCAAGAAGCTACCGCACATTGAGGCGCTTTTATCATGCAGCATATTTGATGGTGCAGCTTTTTTTATAGCAAGAAACCGAAAACAAGGATGTGCAAAAAGCCACACAAGCTGAAACTGCGCAGAGAGTTAGACTACATATCAGTAAGACCTGACAGATGCTCCCTGGTGTCAGTTATTTCTGATTTTGCTTATCTGGTCAGTGTTCAGGAAACGGTCCATTTCCAGGTTCACCACCGGACAGTACTCCCCGCTGTCTGACACTTTATCAGTTATTGGTTTCACACTTTATCAGGCTTCTAAGACTGAACACTGTGCAGACACGCGCACATGCACACAAAAAAGATCAGAATTGTAGGAGCTGATTCTTTTCCTGCACACAGACACACTGGCGTGCAGGCATGTGTTTATTGCAGACTGTAAACTACAGCTCAAACACACACAGATAGGAACACAGAGAAACAATACGATTCAAAACTACCATCAGTGTTGCACTCGCTTCAGAGGTGAAAGCAGACTTGCGTGCTCTGGACACAGGGACACGCATGTCTTCTCCAAGGAGGACACGCTCTTAGAGCGTCTCGCATGAGCGAGCACAGAGGGGAGTGAGATGAACACAGGCTGCCACTGCTGTAACCAATCATGGCAGCCACTTATCCTGCTCGTTCCCCTCCACTGCAAAATTATGTTGCATCTATTGTCATAGAAAATATGCACTTCTTATCCCTGAAAATAAGAGTAAGAATAAAAGAACAACAGCATAATTTTAAGTCTTTCCACACATGTTGGATGGAGTGGTTGTTGAAATGGCAACATGAACTATGATTGCTAATAATATTACTTTCAGAACCTTAAATCACGTGAAGAATAGAGTGGTGCATTTGGGTTCTGCTAACAAACAGAAAGGGCTTTGAATGTCCGTTCACACAAAGCCCTCACTCTGTCACACCTTCCTCCTGTCACTCACACAAAGCATGCTGGGAGGCATGGTTTCCAGGGCGACCGAGAGGCACCTTTCCTTGACAACAGTTCAGAATGCAGAGATGGAGGACATTGGCTTGCACCTCAGGTGTGGCAATATCAGTGCCTATAGCTCAAGAGGAACAAAGCAAGCGTGACCACAGAAAAACACAGAATTCAACGCAAAGAACTTAGAAAATGCAAAGAAAAAACCCACAGTAACTGGGATTACCAAAGAGCAATCGTTTCTCGATGAACTTTGTAGTTTTTAGTTTTGCGGCTAGTTAGGAGCCTGCAGAGCTTGGTGTGACAGAGGACCTACTGGGAGTTGAAACAGCTCCCTGGGTATCTCCTCTCAGTGATAAATGAACTAAGTCGCTTCACACTTATAGTGTGAATTAAAATTTCACACACACATACTCTCTCAAAAGACCCTCGCACACTGTCCTAAATATGCAATAACACACTCCAGAATCCCCCTCTAGGTTCCAAAATACATCTTCAAAGAAACCCTCAAGCTGTTTAACACATTTTACACACTGCACTCACACACTCACTGGTCATAGCCGCACACGTGCGCACAAAATAACACGTTCAGACTCACAGCGCTCGGATCAATGGAAGAGGAGAGTACACTTTGTGATATTGTGTTGCTTTCAGTGAAGGCCAAACCCATGAAATTCACGAACAGGAGACAGAGGCAGAGATGGGTGTGTCACGTGATCGAAAAACACACTAGATACAGAGAGGAGACAACACACAGTCATTCACATCTCATGAGAAACACACAGCGAAGGGGGAGAAGAAAACGGGTGTGTGCATTCGTAGGTGTATGCGTCTGTGTGAGTGAGTGAGAAGGAGACTGAGTGCGTAGGGAATTGAGTGCAGTTAGTAGTGTTTCCCCCTCGGCTGAGGCATTAACAAGCCTATAATGGACCCTCTTAAAAAGCTGACTAGGATCTCCTCCAAAACTAACTGATTTAGAGTGGCCAGGGCCCCCATGGGCAGTGGCCAAGTCCCCCTCTGTCCCTCCCCAGCACAACCACAGCCAGCCCCGGTGGCAGGCGGCACAGACACACATTGTGTTTGTCTACTGAACCACAAGCAATAGCAGTTTATAACACAATAAAACACCATGAGGAGGCATTAATTGGATATAATAGCCAGGGAATGATTTAGATGATTTAACACCTTTTTTCCAAGACGAGTACATAAAAGAGGAAAAAAGGAAGAGACAGATAAAAGGGAGTTAGAAACGGACTTGAACAACGTTTCCAACTTTGATTTCAAATAGCAGACTGAATCGCACAAATGCAGATGTACGTGCACGCATGCACACACACACACACACACACACACACACACACACACACACACACACACACACACACACACACTCCCGAGCAAGCGCACATGTCAAGCAGCTGTCTATTTTATGATGTCAATTATTATGATGCATGCCAAGTTAAATTTACCTAATTTAAACTGATGATCAGACACATCTGAAATGTTCGTGTACCATTATCAAATAACGCTTTTGCAGTATATTGTTGCAATACTGGGAGTACATTAACAAACCTAAAATCTAGCAAGTTAATCAAATAAAATTCAGCAATTTGTTTAGTTTGCGCTGCAAAGAAATTACAGCACTTTAATATTCATATTTCCTGTTATTTCGTAACCTGATCGCAATAATCAGGCCATCAGAAATGCGGCTATGACAGCGCTGCACAGAAACATCCTCTTTATCGGTGCTCCAGTGTCAGTGTTTCATTGACAATATAAGGATCAGGAAACAACACACAGTATATTGTTGCAGGAAATTATCCTCATAGTCCGCCTGCTAACACTTCGACATTTTCCTTCACTTTATCTATTCAGTCTCCTCTTCTTCACCTCGCTGCCTATTCTCTCCGCGAAGAGCTAAAAAGGAGCGGGGCCTTGCATGTATGTACATAATTGGCACTTTACTGTCATATCAAATTCATATCAGCGCGGGGTCTTGGGCTGGGAAGAACAATGAGGGCCAGACAAAAGCGTGGCTCCATGCTCTGAGAGTCGCCCTGATAACCACAGCACAGGCCAGTCAATAAAACCAATCATCTCTAATCTTCTTATGGGGGTCTAAACAGTTCCCCCAGATACTCCACAATGCCCACTAGACACAATGTGCACCGCACTGTACCAGTTGGAAGGACTGCAACAGCGGGGATGAAAACAATGGCTGAACCATAACCTCAGTTTACGACCTCATCAACCTCATCTGCAGCTACATTACTGTCATGTGAGTTATTTTGGATATGAAATTATGTAAATTTTAAGGGCAGTATAGCTGGGGTTTTTTCCTTTTTGAAAAAGTTAAAAAAAAAAAGGGCCTGCGTATTTCAGCTTTTCATGTACAGTTTTGAAAATCTGATATCTGCAAACCAGCAGGGCCTTTCAACTCATAAATCATTGTAAATTTTTCTTTAGTATTTGGTACTAAACAAGCCTACAATAGACCACCTATTAACCTTTGGTACATTCTCAGTTAAAGAACAAGGGTGTTTGGGATAAATCGTCAACTAGGCTGCATTTTTTACATTCTCATCCCTGATATAAAACAATGAATGCATGAAATGAAGAAACCTCTCTATCTCCTGGACGTTGGTCTGTTTGTTTGAAAGCAGCACTTTGAACACACAAGATACAAGATTAAAGCTGAAACCGTCATCCTTTTTGCATTTAGCTTTATCTATTTTATCCTAAGGTTTTCTTTACTTTAAACACAAATACACCTGTTTTAATCATGTAAAATATGAAATTGTATGTAGGCTTCTTCTTTTTTTTTTTTTTGCCTCAATTTTTAAAAACACGCCTCCAGCATGTCAGTAGAGTTGCTCCGGTCTTGAATACAGCTGTATGCAAAACCTCTCTGATGCTCCAACGCCCAAACCTCTTTACTGGGGCCTACCCAATATGCAAAAAAAAAAAAAAAAATGGTGGGGGCCGAGGGGAGAGGTCAGGAGGGTTATGCTATATAGCTTGTGGATGGATCTTAAGCAATCTGAGTCTATAACTGAAAAGATATATATATGTGCAAACCCACCAGAAAATGTCCAGGAAAGGGACACATCAAAAAAAAAAACCCTGCAAGAACAGGATCAATCTGGCAAAGTTGTTTATACTTTACAAACAAACAACAAAATCTCGCTTAGATGACGTGCAGCTTTACACAGGCTAAACTTCCCATACTTGCGTGTCACTGTTTCTCACTCTGTGCATTTATTTGCCCCTCATCTTTCTCAGTTTCTGTCTCTCCCCTTCTCTCTCTCCCTAATGATGTTTGGCTGAGCTGAGGGTTAATTGCGGGGTTAACCGACAGCGTAGAGGAGCAGTGTGTTGCGAATATGAGACGAAAGCGAGGTGTGTGTGTCATCCGCTGGGCACGAATGAGCATCAGTAAGAGCAATGCTTTGAAGGGAGGTTAAACGTGTGCCTTTGTTTTCATGTGAACGGTTGACATGCAAGATTTGTGTAAAACTCACCTCAGCACTGGCGTCACCTCTGCTCTCTATCTCAGTGTAACACAAAAAAAACCCGTCTTTACTGCCACAGTGTTACATTCATTGAAATTTGACTTGTTTTACAACTGCCACTAATGAATATCTGCAGAGGCAGTTAATGTTCCTCGTTGTTCAGTGTGTCCTTTTCAGGAGTCTATTTCCTCTCCAGACTCCTGACTGCTCAGGCTGGAGTACATGACCCAGGAGCAGCTTTAGTAGTGTGCAGGCTAATTGCAGCATACATGAATGTATGAGAGTCTTGTATAGACATATGAGACATGCAGTCAAATACAATTTTGCACCACTTAAGCGCCATTTACATGAAGTAACATAAGGTGTTATTTGTGATCGAAATCATCACACAAACACTAATTGTGGGCAATATCGATTACAGCCTTCTCTATCTTTCCAGTGATTACAAACACACACATTTGGGTTCTAGAGATGAATGCTCCTGCGCACACAAACACACACACACACCTTCAAGGGAGAGCTGAGATTCAGCAGACTTTTAAACATGCAATAAATGTATAGAAACAGACAGGATAATGACCCTTTTCTACTGGCTGTGTGACAAACAGATCAATGCAAACAGCTCGTGACATTTATCAGATAGAGTCAAGGACCTCCACATTAGCGTTGATGCGCACCTCACTTGTCAAGTGGCCCAGGATTATTGATATGGAGTCCACAAAGCAAAGGACAAATGTAATTCATCTGTAAAACATCCAATGAGGAATTGCCACAGACTGGTGTTGGGAAAATGATAATTTGAGGAGTTGTGTTTACAACATGCACACAGCATCATGCGCGTGTGAGTGTGTGTGTTCAAGTCATTGTTCTAAGCCACACAAAGTGACAGTCCATCTCTCAGCAAATGCACAGTGCAATTTTTCTCATTGTGAAATGATGAACAGTGACATCGTAGATGCTTTTTATTTGGTGGGTAAGAGCTGATAAAGTTTCCTTTTCACTGTACCAAGATCACTTTTAGGACAACTTTAATGGGAAATGCATAAACCTTTCTTTGCTCTTATATTTTCTAATTTAATTTGCAAGTTATCTAAAACTGTGTGGGTGCAATTATATATATATGTATATAATATTTTTAATACTTAAATACAGCAGGTTGCAAAGAGATTCCAAAACACTGCAAAAAATTAAATATCCAATCAAACAAAAAAGTTGGCAAGAAATAACTAATTGCAATTTAATTGATCCGAAAAATGTCTGGAATAAGAGTACCTTTATAGTGCAAGGGTAGGCCTTTATTCCTATTAGCTAACATCATATTATTATACAGCTTCACGTATCATATGGTATTTTATATTATTATATGACCCTTAAGACAATTACAGTAACAGACGAAGGCAATTATGGATATCTGTTTAAATTTAATTGTCTAGAGCACTAGAGAGTTATATGGTCAAGTTAAAAATAACATAACTTGTCAGGAAACAATTCAGCATTAATGGAAGCTTACCTGTAACCATGTGTACCACAGCTTCATAACTGAAGTTTGAAGGGGGGGGGGGAGTGAGGTTTACTCTGAGCGCAGGTGCAGCCCATTGCATCCAAAGTACAGTAAAGTGTTCTTCAAACTTCCAGCTTCCACCTTATCTTTCTGTCAACTGTGTTTGTGCTTGCATTTGTACAGAACTTGGTAATAGCACGGTTTAATATAGGATACTGTTTGGAGTATCTTGCCATATATTACCATTTCTCCTTGGAGGGGCCCCTTGCATTCAAATCAGCGGCTGGCTGCCTGATCGTAGAGGACAGCTTACTAGGACCCTTGAATTGTTCACCAGGAACAATGGATTCCTTTGTCAACGTGTTTCTCTTTCTCTCCCTGGACAATACTAGAGGGTCCTTCTGGCTCTGTGCACTTAAGAAATGTTTGCAAAATTACACCTTTTTATATGCCTCTCAAAACAAGTAGCAGTGCCAGTATAAAAGTGTGGGAGGTTTAGAGGAAAATGCACCGGACACTTGTTTTTTTGTTTTTTGCTTTTTGCTTTGTTTTTCCCCCTCTTTGATAAACCTCATGCAGCGTTTTAAAGGAAATTTCCAGCATTTAAAGATCTATTTGAAACAGTTTTTTGTGTGTTTTATCCTTTTCTTTTCCTTTCTTTTTTTTTTCTTTTTTTTGGGGGAAAACCCCGGCGTCTTTAGCTGAAGTGTAATGTGTTTGCTCGTGATTAAAAACTATATAAAACAAGAAAAGAATTAAAATGCAAATGCTAAAAAAATATGAATATTATAAACAAGATAGGAAGAAATGAAAATGCAACTAAAAACACAACTAATACAAGACGCAAAATTATATAAATGTCATTACGGGGTTTTTCTTGTCGCCTGGTGAAGGTAATTTTTTGAAAACACCCTTTTCCCTTATTAAAGTTATAAACTATAAGCTGTGCATCTGCATAACGTGCTTATAGTGCAGAGCTGCCCACGGAGCAGCAGTGCTGACCTCTCCCTCCTCTTGATGAATAGGCCCATAAGCAGATGCCCAGCTGTGCCTATTCGGGCCTTCAACAGCATTTCGGAAATCGGTATGATTTCCCTGGGAAAGTTGTCTTCATCCGGACTATTTCTCCACAATCGAACTGTTTTCGCTTATTATTAGTATTTTTTTATTATTATCATTATTCTTATTGTTATTGTTGTTGTTGTGGTTGTTGCTGCTGCTGCTGCTGCCGCTGCTGCTGCTGCTGTGTCAGATTTTATGATGACTGTGGATGTTTGTTTTCTTGCACTGGTCATTACTGCAGGACTTCCAGATGTTTTGTTGTTGTTGTTGTTGTTGTTGTTTGTTTGTTTTTAAATTAAATTTTTGTTACAGCACAAAAGCTGCTAATTTTTAAATGTTACTATTAGCATAAAAACATGTTTCATTTTAAAATTACATTTTTCCGCAATGTTTGCAAATGCATTCATTTTTAATTGATTTGCATTCTGATTTGCAATTTCGCGCAGAGAGCGAGAGAGAGAAAACTAAACTTCACGCAGCATGTGCATGAATATGCAAAACTGTGTTTGAAACTGATCTATAGCTCACCTCTCTTTGCGCATTCTCTCAGCATTTTTTTTTTTACCTGTTTGCGCCAACTTAACATAAGTTAACATTAACATTAATAGGCAGTTAAATAAGAGAGCGTTTTGTGTTTTACCTCATAACTGCTTTGAACGTTTATAGGAAAGCTTGCTGCACCTGCTGCAGAAAAGGTCAATATGTTAAAAAGGGATAGGCATTGAGAAATTATAAACAGCACGCAGCATACAAACCGTTTATTTTTGAAACGTTTTAATGGCGTGTTCACGTTAAACTCCACCGCGGCACGTTTCTTAATGTAATTCACATGCACAGGAATATTTTCCCAGCATACCTCAAAAGTCCAGGGGCCGCAGCTCGCACAACTGGGGCCGACTCTCCTCTCTCTTTTGTTGGGGCTATTGTGGGGGGCTCCATGTTGGGATTGGGGGTGTAATGAGGGGGCTGCGACCCCCCGATGGGGGTGCATTTGCTGTCCAAAGACCGTTAGACAGTGGCTGAATGAATGGGGCCTGAATGTCATTGTAATGCACAGGGACAACTCCCCCTTCATTCAACTTAAGATGTGGAGGCCGCTTAGCTCGGCAGAGGGAGAGACGAGGAGGGAAAAAGCAACTGCAATTCAATTCACAATCTAGCTGTCTTTGCTTCTTCGTCCATGTGGAGAGACACGGAGGGCATTTCGTTCACGTTTAGGCGTAATTCCCGCTCTTGTATGTATTTTTCTTTTATTTATTTATTTATTTATTTTGTTAGAGCGTTTTTTAAACCGTGAAGAAAACCTGCGCTGCACAAAGTGGAGAGAAGATATGATGGAGCCACACTGTGGTGCATAGCTGGAGGATGCCAGGAACGACGAGAGTAAGACACTGAACAAAGGATTTCGAGTCCAAGCCGACGTGGATTTATCAGTATAGGCTATATTTGGATAGAGGACGCATCTCCTGTAGCAGGTGGCCGCTGTGCTATATGGGTTATTGCATTTTGGCATCAGGAACCAGCAGGCTTATAGGCCTAACGAATTAGGTGACTTGGGGAATTGACTTGAATTAAAGTAAATGCTGGAAGCTTGTTTAGCGATGCAGATTGCAGCGGGGGCTGGGATGAGTCAATAGAAAGCGCCTGGTAAAATAGTTAATAATTACATGTGCTCGAAAAAGACCACATTTGCGATTCTATGGGCTCAGTTATCGAGAGCAACGCAGCGGATTCTTCCTAAACAAGGCTGACGGTTCTTCCTCTCCCTGTCTTTGTTCAGCCAACAGTGGGAGGTAGAGCCACGCTACGGAAGAGGGGAGAAACATTTGAAAATCCAATGACATTTTCTTCCGGGACAAAAATCAAAATAGTGAAGGATTTCATGGGAATGGCGTTTAAATGTATAATATGCATACGTGTTAGTATGCGGCACTATTTAGGGGACTTGTGTGTTTACGCAAAATTGCGATGAAAACAATCATATAGATTTAATAACACTGTTCGATGCTGGTATGGAAACGGCATCTAAAATAATAAAATAGATCCAATGGAATACAAAAAAGCAGGGAACATTTAATTTGGCCCGAATGATATTAAGAATATTTAAAAGTATTTTACAAATAGGAACTGCAAGATGGAAAGTGAAGGAGGAAGCAACAGGCAAAAATATCTCCTCCAAAACAAGCAAACCAAAAATAAATAAATAATCAAACCTACCTTTAGGGTCACTGACAAATATACACCTAAAAGGCAGACAACCTAACAAGTCAACGCCTCTAAAACTAAAACATAAAAAATGTTTAACGAGACTGCTACAATACTATCAGTCAGGCTAAAGAATAAAATAATAACCACTTCCTAGTGTCTTGTACACCATTTACAGAGTGTGCATGATGTCGTGGAACATTATACACTGCGGCAGCATGTGATGATGGCCCTGACCATCCAGGATCACAGACCGCAGACCTTAGAGGCAATAACCGTGACTACAATCACAGTTTTGCAAACTGGCAAGCACCGATTTTCTGGATAAAACGTTTAACACAGAAAGCTTTACATGCTGTGTGACTGTTACATTTGCAACATGCTAACTCCAAAACCAGTGGTTAGTTTGCAAAGCAGAAACCCCTTCACCGTTTGCCACGGTTAACATCTCGTTAACATCTCCTAATCTAGTCATAATTTAAGATTAGACGCCAACGAGCTGTATTTTGGGTCCCTGAAACAAGCGAAAACTTCATTTTGTTGCTTTAGGAAATTATGCTGAACTCATAATGACAACAAAGTGCTGGTCACGTTTGAGCATGCTCAAATTTAATTATTTATTTATTTATTTTTACCACAAGCCTGAAACATCACATGAAGCAGGAATTGGCCGCTGCGCCTGCATCTGGAAGGAAAACCTTCAAGGGGTTCAGGTGCACACAAGCGACGCTGGACATCCCACGTATATTTGGCTTCTTCGGTAACCAGGCTAACTTGGATTTGTTAGTAAATTCTGGCTATGGACTACAGCTACTCTATTATCTGTAAGCATACACAGTAAAATGCACCGATGCATGCATGCATGACGCGTTGCAGAAAGTCAGGTCGGTGGTTTCAAGGACATTTGGGGCTGATGAGGATTTGGTTTTAATGGGGGGAGGTGAGGAGAGAAGGGGGGCGGGTGGTGGTTTGGGCCCAGGGCCATGACGTCATTGTGCGCCCATGTAATCCTCTTGCGCTGAAGCCCAATCAGCAGAGACTCGCGATTGTCTAGGATGGGAAGAGAGGGGCGCTCTAATCCGGGAGACAGTGGATCACACAGCCCGAAAGAGAGAGAGAGAGAGAGAAAGGGGGGAGCGAGAGAGGGGGCATGCATCCAGGGCTGGATTGTGCCTGAAATGGGTCAGATTAAAAAGACACGAAACGAAAGGAACCGACTGACTCTTGGTAGAGGAGGACATTTCTGAAGATGAAGAAGCCATTTCCCCCTCACCTCAAGCACGAGAAAAGCAGCCTGCCGACTCAACGAGCTTTAGGGATATGCTAGAGTGCTGTAGAAGAAGCGACCTGGGGTCTCAAGATATTCAGTAGCCTATTGTAAAACTAGCCTTCTGTAGTTTGTCAGCAGCAGAGGAGACATCGCGCGTTTTGTCCGAGGGCGTTGATCGTGGACAAGTCGAGGAACTGCACTCAAGCCAAAATGAAATGGAACATACAGTACTCTTCGCACTGGGATGTATGACTTCAAATAGCACTGCCATCGTGGTTGCTTTCTTTTACATTTACCTCTTTGTGTTTTTGGTCAGGCTAATGTAAAATGAGTGGGTTTTCTTTTTCTTTTTTTATGAGGAAGGACAAAGCGAGAGGCTGTGTAGCTTTGAGGTGTCAATCTGCGCGAAGTATCGTGCCAAGAGATGCGTAAAGACTCGCAACCCGCCGAATTAGACAGTGCAAGTGTTTGCAAAAACGTCACGCTAAGGTTTGTTTCACATCTTTATGGATCGTATTCTGATATGATGGGGAGAGGGGGAGGAGGGAGGAGGGCTCCGAGTTGTGGCGCAGTGATATCAATATTTCTTTGCGTGCAATCTAAAGAGGCGCGGGGGAAAGAATGTGGCGGTGCGCATTATTGCTGGTGTAGGCTACAAATCGGCTTTTAGATCTGAGTGTCCGAAATGCTTGTGCGCGCGCGTGATTGTGTTGCAAATCGGCTTTACTTTTGCCTGTATGTTTGTGCGTGTAAGAGAAAGATAGAGAAGATGCGTACCTGTGTGTGTGTGTGTGTGTGTGTGTGTGTGTGTGTGTGTGTGTGTGTGTGTGTGTGTGTGTGTGTGTGTGTGTGTGTGTGTGTGTACACCCGAGCGCGCGCACGGAAACGGGAGCAGTACTTAAATCGCAGTCAAGCAGTCTTGCATCCTCCTTGGCAGAAGATGCTGGGGGTTTGAGCGTGTGGAGGTCAGGCTTTCTTAGAAGCTGCTTGCTCGTCTTCATTCTGCACCCGTCGGCGGGGTGAGAAGGCGACTTCTTAAAGGGTTGTCACTCTGCGTGTTCACAGCGGACCTTGATTTAATGTCCATACAATTAAGGCACGCGGTGAATGCCAAGAGAGGAATCTACACAGCATCATGCTTCACATTTTATTCCTTCGTTATTTCATCAGGTTGTCGGCTTAGAGTGCGCTCCTTTGACCCCGAATGCTAGGAGGGGAGGGGGACAGGCCCTGACTGCCGACCATAGCAGCAGGATAAAGCTGACTGCTGTACTGTCACTCAACGGCGCGTGTGTGCGTGCGCACGCGGAAGCTCGGATGTGTGTGTGTGTGTGTGTGTGTGTGTGTGTGTGTGTGTGTGTGTGTGTGTGTGTGTGTGTGTGTGTGTGTGTGTTGCTTTGACTGTATGGACGCAATGCGTACTTTAATAGGCCATTTTGGTATAGAATTGGGATAGTCCAATCTAGCGTTTATTTCAAGTCATTGGTGAGAAACGTATTGCTTTGAAATCCCTGATTAGTCCGGGATGTCCTTTAAATGCAAAGTGTATCTGAAATCTGGATACGCACAACGTAGTTGCCAAGTCAGAAGTCCACCTCTTGGTTTTATAAAACACTCTCGGGAATTATTTTAAAATATGGTCTTCTTCAGCCTTCTTCTTCTTTTAAATTTAGTACTCAGTGAAAGGCTTTCATTTTTAAGTGCGCCAATCCTAAAACAAAAACACAACAACAAACAAACACATGACATTTCTAAACCCAAGCGGGAGATTTGGGACCAATTAAATAAAAAAATAAAATAAAATGTTTTTATATTTGTTGTACTTTTAAAATTAAGCGAGACCGTTAAGCATCAAATTGTTTTGGTGCACCAGCTCCGAAGCTTGCCAAGAAATCGCCAAACTGTATGTCTGACAGCGGAAACAGCTGTGAGCGCATGAATGCTAAATCCATATCGGTGGGATTCTGTGCTGTCCTTGTGTGGCAATTTTTTAAAGGTATTTTACCAAATGTAACAGAGGCCACCAACGAGGTGTTGTGGACTTTACTAGCTTCAGCTGGGGTTGGCGTCTGATATATTATTTCTAGAGGAAAAGTAGGACAGCAGTTCCACTCCGACACACCTCACGGTGTGGCTGAATCCTCGGGCCCACAGCACAGGCTGAAGAGCCTCGAAGGGATACAAACTGACCATAGCGACAGGGTTTATTCGCACGGAGTCAGCATATAGAAATATAGGCAATTCAATGCCACCTACAGGCGTCCCTCAGACAACGCATCGCGGAAGCTGTTTATCACTCAGGGGGCATAGCAATGAATACTAAATAAGATAAAGTCCCACAAAATAATTGAGTGCTCCTTTTAGACCAGCTCGGATTTCACTCTGCTGTTAAACAGGCCATTGATTTACAACCAGCACTACAGAAGAATAGTGCCTGTGATAGTCCTTGTCTCCACTGGATGCTTTTGGTTGATACCTCGATCAAATTTAGCTCAGATGGGTATGCTTCTAATGATCATCTGAAGGTCTTCAAAACATATTAATAAATAAAAGCTTCATTAGATATGAATAAATGAATGGTCCAACATTACCACAAAGAGCCAAAGGTCGTGTTTTCTGTCATTTTCCAACACTTTTAGTTCAGTATTTGCTGCTGTCATGTAACTTGAAGCCTCAGGTTTGGAGCTTGTGCCACCTAATAAAATCTTTTTTTTCTTTAATTCACTCAGAAAGATTTCCAGCAAAAAGAACTCATCTCATTCTATTAGCAGTTATATAGCACCTTTTGCTGCTTAATCTGTATAGTCTGAAAATATTGTTTGCCTGTTGTTATAGCTGAAATTATATTTTGTAATGATGCAAAACAAATAAAGAATAAGCTGCACTGAGTTTTCTATCTGTTCTTGTAATTATTTTATTACCGATTGTATGCCCTCATCCCAGTTTTGAATCCATGGACTGTTTGCATAAGCATATTTTATAAATGTAGAACTAAGAGTTACACATTAGCAGTCTTGTGATTTAGGTTTTGTTCCACAGATCTTCCCTGATGATCTGGAAAGGATTCACTCATTTGTCCACACATCCTTTAAAATGATCACATTAATGTATATCTAAGGTAGAAGAAATTCTCCATTTCAGAGTGTTTTCACGCCAGATTGTGACTGGAACATCCTACCAGCAGGTCCTTCAAATCAAGAATTCAGCACCACGGAGAGCTCCTGTCAAGGGAAGAAAAGAAAATCTATTGTGGATCAATTATATCATTAACGGAGTTTCAAAACAACTTACATTTACAGCAAGCGAAAAAGACATCTCAGACTAAACAACTAGATTACCCCCACCCTTTTCCTAATTCAAACCTAAAGCCTCTATCTTGTATTATTTTAGAAGCGTAAAATGGCTAAATCAATTTCAATAAATGTCAAATCTGTTTTTATTTTTATTCCAGGGTGCAGTAACTCCATTTGTGCACTCAAATTCTTCTCTAGACTACTTGAAACTGTGGACACATTTGCCTTATACTACAATAAAGTATTTACACTGTTGTCAGCATCATGGTGAAAAACACAAAGAAAAACAAATTGCAGCAAAGAAAACCTTTCAGTGACATTTAAGCTCTGCAGGCTGCACTACAGAGATTTCACTCATTATATAAGGCCACATGTTTGTTTAGTTACTCACAAAGAATTCATGAGATCAAGACGAAGTAATTTCTGAATGGACAGTTTATTAAGGCTTGATTTTTTTTTTTAAGATAGAAAACCAAGATAGATCTTTTGAACAAGGTATCGTCACTACAGCTGTGGCCTACAAGATAAGGTTTATTTAGTACTTTGTATTTCATTGATCCTTTAATAAATATAATTTCATGGCTAACCTGACATCCCTCTTGCAGCAAACATTTCCTGACAGTTTACATTAACATGCATTTAGGCCCTGTCCTACAATCACAACCAGTCGCTTCCCGAGAGAAAGACGGCTGTGGCTGCGATGGGTTGGCGGCGGCATCCTTAAGCTTTTCCCTGCCTTTACGCTACTTGGTGAGAGCGGTGTTGGTGAAGTTAAACATGTTCACCGTATTGCTTATATCCACCTAGCTATTGATTAGTGCAGATTTAAAATAAAAAAAAAAAAAATGAGGAGACAAAGAACAAAGGCTACTGTTAGATGGCAGTTCTCTCAATGATTTTTTTTTTTTTTTTTTGGGGGGGGGGGGGGGGGGGGTTACACTGGTCAGGTGCAAACACACACCTGGAAAATACTGCTGTGAAGCAGACAGTTCAAATGATTTGAAGTACCTCAGCACAGTGCAGCACTTGTGCCATTTCAATGTTTTAACGGTGTTAACAGTCAAGACAGATCGCACAACACTCACATAATCTAACATAATCTGAGAATACAAACAGCTTATTTCCAGGACATGTTTACCTGACATTACTGTTAAGGTGACACGACTTCAGAGAACTGTGAAGTGGAATCTGAAAATTGAATTAGCTCACTGTAAAATCACAACAGATTAAAAATAAGAATTACACAGACGAGAGAAACAAAAATAAAAATCCCTTAAAAGGCAAAAAGGCAGTCATGAATTCCTCTCTTCATCTTTGTAATCTTTCAGTCCAAGATTAAATGACAATCTCAAACTAATCACGAGGCGCGAACCAACTGATCTCACAAATAATCTTGCTGTGAATGCTCCAAAACGGGCGTCTGAACACCCGTCATCACCCGAAAAAACAAGCTGCAGAGTAAATAATACTTCAGCCATCCCCAACAGACTTCCATTATGCAGCTTGCCATGCATGGGCACACACATCTATTAATATTTTTTATTTTTTAATATCCAATCTTTTTTTTCTTTTTTAAACATACCTCAATGTAGTTTACAGTATCATAATCAATGGCTTCAGTCTAGAACAAACTATAATCGCAACATCCAAAAAACACACAGAAACCACATCTCATTCTTCGTATTTTTTTCTTACTTGATATTAAATCAGTTACATTAATTTTTAGGTTATACATTTTTAGGCTTTCTCCATGAATATATAGGCTCCTACGTTAAAGCTTAGCATTATGACCAACATGATAGACTTAGCGAAACCAAATTAAAGGAAAAAACAAAGAAAGGATTAAGACAGAATGACGGTGACTAGACAAATATCGGAACCTTCCCCCTTTTTGTGGAACAAAAATATGATAGCAACAATTGATTCAATGCAGCACTTACATCATTACATAAATCTGATAAAGTAATTTAAGGTGGTGGATGCGACAATTCTCTCAGACTGGGTTGTGTACACAAGCAGAATCTCCTGATGAAACATACAAAGGACCCCTTCACGACAAACATCAAAAGAAAGCAAAGCAGAGGGGTGTGAAGGATGTCAATAGTACAATTTTTGATTTAAATGGTGAGAGTTCTGGTTGTGGAGGACACATCCATTATTTCTTTCCCAGAGGCCTTTGCAATTCCTCCTCTGAAATGTCTCGAGTCCCGTGTGACTTCACACTATCCCTGATTTCTCCAGCAGTGTCACTGTTTGAGCAGTTCTTTTGAGAAGTCACCAATAATTAGAAAAAAAATGTTAAGGCTCCAGAAAACAGGTTTCTGAAATGAAAATTGTCAGTAGTAAGCCAAAAAATAGAGATTTTGTCGATCTGAATGAAAAATAGATAAAACCTTGAAGAAGTTTTATTATCGCACAGTTCCAAGTCCAACATTGCCTTTGTGATCCTCCAACCCTGTTGGCACAGTTAAACCTCTGAAGCATGGCAATGTTGCCCCCAAATGGACAAATAGGGGCAGGACACATCCGTTCCTGATTGTACTGAAATATAAAGTGGCAGATTTATTTTTTCCTCCATGGTGCAGTCAAACCCTGATTCAATTGTAAAGAGGGGGGAGTGGGTGGGCAAGAGAGAGAAAACCAGTCTGTTGAGAGAAGAGTACGTCATGGAATGGGAAGAAAAATGTTTATAAAAAACTGAAATAAAAAGAGTGGTGGTGGTGGTGGCTAGGTAATACATTAAATCAGCTTGTTATCCCTGCACAAAACGTGGTGGTACATGGGGCAAAAAAAAAAAAAAAAAGCACAAGTGTCAATGATGGCAGATTCACCAGGATTAAATTAATAAAAATAAAAAAAAGAAGGGTTTGCTTGCATTTTCATAATCTTCTGTCTTTTTTAAATCAAGTCCTAGTGTAACTGTTGATCAAGCCAAGGATAGATGTCTTCTATTGTTTATTCCTGTTCTGGCGCTCCTGTTCAGAAAAAAAAGAACAAAAGCAACAAACAAACAAAAAATTACTCAAACATTACTCATATGATCATTAGACAACAACAAACTAAGTGCAGCATTTCTTGGTGAACAGATGTCTGCATGTATTTAAAGTGCTGATCAAACAGCAAAAAAAAAAAAAAGTCAGCTTTTTACCTGATCCAACCAGGAGCGGTTCTGTATCTGAGCAGGTTCAAAAGTCTGTCAAAAAAGAGCAAAGAGGAGACAGACAAAAACAAGATCAGGAACAAATCAAGAGTCAAATTATCTAAAGAAACTTTCACCAGTTTTCCACTAAAAAGGTACAAAATCCTATTTTTAAGATAACAGAGAGATGACTGTACCCACCTTGCGCACCTCTTCCTCTTCTTCCTGTCTCTTCTCATAATGGGAGAAGTCATCAAAGATGGAGGTTGTGTGTTTGTAGGTGGCAATGATTTTGAGCACCTGCTTGGCCTTTTCCAGGGGTACCTCCTGGGTATCACGGGAGTTGGTCACTGGCTTGTTGTCGTTGTTCTCCAAGCGGATGTGGCGCAGCTGGCTATTAGGCACATCCTTAACAAACAACCAGTCCACATCAAACTTGCCTTTCCACTTGTCCTGTGCCCAAACACCAGCACTGGTCCCATAGTCCACTGGTGAACGCATCTCTGCCACACCACAGAAATGACCACTGCCATTGACACTGAACAGGAGGTATACAGGACCTTTACCATTCATGGCCCGGAAGGCTGAGTCCAGCCGCTTGTTGCCATGCTCAGTGCTGCACCAGATGGAGTACTTGATGGAGCGATGAATATCATCCTCAGAGTAGCTCTTAATGATGAAAACACGGCCATTCTTCAGGTTCCAATCAAAGTCCTTGGGGTTGTAGCTATGGGAGGCCCGCAGCTTCTCCAGCACTGGGTGCGACTCTCCACAAGGTCCTTGGCTGGAAGATGCTTGGGGACCATTGTTCCCACTACCAACCACACCCATCACACCACTACCATCATGGCCAGGTCCACCCTGGCCATAACCTTGGTTACGGTTGCGTGGAGCAATCCAGCGGGTCTGGGGTTGTGGGGGCTGTGTGTGGTTTTGGTAGGGCTGGGGTGGTGGCTGGTGGTGATGGGGGGGCTGGGGCTGTAAGGCCATAGGTGGCATCTGGGGTTGCACCAAAGACTGAGGAGGAGGGGGCTGCATGGGTCCTTGCTGCATGGGGGGTTGAGGTGGCATGGCATGAGGCAGGCCAAGAGGCTGCTGCTGTTGCTGCAGTGGAGCTGTGGCTACTTTAGTCACTGGGCCCTTTTCCCAGGTCCCAATGTTCATGTTGTGTTTGATGGGTGGTGGGGGAAGAGCTCCCCCTGGGTTGGGCATCCCTGGCTTCACCTTAGCTTTTAGCTGCTGTGGTTTGGCAGGCTTGCTGGCAATGGCCGCCCAAGAGGTGGGTTTAGGTGGCGGCATTCCAATCGGCGTTGCTCCGTTTCCTGTGGCTGCCACTGCAGGTCCACCAATCACAGATCCTACAGCCTTTACTGCTGACCCCTGACCAGTGACATCCCCACCGATCTTCAAGCCAACCATACCCTGCTCCAGGCTGTTCATACCAGGGGCTTTGTTCAGGGTGTCACTGTGAAACCCTGTCTGACCATCAGGCACCAGAGTGCCCCCCAGGGAGCTGGGAGGATAGCTATAGCTGCCACCATAGGCTGAACTTTGAGTCTGCTGGCCCTGGGAGCCACTCGTCCCCCAAGCAGAGAAGGCAGGGTTTTCAGGGAAAAAGTTAAACCTGTGGGGATAGATACTGCTTCCCAGGCCCCCTGGCTGGCCAAACACTGTGTCCGGCATGAAGTGATGGTCTCCATTACTCAAGGGTCCATATGGGGTGAGGTATGGAATAGGGGGATCACCACCTGTGGACCAGGGAGCCTCACTTAGGGGGTATGGAAATCCAATGGAAGGAGCGTAGTAGCTTGGCAAGTAAGGGTCGGTGATGGACTGGTAACTGTTGTTCTGAATGAATAGAAGTCAGAATCACAACATTAGCAAATAACTGAGTTAAACTTAAAAATACCCCACAACAAATTAAATACAACTCTGCTAGTTGTGGATTTTTGATAGGTAAATAGCTAAAGGCTTCTTAACAAATCCCATTTCATTGCGTAGGTTACAAGGTTCACTTTTTTATAAAAAGTGACTGTGCATACATTTGCCATGCTGTGGCATTCGATAATGAATAACATTCTTACAACTCATGTGAGAGAAGCTGAAGAGCAGACTTTACCTGAGTTGATTGACTAGTGAGGTATGGCTCAAAGTCATTGTCATGGACAGTGTCCTTCTGATGCAGTGAACCATTTTGCACTGCAAAAAAACAAAACAAAACATTAATGGATCGTTTAAACTTATTTTGTACTGAGGATGCAGTTATGTTTTGAGGTCTATATAGCAACAGCTTTTTTAGCTTTCAAGATGTAGTGTGTTCAGGGATAACCTTATGATTGTATGAAACTCTTAATATATTTTTACAAAATCAAAAATCAAATCACACTGATGCTGTCTTCGATTTCTCAAACATATTAGTTCTATAAATGTTAGTTTAATCAGTTTTTAATGTCTCTGCTTTTCCAAAAGCACCCCCCCCCCCCCCCCCCCCAAAAAAAAAAAAACCCCCAAACATTACACCAAAACTGCCAAACCATGCCAGACAACCAGATGTGGATGAGCTTGTGGCCTGCTGCCAGCCAGACCTGAGATGAGCACAATTTAAGACCTGTCTGTCCAAAAGCTGCAGCAGATCAAATATACCAATATCAGTGTTCATGAAGAACCAACAATAATAAATTGCAAGTAAATCTTTCTGTGTAATAATTGGTTGGGATAAAAAAAAAAAATGTTCATTTACACAAATCAGCTACAACATTACAGTACAAAGGAGTCATTGTTTTGGACAGCTGCAGTAATAAGAATTTTGAGGCACAGGTGGAGTAATAATGTAATAAAAATGTGATTTATCGTCAAAAACTACATTTTGATATTTAAGGCTCTGAGTACTCAGGACTTTTGTGTTTTACACTGAAAATACCAAGTTTCTGGAGACACAAGTGTGCCCCTCACCTGTGAGATGAGAGCAATTTTGAAGCAACAGGAAGTTCTTATTGTGCCTTCAAAACAATATTAAGCAGGTTCTTTTCAAAATAGCTTTTTCATTGCAATTTTTAACAATTTGGTGGTATGATACAATTCACTCTGATTACAAGGGTTTCTGATTATGTTGGCCCATATGGAAAAGAAATAGAAAAAAATTATAAAAGACTTGCATCAGATTTGGCTTGCTTCATATAGTGAATCATATAAGGCTTATATGATTTACTCATGAAAGTGGCCACTTTCTCATTACTTTCATATATTGTTTTAGGAAGTATCCAAAACATACAGGTTTCATTTATATAATTTTTCAAGGGATTTTATATCTGTTTTCACTCTTGTGTGTTCATACAAGTTTCACACAAGACAGATACAAACTTTATAAGATTTATATATATATTTTCCAAATGGGAGTATTCACTGGAAAAAGACTGTTAATGTGGATGGAAAGTGTGTGAAGGATGTGAAATTTTATCAACATGGGATTTAGGAAATGTAAACTGGAATATAGTGCATCTCCAGTGATTGGAACCTTTATCCCCCCACCCTTTATTATATTGCAAAAATTTGCAGGCAATTTTCTAGGCTATGGGTGTGTGTGTGTGTGTGTGTGTGTGTGTGTGTGTGTGTGTGTGTGTGTGTGTGTGTGTGTGTGTGTGTCATACTGCAGAGATGGATTTGTGCCCTTACTATAAAATCATGAACTAAATAAATGCCAAACCATAAGAGACATAAATCATTGCATTTCATAAATATCAATCTCGTATGTAAACATAAAAATAAAACACGTTCGCCCAAATGCCACATTCTTCAAAAAATGTTACTGAATCCACAGGAAAGGGAGGATGTCAAATTTTACATCATAGGCCATATACACAAATGTAAGGCCACAAATGTAAGAGATCCGTCTGTACAAATAAAAACATTCTGCCAGCCAACTGCCAATTAAATGTCCATCCCCCGGGCCGGAACGGGGTCTTTGCCAGACTAATTCTGACCCACGGGCCTTGTGTTTGACACCCCCAATCTACCAATTTAGAGGTTTCTGAAATTTTTATTTTTAATAGCAAAGGTATTCTAATCTAGTATGTCCCTCTGAATGTGAAATAGTACAATATTTTGCCATTTGGCTTTAATATTATTTGTATTACATGTTAACACTTGACTTATGAAGAATAAGAGCATAAATTTTTTTAAAAATCGCTAGCGGAAAGGATATCACCTTTAAATGTAGATATTCATCTACCAGTGTCAAACACAATAAACAATGTAGTTTGACAATCCAATTAGATAATTTTAACTATAAATTTTCATTACACTGTATCAATCTCCAGCATAGTGTACTAATTACTCAGAAATATGGTATTGCACACCACAGAGAGGACAAGGATGCCAATCTCACTGGTTTAAGTAAAACCAGACTATGGTTCTTCGGTCTGTTGTAACACAGATGTTGTTACATGTTGTTACAGTGTTTTAAGTAGTACCAACCTGGGAAACTATCTCCTTTAATTGCTACATGTGGAAAAGGACAATTTTGGACACTGACCCAATCTTAATCTGCCAAATTCTAAAGAGTTCATCTATGAAAGTTGGCATTTATTCTAAAAAGTGTCTGTGTCTGGGGGGTGGGGGACTGTAAAAACATTGTACTAAAAGATATTTAGTGTTATGATAATGGTGATGGTGCACTGTCCAAGACATTGGTTCAAAAATCAATCATATGCTACTTGTGACATGGCTCTGGTAGCATATAATTTATATTTGAGGGATGAGGGTACTATCATCCAAAAAAGGCCACTGACATCTAATTAAACTTATTCGTCATAGAACAAAGGTGATCTTCAAGAACAATATTGTAGTAATTCAGATACTCTTCCCTCTAAGGTGATAAGTGGACTCAAACCACAACAGCAAAACAGATCCACTGGATATCTCCAGGCCAAGCATTTAAAGTTTTCCTTTAATTTGTCCTGGTCTTTAGATGTAAAAAGTAATTATCTTGATACAGTCATCCACAACTCACCTTTAGATGCTTGTCCCTTTGATCTCTGTGTCCAAGTAAATCATAGGAAAGGGGGGAAAAGAAGACCAAAAAGTTATTTTGAGTCGGCCTGAGATATCACACGTAGCTTGTGAGTACAACCCATAATGTTACCTATCCATTGCCTAGAAACTGAACATGAGACTACTTCCCGAAGAGAGCCATCTGAAACACTTGCCTTACGCTATTCTATATTAAAAGGTGTATAGTAATTACACTTTTATTTGACATATTGTACAATGTAATGGTCTATGATTAACTGTTTATTTAAATAACCAGTTTATGATAGCTCTAATCCACATACAACTTTGCTAACTACCATAGCTCCCTTAAAATGGCTCTACAAAAGCCATCAGACTTAATGCAGCTTTCAGCTTAGTGTTTCTTAGCAGATTCAAATATTTTTCACAGCCCAGACACGAGAAAATATTCCATTATAAAAGTTACTATTTAAAGAATAAGTTAGCCTGAGCCTTTATGTAAATCTGTTGACGTTAACTAGCTTTGGGTTTCACGTATTCAGGTATTGGCTGCTACTTTTTCCCCCGTCCCCAATAGGCAACAAAACATATCGATTCTGTTAAAGATACATCTGACAACAGCCTGAATATTTTCGCAAAAGTGTCATCTTTCTTACTCGTCCAATAAAACATTTAGCAATTTCACGGAAAGTGGCTAACTCGCTAGCTACAAGCACCGGCCAAATGCTAGTGGCTTGCTAGCACTTCCGAGCAATAGCCATAGCCCAATAAATCGTTAACGTTAGCGGGTGAGGTAGCCTAGAAGCTCTCTACAGACGAAGTAAGTCGTCCTTCCTACCTGAGGGTCAATGCTTGTGGCAGACATAATTCATTAAGCAAATCCCTGGATTCTCACAGAGCCTGAGCTTGTGACTGAATTGCAACCCCCGTGATTTGAAAAGCAAGTTCACAGCTCAGTTACAGTTAGCTTTGTGGCTAGCTGCGCCGCTTAGCGTGTGGCTAGCAGTTGTAGCGCAGGCTCAGCTGTATATTTTCCACTGTGTGGACGTATCCCAACTTCCACAGTTCAAGTCAGTCGCTTCGGATACTGCGTCCGAAAGCAGTCAAGTCCCCGGTAAAGGTATTCAAGTTGATGGTACGTGTCGCCGAACGGGCCTTTCCGACCGTGAATATTTTCGGTCGCCTCTTACTTTGTCTTTTTTTTTAATTCCACAGAGGGAGAGAGAGAGAGAGAGAGAGACCTCCTCAGTTACGTTAAAGCCCTGTACACTTCCCCAATGGCTGCTCCATCCGGGCTTTGAGCCGCCGCTGTAGTTCACGTCGTTCCCCACGGGGTGGCAAAAGTTTGAGGCATCCTTACCATCGGCAAAGTGCATCCATGGCTGTGATTTAATGGTAGCAACGAATAAATCCAAGTCGTTTAACAAAAAACAAAATAAAACAAAAAACACAAAAACATAATTCTAGTTCTATAAGTACTATTCCAGTATCACGAGTGCTATTTTCTGCATCCCCTGTGGGTGTAAATAGCGCCAGGAGGTGTCAGCAGACTGCTGGTGGTTTTCTGCAGGCCCCCTAGAACTGACAGTTCAGTCAGACACAGCGCTCATGTGAGACTGTGTGCACAGCGCCACTGGTTTCCCATTGTTATGAATTTGGTATATAATCAGCCTGAAACACAGTGAGGAAAACAGTTGAGTTGTCATGATTATTTTAGTATAGCTAATTTTACATAGATTAGAAATGCAATTGTGCAGTAAATGTTACACCCTTTAACCACTAGGAGGAAGCAACGAGACATACGCAATCCCCTAAACTCAGTCAAAGGTCAAATTTATTTACTGTGTATAGTGTAAATAGATGGTGAAATGTTTGATTATCTATAATCAAATCAAAGTCGCTATAAGAGCTGTTTTATTTTCCCCATCTTGTGTAGGTTATGTTTCGACTTGGCTTGCCTCGTGGCTCATCATCTAGATATTCAACATCCCATATTTTATAAACTATTTAGATAGGTCTTTTAATTAGATTTAAATGTACACTTTTTTCCTTCCAAGAAAGAAGATGACACATCTTATTATTTTGTGTATTTAAGCAATTTGTTTTCACATTTTATTGTGCAAGCTCTCATTTTTATTTACCTGTATTCTCATGATCTATACATTAAGTTGTTTTCTGCTATTTTGTTTAAAGAAAAGCATCCTTTTAAAAATTATTAGTTATTAGGGAAAGGCATGCCGCTGAAATGTTTTGCAGTGTTTTCCTAAGAGGCGGAGCAACATGGCATGTTCAGGCTGTCATTCATTCAAGGATCAAAGAGCAAATATTCTGGCATTTGGGGGATTTTCTGGAAAGCAGTCTCCTGTAGGTCACTGTGCAGGCCCCCTGCAGCTGATCACATTATTTTCAACTGGATGTGCTGCGCTGACCTTCAGTGTGCACTCCACTATGGACCGCAAAAGGGATGACTGGCACAGAACAAAAAGGGAAAGGGAAACCTATATGCTACACAATGATGGATGACAGGCAAGCTATGCTTCACATCCTTGAGGAGCCTCAGATGCGAAGAGAAGGAGAGAGACTTCGAACTTTTCACAACTGGCCAGCAGATGCACCTGTCACATCTGGAGATCTGGCCAAGGCAGGGTTTTTCTTTCTAGGCCCTGGGGATAAAGTACAGTGTTTCTGCTGTGGAGGGATTTTAAGATGCTGGGTACAAGGGGATAGCCCAGCCACTGAGCATAAAAGACATTTCCCTGCTTGCAGCTTCATTCTGGGTCGAGCTGTAGGAAATATCCCACTTCAAGCTGACTCCTCAGATTCTGTGGATGGACAGCTTTTGAGTCAGCTCCAGAGGATGACTATGGATGACCAGGGAACAGCTGGGCAAGCAGTCTACCCAGAGATGGAAGCAGAGGATTCGCGGCTCACCACTTTCCACAACTGGCCCACCGAAGCCTCAATCCAACCCGATGTTCTTGCCAGAGCAGGCTTTTTCTACACAGGTACTCAAATGTCTGACTCTAAAGCCTAATAATGCTGATCACCTCTTGTTTTTAACAAACGATGAGCAAAACTATAGTATTTACTCGTATTTGTAAGTAAAATATCCAGCACAGATCTTGTCACTGCTAGAGTGACCAACCCCACTGTGTGAGAGTTCATGGTACAATTGTCCTGCTGACTCATGATGTTGTGGACAGAACAACCTAGACAAAGCTGGAGCTGCTAAAGAGGTAGGATGTGTACAGCTTCAGGCAGTACACAGGGTGTGGACACAATATCATGAACAGCATTCCAAGTAGTTTTGTCAAGACAGTATCAGGGAAGGCTTGATTAACCTTCATTACAATTTGTTCAGGTTATAGTTTTTGCATGTATTTTATTCCTTTGGTGCGTGAGAGATTTTCTGAGTTCGTTCTAAAGCTGCGAAGATTAAGTGGGCGTGTGTCATTGCTCCCTTTTCACAGCCGTCTTATATTATCGCAGGTCACGGTGACAATGTCAAATGCTTCTACTGCGACGGAGGGCTGAGGAACTGGGAGCCAGGCGACGACCCCTGGCAGGAACATGCCAAATGGTTTCCACGGTAACAACAGGACATTTCCAGGCAGATATTGAAACATCAGCTGAATGCTTTTTTTGTGTCATGCCATGGCAATATTTCTTTTTATAACGAGAAATGTGCAAAGGTTTTAGTCACTCTGGATGTCAAAATTCGCATCACATAATATCATCAGAGATGCACGTGATCAGTCCCAAATTCGTTCTGCAGCATGACCTAATTACCACAAACCTACAGCCAGAGTTATCAAGATCTTTCATGTTTGATTTGAGAAATGAACTGAAAAAATAATTAGGTGGTATTATATTTGAAAAGATGCTCTTGGCCAAATCTCTGACATACACATATACACCATATGCATAAATGTGTGTCTGTATATTGTAGATTATAAAGCAGCTTTTGTTTTCAGATGTGAGTTCTTAATCCAAACGAGGGGGCAGGAATACATCAGCAACATACAGGACACTCATTTCCACCTGGATGACACTATGGTGAGACCTTTTGCTTCTTATCTATTTGGAACATTGGAGATATTATAGCTGCACATTAATGAGCTGTAGTTTGTCACTGCTGCATTTAAATCTGTAAAAAAAAAAAAAGTATATTACTTCTCCAGGGAGGATCACAGACCTCCTCGGGTAGAGATATCAGCTCCAGAGGCGGTAAGTCCTATAAAAAACAAAAATCTAACTTTTGCTGAGGAGATATGATTAACAACATAGCAGCCTTCTGCTTTCATGTCTCTAATTATATATGTGTACTCTATATATAGCAAAGATTTAAACCATCAACACTCAGTCTTGCTTGTTCACACAAGAGAGAAAAAGGGGGATCAAACATTTCTGTTTGCACTGCAAGTCACACAAAGAGAGAAAAGAGGTCTGCGGCCACTTGATTGATTTATTCCTAAGTCAACCACTTTTGTTGAAATACAGATCTGATGGATAAAGGCATACCTTTCACAAACTCGATTTAATACCTTAAATTAGCCACTGAGTAGCAGGTCCATTTCTTTCTATTCTCATTGCTTTGGGGGCAGCTGAAAATGAAATTAATGGGCGATCAATTACCTGAGCTAATGTTTGCTCTAAAATTGAAGCAATTAGGGAGAGCTATGGAAGCCATTTGACTATTGCTCATGGTTGCAGGGCAGGCATGACAGGGCAATTATTCCATACAATGAAGGAAGCACAATTATAATCCATAGCAGCTGAAATGCAGAAGGGGTCTGTGCTTTGAAATGTTTATATATTGGCAGACGGAGGTAAGCTTGCACAATTTGGCAATTATTTACACATTATCTTATAGAGGGTAGAGTGTGTGGGGTGCTTAGACTAGTATAAAATTCACATAGTGTCCAGTGAAGGCTGCTGCTTCTCTAATCATCCTGGCATCTCCCTTCCTCTGATCCCCAGATCTGGTCGGAGGTCTGGGAGCTTCATCGGCCATGCTTTCTCCTGTGGTACAGTCTGTGCTCCAGATGGGCTTTGAAGCCAGCCTGGTGGAGAGTCTGGTCCAAACCAAGTACCTTCTGACAGGCCAGCATTACACGTCTGTATCTGACCTGGTTACTGATGTACTGCAGGCGGAGGAGGAAGACAGACAGAGCAGGCCTCGAAGCAGAGGTAGCTGTCATTGTTAGAAAGCAACTAAGTTTATTTACATACATTTTCTGCTACTGTATATATTTCCACTTCACAATAGAAAGGGGGGGGTGGGGGTGGGGGTTTCTACTTTTCCTTTCACTGTATTTGTTCAACAGCCATTGTATTTCAATTAGAATTCAAATGGTTTTGTTTTTATTAAGGAAAATTCACCATTTTAATGGATCCTTAAGTTCCGAATATATCTGACTGACTCTTAATGTTCGCATACATCAGACCCAGAGATGAGGCAAGGCTCCAGTGCTGGAAATGTAAGAACACAGACACCTGTCAGAGAGAAAGGTCAGCAGTCAATATCTCAAAGATTTTCAAAAAAGATCAAAATTTTGTGCTTGTAGTAGTTTTATTTATTTGAAATCAACCAATTAAACAGTAAATGTGTATAATTACTATAGGCTTGACTTACAACATTGTGCTTGAACAAATAGTTTGTGTGTTTGTCTTCATCGGTTTCTCCCAACAGTTAAGGAAAACAGTCCAGAGGAGCTGCTGAGGCAGCTGCAGGAGGAGAGGACCTGTAAAGTGTGCATGGACAAGCTTGTGTCCATTGTCTTCATCCCCTGTGGTCATCTGGTGGTTTGTGGTGATTGTGCTGCCAGCCTACGTCACTGCCCCATCTGCAGAGCTGTCATCAGAGGCAGCGTCCGTGCTTTCATGTCCTAAGGCTGTAGTGAAAAGCCACCCCTATACAGGTGTTGCATGAGTGGCCTTGAGTTTTCCACAGGCCCCAGTTTCTGTTGTACTGGAAAGAATAAAGAGTGCTGATTGCTTATTTTGTCAGGGTTACCAGATCATTTTCTACAATAAACAGTTCAAGCTGCCATCATATTTATAGCTTCTGGATTTTATTTTTTATTTTTTTACAAAAACAGAATTACCTACTAAATGACACATGGGACCATCAAAAGAGCACATTCTTTTATTAACAAACACATATTTACATGAGCACAAAGCACAGTTCTGGATAAATAGGAATACAAATTCAGGTCACATCGGGTTGGAGGAACACAGGACGCAAAATTGAAGAGAAAAAGAACCATTTCCACTTTCTATAAAAACAAAAAGTATCTACACAGAGATAGACTCTTTTCAGTGGAAATTTAACAAATATAACATGTTTCAACTAATACTAGTCACCAGGTTAGGAAAAGGCTGTATTGCACTGAGAGGAAGACCTGTTTTACATTAGGATTTTAGAAGCATTTTCCTGTTAATACTGATTATGTTACAATATGAGGTGCTTTGTGTTTTTACTCACACGCTAGCTGGCTTCCCAGGAGTGTGTAAACTTTAAATTATAAAGAAACAATGACACAAAAATTATTGCATCTCTCAGACAGCGAGGTGATCAATCGAATGGAAACAGTATTCAGATCATTTTAAGAATCCTAACAGTTGAAAAACTGTTTGTCTGGCAGTAAAGCACATTTAAGATCACAGAGGACTCTGACACGCACTTGATAGCTGAAGTTGCTGAAAACAGAAATGAAAAAACTTCCACAGAAAACAAGCCAAGTGGCCAACTATTCCAATCAATTAACACAATGCAATTACTTTCAAATGGACCAAATCTCAGTCTATATGATGTAGCATACAACTGAAGGCAAATACAACTATGACAACACAAAAATAAGAAACAAATCCTGGCCAGGGAAAGTGCTAAAAAAAAAAAAAAGGGAGTTTTATGGAAGGTTAAGCATGCAGCAGAAACTCAGTAGCCTTGAAATTTGCACATGAATACTATGAACACCAGAGGGCAGTAGTGATTCACACAACCAGTAAGGCGTGAGCGAATCTGACTTCTTGATGACACTAACAGGAACAAAAGAAGTGCTACCAATCAGTATGGGAGATATGAACTTTTTCATTTCATTTCATTTGAATAATTGTCGTTTTTCTGGGTCAGAATACAAGAAATTTAAGTTGCCAGTTTATATAAAGCAATTTAAAGACACCAGTTTTGCTTTTTACTTATTACTTAATATGCATAAAATTACAAAACAAAAAAACACCCCAACATGCTCTCAAACAATCACAGCTGCGACTATTAACACTGACAATTTAATTTAAACTGCTGAAGTGACAGGAGAAAACTCTCTGATCTATTCATGTATATGCCACGCTACTTCTACACTGAAGACCATACCCAGACATCTCAGCACTGTTGTGCTTAAATATGAACAACGAAACAACTTCTATTGTTTTCTTCAAGTTAAAAATATGCTATGTAACCTTTGTTTGAGTGTGTGTAATGATCACCCTTGGCAGATCTGTCAGTAGTTAGAGGGGGACTGACGTGAAAACAAAGCTTTCAGCGTATCATCGAGCACAAACACCTGACACTTCAGAAACACCGACTTTGTTGTTGGTGAAAATAGTCACAATAATAAGACTCCCGAAATAAAACTAAGACTCGCATGCCATCCTTTGTGTTTGAATGCCTCTTGCAGGCTCACGCTATTTTGCATTCTTGATAGCTCACATTTTCAAACTCTAAATCAAAAGCTAATTTTAACCCTCCCACTTTCATTATTTACATTTTCTATTTTTGACAGATGCCCCTGTAGGTTTGGTGCTTTTGTTCCCTCCCCACCCTCTACCTCTACACTCCCCTGTCTCTTCCTGCTCTGCTTCTGTATTTATGCACACACATCCTGGCCTAAAGTAAACAGACAGCACACAATAGCTCATTCCACAGGCTCCACTGTAATTCAGCCCTCCGGCTAAGATTTGAGCCAAACCAGCAATAATATGCTAAATCAGTGAGTCCTCTAAGACACAGCACCACAGACTGGCAATGATGGGCAGCCCCTGATTACATCCACAATGTATTTAATAGCTGTACATGTTCTATACAGTCACAGTCTGGGAGGGGGGTATTTGCCCATTGTGGGCAGGTTGCAGCAGTGGGAGCACAGCAGAGAAATCAACACGAACAAAATGATTGATACTTGCCCAAATACACAAATACCCCTAAATACATGCTTTGTTTTACTGCAATTCCCCAGCTCCCTAAACCCGTCACGATGGACCCTTACAGAGAAATGTTGGCTTTTCTGGGCAGTACATCAGCAAATTACACGTTTAAAGGACTGAAATCAAAAGAGGGAGGAACGTCTCGTGCACCGAAGCGCACTGGGACGTTTGTGTCAAAGCAACCATTTTGTCTCTGTAGGAATTTGCTGCATCACCTCCCCGCTGGATGTTCTCCTATTTACGTAGACCTGGAAGGGACAAAAAGATAGACAGAAAGGGCATAGCTTTAAGACTTGTTGAACAACCAAAGGAAAAAGATATTTCTATTCACACAAACACACACACACACACACACTTAGAAGAATTTCTCCAGGATATACAGGTAACTCTCAGTAGGTTAAGAGGGGAGATGAAAACTTCCTCCTATTAGAGACAGAGTTGATTAAACTGTCAAGAAGCTAATAAAATATTAATTTCATGTTGGCAGAGAATTATTACATTACTTCCCAGGCTTATTTTTATTAATTCCTCTGCACGACTTAAGTGATTAATCCAATTGTAGACATATTTTTATGTGTTTTTCTACCAGTAGCTGCCTGTGGACACACACACACTTACGCACACGCACACAGTGCTATGAAAGGTCTCCATATTCCCCAAAGCACACTGACAGGATGTAGCATGTTTCAGACACTAGTTTACTCCCCAGACATGAGTCATTTCTCCAGATACTGAATAAGCAACTCTGTGTAATCTCTGTCAGTAAACGCTGTGTTGCAACCTAGAGATGCTGACACTAAACTCTGGCACGGACATGAAAGTGGAGATTATTTTCTTGCACTTTCCAACGCATGTAAAAGTTTCACGATCACAACTTGCACCAACAACAATGTGAAAGGTCACATAAATATGCTTCCAACGCACAGAGACAAATACACATGTAATGGGATGAGAGCGCACTCGTACTTACGGGTACATGGGCTTTAAGAGGAGATGAGATGATTTCTCATTGACATGGTAGAGTGGGAATGGGTCAAATCCTCCAATAAAATCAACTGAAAACAAAGTATTGAACACATAAATCCCGGAGTAAATCAAAAGACAGACAACTAAAAATACATGCACGATTAAAAAAAAAGAAACTGAATGAAGAATGAAATGGAAACAAAAAGACACAATGGGAACAAATGGAGTGCACAGATGTTGTAAGGTAGCTTGTGAACAACAGTGCAAACTTTGAGTCTCTTTTAGTTTGACAAAATCTACAAAAGTAGAAGAGAGAGAAAAAAACTGTTTTTCATCTGTGCATCTGCCTCAAGCCTAAGGGAAAGCTTGGGAACAGGTGAAAGCTTGCCAGCTGTCAAAATAGCTTAAGCCTTTTTATCGCTCAGAAACAGAGGTGACCTTCAGCCACCAAATTGATCCTCAAACCTTTCTGTTTAATTTCTCAGTTAAGAGTTCAGACTCTAGGCGAGGTGCAGATGAGCGAGCGAGTGTTATGTCATGCGAGAAACAGAAGGACATGCTGGTACCAAAGTGCAGTGTGTTTTTCACACATGCGGAGAGAGGGATTTTTGAGATGGATGGAAAAGGCTTGGGGCTTTTGAGGGGACATAAACGGCAGAGAGGGAGACAGACAGAGAGGGGAGGAAAAAGGAGGAGAGGACGGGGTGCGTCACGCTTGTCGGTCTGACTGACAGGGAGCCAAGGAGATTAGGGAGTCCGTGTGAAAAAGGCCAGCGTGTCCAGGAGCTGTGAGTCTCCTCTAAACACAGCGAGTGGAAGAAAAGTAGAAGCTGCACCCTATTCAGTGGGAAAAGACACCAAATATATAAAGGACCCTAGCTGAGTGAATAACAAAATGAGCACATCTGTTTCTTTTTTGGAACCCAGCACCTGTGGTGGAAAAACACACATACAAGCCAGCCATAGAGACTAGTGGACGGCCCAATCAGTTCCATCCAGATAAGAGGAGGCAGGGGTGGTCTGCTAAATGCTGATAGGTAGACAGGATGCGCACACCAGCCAGAGGGGTTGTGCTGTGTCACCCCTTTCCTCTGACCCTGTCCCGGTTTCCAGGCATTCACTGTTTCATCTGCACACCACAAACACACACACATGCCACCCACCCACCAAAAGATACAAAGATGCACACACTCACACACACACAAAGCCCTCTCCCCTGCTCTTTTCTGTACGAGTGATTTTCTCATTATAAGCAGGTGGGGATCCATCTCCTGCCATGATAAACCGTGCTGAGGAATACAGCTGGATGATAATCATGGTTGCCATTTTTAGACACGCTACAGCTCGTGGGATAGCAAAGCAATATCGCTCGGTGGATCCCTCCACCAGTCTGTGAATCTAATACTCTGGCTCAGAGTGAAATATCAGCTTGACTACTGGATGGATTGCCACAAAATTTGACACAGATATTCGAGGACTCCGGAGCAGAAATCCCAATGACTTTGGCGATATGTGTGCCTTTCATGTAAAACTACAAATAGGTCAACTTCTCCACTTGGAAAGTATTTGAAAGTCAGATTTCTGTAAAGAATCTTGTGACATATGCACTGACCAACCTAAACTTAAACTGGGCCCGGTGTGTATGATGTACTATTTTGTATTATATCCTTATTTTCTGTCATGTATATACACTGTTAGGATGCTAGTCTCTCTTATTTAGCAAAGCCAGAGCTAAAAATAATAAGCTCGGGCATGTGCAAGCAATCCACATAAGCTCTTTTCACAGTAGTCTTTTCGCATATAATTGCTAAGTAAACACAGGTATTACTAATTAACCAGTAAGATTAATTATGGCTCTGTTTTTTAAGACAGGAAACAGCTGTGAAACACTAAATAGAATGGGGCCGCTTCTGTTTAATCAACCTGAGCTACAATGCTTAAAATTGCTGCTTAGAAAAGGACCTATGAACTAAAAACTAAGGCTTTTACAGTACAGAAGCCCCACCCACCTGCTGTTCAAACCTTTTGTTTACCAGGGACAGCCAATCATAAGAAAGCTGGCTTAAAGGGAGGGGGAAGGGTTGTGAAAGAGATTGTTGCATATAGATGATGAACTGAGGGGCTGTGTCTGCCAGGACCCAAATAAGGATTATTTTGTGTGAATCATTTAAATCTGCTTTATTAAGATTTCAAGAACGAAAGAAAGAAATCCTGGCTTGGGCATAATAGGTTGCCTCTAAAGCTGCCTCTTTTCACTCTAATGAAGACATTCAGTGTGTCAAAACATTACTTTGCTCTCTATTAAATGCTTAATTTATAACCCCGACCTCTATTCCTCCTACAGACTATATTGTTTTTCAGCCAGTTAATTGCTTGTTCCATGTTGAATCATTTCCCTATTAATTACAGCATGCATCAGTCTGATCCTGCTCTGAGGCCGGTCTTCTGTGCAGCTCACTGATTCTTGATGGTTGAGAAATTACTGGAAAAAAAAAATCCATATGACTGTGTTTTCAACATTAAATCTAGTAACACCAGTGCAAACAGAAAACCTTTAACAGGAGAGATTATTAAAACAGATACTGGCGGTTTTTTGACACCAACACTGACAGAAGCAAGATCACTTTCTTCCCAGCAGATTGAGCAAGCTGGTTTTTTTCCCCCTTCTGCAGACACATGCAAGATATGAAAGGTATGTAGGTCAGTAGTTAAGGCATCTAAGTAGTGCCCCCAAACAAGCAGGGAGTAATGTAATGTAAAGCAGAGATACAGACAGTCAGCAGACAGTGGTGTGTGTGTGCATGTGTGTGTGTGTGGTGGGTGGGGACGGCGGGGCTTCGCTTGAAAAATTAGACTAAAACAGACAGAGTATAGTGTAAGGAAAATCATGAAAAACAAGGGTGAGAAATGGCAGAGACAAAGACAGAGAGAGTGATAAAAGACTGGACAGCTCATTCAAGACTTCTGTAGAGAGAATCTGTAATGATGGAAGAGGTCAATTAAAAGACAGTTGTGGTCCCTTTCACACACACACTCCTAGCTGGCTCTGCATGTCTGCATCTCTCGCCTCACACACGCAGCCATCTTTGCTGTTTTATGCATTGTTATTCTGCACATAAAAATGTTGGGTGTGTTTGATTGAAAGTGCATTTAAATTTTATGATCCATGCAAAGATGAGTGAGAGTAAGATGTTCAAGGGAGAGATGGAGTCTGTAGAAACTTTGTCTGCATTAATGATGTTTCTAAACTCCAACATCCAGCACCGTCTTCACTGGTTTTCACTGGAATTTGGAATTGCTTGCGCTTATTATGAGCTATTATTATAAAGTCTTTGAAGATAGTATATCATAAACAATTCCATTAACCGTCTAGCTTATGTTATCATAGTATGACCAAAATTATTGCAACTTTGTTCAATGAACTTGCGACTTTGTTGCCATTTTCAAAGGCAGGGACCAGATCTGTGATGATAAACGGGAAATGAAAAGAACAATTCAGACTGATTTCAATGTGTTGGCAATTTGTCTGTACTTATACAGTAATGTGCAAACCTGTCTGAGAACAACTGCAATCACTGGTCAACCACTAACTTTTACTAGTCGCAAAGAGGTTGCCACCGTAATTTTACTTTAATGTGACTGCTGATCCATTAAGCATGTATTGATTTTGAAATTTAATAATAATAATAATAATAATAATAATAATAATAATAATAATAATAATTTGCTGACCAACATAATAATATTTGTTTTATTATTATTTTTGCTTCAATTGCTTGTTGGGCAGCTTATAGACAGAAATTCATGCATCTTTGCTGCCTGGATCCTTGATTAGCATATATTATGGGGCTGGCTAATCACCCCGAAACACTTGCTTGTTGGCTTTTTGTTTGTTTTGGCAGATCACCCCCATTTCATTGTGTTTCTGCAAAAGACCCTGGAGAGCACACTTGTCTACTGTAAAATTTGCAATATTTAATGCATTCTCTGGTTCCAGCCTTTCCATTGTTTCTTTTTGTTTTCATATGTCTGGGTATTTGACTCTTAGTTGGGTAAAACAAGACCTTTATATTAGAAACTGATTTGTCATCTTGGTTGACTAACTTAAGTTTATTTGCATAAACATCAGCTATTAGGTCAATGCATCAGTGGAGCGATGTTTGATCCTCCAGTTTCGGGGATCTGATGTTGAACATTCTGACCCAGTGTCACACTGATGAGATGTTCATAGGTACAACATAAACATCAGATTAATATCAGCCATTATTTAGTTTGAACTACAGCAAATGAAAACAGCTTTGGTGAAAAGGGACTGTAGTTTAATTAGCACAAAATCTCTGACAGTATTGATTTCCAACTTGGTGGAATGCCACAGTATCATTAAAACCTCCAACTCTAGTGTCAGCTTTAAAAACAATGCATTTTATAATTCAGTTCAGTTTTTATATATTTTATTGCTGTGATATTTTACTTGTAACCCACCAAGGGACTGCAGATGCAAATTAGCTCTAAGCTAACTCTGATACAATGCTAATGTTAATATTAAACATGTTCCCTTAAAAAACAAACAAACAAACAAACAAACAAAAAAGAAAATTAAAAATTCTTATCCCTAAGCAAAGATCTGGGCTTGTCCCTACTGTTTATATCAGGATACTTTTGATGAACATGTGTCTCTGCCTCACCTCACACTACCAAGCTATGACTGGCTTTGTTTCTCAACCCATCATGAATCCACAAAATATGTTCGATCTCCTCTACTTAACACTTTGCTACTGTTTTAAAATTAGCATGTTTTATTCTTTTGGTCAGTTGCTTTATTTTCATGGCATAAAAAATAAGATGGACAATGAAGTACAGGTACCTCAGATTTGCAATATGAGTAAGTTAAATTTCATTTGTAAAATTGTGATTGGGATACTGTTAAATGTCAATGGAAATTATCTTAACGTTACAGTGTGTAAAATATCATTGCTAGTTGTCAGTAGATTGCAGACTGCAGTTAACCGAGTTCTGTTTTTTTTTTGCCTACTTCAAGGGTATAATGGTAGTTATGGTGGCCACTGTTCATCTGTACTGACTGTAGGCTATAAGTCTGCTGTTCACCTCAGCTGGTGTCTACATGTATTTACTCTGAAGCAGGCTGTAAAACTGTGAAGAAATTCTGATACAAGTCAATGAGTCAGTGAAGTTCACTTGTGTCTATGACAACAACACTGAAATGAGTCATTGAGGATATCCTGAACTTTTCTCTCGGTACGTGAAATTTTCTTTGAAGTCGACCTATCATTGTTGGACTCTGACGCTTAGTGAATAAACTCTCATATGATGTGAGAACGTAATCAAACTGTTTATCAGAGGGAACGTGTGATTTTTAGGACACTCAAGCGTAACATTAACTGTCATAACGTTAACTTAAAACTAGCTGTTGTTGTTTAGTGGGCTCATTGTTGAGTTTCTCATCTGCTGACAGTAACTTTGTTATTATCAGGAATAAATCAGCACGCTTATACAAACTTTCACGTGTTAAAGTCCTGATTTCAAGAAGAGGAAGATTTTTACTTCTTTAGTGGGGGGGAGGGGGGGGACCCTTTCTTAGACGATAAAAATATGAACCTTCATATCTGAAGTCTGAAGGCCTTTACTCACCAGGCGTGTAAAATTCATGTGAATATTTTGAAGCTTAAAAATATTTTTCAGACTAACCTATTCATTCATGCCGACCACATAGTTTTGCTGGACCAATTTGTGGCATTTTTCTTAAACCCAGCTTGATTTTCCAGACTTTTCGGATACGAATAAAGATAACGGACCAATCTGATCACTGCCTTTGGGAACAAGTGGACTCGTAGCTCAAAAATGCAGTGGTACAAAATATACAAATAGTAAAATAATACTATTTTACCTCAGACACACAGCTAGACGCTGCTCGAGTCAGTCTGCACTGGGAAATCGTTTTTCTGCGTCCTCAGGTGTGGTCCTAACTCTGCCAACAAGAGCTTAGCCTGCTCCACTGACATCCTGAAATATGTACTCCCGGATTAAACCATGAAATTCTCCCTGCTGCTGCCTTCTCATTAGAATTGGATGAACCAAGAATTTCAGTTTCTTCCTTTGCTTGTTTAGAAACATCAGGACCAGCTCATCATCACTTGATGTTGACTTCATATTCTGTGTGTTCTTTGTGAACAGGTTTTCCAATGCCTGCTCCTGTGTATTTTTAATGGATTCATTCAAAGTTCATGAGAACACATCAGTTTGTTGCACACTAATTAATGTATTTTTTTTTATATGTACAATATTATTTTTTATGTATAAAATGACCTCAAAAATGACTGACTGCACTACTAAGGTTAGGTTAAAGTATTAAAAAGGTCCTGAACACGTGCATCCATGTTTTTGAAGATACTAGAACTTTTGTTATTTTGACCTTCTCACACAACTTGATGATACTGCCCCCTGTGCATCCTGCCGTATAGCTCCTCTGTCTGTTTTTAGAGCATTTTCTGCAGATGTGACTCAACACAGAGGGCGGCAGCATAATTAGCAGACAAGCTAAAGCAAGCTTATCCCAGTGCTAGGCGGCTAACTCCATGACCTACTTTACAAAGAGGATTTTCCCCACCACTCACTCTGCTGGTGTGTCTGCTCACCGCAGATAACTCTGTGTAACAAATTCATGCACACAAATATAGACAATCACCTACACTCAGTCAGTCAGTCACACACAGTCAGCTAAACGCGCACACAAACGCATCCAGGTACGAACGAGTGCGCGACCACGTATAGATGCACTTGTGAGTGACAGAGGGAGAGAGACTCACATCAAAAGGGAGCTCACTCATGCACACGCATACACACTCTATCAGTAATAAAGCCTGAAAGCCATGTCAAACCCTGAGCTGATGGTATATGATGCTTGTTATTCTCCCCATTGTGTCTTCTTGGCTTTTTGCGAGTGTGTATGTGCCTGTATACACGTGTGTGTGTGTGTTCATTTTGCTAGTCTTTACGCAAGTCTGAGCACTCAAATCCAACTCAGTCCTGTCCCTGGAGAGTGAAAGAGTGCTTTGCATGAAAGGAATTCCTCTCTTATCTCCTTATTCATGAAAAGCTCATCATGTCTCTTGTTGTTTGCATACTGGGTCCTTTTTCTCCTCCCAACTTGCTCCCGATAAACACCTCCCTCTGCTCCCCTAATGTATGCCCACTCTTTCTCGTTCTCTCTCTCTCTCGCTCGCTTGCTTCCTTTTCTCTCCATCCCTCCAGAGGATTGTCTCTACCTTTCTTCTCTCAGTAAGGCGCAATCAGCCGTGGAAGTTATTGACCAGCAAGGCGCTTAATGAGGCTGATACAACGAGTGACCAGAGACCTTTAACTTTTTACAAGCACACCTCATTAAAGTTCAAAAGCCAGATATGGTAAAAGAGCGGGGGAAAGAGAGGATTTCTTAAACACAATAAACCTGGGCTATGATATATTATCATTCCCTAAACCTGTGAAGAAACTGGGAATTGAAATGAAGCAAATGAGAGAGAGGAATATGGAAGATATACTTCTGAGTAGGAGGAGAAATGCTGAGACAGCCAGGGAGCTCAGTGGAGAAACTGGCTTTAATCTACACATCAAATAGGAGGAGAAAATGAGCACAGAAAGTGGCTTAGCTGGTGTGTGTGTGTGTGTGTGTGCGTGTGCACCTGTGTCTGCTCGAACAAACATGTGCATATTGGTGGGTGCGTACAGGCAAAGGGCTGATTACAATAACAAAGAGCTAGCACTTGGAAGCGATGTAGCAGCGTTTCACTTCAACACAGCCTGGGCCAGATAATTAAAACCAATAAAAATCACACCACAATCTTTTTTCACCCCAAGCTTTTTTCTTTTGCCATCCTTTCGCTGTTCGTTTGGGTTTTTTTTATCTCTTATTTTTGAGAGAGGATAACTATCCACTTCAGTTTTAATGGATGTTCTCACTGGGAATGAACAGAATTCAAAAAAGAAGGAGTTGCTGAGGGAAAAAACCCTACTTTTTTTTTTTTTTTTTAAAAGCCCTACTTGATAGAACTGGTTTTGCCTTCAAAGCAGTACTTATGGTTGACTGCTGATTAAGTTGTACCAGCTAGAGCTAAGACTGCAAGACACTTGGGTGGTGATGCAAACCCCTCACAGCCTTTGGTATGTGACCACCTAAGAACTGCTTAGACCTTTGTAACACTGGTGTGTAGGAACACACACACACACACACACACACAGCCAGGCTCTAGAAATTAGTATTCTAAAAATCGTGTACATAACTATGCCAGTGGTCCATTTAACTACTAAATGATATATTTGTGAGGACAGATTCTCAAGCTTGTGGACAGACTTGTGTAGCTATGAGAGCTACTGCAGAACAAATCAGAAATTTATGACTACCATTGACCCTTAGATCAAATTTTTCCTGGCCTGTGATTGGCTAACCTCTTGCAGGACCTCCGACCTGCTGCCTATGAGGTCACAGCAGCTGCTGTCAAAAGTGTCCGTCTCTGCTTCCCCCCCCCATCTTCTCTTATTTATTTCATGGTTCCCTGCTGTCTTTTCCCACACTCTTCACCAGCTCTGTGCTTGTTTATGCTTGACAGGAAAAGAATGAGCCTCTCACCCTCAACTAACTTTAACTTAAGGAACTAACACAGATCAGCATACACCAGAAGAAAAAGAGCCCTGAGATAGCACATTGCGAGGAGCCGCTTCAGAGAAGAAATCTAGATGTTTCAGTTGCTCCAAAAGAAACAGGCCTGGGGGGGGGGAGGCAGAAGGTTTGTGTTTGTTAACAAGAGCCCCATCTCACCTCTACCAGGTATGAGACGGCTGGAGTGTTAAAACGTGGGGCATACAGAAAGAAGAAAGTGAGAAAACAAAAGGCCACAGTACATTAAAGGAGGGAAATAACAGGTTTCCAACAACAGCAAGGATGACAGGCTGCGAGAGACAAGGCGCCCAGCGTACACGTGAAAGCGAAAGGAGAGGAAAGAATGGGCTGAAGGAGGTGTGGAGAGTAACACAGGGCTCCTTTGGTTCTGGAGGGAAAGAAAAACAAGAGGGCCCAGCTGGTGTGGGGGAGGAAGGAGGTACAGATAGGAGAGGTATAGGGTGGGACAGGAAAAGAGGGAGAAGAAAGATGCAGCTTTATTCCCCTCAACTCAGGCGTTTTCGTCTCCCTTGTGCGAGTGGCTCTGGGTGTGATTCACTCATTGTTGTGAGGCTCCTTTGCAAGAATGAGTGTGTGTATGTGTGTTTGTGTGTGTGTGTGTGTGTGTGTGTGTGTGTGTGTGTGTGTGTGTGTGTGTGTGTGTGTGTTAAGTCACTCACAGCTGTCCTCCTCCTCAGTGATAGCGCTGACAACATAGCAGGCGTACACGAAGCCAAGGAGCTGCGAACACACAAGCAAACATAGGAGGTTAGACACCACAGACCTGCAAGGCTGAAGTTAAGCTGCTGAGTGCTTTCCTCGATAGACAAAGAGACAATAAAGGAGGAAAATGGGTTTGTTCTCCGCATCCTTAACTGGTGATGCAACACTGCTCAAAGAGCAGGGTCAAAGCCAGAATAACTTGTTCATTAATTAAATCTTTCTGTGAACAAGAATATCGAGTAATCATTAAAGACATTTATTGAGCAAAAACATTTTAAAAAGACACCTTACAAATTTGTGCTTTACTTCTTCTTCTTTTTGCAATTTTGTACAATTCTAATGAGCTTGGAAGTAAATATTTGGTATGAACACCTTTCTTCTTCTACACAGCCTGAACTCTCGTTCATTTGTCAAGATGATCCCACACTGCTTTAATAATGTTGAGGTCTGCACTCTGATAGTGTTCCATTGTGTATCCACGTATGGCTCTACTGCAGTGCCAGTATGGCGTGCTGAAAAATGAAGCCCTTGCCAATCAGACCCTTTCCAGATGGCGTTCCAGTGTGGCTCAAAATCTGAAAGAACTTTTCTGAGTTCATAATTGAGATAACTGTAGCCCCAAACCGTGACACATTGCACGTAATGCCGAGATATGAAAAGGTTTTATGGTAACAGCTCTAAGGGAATCACAAATATTTGCAAAATAATCTTTTATGCCTGGCAATTTGTGCTATCATTAGTTTAATTGTAGGTTCAACTAAAGAAATTAGATCAAATGATGTGTTTTTGCAACAGACTGCTTGTAACAAAGTGCCTAAAACTGGTTCTTTGCTAAGCTGTCTGTTTATGTGCAGACACAACACTGATTCATAACTTGAGTTAGATCCCTTTTTTTAAATGCTTGAATGATTCACAGGTCAGTATTAAGTGGCTTAACAAAAAAACCCAAAAACAACATTCCTCGGAAAATGATCAGGTACAACGCCTAGACTGAAAATGACTAAATAAGCAGCCAGTGTCCAAAGAAAAACTTTGGAAGACCTCCATAAAGCGTCTTGCTTTATATAACTATTCCTCAAGAGCACTTTAATAAAGACAAACAAGTCCTGCTCCTTGGAAGTAAAGTATAAAGACATGAGAGGTGTCTTAAGCACTGTAAATACCTGCCAAAGCACTTAGAAATTCTCTTTTGATAATGTGATATCCCTGTGGTGAGGAATCCTCAGAGAACTGCCATCTGACTCTACAGTTTCCCTCTGCTCTACAGAGCTTCATAGCGCCTCTCAGCAGTGTGGCTGGAGCTTTACTGTTTTGGACCATTCTTACTGCTGATACTAAATGTTTTTCTTGGGAACCAGGCAGCAACAATAACCTCTAAAAACTCTTTGCCACAATACCTGCCCGGCATAGAAAGGCAAAGTTAGTGTCTGGCTGGAATACACAAAGGAACATTTAGTCAGTAAAAGATACTGCAGTCGAGGGTTTCTGCCAGAAACGTTGTTAAGCCCAGTGGCTGGATTTGGCCCCACAGTGGGAGATTTAATGTTGCACTCTATTAGCACAGTTCTATTCACCAGCTGCTTCTGGTGAAGAGAAAGAGTCAAACACAGGGGAGTTTATTTCCCCTTTCTACCAAGAAACGTAGGATACAGCAGGAGAAAAACACCAAGTCACGGTTTCCCTGAGTACACATTAAACAATAACTGAAGGAAAAAGTGTGTTTAGTCATAACACTTCCCCATTTCTTTGTTTTCCATTTTATTTCTACTAACACTGCAACTCTTTGAGCTTTTAGACACTTATAAAATACATTAAATAACCCAACAGCTGCAACTTTTGTCACCAGAAAAATGTCCCTATGCTCAACCCTGTCCAGGATTCAACCTTGGCTGATAGAAAGAAAAGTTCCCTCCCAGAAAATAAAAATACAAAGCCATTATTATGATAGCATTTCTCTATACTGGCTGTATATGAATAAGTGTGTGTGTGTTCGCTCTAACTGTAATTTGCTTTACTTTGGCCGTAGGTTATGGAGTGTGCATAGAGTGGTTGCCCGTGTCCACAAACACAGCAGAAAGCAGCAGAGCCAGCACACAGCTGACTATAGGAGGAACACACATGTGGGGAAACACAGCACTGGGAATGGCCCGTGGCACTGGCAGATGGCTGTCATCAACTCAGAAATATACACAGCGAGTCTCTGCACCCAGCCACCCATCCATCACTTGGCACTCTGCCATGCCAATTAAAACAGCGTTGGGCACGCTGCCCTGCTCGCACACTGGGTTCACAAACACAAAACCCGAGGGGGTAATGACTGTGCGCGATGATATCTATTTATGTAAGATTCATTCAACATATAACTCAGCTTGGCTGATGTAATTATAGATGAAACAAAGATAATGTGCTGTTCGTCTCTGTCGTTTGCGTTTTTGCTCCATTTTACGCACGCACAAAATCTGTTGGACCTTCACTGAAGTTCCAGATGTAGATTAAATGTTTTATTTATGAGTGAAAAGCAGGTGTCACATTTAGTATAAAAGGGAAGGTCTCTGTCTCTGTGTGGGCTAGATAAGATACTCTTCTTTCTGCTTCGCTGTCACTATATTTTTTCTTTCTAATATCTAATTGCTGGTCTCACCCCATCCATTACACTGGCAGTGAAATGGAGGTGAATTAGCATATGTATAAAGCCAGTGTCAAACACAAGATGGTGTTAACAGCAGGGGGCACACCCCGTTTTTCAATTTTATTGTGTCTCGGTGTGTGTGCCCATGTGTGTTTTGCCTGTAAAAGTGTGTGCTCTTATGAGTTAATATATGCATGAGTGCATGTTGATTTAAACTTCATAAAAAGGGCCCTGATTTCTCCAGTCTGGGGTTGACCCAAACACAGGATAGGCAAAGCATCAGCGTAGAAGGCCAGAGCAGGAAGCAGATGCCTGTGTAGCATACACAAGTGAGTCGAATTAAAGTGCGCGTCGACATAAACTGTCTACGTAAGGTTTGTTGGATAACTGAGCTGCCAGAAAAGCTTTCATGTGCTGCTTCATTGATTTTGTCGGTGTCTGGACATTCTTTCACGAATAAATATTTTGCCATTTTGATTGAATACCTTTGCTGTTATGATTATGGCAGTGAAGAACAATCTAATAGTTCATGGTCAATTCAGCGATAGCAAAGAAAATATGGGCAGTAATTTTAAAGCAAAGCTATGTGCACTGCAGTGCAATTACCCAACACTGCTTTTGCCTAATACATGTAGAAGCAGGTTGCTGGTGGTACAGATGTCTGGCAGATTACACTGTAATGTGAACAGGGTAATTCTAGTGTGTACCTTTTGACAGATGAAAAATATTTCCTGTCTCTTAACAATCGAGAGATGCAAAATTGTGATTCATAGTATCATAAAATGCTGAGATGTTTTGGTGTCTGATATAACAATTTTACTGACTATCAACCGAAGCCAAACACTCAAAGTGTGCCCATCGAACGGTCAGGCATGGGAAATAAATGCTGACAGCAAGACAGATCAAACACTGCATGTTACAGCTGATTTTTATCTTCCATTCCTCTTTTATATGGTTTCCACTAAATTTGGACAATTTAGGAAGAATCAGGTCAGGATATTTTTCCCTGTTGTGCTTTCTCAGATTTAGCACACAGCAGGAAATAGTCTGCTTCAGATGCGTTTGCGCTTCTTCAACTACTCGGTGCGGTTAAAGCGAGACTGCTGCCTGCAGGCGGGAACACACATGATTCCAATTCACAAACAGTAAATGCACAGTTTTATTAGCTGCGCTATTCATGCACTGGTTCAATCCCAACACCACACAGACTTTGCACAAAGGAGCTGGCAGGTAGAAGACTTAATGTCATAAGCCTGAACCAACTCTGTCAGGTGATGTCTAGAAAAGTCAGGACTGCAGCTTTGATTTTATGTGTAAAAAGCCGAATTTTGGTGTCTGATAGAGCTCTGAAACTCCCACTGACAGCAGACCATTTTCACAAAAGCAGTTTGCAAGTACTGACGCGTAGCTCACAAATGGGAAAACTTCATGTGTCAAGAGGCCAAAAAATTCCAGCAGTTCTCCTGTTAACAATTAACAGCTAACAAATTACATCTCTCTTACTCATTCGCTCATAACAACTGGCTGCAGGAAAGTCGGACACTGCATGTTAGAGCTAATCTTAAACCGATCTGTCTTCAAGTCCTTTTTTATATTGCTTCCATGCATTTAGTGCGACAGGAAATGCGATTTAAAAAAAATCAGAGACGCGAACGCTGGGCGGCTTTTTGCTGGAGGCAGCAGCCAATATAGGTCGGTGTCCTCAATAACAAGTGACAGAGCTCCACTTATGTATCATTGCATATTAAGCGTCCTTAAATGAAGCTAATAAAATGCCTGTCTCTCTGTGTCTCACACTCAAACTTACACACACACACCAACACACTCAGTTTTCGGCACCTATGTGTAGAAATGAATGTCATATTAATTAAGCACATAAAGCCCCCGCATGTCCTCGGTGACTTGACCTCAGTCTTTCTGTGAAGACGTGCCACACTAAAGCCAACTAATTTGGCTGCCAATCATTTTTCCTTCTCCTTTGCGCTGTGCACTTTGTGTCTTTATAGTAGTCACTTTTCTAAACACAGGTCTATATGTTCCTGTCACTCTGCGATCTGCAAACCTCCTCTACTCTCTTTCTCTCCAGCCCTCGGTGATTCCCGATTTTCGGCTCTTCTAACACTAAATACCACTCTCTTCTTTGTTTTCTCTCCTTTGTCTCCGGGGCTGCTGAGCAGTGAACAGTGATCTCCAGAATTAATAACACAGAGAAAGAAGCAAGCAGGCGGACAATTGGATACTATAACTTCAGTTCAGGAAAACAAGTAAAGATGTCCTCCAGTGGGTCTTCATGCTGCCGAGTGAACTAAGCAGGTATTAATAGTATTTCAGTGCCATTTGCATTTCTTCTCTCAGATAATGAGGCCGAAGAGAAGTTAAAGGCTCTGACATTAATGTGTGTGTGAGTGAGAAGATCAGGCACAGAGCTAGAGAAAGGTTACTTTTATTTGCATAGGCTAATGAAGGTCAAGTTTACAATGAATGTGTCTGTCCAGAAAGACACAAAGCCACCTTTGAAAATAGACTTTCACTCATAAACATCAATCCACTGGGCATGCAGCTACTTTGGTCAACCGCTGTAAAATGAATGCAAAGTGCAGCTCACGATGCTCTGGTGTCAGTTTTTCAGGAAACGAATGTCAGGAAATCACTAATGTTATTTAATTTTGATCGAAATCATAAAACATCGAGTTCATCCCAATCGGACCTGCCTGTGGTTTTCCAGTAAAAAAAAGTACATTTGTCGTTGAGATATTTTAGTCATGCCTGATTGGAGCTGGTAGGATAAAAACCACTTCATGTCTAATCTGAGTCAGACAGTTGTGCTCTCGCATGCAGCTCAGCCAGGTAAAGTTAAAGGCTGCAGTTCATGTGTGATAATGACTTAGGAAGGCATTCGTTAGTTACAGCTTTTCTAACTGGAAGAAATGCTGCTTTACTATTTCAAATAAGTAATTTGATATTCATATAAATGACAAATATCAACAAAGGATTTTGTGAAAGATAATTAAGACTCCACAAAAAAAATATTTGACAGTTTATGAAAATACTGATCATTAGCTTTTTTCGGTCACATTAGAGTAGGTAAAAGGTAGCCTCTTTGCAACTAATGCTGAAATTGTGGTTCACTAGTGGTAGCATGTTGGGAGTCCATGGATATGAGAGGAGAAAACATCTGTGGATGGAGTGCATAAAATATGTGGTAAAACTGGTCTGTGTGCTACTACTCATCTCGTTGTTGCTTTTTCCAGGCGGCTGGGTAGAGAGTAAAGTTAGGGCTGCTCGATTATGGCAAAAATGGTAATCACGATTATTTTCACTGAAATTGAGATCTCGATTATTTGACGATATTTATTTAACCCTTTAAGACCTACTATAGAACCAAGTCCGCCAGAGCTTATATTATTTTTTTACATGTTGTAGTGCCATTTGTGGGAGCATTTCAAGTTGCTAAATAACTGTTATAGCCCATATTTTAATAATATGTATGCATTAAGTCCATAGTAACTACATTAATTGCAAAAAAGTGCAATAAATTACAAAAAAATTGAAAATCGTTTTTGGTTTTTTTTTTTTACATATATTTCTACTTGGAGAAATTTAAGAGGTTTATCCCTCAAAACTTTAAATACAAAAAAGTTGCAAAAAATAGTTTACAACAACAGGAAATTTATTTTGAGTGTCTTCATGGTTTTATCTTGGAGATACACCAATTTTTATATACTGCAGGAAAAACAAAAATAACAATCCTGATGCAAATTTGCAAAGAAAACAGCAGGTGCATCAAAATAAACTATTTCCAGCAGTGCAATTCGAGCTCTAAGCATCCCAGCAACTATTCAGAAAAGTCAAACATGACCAGTATAGGCTTTTAAGGCCTACAAGTAAAAAACTACATTTCCGCGAAAATGACGTCACTTCCGGTTTCGGCCAGGAAATGGCGGACATGCAACAGTTCGGGCTGACGACTTTTTCAATGTGGGAAGTATTACGAACAGCTGATCGGATCGGCAAAGCGTGTTTCTGGAATATTACGTTTTTGTTCCTGCAAGCACTTTTTATGCAATTTTTGCAAAGCTTTATGTGGAAGGAAACCGTGACCGAGGACAAGCTGATGGCATCAGATGTAAGTACAACTCCTCTGGTTTCATATGCAAAACAAATTATTGCGCTAGCTTACGTGGTTCAGGTTCTACAGGGATTTAAAAATAGTTACACAAAACGGAGCGTGCTGCTCTGACCGGATTTAAAGGGTTAACAATGACTTTAAAAAATAATATAAAATAGTGTGCAACACCACTGAAGTTTTTTTTTACCTCTCTTTTCAACCAACAGCAGTCACTCTCCTCTCCAAATAACTTCTGCTTAGCTTTCCGAGCTTCCCTCGGGTCCTCTTAATCAGCGGTCTCCAACCTTTTTTGCGCCACGGACCGGTTTATGCCCGACAATATTTTCACGGACCGGCCTTTAAGGTGTCGCGGATAAATGAGGGAGGGGCTAATAATCGGCTCAGTCATTTTTAATGATCGTTGAAAGCCCAGATCGTAATCGTGATTAAAATTCGATTAATTGAGCAGCCCTAAGTAAAGTTATAACACACAAAGAACTAAAGTGAAACCGAGTGTTAAAAACAATGCAAAGTGTCCACAGCAGCCCCTGTTGATACCTTTTTAGTCTTTGATTCTTTTTAAACTTCTTCCTTTCCTGGTGATTTCTGCTGTTGGTTTCTTCCCTGCTCTGGTTCATTTGTCAACCAATCAGCATCCACAGCATATACAGCATCATCTGTGTCCAGCAACGTGCAATTGGGATTTTGAAGGACTTTATGGAAGCACACTTATAATGTTTCAAAACCTCTCTGTATAACGTCCATCGCAAAATACATACGCAAATTTGCACTATTGCGATACTACAAAAAAAAAAAAAAAAAAAAAAGTTGTGGTTGTTGGGAAGCAACTTGTCACCAAACAATTGCAGTCTGCCTTGGAGTGACTGCAGTCACTGCCTGACACAGTGCAGTTTGTCAAAACTATGTATGTAGACGTGCTGCCAGCATGTTGCAAGCAACTGGAGTCAATCTGTGCTGAGGACATCAGCCCTGCAATTCATTTTTCCAACTCAATTAGTTGCCAGCAGGTCATATTCGAGGGTTGCCTGGTATTTTGCTGTTAAATAGCTGTTTTGCAGCAATTGCATCACTTTTTGTGGAGGAATTTCAGTTTCAAATCTGAGGCTCTGGCTGGACTCTGCATTTCCGATGAACATAGACTACAAACGAGTCGTAATTTTTCCAGATTTATCAAAGTTAATCACCATATTATCACAAACAGATTGCATTTAATTGCCAACTTGTTCCCATTCAGCCACAAACTGATAGAAGACTGACTGTCTTATTGCTGTTTTATCACCATCCATCACTTTGAAGACAGCAACTGACTGCAAATGGTCACAGGCCTGACCCCCTCCCCTTCAAAGCAACCATTTCAAAGGCAACAAGATCTCAAGTTGTCTCCAGCCACTGTTTTGCCTTGCACAACTTCAGCCTTAGTTAACAGTTTTAGCCCCATATACTGCTCTTTCCACCATGCCACACTTAAATTCAGTTTATCTCAAGACGTCGTCAGTTCTTTGCTGCCTGGTTAATGCATGTGCTCGTAACGACGGATATCTGGGTCGATCTGACAGCTAATTAACACAGTATTGACTGTGGCTCAGTGTCAGGAGAAAACTCACTGAGTGCACTACAATTAAAGGAATTTGCAGGTAAAACATACCACATGGGAGAAAGGGGGAGGGGATGCAGAGAGGCGCAAAACAGATAGAGAGGTGGTACAGATGTCCTGTAGGTTAATTGCACAGGACTCTGCCTGAGAATAAGGTGCCAACTCATCTGCAGAAAATTAGATGTGTGTGTTCGTGTGTAGACAGCTGCATGTTTAATGACAAACCATTATAAGGGAGTGCACAGTCCACATTTATCAATGTTTTCTCCCACATACGCAAGAACACGGGTCTGTACAGCTGACATACAACCACAAGGCATTGGGAAGTGTCTGCGGTGCTTATTTGCATCTTCCACATCAAGTAACTGCACTTAACAGCGTGCTAATGTCACACAAACACAACAGGCTTACCCAAGCAGAAATAAAAGCTGCATAAAGAAAGCAAACACAGGCTGTTCTTCACACGCTGCCCCACACAATAGATTTTAGATGAAGTCTGAGTGAAGGAAGGAAAAATGGGGCTCTGTGGGATAAGAAACGAATGGACTGAAGCCGAAACAAGAAGGTAAATAACAAAACAAGTAGGCGCTCAATGAGCAAACAGGTAAGCGAGCATCGCACTGGAGATGAAGTTAACTCATTTAAACTTGCTTGTGTTTCACTTCCACGTTCTCCTCTGTTGACTCTTCTTTTTGCGCTCTCTCTTAAGTTTAAAAAGACCAAATACTATAATAAGATAATCTTTATCCTTCACCCTGCAAACCAGATTAACAATTAAAGCTCTTGGCCGAGACAGCCTTTGAAGTATAACAGCGACCAGTTGCTTTTTTTTTTTCTCCCCTTCTTCTCCTCTGGTCTTGAGGTCGTTCTCTTCTCCTCTTCGCTTTTGGCTGCAACCAACAGCCCTAATAACTGCTCACTACTGCATTATAAATCTTTTAATCCCAGAATCTTTATAATCCTTTGAGGCAGAAGCTGTAAAACTTACAGTGCAGCTAAAACGCAGTGTCAATGCTGACATATCAGAGAGGTGCTTTGTGCCATTGTTATACTGGACGATGCACAGCTATTTAATGTTTTTGGAGAAATCCTCCACATGGCTCCCAGTGCATCTTACACAAAAACAGAAAAAAAAATGCATTCCCAGTAGTGCTGCTCAGCACGAGAGCTGGAATAAAGAGCATGGACTAAAGGACTTGCCAGAGAGAGCACTCTGACCTCTCCGATGTATCAGGGGGCAGCCTGGGTGCCCGTGATGTTTTAACGCTGGTGAGCTGAGAGATTCTCAACAGCCAAAGAACACACACAGACCCTGTAGACAAACAGACCCCAGAGTAGTGATCACAGCGGTCTGCTCATGCCAACCCTGCTGAAAATACCCATCTAATCAACTGCGGCTGCTTCATCCACCATATTACCCTGCCCCCTGGTGCTAAAGCAAACTGCGCCTTTAAAACAGAGAGTAGACCGACATCACAGAGCTGTCAAAGCGCAAGAGAAAAAGGAGCACAAGTGACACTGAGTGAGCAAGAAATGCATTGTCATCGTTTGTTGTTTAGGTTCTTGTGAATTTGAATGACGTGAAGGTCAAACAGTGCGAGATCTGTTCAGGAAAAAGACAGGAAGACGGGCTGAGCTGTGAGAATGTGATGTGGGAAAAACATGAAAACAGAGGAAATGAGCAATGGAACGAGAGAATGACACACACTGCCGATTCTCCCGTTATCATCTTCCACCCATTGCGGGTTTCTAGGGAATAGAGATGCAACAGAAGAAAGCATTGCCTGTGGCAGCAATAACCTACGCTAAATGATATGATATCTGCGTGTGTATGTGTGTACACGAAAGCACTTTCTCCGGCTGTTTTATGAGTAGCACAGCATCTCAGACAGCTTTCACTGTTCCCTTTAAGCTCGTAAGAGTTATGTCTACAGATGTAAACTCAATTTCACATCCTGCACCATTTTTCTTTTCCTTTTTTGGCCGTCTTCCTACCCACACTCTACCTACCACACTGGAAATGTTTTCTCAGACACAACTGTTTTATTTACCAGTAAAGCAAGTTCACAGGAGTGAAAGAAGAAAGACGGAAGACGGGACGATACAGAGAGACGACAAAAACAACTGTGGGTTTTCTGCTGACTGCATTGATCTTTTAATGACTCATTCTTATAACGGTACTATGATAACCAAACCCAGTAAACAGCGATGTGTACTATAATATCGATTTAGTGAAGGCAACAAAGAATAGAAGGACAGAGATGAAGGAAAATATCCCTCGCAGTGATAAATGAATAATACATTAACCCAGTTCGAAAAGGTTGCCTCCACTTCAAGCTCATCCTTCAAATCTTGAAGTTCCTTTTTTGGCTGAATGTTGCCTGCAGCAGCAGTAAGCAACAAAACAAGGCAGACTCCCCCTAACCCAAAGCTTTACTTCTGAAGCCCTTCCATCCAGCTTATGACAAATCTGAGCTGATAGATGACAGCGATGCCTCCATTATTGGCCGATGGATCCACATTTTTCAACTTAATGAAACATGCTCCTTGGAGCCCAAACTAAATATTTAATGGTCTCTCACTGCGACCTTGAAACCCTTCTAACAAAGACAAAGGGACACCCCACTTTCTTCCTTTTCTTTTCAACCATCCCTTCAGCTCTTTCTTTTTCCCCGTCTGGCCCCGTTTTCCAGCGAGAGAGGAAAAGGGGACTAACCAAAACAACAGTGGACATCTCAAAAGGATTCAATTTTCCTAAGCAGAGCCCTGCATTTACCCGGAGAGGAAGTGGGGATACAGGGAAAACGATGTCACTCGTGACGCTAAGATTTCAGTACCAATTTCCCTGCTCCTCTAGGGAACGAGTCCCGTGGAGTTGCAGTTGAATGCTTGGTTGAACAATTTCATGTAAATTGCAGGCAAAAGGGTGTTGCCATCTCATGTGGAGTAGAAATCCAACGAAGGCGAAGGATAAACCAATTCACTGTGCATAATGCAAGTAGTAATGAGGTTCAGCGAGAGTGCCGGGGCTGTAAAGTGAAGCCAGCCATTTTATTATCCTTCTCCGTGGGGGCCATGGGATGAATGGTAAAATCCAGTGCTTCTCATGGCTGGGTCCCTTTGCTTGTTTCCAATCTATCAAACTGCATTCACGACACTTCCCCAGTTGTAAATAATTCCAGCATTAGATAAAATCAACAGGACTCTGAAACACACTGGTACATCGTAGTTCAAGGCTGACAACATCACTGTGTGTTCACTCTCTCTTTCTGTCTGTCACCTACTGCCAACATTAACTACTCCACATGTATTAAAGTGACAATAACTGTGAAAAACAGGTGTGGGTGTGTCACGGTGGAGTCAGAGGGTAAGTGACTGTTAGTGTGAGTAAATCTGTGCCATTGTGCGTGTCTTGAACCCAAAACTTCCTGCAGAGCTGGTCACCAAGAGTGCCCCGGCACCCATCCAGGATTGGGGCAGTCGGTCATATATGTGTGTGTGTGTGTGTGTGTGTGTGTGTGTGTGTGTGTGTGTGTGTGTGTGTGTGTGTGTGTGTGTGTGTGTGTGTGTGTGTGTGTGTGTGTGTGTGTGTGAGAGAATGTCCATGCTGGCAGGATGGGAGTTTTTGGCGAATTGATACAGAGCTTATAAAGAGAACAATAACAGTCCTTCCAGTGTTTGAGTAACCTGTTAGCATCTGGCAAGTCTGAGCCTCAGCAGACAAAACAACTGAGCAATTTTTCATTTGGAGACCAGGGCAGAGGAAGCTGTCCCGGACAAAATAACTTAAGCTTAAAGTAAGACAAAAACATCACCTTCCTTTCTATTCTGTTCACATTTAACTCACAGATATCCAACTTACTGTGATACAATGAAGTCCTGGCCATCTAGACTCAGCGTATGAACGGTATTTTAATGTGCATAATGTCAGCGGGTATTGTTAACTTGTACTCACAGCAACAAGAATCTGTGCCCCACTGTGCATGACCTCAATGTACTGATAGTCCACGAAGCAGCCCATGACAGTGATGTAGGAGTGGCTCTCCGTGGTATGGACCCCAGGAGCCTGTGGCATCTCTCTCCGCACACAGCCGGGGCCATGTTCACTCCACCAGGAATGATGAGCTGAGATGTTAAATGTTAGCAGGTCACTGTCCTGGAAGGAGAAGGAAAAACATTAACTTCTTTGCTAGGACTGTATTCTTTAGTTATTAAGCACATTCATGTATTTTTTATAAGGAAACCAAGGCTGGCTTTCAAAGCAACCAAAGCACCGATGCTCAAAAGGCAGGGAGCTTAACTTTGGAAACTTACAGAAGCTGTTGGAAGACTTTTTATGATTGTAATCCTTTGCTGAAAGGGTTGGTTCATAAAATTACAGACAAGCATCTTTAGACTGCTAATGACTCTCCAAAGCCTTACTTATGTTAGCGCTGCATTGAGCTGGTTCTCAAAACACAATATAACAACATGTTCACCGTCTTTCCTTAGTGTGCTAGCATGTCAACGTTATGCCAGTGCAGCTTTGACTAATAGAAAATCACAACCAGGAAAATGTGGTTTAAAAAACCCTTCAGGCAAACATAGTGGTGACAATTATTACACTTCATCCAGCTGCAGAGCATCTGGTTCATTTGAAGGCAATCCACCAAATAACTCAACACTAACGTTTTAGTGCAAAAATTCTTAAATTTTGACCTCGCTGTAGCATTGAAGGGATTGCGAAGGTACACTCATCAACCACTTTATTAGGTACACCCTGCTAGTACCAGTTTAGACCAACTGATGCTTTCAGATCTGCTTTAAGTCTTTGTAGCATAGATTCAACAAGGTGCTGGAAACATTCCTCAAAGATTTTGGTTTATATTGATGCATTACACAGTTGCTGCAGATCTGATGCAAATCTCCCATCCCACCACACCCCAAAGCTATTGGATTGAGATCTTGTAACTGTGGAGGCCATTTGAGTACATTGGACCAGTGTGTGTGTTTTGAGTTTGTGACATGGCGTGTTATCCTGCTGGAAGTAGCCATAAGAAGATGGGTATATTGTTGTCTTAAATGGAATGGACATGGCCAGCAACAAGACTCAGATAGGCTGTTGCATTTACATGATGTTCAGTTAGTATTAAGGGGTCCAAGTGTGCCAAAAAATATCCCCCACACCATTACATCACCACTACTCTTAAACTTTGATACAATCCAGAATGGATTTCATTTTTTTTATGTCAAATTGTGAAAACAAGCAGTCTAGTCATTCTCCTCTAATCTCTGTCCTTAACTAAGAACAACCTCCCAAAGAACTACCATTCACTAGATAATTTCTCTTCCCAGTACATCAGCAGTTTCTGAAATACTCACACCAGCTCGTCTGGCACCAACAACCGTGTCACTGTGTGTCACATGTCACTTAAATCACCTTTCTTTCATACTTGGATTTGAACTTCAGGAGGTTGTCGTGACCATGTCTGCACACAGATGAACACATTCATCTAATACAATAAGTGACCGTACATCACATGTATGTCAGGTATTTAGTATGAGCACATTTTCATGGCATTATATACTGAGTGGACTGAACTTGTCATACCAAAAAACACATTCTACCACTTAGAAAAAGTGCGATCTCTCCATGTAAACAGTTATTGTTTGCATTATTTTTTCAAATGTCTGCTTCCATCACTATATTTGACGTAAATAAAATAGCATTTATAGTTTAAAAACATTAAAAATGTCATAATTTCAAATCATCTATGTGCCTTTCCAGAAGCTGCTTGTTTCTCAGGATAACTTGGAAACATCTCAGTCCCTTTTTATGGAACTACTTTCTGAAAAAGAAAAAAAAAACAGCATAAATGATAATATTAATGCCATCTTTCTGTTGACATCTTAAAAATGCACTCCTCTCTCTGGACCTCAATTGTCTTGGGTTGAACAGAGAAATCTTCAGAGGCTTATATCCTACATTTAATCGAGTAAAATCAAAAACAACTGCCGGACTAGACAAATAATATTTCAGAATTTGGCTGAACTAAATATTATTAATATGTGCATAAGTCTCAGCCAGGAGATCTGCTGTTTATGTGAGGTTTATAAATTCTTAAGCCATACTACAGCAATACTGCAGCTTTTGGAGAAAACTTTTTTATGCATAGAAGTCTGCACGGTGTTGCTCAATTTTTACACAACCATATGAGCTCATGGACACACACACAACCAAACACACACACAAATCAATACCCCGATACAGCAATCTAACCTTGCATCTGCCCCTCAGTGACAAGACATGCATTATTAACGTTGCCAAGTGCTGTCAGGAAACATCTGATTCCTATCAACCCCCACTGGCACATACATGGACACATCAACAACACATACATCATAATATAACCAGATTATAAGAGCAGGGGCAGAACTGGCTCAGGAACACCGATCTTCCGGCTCAGGATTCAGATGTTTAGGGGTTCCAGTCCCCAGAAGCTGTAGTCCACATGCCAAGACATCAAATCTAAATGTGCACCTAAGACAGGCATTTGCGTGCATAGAAGAAAGCACAAAAAAAAAAAGTGTGTGAATGTGGCTCGCAGTGTTAGAGCACGTTGAGTGGTCAATAACACCAGAAAAGTGCCACATAAACACCAATCCATCTGTGCAGTCAGTAGCAAAGTCTTCAAGGAGTCAGAAAAATATTAATCATGATGCTGATATTATCACTCTTTCTTCTTGTAGATTACCTATCATCCCCCTCAGTTTCTTATTTTATTTTGCCATCATTCTGTCATTTTCTCAACAGTCACAAAAACAAGGACAGCTGAAGGTCAATAGATAGGATTGTGAGGACTAATGACTTGACAGATGCCACTGATGGATCCTGCAAGCGAAGGGAACCATCCCTATCCCAGCTGTAGCCATGCTCACAACTGCATTACGTCAGCAGTCGATACTGAAGAGGCTTTGGGCAACTTACTGTCAGGAGTGTTATTGTTATGCTTCCAGCACCCCAAAGCAGAAATCAATCCCCCCATATCATAGATTTAAGATTAGTCTACTGATGTTACTCAAACTATTTTCTCTAACAAAAGTCAATAGAGATTTAGAGACAGCTCTGTTAGAGGAATACTAGGAACACGAGGCAGTCTATGAGGCTAAACGTCGAAATGATTAGGCTCTTATTTAATTTGTCGTTTGTGAAATAAAAAGATTAGAAACTATGCTTGAGTGATCGCATTGGGGAAATAAACCTGCTTAGATGCTTTAGATTCTTCTAGTTCTGATTAGTCTCGAATTTACTTAAATTTCACAACCGTGAGCACACACCGTGAGCCGCATATTGATTCATGAGCTGGAAAGAAAGTGCTCGCGGTGGTCTTCTATCATCTCTAAAACACAGTCAGCAGACACAGTGTGTGCTGGGGATGAGTGACAGAGAGAGGCAGAGGGTAAAGTTTCACGCTCCGTTCACACTAAGGTGGATCGGTATGAAAATTTGTCCGAGTTATTGTTTTAAGATAAGAAAATAGAGGAGAAAAAAAACACTAAAAATTGATTTAAAAAAACCAAAACTAATGGGAAGTCGAGGGAGCTCACACACAGTCACATAAAGGAGAACTTAATCCCATTTGACTAACATCTGTCCAATGCTGTAGGAGGAGCAGGGATTTTTGTGAATTGCAGAAGAACGGACAACAGACTGAACATCACAAAAGCTCAAAAACTGTAATTTGTGATCAGCTGCTTTCGTCAAAATAAATTAAGCGATCACAGAGGTAGGCATATTTATGATAAACACAAAAGTAGAGTTTTCAGATTTCTCTACTGTGCAGCACTTTTATTCTTACAGGAAGAATAAATAATTGTCCTTTGACTTTCAGACCAGATAAAACTAAGATTAGGAAAGTATTTACTGTAAGTATTAGGCAATATTAGTCACATGTCAATTTCAGACAGTGTCTGCAGGTTTGGACACTATCTGAGCTGCGTTAAATCTACAGGTTTGATTTAGGCGAGAAGCTGCCAGGAATGAGTCAGGACAAAATGTTTCCTTTATGAGTTAAATTGAACATTACACAGATTTTGTACTAGACATCTGGCTGGCTGAAGTCTTTTTAATGTGTGGTCCAACTAATTTGGACACTGCCATTTTTATGTACAACCCCTCTGAAAAAAATTCAGAAAAAAAGGGTAAAATGTCAATTTTCTGTGAACCAGTGTCTCGTGTGCAAAGCATGAGAGAGAATTAAGACTGTGAATGACCAGGGACTCTTTAAAACAGAGGTGCGTGCAGAGTAGCAGGGGTCTGTCTGTCAGTCTGTGCTGTACCATGGGGGAGGGGATAAGGGATCAATAGGAGGTGACAGAGCATGTGGCATATGACTCTGACAACCTGCCCCCTCACTTTGAGGGTCTGGCTAGCACACACCACTCACACAAACACATGCACACCCTCCAGTAAAGTTCTGTCAACATCACTCAGAGCAAGCCAGATAAAATTAGCTGACGCTGTTTTATGATAAAATGTGTTAGGGTCCTGTGTGTCAAGTTTGGCCATGCATGTGTGCATGGGATATGGTTGTGTGCGTGTGTGTGCTCCATTAGCCAGCCTTTCTCCTGGCCACCATATGCAGAGCTTGGAGCCCAGGCCGGCTCCATCTGTCGGGTTAATGCCCAGCCTCAGCCCCGAGCAGCTGTCCCCTACAAGCCTCATTATTCTAGCAGGAACCATGCAAAAAAATCACAACCGCCACACGCACACCCAGCGGACGCACAAAGACATTCGCAGTGAGAGACAGACACAATTGATGGAGCCAAGGACTATCACACAATGACAAAGCCGCCAGAGCCTGCCTGGGAAGGTGTTTCTGAAACTCATTTTGGCTGTCTGAGCAGGTGTCAGATGAACACTGCCGACAAGAATTCATTATTCTCAACGGTCAAGCCTGCAACTGGACAAGCTACCCATTAGTGAAGTGAAGTGGAGTGGAGAGGAGCTGCATTTTCTAGGCTTTATAAGTTTAGAATAAATAAAAAAAATATTTTTTATATATATGTATGTATGTATGTATGTATGTATGTATGTATGTATGTATGTATGTATGTATGTATGTATATCTATATATAGATATCTATATATATCTCTCAAAGGCACAATGAACAAAGTGAAAACACTTGGAGAAAGAGGGAAAGAGGAGGGGGGTAGAGTGAAGGTGACAACCCAAACACTTGCCTTTGTCTGGTTGAATACCAATTTGATCTGTGCTGAGGAACCACAGGGGATCCAGCCACAGAGAACTCAAAAGTATGCATGTGTGTGGGTTTCACACTGCTTTGGGAGGGATTGTTCCTGATTATTTACCTATTACATTTAAGCTTCCACTTGAAACACAGCAGGGTAACCCACAGGTCGACAGAAACGCACCAGCCAAATATAAGAAAACACACACATACATGCGCACACACATGCTGGGGGTGTTGCTGTTGTGGGTGAATATTGTACAGAATCCTCAAGGGAGTGATTTGTTCAGAGAGTGGATTCATAGATGGCTGTGTCACACATTCATTATACACTGCAAGTAATTGTGTTTACTCTGCCTTCACTGTTATTCTCACCAAGGCCTTCGGGCTTGTTCAGGCAGAAAAGACCTGGCGGCAATGCATCATATCTAATTAAAGCTGAAATATGTGTTCAGTGCCGATAAAGCTCAAGAAGCCTTAATTATGCTTTTATATTACATGGCAACAATTCTTATAGGTGCAGCCTGCATGGTGCAATAAAGCAACAGCACTGGCACAAGGTCAAAAGGAAGCTGAATCATTTTCAGGAAAACTATTACTTGAGGCTTTTTTTGTGGCTTCTTTTCCAGAGAACCATCTTTGCCTTCATCTGTCCTGGCTCTCAGGACAACTGCACCCTTTCTCTTTTGGAATTTGTAATCAAACCTCAAATTTGAAAACACTAAAAATTTAATTAGCTAGCCTTTCACAGAGATTTCACCCTCTGTCCTCGAGTGGAATAACAAAAATAAGATTTTAAACCTTATCTAAGTGTGGTTTTTGAAAACAAATGCCTTCCAACATGGTTAGAGAACACACCTACCAGAACCTGACAGTTACCCTTACAGGATTTAACCCACTCTCTGCTCATCATATCAACACAGATTGTACCAGACTGAACAACTCAAACTGAACACCTGCAGAACAAAAGCGTCAACAAAAAAGAAATGCAAAAAATTTTAATGGCCTTAAACAAAAGCAAAGGAAAGAAAGCAAGGATTCAAGACGTCCAGGTCTGCATCTGGTAACATAACTAAAGTGAGGCATATGTACACATTATAGCTCATTGTGCAGAAACTCTTGTATTTTCACTTAAACAAGCAGCTGTTTTTTATGTGCATTAAAGCTATATAAAAATTTAACAGTGCAAAAGCAAATTCCTTGCTGACAGTTTAACCAAAAGGCATTTCCAGTGGAAATTGGCCGACATACCCTCTGCATAACCATGTATAATATCCACAAAACTTAACGGAGGTTAAACACACACAATACGGTAATATTATGTTGAAGCACAGTACGTATTAATCCACCAGGCTCCTGACTACGGTAGCCGTAATGCTCCAACAATCCATCAAGAGTTGCAGCTTCGTAGCTTAGCAAAGTCGTATTAAAACTAGTTCTGTCAGCGTTAATCTCATTAAAATGACGTTAACGCCATAAGCGCGTTAACGCAGCAAATCTCCGTTAGCCAGTTAACGCGGATCGGCCCGTGCGTGGGGCTGGATGGTAGGGCTGTGCGATATGACCAAAATCTCATATCCCGATATAAGAATTCTATCGTCCGATAACGATATAAATCACAAAATTGTAACATTTTCTGTAAATTCTGTGAATCTCGGGCAGCTCGACTTGCGAGAAGTGTTTCCAGCTGCGCGTCATGTAGCTGGAGTCGAGTGTTTTAACAGATGCATGAAACTATACATTTCTAGACTTAAGTTGTAGCGGCCGCCGTTTTCTTTGTGAGTATTTATTACACGGCGTGCTGCGGGGAAAAGCCTGTTCTAACGTTTGAGTCGAAGGTTTATTTTTTAGCACCTGGCGGCTCTTTTTTACTTCTCATCCGTAAATAATCTGCTCTTTCATGTGATTTAGTTTATTTTGAAAAGTCTCAACAGGATCTTGAGCTTTATTGTGAAAGGTTTATGTGGAACATAAACAAGCGGACACGCAATGGTGTTACCGTTGTTGTTGCTAACGACAACACATAAAAACAGGCGCTTGTCCGTCTGTAGTGTGGTTATATTAAATATAAGAGAAAGAGAGAACTTTAAGAAATTAATATAGCCACTACAGTGGCCATCAAAACGATGAAAAAATATTGCCGTAAACAGTTTATTTTGCGACACCACGAAACAAACGATAGCGTAAAATGAAACGATAGACGTTTTTATATCGTCATCCGATATATATCGTTATATCGAACAGCCCTACTGGACGGTGCTAATGCGTTGACGCTGTGCAGCCCCAGGTTTTTCGGCCCGCTTGCATGTTCTACCAAAAACTGTGCTTTGGTGGGTATCTGACGGATGAAAACGAAACCAGTTCCACACTACTGAAGTTGGCACCATTTTTACAAACCAATTGTGGTTCATCTGTTTCATTCAACGATCCGCTTTTGCCCTTCACATTCTCTGTTGCCGCCATGCTTTTTTTCCGCCATGTGCATATGAAAACAAAGGCACTGCGCATGGGCGTTTTACCCATATTCTATGGGTCAGTTATATAAATATATCTGGCAAGTTAACTTGTGATTTTTATTTTTGGTTTATCATCAGTGCTACAATGGATTTCAAACAACACCATCACTCGCATTTTGAATGTATATTCCCGGCCCTTTCTCTCTCATAATTTCGTTGCTAGCTGGCTCACTGACCAGGTTTGGCTACTATGTTACGCTTTTATTTAGTACTCAGAAAGTATTAGGGGTACATCTTACAAGTCACATTTTTTAATAATTAATTAAAAAAAGTGGGAATGTTTCCATCCACCTGCATGTGCACATACATAACAAACATTTATCTCAGGCACAAACAGTAACGCTTCAATGGGACGAAGACACATGAAGGAAGATCCTGAGAAAACAGCTAGGCTGGAATTTTGACATTCTCACCTTGGACAGGCCTCCTACTTCCAGGTAAAAACAGATGATGAAGACGTTCCAGGCTACCCAGATCGCGGCCCATACCGTGTACTGGAGGGGAATAAAAAACTGTTTAGCTGCAGGGAAAATTGAAGACAATATGACAGTTTCAAAATAAATGACAGGCTGGATGAATAAGGTAGTAAACAAAGAAAAGGTTGTGGCCACTGGGCTTTCAAACCTACATAGCTCTATACACATGCAGACACTATACACACACAAATTTATATGGAAGACCTCTTTTTTTTCTTCATGATGCCAGTAAGTTCAGCAAGTCTATCTGAGCCCTAAGGGGGCTGCAGGTTTTTAAGAGCTGAGTGAAGCTCAAAACTAAACCACTTCTAAAATTGTACGCTTAGACAGCCAACTGTTGACAGCTATAGAGTGCTACTGAGCGGTATTCACTGACAGACTCATCACAGTGAAGATTGTCAAATCCTCTGACTCATGATGAACTGTGTGTTTAAAATGTCAGCGAAAGAGTAAAGGGCAAATCAGCGCCCCTGTAAAAATGTTCGTGTTAGATCTTGGAACCCCTTAGCTTGCACTCTTCCATTTTCCATCTGACAATAGACAATGGCTGAAACTTTTCCTCCTTCCTCCCCTCCCTTCAATTCCTGCTTCCTCTGTGTCTTCATTTTATCCTGCGTGGCTTCAATCTATCCTCCCCTGCCTCTCTTTATTTATTCTGTTCTCTGTATCTGTTGCACACTACTCCAGTCTTTTCCTGTCATTAACATCGCCATCTGTGCTTCCACTAATGCTGCTCAGAACAGGCTTTTAATGCCTTAGATGAACGTTACGTTGTCAAATAAAAACCGACGTGCGTAAAAGTGCATTTATAAAGCCTTGTAGTGGTGCTTTCTGGCAAAGTAATGAACAAGCTGCATATGCATTCCACTGCGCTTTAAAGAACGACCTTCTCTGTCCCCAAACTTGAAGCCGTGTATAAATCTGATGAGCTCCTTAGTGGCCCACCACCCCCTCAAGATCCCACCCCCTTTAATTAGGCCTAATTACCAAGGGATTAGAGTGATTTAAGGGTGTCGCACAATGCACAAAAGAGTGCAGCACAACTGAAAAGCAACAACATGTCCGAGGTATGGTACATGCACAGACAGAGAGCAGACGCAAAGTGATGCAAAACCCCCACAAAAAATAGGATTATGTGAGAGACTGTACAGAGTTTCAACTGAACTGCAAGACAAATGTGATTTATTTATGTGCACTCACCACTACAATGTAGCGTGGCCGGTACTGGATAGTGCCAAAGAGGCCGAGGATAACGATGATGATGTGGAAGAAGTTGGCGAGGATGGGGGCCCACTGGTAACCAAGGAAGTCAAAGACCTGTCTTTCTAAAGCCAACACCTAAAGGGTGAGAAGAAGAAGAAGAAGAAGAAGAAGAAAGTCAGGTTAACATGCAATGGAAGAAAACCGTCTTTCTCGAGGCTGCAGGGAACTGCAAGAAATGAAACCTGATTACTTAAATCTGGAAAACACCAACGGGCAATAATTAATAATAATAAAGAATCAAGATAAACACTACAAGCCTGTGCTGCTCTTGGTTTATTGAAGACAACATGTGTCTCCCTCAAAGGAGACACTGAGCCACTTGACATGAACAGCTTGAGAGTTTAGCCTCAAACGATGGAAGCACCCAGGGTGGGGTGGTGGTGGTGGGGGGGCAGAAGTTTTATAAAATAAACAATGACAGATTTATTGATTCAGCCCCTGCTGAGCCATGGACTAGATCACTATTTCCAACCTTTCTGCCAATGCCTGCCAGGAAAGAGAATGCTCTGGGATCTTTATGGGAGGTGTGGGCCTTCCTTAATAATACCACTGCAGTGAGCTTACGGTATGTGCTTACAAACAACAACGAATATTCACATGCACAAGAAAAGTAAAACCATCTACAATTTTTAAAAAAAGAAGAGAAATTCCACAGTTTTCCCAGTACAGTAATCATTCTTAGTCCTGCATCAATAATGTTTTAAGGCTAGTTACGTTTAAATAAAGATTTGTTCTAGTATGATGTCTTTGGTTTTTGCTTTATTTCTTCTTTTTTGTTTGAAGAGGACATCAGTCTCTTTCACCTTTCTTTGTAGCTCCAATCTTTCTGTGCAGTATTTTGTGACATGAAAAAAAAAAAAAAAACCACAAAACAAAGCAAGCTGAACTTTCAAGAGTAGCAGGCCCTATTTGCATCAACGCAATTAGCATGCCATTTGCTGGAAAATACAGGGAGAGGGTGCAAACCGCTTAATTAAAATTCCATTGCCAATCCAATTCCACTCCATTCCCAATGTGTGTGTGTGTGTGTGTGTGTGTGTGTGTGTGTGTGTGTGTGTGTGTGTGTGTGTGTGTGTCTCAACCAATGATGTGTTTCGTTGGGTGCTGACATGTCATTTACAGCCAAGCGCTTGAAGATGGATGAGAGAGGGAGAAATCTTGTTGCTGCCTCAAAGATAGGAAGAACCCATCAAGCACACACACACACCACACTCCATACACCACGGTGGCTGCGCTCCTTGATGTAATGGAAATGTTACTAGAAACTCAATGAGACATTGTGACAGGGAGGGGAGGGAGAAGATCAATCACTGAGTGATAATTAAAAATGAACGAGGGGAATAAGTCCACAGGCAGGGTGTGAAGTGACAAAAGGGAGAGGTGAGTGAACTGCATCAAGCCTTACCATGCCAAAGTCAACGAACATCCCCACGAACTGCACTTTTCATGCACATGAAAATAAGACAACAGACAAGAAAAGATGGCTGGAAAACTGAGACAGATCGGGCAAATGCTGGGGTCTAAGTCTCTAAGTCTTCTTCCTCAGAAGACTTAGAGACTTCCATCTGCCACTGAAGGTGCTCAAGAACTTCTACTCCTGCACCATCGAGAGCGTCCTGACAGCAAACATCTGCACCTGGTTTGGGAACAGCACCAAGCAAGACAGACGAGATCTGCAAAGAGTGGTGCGCTCAGCCGAACGCATTATTCAATCAGAGCTCCCTGACCTGCTGTCCATCTACACCAAGCGGTGTAAGTCCAAAGCTAGGAAGATTATGATGGACCTCTCCCATCCCAACAATGGACTCTTCTCACTGTTGAGGTCTGGGAAGCGCTTCCGCTCCCTTAAGGCCAAAACAGAGAGAATGAGGAGGAGCTTCTTCCCCCAGGCTATTCGGGCCCTGAACCAGGTGTAGGACTGGACTCTCCCACACACGTCACTATAAGACTGGACTCTCACACACGTCACCACACGCACCACCACACATTTCCTATAATCCTATAATTCCTATAATTTATAATCTTTATAATCTTTATAATCTCTTCTGCTATTTGCACATTCTTTACTGTAAATTCCTAAGTTAATTTGTAAATTCTGTAGTAAACTGTAAATTGTAAATATTGTAAAACTTTTTTTCTGTCATTTAATGGTCGGGCATTGTACAGCTACAAGCATTTCACCCCCATGTCATACTGCTTATGGTTGTGTGTGTGTGACAAATAAAATTTGAATTTGAATTTGAAATACATGGTATAAACTCAGAGAGATGGGAAAGGATAAAGGGGGAAAAAAAAATCACAAACAACATATGCTAATGCAAGACGACTGAGCCCCCCCAACTCTCCTGATAACTTCTGTCTATCCCCAGAATTGAGAAAGCCTGGAGGGAATGAATAAAATCAGGAGTCATAGATCTTCTGGCCAGCTCTGGGTCACGGTTAGAGAGCTAAATAAAACTGATGCATGAGGACTTCAGCAAAAATTAGATGCAGCTATAGGCTGCAGTTAATTTGTTTGAAGTGTTTGCCGGCTTGACCCAGACCCCATTATTGGAGTTATAATTCAGCTATGACTTTTAGATGCACGTCTGGATAAATATCTGAATTAATCCCTCCCTATTTTGTGAAGACATAAGAGAAGGTTAATAAGAATCAAGTGCTACTCCTGCATCACACTGGCTACAATCAAACATGAAAGAGACCCAGTTTTAAGCCTGATCAATGATTTTAATGCGATACCTCAGGCCGATCAATAATAAATTTTAAATTTTAATAATAAACTTAATGGAAGACAAGCAAACATGTACTGTTTGTGGTTTTAAAGGAGCTTTTTAAAACAGGCTCTTGAAGTTGATACAGATGACTTTCTAAAAAGCAGCTTTTTTAAATCCATAATTGATTGTGTAATGGTTAAATGAATTAATGCGCTGTACTTCTCATGTGGCAGGATGGATATCAGCTCTAGTTATCCAGGCTTGTGCTCCAGGCCGATGAACACAAAGTCCTGCAGCCAATCACATGCAGGAGTATTGAAGGAGCTGCACTTTGAAGTATCTTGCACTCCTTTCCTGCCTAATGATACCCTGTATATTAGCCCATTGTATGGTGGTGTGAGGTATATCCCATCTCCCTGTCAGCCTTCCTCAGCTCCACAGGGAAAGCCTGACATTTTGTTATACGTTTTTTTTTCTTTTTTCTCCCATTTCTCTTGTCCTTTCAGTTGAGAGGAAGTTAAGATTGCAAAACTTTTTGCTTTGGTCTGTTTATCCAGTATTCACTTTATATTTGTTCTGCTCTCGGTTACTTGCGCTATATTTTTTTTGCCAGGATTCTCCCTGAGGTTAAAACTGAGCTTTATTACTGTTGCAAGAAAATCTGAAATAAGAACAAATTGACTTCTCATATTTTTCATCTAGTTATATGTTACTCCGAACTCCCCGAGCACCCTTGATCTCAAAATAATTATCTAAGTGGGGGAGTGAAATGTGGGTGGGGTGGAGAAGAAAAGAAATAACGGGAAGAACAGATGATACAGCTCCCCCAAAATGTTGTGCGCTAATCCTGGTGGAAGAAAAAAAAAAGAGATCAAATTCTATTAACCAGCTTTTATTCTCTTTGGCTAGATAAGTGAAAATAGCCCCGGGGTCTTATCTGCGTGTGCTTGGCACAATTTCTGAAAAGGCTAAAAGAATGAGGAAAAGTCACGAGGTAATTTTAGATATTTTCTTCATTAAAACTTAGCGTGTCTGTCGGTTTAGAGAACACAGACTGCAGTCAAGTCTACCATCTTTCAGTTCTAAGGTTTTATGCATAACAACGTAAAATAAAAACACAACAAAACCAGGTTTAAATTAGACATAAGATGAACAACAACACATGATAAATGGCTGTGTGTCATTTTTTAAGCTACGCAAAATGCAGAAGCAGTGAGGAAAAAGTACACCCTATGATTCAGCAGCTTGGCGAACCACCTTTAGTAGCAATAAGCTGCTGTTCCTGTATGACTTTATCAGTCTCTCACGTCGCTGTGGATGAATATTGGCCCACAATTCTTTAAAACGTGGCTTCAGTTCAGGTTTGCAGGCATTTATTTCTGCACAGCTCTCTTAAGCTCCTACAGCACTTCAGTCAAGTTGAGGTCTGGACTTTGAATGTGGCCATTGCAACACCTTAAATCTTTTCTTTTACAGCCAGTCTGTTGTAGATTTGCAAACCCTTTGGTTTGCATAATTATCCTGCTGCTTTAGCTGTCAAACAAATGGTAAACAGAAGAGTTCATGATCAACTCAATGACTGTGGCTGCCAAACAAGCCTGAATCCTGATGTGCTGTTTGCTTTTCCAGATGTGGTGATGCGTATTATGGCAAACATCTCCACTTTGGTTTTGACTATCCAAAGGACATTGTTTCAAATGTTTTGTTGTTTGTTCACATTAAACTTTGTAAACCTAAGCCATATTCTTTTTAGAGACAAGAGGCTTTCTCCTTCTAAACAAAGCATATTTGGTCAGTATTTTTCTAATTATACTGTCATAACCGTCAACATTTCACATGCTAACTGAGGTCTGTAGAGTCAGAATTGTTGCTGTTGGGTCGCACAGCGTGCAGTGTTGCACACTCTGATCTTTGGGTGAATTTGCTGACATACACACTCCTTTCTCTCTGTAAAATGATGGACTTGAAATTGTCTGGAAATGGCCTGTTAACGCTTCCTAGATTGACGGGCAGCAGCAATTGCATCTCTAAGATCATTACTGATGTCTTTTCTCCTTGGTATCATGTTAACAGACAGTCGAATGCTCCAAACAAGCAAAATCTCAAAACTTCTGCTTCTATAGAGACGCTCGGGCTTGCTGATGATCACTGAATCAAGTGCATTTAAATAGCAGCATCTGGCTGCTACTTACCCTCTTAATTCCTCAGGAATCAGCGAGAAGTTTTTCACCCACTGCTTCTGCGTTGTGGTTTAGGTTTTGTTAAATTGTTTGTCAGGTTTTATTGTTCATCTGACGCTGTATTTACCTGATTTTAAGACCGGTTGATTTTTTTTTATTGTGTCCTAATACTAAAACCTTAGAACTGAACTGGTGTACTTATCTTTTACGTATAGAAGATGGATGTTACATTTGGGTTTCAGAAGCAGCACCAAACAGAAATTGCCTTAACGCTGCATTTTTTTCTAATGAGTAACAGAGGTCAACTCCTTTGGATTCAGAAGGAAGTCTGATTATATAGAAGTCCATGGAAAAAATACCTCACTGCTGATGTAATTTATAACCTCAGTAAACACGCATTAAAGCTTTCAGTCTCTTGCCTTATTTAGCGCAATGTGATGTTCATGATGTAAAATACAGTTTCATTTAGAGTGAAATAGACAAGAAAGCAGAGTGTGCTTTACCGCATGGCCATCTGTTGTCCGTGACATCCATTTTGCAATGTGGCGCCAGCCAAAATGCTAAACTGTTTCCTAATAATTCTTATCCTGACACTGATTTTTTTTTTTTAATATTGCTTACTAATGTAAAAATACACACACACACACACACACACACACACACACTGTCCTCAGCACATATGTTATCTGACATGGACTGCTGTCGCGGCTTGGGACAGAAGTCTAGTTAATAAGCATAAAAACCATCCATCCAACAAACATAATTCAGATCCAATGATGTATTTATTACACACAGCCATAGACCTTTTCCCTGAATTATTTCCACCAGTCATTGAATTAAAGATCATATAGGCATGAGGCATGTGTGGGTGTGTGCGCGTTGGTATGTGTCCTCTCCTCTGAGAAGCTGCAGTTGCCCTATCACGCAAGCTGCTAACTCAATAATACACCAAGATGACAACAATCAATCAAGGATAGAAAGGCCTTTGCCCACCCCCAAACACACACACACTTACACAAAAGCTATATAGCACAATTAGCCCACAATTCAAAGGGAGTGGGTTACTGGAGAGTGGGGTGGAATTTGATCAAAAGATACCAATGCTCTTCCAGGAATATTGAGCCGGCTACATAACGGCCCGTAAAAGCCTCCCACTGACCTCTCGCAAGCACAAATGACTCCCTCTTGGGTGACGGAAACTCTTAGTGTGCATTTTGGTTTTGGGTGTGTATATGTGGAGAAGCATGTTGGCCACACATACCACTCCTCCCACTATAAATAACTGCCAATTATGGGATGGGTACGGCAGCAGGATGCAACAAGCACTCCTCACACTTCTACTACTGTCCATTCTGAGTTCTCTCTCTTCTCTGCTTTTTAATATCTATTTAAAGCTGTCAATTACATGGCCATGCAATACCAAATTAGGAACACAGACCTCAGTGCTGCTGCTTCTCTCACTTAGCTGGTAAATATACTCAGTCTCTAGAGGTCTGCATACATGAGCAAACACAAACAGAGCAATAAAGAACACAGCCCGACATTATAGACCCCATTTTCTCCCATATGAAACTAGTGAATATCAAATCCAAAAGACATTTCAATCACCGCCACCTTTTAAATGTGCCACAACAGAAGGAAAGAAGGAAGCAAGCCACACATAAGAGTGATGTGGGGGATCAGAGTGAACCTGTCTGAGGGAGAAAAAAACGTTTGATCTGCATCGTTTGAGAGCTAATTAAGACGCGTATGTGTGCTCAAGATAAGTGGCTGAAATGAATGAAAGGCAGCGTGCTTTGACTGCGCATCCAACCGGGGTTTCAGACAGAGACCGAAACATGTGTCGCGCCGTCTTGGCAGTTGTTTATGATTATTAACTCAAACCGTGTTGCCGTGAGTTCGAGATATCCAGAAAGTAGGGCAGATTTCTGGTGAGGTGTTAGGTGTGATTTCCACCCCGAGCTAGAAGATAGAGGTGACTGCTGACCCTCTCATTTCCACAGCTTCCCACCTTAGCCTGCAGATACCAGAGATCACATCAGTGTTTCTCTTTCTGTTTGTCCTCAGTGAAATGTCCTCTAATAACATGTTACTAGATGTGTCATCAGGATAGGTGTGTGTGTGCGTGTACGTGTGTCCATTCTTTATGACTTTAGGCTGCATGAGTCAGACTCCTCTGTGTTCAAGCGTATAACTCTGACTCACACTGTCAGGCTGAAGGACAACACTGAGGCGAGCCAAGAGATATGAGGGGTAAATTAAAGACAACTCCTACTTATTCGGCCATCTCCCGTTTTCTTATCTCATTGGCTTTAATGGTTGATTTTACTTGCATAAAAACACACGACTCAGTGAGAGCAAGCCAGATAAAATGAGACTCACAGGGCCAATTTGTATGTAATATTCAAACAGGCACTAATGTTTCACGTGTGTCTTGCCCTCTAACTGGCACTATCCTGCCTGCTGGAAGTTACTGGGAATAGAGACAAAGTCAGCGCAAAGCATGGCAGACTATTAAAAAAATCTAGTCCAGATTCATGCTTGTCTCTTCTAATTTTTTGACTTTTCCACACCTAATAACTGAAATATGAGTTCCTGCATGGCCCCGTTAAAGGGGTTGCCAATTTGGGTATTGAAATACCCCTGAGGGGATACTAGTCTAAGGGGTCTGGACGAGACAGCAAATTAGAAAACTTTTCTGCTGCACATTTTATCCGAAATGTCATTTTCATGTATTTTTTTTTTTTTTCTTGTGAATTTCTGGAAGAACTGAGAGACAGGTGGATCAGAGAAACAGGAAATCCCCACCCCACCCTGCTTCTCTCAATGACTATCGCCCTGTAGCCCTCACCTCAGTAGTGATGAAGTGCTTTGAACGCCTGGTCAGAGACTTCATCATTTCTTCACTACCAGACACACTGGACCCACTACAGTTCGCTTACCGTCCAAATCGTTCCACAGACGATGCCATCTCTCATCTCCTCCACACATCACTCACTCACTTGGACACTAGAAGGGGGAATTATGTTAAAATGCTCTTCATAGACTACAGCTCTGCATTTAACACCATAATTCCCTCCACACTCACCACCAAGCTGGAGCATCTGGGACTCAGCTCATCTATGTGTCAGTGGATCTCCAACTTCCTAACTGGCAGTCCACAGGCAGTAAGGATGGGCGGAAATGTCTCAGCCTCCACCACTCTCAGCACTGGAGCCCCCCAGGGGTGTGTTCTGAGCCCCCTGCTGTACTCTTTGTACACATATGACTGTGTGGCCACTACCAGCTCCACCGCCATCATCAAGTTTGCTGACGACACCGTCGTGGTGGGCCTGATCTCTGATAACAACGAGACGGCCTACCTGAAGGAGATTAGGAATCTGGAGAACTGGTGCCAGAGGAACAACCTCCTTCTAAACGTCAGTAAGACAAAGGAGCTGATAGTGGACTTCAGCACTAAGCAGGAGAGGAACTACCAGACCCCCGTCATCAACGAGTGCCCAGTGGAGAGAGTGGACAGCTTCAAATACCTCGGAGTTCACATCACGCAGGACCTGTCATGGTCCTGTCACATCAACACCGTGGTGAAAAAGGCCCGACAGCGTCTCTACCACCTCAGACGCTTGAGAGACTTCCAACTGCCCTCCAAGGTGCTCAGGAACTTTTACTCGTGCACCATAGAGAGCATCCTGGCGGGAAACATCTTAACCTGGTTCGGGAACAGCACCATGCAGGACAGACGAGCTCTACAGAGGGTTGTGCGGTCAGCTGAGCGCACCATCCGCTCCGAGCTCCCTGACCTGCACTCAATCTACAGCAGGCGGTGCTGGACCAAGGCCAGGAAGATCGTGAAGGACCTCAGCCATCCCAACAACAGACTGTTCTCTCTGTTGAGGTCAGGAAAGCGATTCCGCTCCCTGAAGACCAACACAGAGAGACTGAGGAGGAGCTTCTTCCCGCAGGCGATACGGTCTCTCAATCACACCACCACACAGTACTGACCCACACATACAGTTCTTACACACACACACACTGGACTTTCTGGACATTGTTTTTGCACAACACTGGTCACTATATTCTTCATTTCCAGTTAATACTTGTACAGCTGCTGTTATTGTGTATATATTTATTTATATTTAGATTTCTTCATACATTCTTATATAGTTCTATATTGTGTATTGTGTATTTTGTTGTACAGTTATTTTATTTTCAACTTTAATTTATATATTTTATCTTATTCTTCCCAGTTAAATTTACCCTTCATTCTAATTTGTGTTGTACAGTTATTTCATTTTTAACCTTAATTTATATTTTATTCCTTCCTAGTTAAATTTACCCTTTTTAATTTTTCATATTTATTTCCTATCTTATTCATAGCCTTTTCCTTTTTTTGTTTTCTTTAGGTCACGAGCAGTTGTCCAAGCATTTCACTACATATCGTACTGTGTATGACTGTGTACGTGACAAATAAAATTTGAATTTGAATTTGAATTTGAAATCACCCTTTCCATGTGGATTAGGACAATCCTTAAACACGTTTTTCACAGGTTCACTCAGTCCTGAATAACAAACGAAACAGACCAGGTTTAGAGTCAAACGAACATCATCTTGGGTCTGTGTGTCAATATGCAAATGAACCTCAGTGATTCCAAGAAGACACCGTGCTTAAATGAAGTGCGACCAAACTGCTGTTACTAGAGGTAACTACTAAAATGCTTTACTCTGAGACTAAATAAGGAGCAGGACAGTAACAGGGACAAACCATGAATCAGAGGCTGGCTGTCATATCTTTTCTTTTTTTGCTCTGACTTGTCTTTTATTCTGTGACTCCCAGCAGGCACTAAAGTACTTCTCAAAAACTTTCTACAATCCAATTTTTCACCTCTTGCCTGGGTAAAGTTATTATACTCTGGTGGCTGCCTGGTCCTTGTGTAGCAGTGTAACTAATGGTGCCAATCTCAGTATGTGTGTGGTGGTGGTGGTGTGTATGCGTGTGTGTGTGTGGCTTTGATTGGGCACATGGAGAGTTGGACAGATAGATAGCCATTGGTCGTGCCTAGTCTAGCAGAGCTGAGACAGGGATTAAGAGGTAGGGTGCCTTCATAAGCCACTTTCTTCTTCACTGTTTGAAATATGGCCTGCACAATGAAACACAGAGAAGCTAGTGCCTTTAAATATCAATTGCTTAAGTGCTTAAGTGGCAGTGCTCCAACATCATTGTGAAGTTTGCGGACGACACTACAGTGGTGGGTCTTATCACCAACGGTGATGAGACGGCTTACAGGGAGGAGGTCAGCGCCCTGACCCACTGGTGTCAAGACAACCATCTCACCCTCAACGTCGCAAAGACAAAGGAGTTGATAGTGGACTTCCGGAGGTGCAGAGAAGTACACACCCCCATCACCATCAACGGCGCTGCTGTGGAGAGAGTGAGCAGCTTCCGGTTCCTTGGCGTACACCTGGCTGAGGATCTTACGTGGTCAGTACACACAAACAAAACAGTGAAGAAGGCCCAGCAGCGCCTCTTCTTTCTCAGGAGACTGAAAAGATTCGGCATGAGCCCCCGCATCCTCAGGACCTTCTATCACTGTGCCATTGAGAGCATCCTCACTGGATGCATCACCACCTGGTATGGCAACAGCACCGCCTACAACTGCAAAGCTCTCCAGCGAGTAGTGCGGTGCTCTGAACGGATAATTGGAGGTGAGCTTCCCTCCCTCCAAGACATCTACAGGAAGCGCTGCCTGAGGAAAGCGGGGAGGATCATCAAGGACTCCAGTCACCCCAGCCATAAACTGTTCAGACTGCTTCCATCAGGAAGGAGGTTCTGCAGCATCCGGTCCCGTACCAGCAGACTGAGAGACAGCTTTTTCCATCAGGCCATCAGACTGCTGAACACGTCATAGACACCTCAGCTTCACTACTGGAACTTCAACATTATGCACTCCACACTGTATATAAATGCCACTTGTTTTGCACATATTCAACTCTGTATATTTTATATATTTTATTATTATTATTATTATTATTATTATTATTATTTTATTTTATTTTTTTACTATTTAATTTGTAAAAATGTGTATACACACACACACACACACACACACACACACACACACACACACACACACACACACACGTAGGAAAATATTTAGTATACACATCCAGAAATGCATACACTATTATATATTGTACATATATTTATTAGTTTCAGGTTGGCCATTCTTGTATTTTGCTCGTTTGTGTTGTTGTGTTTGCACATCTCTGTTGCTTGTGGGGCTCGCACACAAGAATTTCACTCGCATGTGCTGTGCCAGTGTGCCTGCACATGTGATGTGACAATAAAAAGTGATTTGATTTGATTTGATTTAAAGAGAGGGGAAGAGAGGTGCTCGGGGCATCTCTTTTTTGAAGAAGAAGAAGCTATTTCAAGTATATAAAAAATAATCAACCTTATTTAAGATGAAATATGTAAAACCGTAAGTGTTCCTACTACTAATAACATGCTAATCTGTCAGTGCTACTGGGAGCACGTAAATCTGCCCCTCCTGAAAGAAACGTGACAAAAGCCAGCGCTTTGAACTAACTCTCTCTCTGAACTGTGACAAACCACTTTAAACTTTTTGGATTCTGCCCTGTGTTGTTGTGCTCGCTCTCTCATGTGTTTGCTTTAGGATCAGGTTTTAAACATCTTCTGGACTGGAGGCAACAACCAGCTCAGGTAATTGAGCTTAATCAGTTCAAGTGAATCAAGCTTACTTCATAGCATACGTTCACGCTGAGACTCAGAGTTCTTAGCCTGTCTGTCCACTGACCTCATTACGGGTAAAAGTTGTCCCACTTCCATTTCTCCATCTGCTACGAAGTTTCTTCACCCTGTACTTCTTTTATTTTGAGTTTGCTGTACTTTGCTTAAAAATTATTACATCCACTCTCAGAAATCTTTTAGATGGACGTTAAACATGATTTTGATGAGACAGCAGTCAATCTATAATGTATTTAAATCAGTGTTTGCGCAGCAGACATACAAGACATACTGTCTCAACGAAAAAGCAACAACTGTGAGAGACTATCATCAATAGGCATGGAAGATCAGTTTTCTGCATACCTTTATTTCTCTTGGCTTCTCTGGTTTTGAAGTGGGCAGGAATGTGAAGCTGCAATGTTAAAATCACCTACCTAATCTTTGGAAATTTCATGGTGATTACTACTGAAGCCCCAGAGCCTAAAGAAACAGTATTCAGGACATTCCTAAAAATAATTTCCTCAGAACTTAACTAAGACCTTGGTCCCCGTGGTGGAAATGTACTGAGCCCATCCAAAGGTTCTTGGCAAATCTTTAGTTACAAGTAAGGTAATATTTTTATAGTTAACCTTTAATGCATGCAGTCTTAGAGAATGGAATAATACACCTGGAAAAAATTGGCCAGCACTGAGAGGAATTAGCACATGTTCGTCATGAAGCTGACTCGGTGATTAACACTGAGAAATAACCCAAATGTGTACACTGTGACACCAGAAAGCCTTCTCGTTTCTGGTAAATGGCTGTCTTGCTCAATATCTCTTCCTCTTTCTCCTCCTTCAGATAACATTTTTAAGCTAATCAGGGACAGTAATGCTCACGTTATTGAAGGTTAAACGAGACTTTACTGCATCATCTTTCAGGTAAATGTAGCAGCTCTTATGAGTTTAGCCTCAGACCAGAGGTTTAATGTAAGTTTAGTGGGTATGTGTGCTTTTCTTGAAAAAAATGACAGCAGACTGAATCTTACTTCATCTCCAAAAGAAATAAATTATATCAGGTCACGTTAAAAAAAAGGTTCATGTGCAAAAAATATAAAGTAACAACATCTTCTAGGGAGATGATAGAAGAAAAGCACTACAAGAATAAAGTGGTGATTAAAACCCAAACACATCAACCATAGATGGGATGGTAGAAAAAGTTAAGAATGGGAGCAGCTTAAACCAGCCAATCGTCTCCGCTCTTCTGCTTCATCATGTCCCAGATTTAACAAAGAGCTGTTTAGGTTTCGCCCCAGTTAACAAGTAGGCAATTTAGCAGCGACAGAGGAAATTCTCATCAAAAATATGCAGTCAAGAACAGCAAACAGCTGTCAGCAGTTTGCACCCTCCAGCTCTGCTTTCCATAATTGAGTCAGTAATGTTGCTCTTTTCATCATAATACCATCACTCGTAATCTTTCATCCACCGTAGAGGAAGTTACGCTGCGTGCATCCGTGCTGTCCGACCATTTGATCACAAAACACAATTAGAGCAAAAACATCCGTGAAGTCATCAGCTGCTTGTAAAACAAGGACAGGCTGCCAAAAACTGTGGGGGGGAATTTGAGTGGGATGAATATGCATTGCAGCCATTCAATTGAGTATGATCTGTCAAGATAGTCATCCCAGCTGTGGTGCTCCCCAAGCAATTTATTCGATGCCACACTATAACAAATGACACCACTGGAACCACTGGAATGGAAAGAGAGAAATGGGCTTGCAAATAGTTCTAGTTCTATCTCCATTATAGCTTAATATTGCAATATCATTGATGTGGAACACACACACACACACACACACAGGCACACTGGCACAAGCCTCTGCATGGATGGGCATATGTGCACGGTCACATTTTCCCAGTCCACGGCTTTCTCTCTAAGAACATAATTAATGGTCTAGTAAATTGAAGACATTAAAATTGCAAATAGTTGTAAAAAGGGCAACAAGGGACAAAGGAGATGGGTTTTTTGACAAACACTCATATTATTATAAACTCACATCCATGAGCAATATCGTGACGGTGAAGGTCATCACCTAGCTGCTTTAATCTGTTAAACATCTCATCACGGACAGAGGTATATTATAAACACATTCCAGTCAGGACCATTCTTTTTTTTTTTTAGTCCGAATCAGGGTTGCGGGTGGAGGACTAAGACAGCTGTCACAGGGTGAGAGGTACACCCTGGAGGGTTAGGGTCACAGAAACTCACACCTACAGTCAATTCAGAATCATGCATGGGTGTTTTGGAACTATGAGGAAGCCGGAGTACCCAGAGAGAACCACTGCAGACACAGAAAAGCCTCAGTCTGGTCTTGACCCAGGACCTTCTTATGAGGCAACAGTGCTAACCAATGCATAACCATGCCCGCTCCAGTCAGGGCTACTATATTCAAAAGAAGGCTGTTATTGCCATCTGCACTGGTAGCATGGTTATGTACTGGGACCTCCTCATCTTCACATGTGGGGACACGCAACACTGACCCATTAAAAAAAAACAAACTGAGAAAGCATCAGTAACTGGTGACACAACAGCATGAAGAGGAGATTGAGGTGGACTGCAAAGCGGCTTGCAGAAGCAGCGGTAGGCAATTTAAAGTAATATTCCCTGTAATATGTTAGGCTTTGTCGGTTGAAGGCTATCAGACAAGCCATCGGCTGACGGTTGGCTTGAGATCAGCTGATTCTTGCTCTCAGATAAAGTTTGTGAACAAACCAGGTGGGTCATACTGATTCGAATGTTGGATTTCAGACATTTTTGCGGCACGGTTAGAGGATACATACTGCATGTAAGTAAGGTTATCTTTAGAGTGACAGCTGCCCTGACAAAAGGATGTGAGCCATCATCGTTGCAGTCTAACGCCCAGAGGTTGTCTACTAACACTCATCTCCCTTCTCAGCATGCTAACTCAGATTTGCATCATACATTACCAAGCTTCCTTTTGACAAGCTGGCTTTCATTACCTGCAGTCTCCTCAGCATCTTATTGTATAAGTAAAGGTTTCCCTGGTAACAGCGCACCAGAAAGAGGGCCAGAGAATGAAAGAAAATGAAAGAGAGGGGAAGGGGAAAGTGAAATGTAGAGATCTCAGGTCTCGAGGGTCATGCTCATAATTGGTCTAGGGTGAGAGGTTGAACTACCACAACCGCCCCTCTTTTGACTCCCTGCTTCTCTCCCTCTTTCTATCTGTATGTCTTCCAAATCTCCAGTGACTGTTGCCCCACTGATAAATTAGATGGTAATCAATAATGCAAACATATTCCAACCTGCCCGCGATCCCAGCAGGGGGAGAAAAGAAAACAGGGTGGGTAGAGGGGTGGAGGATACAAAAAGAGGGAAAGAAGATCGCGCAGAGCCTTATTGTCTTTCCACAAAGGATACATGCTAAAGACATTCATTACAGATTCAAGCAGTGCTTCCCATCCCCGAGTACCCAGGTTACATTAAGCTCTAAGGTGAGATGATGACACATTGGAGCTCCAGAAGTCAGCGATGTGACTGTGAATTTATTACGGAGTCACCTTGTCTTGGTGTCTCATTGTAAGCTGTTGTTTAATCAACTTTCCAGCTCAGGTCAGGCATGACCTGTCAGAAACTGCTCTTCTGTGGATGAGGGTTGTTCAGGAATAGCAATCAACAGAGCACCTGGGTCAAGACCACAATCAGCATTGAACACTGGGGGTCTATTTGACAGCACAAGCACAGCACTTACACACATACACCTACGGTACCTAATTACGGTGAACCGCATGACCTTCAAAACGAAAAGAATATGGGCCCATAGACAATATAAGATGAGGTTAAGACCTTCATTTCTGAGATTATCTGAACTAATGGAGCTCTGTGAGCTATAGTCATTTACTGTCAGACCTTTGAGCTCCCCGTTTCACACACAGCAATTTTTGAAAGGAAATAGGCTTCTGCATGTGAACTTTCTTTTAGAAAAATGCTTTTTTCTATTTAGCTAATGCAGTTTGAAGAGCAATTTGTAATGCAGAAAGAATTAATCAATTATAATAGGTTGGGCAGGCTGTTACATTATTATTTTTAAATACATTTAAAAATAATAATGTAATAAATGTATTATTAAGGCCTCATAGTGTGTTCAACTGACTCCAGATTAGTTTGATTTATTAGTTTATAAAACAGGAAGAACACTTAACTACAGTATAGAACAATTCTACATCGGTTGTCCCTGGTCCGTTAGCTGATAGGTGCTGCTCTAGGATTTAACAGGAAATTGTAACCCTCCCCCACCTAGTCCACTTCTTGCAAATCTGTTAATCAGCTTGTATAAACTGTATGATACAAGTAGCAATTCTTCTAAGACCAAAGCACATATCGGGACAGATCCAAAGCTACAGTACTGGACAAATGTCTTTAGCAATTCCTCATTTCTTTATGTTTTGCTGGGAAATAATTGCAGCAATTTGTGGACACATGCAAACATATATGGAAATACACTATGACAATATATAGAATTTATGTAAGTAGACTTCAGGAACAATTCTGAAATCTTGTAGAAGGACATTCATAGCTGTTCTTTGGATGTTGGATGTTCTCTTCCTAACAAGATGATTGCACACTGCTTCAATAATGCTGAGCTCCTGGCTCTGGTGAGGCTAATCCATGACAGATAGAGTTCAATTGTGTGTTTTTCTGCATTAGCGGTGTGTTTGGTATCATTGCCATACTGAAAAATGGAAGTAGTTGCCAAACAGATGCCTTCCAGATGGTATTGCATGGTGGAACAAAAACAAAGTAGTATTTGGCATACCTTAGCATCTTCTACCCAATTCCCTTCCATAAGAATAATCACTTGATCTACTGAAAATCCAGTTGCATCTTTCAGATTCTGTGTCAGCTCTTTGCTGGATTACCTACAGCATAACCTGATGTGCACCTCCCCAGAAATGTAACTACATGTAGGGCTGACGAAGCCTGCAACTGTTGAAACTGGCCTATACAGTACTGTCAATTACTCTTATGCATTTCTAGAAACTTTTTTTGTTGAATTTTGTAAATTTATCAGTGAGAGAGTAACAATTATCATCTCAATGTAAGAAAAAAATTAATGCTGCATCAACCAAAAGGACTCACAAATGACAGCAAATTCATGGAGGGACATTGCTGAAACCATTGGAGTGGATGTGAGAGAATTTACAAAGAAGTGGAAAAACTCAGGGGCAAAAAGATTTAAACAGTTTATACAAGCTCATTACCAGATTTGCAAGAAGTGGACTGGGGGCAGGGATGCATTTCCCTGTTAAGCTTAAGGCAGAGCATGATCACTTATATTGTTTTCAACATCTAACTGCCAGGGGACAGCAGATGTAAATTTGCTATATACTGTAGTAAAGTACTTGAAAAAATGACAATGACTTCAGTTCTGAAGAAGCTTATCGCATGAGAGGTGCAACGTCTTTGAGAAACTTAAAGTCCAGTCACTTTTCTGTCCAAGCTCCTTAGATTACTATGAGATTACTATGACTGACTGAGAGTGTACACAGACCGACCCAAGAAGTCATTTTGCTATTGGTATTCAGTGAATACACAGAGTTTGCGAGGAGTCTAACATACACTGACAACACATTTTGTTTTTGCATGGATAATTCAAGTACGGGTGCTGCCTTAGTCCTCCACCATCTGTGCAAGCCAAAACAAATAGTAAAAAATGTGCTTGTGCCCACAGTGATATAAATCACAGTCCAGAGAAGCTTTATAAAACATAATAGGAGCACCAGAGAGGTGAAGACAATGAGAACGGAGTGGAGCGATAAAGAGCTACGACCATTCATTTTATTCCTGCCGGCCTATCTCCTCCATCAACCTGGCAATGTCAAAGAAATGCAGTTTATTATCACTGATCAGACAGCTACGACTCCAGGTTCACTCAGGCACTCTGTAAAGAAGTTACACACAAATGCACTTAGCAAAACCCACTGAGCAGATGTCCGAGGCATCTGTAACTGGGAAAATTAAAATATTCTAGCACTTGCGCTCATATTTCTGTAGTAAATAGCTTTCAAAACATCACGCCACCAGTAAATTTGCAAGGCACGGAAGGATTACACAGCAGCAGTAACCCTCACACCCTGGTTTGCTGGTCTGACAGCATATAGTGTTTTATTGCCACACAATTTGCTCCAGCTGCAGTAATTATTCTTAATTATAGCTGTGCGACACATCAATATCAAAGCTACAGGCCAAGACCTTCCATGTGTTGTGTGCCCGCTAGCACACACAGATTAGTGAGGAGAGAGAGACAGTATGTTAGAGGCATCCAGCATGTCTGAGATCATGAATATTCAGCAGGAAATTTGAATGTTCGTGCCTCCATAAAGCAGATGAGTTAGCAGAGGAAACTGGGGAGAAACACAACCTAAATCCTTTGTAATATGTAGAAGATGACGTGAAGCTTGCCAAGGGATGATGTTGCGCCTTTAGAGATAACACTCTTCAGGACGAGGCGCTCTGTTTTTCTGCTAAAAAACTTTCTTGGAAGTACTTTGGTTGAACTCGCTTTTCTTCTCTGAAGCTTTCTCTACCGAGTATATTCTCCAGCTTTGTCATCAAAAGACTAGAGGAAAAGTGGGCAGTGTGATGCAAGATGTAACACACAAACACTCACACGGTGCTTGTGGGTAGTCTCCTTTAAAGGGTGAACATGAGGTAAAACTTGCAGTTCTCCTGTGCCGCTGTACCGTGGGTGACTTTTTCCTTCCTAGACACAAATTATGCAGCTACTGTGACAACAAGGACATTGTTTATTCTCCTTGCATGTGATCAAATTTAAAAAATAAATAAATAATTTTTTTTAAAAAGCTTCAATTTTCTTCCTTTGCTTGCCTCGTATCGTCAGAGGTCAAACACAGCTGCACTCGTACGAAGGCTCTAATCTTTACCCACCACTAGACCTAATAACCTATAACTCAAAGTTAAGAATGTGCAGCTGTGACTGTGTGGGTGTGTCTGCGAGACGCATCTGTCAGTGTAGCCAGACTAGTTATGTCAGGGTCAATGTTCACTTCTAAGTTCATTGCCTTTGCCCACTGTGATTGTGTGTGTGTGCGTTTGTGTGCTGGCCTGTCTGCCCTCTCCTGAAAAACCACCATGACCACTGAAAAGGCCTCCTTCATCTATCATCAAGCTCCGCTGAGCCACAATAACCATCAGCTCTATTAAGGACAACCTCCTCGTCATTGCAAGTCGCTGACATTCATATGTCTAGACTGGGTCCTGTATCTGACCAATGGAAGTGCTTTACTTCCAGGTCAAGTTAAGGTCAACACCTCAAAAACCCAACCGGTTGATAACAAAATGAGCTCCCTGGTGTCTCTGAGTACAAACAAATCGTTACACAGACGGGGCTTCCTGCCAACGCTCGCTATTCTCTGGAGCTGATCGGGGTTCTGACAACCATCCAGCACTACTGTCTGGAACAGTTAGGCTGCAAAGAGAAGAGGGAACAGAGGCGTTTTCGATCAATACGGGCTCATTATCTGTTGCCTTCTGTCCCAGAGAGATCAGTCCCAGCACTCGGCCTGTTGATGAGGAAAGCGCACCACAATTCAATTAGGGGATGGCCGAGATGCCAAAAGAGGTTTGATCAAAGCACTCTGCCAGGCTAATTAGCACACAGCGGTTCACAAGGGCTTTTTTTTTTTTTTTTTACATCTGAGGAGCAGAGTATGTTGTTTTGTTAATGGTAGTTTTACCCTTTAATGGACTGGGAATAACCTGGCTCATTTTAAATGCATAGGTTTCAGCCAGGGGAGATTGAGGGTCCCTCTTGCTGCTCTACATACACATGTATATTCATGTGAACACATACGTAGACACACACACACTGCCTGACGACCTTTTCAAAGGTCAGGCAGGGTTTAATACAACCCCTCGCTGCAGTTTAAACGTGTCAATGTGCAGGTGTGTGTATGTGTGTATGTGTGTGTTCCTCCAGACAGGAAGTGTCAGGTCATCCAGAAATACTGCCAGGGGAAAATAAAGCTGTTTCCAGAAGTCTTTGGGGACTTTTTAGGCAGCTAGTTGACAGCTTTATAAACCTCGTAACAAATGGTCAGCCTCCTTCTCTCTAATGAGGCAAGAAGGTCCGAGGACTGTGAAGGAAAAACAGGTGTGTGGTTCAAAGTGGGCTGATAGCCTACTGTATTCGTGCGAGTGTGAGACGATTGTTTGTGTCACCAGTGAAGCAAGTCACATTTTAATCAAGAGGCAACACAAAGACCCCTGTGGCCTAATAAGCAAACTATCAAGAAAAAGTCTGAGTTCCCTGTTCTTCACACTGTGATGAACAGGTCCAAGACACAAAAGAACAGCAAGACACTGAGCAGCAGGAAGATAGCAGGAGCTTAAACAAATATTTAGGAGCTGAAAGAGCGATTGAGCTCTTAGCAGCCTTGCAGTATTTAAAAGGTATGACCGCGAGACAACCCAGCAGCCAGAAACCTAAAAACTGGTGTAAAATGTTGGTTTTAGGGCCAAAAGACTTTACAAATTAGAAGTTGTGGGCTTTGTTATTAAATCCGGATTTTTAAAGTTTGACACCAGCTGATACTTGCTTCCTTTTTGTTTTTAATGCTCCATTTTGAATTCCCTTCCGTGTGGTGCAATATATCACAACTTTCCCATTACACTCTTTGTCTTGAGACGATTTTATAGCTGTGTTTGTTTCTGAAAGTGGCATTTACGTGGGAGCTTATGGTGTGAGCAAGCTGAGTTTTAATGCCATCATAAATAACACTGTCACAGCCTGTCAGGTAAACTTCACTCGGGATAATGGCAAAGGGAAGCTAGCCTCTGAGTCAATAGGAAGCATCATCCGAGACGTATCATCAGTAAAATGTCACAGCCCACACACCACTGATCAGAAACTAAAAATCTCTCAACAACCTTTTTCCTCCTCTTGTTATTAAAAATTCGCAAATTACAGCTGGTTAGAATTTCCAAGAAACACATTTCGTAGAAATTAATTTCAAAATTCACAAACTGACATATTAGCCAATGTTTTACATGAGAACTATACTACACAAATGTGAAATACATTAAGTGGCTATATGAACACTTAAGTAACACCAATACAAAGATGATGGTTAGTTAGAATGATGGTTAGTGCAGGTGGAAGATGGGACTCAATTATAATATTGTGATTAGTATAAATTTGCTCTGTCATATCTCTGTACAGCTGCTTAAGGCTTCTGGTGCTCAGAGAAGTTGAGTTCTTTGGACCAACAACTCATGTCAACACAACACTTCTTCACTAAAACACAAAAGTTAGAAATCCACGATTATTCCCAGAACTACTATGTTTAAATAAACTGGATTCAGTAGACATAACGAATGAAGATTTGTTTTAAGTAGGATCCTACTTAAAGTTAAAAATAAATAAATTATTTAACATGTCCTCATCAGTTTTCAGCATCCTCCAACAGAAGCCGAGCTCCTGCCCATGTAAAAACAGACACTGTATTGGAAACTAATTCCTTTGTCAAACACGCAGTGGCTTCCTCGTAGAATACAACTTCTAACAGCTAAAAAGTGCAGAAGTGTGGAACAACTCACCAGCTGTAAAGTGCAAATAAAGATGAGAGTGCATCGTCCGCTGCAGCAGCCCATTGTGTCAGCGGTGAAAACACGGTGACTCTGGGAGGGGGGAAAAGAAAAAGTCAGAGGAGCTCTCGGTGTGCCGGCAGGACTCAGTGTTGATCCAAGCACCGGCGTCCCATTCTTCTCTTCCACCCCGGTCTCTTTTACTTGAGCCCAAAACACGATAGACGAGAGTCGCTCCGGATGCTCTGGATGTGTTTGTTTGCCTCCGCTCCAGCCGCTCGGCCGCACTTGAGGTGACTGACTGGGAGGGTGGTTGCAAGCCGGTGTGTAAAAAAAAAAGAAAAAAGAAAAGAAAAAAAGGGAGGAGGGGGTGGGAGGTGGTCGCGGTGGTGGGGTAGTAAAACCGAGGCTGAGACAGGGCTGACTGAGGGCGTCAACTGGTTTCTGACTGTGGCAGTCGATAAATTTCGCGCTTTATAAGTCGAAATATTTTAACACAGGTTAGTTTATTATCGTGGCGAATAAAACTCGGTCCCTGTTGGACTAATTAAAAAGAAATGAGCCAATTAGATTTGCAGAAATGGAGATTAATCTCATTTGGGCAGTGGAAATTGTCAAGAAGTGCACTTGTGTTTTTAGAATTTCGTATTATTTGTGAATTAATGACGCTAGAGAAACTCGGACGTATATTAGAGCGTCAGGACGGATACCAGGTTACACCGCTGCTATCTGTGAGGTTGCAGTTGATGGAGAACTGGCTCCATCTCGTGGCTGTATGTCGACACACACCCTGGCAAGTTTCAACAAAGACCTACATCACACAAAACATAATTTTCTACTATTTGCGTCAAGGCGTCTCTTTTCATATTTAATAAACCATCGTACTGGTGCTCTTGACAGCTTCTTCACTAATAATTAAAACTATTTAAGCTCCTGTGTGTTCCTTAAATCTTAAGGGGTTCCGTTTAAAGATGTTTTTAATTCCGTGATGTAATTAGCTTAGTTTATTTACGCACAACTTCCAGTCTGTTTTCACTTTACGTGCATCTTTTGTCCCCCCCCCAAAAAAAAAAAACCCCTCTTGCCTTGCTTCCCCAGACCTTTTGTGTGAATCTCCACTTGCCTTTTAGGCAACCAGTGGTCGGTATAATTTAAAAGAGAGAGGATCTTAGCAGCAAGTCTCTCAGTCTACCTCTCCCTCTGCAGGAGCGCACGAAGGCAGGTCCCACCTCTCCCCTCACTAGCTTCTTAAATCTTTTACGTGTCTGCAGGCTCTGAGTGAGGGAACACTTCACATCTCATTTCATCACACACTCCCGCGCTCTTTCCCTTTAAAGTACTGTTCCTCTCCTCTCTCCTCCTCCGTGCGCCGCCCTGCCCTCTTGCGTCCAGCCGGCCCAGGAGGAGCTCCTCCCTCCCATCGCCAAAAATAACCTCAGGGTATTTGAGGAAGCCGACGAGCAGGCACGAATCAGGCATGGAAAAAAGAAAAAAGAAAAGAAAAGAAAAACTGAAAAGCTGAAACCCGAGTAAACGTTCTGGCAATCCACCTGCCCCTGTTTCCCAATAGAGTGATGACTTACAGTTTGCGTATGCTCCGGTACTTTTATTTCAGAGAGATAAGCAATGGCGCATCGTGTTACATAATCTCAGCAGGTGAGCATTTACTACATGTTGTACAGCTGGACTATGAATTACTTTTCATTCAAAATTTGTGACGATGGCAATAAATAATTAAAAATCAAATCACTAAAATATGAAAATATTTTTTGCCAATGTATTCTTCCAGGCGTCAGACTGTCAGCCTTATATTTTTTCGCCAAATCACACCACCTTCATCAGCTGTCATGGTGTGCTCGCTTATGTACTCAAGATCCACCTGGTTCCTGTAAACTAACAGCTAGAAGTTATTTAAAGACAATCAAATACATTATAATAGAAGAATGACAGTAATTGCAGTTAATGCTCAAAAGGTTACGGGGACCTGAGTTAGTTATAGCCAGGAAATACTGTTCAAGCTTAACATTCAAGTGATACTGTTTTGTTTTGGGTTGTTTTTGTTTTTGGGGGCTAGGGGTGGTTACTTTCACATTTTTATTCCAAATTCTAAATAGTATTTATCTTGTCATATTTCATTGAATAAAGGTGTTTGCTTGGTTCCGTGTGAGTGATTGCTCTGTTTGCCTGTAGCAGATGGCATGTTTCACTGTTACACATCAAGCCTGTAAGTGCAAGACATACGTGAAGCTTATTTATTCCTAGGCCGCATTTCTCATGAGAACATGGCTTCTGAACGTGTGCCATAAATCTGTGCTTGTGTGTATTTGGGTTGCTGGTTGGGTGGGAGAGAGTGAGACAGAGAGGCAAGCACAAGGCTGAAATAAGGTCACTGTTAAAAGTTCTGTTGGAAGCCTTGATGGAGGTTCTCCTTGTGTTCTCATTTTGCCTGACACCTCCTATCTTCACAGTCTGCATAATGTGTGTGTATGCGTGTGTGTGTGAGTGGGTGGGTGTGTATCCAGAGTACTTCTTTCATGACAAGTGTGGCCCTCCGGGGCTGCTGTTCTCCATGAAGACACTAATGTGAAGTGACAGGAGAGCCAGTGGTGCACTGCTCTGAGGGGACCTGCATTGTGGAGGAGACCCAAGAGTCTGGCTCACAGTGGACAACAATAGGAAAAGATCTCAAAAGGACAAGGCCTGTCTGTCTTTGAAAAAGCGTCTTAGCCTGTCGCTTTTACTTCTCTTTCTTCTCCTTCTCTCCTTCTTTTTTCCTCACTGATTCTCTTCTCACACGTTTTTGGCGCTCAAACACACCAGTGAGGATTTTGTCCTGCAGCACTCAACAGAAGTCTTTTTCACTTTTATCAAAGGGCCAATTCATCATTTCTGAGACATGAGAGCAAAAGAAATTGAATCCATATAATTACAGCAGCCTGAAAGACTTGATTTCCCCCAAATTATTGTTCTTGCAACAGTAGTTTGCTCACACCAAAGGTTCGCAAATGATGTCATTATTCAGGCAGAAATGAGTATGTCAGCTAGGGGGGGTTAACAAAAACAACACCGGATATTTTTGCAGTGGTGCAACTGAAATACATTACAACCTAACTTTAAATCAAACGCGAAATGAGCTGCTCCCTTCAGCTCTGTGGGAGATTTGTCAACACGAACTAGCTTACACAGCTTCAAATTACAGCCACCGCCGGCTTTCCAACACGCATATGAATGTTTTCTTTATTTAGGCTATGCTCATAAAAGTTTAACGATATACAGTGCATGTGACGATGGGGGCGCAGTCCCATCTGATTTTTTTCCTTTTCTTTGTTTGCTATTAAAGAGTTCAGAACTCGATAAACAAGGAATACAGAGGCTGCTATAAGGAACACGTCAATAACTGACAATACTTCGGAAAGGAAATATTTCTCCTCAGGATAATTTTTTGAGAAGTCGGTGTTACTCTAACTGCGGTCGCTTGGAGGCACTCTCTGTGAGGTCAGTCTTAATTGAATGGGTGCCTTCACAGGTGCGTCAATAGAGATTGAAGCCGGAAAAGAGGTGAAGAGGAACCCCTTCAAAATAAAAGTAATATATTTCGTGCTGGTTAGACTTCAGGGGAAATCACAAAGTTTTCCTAACCAGAGAAGAAATCAGCTTGAGTTTATGCTAAATCAACAGCAGATACTGCTAGAGAGAGATATCAGCCCCACAATCGATTCAGACCAATTTAAGACAAGAAAAGATGAAGAAGGAACTAAAAAGACATAAAGAGAAAAACATGCAAAATCCCCAGATGACCATGTCAAATCTTGTCCTTAATTTTAAACCTATACAGGCCTCTCTGTTGTGTGGTATTAAAAATAACTTTTCCTTAGTACAGGCTTTAATTCTACGTTAATATTTATTAATGATCTGATATGAGAAAGACAGTGTTTGTGGCATTTTAAAAGGACAACAGCGCTAGAGGCATACTTTCCATCACTATTTTTTTTCTAATTTTTTTTTTCTTCTTTTTACTATATTTTATTGCCAGTTCAAACGTGGGATTCATGTTTTTGGTATTCGCTGTTGCAAACTTAACACGTAGCTGGGAATGGATATAAATAATATTTTATATGCAAATAAAAGCATTGTTTACTTTGCTTTTTATTTGAATTAATATGTCGGAGATTAGCTTTGATCAATGTTCATAAATGTCAACTATACTTTATTCTTTTAAATATTCGAAATAAACCTGTCTAATTTTATTTATTTATTCATTTTGCAAGATGAAATCAAATTTAATCTACTATCTTTTTGGTGATTTCTACTTTACTATTAATGGGATTCTTCTTCAGTTTCCTTTCCCCAAAACTTTAGATATAGTGTTTTATTTTGAAGTACGGTAACAGGAAGTAAGCGTGCCATCGCGTGTGTTTGACGCTATTTTCAGTCACATGGTGCTGTCCAACCGAAGGCTGCTGATGGAGCCAGATGAAAAAGACAGGAGGCGAACCCCTCCGGTTGCGCGTCAGCATCCCCTCAAATAGGAATCCGCTTCTGTCACTTCTGCCCTGCACACCGAGAGACAGACGAGAGCAACCCCGAAACAACACCTGAAGGAGAATTTTATTTGGCATGCAACGGGTTTGATTTTCTTCGTTGTATTTTTTTTCTTTTGTAATGCCAAAGAAGAAGAGTAAAGGGAGGCTGTGAGGAGGCTGAAGCCTTGCAAAGAATGATAGTGAGGATCAAGGCGCGCTGTCCCAGGAGAACTCATCTGAAAAGCTGGCCGTGAGAGACCGGGATGCTCCTCTAAGGCACCGGGGACGAGTGAGTACGACGCATCTGGTCTCCGTCGTTTTCATTTTTGCTTCCACTTTGGCGACATCTGGGCAGTTTTGGACAGTGTCCCTCCTTACCTCTGATTTATGCCGTAGCCACTACTCGATCCCACCTGTCTGATCAATGATTCACGGGCGTCTTTGTAAAGCGCGCATAACCGTGTCTTCACCGACGTGTGAAAGTTGCCCCTCATTTGCAAATGGTGCACTTTCAGCGGCAACTTAATGCACGCAGGCGTCAGGGGTTTGATGTCGTGCGGGTGATTGGGAGGTCGATCGTGCCCCTTTAAAGTTTTGATTAGCGGGGACGTGTTGCACACTGCGGCCACAGCGTCGGTGTTAGGCTAATTAATAAAGCCTTTGTGAGGGGCTCTCCTATCAAAGGCACTTATCATTAATCCACTGATGGCTCGGAGGGCGTGGGTTGCTGTACGTGATGTTAAGAGAAAGGCACCAGTCCCGCTCACACGCTCGGGCTGATTAATTATGGACTCAGAACTGATGAACTCGCTGACTATTAAGTGCCGAGGAGATGCGGGCTTGTCAAAAAGAACCAGTGGCTTTTCAGATCAGCTTAAAGTTGGATTGTCACAATTCAGTCGTGGCATTTGGGCTCTTTTTTTCTTCTTCTTTTTACTCAAAATACAGGTTCGGGCCGTTAAGACACGTGGTGTGTTAAATATAAGCTCGCCAGTTAGAAATGACATCATTTCATAACATCTGATTCACTCAGTAACCTGAAATAAGAGTGAAATCCTTGCTGTGCTGCTAAATGTGTGGGTGTGAGCAGAACTTCTGCAGCAGGCTTAGTGCATGTAGATGAATGAATCGCACTTAACTATGCAATAAGGGTTCCCATCTCCTCTGTGTGTGTGTGTGTGTGTGTGTGTGTGTGTGTGTGTGTGTGTGTGTGTGTGTGTATTTCACCTCATTACACCCATTGTGTTGACTTAAGCAGGAGAGTCACCCCTGAGGCCCGTTCTCCTGCCTTATTGAGGAGTGATGCCCTGAATTTCACCATGCTCGCCCTGATTACAGACGAGGGAGAGGCTTTTCAGCTTACGTGTTAAATTCACGGCCTGTTATTTCGACTGAAGCATCATGCATGAGTGTGACGTATATTTCCTGCCGCAGATATGCCAGTGCATTACACAATCACCACAATGAAGAAGTACCCCCCTCAAAACAAGTGCTTTGTTTTTGAGAGGTGCTTAACTCTTGCACGTAATAGATTTCCAATTTGCTACGGAGCTCCGGCTTTGGTCCGAGTCTTCAGCAATTATATTTTGCAGCCTGCCCACGCATGCTTTGTACAGGAGCCCCACTATTCTTGGTTGTTCTACAAACTGACCAAAAAAAAACCCTCTCTCCCTTCCAGCCCGTGTGCTGCATTTCTCCTGAGGCATTTTCAATATTCTCCCTGTGTATGTATTAAACATCAAGCTTGTCGAACTGCGAGCGCGGGGCCGAGCACTTTAAGGCAGAGTTAGCCTTCTGTTGAGGGTGACAGAACAGTCAGATGGCCCCCACAGGGCAGAGAACAATTCCTGCTGCTGATGCACCCAAGGCGACAGGACTGGAGCGCTCTTTCCTCCTCCCTTTTCTTTCATCCAACCTACATCCCATCATCCCTTCCCACCTTCATCTCAGAGAAATGGAAAAAAAAATGAAAAAGGGGGGGAAAAAAAGAGTCTCACTGGTTCTCTTGCACACCTGCACCACGGCGTCTCTTCTCTTTCCGTTTTCCTTGCGCTTCGACATATGAAACATTTACACCCTCCTTTATAAACACACATGCAGACGTGTGCCTCAGGACTAATATTTATGAGTGGCTGCTTAGGTCGTAAATCAGACCTGTTCTCACACACAGCACAGCTCTACTTCACATGTAATACCTACAATCACGTTTTTTAGCATTTTGTCATAATTACATACCCTGCTGTTCTCTACAACACACACATTTATTGATTTATTTGCAGTCAAATGCATTTGTTCTCTTATAAAGTCTCATTTTTATGAGTGTTAAACTGTGTTTGAGTAGAATTTATGTCATAAAGATGATTATGTAAAGGACTGTATTATGTTCAGAGGTGTTTAAAAAAGTACAAACACTTCTCACAATCATGCACCGCATCTTTATCTGCGATCTGTCAACAGCCTCTCAGTACTACAAACTTAAAATGTTATAGAAGAATTAAACTGCAGCGCTTTGTCATATACATGCAGTCAGTGTGTCATAAAGGTAGTATTAGTCACTTACACGTATACATTTGCTCATAAAGTCAGGCTGTTTTGTCACACTGTGAGATCAGTCTGATTTGTTGCACAAGCATGACCTTAAACTCACTAAATGCTCACGTAACTGCTTGCCAGCTGGGTAAATTAGCATGCTTAGAAAAGAGATACTGCAAGGCTGTACTGGAAGAGAAAAATCATCTTTGTATAAAATGTTGCTATTCTTGGTGAACAACTTGAACTTAGTGAATTTTTAAGTTCTTCTGCGGTTGGTTTGAAATCTTCTCTGAAACGTAAAGATAGCCAGAAGATACGATTTCTTTCCAAAAAGGCTGCGAGCCAATCAGAAACTGAGAATCTCAACAGCTTCTCTGTTCAGAGAAACTACCCCCTGTTTCAAATAAATGCTCTGCACACTGACACAGATGTAAAGTGCCTATTCACTGTCATTTTTTTTCTTCTGGTACAATCGTACTGACTCATAATATTCATGCAAACAATTATACAACAGTTATAGTCTTTCATTTATAATCTTCCCCACACACTGATGTGTGCCTACATGCTAGCTTTTAGCAGATATCCTTCTGATCCCACTCACAGTATCATGCTCTCTTTTAAAAAGATTTTTTTTAAATCATGCAAACTACCATTCAGTTATGCATACATGATAAAAAGAGGGATATGTTGCCCCGACTTTAAGTAAGAATGATAATGTTTAGAAGAAAAGCCACACAAATCTTCCTTTTTAAAATATGTTTGAACCAAGTGCAATTTTTGTGTCCAATTTCAACTTCTCTCTTTTGTGGTTTGTTTGTTTTTTCTCTAAGTGTGATTTGCCAATGCTAACTTTTGTCAGTTTTGATTTTCTTTAAAAGAACTACAACTGACAGCGTACAGAATCAAAAATCAACTTTTCATTTTTGTGCACTTTTTTTCATAAGAAACAAAGGTGAAGGTGATTTAAGTGTCTCATTAGGTTAGTTGTTAGGTGGTGTTCCTCTGCAATTTAAGTGAAGTTTGTGCCCTCCTCACTCACAGTGAAGAACTTGCTAACAGCCACACCATGGCGACATGTTGGTGTATGGCTGTGAGTGTGCCGGTGACCATTGTGTGCATGTTGCACATCCATGAAATGGGTTGACTCATAATCTGACAAATGTGAGACTGACGCTAAGAACGCTGATTACACTGATCCCAAATCCAACAACGGCTAACTTGATTAGCTAACTAATGTTAGATCTATGTCAACTCTGTTCTTCAAACTGCAGCAATACTGACTCATCCAGATTCAAAATACATTGCACGCTCTGAAGTGATTTGTGAAACCAACACTTTGCAGTTGCAAACTGTGCTTGTAGCAATGGAACAACACAACTGACTTTACAAAGCAGATTACTTTTTGGGTTACATGTTGCCGCTACAGAGTTTTCCCATCAGGATTCTTTATTATTATTTATTTTCCTTTTTTGTCTTTCTGTTATAATCTCTCTGGCAGAGACCCTCGGCAGCACGTAGTTGTTGAGAGCTTTGAAAATGTAAGCCATTGTCAGTGGCTTTTGGTTTGCTTGTTAAGCGTGATGGTAACTTTACAGATCACAGCGTTAATGGTCCATGAATCCTCAAAGTGTGCATGTGCATACACATGCAAGCATGTCAGCTGTGTGCCTAATAGCTCAGGGATCGAGGGGCTGTAGATTGGCCAGTCAGCCAGACAGATGTGCCCTAGCCTTGACTTGTAGTGCAGGGCTTCAAACTGGCCTGCCACCCAGCATTAGTGCCATGGATCTGTTACCAAAGGGCACCAAAAGTTACTCTCAGCATAAAATGCTCTAAATTATTAATTCTGTTGTATAAGGCAGTAAATGGCATTGCAGTGGCCATTCAAGGATAACATATTCAATAGATACATATAATGTGCATTCTAACAAATTTATATCAGATAAAATTACCATACCACAGATCAATACAGTGACTGCACAGCACTTCTCTTACTATTCGCTTAGCCTAATTAAAAAAACAAAACAAAAACAGGTTCGTTGGGCCTTCATCATTTTCACCATATTTTCCATGAAAAAAGCCTCGGAAGTGGTTACCACGGCTCATCCCCTGAGTCATCACTTGACGCAATTAACTAACAATTATGCAGGATCCTCCCGACTAATTGTCGAGTGCATGGAATGTTTAGTGTCCATTGTCTCGCTGTGCACTAAATATATTTCAGGCTTAGCGTGGCAAAAGCTTGCCATTAGAGTCTGAGCACGGTAATTCATACAGTAAGTATTGATTCATGTCTCAGCGGCACTACAGCATAATGTCCCTGAAAACAAACGCGAACAATAAATAAAGTAAAGAAAAGGCAGTGATTTACATAGTTATGCTTTTAACTCCCCATTATGTCTATTTGTAATGCACTTATAATCCAAACGACATAAAATAATGTACTTAGAACATTTTAGCTTTACTATTACATGTAAGTAATGTACTACAGCCTCTTCTGCTGAACGTGACCTGAGAGAAGTTATTCTCCTCTTTTGAACCTTGAATCAGAATCAGAAGACTTTATTTATCCCCAAGGGGCAATTAACAAACAACAGAGCAGCATGACGTTGAAGATAAGCACAATAAGAACAGGCAATAAGAGTGAAATAATGAATATACAGTATATACAGTTTTAAAATTAAAGTGACTGAAAGGTGAATAAATAACTGTAAGTGACTAAAAGTGAATAAAGTGTCGGTAGTATAAGAAGAGTGTAGTTTATGTTTATGGGTGTGGGAAATGGCCTTATCGGCTGGAGTTAAAAAGCAGAGTGGCTTTGGGGACAAAGGTGGCTCTCCTCCTCTCAGTCTTGCAGGAAATGCAGCGTCGCCCAGAGGGGAGCCATTAGAATGCAGGGTGAAGAATGTGAGATGGGTCGTAGATGATTTTGGCTGCCTGTCTAAGGGCCTGTTGGCTGAAAACCTGTGCCAGAGTTCTGACAGGCAGGCCAATGATTTTAGAGCACACTGATGGAGTGTGCTGCAGTCTGTTCCTGTTCTGAAGGCTGGGGGAGTGAAACCAGCAGGTGATGGAGAAGACCATGATGCTTTCCAGGAAGGCATAGTAAAACGTCATCATGATGGGTGTGCTGACTCCAAAGGAGTTGAGTTTCCTAAGGAGGTATAGCCGTTGGTGGCACCTCCTGAGAATCTCCTCTGTGTTGGCAGAGAATTTAAGGAGGTTGTCAAAGATGGTTCCCAGGTATTTGTACTCCTCAACTACTTCTACTGGTTTCCCGTGGATGGTGGTGGTGGTGACTGAAGCGGCCAGATCCCTCTGCCTACTGGAGAAGGTCACCACCATCTCTTTGTTTTGCTCACGTTCAGTTCAAGTTTGGAGCTGTCACACCACTCTACAAACTCCTGAAGAGCAGGCCCGTGGTGTTGTGAGGGGCCTGACAGCAGTGACAGGAGAACTGTGTCGTCAGCATATTTAACCAGGTGACAGTTGGGCTGTGTGGATCTGCAGTCATCAGTGTAGAGGATGAAGAGCAGGGGGGAGAGCACACAGCCCTGGGGGGAGCCAGCTTTTGGGCTTTATTTTATTCAGCATTACTTCTTGAAGTAAGCAACCTCATCCAGTAATTTGATGAAAAACTGAAGAAAATGACCCTACTGTAATAAAATGCTGCAGTTTTTACATGTCAGGTTATTTAGGCAGAGGAAACTGTAGTAGACACATGAATCTTCTCGCATTAAACTTCCTATTAGCCGGTTTTAGAAAGTCTGAACCCCTTTAAGTCTCAACTGCAGGCATAGTTGTCAAATTATGCTTTGAGGAAATATTCCTTCCATCTTTAGCTCATACTCAGCATTGCCACTGCATGTGATCCATTATTTCTTTGGTAGGGTTGCATGAAGGCGAACAAAATGCGCTTGTGTGTTGGTTTTTTCCCCGTTGTGGGAACCACAAGTTAACTCATAACCTAGTTCATGTTTCAATGCAAACACGATAAATCACCCACAATAACGATAATGTGATAATGCAAGCGTACAGTTCTTTGATACGTGTCACGTAGCAGGACAGTTATTTACAGTAGATCGAATCTATCTGTGGAAATGAGGGAGAATAAAATAACCATAAAGGTAAAAACTGGTAATTTTGTTTGATTTATTGTATTGTGTAATATTGTTTAATTAATTAGCTCTCTGAGTCACTTTGTCCAGCTGTCTGTGAAATGTCCCCTGTGAGTTTCTTCGTCATCTTTCATTCAGTAAGCTCCACCACAAGAACTCATGAAGTAGTAATTCCAGAAAATTAAATTTGGGAATCCACTCAGGACCTCTTAATGGTTTAAAAAATAGTTATTAAAATATTTGGCACTGGTGTAGACCAGACCACTGTATCACATGGAAAGAAGTGCTATATCGGGTTACATAGTTTGTCCCAATCCTAATCATCACCAAAGTCCTTTCTCTTCAGAGTGCCAGACGTGTGTAGGTGCCATTTTTGCCCTACTTTGTACTTGAGTCACGAGTGACTGAGCCTTTTTATTTCTTTAGAAAAAGGGGGGAAAAAATGAATGCATCGTAAACCAGTTGCTCAGTTTGCACAATGTGAATCCACAGAATTCATAACTGTGTGATGCATTACAGGTGCAACTTGAGAAGGTGGATTTTTTTCTAGATGATTAGTCAGATCGCTAAATGAGTCTTTGAGACTTCTAAAATTACCTAAGTAGAGGTGATTTCTGATAAACTCTGTCTGTATTTTCAGACTTTTTTCTTTTCTTTCTTATAATTTAGAAAATGTGGTGTGTCTAAGCATGTCCAGGGGTTGCAGAAAAATCTCTTCAGTTGTTGTGGCCAAAATTGTGAGTAACCATAGAATGTCAGTAAACAAATAAAAATAAAATAAATAGCTGCATGTGATGTCTTGCACAAATGTCCCCTTTTTGTGCGTGAACCGATTTACCATTTGCGACATTTGTGTAGTCACAAAGTGCGAAGTGTGCAAAGTTCCTATTTTTAAATAAAAAGTGAATCTTTTTAGTTTCATTTGCCTAAGGAAATTTGACTTGGCTCGACCTTTTCCAGCACTCCCGACAGCGTTCTGCTGTCTGCAGTGTTGCTCCTCTGAATGTTCAGGGCCACACTGAAAAAGCCTTACAGCTACAGTACAACAAGTACCCTGTTTCCATGCTGATAAAAGAGGGAGGAGAGTTTTTCATTCTTAAAGTTAGAGTTTCTGACTTCTTGCAGAGGTGGGACCAAGTCATTGTTTTGCAAGTCTCAAGTAAGTCTCAAGTCTTTATCCTCAAGTCTCAAGTCAAGTCTCAAGTAATGTCAGGCAAGTCAGAGTCGAGTCTCAAGTCACTGGTGTAAAAGTCCGAGTCAAGTCACAAGTCTGAAACTTTGAATTTCAAGTCCTTTCGAGTCTTTAAAAAAAAAACGAAAAAATAATGTTGCAGTTATGCTAAATGTAAATATTAGACCATGTAATTTTAAAATCTGTGTTTTTCTCAACACATGACAAAATAGTGAACTTAGAAAATATACACAAATTGTGAAATTGCACCTCTTTAAAATGCAGCTCAATTAAACCTAGCTCCAAGAATAATTTTCACCGACAGTTCTGAGATACGCTGCATGTTATTCTTGGATGCGGTTGTAGGACCGGCTTTAAAATCGCATGACAAAAATATCATACACATAAAAAAGAACTGCATCACCAACGTAGCCTGGACAACATTTGCTAGTTAGATGAAGTCAGCTATCTCATTGTAGCATATTTATATGCATATTTATAATCATACGGTTCTTGGAGTGAGTGCATACACTCATGAAGTTTAGTAACTTCAGGTCACTGCAACAAGCCCAGGTACAGTTTACCGACGGATGGGTACAGGACCTTGAAATGCACCGTGTAGAACGAAAGACCATCGTACGTATCATAAGTTTACCAGTCTCACAAATTGTCATCATAAATACACATTCGTTAACCGTTTATTAATAGGACCTTTGAGCTCAAGGGTAATTAATTAGTAGTGGAAATCATTTTTGGTAGCATCACAGAAATGTAGCAGTGACAACAATATTGTATGTTGTAATCGTACTGGGCAATTAGTGATACAAAAAACCTGTTTTATCCTGTGAATAAAAGTATATGTTTTTGTTAATGTACCATAATAACAGAAGCGAAACGCAATATTGTGTCAGGACAATTCACTATTTATGCACAATAAACACAGGAGCATAGCGCGACAATTTCTGTTCAGCGCCAGACTTGCTTGTAACCTATATCACTAATTATGTTATGAAAATGACGTATTAACTACTAAAAAATACTGACCTTCGTGTAAATGCTTGGAGCAGACTAACCTGTGAGCTGGAGTGTTCTGGGACGTTATATTTGGTCTTTGAATGGCTGCAATCCAGGCCATCCGTCGCGTCTTTGTTACTTCGGAAACATGGCTGAACAATTTCTCTTCAACGACGTAATCCGATAACAACCGATCTCTTTACCCGTCGGCTTCCCGTGGCTGTCATGCGACCGGCTATTGCAGTTAATAATACAACGGCTTCTTGACATTTTTGTGTTTCTTTTTATCGCTGTGTGACTGATTTCAATTGAAAGCCTGCGTGCGCTACTACCGCTTGCCACGAGTTCCCAGAATCCTTTGCGGGTCTACCCGTGAATGACGTCACATTTTCAATCTCTATATAATATGCATGTTACATTTTATATTTTGGGTAAAATATCAAGTCTTTTCAAGTAAACCGGTTCAAGTCCAATTCAAGTCCCAAGTCATTGGTGTAAAAGTCCAAGTCAAGTCACAAGTCTTACAACATTTTTTCAAGTCAAGTCTAAAGTCATAAAATTAATGACTCGAGTCTGACTCGAGTCCAAGTCATGTGACTCGAGTCCACACCTCTGACTTCTTGTGGGTGGAGAAGTGTTTATACTGTAAGTTTAATCTGCACAAACAGAGCATATCTTCTTGATCTCATTAGCGAGGATGGGATGCTCTTCTTTAGCTTGCCTCTTGTTTTGTACTGCTGTAAATAACAAAAGAAATACTCCCTACTCTTGGTTCAAGAAAAGAGTGTTACATATGCATTTTCCATGATCAGATTTAGGCTGAGCTAAAGCCATCGTCTATATAGTTACAGAGGTGTTGCATCAGGTGTTTTACTTAAGCTTAATACCGGCATCTGTGCGAGAGACCTCTAGATTGGCTTTGGCTGCAAATAAATCACATTTGCTACCACCATCTAGCAAACATACATGGAGTTAGTTATTGGAGACATTTTTAAGTGTTTATTGATTGCAATGAATATCTGTTTGTGAGTGGACGTCAGCAAAAAAATGTACAAGAGGAAACGAGCTAAAAGTTCTTTATTGTCTTTTGAGTGCAGCTATATCTTCCCATTGAATGTATTAGATTTGATGCTATTATACCAGCCATCTGTCTCTGTACTTCCACTTATGTCGTATGCATGTTTGTTATATGTTTGTTCTCACTGGCGACTCACACTCATGCGTTAATTTGAATGTGAGGTGTTCCTCCGCCGTAAGTCTCTTTCTGTTAGAGACGCAGACAGTGGGAGCACAGTGTGCACTGGTGGGCGAGTTCATCTTTGCAACAGTAGCTGTTTATTGATTCCTCTGACAGTCACACAGGTGTTAGCGATGGAAGATCAGCCTCTGCACTCAGAGAACACGGTGACAGTGGGGCATTCATGCTGACTTCCCTGTTTATTTATTCATTAACAGGCGGTTTGCTCCTCAGCTCCGCCTCAGAGGACTATTTTCACCCGTTTCACCTCCTGAGGTTTTAGATAGTGGCACATCAGGCACCACATCTGTCACACATGCACACGCATGCACAGTAGCGTCAGCTTCACCCTGTGCTTACCATGAATGAGTGAGCCTGTGGGGGACAGTGAAAGCCAGAGGAAGAATGAAGGGTGGAGTCGAGGGCTCCGGGGACCATGGCAAGACAGATCCTTTATTGATTGGTTTAGTAAGAGAATCCTCAGGCTTTTAGTGGGGCTGCTTAATAAGAGTGGCTTGTGGAAAGAGAGATCACATCATCTGAACTCCACTCCAGAGGCTGCCTCTGGCTTTAAAGAATAGTTCACAGCAAAATCAAAACATAAACAAGAGGGGGGCTAATCCGTTTAAATAATGGTTTTCGGCACTCCACAACTTTCAGGATTCAGAGGTATCTCGTTACACAAGAGCTCACATCAGAGTCGTTTACTTGCACTTTCTCCCTGAGGTCAGTTCAGGTTTTCAAACATGCAATATAATGGCCCAAAAAAACTTTTGACACATGGCCAGATGAGTACCCTGTCACAAGCGCGTCCATACATCCGATTCAAAACCTAAAAGGTAGAATTTATGTATCTACCTATCACATAGTACATAGCAGGATCACACAAAACGAAACTTGAGATCTTGCGTTGGGTTTGTGCGCCTGTCACAGCGGGGATGGTGTGGTTTTTTGTGCACTGACGTCTCTTTTTCTTTTTTCCTTTTTTGCTGCACGCTCCCCTATCTGCCTATCTTGGTGTTAAGTCAAGTGCCTGGCTTCAGAGAAACTCTGAGCTATTTAAGGAGGCAGCACATTGTGCTAAGCGAGGAAGTAAAGTGACACAACTGGGGTTGAGATTTCTTGGTGTCTGAAAACCTTGAAAATATCTTTATTTAGTACTCTGCTCCCCCGACACCTTGCAGATTGCACCTAGCTACCATCAGATAATGAGTAGCTATGGAAGCAAGCAGCACATCAAAGCCGGAAGATAAACAACGCATTACTGACAATAGTTCTTTTACATTTTATTGCAAAATGACATTTCTAATCAGAAAGCCTCTTATTGCTATCTTTAGGTCATTTTAATTTTTGAGCAAGTGCTAACAAAAAAAATAGTAATCATCATTTTGACAATTCAATTTATAGATAATTTAATGTCAGGACTGATACAGACTAATGTGACTCCAGTGAATGTAGAACATGTAATATGGTGCGTATATTATTGAAAGAAGGGCTGGGACTATTTTGGGCTGTTTTTGATGATTAAATTTTATTATTTATGTATTCACCTCCACATGAAAGAGCGCTTAGGTCCCATGCGGTTTGTCTTTTTCTCGCTCATGCACACTTTTTCATGCAAACACATGCACAAATCCATATTTATTTAGTTATTTGCTACCATTTGTGCAACTACCATCACTATATGTGTGTGTGTGTGTGTGTGTGTGTGTGTGTGTGTGTGTGTGTGTGTGTGTGTGTGTGTGTGTGTGTGTGTGTGTGTGTGTGTGTGTGTGTATACACATATCCACATACGTCTGCCCTTTTGCAACCAAGCTGGTGCAGTTCATTTCAGTGTAAAGAGACACATTTGTGTGCTGATACAGTCTGGTGGGTTTTTTCATGTGCTTGGACTTGTTTAATTAAAGCACCTGCTGTTTGTCCCCTTCATTCACCCATTTGATCGATAGCAGGCTGGCTCTGTCAGTGTGGTAGCTGTAATGGAATCTTTGCTAACCCAATTAGCAGTGCCCCTGCACTATATTAACCCTATTTACATCGGTACACATACATCTCCCTGACATGAAGCATGCAAGGCCATGCAGCTGGTCAGACATTCAGCGAAATGAAGTCAAGTGCATAGAACATTTCATATAACAGGTTTAGACCTAATGTCCTTATCACTACTCATACCCTTTGGTTCTTCCATAGCGAGCATTAATGGTTGTAAAATATTAATGGCCTGTAATGTCTGTTCCTTTGTTGTTGTTGTTGTTGTTTTTTTTTATTCAAATAAATTAAGTATTGGATAATTCAGGAAATAGGACTTGAATAGGATGTTTGGTACTTTTCCAAAGTCATTTCTGTTCATGAATGTTATCAATACCTATACTGTTTTTTCTATATACAGAAGCATTGTGACGTCTCCAGTTATGTGTTTTTTTCTTGTTGTTTTTGTGTTTTGTTTTTCTGCTGGCGACCATTAGTAAGTCGATGATTCCACGGCAAAAACGGCTGGTTCATTATGATGATGTTTGTTTATCCCGTGCTTATGTTAAAAATGCGTATTTTTATTGAACTTTTCTCAGCTAATGCTTTTCATCATGCTCAAAAATTCACTGCAAGTGGAGCTATACATATGATGTCAGCCATCATTGTCTCCTACTGTTAGATGCTTATATAAGCATATTCTGTTTATTTCACTTTTCATTATTTATTTATCTGCTATTATTTGTGCCAATAAAACAAAGAGTTATAACAACATATATGAAAAAACAACTGTTATGACGTTTTTTAGCTCTCATCGTGCTGTGTTTGAACATTATAAAACATTGCCATTAGCAGGTTTAATACATTATACTGTATATTTATGCTACAGAAGTTCATCTGTTTGGCTCTCATTTCGCTTGTTTTTGTACTATGTTTAGTTTAATTAATAATTAAAATGATTAAAATACTCTTGCTGGCCACTTCATTAGGTACACCTGCTCATCCACTTGTTAACCCTAATGTCTAATCAGCGGCAGCAACTCAATGCACTTAGGAATGTAGACATGGTCAAGATGATTTGCTGAGGTTTCAGAGCGGAGAAGAAAGATTTAGGTGAATTTATGTGATGGCTGTTGGTACCAGTCTGGTTGGTCTGAGTATTTCAGAAACTGCTGATCTACTGGGATTTTCACACACAACCATCTCTAGGATTTACAGAGTATGCTCTGAATAAGAGAAAATATCCAGTGAGTGTCAGTTCTCTGGGAGAAAATGCCTTGTTGATGCCAGAGGCCAGAGGACAACAGGCAGACTGTTTCGAGCTGATAGGAAGGCAACAGAAACTATTGGCTTCTCTTCACTGGCTCCTAGACTCTAACTCAAAATCCTTCTGATCACATACAAGGTCTTGAATAGTCAGGCCCCATCTTATCTTAAAGACCTCGTAGTACCACATCACCCCAATAGAGCTCTTCGCTCTCAGACTACTGGCTTACCTGTGGTTTCTAGGCTATTTAAAACTAGAGTGGGAGGCAGATGTTTCAGGCCCCTCTTCTGTGGCGCAACCTTCCGGAGACAGACACCCTCTCTACTTTTAAGATTAGGCTTAAAACTTTTCTTTTTGATGATGGTTGATACACCACTCTGCATTTATTCATTAGTTATTATTAATCTCTGGCCTGTCATCCTCCCCTCACCCTAACTTGTCGCAGCAGTCCCTGAGCCTGGTTCTACCAGAGGTTTCTTCCTGTTAAAAGGGAGTTTTTCCTTCCCACATGTCACTAAAGCACTTGCTCATAGGGGGCATCTAACTGTTGGGGTTTTCTCTGTTTTCTGTGTATTATTGTAGGCAACAGCACCTTGTGGAAACAGTTTTTGTTAAATGGAGCTGAACTGAATAACCGTTCATTACAGCCAAGGGATGTAGAATGTTACTGTATCTCTAAATACACATTGTGTTAAACATTGTTAATAACCATTTCACTTCCTTTATGACTATAGTGTGCACATCTTCTGATGGTTGGTTGGAAACATGGCAAGAAGTTCACTGTACTCAAATGGCCTCCAGGGTTTGGGGGCAAAAGGGGGTCCAACCTAGTACTACAGGGAGTGCAGAATTATTAGGCAAGTTGTATTTTTGAGGAATAATTTTATTATTGAACAACAACCATGTTCTCAATGAACCCAAAAAACTCATTAATATCAAAGCTGAATGTTTTTGGAAGTAGTTTTTAGTTTGTTTTTAGTTTTAGCTATTTTAGGGGGATATCTGTGTGTGCAGGTGACTATTACTGTGCATAATTATTAGGCAACTTAACAAAAAACAAATATATACCCATTTCAATTATTTATTTTTACCAGTGAAACCAATATAACATCTCCACATTCACAAATATACATTTCTGACATTCAAAAACAAAACAAAAACAAATCAGCGACCAATATAGCCACCTTTCTTTGCAAGGACACTCAAAAGCCTGCCATCCATGGATTCTGTCAGTGTTTTGATCTGTTCACCATCAACATTGCGTGCAGCAGCAACCACAGCCTCCCAGACACTGTTCAGAGAGGTGTACTGTTTTCCCTCCTTGTAAATCTCACATTTGATGATGGACCACAGGTTCTCAATGGGGTTCAGATCAGGTGAACAAGGTGGCCATGTCATTAGTTTTTCTTCTTTTATACCCTTTCTTGCCAGCCACACTGTGGAGTACTTGGACGCGTGTGATGGAGCATTGTCCTGCATGAAGATCATGTTTTTCTTGAAGGATGCAGACTTCTTCCTGTACCACCGCTTGAAGAAGGTGTCTTCCAGAAACTGGCAGTAGGACTGGGAGTTGAGCTTGACTCCATCCTCAACCCGAAAAGGCCCCACAAGCTCATCTTTGATGATACCAGCCCAAACCAGTACTCCACCTCCACCTTGCTGGCGTCTGCGTCGGACTGGAGCTCTCTGCCCTTTACCAATCCAGCCACGGGCCCATCCATCTGGCCCATCAAGACTCACTCTCATTTCATCAGTCCATAAAACCTTAGAAAAACCAGTCTTGAGATATTTCTTGGCCCAGTCTTGACGTTACAGCTTGTGTGTCTTGTTCAGTGGTGGTCGTCTTTCAGCCTTTCTTACCTTGGCCATGTCTCTGAGTATTGCACACCTTGTGCTTTTGGGCACTCCAGTGATGTTGCAGCTCTGAAATATGGCCAAACTGGTGGCAAGTGGCATCTTGGCAGCTGCACGCTTGACTTTTCTCAGTTCATGGGCAGTTATTTTGCACCTTGGTTTTTCCACACGCTTCTTGCGACCCTGTTGACTATTTTGAATGAAACGCTTGATTGTTCGATGATCACGCTTCAGAAGCTTTGCAATTTTGAGACTGCTGCATCCCTCTGCAAGATATCTCACTATTTTTGACGTTTCTGAGCCTGTCAAGTCCTTCTTTTGACCCATTTTGCCAAAGGAAAGGAAGTTGCCTAATAATTATGCACACCTGATATAGGGTGTTGATGTCATTAGACCACACCCCTTCTCATTACAGAGATGCACATCACCTAATATGCTTAATTGGTAGTAGGCTTTCGAGCCTATACAGCTTGGAGTAAGACAACATGCATGAAGAGGTTGATGTGGACAAAATACTCATTTGCCTAATAATTCTGCACTCCCTGTAGTAAGGGGTACCTAGTAAAGTGTTTGGTGACTATATGTACTAAGTGCATTCAACTACGTGCTGTAGTTGAATGGGAGCCTCTAAAGTGTGTACGCTATCATTTGCCCTGTAACACCTGGGATAATGAATGTATGGAAAATTAACCAAACTGAAATGACACATAAACCCCATCTTCCCCTTGGTTGGCAGCTCTGTTTGTAAGCCAAAGTGAACAGATATTAGACTCAATAGAAAGGAACTCCAAGCACAGTCAAAATGCTGTTCTTAACATTATTCACACAGGCGAAAGGCAGAAGATAATGATATTCTAGCTAACTGGTATGGGTCTCTGCTTCAAACCCCACATATCATTTTAGATGTAGCAGCACGATTTGTGCTGATAAAATTAGTCATCTGTGGCTTTTCTTCAGTGTCAGAGGCTGTGAGTAGTGTAATGGATGAGCAGGCGTAGTAACTTGGCAGCAGCTGTGCTACAGTGGAGGTGTAAGGTAGGTGGCCTTGGACAAGGAGTGTAAAGAAAGGCAGGATGACTCACCTAGTGAGGAGCATGCAATACTCCATTGACGAGCAACCCACAGAGCTCCCTCTCCTGTCTCTTCTCCATCTGTGGTGTTTCGTAGGACAGTCAGGGAAAGCAGGAGAGTGATGGGAAACATGCATGTAGGTTAACGTTTCAGAATTCACCTGGGGTAATGGTTTTTCCATAAGCTGCCATTGTTGAGGCTGACCTGGCTTTTAAGACTGAATCAAATCGATGGCTTCTCCGTCTGAGGCTGGGAGGAGCGAGGGAACCTGTCTCTGTCTGCACAGCAACGATAACACTGCTCAATAGGCACTAACCACCTTTCAAATGGAAATGTAGTATCCAGTGAAATTAGACACAGTTATCTGGATGGTACTGAGTAGCTATGGGGCTGTGAATGGGAGATGGTAGGGCGACTGTTGAGGGTGTGTCACGCTTTGACTTTGTTGTCCCAGAGCTTAGTTTGTGCAGAACATTCGAGGTTCACGTTTCATGTCTTTGAGGTTCGATAAACACACCCAAAAACACGCAAAAAGAAATTGTGTTTCATATCAAAGGCATGTACGATTGGATGCAAGCTTGCAAGTGCAGAGGGTGACTCACCACCCAAAACCATGGGGGTGTGTGGTACAGACAGTATGCTAAGTTACAGTACACACTCATCACAGTGCCAGTTCGTTCTTCCTGCGTCTCCCCCTCTCTCTCTCTCTCTCCCTCACTCGCCATGTCTTTGCTTCCCACCTCTCTCTATCACTCATTAGCTTGCTTGCAAACACACATGCGCATCCAGACAAATTCAGACTAAGGGGGTGGATTCACAAATTGCTGACATAGAAAGTGAGTGCTGTGATCAGGTTCAGTGCTGGCTCAATCCTGTAAAACCCCCAGGGAAAGGTTTAAAATAAATCACTCGTAGATTCTGCCTGCCCTGAAGATTAAAGTGGGGGAAGAGTGTGTTTGTGTCTCTGTGTGATCATTCGAAATAAGACAGTTTGTCTGCATTTGTGTCTCTTTTGTTTCTGTGAATTTACGCCATGTGCATGTAGTCTGCGTCTTCGTGAGAGTTACTGACTGTAAAGGTGATGAAAAGAGCCACTGGGTGGGTGTGCTAAATGGCTGCATGAGAGTGTTGGCATGTGTAACTGCTCCAATTGGCTTGCCGGAGTTGTCCTCGGGGAAATAAGGGCACCGGCACAAGCGAGATAGCCTGCCACTGATACAGAGTTATGTGTCTTTCCCATATTTGCAGGTTTTTCTTGTGCATTAAGACTGATGCCTGGAGATGCAACAAATGTGCAGAATGTGCAGATACAGGATGCAGTCATTTACATTTTGTATGCGTGCATGTTCATGCATCTCATATCTAGCTAGACCCATAGAAGTTTTATCTATGAGCCTGGAAATGTCTTTGTTTACATGAACAATATGTCTGAGCATATGTAGACGTACTGTCTGTGTCCAAAGGCTACGTGTGTACAGTGGGTTTAGTCAGGTCTTCCAAGAGGTCCATATGGCGTTAGGGGCAATAAATGGACTCTAGGGGGAACAATCGGCAGCTGTTTGCAGAGTCACCCTGAACCATGACCTTTACCCTCCAGTGTGTAAGGGCGTGTGGTTAAGTGGCTCTCTGCTCATTATAAAGTATAGAGTGCTCTGGATTTGAACCCACCCAGACCACCTCATTTGCACATTACACCCTTTCTAACGACACAGCTGAAGATGCTGCACTGTCGTCCGCTGTTTTTGTCATCCGGGGTTTTTGTAGCCATGTTGCATGCCCTATAATTAATCCTATACAGTGTGCATCATCAGACCAAATCCCATTTATAGCTTTACTGTTAGTAAGTGCTGTTATTTAATAGATTATCGATACTGGTCAGTGTGTTAAGTGTTGATCAGCCTAAAGGAAACTAACTGGAAACTTTGATGAAATCAGATTCAGAATACTTTATTAATCCCAAAGGAAATGATATGACTTCAAAATTTAAGGAGTCAACTCTGTCAAATATACTGTCAATACAAGGTCAGATACTTTCAGGTAGGAAATGTTTTCTCACTTAATGTGGTTCATTGGTGGAAAAAGAACTAAATTGCCATGAATCAGTCATCAAATAACTCAATGACATAAAAACATTCAGTCGTGACAAAATCATTCTTTCCTATTTAAGGATCGGTTGACTTGTACAGCGTGTGTGCACATAACTTGTAGGTTGTGACCTTTCAGAAAGGTCGCTTAAAACGTGACGTGAACACATTGTGTGAGATCAATAATTGTATAGGGTCTGCCTGGGTTTCCAGGCTAACTCTATCAGCATAGATGATACCTGGTGCACTGCCAAACATTTCTGGGATTTGCAGTCAGGAATTTCTACTCTGCTGTTGCAGGATTGTGGACATCCATCCATCCATCCATCCATTTTCATCCGCTTTGTCCGGGGCCGGGTCGCGGGGGCAGCAGCCTAAGCAAAGAGGCCCAGACCTCCCTCTCCCCAGCCACCTCCTCCAGCTTATCCGGGGGAATACCAAGGCGTTCCCAGGCCAGCCGAGAGATATAATCTCTCCAGCGTGTCCTGGGTCTGCCCCGGGGCCTCCTCCCGGTGGGACATGCCTGGAACACCTCACCCAGGAGGCGCCCAGGGGGCATCCTTGTCAGATGCCTGAACCACCTCAGCTGGCTCCTTTCGATGTGGAGCAGCAGCTGCTCTACTCTGAGCCCCTCCCGGATGGCCGAACTTCTCACCCTATCTCTAAGGGAGAGGCCAGCCACCCTTCGGAGGAAGCTCATTTCTGCCGCTTGTATCCGCGATCTCGTTCTTTCGGTCACTACCCACAGCTCGTGGCCATAGGTGAGGGTAGGGACGTAGATCGACCGGTAAATTGAGAGCTTCGCTTTTACACTCAGCTCCCTCTTCACCACGACGGACAGGTGCAGCGTCCGCATTACTGCAGCTGCAGCCCCAATCCGTCTGTCGATCTCCGGCTCCCTTCTCCCATCACTCGCGAACAAGACCCCGAGATACTTGAACTCCTCCACTTGGGGCAGGAACTCATCCCCGACTGCCAAGACTGGATTGTGGACATAATTATAGTATTCTGACAGTAACTGTTTAGATAAGATGACGTACCAAACAGAAGTCTCAGACGTCGGTAACGAACAGTTCAGACCGGATACATGTAATGTTACACCCATGCTTGTAATGATTAATTGCATGTTAATATGGAAACATGAGCAGCAGTGCCAACATAACAGAATACAGTGCATATCACAATTATACCAATACCAAACAGTGCAACAACGCAATTAATCGCCCCTTGGCATAGTCATAAGTCATCAGAGAAGCCGTCCTTCGGTTTTCTGCATGATACTGAGGTTTCACTGCGTTGGGCGGAACAGACACCCCCTTTTTAGCTCCAGTTTAGCTTTGGTTCAGCTGAACCTGTGCTTGTTTTGACAGAGCAATCAGGTCTAGTTTGGCATGCAGCTGCGCTTTTAACCCCTCTGGGTTCGAGATTAGCTGGAGCCACTCTAGACCACGGCTAAGCACATCAGATGCTAAGCGACAGAGTAATTGTCCCATTAAGTTTAAACTGGAAAAGATTAGGTGCACTGTTAATAAAAGGCTGAAATGTTATGCTTTATTTCATGAGTACAGCTGCTGAGCAAGAGTACGCGAGGTGGATAAAAAAAAAAGAAAAAAAAAAGCCTCTTGTGCTGAAAAGGTTGAGCGCCACGGTAGCTGAGTTTCAGTTTTGCTGGTAATTCAAAAAATCTTTTTTTTTTTGTAACTGTTGATTGAGCTGTAGAGGATTGGAAGGTGCGCGGTTGGCTTAGAGAGAAGATAAGGGAACTAATTCCTTGCCTCTTCTCTTTCTGCTCTTTGATCCTCACCTCCCGCTTCATATCTCTTTGATTGCCATGTTTATGACAGCTCCTTTTCCTTTTCTCCTCTTGCCTCTTTCCTCTCCTGCTGTGTGGTGTGGCATGTCAGCAGTTCACGCTCCGAATCGAGCATAGACAAGCGCGAGTGGAACACACACTCAAAGGAAGACACACCCGCCTCCATCCTAACTGAGGTAAAGTGAGTGCACCAGCATCCGTGATGAATAATTGAGTTATCTGGCTCTGCGCAGAAATAGCAATCTCCCCACATAAGTGTGAAAACATCACTTGCCACCGGAGACCTGGGAACTGGTGCTGCCATGTGGGTCTACACGTGTATGCGTGTGGGCTTCTGACTGTATTAGCTTATGTGGGACCTTTGTCATTTTTTGTGTTTTAATCTGTGAATATTTTAGAGAGGGAGTCACGGTCTCAACATGCCTTTCATTACATGCTGAGGTGGTGACGTTTGCGTATCTGAGCTACAAAATGAAAACGTATCAAATATTGTGACGTTGAAATGAGAGCATGCCTCCTTCAGCGTGATGCTCCGATCACTCAGGCCTGTGTGATTTGAAGAAGAACTAAAATGTGGAATCTTTTTGAGTCCATCTCCAGTCGTAAGAGCAGCATTTTGATCACACACCCTGCCCATGTAGCTCAAACCTTAAAAATATAATATTTTGCTAGAAAAATTTAAAGAGATGCACAAACATAAATGGAAATGGAATATATAACCAAAAAAACAGGCTTTGTACACTTCTAACAAGCTTTAAAGTCAAGTAACCACTTTTATTCTTCAATACAGCCTAACTCTCTTTCAAGCTTTCTTGCTATTTCTTTAAGTAGATTTCAGGAATAGTTGTCCAGGTTTCTTGAAGGACATCCGAAACTCTTCTTTGTATTGTCGAAATGATCTCACACTGCTTCAGTAATGTTGATGTCTGGGAGACCGGCACATGAATGATCCACTGGCATGGCTGTTGCTCAGGTGGTGGTGGTTCAGGTGGTTTGATCCTTTGCTGCTCCAGTCTCCATACCGAATATCCTTGGGCAGCATACTAACCCCAAGATGCTCTCTGATGCATCGGAGTGTGAATTTGTGTGAACATTAGATAGAAATACCTTAAACATAGAAAAAAGCACTTGTGTGAATAATGGGTGAGAATGGGCAAACGAGGCCTGTTGTATAATGTATTTTGAGTGATCAAGTAAAGTAGAAAAGCGCTATAAAGGAACCAGTTTATTTACCTTTAAAAAAAAAAAAAAATCCAGTTATGGTATGGGATCATAATCACGCTGAAAAATTAAGCCGTTACCAATAAGATGCTCAGATCAAAATCGATACTACTAATGATCCTTTGTATTCAGTTATAATATATATATTTATATATATATATATATATATATACATATATATATATATATATATATATATATATATATATATATATATATATATATATATATATATATTACAGTTTTCCAATAGTACTGCAACATGACATATTTTTCCATAAACTGTCGTTGCTAAATATAGGACACGACCTGTTTCTGTAGTTTGATTGTGGTAACAGCAGCTCTGGAGATTATCGTAGTTGTTTAAATAATCATAACTAGTGTTTTGTGCGGAGCTTAAGCATTCCATCTGTCTCAGAGAGGACTGACCTGATGTAAATCAGCTACAACGCCTGGCATATATTCTCCCAGCGAGCACCTCCCAGGAGCCCTCTGAAGCAGTCGAAACGGTGACATGACAAAGCTGAGGGAGCAGAATCACAGCAAAGTGACAAATAAGGCCAAATCTGACAGGCGAATCCTCTGAGCAGCTCCACATTTTGACAGATCCTTCAGCGGAGAAGCACAAGCCAACGCCCTCCACGGGAGCGCGATTGGTTAATGCTGTTTCATAACACTACGGTGGAAATGATGACGTATGTGGCAGATCACCTATCAGATATGGTACATATACTGTACTGTGTGCTGTACAGTATAAAAGTGAGGTTATATAATAAGGAGGAAACCTTTGAAGAGTAAGTGTTAGTGCTGCAGTAACACAGGCTTGGGGGTGGACTCAACCAGCTGTTGGGTCTAAACACCCGGTGTTCCGTTATGGGGAGACAGCAGCAGATTAAACAGCAATCCCGCTGATCCAGCCCCACACAGTTAGCCCGCCACTCCCCCTCCCCCTCATACACGCCCACATTCATCACGGCGAGGAGGTGCTACTGTGAGTGACCATTTTATCTTCTGCTGGGCTGTAATCTGTTCTGTTCATGTGGCAGTGTTTTGCCATAATAGGTAACAAACCTGAAAAGAGGGCGAGGGTGAGATAGGGTTAAATCTGGGGCAGGCTGTCCCAGGATGGATAGCTTCCACAGCTGTCAGCGTGATGGGGTTTACTGGGAGGGAGTGCAGGGATGACATTATCAAGACACTCAAGGTAGTAAGAGATGATGATGGAGCATGCTGTGAAAAAAATGGTGAGTTTCTGGTGTCATCATGCCGTTAAGCAAGTGTTTGCATATGTTTGACAGCACGCTTGCACTGACATTTACACTGCTGCGTGTGTGAAACTGGGATTTAGCGATAGTGTGCAGTTTGGTTTCAGGCAAAAAGAAGTGAGCCTCATGCCCCTGCTCTTTGCTTCCTATGTGTTTTCTAAGGGGTTAAGAGTCTTTAGTGTGGAAATCGTCATTAATCTGCTCTGTGCAGACGAGTCAAACAGAGCTGGGAATATTAAAACATGTAGGGAGAAGTCTCCCTGGATCATTCGAAATCCTGTTTGGATGTTTCACTACATTGCAGCTGAGAGATTGAGCCATTCCCAATCCCGCTTTACTGCATCTGTCTCACCCATTCTTTGTTCTGGTGTTTTCCTCTCCCTCTTCTCTCTCTTTCTCTGTCTTTCTTTTTTTCTGACATTCTTGCGGCGACTTCTTTTTCTCTAGTCTGCCTGTCTCTCTTTCTCTCTCTTTCTCTCTCTCGCGCTTCTCGTCTTTTTGCTGCCAGCTGGGGAATTGGGAGGGTTCCTCCAAATTGGCACACAGATGAATAATGCATCTAAAGCAAAAGCAGAGAGCTGGGGTTGGATATATCTGTCTGTCAGACTCTTTCTCTGTATTACAGTTATGTACGGAGTTCTGCTGATACTTCAGAAGAGAAAAAGAGACGTTTGACGCACTCTACCCTTCTTCCCATTTACTTTCCCGTCTGTTATTAACTCTTTTATTCTCGGGAAACGTGAGCATGTATGGTCGCAGAACACTGCGGATAACATGCAAGTCGGATGGTGATACATAGTGTGAAAGATTCTTGAATTTTGGAGCTTTTCTTTTTAGTAACAACGCACATACATAATGCATACATAGTAGTTTGATTTCATTTGATTCTCTGTCACTGTATGCATGAGTTTCTCTGCATGTGTGTGTGTGTGCGTTTCTTGCTATTCCCAAACTGCAGTGTTAAAAAGCAAACTGCACTCGTGAGCATAAGCTCACAGTAGAACCATCATTAAAGTAATGAGCAGGAAGTTAGCACTGAAGTCAACCATAAACAGAGAGTTAGAGAGGGAGAGGGGAAAACAGGGAGTGAGGGAGAGAAAGCGAGAGAGATCCCCAATCCCATAAGGACAAATCTTAAATCCTGAGTGTTGCTTCTGACTCATTCTGGTTAATTAAGTCGAGTCAAGTGAGAGGAAAATGGGGTCTTGCCTTCCCTGAGTCTGTAGGATCAGCACTATACTGTATTTGCAGCTTATGTAGTCTCTCACTGGAACTGTCCTCTGTGCACTCACAAAGCAGGAACGGAACAAATTGTATTGAGTCTATTCCTCCTATTTTTATTAGCTTGACCTGCACAGCCTCTTTATACTCAGAAGATTTCACACACACTTCCTGTCAGCTCTGAAATTTACATATACATCAAGAGAAAATGCTCCCATTCAGCATTAGCTTTCAGGCAGTAGATACGCTAATGGTTTCATTTCTCACACTTTATTATTCAACTCCCACCAATTCATGGTAAATGTTATTTGCTCTGCACATCCTGCATTCTGCAGTTAAAATAAACACGTATCCCACCCCCTCCGAAACTCAGAGAAACAAAGAAATCTGTTGAGCAACCTCTGGGATTTTCTTTGTTGTGTTATGGTGGAAAGATTTCGCCATGCGACAAAGGATGAGGCAAACAAGTGAAATGTCAAAACCCTGTGTAACTCTAAAAATAAAACAACACAAGGGCTGCCGTTCGAGGACATCATAGGCGCTCGATCGGGTGTGGAACAGATAAAACAAACAGTTCTTTGTACCCAACAGCAACCGGGGTAGAGCTGCCAACTGTCCTCTGGTGAGAATAGCAGAGAGCGGATTTTAGAAATGTTTACCTGTTTAACATTTTAAACCAAGTGCCCTTAAGATTTATAATGGCAGACAAACAACAAGGGCCTTTAATCAGCACAGAGTATCCAAAGTGCACCATAATGTGCAAAATATCATTTATTTACATTTGAATTACATAATACGCTTTGTGACGATGTAATACAAATGCTGTGTGATGCAATAAAATCATAGTTAGTCCCATCACAGCCTTAAGGCTAAAGGATAAGCCTGACATTATTCTGTAGTTTCTGTACTCAAAGCAAATCCTATAAGAAGACTAAATCTAACAAAACATTAGTCCGTCCCTCTTCTGACGAATCTTTTAAAAGGCAGTTCTAGATTAGCTATTTCCTATCATGTTCTGAGTAATGTTAGGTCTGCAGGTTTTATCAAACGCTACACAAACAGCATTAATTGGCACGTTTGTCAAGCTGAGAAAATAAACTACACTGTTGATTTTGGACAAGTATGCAGGGCTGTGGCATGGACAAATATGCGAGTTTAGTTCTTGGATGGTGTTAGTAAGTCTGTTAGTAATGTGATGGGTTTTGATCCATGTAATTGGTTAAAAAACATAAATGCAGAGTATCCGTAGATGTAGTAGACAAAATGTAAATATAATGTAATGTGAAAAATATGAAAATCTTTTATTTTTATTCATTTATTTATGTTATTTAACCCCGTGTTTGCGTGGGTTCCCTCCGGGTACTCCGGCTTCCTCCCACCGTCCAAAGACATGCAGCTTCTGGGAATAGGTTAATTGGATAATCCAAATTGCCACTAAGTGTGAATGTGTGAGTGAATGTGAGTGTGACTGGTTGTCTGTCCCTGTGTGTTAGCCCTGCGACAGACTGGCGACCTGTCCAGGGTGTACCCCGCCTCTCGCCCTATGACAGCTGGGATAGGCTCCAGCGCCCCCCGCGACCCTGAAAAGGATAAGCGGAAGCCAATGGATGGATGGATGGATGGATGGATGTTATTTAACCTTCATTTAATAAGGGTAATAGTAATTATACAGATCAAAAATCTCAAATTAGCATGTCTTGTCCAAGATGGAAAGCAGCTCAATTCATTTCACTTCAATGTTATTTGATTTATATAGTGGCAAATCGCAGCAGCAGCAGTTTCAAGTCAAGGACTTTATATTAAAAGGTAGTCACCCTACAACAATAAAGAGAAAACCCCCACAATCAAATGACCCCCTTTGAGCAAGCACTTGGCAAGAGCAGGAAGGAAAAAGTCCCTTTTAACTGTAAGAAACCTCTAGCAGAACCAGGCTCAGGGATGGGCAGCAGTCTGTTTAGTTACCATGGATTACACAATAATGCGCACACAGCAAAACATAAAAAAGACTGTATGTATGCAAAAGATGGACAGTGACATGTAAAAACATACAATATTATAAACTTTAAAGCTACAGAAACACAACTGAATTGTCACACAGTCGTCACAGGTGCACAGGTGAAGTGTTAACATAATACTAAATCGGTAGATTTTTGCACCTGATTCCAAGCAAATTTGAATATGCTCTTTCCTAATTCAGTAAATGCTTTGTAGATACATAAAAGGAACAACGCCTGGGAGCGAAGGCAGTGACTACCAGTAGTTTTATGACGGATGTAGGTCTGTAAATAAAAAATGGATAGCTGAGAGAGAGAGGGCCTTGAAAATAAGACGACACCCGTGGTTGAATTTAGGGAAAGACAAAGCAGACCATTCATCTCATAGACAGATCACCGCATCAGCAAAGTGCGTGCCTGGCTGTAAATTTTTAAATGTGTACAGCAAAGGGGTTTTGAATATGTGGCATGATTTTGGAATTATTTGAATGTTTAATAAGTGAACATATTAAATCACAAGTAACGTAAGGCTTAGGTGAAATGGCAGTTGATGATCTTGTGGTCAACAGAGAAAAGTCATACATTCTGTGCAAGAAAGACACATTCAGCAGCTCAGCAAAGGATAACTGTCAGCAGCAGTGCCAGAGCTGCAGAGCCGGATACTGATGTTCATGAAGTTAGAACCTAACTGAGGAAAAAAAAATTTTTTAATTTTTGTTTGATAAAACTTTAATTTTTTTTTTTACTTAATTTTTAAAATGTCAAAAAAATGTAGAATTTTCCCTCCAAAATTAATATATATGGTAAATGGTCTGTATTTATATAGCGCTTTACTAGTCCCTAAGGACCCCAAAGCGCTTTACATATCCAGTCATCCACCCATTCACACACACATTCACACACTGGTGATGGCAAGCTACATTGTAGCCACAGTCACCCTGGGGCGCACTGACAGAGGCGAGGCTGCCGGACACTGGCGCCACCGGGCCCTCTGACCACCACCAGTAGGCAACGGGTGAAGTGTCTTGCCCAAGGACACAACGACCGAGACTGTCCGAGCCGGGGCTCGAACCGGCAACCTTCCGATTACAAGGCGAACTCCCAACTCTTGAGCCACAATCGCCCCGTATATATAACATATTTATTTATATCTCATAAATAAACAGGCTATTCTGAAACAAAACCAAAAAAACTGACCCTACACTTGCCACTTAATGCTTTTGCTCATTAAGGAAAGTATGCTTAGTAAGCTTTTAGCAGAGTCCAAATCATATTTGTTCTTGGTTATGAGATTAGAACGTTAGTCCAGGACAAAAGCTCAGCAGGTTAAATTCACTTGATCTTTTATGCGACCGTTTGTAACAGGTCACTTCGGGATAGGCATTAAATTGCAAACTGAATTTTCAAGTTCCTGTACAAGGTCTTAGTCCTGTGCCTGTGTGTGTGTGTCCGTGTGTGTTAGTGAGGCTTAGCTGATGGCAAAAATGTCAGAGGGTTAAGCTGCGCACCCCCATCCCTCCACCCCACCTGCCTTCCTGTGCGTCTCTTTCCCTTTTTACTGCTATCTCCCCATCAGTCCATGTTGTTATGCGCAGCGTAGCGGTGTCCCGCGGGGCCTGAGATTGCCACGGACATGATGTGATTCCGCGTCTCCTTTTAGCTGTAATATGCTGCACTACAGGCCTCTGATGAACTTGCCTCATAAGGCATGTTGTCCTCTACACTCTCCTCTTTCTTTCTCTGATTGCCATCTATTTCTGTCAAACACAGATAATGCGTGCTTCAATGACTGATCTTCAAATGGCATTATTGATTGATTTGGAGGTGGGAAGTAAAGAGGACAGACTGTTTAGTTACAAGTCGGTGCTGTGGAGGTGATTTAAGTGAAAATATGTCATATCACTCGATGGGCATTGGTGGCCTGTAACTGATGTGTTGATTTATTGGGAAAGAGCAGTGCTGCACACTCGCTCATTCACAAAGACCCACACACTTATGCAGCAACCCTCATATCTCAGAACTCCATTGTTGCCGTTGATTAATAATCACTTAGTTGAATTTGTCCTAATGTGATGACAGAGGTTGAAAGCTGTGCTCAGGATCATGGCAGGGGCATATCAGCCTTGTCTGGCTGCATTTACAAAAATTGCATGAATGCTGGCTTTATTAATCAAGTGTGAAGAGGGAACAGTGGGGTTTGGGGGAGTCTTTATGTGATAAATTCAATAAGCTTGGGGACAGAAGAGACAGTGGCCAACGTGGGAATTGGAGGGAAAAGAAAATTTAACTCACCTGTCTAGCATTGTAGACAGTTTCGGTTTTACATACTGAGGTTTTGAGATATCCATCTCTGAAAAGGTTATTGGTGCTGCTCAAAGTTACCAAAATACAAAAGCGTTCAACAGCAAGCTGTCAATCAGCGAGTCGTCGTCAGTTTTCATCGTGACTATTTTCAACTGAAGTTGACAGTCATGCCAACCAAAAAAAGTCTCTTTGCGTAGTTTTTGGAAACAAAATGGCTAAATCTGAAACTTATTTTAAGAGAAAAACGATGAGATAAAAAACTTTGTTGAGGTAACACAATGTTTTTTTTAAAACACCAGCCAAACTATAAATAGCGAAAAAAGGTGGAAATGATTGTCATCTATGAATAAAACACTGCATACTGTCACGTGTTGTTACGTTTGGCTTTTACTGTTACGTGTGTGTGTGTAAAAATAGTTTGTGGGATGTTGACAGATTTTCCAGATGTTACAGCTTTACTGATAAGTTTTTAATGTCGAATTACCTGCTAAAACTCTGATACTATTCCTGATTGTAACTATATAGTTACATAAGTAAATTTAACCAAGCAGTCTTGTTAGCGATATCTTAGTTTTTTGTTGTTTTATTATTGTTTATTTCTTATTTGAGCTATTACTAAATTATTACTATCATTCTATCACAAAGTGTTGCCCACAGTGGCTATGGCATCAAAATAACATTCATTGTACAGTCTGTATCTGTATCTATCTAATATAAAGCGCTTTGAGGCGACTGTTGCCGTGATTTAACGCTATCAATAAAATTGAATTGAAAATACAGCAATAGTTTAAAATGAATCTTAATATCTATGTAACCGAAGATGAAAATACACCCGAAGAAGCTGAAATTGTGTCTTCATTCACTACACTGTGGTGTTAGTTTGTTCTTTAATGTCAGGATTGTGTTATTTAATTTCAATATTGTTTACCCAAAGTGAGTTTCTTCTTCTTCGCTGCAGCTTTTGCTCACTTTCATTAAGTAAGCTGCATGAGAACTCATAAAATAATAACTCTGGTGAAACTGTTGGGTGTGTAGTTCAGTGACTGCATGTTTTTCTGAAGTACTGATATTTGTTACTACTCTGTCAATAATTGTACCTGAAGAGGAATCATTATAATGTATTGCCATATTAATAGTTCATTCTACCCCACTAATGGTAAGAGTGTCCTTTTTAACTTATAGTCTATTTTTGGATAATTTACTGAAATAAAGAATATGTTTATGATATTACAGTATTTTAATTTATGAGGTTATTTATGGTAACATTAATGTCTTTTCTCATTTACACACTCATTCTTAGTACTGATGTGATATTGGATATTATTATGCTTAAGTTTTAGAATAATAGTTTATGCAGTGGGGATGTAGGCAGAGAGTGATTTTCCTCTTTGTTTTGTAGTGTTCTGTTTTTCCCCACATTTAGCAAATAGATTCATCAACTTTAGTTAGTGGCGGGCATCAAATCAAAGATAGTGATGTGATTGATGGAAACAAAAAGGTTAATTTCTCTCCTTGGTGAAATACTGTGGTTGTGATGTGTAATCTGTCCAGTTTGATAATGCATAAACATGACAATGTGTGTTACGGTGAGCGTTAATTAACATCTTCATTATACAGTATGTTTTTTATGCTTAATGGAGACCAATGGCAGAGAAGTTGGTGCTGCATTGTCAAAATAATTTAATCAGTAAAATACAAAATAGATTTATTTTTACATAATATTTTTACTTCCATGTTCTGCATTGTGTTTACGCACGTGATGCTCCAAAAATGTCTCTTTCGCAAAGCTTGCCAAATCAGAAACTAAGTAATGTAAGTAACCTTATGTAAGTCGTTATAAGAGAGCCATTCTAGGATACAAGAAGAAGAAGAGCAGCTGCACAGATTTCTTTAATTTTGGATGACTGCAGGGAATCACTGTTGAAATGCTGAGGCGAACCTTAATATACTTAATATATACTCAGACTCCCCAAAGCCGTCCAGCTTGTGCTTTGTGCAACATTTGGCGCTGTTGGTATTGAAGTCATTTCTATTCAGCTCTTCTGCTCTTTCAGTGAACCCTTCATAGGGCACTCATTGAAATACTTGGAAATGTAAAATTTCGACCCTCGTGTGTTATTGGAGGATATGATGTGAGTTAAAATTGTTTTTATTTATTTATTTTTTCTTACTTTTGTAAGCTGGGCGATACAGCCTTAAAATTGAATCACAATATTTAAATGAAATTTGCTTTAATATTTCTGACGATATAGAAAAATAATTACTGAACAACATTTTATTAATGCTTGCAGCTTACAGACTACAGCAAGTGTAAGCAAGTGTGCTACCACCAATGATGACACACTATGTAATTCAAAGAGTGAACGTACGAGATGTCTGCAGCAGTATTACAGTGACACAGCATTGTATTCAGTGATAAAGCACAAATCAACTTAAACAGAAAAGTAGCCTAGGTCATGTTTTCTTTGTAAATTTTAAGTCAAAGTATAAAATAACTGCTCGACACATTAGTTTAACACTAACTTAACCTTGTAACACTTCAGAAGCTGCAGAAGATTGTCAGATAATACAGTTGAGATATATTTTCTACCTTGGATGTTCCATCTTACTTACGCTGAGCTGTTTAACCAGCTGGCTACAGTTATGCTTTTCCACCATGTAATCATATCATATGGACTGCAACTAGTGAGCACAGCTAGTGGCATGTAATATCGCGATGTGACACTTTTATATCACATAAAAATGTACATGATGTTATCGCAGACAATATGATATGGCACAGCCCCCCTTTTTTAATATTTTTATGCTGCAAATCAAGGTCAATTATATGATTTCTCACACATTTAAGGCAAAATAATTATTATTTAGGAATATTTATCTTTACTGATACTCGCACTTGTCAGAAATATAGCACACAGTGCAGTCCTGTCCAGTCATAGGGAACTGTTTCATAGCACTTGGTGAAACTGCTGTAATGTGGCAGCTCTTTAAGCTCTTTCATAAACATCGAATTAAGCATGTGTATAAATCCAAATACAGCTTGAACTATTCTCTGGCATGGTAGTTGATAGTCTGGCACAGCAACATCCTCTTTTTTCCATAAAAGGGAAGATCACAGTTGCAAAAGAAGATTTTTTTTTAAATCAGTATTGATATCCCACTTTGAAGTGAAACTGTAACAGTAAAGTGCAGATCCACTGAAAACAAAATACGTTGACATATAAATCGTAAATATATAACATTAAGTGGTACCACTTAATTTTTTTCCTACACAAAATTTCATCAAAACTATATAAATCCCAATATTGGATTACTAAATCAATTTTAGCTGCACCAAGTCTCACAGCATAAATATACACTAGTATATGCAATATAAGTACGTATAATAAAAACTGCTATAAGGTCATAAAACTTAAGAACGCACACATATTTGACTGTTTGAAAATGTCTATGGGTGAAGTAAACTTCTTACTGTATCACTGTATATTGTTATACCAACCTTTGGCAACATCCAGTGTACTATTAAGCACTACTGTCCAGAGTTATGTGTTATGGCTTACTGAATGCATCTGGTGTATGTCTAAAAATGAACTGGGTGTAAGAATAATAAAAGGCAAAAAAAATAAATAAAAACACATTTTGAGTTTAAAATACTCCGGGCTCATGTTTGTTCAGATCTTTGCTTTTTAACTGGGAGAAAGCCATGTGGTTCTACAACCTCACAGAGAAGCATGGGGAGGCTAATTTTGATGTTAGCATACATGGTTCCCTGCCTAATGAGGGGTTAAAGCTAGCCTTCACAGGAAGCTGACCCAACAAATCTTGACTACTGAAAGTTATTAAAATTGTATAACAACCCATGATGCAATCCACAATTTAAAGAGAAATATAAATGTCATCTTAGAGATGCAAGTGAGCCAGGTTATGTTTATTTTGAAACTTTACAAAAAAGCCCACTTCTGATGTAGTGCTGCAATCTAAGAGAGGTCGGTTCATAGTAAAAAAAACATTGCTCATAAAGTAGCTTGTTGATAATGATTTTTTTAAATATCTAATTAAAGGGATAATGACTAAAAATGCTTGTAGTTATTCATTTGCAGAAACGAGTCTGATAAATTTCCTCTGCTGGTCTCTAAAACAGATTTCCACGCACCTGAAAAACTTGCTGATGTTTTTTTTTTCATCAGTCTATTTTAAGCAACTAAAAGTGGAATCTATAATTAGCTTTAGTTAAGCAGAGATTGCAAAATCACAAGGCTGCACAAGCTTGCCAGACCCCATTTGCACGTTAGAGGGTTAAATAGTGTGACGATTTGACTTTTTATTTGCAAAGTGATTGTGCAATCCAAATACTGGCATTTGTAACACAGAAATTGTTTTATGTTCTCTGTGTGTGTGTTTGTGTGTGTATGTGAGTCTCAGAGACACACAGAGGAAACCTTCCACCCTGTGGTTGTGCTGCACCGCTGCATCCTGCTTGCTGCTCTCTGCTGCTTGCTGCTCTCTGCTGCTTGCATCCGCACCTCAGTGTGTCTTTGTAACAATCCCTTTGACCTCTTTACTCATTATCATCAGTACCATTACCATCAGTATTAGCTACTGCACCTTTCATCATCATTGCTGACATCTATATTATAATCACCAGCAGCGGGCCTCAATAGGGCTATCACCACCATTGTCATCTTTCTCAATATGCTGTTATTATCACTGTCATCATTTTACACGTAATCTTCTGAAATGAAGACAGATGCTGGAATAAACATTCTTGCACCCTAACTGTGTGTCACTGTTGAGCATGCTGCAGGGGCGTTGCGCGTCGTGCAGGAACTGCCTCTCCTCCTCCTTCTGAGGCTTGTTCACCACTTGTGAGCTTCGCGTACTGTTAAGTATGCTGCTAGACATGTGCTCCCGTCTTGCATTGTGTTCGCTGGCAGTTCAGAAACACACCCGTCGTATGTGTTTCTCCTCTGAATATTTCAGAAGGGGGCTGACAAAATGCAGGCAGAAACAGACCGCTGATGACCTCCTTCTCATCGACTCCTTTTTCTCCCTCTCTGCGCCCCCCTCCATACTCCCGCGTAGATCGCACATTCTCTAAGGCTTCCACGGCATTTCTCTGCTGTCCTCATCCTCCTAGTCTCATCACTCTCTTTTCTCTCTTCCCTCCCCCACTGTTTATTGCACCCTTCCCTCCTCGTTCCTCCTTCGCGTTTGAAGTGCGCTCCCCTCTTTCCCAGTCTTCCCCCCATTTTCTTGCATATCTTCCACCATTCTCCCCTTTCATCTCCACTCATTTGCTCCCGTGTCTGACCACCTCTCTCTTACCATTTGCCTTCATTCATTTTCTGCCTCATTCCCCCCCCTCTCCACTGTGATGTACTCTGCCTGCCTGTCTGTCTATTCCATAAAGGGCTGTCTGAGGCCTCTGCTCTGCTAATTCATTCGCTGTGCATCGCCTCACATATCTGCAGGGTTATGCAGACAGACAGATAGAGAAAGAGAGAGAGGAAAGCAGATCTAGAGAGAGAGAGAGAGACAGATGAGAAAAAAGAGGACATGGAGAAGATGTAGTTTTATCTCCAAGAAACAGGAAGCCAGAGCCAGATCCTGTGGTGGTATGTTCCAGAATCACTCTCTCACACACATTATGTACAGCTGTATACAGCCTGCCATGACCTCTTTCTGTGCACTGTACGCTTTGTCACTTGGATGCAATCCTTAACCGCATGGATGCCATTGTCTGTGTTTCTAGAAGAATGCAAAGCATATAGTGTGTTCGTGTGCCTTATTCCTAATAACTTGGGCTGATAAGTTAGTAATTCCGAGTATATTTGGACTATATTCAGTTCAGGTTTTAGAGATAGATGAAGCAGCCTTTTGCAAAATTAAGCTTAGATGTTCACTTAACGAACTTAAGATATGAGTAGACATTAGTTCGTGTTAAATATTGACACTGATAACTTAACACTGCAGACTAACTAGATAACCATAGCTGACGTCTAGGGTTAGCTTGCAACAATGTGGCCCGTTAAAGCTGAAAGACGTAAATTAACACAAGGTATAAATACTCTGTTCAAGTGAAGACACAATATACTTAAAAATAAAGCCCAATCGATATACGAGTTTTGAAACTGATACCAGTGCAGATATTTGGACTTGGATCTCATATATTGGCTGATGTATGTATGTGTGTATGTGTGTATATGTGTATGTAGTATAGAAATAATCTTACTTTGGTCCATCTAGCTCTGCTCGGATCAGTTGGCTGTTGCCTTTGTGGACACACTATGCAACCACAACACTCATAACATGGTTGAAATGTGTTTGTCTCATTTTGTCTTCTTTGCAGTACCAGTATATTGGCAAAGAGCTACTAATAGTCAGCCTCTAGTAAAAAAAAAAAAATGCAAAAAGCAATAATAATAATATCAACATAAAAACATTATACTGGTATGTGTATGTTAACTGTACTGATCATATAGTACTGGTAAAGTTAGTGTTGGCACTAAATATCATTAAAAAGCATCTAGCATTTTTCATTAAGTAAGACATTCGTCAAAAGTGTGAGTCTCTTTTTGAAAGCTAGGCTGTCCTGTAGTAACTGAAATGTAAGGTTCATTTATATTAAAAATAACTTAACTGGGCAAAACACTAAAATATTCTGCTTGGAATAAAACCAATACTGCAGCTTAGTGCACTAAAAGCTAAAGATCATTAGCGTAATTAAATAGTTAGCGTATCAGTATCCTTAATAGAGCATACAGAAAGTAGGTTATATCAGCTTGCTGCAATTTCACTGATCATTTTCCTCGATTGTCACTTTGGCTGAACCTAAATATACCGCACTAGGAAACAGACAGGGTAAAAGCACTGAAATATCTGACTCATCTCACCGTGATGTTTGTGTCTCCCCGACACCTCTCTCTGTACTGTTCAGTAAAGTTTATGAATGCAGTCCATCTATAAAAATACATTCACAGAAATGCAATTGGAGGAAGAATTAACTTTTCCTTTACTACATACTGTACTCCATACCACTTTCAAATAGAAGTACCATACTCCCACAAATGCACAGGTATAAAATAAATTCAGCCTAGTTTGTAAAATACTCAATTTATTATAAAAATTGGTCATTACTGCAACCTTGTTGATGTACTATACTTAATAATATGCTGATATTAACACATTTTAACCTGATAGTAGGCAGCACATTTTGGAAAACGAATCTCATTTAAGGCTTATGTAAATCAAATTGAGTGTGTTTGTGAAGTAAATTATATAAAAAGACCTGAAGTGAAAATCCTACCTTGTATGTCGTACACTTCATTATTAAAACTGAAACATTTTGCTCGTCAGTGTTTGAGCCACTTGTGATATGAGAAAAAGAATTCTGCAGGCAAATGGAGTGTAGCAGCAGCGAGCCTGGTCCTTCCGTCAGTGAGGCCACACTCTTGGGAGCTCAGTTGGTTTTTCCTGTTAAACTAACTGCAAGAATCTCTCTGGTTAGTCAAATGAATGTTACGGTATCATTTGATCTTTTTTTAACAGCAAAAAGAAAGAATGTGATGAAACAAATTTTGGCGTGCTCGTAGCCGCTGCTTTGTAAGGTGTTCTATTTTCTGTGCATTATTCGACTGAGTCAAAAATAGAAACTGATATGTCAGAATGAGACAGTGACAAAGAGCCAGAGGCAAACCAGGAGCACACACACAAACACACACGCACATTTTTTCACCTTGTTCTAGGCAGCATTTTGCTTTCTTATCTCTCATGTCACTCATATGTTGTATCGCGTGCTTTATCCTTCTCCTCTATCTTTGCAGGTTTTCCTTAGCAGACGGTGTGAGCGGAAGAGTTTAAGCTTGAGTAAGGAAGTGAGCAAAACGGAGTGGGTGTCATGGAAAGACAAGGGGGCTCTCAAGACAACCTTACCTACCAAAACCTGCTTCTACTGGGAGCCATTGCAGCAGCGTCTGCTTTCGTGGTCACCATCCTGATCGTCCTTGTCTGCGTCGGCTGCCAAAGGTATGATTTGTGGTCACGTGACATTGAAATGTGGTATAAGTAGGCCGTGGAATAAAATGATGAACGGCCAGTTTTATGATCTTTGCAGCTTCTTGCTTTAGTGCCTTCCCAAATTACTCTCACTATCCCCTCTTTCTTTTATGTGTCTCCGCTTCTTCTGAACTCTTCTCCTCCTTCCTTTCTTTTCACTTCTACATCCTTCCTCTCCATCTCATTTATCCCCTGCTTTGAGCAGAGTGGCGCTAATGAATGTTAATGGCTGCGAGTGTCGGATCAGATGAAATGATGTTTACAGGACACTGACGAGACAGGCCAGAGTCAGAGCAGGATCACGTCATCCCTCTCCAGCAAACTACTCAGCAGGCAAAAGCAATGGGACACCCCACGGTTTACAAAGGATTAGACTCTGAGCCAGGCAGGAGCAATGGAACAGCCTATGACTTTTTTTCCGAGCCCTCAGAGACCAATCAGAGGCACTGCAGTTTTGTTGCTATGGTATACAAAGACAAGCATGTGGAGAGAACCTCGTTTGTTTTATGAAAACATAACTGCAGTAGTGTTAAATTGTAAAGAAGATGTAAGCTTCTGATTTTTAAGATGTAAGGTTCTTTTAAATTCCAAAGATTGCAGTGGATCTGACTTTATGCCTTCACGTCATTTTTACCTTAAACCCTTCTGCTGTGCCATGTTATTATGAAAAGCTCCAAGGGGAGCTCTCTTCTCGTGGTTTCCTTGGGCAATGATGGCCATATGTTTGAACAAAAGATTTCCAGCTTACTAGAGGAGATAATATCTAGCTCCAGTGACATGGATCTGCCACAACTTCCCGTGGCACCTTTTATATTCAGATTTATTTTAAGCGACTTGCATAATAAGAAGGTGCAGTGTATGGTTTCTGCACCTGTTTGCAGCGCTCTGTTTTGCAGCACAGCAGTAAGAGCTCAGATCTCAGAGATGGGGGTAGAACTGTTGTCACATTTGCACCTGCACCTAGGAGCTCTTGTCTTCTCGTCACACTCTCAGCCATATCAACTGTTTCCTATAGATACAGCCTCCGGGGATCCACAGTGCACTCCATACATTTGCTTCACGAGGTTAATGCTAGAGGAAAGTAACGTGAAATTGCAAAGAGAATCGGCACAAAGCAAACAACATATTAATAATTGTGAGCTTGCCTGCTCTTATCTTGAAAAACAAATTGCAGTGAAGGTCATTCTCCACTTTGGCAAAAAAGCCTGAGTCACGCTCGTTCAATGTTTTACTGGGCTCTTGTTATCAACCGAGGACTTTTATGCCCTAACCAGAGTTGGATGCTGATAGTATCTATCTGCTCTGAGTGTGTGTATATTCTCTTTCTGTCCACTGGCTTCTGTTGACCTTCTTCACTTTGATTTTGTGTCAGGAAAAGCAAAAGCAAGCACCCTCCGGCCGGGGAGAAAGGGACATCTGTAAATATGGTGAGACATCTTTTCATTATTCTATCTTTTCCTCCCTTCTTCGTTTCCTCTCTCCACTTCTCTATCTGCCACTGCTCTTTTTCCTCCAAGCTAAGTACAGATGCACATGCATACGTTTGCATGTTTTACGTCTGTATTAACAAGTCCATGTGTGCACGACAGCAGGGTACCCTTCGCCACCCAAAACTCAACTCCATGAGTAAATCTGACACCAGGCTCCATGAGATCAATCGCTTTCCCTGCAATGGAAACTGTAAGTGGTGGCTAACAGCTCTTAAGTGACAATAAATGATATACTACAATAAGCCGTTACACTGTTTCAGCCATGACACAACCATCTCCTTACGCTTCTCCCTCATCTTTCTCTTTTGCGCAGCTGTTAGTAAGAGCCGTCCAGCTAGTATGGACCTCCTGCTTCTCCACAGTCGCCGCTCCCAGACGGATCTGAGGCCCTCCCACGGCCGACAGCTCCCCCAGATCCCCACCAGTCCACAGAGATCTGGCCAGGGGGGAGAAGGGGAAACGGGAGGGGAAGGGGGAGGCGGAGGAGGAGGAGGCGAAGCAAGAGATCACACCTACACTGAGGTGGGCCTACGCAATAACCCCACCCCTACCCACTACCTGGATGATGGCCTATATGAAAGCGTAGGTGTCCGGGAAGGCCCAAAAGTACCCTCTGCCCCACCAACCACATCAGCCAACGCTCCAGCTATAGCCAGGGCTCCTCAAAGCCCCTCTACTCATGCCAGCGGAGCTCGGAGTGGAAACGGGCACGCAAACGTACGTACATGCATTTTAAATAGCTGTAAATATAAAGCAACTTGCTCACGAGCAATCATGCATTCATGTACATTTCTCCGAAAAACATCTGGGGAGGTACATGCACTAAGCAGTTTAACAGCAGCTATTAGTCACGTGAAATAAAATGTGCCGCACAAGAACCAGTATTACAACTAAAATCGCTGTTTGTTTGCATATAGATGGCTTGCATCATTGCCTTGTTCATGCAACATTAGCTTAGGGTGCTTTGCATGTAATTTTTGTGTGTCTGTGTGTGTTTTTGGATGGTTGACACTAATAATTTTAGGCAATGCTTACATGTTTTCTCTGTTCCCATTTTATATTTTTTACTCCCAGGGTGGCAGAGGGAATGACACTATTAATGGACCAATGACGGGACGAGGTAATGGAGCAAGTGGGGTCAGTAGGTCACCTCTCTCTTCTGTGAATTCCCTGGCTGTTCAAGATCCATCTTTAGCCGAGTATGCATCTATACGAAAGTTTAGAAAGGTAATTACATTGATTTGTTTTTATCAGTGTTTTAAGCTGGTATCTTTTAAAATTAAAGAGGTGGCGTTTCCCTCATTAAAGCTATGAGTAGGGAACTATTCTAAGTCAGTTTAGTATAAGGAGTAAATCTTTAATCATTTACCTGCATTCACTTTAAAACTTCCAGCAAGCCCAACCTGAGGTAATAAAAGGACACAGATTCAGCTGTACATTCATGTATCTTGTTACCTACTGTGACTAATGGAAACTTTTTTTTTTATGTATTTACGGTGGGTACTAGATGATAGGTGATGTTTTTGTCATGTCACATGATGTTGTCTCTACAGAAGTATGTGTTTGCGTGACACTAATCAGTCAGGAAAAAGGGTAGCAGATTGTTAGTGATATGATCAGTGGTGGTTAAAGTATCGCACCGTAGTAATGTTAAGTAGTGGAGGTTGTGCAAGTAAGAAAACACACTAACTAAAAATTGGTGTAATTCATTGAATAAAGACGTTCGCTTTCAATCTTTTACACTGCTTTTTAAAATCGTCTATTATATTAAAAACTTTTATTAAAACTGCATATAATGTTTTCAATGATGATTCAAAACCTCAAGGCTGACAAGATAAACAGGAAGGAAAACAACGGCGCCGACAGCCAGTCAGACAGCCAATCGAGCGTGAGTGATTCACCCTCTGCTGGTCCTCCTCCACTACATCGCAGTCAAGAGTTTCCACGGAAACAACTGGAGCCATTTCACCTTCACTCCTTCCCAAAGGTAGAGAAATTATTGAATCAGAATGCTCTATGCGACCCATCATAACGCCCAACTATCCACCCACTTTTCCAAACTGTAAGGCTGTCTGATTACCACCAGGGGGCACTGTCCACAAACAAACAGCTTTCTAAAATCAGATTGAAGATTAGTATTCTTGGATTGCTAAAAAAATTTGAAACAACAGCAGAAGTGGTCACGTTCACCACATCACTGACCTCAATAAGTTCTGTTTTTATTGTTTTGTATCCTATCTTAATTGTATTTGTTTTATTAAAATTGTTGCATGTGCCAGTTGGGATGTATTCATAAACACCTATGAGCATGGGGATGGCTATTACTGTGTTTTTAAGGAGATTTATTTAAGGGTGTTTAAAAAATGCATGTGCATGTGTGACTCTTTCCCTCCTTTGCACTTTGCTGTGCAGCGCAGTAATATTGAGTAAAGGGTGGAAAGATAGATTATGTAAGAGTTTGGCAGGCTGCCCAGCTTTGTGTGTATGTGTGTGTGTATGTATATATATTTAATATATATATATGTCCTGTTGAATCTATCAGCAAGTCTGTCTAGAAACGGCTAACAGGTAGCCAGCAGCCAGAGTGGGAATAAATATTGTTCACATATTGAAGCCATTTACTCTGCCCAGGCCTCTATTACTCACTCTGACTGAGGAACAGGAGGAACATATAAAAGTTTAATCATCCTTGATCACATGTGTACACACCACTACATGATTTCTAATTGGTTTTTCATCACCAGTAGTTACTGCGTCCATTTTAGTGTTAGTCTCCCACGCGTCTTCTGTTTCTTAGCATGGAAACAAATAGAATGGCATTGTTCACATAATTTGATCGAATCTATGCAACTGTGAATTCAGTTGTAGGAACTGAAGTTTAAGAAGGTCCTGTAATTTTGTAAAACAGAGATTTTTCTTAGCTGTTTTCCCTAAACTCTTGCTAAAATTGCCTCCTCCTCCATTTAACTCTTACAGGCAGAGTTAAATGGAGGTTGTGTTTTCGGAGGCATTGTCTGTGTGTCAGTGGGTCTGCCTGTCTGTCAGCAGGATGTCTTTGACTGAAGGGATTTGCATAAAAGCTTGTGGAAGAGTTGGCCACACAACAAGGAGAAACTGATTAACTCACTCCAGATAGAATCCATTGCTTGGCACTAGTTTACACCTCTAAAGCATTTTTCAAAAATAACTATACAGCTTATTTTGAAATAGAATTGTTTTTCAAAAGCCTGCTATTTGTTACATGTTGTGATATGTACTTTTTGCAGCGCTTAAAGATTGTAAATGCAATATTTGCCTGAGCTCTTACTTTGATTTTCCTAACAGGAAGCAGTGTTCATGGGCAATGGGGAACAGTACATCTGGAAGCCTCCAGAGGACAACGACATCATCACCTTGCACCCACCTCCACATCACCCACCTGGGGAGAATGAACAGGGACACCCATTGCCTCCAACTGCAAAGGAGGTAGTATGTGTGTCTGTGTATGTGGTGGGAGCTGAGGGAGGGACTACTAAAAAGTAAGGGCTACAAGAAGATGGATAGATAGACAGGTTTCTGATTACTGCTGTGTTTACCGAAGGGGGCGCCCATCTCATATGGCATGCCGTCATAGTACTGCTGCCCTGTGACCTGCCTGTCATACAAGGTTTCTGCTTACAGGCAAAGGTTGCGTGACATGGATCCAACACCCTGCTTGCGTGAACCCTGACCCTAATCTCCAGCCCCTCCCCCCACTCATCTATCTGCCTTGAAAGTATGAGCAGACAGATCAGACATGAGTATTGCTTGCCCTGAAATAATTAATAATCTCTTCACATTCATGGAGATGCTTGTTATATGCTAGATTTTGGTTGGGTTTTTTTCGCTTCATCAATCCAAGACCATGACCTCGACTGGGATGTATATATATATCAGCATATGTCTGGTGGGGGAAGGAGGAAACCTGCGCTTTGCCAGTCATGTCAGATACTCCACCGCATGCGTTTCTGCAGAGCAACGCCACCCCCACTTTTCCACTCTCGGTCCCCTGTCTCATCTTTTCTCTCTGCTGGATACAGAATGAAGTGAGAGAATTGCAAGTTGTGTAGGAAATTCTGTTATGCCCGAGGGGCTGGGGGAGTCAGTCCAGCTAGATGGACAGACCCCTGTCTATAATTAGTCTGTGTTTAACACAACTTCTCTTTTTCCATTCCATTCACCAATCTTTTCTATCATCTTCAACAGGCCAGGGATAGTTTCTGTGCAGTAATAGTTTCTTAATTTTGACAACAAAATAAAACTTTCTTGCATTAAGGATGAGGAAAAAAGGATGAACTAAAATAAAGTATGGTTGTATCCATATTGTCTATCTGTAGGCATGTTCAGAACAGTAGAGCAGCAGTCCTGACAAGTTTAAAGCTACTGCTAAGTTTCTTGTCTACGCCTGTGTTGAGCCACACAATGCTGTTGAATGCTGTATGTGGAGACGAAGAGGTTACGTCTCAACTGTTTGGCTTCACTTTAACTCCTCTTTTTGCAAATCAGACTGATACACAGAGCAGCTGGCCTTGAATGCATCCTGCTATCTCTTTTTCTTTTTTTTGTCTTTTACAGACTTTTCTCTCTTTTTAGCGGCTGTTTTTCTGTTTTCAGTTGCCCTAACATGCCGATATACTTTGTATCCTCTAGAGTTTGTCAGTTACAATCGTCGAAAGGTGTTGGATTTCCACTCCCGACTAAATCTCCTCCTCTTTTCTGGCGCTCTCTTCTTCTGCTCCACTCCATTTGTGGCTATTAGGAGGCGCTGCCTTCCCCAACCAATCGCATTGCATGAAACATGTCTTACCAGATGAATATCAACTGCTAGAAGACTGTTTGGAAACTTGCGCCATATCTGCTATTCATAAAGTTGATCACACACAGATGCATCATGCATATGGCTGTTTCCACTGCAAATCAGCAAATGCAGAAAATAAATTTGTGACTTAGCGAAGCCTCGGTCTAAGCAGAGTGTTCAAGCAATGCCAGAAACATAACAAAAAGGAGTACTGGGTGAGGAAGGAGAAAAGAAAACATACAATGTGCAGGCTTCCTCAACAGCTGCAGATACGAAGCCCAGTTTTGAAATCCCCATCATCTTGTGACTTCCTTCCTCTGCAGCAGAGCTGCAAATTCTGTGTGCACACGTGTGCATACGCTTGCACATACACACACACAGGCACACACACACACACACCACATTGGCTGCACACACTTACACCATACGCTAGGGTCTTTGTTTATCCAAAAAGGTCACAAAAGAGAGATTTGTGGGGGGAGGGCGTGTGCATCGCTTGAAATCTCTCAGAGATAGAACCAACAAACAGAGGAGAGAGAGAAAGATTTACAGACAGTGAAAGTGATTTACACTTAAAGTGTATTTCAAAGGGACGGTAAATATGTAAGACATATAAATGCAAGGTGAGCACACGCACAAAGAGCACTGTCTCTGTGTTCTCAGGTTTCAGTTGTTTGGGAGTGCACAAAAACAAGACTAATCTTGCTCCGCGTGTAAGCGTGTACATGTCTTTGTGTGTGTGTTTGTGTGTGGGGGTGGACACAAGAGTTTGCATAGCCAGTGTTTCTCAGGGCCAGTAGATCAGAGCTGCTGGCCTGGGTGTGAACACGGAAGGTAAACAAGACCATGTCCCACAATCCTCTGCTCTTATGCTTCTATTGTGGGGAATTCTGATAAACCAGTGTCGTGACCTCTGGTATTTCTGTGTCAAAATTGCATAAGACCTCACACATGGCCTTAAGTGGCAAATTCTAGATGTCCGATTTTCTCATTCGGACATCTGCATATGCAGTATGAGCTCACTCATACTGCATATGCAGTCATGCTGCACGCACATGCAGAGCACGAAAAAAAAAAATGCACATAAGCAAATAAGACGAGAACAAAGTCCATTAATGAGCACAAAGCTTTTTTATTTTTTTTACATTTTTTTTTTGCAAGTTGGCTGTGATCCAGCTCTTTCACACTATACTTCTGTTGCCAAAGCAGTCGTGGTGAAACTTTAACAGGTTCGTCCACTGCACAGTTAATGCTGCCTCTCGGCCTAGAACTTAACGGACTGATAACATAGTTTACTCTTTCTTATCCTGCCCTGTAAAAAAAAAAAAAAAAAATAGGTCAGGTCACAGCACAGAGCTCTGTCAACACATACACAAACTGTTGCATACGTACACAGTCCAGGCTCGGACAATTATTATTTGTCTGAGCCTGTAGTATATACAAAACGACTTATTCACAAATTATACCTTTATATCTGGAATGCATACAGAAGTGGACAAAAACGGGTAATTACAAAAATATTGGAGCTACATATAGATAACTCAGGAACTGGGAAAGAGGTGACTATTTAAATGCCAGTGCAAGTGTGGTTACGGACTTTCACCAACACATAGCTTCTATTTAAGGAGCTGTCATCAGTGGACTACAGGATAGAGTTGTAGTGCAGCGTTATTAACTAACAACATCTTCCTTCTCCTACTGTGTGTGTTCTCAGATTGCAGACACCTACTCTATCGTATGTAAAACCCAGAAAAAGAAACCTCCTATGGAACACAATGGAGCCAAGACCCTCCCACGATCCTTTGGTGGAGATAGAGGAAACATGGGTTCTCGGGGCCGAGGTAGGGGAGTCCAGAGCCAAGCACGTTCGCAGGAGGAACCCTGCTACGAGCCTGTAGGAGACAGGTCCTGGTCTTCCCCAGTGGCTGAGTCAGACCCTGCATACGCGACTATCGACCCACACCGGAAACGTGAGCAAGGGGGAACCAATAACAGCACAGCTGGGGGTAGTGCCACTCTGAAGAGAAAGAAGCAGCAGCAGCAGCAGCAGCAGGCAACACCAGCAGCACCTCAGGCCTCAGGACCAAGCACCCTTCCTACTAGAGGCCTGCCTGGTGGGGAAAACTTCTATGAGACCATCAGTGATGTGAAACAAGGGGGCAACAGCACTACCACCATCTTTACTTTCAATGATGGCATGGAGATGTATGTCACAGGCCTGTAGCTGACTGACAGGCAAAAGGGCCCAGAACCCACTGGTATAGAGTCTGGAGATTTTCCTGTTTACAGAACAACAGGTTGCTGTACATAGACACAAGGCCCTCTATAGTAAAACAACATGAGGATCCATTTTGTGTTGAAATCAGGTACAAACAGGGTCTTTATCCAGGTTCAGACTTCCTTTGATTGGTCTGTACTTAAGAACCAGCCTAAGCCTAGTCCAGCCCAAATATGGACTAAAATCATTTGAAAAAACAAACAAACAAACAAATAAAACTGGGATAGAGATCTTCAATCTGCTGTGTCACTCACCATAGTCACCTGTTTGTGCAACATTTTCCATAATATCTTTATTTTTATATGAAAACTCTTTAAAGCATATGTGGTGTAACTCACAACCTCAGAAGAACACACTATATATATATATATATATATATATATATATATATATATATATATATATATACCCATACCCCGTGGTAATCGGAGCACTAGGTGCGGTGACTCCCAAGCTAGGCGAGTGGCTCCAGCAGATCCCGGGAACAACATCGGAGATCTCTGTCCAGAAGAGCGCAGTCCTGGGAACAGCTAAGATACTGCGCAGGACCCTCAAGCTCCCAGGCCTCTGGTAGAGGACCCGAGCTTGAAGGATAAACCGCCCGCAGGGGCGTGCTGGGTGTTTTTTTTTTTTTTTTTTATATATATATATATTATACTCTGTCCTGAGTATGATAAAATATAATATAAAGAAATGTGCATGCATTGTGCAACTAAAAACAGTAGCAGTGAAACTGGCTATATTGTACAAGGAATGTGAGGCACACTGTAACGTATTGTCCACAGTATACACACACAAACACACATGTACACGCCTCCTCTTAAGCACATGGATGTCACAGAGATTTGCGGTGCTATCTCTCCCTAAAATAAACACTCGAAACAGGTTTTCATTGTGCGCCGACCTGTTGCCTGGAAGACGCGATTGAGGTGTTGTGTCCAAATACTGGCTTATGATTTGTAGACCTGTTTAAATGTGAAGGATGTTGTCCTCAGAAATGATCCAACCCAAGCTTTTTAGCAGTTTTTGGTAATAGCCCACTTAATAATCACGACGCATATGTTTGGCTCGATAGTGTAACCTCCACTTGAATGAAGAGATTAGCTAAAAATCCACCTAAATTTGACATCTGTAGCTAGAGGCATGTTGACACACCCCAACACACACACACACACACACACACACACACATGCACACATATTTGGCAGTGATGCAGGGAAAAGTGATCAGGTCAGGGGTATTGAATGGCTTGTGATATGGATGATAGATTTCACAATGCAAGACTTTTACAGTATTATTGTGAATACAGAGAGAAAAATATTTTCAAAAAAAAAAAGGAAGTGAAAGAGTGTCCAAAATAATACAGGATGCTTCATCATGCGCAGTTAATGTCATATCTTTTGGGCACTGTAAACATCTGATTTTATGACCATTGTAATTTAGCGCTGGACAGCTGCAGGACTGCTGGGCTTATTTGTGCATTATTGTGCCGTAAAAAGCACAGCTCTGATTCGTTTTCTGGACTTAAGTTAAACCCAGAGCTCCCGGTAGCTTACCAGATTTAAGTCTTGTGGTTGAAATAGCAACAGAAGTCTTGGATTCCAAGGAAAATAAAGAGCTGGGCATAAAAATGACCAGCGAGTGTCTTTTGGAAGTTTGCCCCTCTCCCCACCCATGTCTCCAGCCTCTGTCCTGAGTTTGCTTCCATTATAAACAATGTCTTTCCCATGTAGCTGTGGGGAAACATTGAAGAAAAAAAAGGAACAGAGGGGAAAAAAACAAAATATTTGAGGCTTAATAAATGGGCATAAAGATATGAAGTGAAGAGGGATACAAACTTGCTCGCTGGCTGAGAGTAATAAGATGTATTTGATCTCACTGTGAGACCAAATGCAGAGAGAAGACAGGTTTAGTAAGGTTAGTAAATTAAATTAATAATGTCAGAAAGTATGTAAAAACAAATGCACTCTGTATTTTAATGCACTGTTTATTTTTTCTTACCTACTGACAATTCTATTGGTTGAATAGCTCATACCACTGCCATAAAAACAGTATGTTTATGTTGTTGGTGCAATATTTCCTGCTTGGTCAAAAAAAAGTGCATGCTTTAATATATCGAGATGAAAAATATTGTGGTACATAACTGATCTTGTTTATTAATCTTTTCTGTTGTACTTTTGTTTTTCTTTTTTGCCATGTGACTCAAAGCAGTTTTTCCAAAGCAACAACTTGGAGGAGCAGAGCAAGAGAGCTAACAGGGAGGAGCCGCTGGGAGTTTAGGGTAGAGCTGTGTTTATTCTCTGCTCTGGGGGAGCAAGAAAGTGTCATGTTGAGGGGGTGGGGGGTGAGGGTGCACACGCAGTATAAAGCTGGATGAGGCTCACTGCAAATGGACACAGACCCACAGGACACTCCTCCTCTTTCTCCTCTAGTGTGTGCACAGAGAGCAACATTCAACCATGTGCTTCTCCAGTTTAGGGGAGGAAGCACATTTTGCTTACATTTGGTCAGCTCTTGCATAATGCTCCCTTTTCCAGCTGTGTTCATTCTATAATACAGACCTCTTTTTCCTTGGCTTCACCTTCCTCCCTCGCTGTGCAGGTGAGGTGTTTGATGTGCTATTCTGAGGGACTGGGAGCGAAATGGAAGTTGAGGAAGAGGGCAGAGGCTGTGGGTCACGCCAACCCCAGTCCGATATCAACAATGCACCCTCGGCTCAACTATTATCTAATGTGAGAAATGGCCAACAGCTGAGACGCTTAACAAGCTCCGCTGAAGCTTCCCTTAAACAATGCCGGCTGGAAGCCGCTATCGCACTTAATCCTTTTTCTTTGGCTGTCACCTAATGTGTCACATTTCCTTTATCCCGAGAGGAAAAAAAAGCACTGATGGATGTTTGGTTGTTATACACACATCGAGACAGATGTTCATTGCACAAATACAGTATGATGATGTAAATGTGTAAAATACACTGTTGCTGTTCTGATGTTGTTGCAATGTAACATACAGTATACATTTGTTGAAAAAAAAGAGATGGTTGTCACAGACACATTGTACTTTGTGGATGCAAAATCTTTCATGCTTTCCATGCAGATACAGACCCTGTTTCTTAATTGTCTTCTTATATAAATATGGGCCAATACTGCTGTGACAGCTGTAGCCAATGTTGTATGTTCCTAAAGCACAGGTTTTAGTTTCAAAATAATTCATATATTAAAATATAGTGTGACAGTGCAGATACTGTATGCAGAAGATTGTAATGTTTTATATTAACCTTCATAAAACATTAAAGTGAGTTTTTACTTTTCTAATAAAGTGGCACATCAGAAAGTGTTTGTTTTGCCTGTAGTTTCATTGCTTTGTGACAGCTTTCAAACTACACCTGGTTCCTGCTCTGCAGCGGCCTCTCATTTGAAAGTGCAGCTTACAAGAAAATGCTTTTTTGTGTGAGAAATTAAGCAATACAGCAGGAACAGCTGGGAGGTGTACTGTGTCGTTCAATAACAGGAGCTATGCTGAATGAAGAAAGGTTGCTGAAATCTTTTTTTTTTCTTTCCGACCACACTCAAAAGGCATTTTATAAAAAGGAAGCAGACACATGGACGACATATAAAAATAGAGGAATATGACCTGAAACCTCTCGTGCAATGCAGTGCAAGTCAAGCTTACGCAGATTTGAATTAATCACCATAAATCTGTACCTTGCTTCTGCAAATGACCTTATTTACTGCAGTGAGTGGCAGTGTTTCATGCTACTGTGTCCGGACGGTGTTAGTTTTCCAAAATGCTAACTTTTGAATTAGCATACATTTCCCCATTAATGCAGGCCAAGTCACTTATAAGGAGAAAGCAGTGTATGCATTTTTTCTATAATAACTCGCCTACAATGAGAAGTTCAGGTGTAATAGTTTGCAACTCGCTAAAGTGCTATTTGAATTGCAAAATTATAAATGCGCAGTTAGCCGCTGAGGCCTGCACGCTGTTTTTCCTGTACTCTCTCGACCTCGCCTCCCTCGCAGACCGGCTCAGCGTCGACAGACACCGGCCGGTAAACTGAGAACACGCCCCTCTCTCTCTTCCACCCACAGTACTTAGCTTCGAAAAAAATGTTATTGACAGAGTGAAACTAGCCAATCACCTGCAGCTTTGCGGTGGACGCGTGCCAGAATGTAATGTTTATATTATGCAGAGCACCAATAGGAGTGGAGCAGAGGGGGCGTGGCAGCCGTTTGGAGGAAAGAGGCAAAACAATCTTTTATCCTCCTGACCGGGCGGCTTTTTGGGGCAGCGGCGGCGGCAGTGGTAGAAAACTTTACATGTAGGCTAGGATATAAGTAAAGACACAGACAGTTCCCATCAACTTGCGACAATCCTAATAAATGTATCTGACTCCAGCAATTTGCACTAAAATTTCTAGAAAGCTGGTTTTCTTTCTCCTGCTCGCCTTGTCTGAATATGGAGTCCAAATATATTGTGGAGAAGTCGTCGGTTGGGACAGGAGCTGGCGGTGCGGACTTTAACTGTCGGACCGGCCGCTCGGTGCTCCGCGACACCCGGGTCCCTTCGGTGGAAAAAACCGGTTCCATGTCGGCGTACACAAACGGGGCCGTGCCGTACAAAAACGTAATGGACGGCGGCTTGGCGGCGGAGATTAAAAGCGAGAGGACCCCTCTAAAAGGGAACGGGCTGTCTCTGGGTGGTCGGCTGTTGCACGACGTGGAAAAAGTAAGTGCAGTTGAGATGTTTTACGCGTGTGCGCACGACTCTATTAGCCGGTAAAGTCCCTTCATATACCCGAGTTACCGCTCAAGATAATATCGCCCACGTAATGTTAGCGTGTCTGCAAGCTGTGTGACTTCAAAGTTTTGACATTTTACGCCATTTTCATGTGCTGTTATTACGTTTTAACGGTTGCGACTGTGAGGCTTATACGTCACTACTGTGTCGTTATTTTTAAATAACTTTTAAGCGCCCGTTATTTCAATTCCTGCCCGTTCCTATCATTATTAACTCCATCGTACTGTAACCGCTTTTAATGGCGGCTCACTCTTTGCAAAGTTTACAGAAAAGGGGGCAGGGACGTCAAACTACAAGCCCAACCCCCCTCCCCCATAACTTAAGGGTGAAGCTACAGTTTGGGCTTCCTGGCGACATGGGAAGGCCCGACTATAACTACACATACGCCACGGACTTAACAGTAAAGACACGTGATATATTATTGTTGTTGTTGTTGTTTGCGTCGGCCTTGTACTTGCATTGTGTGTGCCTGTATTTAATTTGTGAGCCTTTATGCAGACAGCAAATAAATCTCATAATAAATATGCCAGTTACTCACGATATTAAAACCACGACATCAACTTATCAAAATAATCTCCTCACAATGTAACACTGCTGGGAAATACTGGGTCCTGCCATTCATATGAATGCGGCTCTGACACTTGTTGCCGGCTGGAGCATTTTTGCAGACCAAGCACACCCCGTAACAGTATGGGCCCTCCCCGGTTGCAGCAGCCTCTCTTTAGCAGGATAGTGCACCCTGCTACCAAATCCCCAAGATCGCAATCTGATTGTCCCAGCAGAACAAGCCAGAGCCACAGGAGCCCCACCCCACAACCCACAAAACCCAATGGATACTCTGCATCCCAGTGGCAGACACTATAGGACAATCCCAGAGGTCTGGTGTGCGTGGCCATGCCCTTATTTCTGTCACCTCAGATTTAAAAACTTTTTTAAATCTGAAAAAAGCATGTGGAAAGCAGTTCTGGACTGCCAAAGTATATTTGTAACATTTTATAAAGTTAGTGGTTAATCAGTTATATAGATAACACAATGAGGCATATAGTTACTTTTACACTGTACGTGCTAGTTATTTTCATATATTATCATGTAATATTCAATAGAGTTTCCATTTGCATCGCAGAATACACAAAACTGGACACTGGACCTGGCAGTTATGTGTATTTAGCAGATTTACACAGCTACTTTTCTAGATTTGTGTTGTTTTGTAATTTAGGTGGCAGGAACAGAAATGATAACCATATTCTAACCCAGGATTGCTTCTGTTCTGGTTGGTTCAGCAGCGTTCATGTCCAGTGGAGAGGACAATAACCTTGGGTTTATTAAGTGAGAGGAAGGAAAAATTAAAGAAGATGCTATTTAAGGCAAACGGTTACACTAAAAAACACCATACCCTGGCTTGTATATATTAGGGCTGCCACGATTTGTCGACTAGTCACGATTACGTCGATTATCAAAATCGTCGACGACTGATTTAATAGTCGACGCGTCGTTTGAAGCTTTGTAAGATCACAAAAGACGCAGGAATAAGTGGCAGGATTTAAGAGTGTAATAACGGACTGAAACAGAAGATGGCAGCATTGCATGTACAAGGATGTCAGCTACCGTTAAACCCCGAAGAAGAAGAAGAAGAAGCAGCTGTGTCCCAGAATTCATAGCGCGGCCCAGCGCAGTTTCCAACAATGGCGGCAGCTAGTTAGTTTTAATGTTACTCTTATTATTCTTTCTGGGTCACAAAATAAACGTTTAACATATTTTCAGGCGAGAATGTAGCTGTGTAAACCTCAAATATCTGCTCAGTTTATCAGGACACCACATATTTTCAAAAGCGCTCCGACGTTTTCGGAGACATCTGTTACCCACTAGCTCGTTAGCGAGCCGGGGGCTAGGCTCACTAGCGCCCTGAGAACACCGGACTCCCCGCAAATCGTTTTCAAACCCACCACCGTCTTTCGCTACTCAGGTTAAATATATATGAGTCACTTAGATAACTTAAAATGTTATTGTTTGGCTTTTTTTTTTTAGTATTTTATTTGTTCCTGAGTAAATCAGTTTGTCTGAGATTAAAGTTATAGTTTTTACACAGCTGAATAAACGTCAAGCAGACAACTGATTATCAGAAGTGTGAGATGCTCCAGAATATACTCCAGTGTCCTGTTATATTTTAGATAGCAAGGAGTTTATTAAACTTCACCGAAACAATCTGCAAATTTCATTAAAATTTAATAAACTATCATCTTGTCTTTATTTTTAGTTAGCACAGGCCTTAAACACTTAAAGCTGTAAGCTAATGATAGTTATATAAGAGCAGATGCTGCTGGTGCAATAAGCTGTAGTTTTACGTCCAATGGATGATGATCTGATTAGTCGACTAATCGCAAAAATAATCGGTGACTAGTCGACTATCAAAATAATCGTTTGTGGCAGCCCTAGTATATATATATATATATATATATATATATATATATATATATATGTGTATATGTATATATATATATATATATATAATTAGAAAAAAACAGTAATCTTATGCTCAGTTAAATAAGAACTTAATGGTATTGCTAGACTTAATGTTTTTAATCGAGGCCTGATTGTAACAGAGATAAACTCACTGTAATTTTTTCTTGCTGCATTTTCTAGAATGGCCTGTTGGACCAAAAAGACACAGGTTCCACGGGGATCCTGAAAAGGGCAAGCCCCACTCACTGCCTGGGTGTAAACGGGCAGTTGCCAGGTGGCTTTATGCATTTGGACATCAGAAACCCTGGGAAGCAGCCAGACCCGACCAACAACTTCAGAGTAGCGCAAGGGCAGATCCTACCACAGACAGAGAGATATTCCCTCTCATCATCCCACATCCCTGTCCCCAGAAACAGGTATGGAGAGGCTGATGTCATCTATAGTCATGGACACTTGGTGAATCTTTGGTTTTCTTTTCTCTAGTGTTCCTTGTTGCATGAAAGAGAACTTCAAGAAATATAGTTATCTGATGTGTTTCCTACTTTTATCTTTGCATTCATTCACAAGCTTGGGCATATGTGAATAGATTGTAGCTATAGATTTATGCAGCACATTGTAAACAATCAAACCAGATTTTGTGCTCTTATCTCTATTAAGCCCCTATCCCACTACTAGTTTGGCACTGAATATGTGGTAGGGCTGAACGATATATCGCATTTGCGATAATATCGCGACATGATCAAGTGCAATTTTCTAACCGCAAAGGCTGCGATTATACTCTGGACATGTCCAAATTCATGGGCTGCATCCTCCTGAGGCCGCATTTGTAGACCGATTACGTCACAGCGACGCGCCGAAGGCTGTCCAAATTACTACCATATCCCAGAATTCATAGCGCGGCCCAGCCAAACTCCAGTTTCCAGCAATGGCGGCCGCTACTAAGTTTTAAAATTACTCATACTAATCTTTCTGGGTCACAAAATAAACTTTTAACATATTTTCAGGCGAGAAAGTAGTTGTGTAAACATCAAATATCTGCTCGGTTTATCAAGATATCCCATATTTGCAAAAGTGCTTCGACGTTTTCAGAGGCGTCTGCTACCCACCAGCTCGACAGCTAGCCGGGAGCTCGAGGGTTACTGATGCGGCCGAGAACGGCACAACTCCCGGCACATCATTTTCAGATCACCGCGGAGTTTCGCTGCTCGGGTTAAACGTAATATATAAGTCACTTAGACAACCTAAAAATGTTATTGTTGGGCTTTTTTCAGTGTTTTGTTTGTTCGTGAGTAAATCGGTTTGGCTGAGATTAAAGTTATTAGATTAGATAAAATAAAACTATTAATCCCCCGGGTGGGTTCCTCCTTGGTTTTCACACAGCTGACTAAACGTCAAACAGAAAACTTATTAAACAGAAGTATGAGACAGTCGAGAATTTACACCAGTGTCTGGTTATATTTTAGATAGCAAGAAGCAGACGGCCGAGTTTATTAAACTCCACCGAGACAGCGGTGACTCTAATCAGAACTAGACCGTCCAATTTCACGCCTTTAAACTTTAAAGGCGTGTTTGTGTGTGTGTTTATACAATTGCTATTATGTTTGCACTTTATGTGTAATGTTACTGACTGCAGAGATCAGTAAGATGTGTGTATTTTTTATTTATTAGTTTTATTTATTTAATATTATTTTTTAATTGAATGACTGTCTAGTAGTTCACAGATGTCGAAAAACTGAGTGTGGTAAAGCCACTGATTTTTTTTATGTATATTTCTGCAATCTGCACATTGCACTGACTTTCATTTTAATGTTTACACCAGGGTTCCTTGTCAGCACTTTATGCTCAGATGTTTGTAAGCTAAAAATAAACTATTGTGTATGTTCAAATATACTGTTGTGATTGAAGAAGTTAAATAAAAATGTCAGTCATCAATTCATGCATCACCTCATGTCATCATAACAGAGGTCTGTCTTCCAGGAAAGAACAGTTTAAAATTAATGTAATATAGTATTGGCCATACTATATGATGTATTGCTTGTCTTTGTTTAATAATACAGAAGACAAAGACCTTAAAAAATAATCGCATATCGCATCGCAATCGCAATATTGGGGCAAAAAATCGCAATTAGATTATTTTCCATAATCGTTCAGCCCTAATATGTGGTGATAAAAGTGTTGCAGGCAGTTTTCATGCACAGCTCTGGACTTCTGTTCCTTGCCAATGCTTCGACATCTGGCTAAAACTGTACAGTGGTTTGGGCATGAATGGTGTGGGGGCGTGCTGGTTAACTGACTGCATGTTTGGTATTTCATCCAGAATGGTTTCGAAACTCGTCTTAAAAGAGCCAAAGCTTTATGAGGGCCAGGATTGCTCAAGCGCTTGACCAAGTGAAAAGGAGACTGCATGAAATAGTGACAGTGCATTTCGCTGATAACTCCACTATCTAGATTTCGGAAAGTTTTTTTTTTTTACTACTCGCATGTCTAAATGTATTGATTGCACCTAAGCTCAATGCCATCTTTGTTGACCCTCTCTTGATGGGCTAGTGGATATATCAGCGTGATGTGTTCACTGTATGTCAGGCAGTAAAATGCACCTTTGCTGTGTGTGCGAGTGAGTGTATTTTATTAGATGTTTCATGTGCATTGCAGTTTGCTTTTCCTCCAGTTGTTTCACACTATTTTCACACAGAGACACATGAGTATTCCTGCCCAGAGCCTTCTGTGATTGGTCTTCGTTAAACATACATGCAGAACGTGCACCCTGAGACAAGCCTACTGCACTAAAGTGATTATGTAACAGTTAAAGCGGACTGGGAGAGGCTGTAGGTGGTGCCTAAGAGCATTTTCCTTCTTTTTATACAACTGCTGGGGTTATTGTCCGTGTCCAAAAACTGTTTGCCTGTCAGACTGCACTTTCACGCTGAAATACCTGTTAGCTGTATAAAAACTGAGCACCTTCTTGTTGAATATGTTTATATGCAAATGTCACAATTCTTTAAGAGGTTCTGTATGATAATTTCTGCAAATGTAATAACATTCATCGGTACAAATAGTAAGCAGGCATCGTTTTTGTATGGGTCTGGGGGTTTGCACAGCGCACGTTTACTGTTTTCCGTCCTTCTCTCATCATCACATGAATTTCACGTGCTGCTGGTCATGTATGATGTGAGGGAGTGTCTCCTGGGAACATGCAAGACTGAGCGTGCGTTAAAAACCAGGGTGATAGTGTTAAACAAAGACAAAATGGCTCTTTTTTCTTTTCTTCTTCTTCTTCTTCTTCTTCTTCTTCTTCTTCTTCCTTTTTTTTTTTTTTTTTTTTTTTTTTTTTTTTTACTGATCTGTTCAGTTTAGAAACATTTATGTTTCTTTTTATCTCCACAAGGCACAAGAACATAGTCTGGGTTGACACTATGCAGTGGCTAAAAGAGGTTGCATAACATTATATAACTGCGCAGTGATATTAGCGAGGCCTCTTTGTTGCTCCATTGACCTTTCGGAGTAACTTCTAGTCTCTACTCTGCTCCAACTGGTTTTGCTGGTGATAGAATCTCCTTTCTCTCTCTCTCCATGAAATTGTTTACCTAGTCATTGTTCATATTTGGATTTAAACTAGGTCTGTGATTGATTCATTAGTTGTTTGCTCTATAAAACATAAGAAAGTATTGAAACTTGAACTTCCAGCTCTCAAGATAATATTGGTAATATGAAATTATCAATATTTTATTGTTTGGTAGCTAATACATATATCTCTACGTAAAATGAATTTTGTACTGATTCTAGTAGGAGAGCTCATAATGCTTGTTTGATTTTCTTGGCTCATCTCAGCTCTCTCTGTTACCCAGATGTGCATGTATGTGGTATTCATCACAAATTATAAGAGCACTTTAAAAGGGAACTCTTATTGCCACACAAACCCACTCACAGTAATTTGGTTTTGACAAATCTGGCTTTGACCTTCACAAAGTAACAGCACTGCGCTGCAGTGTAAGGTACCTGTTTTTTCTGCTAGTGTTGGCCACAGTTGGAAAGTGGTAGTTGTCTATGTGGGTGTAACCCCCAGTGCATTTGTAGCACTCTTTGCCTTGCGTTAGATTATGTCAACAAAGCCATTTATTTTCATTGGTTCTCCACCGACTTGGGTAATACCGTCAGTGTGGGACAGGATTAACTGTGTTTAAAAAGAACTTACTTTAAAGATGTCACTCAGTCCTCTGTGTGTTTTATATTAACTGCTTTGTCAGTTGCATATTGTTTCTTCAATACGGCTTGATACTTTTACACCTTGTCTTGTTATTTTGCAAATGCCGCAAAGTAGGTCACTATTCCTTAGACAAGCCTGGACAAAGATCTTGCAGGAAGGAAGAGGAAGAATCAGCACGTTTACTTGGGCACAAATGGTTATGGTCATCTAAACATAGTCAAACTGCAGCACATTTTTAAACATTCCCACCTGTCTTGTCAGCTGCGGTCTTAGTGTGTGTGTCTCCTTTTAACTCTCTTTTTTATGTTCGCTCTGCAAAGTCTCCCTTTCACCCACATCCTAAGTATACCACGTCAACCTGTCAGTAGTCATCAGTGTGAGATCTAGTACCCTGATAACAGAACAAAGACCAGTTTGAATGAACATTAAAAGAGCTCTAAGAAGTGAAGGGGGCGGGGCTGTTTTGTTGCGATATGAAAAGCTTTTCTCTTATCGGTCCTTGGTCAGGTACACCGTTACCACAGTAGGGTAACATGAATGGAAAACATAGAATCAGCATAAACAAGACACCAGGAGGGAAAAACAGGTCTGTTTTTAACATAATTACTGACCGGCCTCTGACTCAGTCTGTATAAGAATCACCAGCAGGTTTTAGGTCTGGCGAGCAGGCAGAATGTAGTTCATCACCTCTCAATCCCCCTTCATCCACCTCATTACCAATACACTTCTCCCAAAGGAGACATTACTGGTGATTGTTGAAGGTCAGAGGAACATCTAACCCACCCCCACTGTAGTGTGGAGGTGTCTAACCCACATTCAGGGTGCTGACATTTCGTCCTGATTGAGGGAGATATAGTTGCATAGTTGCCTTGAAATGACACTTTAGGGTTTCCAGATTTGAGATTAAAAAAAATTACCGTAATGTCAGTGTTAAAGTGAGGAAAGTGACGACCGTTATCAGTATTATTGCAGTGCTGTTAAAACACATAAAAAACACACATTACACATGCAGCAACAGGACAACATGTAGTGTTGGTTACAAAGATGGCTTCAGTTTATATCGCTGGCAATGTGCTAACAAGTCAGACTGGCAAACTGTCATATTTCCCATTTTTGATTCTTTTTAAATAGTGGGAAGTACTTGTGAAGGGATTTCCTTCCTGTCTTTTGCAGACAGGGTGACAATTTTTAATCACATCTTTCTCAGCACTATGCTGAAAAATGAAATACGACCACACTTAAAAGTCAGTCCTACTATTAAAAAGCTAAAAAAGATATCTGCCCTGTCTTTGGGCCAAACAAACTCGCTGTGCTGGTTCAGCTGCATCTGTTGCTAAATTTGGTTAATGGTGAATAGTACTGTTGTTATTTTTTCAAAATATGGCAATCAAACATGATTTCATTTATAATTAGGACTTTAAATGGTAATTGTATGTTAAAAATGTTTGTTTTTTCATAAAATCAATGTCTGAAAAATCCCTTCTGAATTAGAAGGTACATTTTCATCCTTGCTTGTAGCCTCCTTTCTTCCCTCCAGAGTACAAGAGGTTAAACCTCTTGCACTGATAGGCAGGGGTTAAAGGTCATCTTCAATGAATGGAGTCATGCAAGCGGGGAGGGTCAGATCAGGACGCAAGCAGGCATCTGGAATGTCTGCTAGGTCAGCCTCAGGATCTGGGTTATGAGCTACATAGGTGATTTATAACCCCAGAGGATTGTAGCAGACAGCTTATCATCTAACTATGCAGCTTTACTGTCTACTGATTTGGAGGGGCACGGAGGAATGAGGATCTACTATCAAAGTAAAAAGTTTTCAGGGTGCACCTTTGTGGCTGTCTCTGAATCACTCCTTCTTTAATACTAATAAAGGTCTCTGGAAGAAGCGCAGACTAATGGGGGGAATCTGCACTGTGTGTGTATGTGTACAGAGCTCTAATGAGACATTAATCATCTCCTGATATGCGGTGAAGAAGAGAGGCAAAATTTCATTTCAGTTTCATAAGTGAGGAGGAGCGTAGGAGGCATGCAGGAATGTTTTCTGCAAACAGCGCTCTGTTGTAAAAACACTGCTCTCTATATTATGTGTTGGATACATGTTCAGTTAAAAGGCCTGGATTGCTTTTTCGTGTTCGCTATGTCAGTTTTTATAGTGTCCTCGGGCAAGATGCCTTAAGGACAGGGAAAGAAATGCTTATCACGAGGGAAGGAAACTCTCATTGCGCAGCTCTGGCAAGGCTGCAGAAAAATGCTTTATCGCTTGCTCACACACACTAATAGATGCTTACATAACGCCTCCTGTTCTGCCTCAGCAGCGTTTAAAGATTCCAAAGTCAACTATCTCTCCTTCTCCTCAGTCAGTCTCTCTGTCCTTCTGCCCAATTCTTTATACCAACCACCAGCTGTGCAATCCCCTCCTACCCACCGACAACTGCCACCTTTCTCTTTCCTGTGTGTCATTATATCCTTCCCTTAACTTTGCTTTATCTAAACAACTGTTATCATTCCCTTGATATCCTTCCCTCTTGAGTCATTAACATTCTCTGTTTCAGTGTTGGGAAGGTTACTTTTGAAGTTTTACAGATTATTTATCATTCTGTTATTTTTTTTTTTCAGAAATAAATCCCTTTTATGTTAGTGTTTATTCCAGCTTTATTAAGACATCTTCAATTTTTTGCCATACAAGCATAAGGTTTGTCACAACTGTTATTGTTCCTATCAACTCTTAGTCAGGTGCAGCCATACTTTCGATCATTTAGATCTCTGCATCCTAATGTCTATGTGGCCCACACTACTTGCACATAGACTCCCACCAGTTCAAATCAACAGAGAGGAGTGTAAAGCAAAAACAAATCATCTGCAGGCTGGAGAGAGGTAGTTTCTGCTGGAAGAAACAAAAAACGCTTTACTCTGTACAGTAATGTCAGAGGCCTTTCCTTATTTTGGTTGGAATTTGAAGCTCTGAAAGACATTCTTGTCCCAAGACATGGCCACCTGCCTTGACATGGTCAGCTGGTTACTCGTATGACAGACTCGGGTTGGTTCAAGTAATGCATTTTGACATGCGGGCGGAATCAGAAACAAAATGCAAAAAGATATATCACCATTGTGGAATAAGTGGACACTGCATCAATGTAGAGACAGGTTCTTGAATGCTTTCTTGCACTGATGTTTGTCCCAGGCCTTTGCTCACCCGCGTGATTTGCAAAAGGGCCAATAGAAAATGCAACAAAAAAAGAATAACTTCTGTATTCTCACAGAAGCGTTGCATGGGACATAATGTATTTGGATGCAACCCAATATTTTTATTTGTAACTAATTTATTTACTTGTTTCCCCCGTAATTGCACCAGATTACAATTACTGGTATGTGCATACCATACTGCAGCACTGTTTGGTTTACATTTGCTGTTGGCTGTGAAAGAAAATGGTAAGAGTGCTTTTCTAAGTTGTTATTAGTGTCTAAATGTAAAAAAATAAAATGAAATATGATTTTAGCCCATTGTTTTGTTGTTATTCGGCAGCATCATGGGATTATAATGTATCCATCAGCTTATATGGACAATTGGATCCTTTTGTAATGTGCTGTAGATTGATAAAGTTTTTTTTATCATGTTGCTATCATGTTATAGGGTGGCTGTAGCTCAGGTGGCAGAGCAGGTCAGCCACTAATTTGAAGGTCGGTGGTTCGATCCCAGGCTGCCTCCTGGCGGCATGCCAAATATCCTTCGGCAAGATACTAACCCCATGTTTGCCTACTGGTGGTGGTCAGAGGGCCCGGTGGCGCCAGTGTCCGGCAGCCTCGCCTCTGTCAGTGCGCCCCAGGGCAGCTGTGACTACAATGTAGCTTGCCATCGCCAGTGTGTAAATGTGTGTGTGTGAATGGGTGAATGACTGAATGTAGTGTGAAGCACTTTGGGGTCCTTAGGGACTAGAAAAGCGCTATACAAATACAGGCCATTTACCATTTCTAGGCAACATGATGATTACGTAATATCTGACATAGATAACAACCCCCAGAGATTTAAGATGCACTTGGTCTCGCAACTCCTGATGGCGTAGGAGGAATTAACAGATAAAGAAACAAACACAGACAGTCAGAGAGATCAAATCAAGTCAAACGCTCATTTGTTTTCTCTCTTTGTGCAGTTTGCTTTTGTAGATGTGAATACACAGTCGGATATGGACCAAAACAGTTTTACTAAAATTCTTTGGACAAGGTGGTCTCAGCCTGCTTTCAAACAGGCTCCAGAGAGGTTTGTTTATGATCCGACCTCAATCTGACTCAGTATATGCTGCAAGTTTTTTGAGCTAGCAGAGCACTATTGATTGTGTATCGTACAAAACCTGCACAATATTACCAGGTAAATACGAATGTTAAGAGTAAATTCTTCATGTTATCCACTTGTTCAGACCACAGCACCTTCCTCTCGTATTTACTTTGGTTGCTCCCTCCCCTCACATATCCGGCCAGTAAGCGTACCAGACATTCTCACATGGTTTGTAGTGCCACATTTTGGATCGCTTGGAGTTTTCTCTCTGTGAAAAGAAGAGTTTACCAACTCCTGAGCTGATTCTCCCCCAGAGGAAATGATCTATAAGTGTGAAAACACCCTTAATAACGTAATTGGTAAATGGACTGGTTCTTATTTAGCAGTTTTCTACTCTACCTGAGCTACACTACCAAAGCTCTTTACACAACCTGCCTCATTTACCCATTCATACAAGCACTTTTTTCGGTGCTTTTTCCATTTAAGTGGTTTCTATCTAACGTTCACACACATTTATTCTCTGATGGATGCGTCTGAGAGCAACTTTCCCAAGGATATTTGGCATGCAGACCAGGGATCAAACCACCAACCATAAGGTGTGGAAACGATGGCACACTCATCACTGGAATTTTCACATTGTTTTTGTTGGCATTGCAGTTGCAGATTTGCAGACTCAAAAGCCAAGGAGTGATTTTGAGTAGAAAATGTGTTTACTGGTGTGCAAGGTTAAAAGTTTTTTTGTTTTTTTCCTCCAAAGCATATAGTCTGACAGTATTATACATTTAAATTGTAAAAATCCAATGGCAAAGCTAAATATGCCAATTTTACTACTCCTTCCTGTGAAAGATAGATTGGCACAACACAGCAGGAAAACGAAAATGTTCTGAGTATGCTGCGTAATGCTTCGGTGCATTTGCAAATGGCATCCAAAACCAGCTCCAGGATGGCTGACAGCAAGCCACATTCATGGGTTTTCCTTTCCCTTGTTTCAAATCACAACACTTATAAATACACACACAACTCTATCGAAGTCATCTCGTTCTGCTGACAACAAGGAGTGAAATTCAGACAGTACTGCAAACTTAAAAGTTTGATGGACTCTTACTGCGTACTTTGCCCTGTGCAGAGGGGGGGGGTCTTATATTTGTTTAAATTACTGATAATGGTTTTTGGGTTTGGTGATGTCACTGCTGATAACAGTTTTTAGGAAATAAAAATATTTGTAAAAAATCCATATGTTGGCTGATATTCTTTGTGGTACTTTTGTATTAGCACCCCCCTTTTTCCTTGGCAGGATGCTTATTTAACATTTCTTTATCTGTTTAACTAAAATGGTGTGTCCTTATGATGCTTTTTCTTGATAGCTTTTGGCCATTACTGAACTTAGAGCAGAAATTTCTACACATAATGTCAGAAAATTTTCCTCTTCTTTTTTCCTGTCTCTTCTTTGTTACACTGGCTATCTGCATCTCAGTTTGGTAGTATGCAGGACATGGAAAAAGCTTATTTCGGGTAGTGTCCTGAAAAATGTCAGGTGAACGTGATCTCACTTGTAGTAAACGACTTTGACAGCCCCGTCTTTTGGTTTAGTCAAAAATTCAGTTGTACTGGGCTACTGGCATTTCAGTCGTTTTTGTGTTGGCACTGACTTCGCAAAGTGCCAGGAACTGCAATTCAATACATCAAAATGGGAAGAAAATACCTGGAAGCACTACATAGACTGTAAGTCTTCTCTTCAAAATAATTTTCAAAGATTAGGGCTTAGATAAACAGATTATAAAAGCTACCACGCCCAGACTCCAAAAAACCAGTGGGCCCAAATCCTCACAAGCTTCTAGAAACCCCCTACGCTTTGTGTGTATCCTTAAGTGTGTGTAGACATGTGCATCCTGAACAAAAGAACTACAGTATACAGGCTTTGATAATCACTTATCCTCATGCTGGTGGACAAGATGAGCAGTCAAGCAACATGTGAACAGATGTGTGTTTTCCTTTTTCACCCCCCTATTTTTCTCTTTATCTCATCAACATGCACAGATGTGCACACACACACACACACACACACACACACACACACACACACACACACACACACACACACACACACACACACACAATCGCTTTCATTCTGTAGCCACAGTGAGGTAGTCAGGTTTCATTTAGCACTGATCTGCCAGTAAGGCTGTTGTCCTCTCACCTCCTGGTTATTGCTTCATGCGTCACACTGTTTGCTCTCCCCTGCTAAGCTATTCAGCAGTATTTACACACAAGTCAGTTATATGCACAAAGTCAAATTATAGATGACTCCATGATTTAGCCACATGATACACAGATGTTTCCATATTAATGTTTGATAAATGTATGTGTGTGGGTTGTGTGTAACAGAGAAATAGAAGGGAAAAGAAGTGGTGCTTTATGTGCATATTGTTTGCTTTTTCACCTGCTAACTTGGGATCTGTGCTCTCCACTTGACTGGATTGATTTTTTTTTTCCACACACCCTTTTTTTTTGTCTTTGTGCTAGCTAAATCTTATCAGTCCTATTGAAGAGAAAGCACTTCACACAGCCCATATTTCCAAGTTTTTTTTGTTTGTCTTATAACTACAATAGTATTTTGCTTTACTTGAATTTAATTTTAGTTGCTATTAATAACACATGAAGATGGTTATAAGCATTTATTTATTTATTTATTTATTTACTTTTTAGCTGAGTACTCTCAGGAACACAGTGACTGGACTCCTGACTGCTGCCAAGATAATGTGGAGATTTCCGGCCTGTGGAGATGCAGAAAGTAACCCCTCTTAATCTTAGTGGCTTCCAGCACCAACATGCCACTGCACAAAGCAGTGAGTGTGTGAAGCTGTTCAGTGAGGTGTAAAGTACAGCACCGATCACTTCCTGACTAACCTGTAGAACTTTCATAGCTGTTCCGAAGCACAGAAATACTGAGAGATTTTCATATTCCTGTTAGTCTTTCTTTTCAGATTTGCTGGATTTTCAACTCTGGCTTTTATCTGAAACTGAACTTTTTTTTTTCTTATTTTTTGGTTCATATATGATAGATCCAATGGTGAAGTCTCTCCAAGCTCAGCATTTTTCATCAAATCTATCTTGCTTGCAACCTCTTTAGAGGACAAGACTGGGCTGATCACAAGTCTCTTGTCTAACACCTTTTGCTCTGTCCGAATTGCCGTGACCTGGCTTGGGCCAAGATTCAAAACAATGATCAATATGTTTCACACTATATTTTTTCACCACAGTTGGCCCATGAGTAAACAAGAGAGAGAGAAAAGAGAGGAAACCATATGCTTAGTTTTTATATAAAATTTACACCAAGGTTTCTATAGAACCTGAACATTTGTGTTTTATGCTTTTTGCTTGCTGTCAAGGAAGTGACATCCTCAAGAAGATACTAAAGTAATTGTATAGTAAAATTACCAAAAAGAAAAAATAAATAATATGCATGGAAATATAAAAATAAAAAATAAAAGCACTATGTGCAGGAAGTTGTAATGTGTAGGAGTAAAGATTAAAGTAAAGATTTTTACACATTTATAAGGTAAAAATAAAAGCCAAAAGTTAAAGTTGTCATGGAATTGTAGATGTTAAAATTTTTATGCCTTGAAGCCTGCTAATGTTTGTCATTAATGCACAATTCCCATATGTAGTTCTAGAAATTATGTGTGTGCATGTGTGTCCGAGTCTGAGACCCCAGAGACTTGGATGAAAAAGATCTGAATGTCTGACAGAAAGACATCTTGCTTGCACAAAGCATGACTTTCACTGGGCCAGAGCTCCATCGGGGCAAGTTCTCCCATCTGTTTGTTTGTCTGTGTGAGAGAACGAGTCTGTCCTAGTCTGACCAACCACTCGGCCTATCCTTATTGGAAAATGCATAACTCTCAGAGGGGAACCAGCATTTGCATTCAGCTAGTCATACTCCTCATCATATTACATCCAACATTCATTTTTCAGTGAGCTGCTAAATGTTTTAAAAAACAAAACAAAACAGAAAAAGCTAGGAGGCTGGACCAGCAGTGAGGTTTAATATTATTTCAATAATCTGTGACAGTTTTATCATCATCACTACCATCTCTCTAGTGTTTCCATGATGTGCTCTTATTGCTACCATTTATCTTATTAACTATTCCATTCCTGACGTGGCAGAGTGATAAAGGGACCATTTTCCTTACCTTATTCCCAATACTGTCATAAGGCCAGAAGCTCCACAGGGAGGCTTAAATTACCAAAAGATATGGTTTATGGCATTTTCCTCTATATTAGTCACTACCCGGTACAGTTTGGCAGGATTAGCGAGGAGCTGAGAGTAGGATGATATTCAGTGAAGATCTGGGTTGAGTAAAAAAATAAAATTTTTTGTTACATATAATACAAAATAATATATAACAAAATGAGAGTCTGTTTTCATGCCATTTTTATAATTTAATCTATAGATAGTTATCCAATCCCTGTGCAAGTTTTTAAATGTATTTCTGCTAATGGTTCAAATACATGTCGCGCAAAAATTAGGATGATCATTATAGAATAGAATAGAATAGAATAGAATAGCCATTTATTGTGATTGTACATTTACCACGAAATTGTGGATTTTGTTGTACATTAAATCCACAATTATTAGTTTTTTTGTGCATGCTTATCAGTCCACCACGAAACTGTGTCAAAGGTCGTCCTTAGATGACAAACATAACTCCTAACACATCTTTGCTTTTACTGCACAGTAAGCAAACAGGCTGTAGACAAACATTCAACTTAGAAGCCAGGTAATACTTTTGCTTTTAACGTCTTGCTTCACATTCATTTTTGTTTAGTTATTTTTTTATTTTTTTTTTTCAAATTTTTTGCGAGAGTGCTTCTACTGATGTGCTTCGTACAACCCCTATCTTTTTTAGGGGTCAGTTTATTTTACTGGCTGGAGTCTTTGTCTGTCTGACGGTGCCCTGCAGATATTTGGCTTTATAGGAGTAAGTAGAGCAGTGTGGCTTTGCAACAGCTTTGGTTTGCCTTTGCAAAACACAGGAAACCAGGCAAAGGCCTGCTCTGGCTTGTGATGGCAGACGAACAAATCTCAGGAGTAGGCAAGTGTAGGAGTGAGAAGTGAAGAATTTAAAACAAAATAAAAGCATGACTTCTTCAGGAAGAGAACTTGACCGTTATTCAAAGCCTTTTCACCATTTCCACTAAGTAGCATTTCTAGTATTTACTTAGTATTTTGCCAGTTAATGTGAGTACATTGAGTGACTGGGTGGTTTAAATTAGTTTGACCCATACATGTGATATGCACTGATGACTTCTTACTACATCAAATATAGATTCATATTTGTTTTGATAAGGAGTAGAGGTTTTCAGGCAGAAAGGTCTTTTCTTGTTTACTTCCTAGAGGAAAATAAGGGCACAGGCCAGAAGTGAATACCCCACATTCCCCCTAGCAACAGCATTGTTATTGGAGGGAACTAAGTTAGTTATGAGAGACATTAACACTATTATAAAGATGTCTAAAAATAAAACTACTGACTAATTGTAGTATTTATTACTTTGTAATAATATTACATGTATAAGCAATATACAGCTATAATACAGATTTAATGTCTTACGTGAGGTGGTAGTACCCTAAAGTGTGGCTATGGAAAAGTGACTGTGGATTTTTTTTTTTTTTTGTATTCATTGACGAGGTGAGGTGAGGTTTAAATTCAACCCTTCTTCACTCGGCGTCTGGTTGCACTGGACTGTGTCAAGCTCGCACTGTAAATCTGATCACCTACGATTACCCCATGCACAGTTTATGAGCATGGTATGCAAGTCAGGCAGTGTGTCATGATCTACTTTGTCATCATCCTTTTAAGTGCTGTTGCTGAGTCAACATTTTCTCACTGAGGCATGTTCGTCACAAGCACCTGTGTGATCCTGAAATGGGATGTGCGGTTACTCGACACGAAATAACCATTATTCACTGAGGTTTGAATCAATGCGAGCTTGTAGTTCAGCTGAAATTTGTAGATATCATCCTCTGTGTTGTGTAGTTTATGACATCTTGAGTGAATCGCCACCGCCACAGAGGGAATCATGCCTTTTTCTCAACATCTAGCCGGTATTATTTTGCCAGAATAAAGCTATCTGTTGTTTGTGCTTCTCCCTAAGGGCACAGATTGCATTCTAGGATCAAGAGAGAGAAAGAGAGGGCTTTTTGTCCCACCACTGAATAACCATCACACTCACAACCCACTTTAAAGAGACACGGCTCCTGTCTGACAGCCTCTCTCTCTCCGGGGGTTCAAAGCTCGGAGACTTACGTAAGCGGCAACATGTGTATTGAATGGACAATAATGGCGGACTTAGGAATATACACACACATGTGTGGTTACATGCACAATGATAATCATACTTAATGCCTACCCACACTTCTATATTTATATACTTCACATATTTTTACATTGTATTCATTCAGTTCATACAGTGCATAGTACCTTTACATAGAAGTGTAAAGCAGGAAGCCTAGAAAGAGGCAGAGTGGACACTAACACCAGCTTGTGTTGGGTCAGGGATAGAGTGTGCTAATCATTACCATCTGCCTGCAGCAAAAATAGTGAGACAGAAAAAGATGAACAGAGGGCATTACGTAATACTGTGGAGTCAAGGCAAGATGATGAGGGGCAGCGAGAGTGTGGGATTGAGAGTAGTGGGTGTGGGTGTGGAAGGGGCAGCTGTCCGAGCTGCACCCCAGGCAAGAGGAACATCAACAAAAGCCTGGTCTTTTCTAATAGCCTCTATTGTCTTAACGTTACCTCATTGGACAGAATATCCCAGTTAGATGACATTTTGCTGAATGTTCTTCATTTTTAGACAACAGTCCTCATTTTCTGAGGGCAGCATTTACAACCCTCTTAGTCTGAAATAGACTGAAATCAAAAAGAAAGAAAACACCTATTACAGCAAGGGAGGAAAAAAATATGTTAGCAACACACTTTGTGGCTGCCATCTATTTACCTGTCAGCCTCCTTCACAGAGTGTGTGCATGAGGATGACTAATGCAGGCGGAGATATTACCTTTATTTTTGGTGTGCATATCTCTCTACCCCATGTGCATTTGGATTTGTTTGTGTTCAGTAACGATACCTCATAAGAAAACAGGAAAAACACCAGTCAGCATATGCTGAATGTGTAGGGTTAGGTTCCATGATGACTCAAACAGAGAGGTGCTTCAAAGTTTATTTTACTCGTGTGATTGTGATGCCGTGTTTGCTGTCTTTCTAACTGCCAATCACACGCAAGCCTCTGCCAATTTAAGGAACGTGCACCTGCTTTGAATATGAGGACGTCAGCACACATACAGCACATACAGGCACAAAAAAGCTATCTGATGCCTGTTTTGGGGATCATGTTGAACACATGATCACATTGGACAGATAAGTGCTATTTAAAACCTCCACCACCGGGGCTTAGGGGAAGATCAGAGATTTTTGTTGGCAGTGTGTTGCTCCAGTGAAAACTGGACCTGTCATACTGAAGTGATACAACAAACGATAAATATTACAAATACTGCCAAGTCCCTGTCCCTCTGCCTTAGGGATGTTCGATATAACGATATATATCGGATGACGATATAAAAACGTC